>NC_139219.1:239181862-240574715 GCF_055691185.1 Crinia signifera | reverse complement strand
ACCATTAGGCTGAACACGGGAGCATGCACCCGGTGATTTATCGCTGCAGCACAAACAAATCACTGGCAATATGGTCACTCGGCGACCATATTGCCAGCGATATTGCACCGTGTGTACACAGCTTAAGACTCAAAACCAATATTGAGCCAGTCCGGTAATTGAGACTGGCGTCCAGAGTCTGGACAGGTGGCTATACAATGTCCAGGAATTTTGTGCTGAGCTGCGCGGCGGAAGCTCTCACACTCTGATTACTGTGAGAGTGACACTGACACTCTGACAGTCCGCAGCGGCACGCGCTGGGAGGAGGAGGGACAGTGTGTCATGTGCCCTCCGGCTCCTCGTGCAGCGCTGCGTGATGATGGGCTCCCTGACTGACTAATTTCTGCTGGTTATTATTCCCGCCCGGCAGTACTTGCTAGTAGGTATCCTGGCTGGCCTGTTTTTGACCTGGACCCGCACCAGCAGTCCCACTGCACCTGTGTCTGTGTCCTCAGCTCATCACCTGGGTGGCGGCACCCAGCTACTGCCCCAGGCCGCGGCCCCACTGGAGGAGTAAGCAGCAGCCAGCAGCTCACAAGCTCAGCATCAGACAGAATAACAGTGACTGAGACAGCTGCTAACAGCAGTGCCAGTGCACCATCACCACTGAAGTGAGTCCAGTGATGGTCAATGGCATCAAACTCGCACATGGTAATAAACCTCTCACTCTACCCTTGGCAATGAGCATGTACCCTCTGTCATAGAGCATGTAACCACTGGCATAGAGTATGTAACCCCTAGCATAGAGCATGTACCCATTGGCATAGAGCATGTAACCCCTGGCATAGAGCATGTAACCCCTGGCATAGAGCATGTAACCCCTAGCATAGAGCATGTATGTACCCTCTGGCATAGAGCATGTACCCCCTGGCATAGAGCATGTAACCCCTGGCAGAGAGTATGTAACCCCTGGCAGAGAGTATGTAACCCCTGGCAGATCATGTAACTTCTTGCAGAGAGCTTACAAACCCTGGCATCAAGCATGAAACATTGAATCCCCTGGCATCAAGCAAGAAACACAAACCCCTGGCGTCAAGAATGAAACCCGTAGCAACAGGCATGTAGGTAAGCAGCACTTATATGTAATAGGCATTATGGCGTGTAGTATTATATATAATGGGCATTAGTGTGTGGCATAATGTGTAATAGGCATTAAAGTATTTGGTATAATGTGTAAAGGACAGTACGGTGTTTGGTAGAATGGGTAATGGGCATTACAGCGTGTGGCGTAATATGTAATAGGTATTACATTGTGTGGCATAATGTGTAATGGGCATTATGGCATGGGTATAATATGTAATGGGTGTCTGAGATGTAATAGGCATTGTGGTGCAAATATTTGGCGTGCGCCTTTGGTGCATATTACCCCATTTTATGGTTTGTCTGGCTCCTACACTTTCATCCTGGCTCCTACATTTAAAAAATGTTTGCGGAGTCCTGGCATAACATGTAATGGGCAATACGATGTGTGGCGGATCATGTAATGAGCATCACGGTGTGTGGCGTAATGTGTAATGGGCATTACAGTGTGCGGTGTAAAGGCATCACGTGTGTGGCGTAATGGGCATCACGGTGTGTGGGATAACGTGTAATAGGCATCATGGTGTCGGGCATAATGGGCATTGCAGTGTGTCAAAACGTGTAAATGGCATCATGGTGTGTGGCAAAACGTGTAATGGGCATTGCGGTGTGTGGCAAAATGTGTAATTGGCATTGCGGTGTGTGGCATAACATGTAATGGGCATCGGTGTGGCATAACATGTAACGGGCATCACAGTTTGTTGCATAATTTGTAATAGGCATTACTGTGAGTGGCATAACGGTGTGCAAAATCAAGAATAGAATTGAAGCAAAAAGTAAAAAAAGGCGTGTAAAGGGGCGGGACAAAGGGTGGTCTGTGGGTGGGTCAAGGGGCGGGCCACTGTCCGGGAATCTCTCAACAAAAAGGTGGTAACCCTAGTCACTTCCCATCCTGTCTTTTTAGAAAATATGATACATCTCCACCAAACTTTTAGAAACACTGCATAAATAGAAACCCTTCCACTTTCCATTATCAGGAAAGTAACTTCATTGTCACTGTACAAAAAAACTGATGTCACGTAATTGTTATACTTAAGGATAATGCATTCTGTAGGTGTAACTAATTGCAGTCATTGCTGTTACATGTACTAAGTACACGGTCAATCTTCTGATCCCACCATACAGGAATTTCCTGATACATGTGTATGTTAATCAGGGTTGCCGACTCTCCCAGGAATGGCCGGAGTCTCCTGAAAAACGTGACCCCCTCCCGGCCCCCCCGTAAGGGTGGACAACCCTCCCGGATTCAGGGGGGACCCCCCTGCGCCCCGGATCACGTCATTAAAATGCCGCAATCCTCGGGTCTCAGAGGAGGGGGCGGAGCTAAAATGACACAATCGCGTTATTTTAGCCCCTCCACGGAGATCCGTGAATTCGGCAGTTTGTCATCATGGGAGCGGGGCTTAATGACCTCACACTTAAGCCCCACCCCCTGAGCGGCTGCTGGAACTCTCCTCTGCGGGCTTCTCCCGGAGAGGAGAATTATAAAGTCGGCAACCCTGATGTTACTAGAGCTTACAAAATAAGCTTGTGCTTTTTCCGCCCATTACCAGAGTGTTCTTATGTCAACTTTACAACATTGCAGAGAAATGTAGAAAATAAGATGAACACAAAGCTCTTTAGGTGAAATTTAATAGGATGAGAGATACAGAAAATCAAACTGGTTATGTATGCAGTGTAAAGGATTGCGGCTTTAAAAAAACCTGGAGATTTCTTACCAAATTTCTCACTTTCTGAATCTCTCATCCTATTAAATTTCACCCCATGTCTCATTGCACCCTCTGAGTAGGTAGGGCTCATTTACAAAAATGATTTTACTGTTACCTGATCGCTACTTATATAGCTTAAAATGAATAACACTTTTATTCACGTCCTTTCCCACTCTTTTTCTTTGAATCACCACCGGTTCTTCATCATGTTCTATCTCTCTTTCTGGTCCTCATTGTTATGGGGAATTTCCCCTTTTAAAATTTTTGATGTAAAAACGAAATTTGTTACTGTACATTGAAACAATGTTTTGCACTTGTAGACCGTTGTATTCCCCTGATGAAGTCTCTATGAGACGAAACGCGTTGGTATTCTCTACAAGCGTTTTTATCAATACTACCCCGTGAAGTTGAATAAAAGAAATATTGGAACTAAGCAACTCCGGCTTACTTCACTGGATGTGGATCTTAAAATAGTGTATTTGGACATTTGTAATTTAATTTGGCGCCATACCACTATTGGGTAAAAACATTGGGCTGTGGTTGTTCCCTACCCCTCAGGGAACTTAGTGGTGAGGCTGCCTTATACATAATTGTAAATTAGGTTATACTGAAAACAATCTGTAAAGAGGCATAGCGCGAATTGGAATATTAGGGATACATATATATATATATATATATATATATATATATATATATATATATATATATATATATGTAAGTCCTATTGTATGATGTATTCCCTTTTTTTTTTAATCTTTCTCTTTCCCCCCTACTTTTTAACCATTGACTATGTAAATGTACCGATCCATGATATGTTTGGTATTATGTTTGTCATGTCAAATGGTATCTTCATTAAACCTCAATAAAAACGAAAAAAAATTGCAGAGACAACTTAAGGTGCGTACACATTTTTTGCACATTTAATATGTGCAATTTCAGCACATATCGCTGGGAATATGGTCGCTGAGCGACCATATTGCCAGTGATTTGTGTGTGCTGTCGGCGATGAATCGCCGGGTGCGCGCTCCCGTGTGCAGCCCCTGATGGTCTCTCGTCTCCTGCCTCTTCCCCCGGCAGTCTCCTGATTATCAGCGACCATCTCTGGACGCTGATGAACAGGAGAGACAATCAGCAATATATTGCTCAGCAATATATTGCTAGCAATATATTGCTGAGCAATATATCTCCCCCGTGTGTACTACTTTTACCAAAATCGAGCAAATCAATGTACCTTCTATGGTAGTGTAAATACTGCACTGTAAATAATATTATTACTTTCCTCTGCCCACTCACTAAGGACTAATTCTTAGCTTCTACCAAACTAAACACTAGCTATGACATCAAGCTTCACTACAATGGGAAATAAACACGGAATGGTAAATTTACAAGTTTCTGTATTTTAAAACAGACTGAATTTACTGTGCATTGTTGCTTAACTGATTGCCATCCCTGAGGAGTTGGGGCGGAGGAGGATTCCAACCTAGTGTAGGTCCCTCCCATACTTTTTACTAACCTGCACTAGGCTATTGACAATATAGCAGGTAGATACTCAGCACAGGGTCCCCCGTCCATCCAGCCTGGTCAGCCAAGGGCTGGATCTTTATAAACGTGGGTAC
Organism: Crinia signifera; assembly: GCF_055691185.1. NCBI lineage: Eukaryota > Metazoa > Chordata > Amphibia > Anura > Myobatrachidae > Crinia > Crinia signifera. The sequence goes on along the minus strand of NC_139219.1, from coordinate 240,570,271 downwards.
CCCAGGAGATCTTCTATGAAACTCTCGTTTTGGAGGGTACAATATTCAATAATAATAATAATAATAATTTCTCTTCTTTACAGGTGGTGGTACATTGAACTGCAAAGTAACTGTGTGCTGGTCATATTGGGTCAAAGATTCGGGTCCCTTGACAGTGGGCCGCAACTTTAAATGTTTGTAATCAAAATATCACACCTGCTGTTCAACAGAAAGCTAAGCACCTGGCAGGAGCTGACCCACCTGAGCGCAGGATTGCTCACTGTCACCTCCCCGCAGTTCGGTGATGGTGCCCTGGCTGCAGAGGAAGCCAGAAATCCCTGCAAGCTGGGCGGACAATTGGATGGGACCCTAAATGCCGTTACTTGCATCTTCTCTTGCCAATTTCGCAAACTCTTTCGTATGGTACCAGTCTCAAGTCCCTTGGACACTGAGAACTGGAGATATCAGGTTGCAATATGGACCCATTTTCAAATAGATTATAATGGTCCTGTTAATTCAGACCCACCATTTGTTCAGATGCATGCTGTTAGCCTTGTGGGAGTCTTAGAAACTTGGGGTTCATACCTTCTGGTAGCTAAACATCTCTGAGCCGATTGGACCACTAAAACTGGAAAAAATTAAGCTTTAAACACAATTTAGTTTATCCACAGGGTTAAACTATAGCAATTCTATAGCAGCGTTCCTTGACACCAGTGCTGCCTACACTAACACATGCTGCATCCATATAACCTGAGGCAATGTCCATGTCTATCACCTCTGTCAAAAATGACAGGCTGCTGACACTGGCCCAGATGCTGCACTGAGAAACCTGCTGCTGTGATCCCTATGCCTGTATCACTGTATAAATGGCTTAGCAGCTTTATAATTTCTATATGAGAAATAAGTAGCACAAAAAGCTTGTAATGTACTGTGCACTAAAGGCTACAGTGGAAAGTGTTATCTTTAGAAGTGTAATGGGGAGATAAAAGCTTCTCCCTAAATTCCTGGATGCCAAAACACTGTGTCAATATACAGTATTTACTATTTTCCTATTTGTGTAGTAAGTAGCACAAATAGCTTTTATCATACTGTGCTGCAACGGCTACAGCGGTGTTATCTTTCTAAGTATAATGGGAAGAGATAAAAGCTCCCATGTTCTGCAGCAGTCCAGTCTGTGTGCACAGGGTTCCAGGTCTGCCCCCAATTACGCCAACCTCTTCCTAGCCAAATGGGAAGATGATAACATCTAGGCGAACAATCTCTGTAGGGCAAACCTGGTATTCTGGCATTGTTACATTGACGATATTCTATTTTCTTGTCGAGAAACGGAAGAAGATTTTGAGCTTTTTTGTAACCATTTAAGCAGGAATGATTTCAATATAGAGCTGACCTTCAGTAGGAATAAACAAGAAATACATGTCCTTGATCTCACCTTCTACATTAAGGAGAATCAGATATATACAAAGACATACAAAAAAAACTACAAATACAAATTCGTATTTACATAAGTGAACATCTACCCAGGTGGTTCGATGGAATCCCTAAAAGCCAATTTCTTCGTATTAAAGGAAATTGCACAGAAGAAAAAGTATGTGATGAACAACTTAAAGAAATGGCTATAAATTTTAGGGCAAGAGTTTATGACCAAAATCATATTGACCTCAACTGAGATCGCACAAGTTAAGAGAGACACACTATTTGGGGGCAATAAAGAAAATAAATCACAAATTTCAGAGTTTGAGCTTATCTCCAAATATGGTCCCAATCAATACAAACGTGAAACGATCTTTTAAGAAACATTGGGCACTCTTAAAAAAAAAAAATATCCCATCCTTTCTGACCTTCTACCCATTCAACCACTGTTTATATACCATCAAGCTGACAATTTACAATATAAACTATTCAAGAGCGCACTGCAAAATAGTAAAGTACCCCTTGTAAGAACTAAGGGATTCCATAGGTGTGGAACATGCACCATGTGCAGAGCAATAAAATCAAAAGAATCAAAGAGAACAACCTTCATAATTAAAGACAAAGCATAAATTTTAAAGACAATGGTATAAATTTATTAACATGGATCTTTATACATAAAATGATACTGTAATTGATAAAATAGCAATAATATTAAATTAAAATCACAAATAGTGTACACTTAATAACCGGTTGGGAGATTAAATCTGTGCATAAATGGCACTTGGCGGCTCCACTTGTGTGGTGAGCCCTTGTTTCTCTGAAAGAGTGTCCCCGCTTTTTCTACCTAATTGTGGATATGGTTGGCTTACTCCTCGGACAATGTTCGTGGGAAGTGGAGAGAATGCAGTCAAAAGGTCACTCACATGTCTGGGATACTGTCCACCTGTCCAAATAGAGCTTTGTGTCTCAAACAATGACGACTTCCGGTACGAACGGCGGCGGAGACAACGATATAACGAGATATATATACACAGAAAACTTGCACCTAGAGGATCAGTGCCTTAAATGAGGGATCCCAATACAGGCCACTAATAAGATAACATAAACTAAAGATTAAACCGTAATATACGGATATATATAAAAACGCTACACCATACTTCCGGGGCACGTGACATAAACAAACAGATCACGTGACCGGAACAAAAAATACAAAGCACAGAACGTATGTTTAATTATATATATTTTATTCATTTTTGTATATGTCTGCCTTCTATTAAATGTGTATTAGTCTATATATTTGTGTTGTGGATATAAATAAAGTGAACGATAGATGTTTTTTAAAGATATCACATCCATGAGAACAGCTGGTGCAATTAGGCGCCATATTGGCACTCAGGTATAAATACAGCTTACCTGTAGATGAAAGACCACCTTTGAAAAAGCTGGGAGCCCCCCCCCCCCCCCCCAGCGAAACGCATTAGTCACACAAAGCTCTATCCGGACAGGTGGACAGTATCCCAGACATGTGAGTGACCTTTTGACTGCATTCTCTTCACTTCCCACGAACATTGTCCGAGGAGTAAGCCAACCATATCCACAATTAGGTAGAAAAAGCGGGGACACTCTTTCAGAGAAACAAGGGCTCACCACACAAGTGGAGCCGCCAAGTGCCATTTATGCACAGATTTAATCTCCCAACCGGTTATTAAGTGTACACGATTTGTGATTTTAATTTAATATTATTGCTATTTTATCAATTACAGTATCATTTTATGTATAAAGATCCATGTTAATAAATTTATACCATTCACAACACTAGATTGTAGAAATCGTCCCTCAAATAGCGCAGTTTCCACTTTTCTTTTATGGCTATAAAGAATGTGAAAGCCATGTGGAGGAATAGAGACTCGGAAACCACTCTGGCTAAGAATGAAATGAAGTGGATCTTCAAAGTATAAACTGTAATTCCCCACGGACTAAATAAAGACTTTGAGTTAAAGTGGTTCCTTTAGTTATGCTTTATAATTATTATTTTTTTATTATTATTCCTTTGCTCTTTAATATTGTTATTCCTCCTCTTGTTCCTTATGTATTAATTGATTCTATTTTTATTCCTTTTGTATCTTTTATGGTCAATTGGGAGAACTAGAAGATTCCACCAATAATAAATTTCATTATCCGGCTGTTCCTCATAACATAATGTCTGCCAACCACAAGATGACCTATGAAACAACACTTTCCATTCCTAAGAGGTCTGCCATCAGGATCCATGGCACAGTACGGTCTGTTTTGCCACGAAACAGAAGTCACGGTCCTTCCCTTCCGCTGCGTCACTTCTGCTCCTGAGTGAGGATGCCAGAGCCCTGCTTGGCCAGAAGTGGTGGACTACGTACTTCTGGCATCAAGCTGCCGGGAGAGGATGGGAACTTAGGGTCTTATTTTAGTTCACTCTTTCTGTCAAAATCCTTCTTAGATGGACAAAACCATGTGCACTGCAGGTGGGGCAGATGTTACTTGTGCTGATATAATTAGATTTGGGTGGGGTTTTACTTCAAAGTGAGATCTATATTGCAGTGTAAAAATAAAGCAGCTAGTATTTACCCTGCACAGAAACAAAATAATTTACCCAAATCCAATTCTTTGCACATTTTATCTGCCGCCCCTGCAGTGGCACATGGTTGTGTTTATCTAAGAAGGATTTTGTCAGAAAGAGTGAACTAGAATAAGGCACTTAGTTATCAGAGGAACTCCGGAAATACGCTTGAGGGACTTCTGGGGAGATGCCTTCCATTTTACTGCCTTTTTATCCTATAAATATGGAAATCTTACCTGCAGCCTTAAAAAACAACAACATACAGTAGTTGGCTCGAAATGCTTTGGCCAGACTGCTATACCACCATCGTTGACCAGGACCCAGCCCAGCCAAAATATTCGGAGCCTTGCAGGGTGTGTTTTGTACCCCAGGATACACTCTGCAATTACCATCCCAGGCTCCAACCCTTACCCATCATCCTGACTGGGTAAGGGTTAATCCTGCTCACAGTTACCACTTTTTTTATATGTTGTTTGATATATATTTTGTATGTTTTTATCCTCATTAACCCCTTCAGTGGTGGGTTTTTTTTTTGGGAGCGCTCCCCACTGGGCGAGTATTTTATGGGGAGCGCTCCCTTAAAAAAAAAACACCACTACCTCCCTGGGTCCGGGCAGCGCCGCTGCACTGTCAATTAGCGGCTGCCCGGACCTGCGCCCCCTGCACTGCACACCTGTCCCCGGCAGCCGGCTTGTCATAAGCCAGCGCCGGGGACTTCCATACAAAACCCGGAGGGGAAGGGGGAGGAGGCACCGCAGAGGGGAGGGAGCCGGGCAGCGCGAAGCTGCCTGAGTTCAGTGATTGAACTCAGCAGCGCTGCCTGGCTGTAAACAGTGGCAATCCCGAGAATTTTCTGGGCTTGCCAGACTGGGCACTGAGGCACAGCCCGGAAAAATCTCGGGATTGCCACTGAAGGGGTTAAACAAATCATAAATATACACCTCTGTGCACCTAGGGTCCTTATACATTTTATTTTTAGTACTCTATTTCTACTGGTGTGGGGAGCACCAGATAAGGAACCCAGGCAGACTTGAGGACGACAGTGCTCCGATTTACCTTTTATCATGAATTGAATTGTGTAGCACCTTAGTCTTAATGAGCAACTTAATTTTAGCTGCTTTTTATAATAATTGAATATATAGTAGTTGTTGGATTTACCCTGTGCATTACATCAAACTAGCCTGTAATTTTTAGACTGTATATCAGTGATGGTTAACCTTAACACTCCAGATGTTGTTGAACTACACTAGCATGGCCACATAGTAAAACTGTAGCAGGGAATGCTGGGATGTGTAGTTAAACAACAGCTGGAGTGTCAAGGTTAGCCATCGCTGCTGTTTTTCACTAATTTTTTTGTTGGATTCAGCATTATCGTGGCATAGACGCCAGCGGGGAACAGGAAGCTGAAGGTGCACAGGCTGTCTTGGTGGAGGTAAAAGGTACGACACATGTTATGTTTACTGCTCATAATTAAAATGTAAGAAATTGAAACATTGTGCTAACTTGACAGCTATATTTTTTTTAGCCATGAGTGCCACCAGCCCGGAATGTGTGATAAGCTTGGAGAAAGAGAGGGGAATATGGCTGAAGAAAGAAAGGTGGATAAGGCTGGAGAAAGAGTGGTGGATAAGTGTGGATAAAGAGGTGGGTAAGGCTGCAGAAAGAGTGTACAGCTTTGGAAAAGATGTGTATAAGGCTAAATAAAAATATGTGTATAAGGCTAGAGAAAAGGAGGTGGATAAGGCTAGAGAAAGAGAGGTTGGATAATGCTGGAGACAAAGAGAAGGAGGATACGTCTGGAGACAGAGAGAGGGGGAAAAAAGGCTGCAGAAAGAAAGGGGAAGACTGTAGACAGAGATAGGTTTTAGGATGGAGAAATAGGTGTATAAGGATAGAGATCGATAGGGGGGGGGGGTATGAATGCAGACAGAGGGAGGGGTAAGGCTGGATAAAACATGGATATGGCTGGAGACAGAGAGGAGGGAAATTATTATGCTCTCCCACAAATTGTAAATAGTGCTAAACACCCAATAGGCAATACTAGACACACCCCTCTGGCAGTGCCTTAATAAAATGTGGCGCACACACTATGCCAACTGATGATATTACTTTGAACATCAAGTAAAAGTCATTCACCTCTACCCAGATTCACAGGCCAAGATAAGATAAGCAGGTAACTTTGCAGTACCTGAAGTTGTGCAGCTGGAAGATTGATATCAGCGACCATCTCAGTGCAGGGGTGCTCCACCTGTAAGCGGGGGTTTAGCTCGAGGTAGTAAAAGGTGCCATCTTGACTATACAGATACTCCACTGTACCAGCACTTACATATCCAACCATTTTGGCAAGTTTCACTGCACACTGTAAAAAAACAGAAAATGTCCTTCATGAATAATCAATTGTTGACAAAAATTAACACTGTACATATTTCATAGCAAAAGCCCATTGTCAAACTCTTTTAGAAAGTGATAAGAAAAATACCATTATTTAGATTAAAAATTAAAACCCTTTGCAAAAGTCTTATTTGTTGTGCCATTGCTGTGATACAGTATATATATCTCACACAAAATCTCTTGGACCACGCTAAAGTAAAATGAAAGTAGTTGGTCACCAACAACACTCAGCCCCCTACTACTGGGGCTCCACAATCACAATACACCCACAATAGTGTTACAAGGCGCCCTATGGTATTACACTGTTATTCCGCTCTCTCCTCACTTCATAAATCCATAAACAAGAAAATTTTACTTAAAACATTTATTAAAACATAATCTAAAACAGGTTTTCAGTGTCAAATATGTACTTTTTCTCAAGATTATGGATGACACATATCTATATATAGATATATAGATATCTATATATAGATATATAGATATATGCTTATGAGTCATGCTCATAAGTTTACATACCCTAGCAGAATTTGTGATTTGCTGGCGATTTGTCAGAGAATATGAATGATAACTTCACTCATGGTTAGTGGTTGGGTGAAGCCACTCACTGTCAAACTGTGTTTACTCTTTTTAAATCATAATGACAACAGAAAATACCCAAATGACCCTGATCAAATGTTTACATACCCCAGTTCTTAATACCATGTATTGCCCCCTTTAACATCAATGACTTGGCTTGAAGTCTTTTGTGGTAGTTGTGGCAAAAAGCCTCCAGTTCCAGTAAATTTTTGGGCCGTCTTGCACGAACTGCACATTTGAGATCTCCCCAGAGTGGCTCAATGATATTGAGGTCAGGAGACGGAGATGGCCACTCCAGAACCTTCACTTTATTCTGCTGTAGCTAATGACAGGTCGACTTGGCCTTGTATTTTGGATCATTGTCATATTGGAACGTCCAGCTTCCGGGCTGATGAGTACAAATTTTTCTCCAGTGTTTTCTGATAACAGTGTTATCAATCATATTCTCTGACAAATGGCCAAGTCACAAATTCTGCTAGGGCATGTAAACTTATAAGCACAACTGTATAGTAGTTATCAGGGTCAAATATCCAGGTTTATTAGATCATATGTGGAGCTTGCCGACATTTCGGTCCCTCAAGATCATTCTCAAGGCAGCAAATATCCAGAAAAGCAACAATCCAACAAGGGTATGGGGTAGGTAACAGGGACAGGGAAGCGCTGCCTGGGGCCCTGCTTATAAAGGAGAGTGTGAGCTCCCACCGCCGATTTGCATTTCACCGGGTGGAATGCATGACGTAATTTCTGGGTGAACCTGGAAGTGCGTGGCCGCGTTGTGTATGCGGCGCTGATCACCGTTACCAAGGCAATCAGCACTGCATTTCAGTCCCACTGATTGTGCCACTCATGTGGGCAGCTGCATACCGAGCTAGGGGTATAAACGTTTAATTCCCGGGTGCGTGTCACACTGACGGGTCTGGTCACATGTTGCAGTACAGCCATAACCGCTGATTGGCTGCTGCAAGTCATGTGTCTATTGTTATGGTAATGAGGTGTCATTGTGTATCGGCACACTACAGGGATATCAAGTTATGACAGACTGCAAGCAGGGACCAGGCAGAGGGATGGGGGGGGACGGGACACCATGGAAAAGGGTGTACATGTAATGAGACAAATCACAAGCCTAAATGTTTAACATATTTAAATGCTGTCTCTTGCAAGTATATGGATTGTGGCAAGCATCAAAAGACGGATGTCACAGAAACATAAAGGGTCATTGTTCACCCCATGCCATCTATCTGGCTCAGGTGAAGAAAACATGCATTTTGTTAAGTCTATATCACGCATCAGTGCATAATGGTCTATATCACGGGGTGGGACTCCATGGCAACCCCCTCAGTATATGGTATATAATAGGCCAGGTAATAGCTCCAAAGGCTATGGGAGGTGTTACTAAGGGTTGGCCATAGTACACATCAATTTTGAAAAGCATGTATGTCTATAATATGCCATCCGGTCAATCAAGAGATGAAAAATAAAGACTGGTGAGCAAAAAAGGGAACAAATAAATATAAAAATATAGTGCATGTCAATTGGAAGACAAATATAATGTCACGGTAAATCAAACTCAGTATAAATGGGGTGGGTCTCCATATTTTGTTAACCTGGGCCTAATTATAAGGGTAGGTCCATGAGACCTGTGTGTAGCTAAATTATGGATAGGGGGAGTCTATGGGAGGGCCAACTGTAGTAATCACTATATAATGCACGTCCGTTACCGCCGGAAAGGTGCATCGGATAATTTTGGGGTAAAAAGGGAACTGAAAAAATCATGAAAAATTATCCACAAAATAGTGAAAAATCGTGCTCATACTATTCCAGAAATATGTAAGAAAATGTTGGCAAGATGTCCATGGTCCTTTTATTGAAGAAAAATTGAAAGGGGGTTGTTCTCATTCATTCCTTTGGGTGCAATCGTGTCTAGCCTATATATACACATTTGCTCTCAGCTCTGCGGAGTAGTAGTGTCCGGTCTCCTCCTCTGGAGGGTGGTGGTATCCAGTCTATAAGTTTGCACCTTAGGTCAGGCACATTGTGTCGTGCTTTAATAAAGTGTCTTGGTACAGGTAGATCAGCTGCTCCTGCGTCGATGGCTTGGCGAGTCTGTGATTGGCCATTCTTTCTCTGAATTTCCTGGTTTTCATTCCCACATAATATAGCCTACACGGGCAAGTCAAAATATAGATCAAATGGTCCACTGTGCAATGCAGCCTGAATTTTATTATTAACAATCGTGCAGTATGTGGGTGAGGAAATGTGGGTCCAATTAGCATGCTCCTGCACGTGATACAACCACTACACCTAAAACATCCAGGCCTCCTTTCTAATAACCATGTGCTATTTTCAGGGGTATCTGGTTGCTTAGTAGGTCTCAGTAGTAATTGCTTCAGATTGGGGGCTCTCTTATAGGCAGCAAATGCAACCATTGATAGGTGTAACTGGGGGTCTGACTTGATGATCTGCCAATGCTGGAAAATGGATTTGTTGATTTTGGGTGCCATATTATCAAAAGTAGTCATGTAGACCATCCTTTCTGGTTTAGCCCTCCCGCTGGTATGGTCACTGGAATGTTTTGTGTCTTGCTTTTGTTAAGCAATTTTATTTTTTTTATAAATGTTTTTATTAAAGCCCCATTCAGTACATCAAAATACAGATACACATTTCTGAAATTTCAGACAGCACGTAACTAGGGAATACAGAGATATTGTCTATGAGAATAATAAGGGTATCTTAAAACAATAAAGATGTCATAAAAAAAAAATAATAATTATAATAATAATAATCCAGCATATGACTGTTAACATTAAATCAAACAGGACTCGCATAGTGCCAAAGCGTATAAGCTTATTTCGGACCACATACATTTCTGACGATCCCTTCAGCCAAACCCCCATGTACTGTAAAGAGCGCCCTAGAGATTAGAAATAAACAAAAGGGTCCTATTCCCCTGTAACACAGTCAGGAGACAATATCAATAGGGGGGTCCCCCGCAATTAATCTCATCGTATACCATTGAGTGTGTTCAAAGGAGTTATGGAGTTTCACTTTTATCTTGAGAGATAATGTTGTACAGTAATATAGCTCTCCCATGTATTAAAAAATTTTGCTACTCGCTGGTCCTTCTCCATGAGACACTCAATCCAGTCCATTTAAATACATGGTACAATTTTTCTCGAAAAAGCTTCAGTGTAGGGGGTCAATCCATGTCTGCAACACAGCCTTCCGTGCCACAGCACTGATAATTAATAGTAATCTCTTAGATCCCTTAGCTATTCTCTGACCCTCAGGCAGGATACCAAAAATGGCCCAGTGGTCTGTAAAAGGGATGTAGTTTACCAAGTGGTCGAGAGCAAATCTCCTAACCTGAAGCCAGAATATTTTAAGTAGAGGGCAGCTCCAAAAATAATGATAGAGATTTGCTTCCCCATCCTGGCAGCGTGGACAGGACGCTGACTCAGACATCCCCGCCAGGAATTGACGGTGTGGGGAGAAATAGGCTTTGTGAAAGATGTTCAAAAACATCTCTTGGTATTGCATTGCCGGGATCAGTTTCCTACTGTAGATGTTTGCAAGGTCTTAACCAACTGACTACATGTTAATGAGGGCATAACTAATGTCCATGCCTTCATACCAGAACGTATGTCATCATAATCTATAATTTGACGTAAATAATTATAGTGTATAGATATGGCTTTGCTCTCTGCAATGCCTGTGAAGAGCATGGTGTCGAACGTGTTCCCCCAGTCAGATTCCAAGAAATCTCGAATGACCCTGGCAACAAAGGGTTTAGCTTGCATATAGGCAAAAATACATTTTTTAAAAGTCGGAAACATGTCTGAGGCTTGTGTATAGGACATTGGTTTCCTAGAGCCCACATCCATTAGGGCACGGATTGTCAATAAGCCTTCTTTTTTGAGGCCAAGAAAAGGCTGGGAGGCACTACCACCCTGAAATTCCGGGTTGTTTAAAAAGGGGAGAAATAGTGATTTCAGCCAGACTCTCCGAGTCGACCACAATAAGGGGTTGTTTCTGATCTTTTCCGGCACTTCCCCATCATGCATATGCAGGAAACCCACCAGCCCACAGTTTTCTAAAAAGTTACCCTCGATTTTCGTATTGGCATAGGCCTCACTGTCGTGAATCCGATCCCTAAGAAATCTCAATATAACCACGTGATTATAATTCAAAATATATAATATTTATGCCCCCATTAAACGCCGGCTGCTGGAGTTTAACCAGTCCAATGCGCGGACGTTTTGAAGCCCATATAAATTTCCGGAACAGCATATTCAGTAATCTTAAATCTTTTTGAGATAATAAAAGAGGAAGGGCTTGCAATATATATAGTAGACGGGGGAAGGTCACCATCTTAATGAGGTTGGCTCTGCCAACATAAGAAAGTCCCATATGCTTCCAGCTATCTAGTTCCCCAGAGGTAGCATTCACCGCCTCTGCGATATAGGCTCTGTACAGGTCGGAGGGACGTTTTGGAAGGAGGATTCCCAAATAGTCAATCAGACCAGATTCCCATTTAACCGGTATATGACTGCCCCAATGTGGCACGGACACATGAGGGTGCAGATACAAGCCTGAGGATTTGGATAAATTAACCGTGTAGCCCGATATCTCTCCAAAGTCATTGAGTCTGCCCAAGATTTGGTCCAGTGCCTGCTCTGGGTTTCCAATGTATAAAAGTAAATAGTCTGCAAATGCCGACAATTTTAATTCCGACCCACCAACCATAATGCCCCAAAAAGGACTGCCAAGACTGCAAAATCCGAAACAAGGGATCAATACATAAATTAAATAACAAGGGGGAAAGAGGGCAACCCTGGCAGGTGCCTCTGAACATCTGAATTTGCTCCCCTTTCTGTCCAATTATCAACAGTGTCGTTAAAGGCATGGAATAAAAATATTTAATTAAGTCAATAAATGAGTCATTAAAGTTTCTCTTCTCCAGTATCACAAAGAAGGCCAGGCCACCGAATCAAAAGCTTTATTTGTGTCTTAGTTCGGTAACATTCCTCTAGGATGTGTTTTTTGGGTCTCGCAGTGGCCATCTGTATGGCTTTTACTGAGTGGCGACCCCCGACAAATCCTGTTTGGAGGGAAGTGAGCAGCGCTGGAGACAAATAACTGTAGTCTGTTGGCTACTATTTTAGTGAGGATTTTAAAATCCACATTCAGCAGAGAGATTGGTCTATATGATTCCGCCAATTGGGGGTCTTTACCCGGCTTAGGGATTAGGGAGGTATGCGCCTCAGTGTACGATGGAAATAGGGGCTTCTCTTTCAGTATAGTGTTATACATTTCCAACAATGTCGGGGTGACCTCTGCCTCCAACATCTTAAAGTACACTCCAGAGAACCTATCCGGGCCCGGAGCTTTGTGGGAACATACATGTATCTTTTATTACCGAATGAAGTTCTTCAGGAGTTATTTCCTTCATAAGGTTATCCCTATGTTCCTGACTTAGGGGGGGGGGGGGCAGATGGGCAGAGTTTAGGAGAGATTCTGGTTTTGCACCTTGTACCGGGAAATCCCTATAAAGGGACCTGTATTATTCCTCAAAATGAGATAATATCTCTTTGGTAGTAAAATAAGTCCTATGGGTGTTAGGGTCTTTAATAGAGGTAATGAAAGAGCGCTTTCTATAGGGTTTAGACATAAGTGCTAACAGTTTAACTGACTTGTTACCCCACTTGTAGTACATTTGTTTTGTAAAATCTAGTTTGAGACGGGCCTGCGCCGTAAGAAAGGATTCTAATATTTTTTTGTTGTTCAAGTAAGTTTCAAAGTTAATTTGTGTTGGAGTGGACTGATATAACCTAAAATAAAATAAAAGAGCGCGCATTGTATTGATCTATTTGAATTATTTGACTCAATTAATAATAAATTTAAATGATACACTTCAATAAAAACATACACAATATTTATAAAATACATATGCAGATACACAGTATAAAATTTAATTAATGGGCATCCGACTTATGTCCTTAGACCTGATTTATAATGGTGCCTCTGTTGGAGCAATTGGATCCTTATAGAAAATCATTGGTGCTAGATAGACAATGGTCTTAGTTCACATATAATATTATTGTTACCACTTGCTGTCCTCGTCTGCGTGCAATGTTAATTAGGTTTCTCACATCTGTCCGCTTCAACCGGTGTTGCTCCGTTGTTGGTGAGCCGGTACCAGGAGCAGACTCTGTGATCCGGGCGTCCGCTCGTCCGCTACAACCAGCGTGGCCCCGAGATGGAAAGAGCTGGCGCTGGGAGCTGACAAGCCGCAGGGAGTAGATGGTAGCCCGGGCGTCCAGATGGACGGATGTACTTTGGAGTAGCACTAGAACCGAGGGCGCGGGATACTTTGGTAAGAAGGTGCAAATAGCAAAGTCCAATGACGGGAGTATTGGAAGGTGTGTATAGAAGCAATCAGAGGCGGTCAGGTATCTCTGGAAAAGTCGGATGCAGTGAATCCTTGACGCGTTTCTCCGTCTGCAAATACTGACGGTTTCATCAGAAGGTGGTTTGTTGATTACCTGCCCAGGTATAAGAAGGTAGCTTGTCCAATCAGCATGTAGCAGCAATTGAGCCGCACCTGTAGCTTCATTATGGGTCAGGTAATCGGAGTGTAATGTGTAATCTGCAATTAAGCTGTGCGGACTCCAAAATACTTTAGATTTCAATTTAGAACTATATATACACAAATTTAAAAGGCTATATATACAACAAGATAATAATAATTTTCATCATTAAATTCTCAAGGCATCAACGAACGTTTAAGGAGAATATTAAACCAAGTATAAATAGATCTATTGGCACTTATTTCTAATGTGGAATAGATGTAGCTCCGTGGCAAAGCTTCCGACTGTGACCAGTTATCACAGTGGGAAACCAGTTCAAGTCCCATCCTATCCCTAACATCACAATTTTTTTTTATTTTTATAAATATTTATTATAATTCCTATTATTCATGAATATAATTTTAAATTATCTATCAGAGCCGGAACCTCCAAATATAACATTAGTTTAGTGGTCTCAATTTAAAACATATATAACCACATAGTAAACTTTGAAAATTAGCAGATTTACAAAATGATAAAAAATTATAATCAATACTGAGTACATTGTGACAAAAATATATATAAATAATAACAAACCGAGTACACCTTCCAATACTCCCGTCATTGGACTTTGCTATTTGCACCTTCTTACCAACGTATCCCGCGCCCTCGGTTCTGGTGCTACTCCAAAGTACGTCCGTCCACCTGGACGCCCGGGCTACCATCTACTCCCTGCGGCTTGTCAGTTCCCAGCGCCAGCCCTTTCCATCTTGGGGCCACGCTGGTTGTAGCGGACGCCCGGATCACAGAGTCTGCTCCTGGTACCGGCTCACCAACAACGGAGCAACACTGGTTGAAGCGGACAGATGTGAGGAACCTAATTAACATTGCACGCAGACGAGGACAGCAAGTGGTAACAATAATATTATATGTGAACTAAGACCATTGTCTATCTAGCACCAATCTTACAAAGGGAGTCAATATTGATTTTCTATAAGGATCCAATTGCTCCAACAGAGGCACCATTATAAATCAGGTCTAAGGACATAAGTCGGATGCCCATTAATTAAATTTTATACTGTGTATCTGCATATGTATTTTATAAATATTGTGTATGTTTTTATTGAAGTGTATCGTTTAAATTTAAATTTATTATTGAGTAAAATAATTCAAATAGATCAATACAGTGCGCGCTCTCTTTTATTTTATTTTATTTTTTGTCCATTCGATTCTAGAAAGGCACTTTAGTCCTTCTAGGTGTTTGGGAGCAGCCGTTTAAGCTGTGGACCTATATATACAGACAACACCAACCATTTAACCAATTGCGCCTGATTTTTCCATTTAGTGGTAAATTGTTCTTGTTCATATAACCTAAAAGACTGACATCATGAAATGTAATTCCCTATAGTGTTTTGCTTGTTCCCTTCTCTGCCTAGAAATGTACTGGACTATGTGCCCTCGCATTACCACCTTGGATGCCCTCCAGAACAACACTACATCCTCATAGTGCTCCAAATTATTATCCTAATAATTGTTCCAGGAGTTAATCAAAAATTGTTTAAAATCATCCGATTTACCTAAATAGTCAGGAAAGCGCCAAAGGCGGTCCGCTCTAATGTTGGCATCTAGCCATAAGCCCAAAGAAATGAGGGCATGATCAGATATCAAAATATCATAGATGTCGGCCTGCTTCATTTGCGGCATTAAACTATTGGAAACTAAAAAGTAGTCAATACTGGATAAGGTTTGGTATGCTCTAGAAAGGTGTGTGTAAAGATGGCCATACACAAGCAGATTTATCTTCAGATCTGGCTGATTGGAACAAAAACATGGTTATGGATGAGAGCAAATGATAGTTGACCATTTGCTTGGAAATGCTGGAAAACTCACAAACTGTCACTCATCCATAATCATGTTTTTGTTCCAACCAGCCAGATCTGAAGATAAATCTCACTAGTGTATGGGCACCTTTAGTCCTTTCCTGGTCGTGTAGGAGACGCCAAGGGTCACTCAATTGCAAATTTGATTTTAAGGCCTGAATATGGTACCAGGAAGGGGGCAGAGGTCTGAGCAGAGGTGGCGACTTGTCCACTTTAGGGTCGTCGACTGAATTGAAATCCCCTCCTATAATCAATTTATGGCCGCAAGGAACTGGGACAGCCTGGACAAGCATCTATCTGGAGAGATATTTGGAGCATACACATTCAAGAGGATAAATAGCATACCCTCTATCTCCACATCTAAGAGAAGAAAACGGCCCTCCACATCCTCCACCCTATCAAGGACCTTATACCTGAGATGGCTGTGAAGCAGTATAGCTACACCTCTAGATTTGGTTCGGGATGAGGCTGAGAAGCATTCCCAAATCCATCGGGCCCTAAGCCCCGAGTCACTACTACGTAGCCAGTGGGTCTCCTGCAGCATGACAATATCCGGCCTAAGCTTTTTAAGGTGTGTAAGTACCTTTTTACGTTTGATAGGGGTGTTCAAACCTGCCACGTTCCACGAGACCAAATTTAGATGAGGGGGTATCGGGGGGTAAATCACTTGTGTTCAGCTGCGCAGACATGGACCGACACCAAAAGGAGAAAACTGCTCCGGCACATGCGAGACGTAAAGTAGGAGATTAAACATGCAAACAGTTTTATGACAATATGAAATACATACAAAATACCTTCGAAACCAACTATCTCTGCAAGAGATGGCATAGGTAATGAAAAGTGTTGAACATAACTGTCTTTCAAAAATCCTGATTAAATGGGTACATGGTGCTTTAAACATTTTTTGTTTATTAATCCTAAAGAGTGGCAACCACTCTGAATCTTCGTCTGAGGACCCCATCATATTTCAAATGGGGTGCTCCGAAGAGAATATTTGGACCAATAGAAGAACTTGAAATGGAAAATGGGGGTTGGGGACCTCTAGCCATTCCATACATAACCAATCACTTTCGGTATGAAAATGACCATATATCAGTTAGAATAAACAGGCAGCGGAGAAGAAAACAAGTGCATCTCCTAAACGGTGAAACGAATAGAGTACAGTGGATAATTATAACACCCCTGGTCACAGGCATCGAGATTTCAGCAGGAGGCGTTGAGCATATCGAGCCCAGTAAACCAAAGAGATCTGTGGAACCTTTGGCAAGTCCTGAGAGTGCACCTCTGTGGGCACGACATTAGCTTGTAATAGCAAGGTTCTCTTCAGATGGCCCCTCCCTCCGCCTCTAATTTTGAACCAAACTAAGGTCAACGGTGTCGCCCTGGATACTTATAAAAGAATCATTCATCTCGTCTATCTGGAGAATGCGGGGGAGCCTTTTCTATAAACTCCCTTGAATGCCTTGGGTCTGTAAAGAACAGTGTGCAGCCATTATCCACAATTTTCAGCTTCGCTGGGTACATTAAAGCGAAGAGTTTATTTTTATCCACTAGCATTTTACAAATACCGGAAAACTCTTTCCGCTTTTGGGAGACCAAGGCGGAAAAATACTGGAATATTAGGATCTTCTGATCCTCCACCATGAGGGGTTGGGAGGTTCGGTATGCTGACAAGAACTCTTTGGTCCTATAGTCTAGAAATTTGGCAATAGTGGGCCTTGGTCTGGAAGCCTGATCCCGTCTCTCAGGCCCCAGTCTCTGTGCCCTTTCAATTTGGGCGATTGCTTATACATCATATATCCCCAACGCCCTGGCTACACGGACACTAATATATTCCTCCAGTTGAGGGCCCCTAATTGTCTCCGGGATACCTATGAAACGTAAGTTGCACCGTCTATCCCTGTTCTCCATCTTGTCTAATTTAGCAGCCAAGGTGTTCATTGTTTGCTCCCTACTTTCTAACTGCCTCTGCATATCATGCACAGTGTCCTCGTTATCACTGATTCGCTGTTCCGACGTCACTATCCTGGCGGTATTGGAATCAATTTTTGTGAGCGAGGCCTCTAATCTAGTATGTAGATCTTCACATTTTTTATCAAGCAGAGGCATCAACATTTTAATTGTCACCTTAGCATTCTCCTCCGGCGTAGGGATCATCAGCATTTGTGGAGAGATAGACGGGGTCACACTAGAGGCATTGTCAGCAGAAAATAGGACCAGGGATGAGGGGGGGGGGGGGGGGAGGCCATTTGGGAGGATTTTTGACGATTTTTGCCCATGGCAGGATCGGAAGGTGGTTGAGATGAGTTTGCTAGTGATTTCTTCTGGAGGAATCTGTCCATACCCTATGTGGGCAGAATCTGCCGACTATACCTCGAGATAGTCTAACAAAAATGTTTTTATGGTGGATAATTGACTTGGAGGATATATGGTCACAAACGGTCAAAAGAGGCCCAGTTCCCCCATCAGGTGGGCGGAACTACATAGCTTAATCAATCATAGCCTATCAATGTGTTCTAGTTACAACGTAAAGTCGTGACAAACTGTGCTCAATATAACTGTTTAAGCCAGGGGTCTTCAACCCATGGCCCGATCTCAGCTGATCTCAGTGGCCCCCTGCCCGCCATGCACAGGATTTTTTTTTAAAGTAAAAGAAAACGCTGCCGAGGGAGGCAGCGTAATGGAGTCCCCCCGGGTGCCGCCTACCCGATTTCCATTGGCTGCAGGCAGGGCAGAGGAGTGGATCCAGTGCGGCTGAGGGAGGAGGAGGCACGTCTGGTCACGAGCTGGGGAGTTTGGACCCGGCGAAGCTGCGGGAGGAGGAGACGCAGCTGGCGGGAGCAGGGGACCACGGTGCTGGAGCTGCAGGAGGAGGAGGCACAGCTGGCAGAGGGGACCCGGCGAAACTGCAGGAGGAGGCATGGATGGTGGAAGCAGGTGACCCGGCAAAGCTGCAGGATGAGGAGGTACAGCTGGCAGGAGCAGGGGACCTGGCAATGCTGCAGGCATTACTGGGGGCATTGTGTGTGGGGCATTACTGGGGGCATTGTGCGTGAGGGGCACTGCTGGGGCATTGTGCGTGAGGGGCACTGCTGGGGCATTGTGCGTGAGGGGCACTGCTGGGGCATTGTGCGTGAGGGGCACTGCTGGGGCATTGTGCGTGAGGGGCACTGCTGGGGCATTGTGTGTGAGGGGCACTGCTGGGGCATTGTGTGTGAGGGGCACTGCTGGGGCATTGTGTGTGAGGGGCACTGCTGGGGCATTGTGTGTGAGGGGCACTGCTGGGGCATCATATGTATAAGCAGGAGTACTGCTGGCATTATGGTCTGTGGCATAATGGGCATCAGTGTGGGGCATAATGTGCAATGGGCATAATTTTTGTGTGGATTAATGTGTAATGGGCATCACGGTGTGCGGCATAATGTGTAATGTGTATTATGGATAAACAGTGTAACAGTGTATATTGATTTAAGTAGCCTTTCATTGTTTGGGTTCGATCTGTGAGGTGTACTAGGTCACTGTGTGGGCCTTCATGTTTATATGTCACTGTGCAGTCTTCAGTCAACTTAAGCGTGTGAGGACAACGACCATTTCTGCGGTAACCAATGTTTAGTCATGCAGGTTGCAAAAGAGGTGTCAGGTAATTGTTTTCC
The DNA here is from genome assembly GCF_055691185.1 of Crinia signifera. Taxonomy (NCBI): domain Eukaryota; kingdom Metazoa; phylum Chordata; class Amphibia; order Anura; family Myobatrachidae; genus Crinia; species Crinia signifera. The sequence goes on along the minus strand of NC_139219.1, from coordinate 240,551,220 downwards.
TGCTAGTTCACACTCGTTATAATTAGGCCACACCCCTTTTTTGGGAGCGCGCCTATGGCGCGTGCAATTTATTAAATATCAAATTATATATGGGGGGGGGGGGGGGCACACATTTTACTGTTTGCACTGGAACCCAAATTGGCTGCTGATAACTATTTGGGTATGTGTGTGTGTGTGTGGGGGGGGGGTTATGTGCTGAGTATGGGCGGCTGTGCCAACTATCTATGAAGGAATGTGCTGACGTTATATGGGAGCTGTGATTCTATGAGGCTGTCCGAAATACCGCAGTAGAGTATAGTGGCCCTCGGGCTTCACTGGATTTTTTTAGGTGGCCCACGCTGTCTTAAAGGTTGAAGACCCCTGGTTTAAGCAGATAATGTAAAGGGGTTGCAAGGTTATACAAGTAATGACCACTTGTATGCGGCTAACTAAGATAATTTTCGCTTGCCAGCTTATGGGTTTATGGTCGTAAAGCCCTCTGCAAATTGAACACAGTAATTATAGCAAAAAAAAAATCTTTAATGGCTAAGTGATGTCACTCTCAGAAAAGGCTGGACCTTAATTAACAGAAGGGTATTACCCTTGAACCTCCAAATAAATCTGGAAGCTAACAAGTCTACGCAAAGGAGCACGACCCCTATATGGTTTGGCACGCACATATCTATCCTACAGTATACAATAAACAGTCAAGCAGTGTGTTCGTGGAGCTGTGGCGTAATAACAAAACTCACCACAAGGTGTACCACTAAAGCAACTGATAAGGGTGCACTATAATGCCTCAACCATTACAATAGTGCTATGAAATAAGCATGACTCTAAAGGCTTTTGCAATGTGGGCATAGAATGAGTGATTTGCTGTCCCCAGTTTAGGTACTGTAGGGTGATGGACAGAGGTGATCCCAAACAGTCAGCACAATCTGTGTATAACCTTATTGGTATGCCAAAGGTGCGAATGTAGTGCAGTTAGCAGGCTTTACCGTATCCAGATGTGATCTCTGCCCCAGTCCAACTTCTGTGCACCAGCCAGCGGCTCTATCCACTTGTAATTAAGCTGAGGGGGTGTCTGGCGCCCACTGCACTGTACTGCGTCAGGAGGTCTCTCTTCTCCCGGGCTGGAGGCTCCCCACGTCAGATCCGCCGGGCTGTTATGGTGTCACTCGCCTGGGGAGATCCGCAGGCAGCGTCTGCACCGCTGCCTATCCTCAGGTGGCGCTTAGCAAGAAGACCCCACCAGGGGTGATCACTGGGGGGGCAGCACCACCCTGACCCCCCAGATAAAATACAGGCTGGTTCGACGGGAACAGGGGGAAGGCTCTGTCCCGCGACACCCCCCATAGCAGATAAGCCCCCGCCGGGAGCTGATGTCAGGTGTCCGCCGAGTCGTGCAGCTGGAGGGGGTCCTCTCTCACAGGCGGGAGGCTCCCAGCACCAGCGGGCTGTCGGGTAGTCAGAGTGCCGCGCTGCAGGAGAGAGCCAGCGGGCGCCGTCACCGCCAATGGACTCCGGGCACTGTCCCAGGAGGCAAGCGCTGGGCGCAGCGCATCCCAGACCAGCTCCACAGGGCACCGCAGTCCAACTCAGGAGGCATAGGAGGTTGAAGATGTCTCCGGAGCACCAGCCCCCGTCCCAGCGCGGTCAGCACCCCCGCCCCGGCATTCACAGGTAGGCTTGAAAAGTCTTTAGGGGTAATTCAGGCGTCGGGGTGCAGGTTGACCCGAGGAGCTCCAGCACCGGACAGTTCCCTTCAGGTCCCGGCCCTCAGTCCACAGTCTGCCCCTGCCAGAAAACTGGCTGAAACTCACCAGACCGTAGGGGGTTAATGCGGGTGTGTGTGCCCCCGGGGGTGTTTAAGGCAGGTAAGAGGCGCACTAGAGGGGATTGTAGTCCCACACCGTTTTTCGCGCCAAACACTAGGCGGTTATGCTGGCCACCTACGCGCTGCACTCGCCCGAAGCGTGGCGAGTGCAGCGAGCCCCACGAGGGGACGCGGAATACGAGCCCAAAGCGTGCCGAGCGCCGCAAGGGGAAGCAGAATACATGTAAAGTAATCCGTGTGCGCTCGCCACGCTTTGGGCTCGGTTGCTTGACACACTATCTAAAATTAACTCCTCGCCGATGTGGATAGTGGGGGTATGAAAAGGTCGGAAGACGCGTACCGCCGCCCCTTACGGGCTCGGTGCGCTCGCCAAGCTTCGGGTTGGTGTTTAATGTTTGCATTTAACATTGTAAGCACCCATCAGGGTGCTTGGACAATTAAAAATTTAATCGCATTGCATCGCATGCCGCTATATTGAATGCGATGAGATAAGATTCACTCCGATCAAAATCAGGGGGCGCCGTGCTAGGAAACAAGTACTGGTGTTCCTATCAGTGGGCTTACGGAACAATGCAGTGCTAATTTGCCCATCAATTAATTTGATGGAGATGTTCAGGAAGTTGACGGTGGAATCACTTGCTTCAGACGTAAATTTGACAGGGTGTTCAAAGTGTTCACCATCTCCATGAAGGTCTCGATCATACCTTGCCTTACGATAAAAACATTGTCAATAAATTGTTTATAAAAGCGCAGATGTTCACCATACATAAGGTATATATGGGTGCGTTCATACTGACTCATATAAAATGTTGGCATATGATGGTGCCAGGTCGACCCCATCAGCATATTCATATGCTTTTTCAAAATTGAGGTGTACTATGGCCCACCCTTAGTAACACCTCCCATAGCCTTTGGAGCTATTACCTGGCCTATTATATCCCATATACTGAGTATTACCTGGCCTATTATATCCCATATACTGAGGGGGTTGCCACAGAGTCCCACCCCATGATACAGACCATTATACCTTAACATGCACATTTTCTTCACCTGAGCCAGAAAGATGGCATGGAGTGAACAATGACCCTTCATGTTTCCGTGACACCCGTCTTTTGATGCTTGCCACAATCCACATACTTGCAAGAGGCAGCATTTAAATATGTTACACATTTAGGCTTGTGATTTGTCTGATTACATGCACACTCTTTTCCATGGTGTTTCCCACCATCCCTCTGCCTGGTACCTGCTTGCAGCCTTTCATATCTTAATACCACTGTAGTGTGCCAATACACAATGACAGCCATTACCATAACAATAGACACATGACTTGCAGCAGCAAATCAGTGGTTATGGCTGTACTGTAACATGTGACCAGACCCATCAGTGTGACACGCACCTATGGATTAAAAGTTTATACTCGATATGCAGCCACCCACATGAGTGGCACAATCAGTGGGACTGATATGCCGTGCTGACCACCACTGATCGCCTGGCTAACGGCGATCAGCGCTGCATACACATCGCGGCCGCGCACTTCCAGGTTCAACCGGAAGTGAGGTCATGCGTTCCACCAGGTGAAATGGAAATCGGTGGTGGGAGCTCACACTCCCCTTTATAAGCAAAGCCCCAGGCAGCGATTCCCTGTCCCTGTTACCTACCCCATACCCTTGTTGGATTGTTGCTTTTCTGGATATTTGCTGCCTTGAGAATGGTCTTGAGGGACCGAGACATCGGCAGGCTCCACATATGATCTAATAATTGACCATGATGACTACTTTTGGACAAGGCTGGTGAGGGTGGTTTTCCCTCACAGGAGTTTCTGTATTTACATAGCACTGTGAGTTCCCTACACTGCTATTTATATGGCATCCCAGCTGCTACTTTGACACAGGGGTGAGAGCGCAGGTTTTGTGTATATATATTTTATATATATATTGTCGAATTCGGATTGCATCTACAATTGCGCTTGCATATTATGGTCGCCATATACATTTGCATATTTAAGTAAAGAGAGTCCTAAGGCGAGTAGGAGTATTGTGCAAACGGGGGGGCAGCCATACATATAGATTCATACTCCACATTAATAAATAATAAAATATAGTTATATGGTTTAAAATCAATACTCATAGATTAATGGTAAAATACCTTCTTTTCTCTCAGTGTTTGGTATCTGTACGGTCACCATCTTATTTGTTGCACTACAGTTGTTGGTTTAAGACTGCAGCATATACCAGTAATAGGTTATGGACTGTAGTTATGAAACATGCATTGAAAGCCATGTGGAGAATTAAACAGATGGTTTCCAGTTCAGAGCAGGGGTCCTGTATAGTTGCATAGTTACATAGTAGGTAAGGCTGAAAAAAGACTTCCGTCCATCTAGTTCAACCTGGTATAGATATCCAGGTACTTGTGAGTTATCCGGGCGTCCGATTTTTTGATTGTATGCCTTAAGTTAAGGCATACAATCAGATGCGATGCGATGCGATATCGCATCGCATCGCATCGCATGCGACCATCGGATGCGATGACCCGATTTTTCCATAGGAATCAATGTTAAAATGATTCCTATGGAAAAAGGGGTCCTTTTCATACCCCTACTATCCAAGTGGGCATGGAGTTGGATATAAACCTGTGGCAAGCGTAGCGAGCCACCGAGCCCGAAGCGTGGCGAGCGAAGCGAGCCCCGCGAGGGGACGGTATTCCGTGTCCCCTCGCGGGGCTCGCTACGCTCGCCACGCTTCGGGCTCGGTGGCTCGCTACGCTCGCCACAGGTTTATATCCAACTCCATGCCCACTTGGATAGTAGGGGTATGAAAAGGACCCTTTTTCCCATTGAATTCCATGTTAAAATGGACTCAGTCCATTTTAACATTGATTCCTATGGAAAAATCGGGTCATCGCATCGCATCGCATCGCATCCGATGGTCGCATGCGATGCGATGCGATGTCCCGATCCGACCCGATTTAAAAATCGGACGCCCGGATAACTCACAAGTACCGATATCCATTGCTGATTTGGTAGGTTCTGATATTTTACAGACAGATTATATTTCTTGTTTGTACCCATGGATGTTTTTCTCCAGTAAATGTTTGACCGACTTTGCCTTGAACGCATTTAATGAGCCAGCCGTTACCACCTCTCTGGGAAGAGAGTTCCAGAGTTTGACTGTTCTGACCGTAAAGAAATTCTTTCTACTAGCTGAATGAAATCTTTTTTCTTCTATACTCATGCCCTCGTATCCTAGATTCCTTTCTAGTAGAAAAGAGGGTGTGTGACAGTTCCTTATATTGGCCCTTGATATACTTGTACATGTTGAGCATGTCCCCCCTTAAATGTCTCTTTTCCAATGTAAATAGTCCCAAATTGCTTAATCTCTCCCCGTACCTTAAATTCTCCATTCCCCTAATAAGCTTTGTTGCTCGCCTTTGGACTTTTTCTAATTCTATGATGACCTTTTTATAGTGTGGGGCCCAGAACTGCACTCCGTACTCGAGGTGAGGTCTCACCAATGCTTTATTCAGTGGCATAATTACCCTTGAGGCCCCAGTTTCCATTCCCCTCTTAATACATGCCAGAATTTTGTTGGCCTTTTTTGTAGCTACATTACAATGAGCACTACATCCCAGTTTGCTGTCTATTTGGACTCCAAGATCCTTTTCAAGTGTGGATTTACCCAGTTCCTCTCCGCTAAGGTTGTAACTTGCACACTGGTTGTGTCTCCCAAGGTGCATAACCTTACATTTATCTACATTGAACCTCATCTTCCATTTTTTTGCCCACTCATCTAGAATTGCAAGATCATTTTGAAGCATGGTGACATCTTCTGATGATTTGATGACTTTGCTAAGTTTTGTATGGTCTGCAAAGATGGATACATTGCTGAGTAACCCTATACCAATATCGTTAATAAAAATGTTAAACAAAATGGGGCCCAAAACCGAACCCTGGGGCACTCCACTTAGTACCGGTATCGTATCTGATACGGCACCATTCACAACCACTCTTTGTTCTCTATTACATAGCCAATTCCCTACCCATCTGCAGATATTTTCACCCAATCCTAGGTTCTCCATTTTATTAATCAATCTCTTGTGTGGGACAGTATCAAATGCTTTAGCGAAATCTAGGAAAATCACATCTACAGCATTTCCATTAATCGAGGTTTTTGCTAACCTCTTCATAGAACCCTAGTAGATTAGTTTGGCATGAACGATTTTTCACGAACCCATGTTGGTTAGTACTGAGTAGACGGTGATGGTCTGAATATTCCTGGATACCATCCCTTAAAAATCCTTCAAATAGTTTACCCACAATTGATGTTAAACTAATGGGTCTGTAATTAGCGGGATCTTCCTTTTTTCCTTTTTTGAATATTGGCACTACCTCTGCTATTCTCCAATCTTTTGGTACTATACCTGACGATAGTGACTTGCTAAAGATATAATGTAGGGGGGGTAGCTAGTTCATCCCTTAATTCCATTAATACTCTCGGATGAATCCCATCTGGCCATGGTGATTTATTTGTTTTGAGTTTGCTTAGCCTCAGTATTATTTCCTTCAGCGTGAAATCCACATTGAGATCTGGCTTATTTGTCCCGTTTTTGTTAAATGTTCGTTCCACAGTCTGCTCTCCCTTAGTAAATACTGATGAGAAGAACTCATTTAACAGTTTTGCTTTTCCCTTTTCCTCAGTAACACTTTTTCCACTAGTATCAGTTAGTGGGCCTATGTTTTCCTTAATTAAACGTTTACTATTTATGTATTTAAAAAACTTCTTTGGGTTGGTTTTGCTTTCAGTGGCTATGCACTCTTCATATAATATTTTAGCTGCTTTGATTACCCCTTTACAAGTTTTGTTTGATTCTTTGTATTTTGCGAACGCCTCCTCATTCAAGTTATTTTTATAGAATTTAAAGGCTCTGGTTTGATTGTTGATAGCTGACCTTACTTTTTTGTCCAACCATGGTGGCTTTTTTTTGTTGAATTTACCTTTAGTTACTTTAGGAATGTATTCAATAGTTAGTGAATCAAGCACCTTTTTTAGAGTATCCCACATTTCCTCTGCATTTTTTCCCTCCATAACCGTTTCCCACCCAATTCCTGTTAGGGCTTCCCTGAATAATTAAAAGTTCGCTTTTCTGAAGTTTAGTATTTTTGCAGATCCTTTTTGATGTAATTTACTGAAGCTTCTTGCATTAGCCAGTAAGCATTTTAATTTAGGTTTATTTTTAGATATGGCTCTAATATTGTGATTAGAAAAAGAAAACAATATTTACGACGTATGATGTACATTGATAGTGTGGACAGTACAGTGACATTTGTGGGTGTGTGGGGGGGTGCGTGTTGTTGAGGTGTGTGTGTGTGTGCAATAGTATAGTAGGGTGTTTTTGAGTCAACGGCTCCCCACTGGCGGAGGTCATGACACAGGAAAACAGGAGGCTGGGTAGTGATAGGGGTGTGTGGGCATAAGGGGGACTAAAGAGGAGGGTGGGGGACACTGTGCAGCGTCTGCCAGTGGGTGAGGGTCCTGCGTGGCAGCACAGGAGTACAGGACGGTGGCCCTGAGTCAGTGTCTCTTCCTACTGGGTGGGAGTTAGGGTGCAAGAGAGCAGGAGGCTGGGCTATGAGGCATGATAGGGGTACGTGGGCAACACAGCAACAGCGACTCCCCAGTGGTGGAAGTTACAGTTCAGGAAAGCAGGAGGCTGGGTAGTGATAGGGGTGTGTGGGCATATGGGGGACTAAAGAGGAGGGTGGGGGACACTGTGCAGCTTCTGCCAGTGGGTGAGGGTCCAGCGTGGCAGCACAGGACGGTGCCCCTGAGTCAGTGTCTCCTCCTACTGGGTGGGAGTTAGGGTTCATGAGAACAGGAGGCTGGGTGGTAAAGCATGATAGGGGAATGTGGGCAACACAGGGTGAGCGGGTCCCCACTGGCGGAAGTTACAGGGCAGGAGAACAGGAGGCAGGGCAGTGATAGAGGTGTGTGGGCATGAGGGGTAGTAAAGGTTTTTGGCTGTTGCTGAGTAGGGATAGGCATTGGTGCAGACGCCATCGATGGTTGGCATAGATGGCGATTTTGCACCCTGCCATCGATAATAGTAACATATTACTTGGATAACCATCGATTGTTGTAGCTTACGATGGTCATCCATTATATCTGACTGAATAGGCCGTGGGTCAATCAGAACTTGGTGGCGGGACTTCCGGGTGTGGGGGGCGGAGCTATGCTCTGTGTCCCGGCACCTTAAAACATTTGAAACTTGATCGGTTCTCCTTTGCCATCGATGTAGGGAAACCATCTGGTCCTCCACATCAATGGCAAAAGTATTCAACATCGGCCATAAACCATCGATTATTTGAAATCATTGATGGTCGATGGGCATCCCTAGAACTGGAGGAGGGTGGGGGACAGTATGCAGCTCCCGGCAGTGGGTAAGCGTCTCCTCCAACTGGGAGGTAGTGAGCGTGCATGAGAGCAGGAGGCTGTATAATAGTCCTATGTGGGCAAGACATTGATAAAAGTTGTGGCGTGAATAGCGGGAGGAGGTCTGTAAATTGCGGGAGTGGGCGCTGGAGGGGGGGTGTGAATCGCGGGGGGGTCCACGAATCGCGGGAGGGGGCGTGCGGGAGGTGCCGAAGGGGTCCGCAAATCGCGGAAGGGGGGCGCTACGGGGGGTTCCGTGAATCGCGGGAGGGGGCGGGGGTCCGCAAATTGCGGGGGGGGGGGGCGCGAATTGCGAGAGAGGGGGCGCGAATTGCGGGAGGGGGGGGGGTCGCAAATCGCAGGGAGGGGAGGTGTCGTGAATCGCAGGAGGGGGGGGGGGGGGCGGTGGTCCACGAATTGCGGGAGGGGGGGTCGCGGGGGTCCGGCGAATCGGAATGTTGCATTAAATTAAAAATGCACGGTACATCTGTACATCATGAAAAAGTCTGGTGAGTGCTCTCTTTTTAGAGAATATGGGGCAGATTTATTAAGCTTAGAGAAGAGATAAACTGGAGATAAAGCGGAGAAAGGGTAAAAGGAGATAAAGCACCAGCCAATCAACTCCCAACTGTCTTTTTCAAACAAAGGCAACATTACCTCTTTTCATTTTCAGAAGCGGTAGCAAATGTACCAGATACCCCTTTCACATAGCAATGCGGGTCAGAATCAGGATCACTGCGCTTTCAGATTGGACCTGGGCCGACCCCGGTTATTTGTGCAATGTGTAAAAATTTTGCTATTTTCAGTTTTGAACACTAACATTATGTATTATTTTTCATACTTTTCTTCTTTCCTTTGTGATTTCAATCAATTCATATGAATTTATTCAGAAACATATTTTGTTTTGTAGACCAAAATAGTCCTTTACATTAATCCTTCATACCAAAAATTATAAGTCCATGATTAGAAGTCTACTTTTCAAACAGAAATAGTCAAATAGGGGCAATATAAAGGTGCCTATACACTTTGGAGATTTAATTGGGATTTGATCACTTTTTATGCGATCACGGTGATAAATCGCATGAAAAGGTCCAGTGTGATGGGCAGTCCAATGCGCATCACATCAGAGCCAATAGATCGAAACCTGTGGCACGATAAATTCGAGTCTCAGCAGGCTTGGCTGTGATTGCATATGATACATTGTATGCAAAAATGCATACGGTGCATTGTACGCAGGTTTCACACCTGGGATGTTCCGGGGGGTTTAAGGGAAGAACGCTAATTTTCAAATCACCCTAGTGTATGGGGGCCTTAAGAATAATTTGTCTCACCTGCTCCATCTGCTCAAACACTGTGCTGGTGGCAATTGATGCTGGTGCTTCTTCAATAATCTTTTGGTGACGACGTTGCACAGAACAATCCCGGCCAAATAGTGAAATTGCATTCCCATACTGATCAGCAAGAATCTGTACCTCCAGATGTCGCGATTGCTTTGCTAATCTCATTACAAATATGGGCGACCCAGGAACTTCTGTCTGTACCTTTAATACAAAAAGTGGTAAAGGCTTCATTAATTTCTCCACTTAGTGAACCCCTTAGTGATTGCACCCAATCATGAACATAAAAGGATGCTGGAACAAATTAAAGACATTTAATATGGAAATGGTAAAACAGGCCCACAGAATATATACAAAAGCCACATTATTAAAATACCATGGCACTTGTCCTCCAGCATAAAATACATACATAATACAGTGTATATATTATATATACAGTGGCACCCATCGGTTTTATCAGAATAAATTCACGCAGACACCCATTTGTGCAGGCTTTTGGGTTTTTAATACCCTTCCTTGGGTTGCATACATACTCGTACAGTTACAATTAATGCGTTCAGCATGCTCACCCTAAATACCTAGTAGCTGTGACATCTGTGCGACATGGGGCAGGCTCAGCGTCTAGCAGCCAGGCCACGGAGAACTTCCGGTATCACCCTTCAGTTACTTCCATGTGGTGCCTCGCGTCACGATTGCCATGGCAACCCAGCATAACACCACACCAAAAAGTGATAAAAATATACTAACAACTAAAACAAGCTCAGATTTAGCAGGGATAAAATAGCTGGATAATAAATCAACATATAAACATGTGGATACGCTATTACAAAGTCTTAAAGCAGCAGGAATAATATATACACCAATTTTTTTATACATAATCATTATCCGATATAAGTGAAACTTTACCCATTATGTAAGAAATATATTTAATCCTTTAGGTTTAACTGTGTCCAACAGATGGTTACACTTGAACTCTAAACTTAAAGGGACGTGATCAATAATAATGTGCCTAAAATTGGCAATACTACTAATTGGCAATACTATGTCTAGCTTCAAAAATGCCTTGCCAAAGGCTGATCAGGTGGCTTAACCTTCAATGCATGTCTAATGGCCGAACTGTGAAGGGCCATCCTCTCTTTAAAGGCCCTCACCATTTTTTCCACATAGCAAAGCCAACATGGGCACTTAACCATGTAAACGATATAGGAACTAACTATCACAACCAAAAGGGAATCTGATCATCATTTTTTTCCCAGTGTGGGGGTGATAGAACCATTTAGATACAATCATGTGGATATTTATATCATACACACATATACAGATGGAGCCGTCTCATTCAATCCCAGTGCCCTCCAGATTGTTCCAGATAATAGTGCAATGAAACCCTTTAGGGTTAAAGTCCTTGATGTCTTTGTGTGAACTGGAGTTCAAAGCGCTGACACGTTTCGTCTTATTCAACACTTCATCAGGGGTACCTTGCTCAACAACGTATACCGATGTATCCCAACTGCTGTCAGAAGACCAGCAGCGGAACTCTGAAAGGATCATGATGCCAATGCTGGAATTCCTACAGCCAGGTGGGTTAGGTTAAGGAACTAATGTGATGGGGGAGACTGCAGGGGGAAGGTTAGGCTGCGGGTAGGGGGGTTGGCGTTATGCACTTAGGAGTGAGGTTTAGGTGTCTGGTATGGGGTTAGGTTTAGGCACTTACAGTAAGCAGAGGGTTAAGGACAGGGTGCGTGGGGGATACTTCCTCTTTCGGGATGCTGACAGTGGCATTCTAACTGCCGGACATCCGTATGTTTCCCCTCTTCTTATCACCAGTCATACATATATACAAGTATGTGTACAAATGTATCTTCTCTTTTCATATAGTCTGTTCCTTCCTACTATTTGCATGTCCTCTATCCTGATGACGGGGCCCAGAGGCATCATATGTGCAGCAATGTTTGTATTTATGTGACCTACAGATGAAGCCACACTCATCATTGCTGGAACGCCACCCCTCGCTTCTCAGTTGACGCGTGATATTCCCACCCACAGCATGGAATAGCCTCGCTACAATATTACCATTCATTGCCTTTCTATGAGCCCCAGGAGCATATTAGATCCACATGCAAGGTGATGGGATTGCAGCAATTGCAATAGGCTTGGCACGTGGTGATTGGCGCTGCAACAATAAGCATAGTTACATCAGTATATAAATAGAATTGCTATTTCTTGCTAATTCAGCAGTGCCATACATATTGCGATGTACTACTTGACAGTTGGAGATTGTATTGTATTGGAGTATGGATATACAACTACATATATTATATATATATATACAGACAAAAAAATGAGTCTTTCAGCATCTTACCCACTAGTTGTGGCAAATGTAGGACATTTGACATGACAAGTGTGCCTGCGGCTGAGCACTTCATACGTACCTGTGATCATTAAGATTACATAGGTCAGCAGTTACGGCTAGTGGAAATACCAATGCAGCCTGTTCACATACAGTACATAGGCATGCGCACATAGAGTGTTAGGGGTGCACAGGCACCACCTAATGCTGTGCCCGTCCTTATAAACTTCCCTGCCGATAGGAACCAGCAATACCTTTTACCAAAGACGTTTGCTTTTTAGAACTGTATTCTATTAAAAGAAGAGCCCATCATTCAATTATGTGTGTTTTGTATTGTTAATTGTACTAGACCATTGTCATATCACAACATACCTTTGTCACCCATATATGTTTTTGACTTTATTTGCATGAACTGTTACAGAGTAATAAAAAGATTAAAAACTGACTGAAATAGGCAGGAAATTATGTTGTGGCTGAGAGACTCTTCTATTGTAGTGAGTGCCAATAGATGATGGTAAACACGCCTGATTGGTGGTGTTAGACATACTGTACACAATAGGTGGTGCAGCCCCTAATAAAATGTGCTGCGCATGCCTACTGTATGTTCATATATATATATATATATATATATATATATATATATATATATATATATATATATATATATATATATATATATTTTGATATAACTCTGAATATAACCCCTATAGGGTACTATAAATCGTGAAAAAGGTCTTTCAATACTGATAAATATTCGATATTATATCTAATATCGATTTAATATGTCCATTGATAAAAACAACTGTGAACCCCCAAAAAAGTCTGTTTTTGTATTTTTAAAATTTTCTTATGAGAGGAGTTGAAGCTCCAATGAAGGCTGGAATTATACCCAGAACTCACCTGAAAGAAAGGCCAATGGCCAGTTAGTAGAAAGCAGAATGTTTTTATTCTTTATAAAATAATTGTGGATTGTATATAAAGTTGTCATGGTAACTCCACTTAATGTTATGTGCCCCGGTGATTACAGTATGACACAGGCAGTGGCTGTCACTCTGCACAGTAATAGGGCAGTCTCCTGTAAAGTAATGCTTCACCAGAAACTGCTGCCTTTCCTTGGCAGCTGACGCTCACGATTAATGGGATGTTGCCTGGACTTATTTGGAAACAAGGTGACTTGCGATTACTGTGCAAAAGGAAGTACACACAGAGCGAATACCACAGACTCCTGCAGTGGAGACCCGGCCGGCACCTCCACGAAGTGCAGCAGAGTACGTGATACTGAAGAGGATATGGAATTGTACCTGGCCAGCACCCTTCTGTGTGCAAGCTCAATGACAGGAACTTCAACTGTAGAGGTTATATATAGCACCAGAACCATACACATTTCATCCACCGATTTACTATGGGCACCTCTCTGACCAGTTTAAGCCACAATGATGGTCAAGCAGCAACGCATCACAGAATATGGAATGCAAGCATGAAGTGCATTACCACGTTCATGCTTGACTACCATTTAGGAAGCCTATGCTGTCTCCATTATAGGTAAAATCAGGGTAAAAACATGGTCAACATTACATGGTCAAATGTTATTAAATTGCTCAACATAGCCGGTTGGTGGCAGGGCCAAACTGAGGTCTCTGAAGATTCTGGACAACAATACATATATACATAAATTGGTGTTTAAGTGCCTTCCTTCTGGATTGATGTAATTATTTCTTGAAGTGCAGCGGACCTGGCTGCCATGTTTCTTGGAGTACTGGCACAGCAGCCATGAAAACAGCACTCTATTACGTGTTTTTTATGCAATGTAACCATGGATAGTTTTATTATTGTACTTTTAAAATTTTAACCCATCTTGGCCCTAACAGTACAGACAAGTATATTAACAGTATTGGAGCTTGTTTCCTAGCACAGCCACAATCTGGAGTAATCGTGTACCTTAACTTAAGGTACATGATTAACGCGATGGACCCTATTTCCTTTGAAATCAGGTCCATTTTACCGGCAAAGGCAAAATTGGGTTCATCGCGTCAGTCGCGTGTATTAACATGGCACCCGACGCGATGAACCCGATTTTGCCATAGGGTTCAATGTTAAAATATTTTTAACATTGTAATCGCGTTCATCGCGTCGGACTTGTGGGGCGGCGGTACGCGTCCTCCGACCTTTTCATACCCTACTATCCACGTCGGCGTGGAGTTGAGAATATAAAGTGTGGCGAGCGCAGCGAGCCACCGAGCCCGAAGCGTGGCGAGCGCAGCGAGCGGACACATATACCTGTGAAGTAATGTGTGTCCGCTCGCCTCGCTGCGCTCGCTACACTTTATATTCTCAACTCCACGCCAACGTGGATAGTAGGGGTATGAAAAGGTCGTAGGACGCGTACCGCCGCCCCTCGCGGGCTCGCTACGCTTCGGGTTGGCATCAATCGTGGGGTGCCGTTCACAATGGGGCCATTTGGGGTCTGGTGACAATTTTACATTGAATTCAATGTAAAATAGGGTCCCTGGGACCCTATTCACATTTGATTCAATGTAAAAATCGGGTCCATTGCGTCGGTCGCATCGCATGCGATTTTTCCGACCCGATCAAAATCGGTGTGGCTGTTCTAGGAAACAAGTACCACAGTATTTATAATCAGTAAATCAAAATATCACATAACAAGCCTACTGCCTGTTTACCCAGGCAGTGAAACCTTGGGACAAAAGCAAAACTCTCACCTATAAACTTTGTGGGAAAATAAAGGGTACTTGTTTCCTAGAATGGCGCCCACGATTTTGATCTTAGGAATCGCAAGGAAAAAAATCGCGTAGGTCGCATCGCATGCGGGAAAAAAAAAAATCGCATGCGATGCGACCAACGCGATTACCGTGATTTTACATAGGGAACAATGTTAAATGGCCCAATTGACCTGATTTCACATAGGGAACCATGTTAAATGGCCCACAGACCCCAAATACCCACCCTGAAGTGTGAAATGGCCCCCCCAATTGTTAACGCCACCCCACGATCAACGTCAACCCGAAGCGTGGCGAGCCCGCAAGGGGAGGCGGTACGCATCCTCCGACCTTTTCATACCCCCACTATCCACGTCGGTGTGGAGAATAGAAAGTGTGGCGAGCGCAGCGAGTCACCGAGCCCGAAGCGTGGCGAGGGGACGCAGAACATGCTCCCGAAGCGTGGCGAGTGCAGCGAGCCCCGCGAGGGGACACGGATTACTTAACATGTATTCTGCGTCTGCTCGCCACGCTTCGGGCTCGTATTCCGCGTCCGCTCGCCACGCTTCGGGCTCGGTGGCTCGCTGCGCTCGCCACACTTTCTATTCTCAACGCTTCAGGTTGACGTTGATCGTGGGGTGGCGTTAACTGGGGGGGCCATTTCACACTTCAGGGTGGCTATTTGGGGTCTGTGGGCCATTTAACATTGTTCCCTATGTAAAATCGGGTCAATTGGGCCATTTAACATTGTTCCCTATGTAAAATCGGTAATCGCGTTGATTTTTTGGCCGCATGCGATGTGACTGACGCGATTTACAGTTTACCATGCATTTCTATGTAAAATCGCGGGCATCGCATGCCATTATAATGGCATGCATGCGATGTACATGCGATGCCCGCGATGGGCGCCGTTCTAGGAAACAAGTACCAAATAAAGAAATAAAAAAAAAATAATAATATTTTTAGAGCTATATATTATCCCATTCATAACGCAAATGCTGGGGTCGCACCCGGGATTAGGACACAGGTCCATTCCAGGACCAACCAGGCATTTGCGGTCTGAAAGCTATGAACCGATCTGACTTGACATCACACAGGGGATGGAGTGGAGCAATGGCAAATCATCGAGGGTTGGGGGAGGTGGCAGCGCATGGAACTGACATACTTTGAAAGGGACCCAGGTCAGGTCACTCGCTCACACCACACCATACTGGTCAGTAGCCGGCACGGTCAACATCAGAGGTGACATATTGCTCCAATTCCTCAATAATAAAGAAGTTCAAAAAGTGGCACTCATGAGTCTTGTATCCGCAGTGAGGAAATTATTTGGTGCTGGTTTCCTAGAAGGGCGCCCAATTTCAGTACATACAGTACCGTACTGAAATCTCATTGCATGACGTTATAGTGGCATGCGATGCAATGCGATTTCAGTACCGCTCCCGTTCCCTGTCATCCCCCCCCCCAGATTCTCTCAGAAATCATTCTGAGGTGATTTTCTGACAGTACTGGAAGCATCCCTCAGAGCTGCTGGTTAACTTTTGCTTATTTTTATAAAATTTTGCAAATGGCTGCATCGATGAATATCTTTAGCTTGCCTCAGACGGAGGTGGAGGCAATACAGTTTTTCCAAGAGCACGAACTCCTTCCGCTGGCGCAGAATTGTGCGAATTGGCACGTAATGCCCCTCTCAGTGAAGGAGTCTATGTGGCGGTGCCACGTGAAAGTGTGCTGGCTGAAGGTGAGCCTCAGAGTGGCCCTCTGGTTTCCAGGGTGCCGCTTATCGTTTGTGACCTTGTTGCATTTCATTTACTCCTGGGCTCAGGAGCTCACCTCCATTGAGTATTGTGGGCACCAGCTTCACATTTATAAGAAGCTGCGGTCCTGTACAACCGCTGGATGCTGGAGGCTTGCGCCCTGGACATTATGGCGCAGCCACAGCGGCGGATCGGTGGACCTGGCCACATCGTGGAGGTAGAGGAGACATTATTTGTTAGGCGCCTAAGTAACGTCGGCCGGATTTTACCACAGCAGTGGATTTTCGGTGGAATATGTAGGAAAACCAGACATTGTTTCCTGAAAATGGTGCCTAGGCGTGATGCCACCACATAGAGCCAGGCACCACTATCTTTAAGGACTGCTGGAGGGCATACAGCACTCAACATCTTGAACTGGCAGGATACAAACATTTCCAAGTCAATCATCGGTACAATTTCATTGACCCGGCCACAGGGCTTCATACCCAGAATGTGGAGAGATTGTGGGGCGCATGTAAGTGGTGTAATAATCGCCTAAGAGGCACAGCGCGACATGAGCTCCAATCCTATCTACAGGAATTCATGTGGAGAGAGACATTGGGAGCTGATGACCCATTCCACCGCACTTCCTCCCTAATGATGATTGAGTGTGATTTTATTTCTTGATTTTTAAGCATAACTGTTCTAGTTTTTAAAGTTCATATATTCTTATTATTCTCTTTCATTATTGTAATCAATGTTCATAATTATTTATGCTTCTTCAATGAAATTATTAAAGTAAATTAGAGTTATTCGTTAACACAGGTCGTCATTACTGTGTCAGCTGTATGATATTGCAGGTGTGAATGTGTTCCTAAAACACCACCAATATCCACGCCACGCTGAAGCGTGGCGAGCCCCGCTGAAGCGTGGCAAGCCCCGCAAGGGGCGGTGGAACGCATCCTCCGACCTTTTCATACCCCCAGTATGCACGTCATGAGGGGACACGGAATACATGTAAAGTAATCCGCGTGCGCTCGCCACACTATATAGAATCAACTCCAAGCCGACGTAGATAGTGGGGGTATTAAAAGGTCGGAGGACGCACTCCGCCGCCACTCACCACGCTTCTGGGTGGCGTCGATAGTGGAGGTGACGCAAAAAAATGGCATAGATGCTTTCAATAATAAGCACCCATCACATCTCATCCAATCACATCTCATAGTAAGCACACATCACATCTCATCGCATGGGTGCCTGTACAATGAAATATCGCATCGGATCGCACCCTGTCTAGGGTGCCCTCCGAGCCCATGCGAAATTTCATTGTATAAGCACTCTTGTGCACTTTATATGGACATCGCATTATACACGCTGTGCAATCCGATGCGATTTCACTACGGAGAATAGCCCAGTACGCTAAATGCGTACTGGGCGCCCTGCCAGGAAACAAAAAACAATTATTTTATTTGGTAAGGATTTGGGATTGGTGAGGGGTATTCCTATGTATGCTTAAAAGAGTGCACAGTATTTCATTATGTTTATCCCTGATGACCCAGGATCATCAACATTTCATGGCTATTAAAGCCCTTTCAATAGGATGGCAGTATAAGATATCAAGTATAATGCATATACTATATATATATTCATGTATGTATGTATGTATGTATGCACACATATATTTTGGTACTTGTTTCCTAGCACGGCGCCCATCGCATCGCATACCATAAGCCATACAATGGTAGGCGATGCGACGGGCACCCGATGGTATACAATTTAAAATTGTATACCATTGTATATGGCATACAATGCCATACAATGCAATGCAATGCGATTTTAAATTGTATAAGCACCCTAATGGGTGCTTACAATGTTAAACGGCCCCCCTGTAAGATTATTAATTATATAATCACCGTAATGGGTGCTTACAATGTTAAAAGCACCCCCACTATCAACACCAACCCGAAGCGTGGCGAGCCCGCCAGGGGCGTCGGTACGCGTCCTCCGACCTTTTCATACCCGGAAGTGATGTCATAACTTGGGTACTACAAAGTCAAAGATGCATCAGATGCATCTACATCCCCCCTTTTAACTGAGAGGACACAACATGCATGGATTTAACAATTTCTAAAAACAATAAAGACAAAGATGAAGGAAAGACTAAAATGGCAAAGTCTTGGAACTTGGGATTGGGCTTGGACACCCGCCGGGACCTGGTGATGGTGTGCTGTGAGCCCATGGGATTGTCCTGGACAGTTTGGGAGGGCTCTGCCACTGGTAAGGTCTTTGGGATGGGATTGTCCAAATGATGTGAATCATCACTAGCATTGGTTGCAGCAGTGGCAGTAACTGATGGACCTGGCTGTGCAGAGTCCTCTTCAGCTGTACTCAGCAGGTGCCGGCAGTTGCGCTCGTACAAGGCATCGTCAGACTGCACCACATAACTGTTAGGACACTCTGCTGGACTCTGCACCACTGCTGTTCTGTCAAAGCCTTGCTCAGTCTGTATGCGTACAGGTTGGCCTGGAGAAAGTGGTGGCAGGCGATGTGCAGATCTGTCGTAGGATGCCTTGGAGCCTGCTCTGCGTCTGTTGATGCAATCACTTACTTGGGATTCCACTCTGGGCCGCAGGAGCTGCTTTGCCATGGGGAACACTGTACGGGTGCGCAGTGCCAACAAACACTATGCAGGGGAGGGTAACCCGTCTCTGGGTGTATTTCTCAAATTGAGCAGGGCTAGGTATATGTCTGAGCCATCTCGTGCACACTTTTCCATCAAGTGCTTTGCGGAGCGAACTGCCCGCTCCACCAAACCGTTGGATTGTGGATATTGAGGACTGCTGGTGATATGTTGAAAGTCCCAAGTATTGGCAAACTCTGCGAACTCTCTGCTTTTGAATTGCATGGCATTATCAGTGATGAGCTGTTGCGGAGTGCCATGTGCTGCAAAGTGCTTTTTAAGTTTTGATATGACCATCAGCCTTGTGGTGGTGGTGAGGTAGTTGATTTCGAACCAGCCTGAGTAAGATTCCACAAGCACCATATACTCCTTCCCTCTCCATTCAAACAGGTCAGCCACCAGGATGGACCAAGGAAGGTCCGGGATGTCGTGGAGCAGCATGGGCTCCCGTGGCTGATGTGGACGCAGGGCATTGCAGGGGGCACAAAGAGACACGGACCGTTCAATGTCACCATACATAGAGAGCCAGAATGCAGTTTCTCGGGCCCTGCGCTTGGTGGCTTCCAGGCCTGCATGGCCCTGGTGCAACTGCTGGGTGTATGAGGACTGTAGAGCAGCTGGGATCACAAAGCGGTGACCTTGCATAAGGACACCATAAACTATGGTGAGTTCATCCCTCATGCAAAAGAAGGGACGTAGACAGTGGGGCAAGTCTCTGGATGAGGGTGGCCAACCATTGAAGATGACATCAGCAAGATGCTGGGAGAGCTCATCTGTGCTGGTGGCTGCACGCAGCTCCTCCATCTGTTTGGTGGGAAGGACTTCTACAGCCATGGCCTCGAACTCGTCCTCAGGGCTGACCAAGTCAGTGGAGGGCAGAAATGCCCTAGACAAAGCATCAGCAACATACATTTCTTTACCTGGCTTGTAAATAATGTCCAAATTGTACCTTTGGAGCTTAAGCATCATGCTCTGTATGCGGGATGAGGCAGAGTGTATGGGTTTCTTCAGGATGGTGATTAGGGGTTGATGATCTGTTTCAATCACGACAGGACGGTCATAGATGAAATCATGAAAACGTTTGCAAGCAAAGACAAGTGCTAGCAGTTCTTTTTCAATTTGTGCATATCTTGTCTCTGTGTCGGTGAGGGCCCTGGATGCAAATGCCACCGGTTTGCGGTGCTGGAGACAAACAGCCCCGAGGCCATTTTGTGAAGCATCAGCAGCAAGGACAACAGGATCATGCACATTGAAGTACTGTAAGACTGGCGGGTGTGTGAGCATGGTCTTTAGTTGGTTGACAGCAGCTGTGTGTGTGTCCAACCAGCACCATTCAGAGTCCTGATGCAGTAACTGCCGCAAAGGTGCAGTGGTATTGCTGTACTGTGGAAGAAACTTGGACAGGTAGTTGGTCATCCCCAGGAAGCGCTGGAGTGCCAATTTGTCTGCTGGGAGGGGCATCTGCAGGACGACAGAGATCTTGTTTGGGTCTGGCAGGACGCCCTTGTCGGTGAGGATGTGGCAGACGTATGCCACCTCCGTGACTCTGAACTTGTCTGCACTTGTCAGGGTTGAGCTTGAGGGCGCGAGCCCGTTGGAGTACTTGGTGGAGGCATTGATCATGCTCCTCTCTGGTGCGGCCCCAGACGAGGATGTCGTCAATGATGATGTCACAGGGATAGCCAGCGATCAGTTGCTCCATGCATCGCTGGAAAACTTCGCTGCCCGTGGTGATGCCATAGGGCATGCGTAGGAAGACGTAGCGCCCAATGGGGGTCATGAAGGCAGTAAGCAAATAAGAGGCTCTGTCCAGAGGGATCTGCCAGAACCCACACTTGGCATCCAGGGTGCTAAAAACGGTTGCACCTGGCATGTCGGCAATCACCTGCTCGATGGAGCATGCATATGCTTATGCCGGTTTCTAGCGTGAGGCCCTTCTCCCTTAGCAGCTGTGCATGTACCTTGTCATTTCTAATGCCACACACGATTCTGTCACAAGAGGAGTTCATCTGTGAGTGTCCCAAAGTTGCACCTCTTTGCCAGTAGTTTTAGTGTGGAGGCGTATGATTGCACTTTATCTTCACCCTTTTGACTTGTGCGGTTGAAGATATGCCTGTCCATAATGACTTTCTTTACTGGCATGCAGATCTCTTCAAACTTAGCAAGCAGGGCCTGAGGATCCTCTCTGCTCTCTGTATCCGCATAGATCACAGGTCTTCAACCTGTGGCCCTCCAGATGTTGTGGAACTACATGTCCCAGCATGCCCTGACAGTTTTGGCATCCTCTTACAGGACAAAAATGTAGCAATGCATGTTGGAACATGTAGTTTCACAACATCTGGAGGGCCACAGGTTGAAGACCCATGGCATAGATGAATGCCTCTGATTTGTCCACAGCGTCTGTGCCTGCGAGGTTCAGCAGTGTGTATGCCTGTACCTTCTTTGACTTTTCTGATAAGCCCGCGATGCAGTACACATGCCACTCTCTTTTGAAGCGGAGCCAGTTGTCAGCGATGTGTTCGTCGAAAACCAACGGGTCAATCTTCCTCAGCCCATGTGCCATGTTGATCCCGCTTCTGACACCATGTAAAGGTGTGCATATCAAGAAACTCACGGACACCTGTGCAGCTTCAATCAGGTGCGTCTTTATTCCAGCTCCGGCTAACATTGACTACCCGGCCAGCCCTGTGACCGGAAGTGATGTCATAACATGGGTATTACAAAGACCAAGATGCATCAGATGCATCTACTGTATGTATCTCTCCTCCCCTCTCAAAATAGCAATTTAAAAATAAAATATAAAATGTTCCCATCTTATAGGGATATTCATCGTTACTTTTTAAAGAACTAAATCTTTTAGTGGTAATTTGGTATGTATTTACCTCTCATATAAGTCCTTGGAGCTTATACTATTATCCTAAGTTTATCAGTTGTACACTGCATAGGATACCCTTTTTAATATAATGGATATGTAGGGGGAGATTTAATAGGATGAGAGATTCAGAATGTGAGAGATTTGGTAAGAAATCTCCAGCTGCCCGGTAGAGCTCACTACTTTTTGGCACTTGATGTGCCATTTTTTTACATGGGATAAATCGCATGTAATTATGTAATTACCAGGGAGCTGCAGGGGCAGGAGAAAAAAAAAAGCCTGAGCAGCATGTGGTCCGTACTGCGTGAAGCACTCGGGAGCAGTGTCGCCAGGGCCGTATTTTCGTATGGGCTTAACGGGCGCTTGCCCACGGGCCCCAGGTGTATAATCGGCCCTGGGGAACTGGAGATATCCAACTTCAAAGCAGCAGTCCACATCCGACCTGTTAATTGCAATTCCCAGTCATATTTCTCGGGTTTGCTCTGACAGAGTTTTTCTGAGTATATTCCAAAACTTGGGACTTTCCCCTTTCTGCCGACACTAGCGGCTTGTCTCTATCATGCCCAGAACCAGAGATTTCAGCCTTCCAGCAACCAGTCCCTGCTCCAGCTCCAAACGTCTGGTGTACAGTTTTATATTTTTGTCAATGGATTGCTCTGGCTCCTGATCTCTGATCCCCAAGTCCCCAGCACCTCCTGAAAGTTGGGACTCTAGGTTTTTATACTATTGAAGGCAAACAAATCTATTTCCAGATAATGGCAATATCTGCAGTCAAACAAGCTGCCCTTCCACCGGAAAATGACGAATATATAGAGCCCACTCCATTATCCAACCCTCCCCTGTGTATAAAACACCCCCTGTCTCCCTGGAAGTCATTTACAAGGGACCCTTTATTCAGCTCAGTGCCCCCTTCCACATGTTAGTGTTCTCCCTCCCACCACCTGTGCAGTAAAGGAGTAATTAGCAGAAGTTACTGCTCCAGGTCCTACATGTTGAGTGGAAGATAGAGAACTCCCTGCCACCCATGGGACATCAAAGCTGCTGCTGATAGCACCCCCCCCCCACACACACACACACACACCCTAGGAGGGGAGAATGGGTAAGGGCCCCAGTGCATTGCTTTGCCCAGGGGCCCACACTGCTGTTAAGACGGCCATGCGCGTCGCGGCAAGTAATTCACATGGATATGGGCACCTTTACAGTGCAGTGTCTAGTCGTATATGCGGATTAATTTAATAGGACATTGTGTATGCTTGTATACAGAGCATAACAAAACTTATAAAAGCTGTGGCCGAATCTGTATACGAAGTACTGTACTTTAATATTGCAAAGACACTGTTTCACACACATATACATACAAGTTTCATAACACAACTGACATTTTCAGAAAAGTAAGACACCATACGCTAGAAGATTCTAACAGAACCTGGCATGCTAAAGAGAGACTATTTGGAGTTACTGCAGCAAATATGTACAAAGGACACAAATTTGAACTTGATTTCATATTAGACAATCATACTTCCCAACAGTCCCGATTCCTGCGGGAACGTCACGGTTTTCGGGGAGGTTTCAGTGTCCTGCCTGGGGCCGGCAGTGTCCCGTGGTGTGTGTGTGTAGGGGGAAGGGGGGGGCGGTTTGGAGTCCCCAGCTGCTGAGTGCTAAATAGACGCTGTACGCATGCACACAATGTCTACCCCTGCAGCCAAAGGGGCCATGCCCCCACAGCATCAAAGGGAGACATGGCCTCACGGGAAGACGTGCGTATAGGCCACGCCCCCTTATTTCGGCCACACGCCTGTGTCCGACATCAATCAGCCTGAAAGTTGGGAGGTATGGACAATTCTAACCAACATCCAGATTCATTCCACAATATGGACCTTATTCAGGTCCATACGCTTGCATGCGAGCACAATGATTTTAAAATGCGCCTGGAGCCGAACATGGAGTAGGTCGCAGTTTCTCTGTGCTCCCTACGTTTACTCTGTTTTTCTATCCTGTTTCCCTATCCTTTGGGCTGTGAATCCTACCTGCTGGGCCGAGGCGCTTGTGGGTGGTTGCTGTTAACCGCAACGGAGTACACAGGGGCTGTCTTATTACACTCAGCACTTCTGCTTTGGGAGCCAAGTATTTCCTAGGTTGGGGTAAGGTTATACAGGAGTGGTGTTATGTGGAGGTTTGCTTTGGGATGACTAAGGGTCGGTTTGTATTGGGGTTTTGTTCAATTTGCAAACAAAAGAGTATAGGGGTTCCCTCCAATAGCTCCAAACGCGTTTTCCATCATCAACTATGATCTTCCTCAAGGAGAATGCTCCGGTTTGCCCTTACTTCATATTTAACATAGCTTCACCCAATCAAAATGCACAAAAACACCCATCCTTAATGACCACAAGCGGTATCTAATCTCAAATTAGACATGTGCAGCCAAAAAACTTTCCCTTCCTGTGTATAAGTTCCATTACCCACTAATCATGGCCGGAAGTGGGTTGCGTCCCTCGCCCTGTACCTCCCGCTGAACAGGGATACAGCCGTCTATTGTCCCTTACGTCTGCGGCATTGCGTCACTTCCCCCAGATGTGTGTCCAGATCCCGAGGACCTCCCGGTGCCATATTGGTAGTGGAATCGATATTTTATGCCGTCCAACCGTCTGGATGTCTACGGCGTTGCATCACTTCCTCCAAGGGGAATGTCAAAGTTATCCATATAACGGAGTTTTGCCAGTCACCATCTTGTTGGTGGGATATATAGTCTGAATGGGAACCTTTAGCAGTTATATCCACTCTACGTTATACTTTGGTGCATACGCTTTACTATGGCAACGTATACTGTATCAAAGTATACTGGTTCCATTATGGCTCTGAATTAATCGAAGTGGTCTTTTTTCTAGTATAGGACCAATTCATCCTCAAAGATAAAAAAAAATACATAATGAGTAAAATGTAAACATGAACTTTGTTTGCAACTAATACATCGTGCAAAAAGCAATAAATATTCAAAATTAATAACAAAAGCCAACATGAACAATAAAAATGAAAAAAAGATTTAAAAAGCCAATGATACCACAATAAAAGTTTACAGATAAATATGATTCTAAAGAAACCACTTGACCTCAAAGTCCATATTAAGGCCCCCCGGGGTTAGGGTGTTAAGGTCATAGATACATCCTATAGACCAGTGGTTCCCAACCTTTTTTCTTTCCCATACCCCTTGATTAGGCTTTTCATTGAGGAGTACCCCCTCCTCTCAATTTAAAATATAGACAGTAATTAAGAGTGGTATGCGTATCCTATGCATGTCCTTATATTAAGGAGTAGCGGACAGGAATCGTGCCCTTCCATGTCTGGCCGCTGGTTGTGTATTGTCTCCAGGGTTCCCACTCACACCTGTAGGATTAATGCCACTGCTTCCTCCATCTATGTCAGTGTTGGGCAGATGATCGCAGATGTCTGAGGGCAGCACGGGTAGCTCCAATTGGATTACTGGTCAGGCAAAAGCACAATGAGAGAAACAGAGTGGGTTGATCCACCGCACAGGATAAGGTATAGTAGATAGATGATATCACTTGTGACCCCCTATTTATCTAGTTTTTAATTTTTATAATTATGATTTTTTGTGACCATATAGGTTTATTAGGGGTGTGCTACCACTGACACAGATATAGCAGAATACACAAAGAAGAAAGAGTGTGTCTTGGTGTGGTGCACCAGAGGGATTGGATGCCAATAAAAATTAACTTTTAATTACATATTCTAAAAACTAGCGAAATATAAAAATAAACACATAAATGACGAACACAGTGAAAATAAGTGCGTGTTAAAAACAGCACGTGTGGGGATAGATTGTGTGCTACGTAATAGGTCTCTTTATTATTACATGTACAGTGTGGTATCTTTCTCAATTAGTGTCAATTACAAGTGTGGGACAAATTCCTCTTGTAACACTTGTTGTATTTGATGACGGTCAGCACTAGTAGGGGTCTGGGTATTCAATTGCCAAAATAGATAATCTCAAGAGAGTGTCAACATTCGTGTGTCGATGGCGTGTAATTTGTGTACACAGCCTTTTATACTGCCTCTAGATGTTACTTCTAATCATCAGCTGTTCATATTTATAGCAGGTATAATTCCTGATTGGTTAACAGTGGGATAGGCAATAATTGTGCTTGTAACACTGGGCAAGAACTTGTTTATATCTGGAATAATACACGGTGATACAACAATGGCACTGTAGTCAGACCTCAAAATAGATGGTCTGCAGGATAATGCCTGATTGATTTTAAACCGATGTGGAGCCTGTGGCTCTTTAATATACCAATGACACTATGGTCAGACCTTAAAGTAATTGATCTATCAGGTAAATTGTAAGTGTATAATACAATTGATATGGAGCGAATTCCTATTCCTGCACTTGTTGTGGTTATCCAACAAGGTGTCGACACTTGTATGTCGGTAGTGTACCATTTGTGTCTACTGCCTCTAGGTGTTACTCTTGATCAACCACTACTCACAATCTTAACAGGTATAATTCCTGATCGATTAGCAGTTATCTGGGCAATAATTACGTTTGCCTTAATGATGCTTGTAACGATTGGGCAAGAATCTGTTCGTATATGGAACAGTACACACCGATTATTTTGATTTAGAGCAAATGCAATATAATGCCTGTGGCTCTTTAATTTGGCAATGATACTGTGGTCAGACCTCAAAATGACTGGTCTGTAGGATAATTCATGGGGCGGTATTCAATGAGAATACCTGCGAGGTGCAGCGAATCCTTTTTAGGATTCGCTGCACATTCGCCACGTTCCGGAGCCGGCGGGCTCCGGTATTCAACGTGTCAGGGGCTCGCTGCCCCTGACTGGCGAATATGAGCTCCTGCGGCGATTGCCGCAGGGAGCCTGAGGACGGTGGCAGGCCAAGAGATGGAAGTCTCTCTGCCTGCCCCCAGAACTTTGTGGGGGTAGGTGGGCTCCCTGGGTGCCAGGCAGCACAGGCTGCCCCCCGGGGGTGCCAGCAGGGGACCGTATATTCACTATACCCGATCGTAACGATCGGGTGCAGTGAATATATGAATATGTAATGAGCGGCTCGGCTCCGGCGCCCCCTGCTGGCTGCTGTGTAAAAAAAAAAATATATATATATATTTTTAAATTAAATATATATTCATGTGCTTACAGCACATGAATAAAAATAGCATGCCCCTCCTCAGAATAAAATTCCTGATTTTTTGACACCAAATGTAAAAAACAAAACACTTTATTTTAAAAGTTCACATTCCACTTCACCATAAAAAGATAGCGATTGCTACTCGGTGAATCATGGTGAAAAAAACCTTGAAATGTATTCGCCATCTGGTCATTGAATAGGGTGATTCACCGTTTTAGTCAGAAATTCGCCAAACAGCACAAATTCGCCATAAAAACTTAGCGAATCAGCCTCATTGAATACCGCCCATTGTGTTATCACGATACATTCTGACTAGCGTCTTTGATAATAATTGCACACTCAATCACAGCGCTGGTCTACACAAAGTGTGCCAGCCGCTGTGTCTTGGCAGTGTCACAGCACTCTAATGCTTTATTGTATAATATTAGCCCTCATTCTTAGGACTTGGCTGTTAGGTACTGTGTTGTTATGTCCAAATAAATCAATCCTATCAGAGTGTTGACACTGGTATGTCGACACTGTATAAGTTCTTATCAAACTGCATCTAATTGTTTAATTGCATTTGTCAGTCTTAATACTTATAATGATGCATATGACATGGAGCAAAGACATTAACCAGTGCATGGGAAGGTATATAAGTTGACTGTAGATAAACTATCTAGCTTGCGGCTTTATCATCTGTTTTACAGCCGTGGTAATGCAGTCAGACGTATTGTTAAGTAACTGGTCTGCAAGAAATATTTGCCAGTGTGTATCGAAGTACACTTTGGCCAGTGCCTCCACTGATGGTTCAGTGATGAATTACAGTACTGGCATTTACGAGATGTGCCAGGTGCCGTGTCTGGCAATATCACAGTCCTACAATGCACTGACAGTACTATTATACCATTTAACACTTTAACAATTACAGCCCTGAGAAGGGCTAGGTATCATAGACCACAATACACTTATACTAAAATTCGTTCGAGACAAAGCACACAAACATCCCCCACACGGCCGTACTACCGGCGCGCGCGTTTCGCTACCCGCTTTCTCAAGGCAAGAAATCGGGTAGCGAAACGCGCGCGCCGGCAGCACGGCCGTGTGGGGGATGTTTGTTTGCTTTGTCTCGAACGAATTTTAGTATAAGTGTATTGTGGTCTATGATACCTAGCCCTTCTCAGGGCTGTAATTGTTAAAGTGTTAAATGGTATAATAGTACTGTCAGAGCATTGTAGGACTGTGATATTGCCAGACACGGCACCTGGCACATCTCGTACATGCCAGTACTGTGATTCATCACTGAACCATCAGTGGAGGCACTGGCCAAAGTGTACTTCGATACACACTGGCAAATATTTCTTGCAGACCAGTTACTTAATACGTCTGACTGCATTACCACGGCTGTAAAACAGATGATAAAGCCGCAAGCTAGATAGTTTATCTACAGTCAACGTATATACCTTCCCATGCACTGGTTAATGTCTTTGCTCCATGTTGTCAGGAGCCAGGTTTTATGGTTCAATCTGTTTTGTTTCTGTTTGGCTTTTTGACTCACTGGTGGCCTCCAGTGGTAGGTCTGTTGCCATTACAGCCCTGTGTTCTTTGAGCTATTATTCACAGGCTGTGAGGTATTAAGCTCGTTAATCAGGAGCAGCCTGGAGATCCACCAGCTGTTTCAATCACCTGAGGCCTTTATAAGCCATGCTCTCCTGGGGATCTGTGCCAGTGATAGCTTTCTGTTTAAGTTCCTGCTGCATGTGCAGGGAACTTCTGTTTGCTCCCAGCCACGCTTCCTGGTCCCTTGTTCCAGTCTCCTGTTTGGATCCCCGGATATATCCTCTGCAGCTCAGCTTCTTGCTTCCCAAGCATTCAGCACCCATACCCGGTCTCAGGATCTCTTCTGTTCCTGTCCCTGGAGTTCTCTCTATTTGTCCAAGCTCCCTAGCCGTTCTGTCTGCAGGATTCTCATCTTGTCCCAGGCTGTCCCTGTGCCTGTTCCCATTACCCTCCTTGTCTGTGGGTCACGTAAGTGCTCCTTTGGAGCCTGGTTATTATTTGCTGTCACAACTCAGGCCCGCCGTGGCTGCGCCCCTCCGTGGGTCCATTATCTGGTTATTACATAAGTACCTGTCTTTTCCTCTGCTTTATTTTTGTCTGTCGCCCTAGCTTCTGTCAGGCAGGGGTTGTTCCCTTTTCCCACTGCACCTGGTTTTGGGGAATCATAGTCTCTCAGTGTCTCCATTCCAAGATTCCCTATTTCCCTCATTGTGTCTGCGACTGGGTCGCTTCTCCCCGCTCTTGGTCAGGTGCCGGCAGTCAGGGGTTCTCCCCCAGTTAGGCCCGGTAGTTAGACGGTCCTCTTGTGATACCCCCTGGCGATCGCTTACCCTTTGACACATCATAACACCTGGCTGCATCGGGGTTAGAGCTGGCGTAACTGGCTCTTTCGAATGCGGCGGCTACAGGCGAAGCCTAGCACTCTGCAGGGGTATTCCATCTGCCCGGGGGACTCAACAGAGTCAGTGTAGGTTTTGCTGTGGCCGTCCTAAACAGCGGTCCCAGCTACGGGCTTACGCCTGATCTCCAGCTCCCTGCCTCCTGCAGCACCACACCAACACCCTCATGACCCTGTCTCCGGACTCCAACGGTGGGTAACCCCCAAATCCATAACACATGTCATATGCATCATTATAAGTATTAAGACTGACAAATGCAATTAAACAATTAGATGCAGTTTGATAAGAAACTTATACAGTGTCGACATACCAGTGTCAACACTCTGATAGGATTGATTTATTTGGACATAACAACACAGTACCTAACAGCCAAGTCCTAAGAATGAGGGCTAATATTATACAATAAAAGCATTAGAGTGCTGTGACACTGCCAAGACACAGCGGCTGGCACACTTTGTGTAGACCAGCGCTGTGATTGAGTGTGCAATTATTATCAAATACGCTAGTCAGAATGTATCGTGATAACACAATGAATTATCCTACAGACCAGTCATTTTGAGGTCTGACCACAGTATCATTGCCAAATTAAAGAGCCACAGGCATTATATTGCATTTGCTCTAAATCAAAATAATCGGTGTGTACTGTTCCATATACGAACAGATTCTTGCCCAATCGTTACAAGCATCATTAAGGCAAACGTAATTATTGCCCAGATAACTGCTAATCGATCAGGAATTATACCTGTTAAGATTGTGAGTAGTGGTTGATCAAGAGTAACACCTAGAGGCAGTAGACACAAATGGTACACTACCGACATACAAGTGTCGACACCTTGTTGGATAACCACAACAAGTGCAGGAATAGGAATTCGCTCCATATCAATTGTATTATACACTTACAATTTACCTGATAGATCAATTACTTTAAGGTCTGACCATAGTGTCATTGGTATATTAAAGAGCCACAGGCTCCACATCGGTTTAAAATCAATCAGGCATTATCCTGCAGACCATCTATTTTGAGGTCTGACTACAGTGCCCTTGTTGTATCACCGTGTATTATTCCAGATATAAACAAGTTCTTGCCCAGTGTAACAAGCACAATTATTGCCTATCCCACTGTTAACCAATCAGGAATTATTATTTCTATAAATATGAACACCTGATGATTAGAAGTAACATCTAGAGGCAGTATAAAAGGCTGTGTACACAAATTAAACACCATCGACACACGAATGTTGACACTCTTGAGATTATCTATTTTGGCAATTGAATACACAGACCCCTACTAGTGCTGACCGTCATCAAATACAACAAGTGTTACAAGAGGAATTTGTCCGACACTTGTAATTGACACTAATTAAGACACCACACTGTACATGTAATAATAAAGAGACCTATTACGTAGCACACAATCTATCCCCACACGTACTGTTTTTAACACGCACTTATTTTCACTGTGTTCGTCATTTATGTGTTTATTTTTATATTTCGCTAGTTTTTAGTATATGTAATTAAAAGTACATTTTTATTGGCATCCAATCCCTCTGGTGCACCACACCAAGACACACTCTTTCTTCTTTGTGTAAAAAGCACAATGAGACGCTGATGATGCTGAAGACAGAACCATGACACAACATGGTTCTTCTCCATAGCAATGGGTCTTCTTCTGCCATCAAAATACTTTTTCATCTTCCGCCATTACCAATATTATTTTCAAGTACCCCCAACTGGTCTGCAGAGTACCCCCAGGGGTACTAGTACCCCAGGTTGGGAACCACTGCTATAGACTATTTTATCACCTGCAACAGCAAAACGTTATCTATGCTGTGGAGTGCTCTTGTAATTTGTTTTATATTGGGCGCATCTCTAGACCTTTTAAAATATACATTGGTGAACATCTGAACAACATCAAGGAAGGTTTAGTCGCATTCCTTGCCCCAGCATTTTAAAGCCAAACAATTCCTCCTGTAACCACATTATTAGTTTTTTGGACTCAAACATGTAACCATCAATGTACGTAATAGAAACCTGACCAGCACTTTGGCCAGGGAGGAAATGTATCTATGACCTCAACACCCTAACCCCAGGGGGCCTCAATATGGACTTTGAGGTCAAGTGGTTTCTTTAGAATTGTATTCATCTGTAACCTTTTATTGTAGTATCATTGGCTTCTTTTTAATCTCTTTTTTTTCATTTTACATGTTCATGTTTACATTTATCAACAGGGACGTAATCTTCTTACTAGGGCGCTATTGGAGGGAACACCTATACGCTTTTGTTTGCTTCACTTTGTTATTGATATTGTAGGGATATCATTCAGATGTACCCTCCTTCAGGCTGCCCAGGCGCACAGAGGGATTAATCTCATTCGCTGTTACCTTTGTTCAGTTTGGTTTAGTTTTGATATATAAGGGGATTTTTGTAAGAATTTATTGTTCAAATCCCTTTCTCTGAATTCTTCCTGGTGACACAACTCAACCATGGGATGTAGGAGAGTCCGAAGGAGCCAGGCACCTATGCTAAAGCTATGAGAGGCAGGCTCCTCCCTTCTGCATTTAAGTATTCCTCAGTTCAACTTCCAGAGTACATTAGGATACATTAATTTAGTACAATCACATAATAACCATATAACATGACAAAACATGAAACCGGTAACTTATTGAGCATAAGGGAGGGATCACTGTATCAATAGGATAGATTCAGAGAAAGGGATTTGAACGGTAAGTTCTTACAGAAATCCCCTTTTCTGTTTCATCCATCCTGGTGACACAGCTCAACCATGGGACATTCAAGATCCGGTCTTTTGGGAGGGTACGCCCAAGCCTGCAGTTCTCATCAATGCTCGCCCAAAAGAAGCATCCTCTGACGCAAACTCATGGAACCTGTAGAATTTGGTGAAAGCGTGAACAGAGGACCAAGTGGCAGCCCTGCATATTTGCTACGCCGCAGCCCCGTGGCGCACAGCCCAAGTGGAAGTAATCGACCTGGTTGTATGAGCATTC
This sequence comes from Crinia signifera, assembly GCF_055691185.1. Lineage (NCBI taxonomy): Eukaryota > Metazoa > Chordata > Amphibia > Anura > Myobatrachidae > Crinia > Crinia signifera. The sequence goes on along the minus strand of NC_139219.1, from coordinate 240,518,687 downwards.
ATTCTGGAGGGCACTGGTCTGCCTACTTTAGTGTAGGCAGAAGCAATAACTGACCTTAACCACCTAGCAATGGTCTGCTTAGTAGCTGGCCAGCCTCTTTTATGTACATCATACAGAACCAATAACAAGTCCGTTTTACGAAACTCCTTCACTCTGTACACATAAATGCACAAAGTGCAAACATTCAATTTCTTTAGTTTGTCCCTAGTCATGACCTCCTTTGGAGAACTAAACACCTGAATCTCAATTTCCTTGTTTAAATGAAAAGTGGATACCACTTTAGCCCAAAACTTTGGAAATGTTCTCAAACAGCCCTATCATTATGGAACACCAGAAAAGGAGATTTGCGAGACAAGGCCCCCAATTCAGATACACGTCTTGCTGACGCTATAGCCAACAAAAAAAATCAGTTTCCAAGTCAGAAACTTAAGGTCAGCCGACCTTAATGGTTCAAAAGGTGGTTTCTGCAGAACAGATAACACCAGAGATAAATCCCAATGTGCCATTGGTTGTCGATACGGAGGCTTAAGACAGGAAACCCCCAGGAGGAAAGTCTGCACCTCCGGCAACAAAGCCACTTTCGTTTGAAAGAAAATAGACAGGGACAACAACTGCACCTTCAAGGATTGAAGGCTTAATCCTGTGAAAAGTCTTGAAACTTTAAATCTAGATGTGTGAACTTTGTCTCCCACACCACCTAATGTAAGTCTTCCAAAATCTAAAATAATTAGCTGCAGAAACTGGTTTCCCTGCACTAATCATGGTTTGGATCACTGCATCCGAGAAACTCTTCTTTTTTAAGATGGAGGTTTCAAGAGCCAAGACGTGAAATTGAGCCGAGCTAGGTCCTGATGAAGGAAGGGACCTTGCTTGAGAAGGTCTGGTCAAAGTAGAAAACGCCACGACCAAGCTCAGAATGTTGGAATACCAAGATCTCCTTGGCCAATCCGGAGCTATTAGAATGATGGTTGCTCCTTGTGTCCTCACTCTCTTGAGGCCCCTTGCTAGCATGGGAAATGGTGGGAAAACAAATGCAATGGTAAAGCTCCAGGGCACTGTCATGGCATCCACCACCCACACCAACGGTTCCCTGGTTCTTGCACAGAACCTGGATACCTGACAATTGTGTCTCTAGGGACTCCTTGTAGTCCACTACCGTGAGTCCCCAGAGAGCCACAATTTCCTAGAACACCTCTGGATGTAACGCCCAGTCTCCTTCCAGGAGATCTGCTCTGCTGAGAAAATCTGCTTCCACATTCAGCCGATAAAGCCGCAATATTGGCCTCTGCCCACTCGAAAATCCGAGACACTTCCTGCATCGCCATCCTGCTGCGAGTGCCTTCTAGGTGGTTCAGATAAGCCACAGCCGTGTCATTGTCCTACTGGATTCGAATGGGAGACTCCCCTCAGAAACTCTTGCGCCTGCAAAAGAGTCTTCAAGACCGCACGCAGGTCCAGTACATTAAATCGGCAAGGATGACTCCACACTGGACCATAGACCCTGCAACCTCAGGTTCAGGGTTACTGCTCCCCAGCCCCTGAGACTGGCATCGGTGGTGACCACCAACCAGTCCCATGACCGAAGTGAATGCACTAATTGGAGGGATTCCACATCCATCCACCACAGTAAGGAATTAGTAATGAGTTTCTTGAGTCAAGAGAACCCTTTCTTGTTTCATGGACTTCGGATTCCCCGACCAACTTGCAAGGATGTTCCATTGGAACGGTCTCCAATAAAACCTTGCATAGTGAAGGGTCTCGAAGGTCGCCACCAACTTGCCCAGTAGTTTCAAACAATGCCATACGGAAGGACTGGGTGACTGCAGAATGGTCAATACTAACTTGACAAATGTCTCTGGCATTCGATTCTGAAAGAAATACACAATGAAGATGTGTATCCAGAATGACTCCCAAAAACTGTAGCCTCTGAGTGGGACACAGCTAGGACTTTGGCAGATTTAATATCCACCCATGGCTCTGCAGGAAATGAATTCCAGCTGACAGATTCTCGTGCAGCTTTTCCACTGACTCCGCTTTGAACAAAAGATCGTCAAAATATGGGAGGATTTTAATTCAAGGAGTCTGAGTGCTGCTGCCTTGACCACCATTATTTTCGTAAACACCCTTGGAGCTGTCGCTAGCCCGAAGGGTAGTACCCAAAATTGCAGATGTAAACTGCCTATTGCGAAATGCAGCAAAGGCTTATGTTCTTTGCATATAACCACATGCAAATAGACGTCTTGAACGTCCACAGAAGCTAGGAATTCTCCCGGTTCCAAGCTCAAACGAACAGTCCTCAGAGATTCCATCCTGAAGTGGTCCACCCACAAGTGAAGGTTCAGTTATTTCAGGTTCAGGATAGGCCTCAAAGAGCCATCTGGTTTGGGTACCAAGAAAATAATGGAGTAAAACCCCTTCTTCCTTTCCTCTTGAGGTACTGCAATCACCACACTCTTCTCTAGGAGAGACTTCGCCGCCCCCAAAAGGGCCCTTTTTAAGCATGCCTCCCTTGGTAAAGGTGTAGGAAGAAACCTCCTTGGAGGAACTCCCTTTAGGCTGATCCTGTATCCTTGAGAAACCACATTGAGGACCCAAGGATCCTGGGTGTAGAGAGCCCAAGCATTCCACAGTACAGCAGGAGGCGTCCCCCCACTCTGATTCCAGAATGGGGAGCCTCCGAACCGTCATGAGGAGGGCTTCTCCTCACCCTTGGAAACCTGCTTTTTTGTGAAGGCACCAAAATGGGACTTTTCCCCACAATTTTATATGCTCTTCTGGCAGGGGATACAAGCTCAAAAACCTTTTGGGCATAAGGAGTCTCTTATCAGGCATTTTCCACGCCACTCCCAGCAGTTCTTGCATGCCTTCATCTGAAGGAAAAGTAAGAAAAAAAGAAGCAGCGCTGATAGTATCAAATCCACATGTAGTTAATTTAATGACAATTAAACATATTAAAATGCACAATAATAAAACACAAATACATGAATCAATATAAAATAATTTGAATGGACCCAATTTGAATAGTCACCAAGTTGTGGAGAATGGTAAGTCCTGCTCTGATCTTGATATAAATTAGTTATGGAGTCCGTATTAGCCAGTGGATGGTATCCTGTAGATGTTTGAAGTGGACTCAACCGATGGCACAGTTGGAATTAGCCGGATCGGGAGTCCTCACTGCTGCGAGTGACAGGTGTCCATATTGTGAATGGCAAGAGACTTCCAAAGGTGAAATAATGCGATCAGATGTATCAGCAGGTGGGACAAGTCCTTCGGTGTATATGGGTATCTCCTTAGGGAAGAAATTGGGTCCACAGGGCAGGAACCAACGCGTTTCGCAGTGCACTCACTGCTTTGTCAAGGTGTATCTCCTTGCCTTTGGGTTCCATTTTTATACCTGATTTTCTACATGGGTCATTTGCATAATTGATCAATTATATCAGCAGTATATACATAAAAATAGTTAAAAACTTACTCGGAGACAATAGCGGCATCATAGTTAATATATCCATTGTGTCTATATACAATAATAGACAAACAGTAATAGAGAATTTGTTAAAAAACGAAAAGCCCAGGGTCAGATAAGTTTAATCACTTCCGGGTCAAAGTCCGGTATTTAGATAGATAAGGGCTCGAATTGTGATATCGGTAATTTGTTTTATAACCTTGAGGAGACTGGGGTTCCCTTTTGTCAGTCTAAAACGAATAGGCTCTTTTATGGGTGTGATATACGTCTTATTTATATGTTTATTCGGTTACTCACGTTTATTGACAGTGTTTATACCGGATGTGACGTTACGTTGCGGTCCGTACATCACATCCGGCCTTTATTCCCAGTGTCAGACAGTCCGTACATCACATCCGGCCTCTATTCCCAGTGTCAAATATCCGGAAGTGACGTTATGCTTCTTTGTTGCGTCTAGGTCACTACCGGCATTTAAACCGCAAGATCAGTGACGATATCCTGCATATGGAACGCAGGAGCGTACAAAGTGTATTTGATTGCTGTGAACAGCGATTTGGCCATAAGGCTTAGATGTCAATTAAGACGATTCGGAAATCGTTACTAGAAAACTGCTGATCATTACAAAAAACATTTTTTCATAAAGACTTATTAATGAAATTGATTGTTTGATTATTTGTTTTGGTATTGATTTTTCAGCACTAGATGGTGCACTATTTCAGTATATTGGTCATACAGTTTTTTTAGCGTAGTGGACCACAGTTTGGATTTCTATAATGGTACATATAATATATCAAAAGTAACAATAATAGGGTACAGTTACATAGTAATGAAAGAAAGAGAGGTATAGGAGGCATCGACATTTTGAAGGGATCTTGATGTTTTTAATCTAGAATGGTCTCTTAACATTATGTATACAGAAAAACAGAAGAGAAAATATTAAATATACAGATAAATAAAAATTAAAAATTATTGGATAATAAAGAATTATTAACAGTTGAATAAATTTGCTGATCTCTAGAGGGGGAAGGGAGATCGGTGATGGCTATACTGGAGAATTAATATATCCACATACCAATGATAAGATGGATTGGTTTGCTTAATCACAGAACATTTAACTCTAATGCATCATTCAAGCCGTTAGGATAAAGGGAATTGAGTTTGAAGATCCAGTAAATCTCCTGGTTGCACAAGGTTCTGAATCTATTTCCACCTCGTTTGGTGACATTTATTTGTTCCAAACCTAATATTCTAAGGTCTTTGGGGTCATTGTTAGGACACTCAGAGAAGTGGCGGGGGACGCTGTGGAGTATGTTTTTATTCAAAATGTTTCTGCGATGTTCAAGAAATCTCACTCTCATGGGTCTAGTTGTTCTGCCCACATACTTAAGTCCACAGCTGCAGGTTAGTAAATATATAACGTAATCACTATTACAGTTTATGAACCCCTTGATGTTATGAGGATTTTTCTCACCTTCAATTGGGATGGTTTTTATTTTATTCTGAATGTGACAACAAGTGATACAAGAATTCCTACCACATTTATAGCAGCCCTGAGTTTTTTGTGGTAGCCACATATTTGAAGTGGCAGATATTCCTCCCATTTCCTTATTTTCACTTTTGATCTCTTTTAATTCACTAGGGGCCAGTAAGGTCTTTAGTGTTTTGTTTCTTTTGAAAATAAAAGACGGTTTGGCTGGTATTATTTCTCTCAGTGTGTGGTCCTGTTTTAAAATATTGTAGTTCTTCTGAACTATATCTTTGATCTCCCTATATTGAGAGTTGAAAGTAGAAATGAAAGATATACCCTTCTCATTCAAATTTGAGGTCACTTTCTTTTTAGGAACCAGTAGCTTGTCTCTATCACATCTTTTTCCTTCCTCTATAGCTCTTTTGACTAGATGTTCAGGGTATCCTCTTGAGATGAAGGATTTTGCTAGGTCATTTGCCTGTGTTTCATAAACTTGTATGTCGGAGCAGTTGCGCCTCAGGCGGAGCATTTGACCCTTAGGAATATTTTTCTTCCAAGAAGGGTGGTGTGCACTATGGTAGTGCAAATATGAATTAGTATTTACTGTTTTCTTAAAGTTTGAGGTATGGATTTTACCTTCTTTGATCTCTAGACTGACATCCAAAAAATCAATTTTTGTGGGGTGAAACAAATAAGTAAATTTGAGATTAAATAAATTAGAATTAAGGTGAGTGACAAAGGGAAGTGCTGTGGATAGATCCCCGTCTGAAGGAAAAGTAACTGGGTCTGTGCTGTTTCTTAAAAACATTCCTTGTTGGGGAGCCTTATCCACCTCAGATAGATGTAATGCCAAACTCAAATCATCAATACCAGGGACAGAGGATTTAGTCTCTTCCCTCTGATCCCAAAACATCTCTTCAACACACTCTCCTCCTTCAGAGTCTACATTAAGAAGAGGTGGCGTGGATAAAGGGTGTCTGGGAGAAACCTCAGACTCCTTATTAAACTGCTTCATAAAGGGGATTTTTGTAAGAACTTACTGTTCGAACCCCTTTCTCTGAGTCCATCCTGGTAACACTGCTTACGAAGGGATGTAGGAGGGGTCCACAGCAGCCAGGCACCTGTGCTTAAAGTCTTTGGGAGCAGGCTCCTCCCTACTGCATTCCATAATGCTTCAGTTCAACTTCAATAGTACACTAGGATACAAAACTCAGTACAATGCCTGAACATCTTATATGCAAAGTCATAGAACCATAACAACACATGAACGGTATAACTTACTGAGCGTAAGGGAGGGATTGCCGTGTCACCAGAATGGACTCAGAGAAAGGGGTTCGAACGGTAAATTCTTACAAATATCCCCTTTTCTCTTTCGCCCATCCTGGTGACACTGCTTACGATGGGACGTTCACGAGCCGGTCCTTTGGGAGGGTACGCTCAGACTGACAGTTCTCATCACTGCCCGTCCAAATGAAGTGTCATCCGAGTCGAACTCATGAAACCTGTAAAATTTGGTAAAGGTGTGCACAGAGGACCAGGTGGCAGCCCTACACAACTGCTCCACCGTAGCCCCATGGCGCACAGCCCACGAGGAAGCAACTGACCTGGTGGTATGGGCATTGATCTGTGAAGGAACCGGTCTACCTGCCTTACAGTAGGCAAAGGCAATTGTTGACCTCAACCAGCGAGCAATGGTCTGCTTTGAAGCAGGCCACCCAATCTTATGCACATCATACAATACCAGAAGCAAATTAGATTTGTGAATGTCCTTTACCCTATGCACGTAAATTCGCAAGGTGCGAACCACGTCCAATTTCTTGTCCCTATTCCTCACTCCCTCAGGAGGGGAAAACACCGGAAGAATAATGTCCTGATTTAAATGAAAAAAGACACTACCTTAGGTAGGAACTTAGGTACTGTTCGAAGCATAGCCCTTATGAAAAATAAAAAATGCCAACTTGCAGGACAAGGCACCCAACTCTGACACACGCCTAGTCGAAGCAATGGCCAACTAAAAAGTCAGTTTCCAAGAAACATATTTAAGATCAGCTGATCTTAACGGTTCAAAAAGGAGGATTTTGCAATACAGACAGGACTAGAGACAAATCCCAAGGTGCTACGGCCTGCCTGTATGGAGGTTTAAGTCTGGTTATGCCCTGTAAGAAGGCCTGAACCTCGGGTAACAGAGCTACCCTCTTTTGAAAGAAAACTGACAATGCAGATATCTGCACCTTTAAAGACTGTAGACTACGTCCGGCAGAGAAACCATCCTGCAGGAATTCCAAAAGTCTCAAAACTTTGAACCTAGACGTGTGAACTCTCTGACGTTCACACCACCTGATGTAGATCTTCCAGACCCTACTGCTGCTGCTGTCACAGGCTTATGAGCCCTGAGCATGGTTTGTATAACCGCATCTGAAAACCCCTTTTTTAATAAGGTGGTTTCGTAAGCCACGCCGTCAAATTGAGACGAGCTAGGTCCAGGTGTATAAACGGTCCTTGCTTCAGCAAATCAGGTTGAAGAGGAAGACGCCAAGAGTCCGTCTGAGTACCACGACCTCCTGGGCCAATCTGGTGCAATCAGAATAGCTTGCATGCTCTGGCCCTTCACTCTCTTCAGTACCCTCAGGATCATTGGAAATGGGGGAAATACATAAACCAGGTTGAACTGCCAAGGAATTGTCATGGCATCCACTGCCCAAGTTGTCTGGTCCCTTGACCGGGAACAAAACCTCGGTACCTGACAGTTGCTCCTTGACGCCATTAAGTCTATCTCTGGTAGACCCCAGCGGTCCACAATCACCTGCAAAACTTCCTGATGAAGTGTCCATTATCCCTCCAGCAGATCCGCCCTGCTGAGGAAATCTGGTTCCACATTCCGGACCCCCAGAATGAACACAGCCGACAATACTGGAATATTGATTTCTGCCCAGGTGAAAATCCGCAATACTTCCTTCATTGCCATCTTGCTGTGAGTTCCACCCTTGGTGGTACAGGTAAGCCACTGTTGTGGCATTGTCGGACTGTACTCGTAGCGGTGATCCTTTTATAAATTCTTCCACCTGTAGCAAAGCATTCCAGACTGCCCGAAGTTCCAGGATATTGATCGGGAGACTGGATTCTTCCCTGGACCAGAAACCCTGTAACCGTAGGTGAAAAACTACCGCCCCCCAACCCCTGAGACTGGCATCGGTCGTAATGACCAGCCAATCCCAAGAGCAAAGGGAACGTCCCAGCTGTAAAGTCTCTACATCTGTCCACCCGTTCAGGGATTCTCTCGACAACAGGATGTTCCACTGAAAAACGCTTGAGTGGAATCTGCCAAACTGAAGTGTCTCGAACGATGCCACCATTTTCCCAAGCAACCGTACTCCCTGCCACACCGTTGGTGCATGAGCTCGTAAAATTGTCAACCCCATCTGACGAATCTCCGCTGCCTTGGGTTCTGGTAAAAAAAAACACCCTTTGAAAGTGTGTGTCCAAAACCACCCCTAGAAATTGCAGACTGTGGGTGTCAAATGAGAATTGGGAGATTTAGCACCCACCCCTGATCTCGTAATAATTGTGTCACGACTCTCAGATGTTCCTGAAGCTTCTCCGCCTTCAATAAAAGGTCGTCCAAATAAGGTATAATTATTATGCCTTTCAATCTGAGGGCTGCAGCCATAACCACCATTACTTTTGTGAATACCCTCGGAGCCGTTGCCAGACCAAACGACAGAGCTTGAAACTGCCAATGGTTCTCTCCTATTGTAAACCGGAGTAGGGACTGATGTTCCTTGTAAATGGGTAAATGGAGGTACGCATCCTATGTTTAAGTGCACTGAGCGCAGAGACTCCATGTGAAAATGATCCACTCATAGATGAAGATTTAAAGATTTCAAATTTAGAATAGGTCTGAAAGACCCGTCTGGATTGGGAACTAAGAAAAGGATTGAATAAAAGCCATTCATTCTTTCTTTCCTCCTGAGGTACCGGGACCACTACCCCCTTCCCTTTGAGTGACAAAGCTGCCCCCAGAAGCGCGGACCTCAGAGACGTGCCCCTGAGATTTATCCGGTAACCTTCGGAAATAATGGAATAAACCCAAGGATCCCCCGTGGAATCTTTCCACCTGTCCCGAAACTGCAGGAGGCGACCCCCGACTGAGCCCAGAACGGGGAGCCTCCGCCACGTCATGCAGAGGTCTTATCCTCACCTTTTGATGCATGTTTCTTTGTAAAGGCCCCAAACCGGGATTTGGGGGTCTTTCCTCTACTGGCCTGGAATCTACCTCGCCCTGCTTGTCCGCTGTTAGACGCTCCGCCCCGAAAGGAGGAGCGAAAGGAGGAGCGAAAGGACGGCTTAAAAACTCCAAACTTAGATCCTGTCGTTTTAGCTGCAGTTGGGAGAAATGTACTCTTTCCTCCCGTAGCCTGTTTTACATAGCTTCCAGTTCCATCCCAAAGAGTAACTCACCCTTAAATGGTAAAGTTTCAAGGGACTTTTTGGATCTGCCTCCCATGTAGCCTTTAGCCAAAGTGCTCTTCTAGCTGTAAGAGAGGTTGCGGAGACCCTAGACGCCATTTTAGCACCTTCCTCACAAAATGTACTCTACAGCACATCTCAACTTTTCAGCCAATGTAAAAGCCTCCGAATCATGGTGGAGCTGACCGCTCAGAGCCTCCGCCCACTTGATCATTGCTTTAGCAACCCAAGCGGAAGCAATAATGGGACACAGCGTGAAACCCACGCGTTCAAAAATTGCCTTAAGACAACCTTCCACTTTATCTACTGGGTCCTTAAAGGCCGCACCCCCTTGTACTGTCAAGGCTGTGGACTTAAATAACCTGGCCACAAATGCATCTACCAATGGAACCTTTTCCCATAACTTTACATGTTCCTCCAGCATTGGGTACATATTTGCATATCTCTTAGACATTAACAAACTCTTGTCAGGGGTTTTCCCTGCTTCACCCAGCAAGAAAATCATACCTTCAGCAGAAGGAAAAGAAATCGGGTCCCTGCGACTCTTTTTAAATACACAATGCGCAGGGGCTTTTTCTTCCTCAGATAGATTTAATGGCAGCTTCATGGCCAAAATCAAATCCTCAATACAGGAACTGAAGCATCAGCTTCCTCTCTTCGGTCCCAAAACAAATGCTCCTCATATACACCATCAGAATCCAAATTCAAGAGTGGGGGTATAGAAAAAGGGTGTCTATGAACAATATCCTCAGAGGATTTGGTAAACTGCTCCATAAGAGATGTAATTTTATAAACACCTTGAGCAGTGTCCTGCATAGCTTGCAGTAAAATAGGGTCACCCTGAGCAGAGGTATCAGACCCCACAGAAGTCTGGGATGAAGGGGTATGGCCAGGAGACCCAAACAAGGAATCCTTTTGCCTATTTAAAGCCTCTGTTAAGGCATTCATGGACCTCCCTAAAAGCAGCAGCCCATGCTGGTTCAGCTTGCTCTGACCTCTGGACCTGCGACCCACTGGGAACAGAGTCACATGAAGGGCACAGTTCTCCCTGGTCCCCCTGTTCACATGTCTTGTTTACTGCAAAGTGTGTGGAGTTAAAATAACATGTCCCCCATCTCCAAAGGACCCGTCAGTCATGTTAAAAAACACAATGGAAAATGCCAGGCAAAGCACAGAATAATGCATCAGTGTACTTATCTGTGTGTTTTCTGTTGCCAGCAATCAGCGGGGGAAGCGCTTTTCAGGAGAGACTGCACTCTGTGTCCAGAAATCCACCCTGTTTCAGCTCCACAACATGGAGAGAAATGGCACCAGTGCACAGAGCAGGAAGAGACCAAGTCTCTGCTTCAGCGGGGAGGGTAGCCTTTTTGGCGCCCTTTCCCCCTTTAGCCGCTCCCACAAGTGCCTCTCCTTACCTCCAGTGTCTCTCCTTCACTGTGGGACCACTTGGAGTTGTCCAGCAACGCTGGACTCCTGTAAAAGACCTCAACTCCCTGGAGGGATTTCAGTCTTTAAGCTCATCATCCGCCATCACGCGGGGGTCCATCCCCCAACATCCACTTCTAAGCCAGGAGCCGGTTAGGACACCCCCGGAGCCCAGGAAAAAACTCTTTTAGCTAGAGGCTAAGCGCTGTGCAGAGGGAACAGACAGCTTCCCTCTGCACAAAGAGAGCTGACAGGACGCGATTCTGTCAGCCTCTGCTGCGCTCTCAGTGTGTGTGAACTTCATAAGAAGCAACACACTGGCCAAAAACCTGCTCTAACTAGTAAATTCATAAAACAATAAAAACCTAACTAGTCTAATAAAAATCCAAAGAAAAAAGTGCAGCTGCAGCGCAGCTGCTCAGCATAGCACCCACTCCTGTGGGCACCTAAAAGGAACTGGACACCGGGCGACCGTCGGAAGGGGACACGCGCGCACCTCGTGTGCGCGCGTCCCCTTCCGGCATACAGATGGCTCGGGACAGGGGATGGCGTCACCATCGCCATCCCCTGGAAAGATAAGTCCCGCTCCATCTGTACCATGAGTTTCTTCTACCTTCCAGTGTCTCCCCTCTTATCAGGACCACTTTGAAGTGCCCAGCTACGCTGAGCTCCTGTAACAGGCTTCAACACCCAAAAGGAGTTCAGCCTGTAAACCCTTTCAAGATGGCGTCTGCCATCGCAGGGTATCCATCACCCATGATCCCCCCTATGCAGGGAGCCGGCTAAGGAGATCCCCAGGGCCCAGGAGACCTCTCTTAAATGAGGTCCAAGTGCTGTACTGAGAGACCAGACAGCATCTCTCAGTACACAGAGAGCGGACAGGACGCGCTTCTGTCAGCCTCTGCTGCGCTGTCAGTGTGAGGAAATTCCCCTGGAAGCCTCACTCTGCATCCTGCACTAACTAGGTGAAATATTAATAAAAAAAACAAACCTCCTAGCTACTCTAACACAGGGTTGCCTCAGCAGCCTTTCAGCATAGCACCCACTCCGGTGGGCAACTAAAACGAACTGAGGTATGCTGGAATGCAGAAGGGAGGAGCCTGCCTCTCTCAAAGCTTAGGTGCCTGGCTCCTTCGGACCCTCCTATATCCCATGGTTGAGCTGTGTCACCAGGATGGATGAAAGAGAAACAGATATTATACTAACTATACCATTGAATTATGCTCTGATATGCTGCTATCATATTTGGACTTGATGCAGGGTAACTTTGTATACACCAAGACGTAATTTCGCTCTTATTATGCCACTCTGTTATTTTTATCTTGCCAAGCCTGAATGGCACCTTCGGATTTTGATTGGTCTACTATTTACTTGCCATGTGAGGGATTTGGATATCCTGACTGCATTATATGTCTCTTACCTGTAATTGATATTACACATTGTTGAGCTGCTGCATATAACATATCTGGTATGTCTATGATAGTATTGCTGTTTTTTTTTTTTATGACCAAATACTTTAATAAAAATAACTGAATAAAAAAAATAAAAAAAATAGGTGTCAGACAGTCCTAGCAAAGCAATACTGCATGTAAACACTGAAGACTATTTTAGCTGGCATCAGAGGACAAATTAAATTCTGTTCCAGCAGAACCATAGCCTCATCCACTTCCAATCACCACTCTATTGATTGCCAGACCACATAGCTCCAAGGACACCCCATCGTATATTACACCTCCTGGGAACCGGCCTGTAGCAATGTGGGGACTTATCTAGGTGGAAGCCCAGTGCAGTGTACCAGGGCCAAATGATATGAAGTTTTGGAGAGTAGTCCAGTATTGCCTAGCTCTGCTGCCTGTCTGGGTCCCCCTGTGGCTGTGGAGGGCAACTCTGCCAAAGCCCCAATTTGCTGGCCATGGCTGAATAGTCTCTTTGGTTTAAGAAGGTTGTATTTGACGTTATTCATCGTGACCAAACTGCAGTGTTAGACTGGCCCATAGGAGTACAAGGAAAACCCCTGGTAGGCCCACCTCCTCCTCTAGGGATCAAGTTCCAGTCTGTATACTGAATCATACAAATGTTACATTATACCACACAAAAATACAGTGTATTTTCTAAAGTGCATTGTGGTTATTAACCAGATACTACTAGTGCAAGCATGATAACGTATTTGCATGATCTGGGTCCCCGATAGATTATATACAGCATTCTCTAATGGTTATCCAAGACTGTGGGGGAAGTCATACCCATTAGAAGAGGCCCCTAACACTGCGTGCACCTGGTGGGCCATAGTTGCCCCAGTCAGACACGGAGGAAGGAAGGGTTTAAGCTATATAGCACTAGTGTATACTATACAAATTGACTTAAATCTGGACATTTTAGTTGAAAGAAATATATTATGAACTTTTCTTGCTGTGGAAGACAGACAACTTAACTTTAAAATGGTATGTTGTTAAGTTGCCGAGCAATAGAACATCGATTGACAGAATCCCCACAACCAAATGCTGATAAATAATATACCAACATAAACACACCACCAATAAAAATACCGACAATTAAAACACAGACACCCACAATAATGATGCAAATACTAACAAATACAGTTTATGATTTTTTTTTTCTCAAAAACAGACTTGTTCATATTTTATCATCTCCGTGGGCATAGAGGGAGAATATAAACGTGTGCTGAGAGCATCAAGACACCGTGCCCAAAGCAAGGCGATGTGCTATATACGGTGTCCATGTTGACATTATAACTGTCAGTATTTTAACATGTTCAGCATTATGATTAATTGTCTGTAGGTATTTAACAGGCAGTGCAAAAAGAGAAAAATGGTGTTCTACTTAACCGCACTATGAAATGTTATGAACAAATCTCTGCAGAGTTCTTCTCAATGGGCATCATTATTCTTACATACACATATCCCAAAAAAACATGAAAAATTGTACAATGTGAAGTACAGTTTTTTTAATATATATTTTTATTAAAGTTTTGCAAATTAACACAGACAATGTTGCATAAACATAGAATAGTACATGTTTTCCAAAAGTACATTTCAAAAATTATTAACACCATACAAATTGTAAGATGGATGAGACAATGCTTGGCATGATAAAATTGGACATAGACATCAGAATAGGTTGGGCGGTTATCTCGTTTCAAGAGTAAACATCTGACATGTTATCCCACCTCTATGTATGACAAAGAAAATCATATATCAAGGGATTCAGTATGAAATCCCGGCGTTCGAAATCCCGACAAGGGTGGGGGAGGTGGATCGCCCCCCCCTTGAGGGCTCGCTGCGCTCGCCACGCAACGGGCCCGGTGCCTCGCTACGCTCGGCACGCTAAATTGTTCTCCCTCCAGTGGTGTCGTGGACACCCACGGAGGGAGAAAGTGTCGGGATTTCGGCGGTCGGGATTCTGAATGCCAGGATCCCGACCGCCGGGATTTAAACTGCATCCCATATCAAGGTATCACATTCTATTGAGACATAATCAACATATAAAACAAACTAGGGGGAAGGGTGGTGGAGGGACATGGGTAAAATAATGACCTTTTAGAGAGCGCAGTCAATATTAGGTCAGTCTGCACTTGAAAAGGACTTAGGGGTCCTTATAGATAATAAACTGGGATGTAGCACCCAATGTAACAAAGCAGTGAAGAAGGCAAACAAAATTCTTGCATGCATTAAAAGAGGTCTGCTTTAAGGGAAAAGGGGATATGGGGATAGACCAGTGCACAAGTGTGAATTAGAACAGTAAGATTGAATATATTCAAGTCCACAATACAGTAGGTACAGGCACAAGTAAGAAAGCTTGTTACAATTTAAAGATGTGGAGGTGCTCCCTAGAGAGTAAGCATAGATTATTTGGGAAAAAAAGGAGGGGAAAGACTCACTTTTTGTCGGGGCACTCTTTATAAAGTAATTTGTAAAATGATGAGAAAAGGTTTTTAGGATAATTTGTTTAAAGGGGACTCAGTAGGTTCCTCAAATATGCATGATCTGTAATGATTTAGTAGTACATTTTTGACATGTTCAGGGAATTCCCCCTGATGTGAGTAATGTTATGGCTAAAATTAATTCTTTATTATAATTCCTTTAAAATAAGCACTAGACATGGACACACAAACAAATAACATAAAGATACATGTACCCCGCATGCATTAAAAGAGGTATGGAATCTAGATACTCAAAAGGTAATAATGTCACTATATAAATCCTTGGTCAGGCCTCACCTTGAATACGGATTGCAGTTCTGGGCACCTCATTATAAAAAAAGATATTGCAGAAATATAAAAAATCCAAAGAAGAGCAAACAAACTTATAAGAGGGATGGAAGACATACCCTATGAGGAGAGACTATTGAAGCTGGGGCTATTTACATTTAATGTTTCATTGTTTCCCAGCGACCTATAATTTTAATTACTGCAAATGTCACAACAACTGTATGTTTGTTTTGCTGAATATGTTATGTAACTACATTCACTCAATAAAATTTATGACTTAAAAAAAATAGATTGCTAGATCTACATGTAAACAAATCTCCCAGACCAGATGAAATTCATCCAAGGGTACTAAAAGAACTAAGCTCTGTCATAGCACTGCCATTATACCTTATCTTCGAGGAATCAGTGAATTCAGGGATGGTAATGAGAGACTGGCGTATAGCAAATGTAGTACCTATACTGAAAAAAGGAAGTAAAACTAACCCTGCAAATTATAGACCGGTCAGCCCAATATCCATTGTAGGGAAAGTACTGGAGAGAATAATTAGATATGGCATTCAAGATGATATGTAAAGTACAGCATAGGTTCGTTAAAAATAGAGCATGCCAGACCAACCTAATTAGTTTCTACGAAGTGGTCAGTAGGAATGTGGATATAGGGAAACCAGTGGATGTAATCCTTCTTGATTTTGCGAAGGCATTTGACATGGTACCACATAGTAGGCTGTTGTGGAAAGTAGGTAAAATAGGGATGGGGAAAAAATTGTACTTGGATAAATAATTGGTTAGACGATCGGGAACAGAGAGTAGTGGTTAATGGGAAATTTCCAAACTGGAGAAAGGTGGAAAGTGGTGTCACACAGGGTTCAGTATTGGGTCCCACCTTCATTAATATTAACAATATAGGTGATGGCCTGCAAAATAATATTGCAATATTTTCAGATGACACAAAACTGAGCAAGGAAATTAACTCAGAAGGGGACGTGGAAGCACTGCAAAATGACTTGGTTAAACTTGCAATGTCGGTCAATAGAATATAAAGCTGTTAGGAAGCGGGAAATACAAACAAACTGTGATGCTGTGACTAGTGGTGATTTAGCGACAGCTGTCCCTAGTCTGGACCCTAACTCTATTATCCCCCTCCGTGGTCCACAGACTCTGTTGCAGCATGGACTTATGTTGGAGACAAAGCACCAGTAGAGACCGTGAGGTGATAAGAGGAAAACTAACTAAAAGAACAAATGATACAAAGCATACTATAACACAGGGACTGATAGACAGGACAGAGGAATAGCAGTACAAAGGCAACAATGCCAGAAGGCGATACCGGATTAAGGCCCTTATTCAGATCTCGGCGGTACGGCCCGCGTGCGGCCGTACCGCCGATGTTTTCACTCTGCACATGCGCAGAGGTCACTCTGCGCATGTGCAGGCGAAATCGCCGCACAAAAATTTTATACGCCGCAAAGGGGGCGTATAGGGGCGTGAGGGGCTTAATACCCTCATTTCCCTATGCATACGCCCCGCGTTTCATGGGCGTTCCCATGCAAACGCGGGGCGTATGCATGGTAATGAGGCTATGACGCCAGTGATGGGGGCGGAAAGCTGACATCGCCGGATGTCAGCTCGCCGCCCCCATACAAGCTTTCACACGGACAATTGTCCGTGTGGTCTAAGCTTGCGTGAGCTGGTGGAGCGTGCGGACCTGCCTTCGGTGGTCGTCGACCATCGAATGCAGGGGGCAGCTCCCACCATGGTGGAGGCGTACGCCCCACCATTTTCATGCGGATCGCCAGCCGTCCGCGTACGGACGGCCGTGGCGATCCGTCTTGTAGGCGGGGATTGGTTTGTGCGGCCGGAGCAACGTATGCGGCTCCGGCCGCACAGATCAGAATAAGGGCCTAAATGAGTGTGGCCAAGTTGGCCTGTGTGGACTGCAGCTCCCTGACAGACAGACAAGACTTGGACAGATGAGACGGCTGCAGTGACAAGGCTTTGCATGGCAGGGACACCAGGCTGCAGCTCCACAACCAACAGACAGGACTATGGCAGAACTCTGCAGGAAAGGACAACACAGGCTGTAGGACAGGAATGAAACTCAATACAGACAGGATTTCTCAGGACTGCGGACCAGGAACAATACTGAAACCAGACTCTATAACCAGCACCCTAGTGCTGGTGTGAACAGACTATAAAGACCACTAATGAGCACAGAAGCCACACCTGAGCAGCCTTACAGAACACCCAAGCTACAGATCTAATTGGAGCAGCTGTGCTGCATGGGCTGCAATCCCATAGATACAAGATCAAGGTAAAGTGAATAAAGCAAAACCCAGAAGGCTAAATCCAGAGAGAACATACAAACAAAACACAGAACATAAAAATACATAACAAAACACCAAAAACAGGAATGAGCCACTCTGTGGCTCATAACAAAAGCTAGGCTGTCCAGGCTGAATATGCCCTAGCAACTAACCTGACAAGCTGGAAGACTTGCTCTCCCTGTGTATCAAAATGGATCTGAGTCTCCGAGAACGTAACCTAGAAAAGACTAAAAAAGGGCCTCCCAAGGTTTCTTCGGGTGGTTTCTGCCCTGGAAGAACCTAAGCAGATAGGAAGATCCAGACTGACACCCGAAGAACGTGCCAGGAGACAACGAAGTGATCGGTCTCTAGTGTGCCACGCCCCTCCATTACCATCAGTCCTGTCCCGAGAGGCCGGGAAACGTTAAAGCCTAACCTGTCAAGGAGTCAGGTTAGGTCAAATTGCCAAATCTTCTCCAGTACATGATTTGGTCCTGATCGTGACCATCCAGTCTCAGTCCAGTCCCCAGGTCTTCTCTGCTTTGCTCAGGAGACTTTATTGCCCTGGAGGTGGTAAAAAAAATTCAAGTTACCCGTGGTTCCCTGGACTCTCATTCCTACTTAACAGCGGTGGATGGAAGTAAAATAAAATCGGCAGTGATGTGACTCACCGTACCTTTCCCCTGTCCCTTCATGTTGGAGTTCTTCACAAAGAACTTTTGGAGTTCCTGCTTGACTTCCTACAGCATTGTATTGGGTATGCCTTGGCTCCGTGTACATAATCCAAGGATCAACTGGCTGATGCTCCAGATTGAGGAATGGAGTGACTATTGGCAAAAGCTTTGTGTGACCAAGGTGGTTCCACTCTGTTCTTCTGAAGTTCCAACCATTCCAGGTTTGCCCCTGCAATATATAGACTTTCAGGATGTCTTCAGCGAGAAAGCTGCCAATCAGTTACCCCCTCATCACGAGTGGGACTGTCCCATAGACTCACTTCCCAGTAAGACCCCTCCCAGGGGCTGTACATATCCACTGTCTGCTCCCAAGACCCAGGCCATGTCAGAGTACAACCTCATCAGGATCTGGAAGGGGGATGAGTGGAAGACCGTATTTAACACCAGGGACAGGCATTACGAGTATTAGATAATGCCATTCGGTCTCAGCAAAGCTCCTGTGGTGTTCCAGAACTTTATCAATGCGATTTTCCATTAGGTCTTATATGAATACCTAGTAGTTTACCTGGATGATATCCTCATATTCTCCCAGAGTCTCCAGTCCCATCATGATCATGTGAAGGAGGTCTTATCTCGCCTCCGTAAAAACAAGTTACTGTATATGCCAAAATCTCCAAGTGTACCTTCAAAGTCCCATCTATCCCTTTCCTGGGGTATATAATCTCTGGCACAGAACTCCAAATGGACCCAGAAAAGTTGGAAGCCATCACTGGTTGGAATCAGCCTTCCACTCTCAGAGCCATCAGGTGCTTCATTGGGTTTGCAAACTACTATCAAAGGTTTATGAAAAGGTTCTCTACGCTCATTGCTCCCATCACAGCGCTAACCTGGAGAAGTGCTAATCCAGCTCATTCGCCTGAAGAAGCTTCCTGAGCCTTTCAGCTTCTAAAACAGACCTTCGTGACTGCTCCAATCCTCCAGCAGCCAGACCTTAATAAACCATTCTTGTTGGAGGTCGACGCCTCCCATGTCGGTGTAGGAGTAGTTCTCTCAAAGGGCCTCACTCGTCCCAATTCTTTGGGCATCCGGGTATCCCAAAAAACCTGGGAGATCATTCATCAACATTAAAAGACTTTGTTGCTTCCTGTCCGATATCTGCGCAACATAAAACCTTCCGTCAGGCTCCTGCTGGCACGTTAATGCCACTCTCGATCCCTAATCAATGGGTCAATGACTGCTCAGTTCCACCATGAGAATCCCAGCAAGCCTAAGGGGTGTTCGGTGCCCACCCTTAAAGGAAGGGGGGTACGGTCAGAAACCACAGTATGCGGTCACATTTGCGCACACATCCTTGTTCTTTACCCATTTGCTGGTGTGCCTTGCGGTGCAGGCCCCTGTCCTGTGCCGTCCCTGGGTACTCTCCATGGCAGGATCTGAGTGGCATTGCCCTGAACTGTTGCCAGCATCCTACGCTGGTCCGGCCCACGCCACAAGGGTGCCGCCATGACACCTGCAATCACATGACTCCGCGACTTCGCCACCGAAGGCAGCGGAGTCCAAACCTCCTTGTCGGAGGTGTTAGACTCCACGCCTCTGACCAGAGTCTTGTCAACTCCCCCACCTAGCTGTGTACGCAGTGTCAGTGTTACTCCTAAGAACTGTCCTTACCTAAAGCCTCCCGTGTTCCAGTTCCCAGTATCCACTGCTGCCACAGCCGGGAACACCAGAGACCCAAGCCCTGACACTAACATATTCATAAAAATAAGGTCAGACACCAACAGATAGTCGATTCTGGATAACAAACCACGTGCGGCTGAGAGACATGTGGATAACTGTTGGAGAAGAAAGGGTATGCCAAGCCGCGGGGGTGTGTGTGTGTGTGTGAGTGAGTGTGTGTGTGTGTGGGGGGGGGGGTCTCCTAATCATAGGGGCACTCGAGTCCATTAACTGTGAAGCAACGATAGTAAAGTCTCCACCTAGGATCACACGTTCATCTGTGTATGTGTTAGTTTAGTCTGTACCATCCTAAAGAAGGGGGCTGTGTGTTAGTTGGGTGTAGATGTTGCAAATTATACACCCAACGGTATGTTGAGTAAGGTCTAAGAGCAAGAATCTACCGTCGGGGTCTATGTCAGTGTGTGTGTGTGTGTGTGTGTGTGTGTGTGTGTGTGTGTGTGTGTGTGTGTAACCACTACTGGAAGCTGTTTTTTAACCAACAGAACCACGCCTCTCCTATTGTATTTTCTTTTTAGAACCACGCCTCCGCCTTGGAGGTATATGGCGCAGCCGCCCAGACAAAGTGCAGATATAAAGGATAAAAATGCCCATATAAATTTTTTTTTATATTAAGTGAATAATAATACTTCATATACATCTGCACTTTATAGGGTAATTTTCCTATTTATTAGATTTTTTTTATATGGTCCTTTTTATATGTATATACATCTGCATGTATATACATCTGCACTTTATGTATGGTAATTGTTTGGAGCACTGTCACTTTAAATCTACTACCAGTCACTGTAATCTGGGTAGATGAAAGTGGTTTTGTCACTTATAAATCCATCCTAAACAAAGAATACCCTTTTTTCCTAGTGACTTGTACTGCTAACATGATCATTAAACCATGTTGGATATAGGAAAAGCATTCATCACAATGGATACAGAAACCAGAAGAAAAGAAAAATGATTTAAAGGCTGGGATTGCGGAGAAATTAAGTCCGGAACACCGCAAGCATCACAGAAACACAGATCGCGGTGACCAGAAACCAGAAGTGGCACGACGGGACACTTGAGACCAGCAAGGAACCATGGGACTTATAGTTTGCTCCCTGTCTAGCGGTCTCAGCTGCGTCGAGTGTAGCCCAATTACTTAGGGTATTTATACCACTAGGAGATCAGCACAGATCCACTCATCTATTTGGACCATGAAAATGTCCCCAGGTTAAGGGGAAGAAACGTGTTGGTCTGGGGCATAGCAGCGCATCTGTCAGAATTGGAGGCTAACAACAAGGACTGGTGACCAGTGTTTGCCCGGAAGCACCTATACCAGACACCATATATGAACTGGGGTTTTTTTGCAGTTCCACCTCCTCTGGTAATTTTTACCTGTCTCAGTACTCAAATACTTTTTTATGATGATTGTATTTTTAACAAATTGTTTATTGTCCCATTAAAAACTGTACTTCACATTGTACAATTTTTACTTTTTTGGGGATATGTATGGAAGGATAACTCCGCCCATCGAAAAGATTTGTTCATAACATAGCGCGGTTAAGTAAAACACGATCTTTATATTTTTGTATTTCAAAGGGGGAGAGGAACCCCTCAATACCGTGTAGAATTGACCTGTTGCTTAGCGCATGATCTATACCGTCACTACTCTCGTGCACATATTTAACTGGCAGTATTACATATGAGTCAGGATAGTGACCATATGTATTTTAGACCATGCTGGCATAACAGTGTCAGTTAAGTAATCGTCTGTATTTCAGTTGTAGGTACATCATACCAATCCCCTTCAAATACAGAGAAAATGTAAGTGTACTGTATAATCTATCTTGTCACATGCATGAATAGCAACAGCCTCCATAGTACTTACCCACTGGGACAGGAATCAGTAGAGCCAGTGATGTCATACTGCTCATGCTGGGGGTCCCTGACAGTGGGCATCTGGGGTACAGTATTCCTGCATCCAGTAATCTGGCTATGGGTGGGATACGGACTTGGGTACTTTGGCAGATGAGGATAAGGGGTTTTCCATTGTGATCTCTTTTGACAGCATATACCAGGTACAAGAAGATTCAGGTTTATATTTTACATAGTGTTTACTGGACCCCTGTCCAATTGCAGTTTTGGAGGATTGTCTACTTGATTTTTTGGGGGTGACATTTACTCCAGACATGTTCCCTTGTTCTTGTCTCGAGTGGTTGTAGGTATTTAGAATTTCCCTATTCAGCTGTTAATAATCCCCTTCTGGAGCGCGTTTCTCAACTTAGACCTGTGACTATCCCCTTTTTCCCGTGTGGATGACTTACGTACAGATGTGTCCACATACATCTTTGCTGCGTACTGTATAGCGCACGTCATGCAACTCGCGCTAGGTCCAAGCATTAAAAGTCCTGTTATAAATGTAACAGGTTAGAATTATAACGTGCAATACTACTTTCTGTTCCCCGGATGTCGCTTTTCCTAAACTGTAAAGCGCATGCTTCTAATAGCCAAGGGACCCTTCCGTGATTTTTTCTTTACTCTGTGTACTACGTTCGGGATTTTATTTGCAGAATCAGCTTTATTATGTCTAAACGTATTCCTTGTTTCGTTCTCATTAACCACCATTTGTGGTTCTCAACCTCAGTCCTCAAGATCCCCACACAGTGAACGTTTTCCATGTCTCCACACAGAATCACAAGTGAAATAATTCCACCTGTGGCTCTTTTAAAATGTGTCAGTGAACTGGATGACCAATAAAACGTGAACTGCTTGCGGGTCTTGAGGACTGCGGTTGAGAATCCCTGATTTAAAGGGAAAAAACTTCTACAGTATTTAAAGCCACAGTACGCTGAGGCGCTATTCACACTGTATTGTTCCTGGTCATGGCAACTTCATACTGTACACTACAGTTTGCAACTCAATGCTGGCTTCTGTACCTCCCTCACGATCACTCATTAGTATTCCTGGTACTTGTTTCCTAGCACGGCCACAAATCTTGGCCATCGGGGGTAATTTTAGTGGCCTGCGACGCGACCGACGCGACCGACGCGATGCCCACGATTTTTCCATTGAAATGCATTGAAAACAGTGAAAAATCGGGTCGGTCGCGTCGTGTGCGCCTAAAAATGCTTAAATGGTCCACCCGCGATGCCCGTGATTTCCCCATAGGGAACAATGTTAAATGCCTCAATTTACCCGCGATAACCCCGATTTCCCATAGGAAACAATGTTAAATGGGTCAATTTACCCAAATCATCATAGGGAAGAATGGTAAATGGGCCAGAAAGCCCCCCAAAAAAACCCTGACCAGTGAAATGTCCCCCCAAAAGTAGTTCACGCCACCCCACGATGAACGTGAACCCGAAGCGTGGCGAGGGTACGCGTCCTCCGACCTTTTCATACCCCCACTATCCACTAGGGCATGGAGTGAGAATAGAATAGTGTGGCGAGCGCAGCGAGCCCGAAGCGTGGCGAGCGCAGCGAGCCCCGCGAGGGGACGCGGATACCTTCACAGGTAAACGTGTCCCTTCGCGGGCTTCACAGGTATCCGCTGCGCTCGCCACGCTTCGGGCTCGGTGGCTCGCTGCGCTCGCCACACTATTCTATTCTCACTCCACGCCCTAGTGGATAGTAGGGGTATGAAAAGGTCGGAGGACGCGTACCGCCGCCCCTCGCGGGCTCGCTACGCTTCGGGTTCACGTTGATCACGTGGTGGCGTAAACTACTTTTGGGGGGACAATTCAACGTTCAGGGGTGTTTTTGGCCCATTTACCATTGTTCCTATGATAATTTGGGAAAATTGAGCCATTTCACATTGTTTCCTATGGGAAATCGTGGTCATCGCGGGTAAATTGAGGCATTTAACATTGTTCTCTATGGGGAAATCGCGGGCATCGCGTCGCATCGCACCCGATTTTTTTGCGCATGCGATGCCCGCGATGGCCCCGATTTTACCCCCGATGACCGCGATTATGATCGTTGTGGCCGTGCTAGGAAACAAGTACCGTATTCCTTCCCACTGATCTTATTTTATTATTTTATTTATTAACAGTTTCTTATATAGCGCACACATATTCTGCAGCGCTTTACAGAGAATATTTGAACATTCACATCAGTCCCTGCCCCAGTGGTGCTTACAATCCATATTCCCCACCATATGTACACGCACACACAGACATTCTTGGGATAATTTGGTGGGAGCCGATTAGCCTACCAGTATATTTTTGGATTGTGGGAGGAAACCGGAGTACCCGGAGGAAACCCACGAAAGTACGGGGAGAATATACAAACTCCACACAGTTAGAACCATGGTGGGAATCGAACCCATGACCTCAGCACTGTGAGGCAGTAATGCTAACCATTACACCATCCGTACTGCCCTAATTTTATGCCTGTATGGCACCTCCCCCAGCCACGCAGCCGCCTGTTCATGCTATGGAGTCATTTTCTAGTGATTTTGTCTTTATTCTTTGTACTAAGTTCAGGATTTTATTCACAGCATCTGCTTTATTATCTCTAAAATTGTTCCTGGTTTAGTTTTTAGTAAATAGAAAGAAACATGTAATCCACTGATAAGAGGCATAAAATAAGCTCAGTGGGAATCAATACTAATGAGTGATCGTGGGTAGGTAGAAGAGATTTTTTTTCCTATAAAAGGGAAGTAGTAAAACATGAAATCAATTTATTGAATAAAAAAATAATAAATACATAAAATAAAAATAAACAGAATTGTGCGCCCCGCTTGGGATCGTACCAAAAGATGAACATATTTCAAGTTGCTTACCATACCCGCTAGGCCATAGCAATCTGTGAAAGGATCAGACACCAGGGCCTGTATCCTACAGTATACATAATAATGTGAATGGCAGCACGGCACTGGAGACTATGTGGAAGTCATATTTATGTAGTGTACCTACTATGATACTGTACAGTAGGGAGTGCGTGGTACAGTGGATTACATGTTTCTTCCCATTTAATAAGAATGAAACGAGGAATACTTTTAGAGAAAATAAAGCCAATACGCTATGAGCAATGATGTATAAGGACACATTTGTACGTTACAGTCTTGCTTAAGTACTATAAAAGAAATTGACTGCTTAAGTTTGAAAGACTGTGCTCTTTGGCAGAGCTATTGATATACTATCAAGCCTCCTGTACCTTACCAGCTTTAGCTCCCTTAAATTTGGTTTACTTAAGGCAGGGGTGTCCAAACTTTTTGCGACGAGGGCCAGATTTGGTGAGGTGAAAATGTGTGGGGGCCGACCATTCAGCCTGACATTCTTTGAATCATTAATCACATCAGAATGGTCCCACACTCTGCCCCTATTCACTTTATGTCCCCCAGCCTGCCCCTTCACTGTATACTCCCCTGCCTGCCCCTCCTTCTCTGTATTTCTTCCAGCCTGCCCCCCATTCACTGTGTGTCACCCACTCTGCCCCCTTCACATTATATTCCCGTCTGACCATCCCTCTCTGTATGTCCCCCAGCCTGCCCCTCCTTCACTTTATGCCACACCATTCATTGTATGTTCCCCACTCTGCACCCATTCAATCTGTCCCCTAGCTTGCCCCCCTTCTCTGAATGTCCATCACTGCCTCCAGAGTATGTCCCCAAGCCTAACCCTCCTTCACTGTATGAATAACATTCACTATGTCCCCCACTCTGCCCCCCTTTCACTCTGTCCCCCAGCCTGCCCCCCCCCCCCCTTCTCTGAATGGTCATCACTGCCTCCATTCACTGTATGTCCCCCAGCCTGACACTCCTTCACTTTATGCACCCACTCTGCCCCCATTCACTGTATCTCCACCTGCCTGTCCCCTCTCTTCTCTGTATGTTTCCTAGCCCCTTGTGTGAGCCAGAGGACGGAGGCGCAAAGCAAGCACTGCAAGGACAGGAGAGCCTTGTGCTCCCGCTGCCACCTTCCTCTACTCTGCATATTATGGGAGCAAGCTTCCCCCTTGCTGCCCCCCCCCCCCTCCCCTCCCCGCACACTACTGTCACAGTGGTTGCAGCAGCAGGGGTTGGACGCACACTCACCCGAAAGACGCTAAACTCATCTCACTGTGGCGGCCGGCACCTCCTCACTGCTGCAGACAGCAAGGTAAAGGCTCATTTGCCGGGACCCCACCTTTATTGTCGTGTGCTGTGCATCCTGGATCTGATGATCCGGCCCGCTTCTGGTTGAAGGCTGCGGGCCACTTGAAATGAAGGCACGGGCCGCAATTGGCCCCTGGGCTGCACTTTGGACATGCCTGACTTAAGGTATTGGCTAGCCTCTCATTTACTGCTAGAATGTCTATTTTATTTTACCTTACCTTGCAAATTCAGTATATTATTTTACTACAGATTCTGTATGCTCCTATTTTTTGGGGCGTATTTCTGTTGATCTGCTCATATTTACTGTACAGAACCAGAGTCTTTGCTCTGTTGTGCACATACACCATCTTTCCAAATATCACTATGAAGATTACACAAAAGATTACACTGTGGAAAAATATCAAGATTACCTGGCGAAAAAGGTTGGGAAAATCTTCTGCGTTATTCACTTTGCGGATGCCTTTGCCACCTCCACCTTCAGATGCTTTAATCATTACAGGATATCCCACATGTTCCGCAGCCTACAGCAAAGACATGCAGACCAGTTTACTTCAGAACTAACTAGCACACTCAGGAAACTTTTAAAAAGGTTTTTTTTCAACACCCTTTTTGATCCACTAATTAGTGAATAATGCTAATTACATGTCCTACATCTGACATACCAAAATACAGTTCAGCTTGATCAAGTACTAAAAGATCATAAATGATTACAGTACAGTTATGAATGCAAGTGTGTTGGGAAAAAATCAAATCTATATCATCAATTACAGTAGCAGGCTAAATGGCCAAGCATTACCACCATGCTGAATCTTTCAGCTCCTTGTGGGAGAGTGGCTTATTTTAAGCACAGTAATGTTCATACCAGAGACGTTTTAGAATAAAAACAATAGGATTATTTAGAATAATGAAAACTCTCCCACCAATAGGGTCTCTACCTTCTATGGTGTAGTGTAGAGTCTAAGCCCATTTTGAGATCAAATGGACTGCTGTACTGACCAGCTTACATAGTTTGTTACTGGTTAAAATGCATAGGCGTACTATTGAATGTAATACAAAGGAAGAGGTCAAAATGAGATACACGTGCACACAAGCAACCCCCTATTTAACAATTGTTAAAACACAACTTCGGTAGATATACTCAATGACAGGTGGATAACAGTGTTGGAGATAACAGTCTTCTGGCTCCCTGAGAACTTGTGATTCACAGTTTGTCTCACCTTGAGAGGCTAATTTTTATAATGTGGACAGAAGAATGTTTTCTCCAACATGTTATCCACCTGTCATTGAGTATATCTACCGAAGTTGTGTTTGACCAATTGTTAAATAGGGGGTCCTAACCATTTTCTACAACCATTGCGGTAGATTACTGCAATAGTTACCATTAAGATAATGGATACCTCCATTCACGCATTGTGTAGAGGACATATTACTTTTGGATTGATTCATTGCCCCTGATGAAGTCCTAAGGACGAAAAGCGTCGGGCCACGGATTCATTATATATGACATTCATAAGAATATTAAAGTGTGGATGAATTCCTATATACTGCAAACCTTCAATAAATGTCCATTTGTTTTTAACAATTACTTTGCATTATTGTATGTACATAGCCACGAAGTGGTATTATAGCGTGCCTCTAATTAATTATATATATATATATATATATATATATATATATATATATATACATATACATATATATATATATACATATATATATATATATATATATATATATATATATATATATATACACACATACATATATATACACATACATATATATACACATACATATATATATATATATATATATATACACATACATATATATATATACATACATACATACATACACACACACACACACACACACACACACACACACACACAAATGCAGTATATACTGTATATAAAAGTACAAGTGCAAAAAAAGAAAGAAAAACAGAAAAAACAAGCAGATATACGAAATATATAGCAGAACAACCAGGTAAACAGATACCACAATCAGGTTCAAAAATCTTACACAACAATCCTACAAAAATCAGTGCAGGGATTGATGTTCATTTAAGCCACAAAGTGTCATGCAGTTTAGGCGGTGAATCCATGTGCACTCACGTTGAAGCAGCGATTTATTTTGATTCCCTCCACGTTATAAGGGGGGGAAATGTTCGATAGGTGCGTATGTGTGCTAAAGCAATGGGGTAGGTGCTGGAAAAAATTAGTATTATTCTCCATCTGTTTATCCCTTTTGGCAAACGTCTGTTCACGTGGAATTTGTAAACAATGTGTAATCGTTTCCTCAATCTCCTTTGAATCGTATACACATTGTCAAAGCTTGTGGGAGATCATCTATGTCAGAAGTAATCCTTACCACACATAATAACTGTGATAGCAACAGACCCTTTTTCTAAGGCAACGGGTGAAATGAATCAGCTGACAATAGGGAATTTTTGTCCGTAGGTTTTCTGAAAATAGGATGTCCGAATCAGATTTATTAAGCAGTACTATCCTACCCCCTTTATCAGAGGGACGGATAATAACAGAGGTGTTATTTTTTAGAGAAATAACGGCCAAATTCTCATCTCTGGTTAGGTTAGAGTAAGAGTAAGATTTTTTGGTGTATCAATGTAGGACAGTATCTCTCTTGACCAATCGAATGAACGTCTCAATTTATGAATTGTTACACAAGGGATCAAAAGAGCTTGTGGTTTAAACCTATTGTGGGGGACTTCTGTCATGGCCTGTTTTGAAAACATTGTGATAAAAGTATGTTTTTCTTTTTAGTTATATTGCACATTGATGGTCATATTAACCTTTACAGTGCATTGTATTTTCGATGGAGTATATAGCCTTCCATTTTTTAGAAATGTTTTTGTTTTCATTATATTTTTCAGAAATGCCAGGATCAATGGGACACAAGTTTTGGGCTCGATTTATCGAGATATTCAAGGAAAAAAAAGAGTGCCGCAGGAGGACTGATCACAGGGACTATTGTAATAAGGCGAAAAGGAAAAAGGAAAAAGAAATTGATTCATTACAGTAGAGCCCTTGACAGTGCTGTAGACTATAAGTGGGTTCGGAAGAAGATTGCAAATATGTGAACAGTGGTGGTGAAGGAGAACAATTTTGTCCTGGAATCTCAACGTTCAGGAGCCGGGACTGATGACCTTTTCAAGCCGAAATTGTGGTACTACGAGCGAATGAAGTTTATCGTTGAACAAGCTTCAAGGAGAAAATCAGAGGGATAGATTATATATATATATATAATTTATATTATATATATATTTTTTTTCTTTTTCTAGGAAGTTACCCCTGAGCCGGAAGCAGAGACTGGTCCTGCCACGGAAGCAGTGGCTCCTCCGGAGGAGAGTGTTTCTGGACCTCCACCAAGGAAGTCAAGGAGGAAGCAGCCCTCCAGCATTTCTGTAAGTATGTAGAGGAAGTTCTTGTTAAAATTTTGCTAACCATATTTCCTGTGAGATGCGGTCGATGGACCCAGACCAGTTCCGCATCTTTAAGCGGTTAGTACATTGCGGTATGTCACACGCAGCAGACAAGAATTTGACTGATGTGTGACATAATGCCATGTCCTATACGCCACAGGCTATTGCCCCCACTGCCCAACTACCCACATCACCGCCCTATGTACATTGCACCAGATAATCCTCCACCTCCCCATTCTACTTTTTAAGCGCATGGGCCCCCTATACCATCCACCACTGACACCACTACATTGTCTGGTAGTGTGTAATCCCCTACACCACAGGATGATTTTTTAAATTCATTTATTTTTTAATTTAACTTCGTTTTTTTTATTTAATTGCTTATAAAAATGCTCTTGTTCTTCTCCTTGTTTTGTTTGTTCAACGATAAATTTCTTTGCTCATTTTACCACAATTTCGGTTAGTAAAGGTCACAGTTCGGTACTTCTGAACGTTGTGATGTCCGTACTTGTTCTCTTTCACAAACCACTGTTCGACATTTTTGCATCTTCTTCCGAACCTTGCAGCGCTTTTTATGAAGCTCTACTGTAATAATCAATTGTTGTATGCCTGATTCCGACTCGCCTTGTTGTGATCGTCCTTTCCACAGAGGCAGTAGTTTTCCTTATATATTTCGATAAAACGAGACCTGCAAAAAAAAAAGGTACTTGTTTCCTAGCACGGCCACACCGATCATGATCGTGGGCATCATTAGTAAAAATCGGGGGCATCGCATGCACTAAAAAAAAAATCGGGTGCGATGGTACCGACGCGATGCCTGCGATTTCCCATAGGGAACAATGTTAAATGCCTCAATTTACCCAAATCATCATAGGGAACAATGGTAAATGGTCCAGAACCCCCCAAAAACACCCCTGAACAGTGAAATGGCCCCCCAAAATTAGTTTACGCCACCCCACAATCAACGTGAACCCGAAGCGTGGCGAGCGCAGCGAGCCCGCGAGGGGCGGCGGTACGCGTCCTCCGACCTTCTCATACCCCCACTATCCACGTCGGCGTGGAGTTGAGAATAGAATAGTGTGGCGAGCGCAGAGAGCCACCGAGCCCGAAGCGTGGCGATCGCAGCGTGCCCCGCGAGGGGACGCGGATACCTGTGAAGCCCGCGAAGGGACGCGTTTACCTGTGAAGGTATCCGCGTGCGCTCGCAACACTATTCTATTCTCAACTCCACGCCGACGTGGATAGTGGGGGTATGAAAAGGTCGGAGGACGCGTACCGCTGCGCTCGCCACGCTTCGGGTTCACGTTGATCGTGGGGTGGCGTAAACTAATTTTGGGGGGCCATTTCACTGTTCAGGGGTGTTTTGGGGGGTTTCTGGCCCATTTACCATTGTTCCCTATGATGATTTGGGTAAATTGAGGCATTTAACATTGTTCCCTATGGGAAATCGGGGGCATCGCGTCTGGACCATTTAAGCCTTTTTTAGCCGCCTGCGATGCGACCGACCCGATTTTGACTTTTTTCAATGCATTTCAATGGGAAATCGGGGGCATCGCGTCTTTGTTGTAATTACAAATGTATATAATTCTGACAATTCTTCCCTCAGGTGCTGGATGATCTGCTGTGGCCGACTCCCAGGATCCTGGGAGTCGGCCACAGCAGAATGAACCTCGGATCTACTGGACTCCTGCTCATATGGCATTCAAAAATCAGAATTGTTGTTCTATCTTAAGCTGGATATACATACACACACACACAAAAGATTTCCGTTCAATCTGTCTAGTGGGAATAAAGATCTGGAAATGTATATAAGCAAATTACAAATCATCTTTTTCTCCCAAATACTGGAAAACAGACCAAAACAATTGCTTAGAAAAAATTGTTATATTGGTTTGGTTTAAACAGTTTGTTTCATTGACCATTATTTTACAGCTTTTGGAATGTCCTTTGCTCCCAAATATTTCCAGGGTCCTATTCCTGTAGATAGATTGGACAGATAAATACTTTGGCATCATGTAGAGAAAAAAAAAGTTTAGTGTTTATATTTTTAATAACTCAAAAACATTGGAGTTCTGCATTATAAAAACCTGAAATAATGTGTGTAATTACAAACTCCAAAATGCAATGTTAAATAAGCCACATATATACTGTATATTACCTGCTTATTCTGAACAGATATGTAAACATTAGATATTGGCCTACCTTTAACCCATCATCTACATCTATCACATAGCCCTTCATATAAACCTCTTGTGGTACACTTAAAAGGCGCTTTTTTAGATCACTTTCCTGCCAATCCACTTTAAGACCTGCAACAGAAAGAGGTTTTAAATAAAGTATTGTTTACTTGGCAACTCTTCAGCATTAAATAGCAACAATTATACAGAGCATTTTTAAACCTTAACTTAAGATTGAAGACCAAGACTACAGAAGCAAAAAAAGATTGCAGCATAAAGTAGGTTTCAAATAAATATATTGGCAGAATTATAGCATAGTTAAAATAAAAATATAAAATATACCAATTAAATAGATAACTGCAATCTTACATAAACAATTTGTTAACATACAAACTACCCCTTTTTTGTAACTTCCAACCCCTGGGGTAGCCAACTACAGTCCTCGAGAGCTACTGTACCAACAGTTATTGTTTTCCAGAACTCCTCACAGAATCACAAGTGAAGTAATTAGCTCCACCTGTGGATCTAATAAAATGTATTAGTGAGTAATGAGTGCACCTTTGCAGCAGCTAGGTCATCTGGAAAATGTGAAATGTTGGTAACTCTCAAGGACTTGAGTTGGCTACCACTGCCTAACTCTTTTTGATCCTTGGTTCAATGTCTACCCCATACTTCTCTCTTTCAAGTTTCAGCGCATGCACTTGTGTTCTAATACTTTTTACTTAAATCACCCTGTAGCTTGTTGATGTATTCAAAGTTTTAATTATGCCCACCCTTCCTATTCCCCAAACTATATATATATTAAGTTCTTTTACGGTTTACAGGTAAATTTTGTGACTTCTTTCTACGGGCCTTAAAGTATTTATAGGATTTGCAGATATAGGGACAATAACCATGTATACCGATACTTCCAACAGTCGGTAATATCAACACACATACCTTCTCAATTTCGGACACATTTTTGTCTATGCAGATTCAACTTTGTTAAGAGTGAAAAATGAAGCTAAATTGTAGAATCTAAAGCGATTTAACAAAATACACAAGGATCAGCAAGTTTTACGCCAACCCAACAGTTGGATAGATTGAATAGGTCGAATGTACATTGAAAAAGCCCTCTGATGGGGCGAAACTCGTTAATGTTCTACCCAGCTAAACAGCCTTTCTGGAATTATTTGCCCAGACATCATTTATTCCGGATCTACAAGCCTCCCGTGCATAATCTACATTGGCACCACTACATCTGGTGAGAGAGCGGAACAGATCCGACGTCACCACACACCTGAAAGCCGCTAGGAGAACTCCGGTGAGACTGGGGAGAAACGGCAGCGCAGTTGAGAGCAGCGCTAGCCATCCGGACCAACCACGTGGGTGAGTGATACGCCAGCTCTAACATCTCCACGGCATGTCCCCCCCCCCCCCGCTCACCGGAGGGACACTCCGTATCGGCTGGGACCAAAGCGCACATTGTGTGCATGTGAGAAACGCGCCACTGTGCGCTGCTACCAGTTACTAAATATTTATCACAAACTTACCACAGACGCTGTAGGTCCCGAATTATATTTCAACTAAAGGGACTGCATCTGAAGGCAAGGGCTATTAGCGCCCTGCAAACGCAAACATTCTTGCAAAAGAACCAAGTGTTTCCATTCCATAGACAAATGGACTGCGTATCTTTATATATTTGAAGGCTCAAAATCTTTTTACTGCATAATTCTTTTATAAATAACAGGAATATTTATCTGCTGTTTGACTGTACTATATTGTAAAGTTGTAGGTGGCCGCCTATAAAATTGTATTGTCTTTATATATGTTCTTTTTTAAGAAAATAAATATACATAAAACTACCAACCAAAATTAATGAAAATGCGTGTGTGAAGTGACTTCATCCATGGTGCATTTTTGAACAAAATAATAGCGCAGTGACTCCATTTGTTCTGTTTTCAATTGTATCTGTTTGTGGCCTGCACCTTCATTGGTTCAGGTGATAGACAGTTGTAGGGTACCTGCATTGGTACACATAGGATGACTGCAGCTGAACCATAAATTCATTTATATATATTTTTTTACTTTTCTCTTTTATATATAATAATTCTGTTATTTCTCAATTCACCACTAAAATTTAGTGGTTTCTGTCGAATGTACATTCAACCTTTTCTTGTCGAAAAGTGCCAATATTTCCAACCGTTGGAAATATCAGCATACATTGGTATGGCCTCCTGTATAATAAGGTGTTCATTTCTGGAGGGTATTCAATAACCTATACAGTGGAATTATTATTTATTTCGGCGGATTCCTCTCCCTATGCAACCAAGATCCTAACTTGCCTTCCGCATTGCTTTGTTAGATTTCTTAACCGTCCTTTAACCCCCTTTAGTGGAAAGTTGTTCTAGGGCATGGCACACCTCCCAGGGTGTGCTTTGGTTTGATTTTTGCCCCAGAAATACTCACTGTGGAGATGGCGCTGCCTCCATTGGGTGTTGGGACACCTGGTGGAGACAGCAATGTATGACCAATGGTGCAAGCGACGAGGCAGCACCGTGTTCAGACATTTAGAACAGTACATTTCACAATTTTTAGATTGTAACTTCTTGGACTCTGATGTTCTATATATGAACATACACAGATACAAACCCCCCAAAAAACTAAATAAAACACTTGGATAATGGGAATACAAAATGAACAACATAACTTTTTATATCCTAAAAAGTGATATAGATCCTACAATGGGCGGTATTCAATGAGCCTGATTCGCCATGTTTTTATGGCGAATTTGTGCTGTTTGGCGAATTTTTGACTAAAACGATGAATCACCCTATTCAATGACCACATGGCGAATACATTTGAAGGTTTTTTTCACCATGATTCACCGAGTAAGGAATTT
The DNA here is from genome assembly GCF_055691185.1 of Crinia signifera. NCBI lineage: Eukaryota > Metazoa > Chordata > Amphibia > Anura > Myobatrachidae > Crinia > Crinia signifera. Next base: position 240,484,346 of record NC_139219.1, on the reverse strand, counting down.
TATTCTGAGGAGGGGCATGCTATTTTTATTCATGTGCTGTAAGCACATGAATATATATTTAATAAAAAAAAAATATATATATATATATATATATATATGCAGCCAGCAGGGGGCGCCGGAGCCGAGCCGCTCATTACATATTCATATATTCACTGCACCCGATCGTTACGATCTGGTGTAGTGAATATACGCGGTCCCCTGCTGGCACCCCCGGGGGGCAGCCTGTGCCAGGGGCAGCGAGCCCCTGACTCGTTGAATACCGGAGCCGGCGAGGCTCCGGAACGTGGCGAATGTGCAGCGAGTCCTAAAAAGGATTCGCTGCACCTCGCAGGTATTCACATTGAATTCCGCCCTATGCAGCAAAGAGGAACAGTTAGCAGGCTAGGAATGTTTACATTGGAATAAAGGGCATTTAAAAAGTGGAAGTGATAAATATCTATAAATACATCAAGGGCAAATACAGAGAACTATTAGGTGCTTGGTTTACCATGAGGTCTATGCAGTAAAGATGGGTCGTTCACAAACAAAGCAGATCTTTAGGACTGAACCCATAAAAAAGAGTGAGTGAGCCACAGATCCCAAAAGGTGAACCGTCATTCTTTTACTTAGTTTTGTTATTCATTACAATGCATTTGCCGGAGCTCAGCACTGCCACCTGTGGCAGCTGAGATGTTCTAACTCTCGATACTGAGTTTTACAGTGCTACGACTGCAAGTGAAAGAAAGGGCTGCTGCTGCTAGGGGTGGCCATCGGTGCAGACGCCATCGATGGCGATTCTGCACCCAGCCATTGATCAGTGTTTTACTCAGTCATGTATGTTCTTATTTGTTCAGCTCACTGTTTAAAAAAAAAAAAAAAAAGTTTAAAAAAATATGTTGATTTTTGGCAATAAATTATTGTAAAACAAACTATGGGTTTATAATAACAAAAAGGGGTTTTCTCAGTTAGAGCAGTTAAGATCTGGAATCATCTGCCAGAAAAGTTTGTGATGGCTGGTTCACTTAATATATATATATATATATATATATATATATATATATATATATATATATATATATATATATATATATATATATATATAAAGGAAGGGTTGTACCAATTTTTAGTTGAGAAAGACATCTGGGGATACAAGCATTATAATGCATAGTGGGAGGTCCAATAGGGTAAATATTAGCCAAGAGCTCAAGGAATGCTGGAGAAAATATACTATAGTATAAACAAGGTTATGCAGATCTCCATACAAATCAATATCAATGCAATAAATTACAAATATACACCAATTGCAACCAGGCATTAAAGAAGTATATTTATCGTAAACATGGAGCAGCAAACAATCTCTTATAAACAATTATAAAACGTGTAAAAGTTTATTTAAAATAGGTTTGGTGTGAGTGAGGACCACTGCATTGAAAAAGTTCTTACCACTGCCGCTCCAGGGAAGAGTTGGAATTCCAGCTGTTTGGGCTACAATTGAGGAAGCAATTTTATCTCCCAAAGCCCACATTGCTTGACTAGGTGGACCTGTAAGAAGATTGGGGCAAAAAGGTAAGTACATGTACCTTATAAAAATATAGGTACTTGTTTCCTAGCACGGCGCCCATCGCATCGTATACCATAAGCCATACAATGGTATGCGATGCTACGCGATGGCAGCCGATATTATACAATTTTAAATCTTATACCATCGCATTGTATGCCATTACAATGGAATATGATTTAAAATTGTATAAGCACCTTAATTGGTGTTTTTAATGTTAAATGGACCCCCTATACGATTTTAAACTGTATAAGCACCCGAATGGGTGCTTACAATGTTAAATGCAAACCCACTATCAACGCCAACCCGAAGCGTGGCGAGCGCAGTGTGCCCGCGATGGGTGGCGGTACGCGTCCTCCGACCTTTTCATACCCCCACTATCCACTTCGGAGTGGAGTTGACTATAGATAGTGTGGCGAGCGCAGTGAGCCCGAAGCTTGGCGAGCGCAGCGAGCCCCGCGAGGGGACGCGGAATACATGTAAAGTAATACGTGTGCGCTCGCCTCACTATATAAAATAGACTCCACAACGACGTGGATAGTGGGGGTATGAAAAGGTCGGAGGACGCGTACCGCTGCGCTCGCCACGCTTCGGGTTGCCGTTGATATTGGGGGTGGCGTGGGGTTGCAATTAACATTGTAAGCACCCATTAGGGTGCTTATACAATTTAAAATCGTATAGGGTGCTTAAATCGCATCGCATTACCTGCGGCTATATGGCATGCGATGTGATACAATGCATAAGATGCCATACGACTGAAAAGCGGGGGCGCCGTGCTAGGAAACAAGTACCAAAATATAGATATTTTTTTTTTTTACTAGTACCAATTCAAATTATCACCAATAGCCATTTTAATTTTCTGCAATGCATTTTTCCTTCCAGGAACTTTGAAGGTCTTTCAGCTTTACAATTTTAAATCTGGTTTCAATTCTAACTCAGAATCGGGCAACACAAAAAAGTGTGAATACGGGCTTGCATGTGGACTTCATAGGAGAGGAGGTTTTTTTTTTCCTTATCTTCTAAAAACAGGTTCGGTTGCAAATTCTTACCCATAAAAGCAATGCCATTTTTGTGGAGAAGTTCAGGAAGTTTAGGATTTTCTGATGCATGACCCCATCCAGCCCATACAGCCTGTAAGAGAACAAAAAATAATGTATGTTTTCCAATCATTAGAACAATGAGCCAAATCAATTGTATATGCCCGGTCTTCAAACTTCTTCAGGATTATAGGTTGGATAATGACACAAATTAGCATTTTATATAAGATCTACAACTTATCTTTTATTGAATCATCATCTTTGATTTAACAAATTAAGTAAAGACTAATTGATGTACCTTGTTGCAACCGGGCAAAGGTTTGCTGGGTGGAACAATTTACCAGATTTCATCCCCTTAGTAGATGAATTTTGAAAAATTTCTGCATAGTGGTGGCTGCAAATAACAGTTTTCAGACCCATCCAGCAGGTCACATATTCCAACAAAACAAAAAAAACACAGCATCTTTCACTTTCAATTAAAAACAAAACCTAACACACACATATTGGCATGGCTATATTACCTGTACTGGAATCCTTTTAGCAATATCAAGGATAAGCTCTACATTTGCATAATTGTTGTTGTTTGGCCCTCCGGGTACAGGTACATAATGATCAGCCATCTTTATATATTCTGTAAATCAAAAAAGGGGATTGTTTAAAGGCTATAGATTACAAACCACCTATAGACAGTGAGATATATGAACATTTCAAATTACAGACCCATATCTCAAGTTAAGAACCATTTTGGAGGAGTCCAGACAAAAAAAAAAAAAAAAGGAGATGGGAATAGCACAATCCCATCAAACAAAGTCCTTGTGGGGCACGAAGGGTTAATATCACCAAAGTCCAACTCCTTTCCTGGCTACAGTTCCATTCATTAGTAGGATAAGCCCCAGGATCCATGGAGGGAACAATCTAGATCGAGGAAGATAAGAAGGGGTGCTTCATGGTGCATTAAATGAGCATTTTATTCACACAAGACACCAATGTCCATGAAACATTATACATATGGTTGTAATAGTAAAAACACTGAGGGCTAGGTACCACAAGGCATAATACTATAAAATGTAAAAAAAAAAAATTATATATATATATATGGAGTAAGCGGCACTCAGAGACTGTAGGAAGTGGTGAAATCCAATAGGAATATTTATTCCATGTGCAGGTAACATCGTTTGCTGGACTGTGCTCTACCTGACCCCCCCCCCCCCCAGGTACACCCCAACCTGTCTGCTTCGGAGCGCACAGCTCTCACTGAGCTCAGTAGCAGAAAATAAATCATCATCAGAGGGGCCGACAAGGGCGGGGCCATAGTGGTCATGGACACCTGTATGTACATTGAAGAGTGTTATCGTTTACTTAACGATACCTGCACATATTCTTTGTTGGCACAGGACCCTACCGGTAACCATAAGAAATCCCTGGACACTTTGTTGTCACGGGCAGTCAATAGCAACACCATCACCAACACCATTTGTAAAAAGCTCACGGTGGAATACCCAGTGGTGCCCATTTTTTATACTATACCCAAGATCCATAAGGACACGCAGCGCCCCCCCTGGGAGACCCATCATCTCTGCCAGGGGGTCGCTGTGTGAGCCTATCTCCATCTTTCTTGATAGTTACTTACAACCTTGCATACAGGCATTACCTACCTACCTTAAGGACACCAATGCCTTGCTTGGTATCCTATCCACCTATGAGCATGTTGCTAAGGATACCGTGTTAGCAACGCTAGATGTGTCTAGCTTGTACACGTGCATACCGCATTCAGATGGTCTCCGGGCAGTTGGTAATCTTATCACCAACAACCCACTATACAATGGTCCGGACCCTGTGTTCTTTATGGAGTTGTTGGAATACACCCTCAAGCATAATTTCTTCTTGTTTGATGGTAGGTTTTATTTGCAAAGGACGGGGTGTGCGATGGGTTCTTCCGTCGCCCCGTCCTTTGCAAATGCCTACATGTGGGAGGTTGAACAGGGTCTCTTTCTGCGTGAGGAACCCATACGCAGACATTTAGACCTGTATACTCGGTATATTGATGATCTGCTTATTATATGGAACGGGCCCGTCACTCCTCTAGAGGTCCTCATTACAGCACAAAATGCCTCTGACCATCCAATTAAATTGTCATTAACATCTAGTCCACAAGAGATTCATTTCCTGGACGTGAACATCAGTATAGCGCAGGAGCAGATACACACTGCACTTTACATCAAGCCAACTGATCGGAATACCATACTCCATCATAACAGCTTTCACCCCCGTTCCACTGTGGAAGGACTGCCATATTCGCAGTTCCTGCGCGTATGCAGAATTACCTCTGACCCCCAATTGCGTTTACAGCAACTGGATGAAATGCTGCATAAGTTTATACAATGTGGGTATCCCAGGGCCAACCTCACCAAGGCCAAGGATAGGGCGCTGGCACAGGATAGATTGGCCATGATCACTGATAATCAGCCCAAAAAAATGCAAACCCCAGCGCTACCTTGGGTCAACGAATACAGCACCTCCAGTCTGACTACCACCAAACTTGCAAAAAGCTGGTGGCCCATAATTACGTCCGATCCAGATCTTAAAAGCCTTAAAACCACCAGATTATTGCCAAGCTATAAACGCAGCAGTAATCTGAAAGATCGATTGGTAAAATTGGATATTACAACGTTTCACTCCCAGCCACCAGGCACCAGACAACGGGCCAATGGGTGCTATCGTTGCCTGGGATGCACCACGTGCAGCTCCCTTACACCCAGTACCATTATCCAGCATCCCCACACTGGGCAAAAATTCAAAATACGCTGGCCCTTGACATGTACATCTAAATTTATTGTATATGTGATCATCTGCCCCTGCGGCCTGTATTATGTGGTGAAAACTGATTGTACTTTCAAGGTCAGAATGGCCCAACACCGTTGTGCCATACGCGCAGCCCTAAGTTCAGGCAAAAGTGAGCAGCCAGTGGCTCGCCACTTTGCCACATTCAAACACGGCATGTCGACCCTGCGATACAAGATAGTGGACCATGTACCATTCTCTGTTAGAGGGGGCAACAGATCTAGAAAGCTGTTACAGCTTGAATCCCAATGGATTTTCAAGTTAGACTCCCTACAACCCAGAGGGCTCAATGAGAATCTCAGCCTCCATAACTTTTTATGAAGACCTGTTTTCATTCTCCCTCTCAGCCGTATTGGTCCGGCCCAGGTTTACATACAGTAGGCACCTTTCAGGACTGACTTAGTTGTTCTCTTCCGCATTCAGCAGGTGGCCAACCCCTACCCGCTCTATGGTCACCTTTTCCTTTCCAGGGGATCCCACCTTTATGGCAGGCTTTGTGTGGTCTTTTATACATTATCCTTTTTATACCCCTTTTTTTGACACTCCGATATCAGCGCATGTACCTATACATGTGCCCTTCCCACACTGGGGAATCTCTTATACCCTTCAGTATATTCCCCATTGTTGTTTAGCAGACCCATATAGGCAATAGGATAGCCCTCTGCTTGGGCACATGTCTACCTGCGGATAAAGGTGGCAGGGACAGTCCCCTAATGCGGTCTGCATTATTTTAACCATGTCTGTTCAGTCATGTCTTGTATTTTTGTCTTATATATAATCTGCCCAGTAGATGGCAGCATCTCACCACACTTATCCATCACAACCCAGCTTAATGTATGTTTCTCTTTTTTTGCACATTTTTAAGTTTCCCTTAAGTTTTAGTTTTTACTTGGAAACTAGTTTTTGCACAGCATTGGTTGGTCAGGGTTATGTTACCATGCACCAAGACAATATGGTTATACCACTCTGCTTTTTCTTTTCAGTGCACAGCCGCCCCACGTGACTCCACAGCCGGCCGCCGGGAGCGCGCATCAGTGACGATGCGCAGGTCAACATCACGACCATCGAACCTGCGCCAGTGACGTCACGGAGACGGCGCCAACCCGGAAGCCGCCGATGGAGAGCATGAACGGGACGCACAGGGGGCGGGTAAGTCTCCTATATACTACACTGTTGTTGCATTTATGTTTGTGCTTACTCTCAACTGACGACGGAGCCTGTGAGCTCCGAAACGTTTTGTTACCTGCACGTGGAATAAATATTCCTATTGGATTTCACCACTTCCTACAGTCTCTGAGTGCCGCTTACTCCCGCTATATATCCCTGGAGGATCCTTACCCTCTTGCAAGAGGGCATCGGAGCCAGTTATTATTTGGCATTTCCCACAGCCCTGAGTGCCGGCCTCCTTCTCCTGTGTATTACACATACATACATACATACATACATACATACATACATACATACATACATACATACACACACACACACACACGGAATGGGATCATTCGTCAGACTGCATTTAGGTCTACAGTCATTAGGTCGACCCCACTAGGTCGACTGGCAGGAAGGTCGACCTGACTTAAGGTCGACATGGGCCAAGGTCGACATGACTTAAGGTCGAATTTGCATAAAGGTCGACATGAGGAAGGTCGACTGGTCATAAGGTCGACATGGGTTTTTCACTGTTTTTTTATCAGAATGTCGACCCAGTCGACATGGACACAGTTGGCAATGAGAATCGGACCCTCGCACCGCTCGCAATGCTTCGGGCACGGTGCCTCGCTGCGCTCGGCCCGCTATTTTATTCTCCCACCACGCCCTAGTGGATGGTAGGGCATGAAATACCGCCTGTCGGCACATGTCGGCTCAAAAAACAGTGAAAAACCCATGTCGACCTTATGACCAGTCGACCTTCATGTCGACCTTTATGCAAATTCGACCTTAAGTCATGTCGACCTTCCTGCGAGTCGACCTAATATATATATATATATATATATATATATATATATATATATATATATATATATATATATATATATATATATATATATATATATATATATATTATATATATATATAGCGGGGTAGGATTATTTGAATCCAATAAGGGCACTCACCAGCGTCTCATCATGTAAAATTTATTGGTACATTACCAGTCACAGAAAAGGATGTAGGTCTACGTTTCGGCCACCAGGTGGCCTTTCTCAAGACACACAGCAATTGACGTCTTCACAGCATGAGGGTCAGGATACCCTCAGGTATCCTGACCCTCATGCTGTGAAGACGTCAATTGCTGTGTGTCTTGAGAAAGGCCACCTGGTGGCCGAAACGTAGACCTACATCCTTTTCTGTGACTGGTAATGTACCAATAAATTTTACATGATGAGACGCTGGTGAGTGCCCTTATTGGATTCAAATAATCCTACCCTGCTCTATATTTGGGACACATTTGTGTTGCCTTAAAGGAGCACCCCACATTATTTTTCAAAGCTGGCTGGGAGTGCGGAATCTCGAAATCTATATATATATATATATATATATATATATATATATATATATATATATATATATATATATATATATATATATATATATATATATATATATATATATATATATATATATATATATATATATATTTACTAAGTGTGCTGGTCCGCACTTTAGGAAACCAAATAAAATATCTTATAAAGGTGGTCTAAAACACGCGGAAGTGCCACTCACACATACAATTTAGCTTTTTTAGCAGTCTTACTTTATGTATATGAAATCTGTTTGTTTTATTGTATTACCAATATAGCGCCCCACCTTATAAGGCATAGGGGATAATTACAGGTATTGTCTTTCATCCCGTTTTTCAATATGTAATTAATTATTGACAGGAAGTGATGTCACTCTAGAAACAGGATATGTATCAGTATAAATATAGGTCTGGCCTCAGTCTACTTGCACCCCTTGATAAAGTCAGAAGGACGAAACGCGTTGGGACTCACTAGCCCTCCTGTCTCATCTCTATAAGTTAAGCTACTCTCTTTTATCTCACTTTATACGATTTTTGGTTAGAATATATTTTTTAATTTTTTAATTGTCTATATATATTTTTTAAAGGAACATGCTGTCTACTTTGTTTAAATAAATGTATATGTTTTTATACGCACATCTTGACATTTTTTATCCATAGTAGAAACTTTTTTATTGATTTTTTTATTGATATTTTCATTTACCGTGTTTTAGACCACCTTTATAAGATATTTTATTTGGTTTCCTAAAGTGCGGACCAGCACACTTAGTATTTACTATTTTTAGAGCAATCAGTCGCCGCATCTTCATTTATTAAATGCACACTTTTTACTCCAAGTAACTTACCATTACTTTTACCCTTGAAGATTGGCTGACACCCCTGAATTGAAGGGGATATTGCCTATTGATACCTGGTGCCTGGACTGAGGGTACACAAGTGGCGCCACTCATTCTTTGTTTACATATATATATATATATATATATATATATATATATATATATATATATATATATATATATATATATATATATATATATACATACATACATATATATATACATATACATACATACATACACACATACATACATATATACATATATTTTGGCAATTCGTAGCGGCGGCACGCCAAATAAATGGAAGCGAGAAGCTATAGAACTGCAACGTTTCAATGTTTTTAATAATCACACCGTCTTCAGGCAATGTCAGAGATACAAACACAGATTTACCTTATATCCCCACCGAAGGACACGTGCCGCCAGCTGCCGGTGTCCATGCCAGAAGGAGGACGCATCATAGACGACGTCACTCAACTCACAGACGGGTTGCCTAAGCAACCGGACGCACGCAAAGTTTAAAAACTTTAACAAGTCAAAATGGCATAGAAACATAATGTCATATATAGTAATAACCAACCAGTCATATATAACAGCAAACATAATCAATGTGCACACAGAGGCAATGAAGCCAGCTGCGGAACAGAAAAAGTTTATCATAGCATAAACAGCACATCAGTTTAAAGGAACGCATGCAGACCCAACTGCTCATTGAGCCTGTGAGGAGACAGGGTTTTTACTGAAAAATCCATCTCGATTCACATTGCACCAGCTTCAGGGACTGGTCACCCCCCCGAATGTCAGTGATCATGTAACGCAACATCGACAGGTTGTGACCGGCCTCCATAAAGTGCCTTGCAACTGGCTGATCACTCGAGCCAGATGTCAGGGCCAAACGAATAGCATAGCGGTGGGCTGCCATGCAGATCATTAATGTGCAGTCGGTTTTGCCGACATAACTTAGCCCACAAGAGCAAGTTATCATATATATTATATACTGAGTCGTGTAAGTGACAAGATGTCGGATAAAATGACGTTTGCCACTGTATGGGTGACAAAAACAATCACCTGCAACCAAAGATCGACATCTCAGGCAATTTAGACACAAAAGCAACCCTTTCCGATACCCAAAAAAGTGGAAGCAGTAAACTCCGAGGCAGAATGATGAGCAATATCAGCCTTCATCACCCAGTCACGGATATTACACCCCCTAGTAGAACAAGACATAATGCGTGTAGCATTAATGCCAACGTCGGGATCCGCTTGCACAATGGGCCATAAGTTTTTACTAATTCTATTAATTTCCGTGCTAGCAGTGTTAAAATGATTGACCCATGGCAAGCGCTTAATATCTGGTTTGGCAGTATTTCTAATTAAAAGTTTCTGTCTGGGGATAGACAATACCCCATGGTTTGCTTTCAACAGCAATTCTTTGTTGTAACCCCTGTCGCCAAACTTGCTCACCATGGCATCAATCTGTCTAACAGCCTCAACATAAGAACTGCAGATCCTGCGAGCACGCAGGAACGATTTAATCGATATTTTTCAATTTCCCAGTCAAACGGTCTAAAATTACTAATACTGCGCCTGCCCCTTTAGGGTATCGTCTGCGACACAGACAACGGGGCGCCTCAGACTTCACACACAGAGGGGTGGCAATCGCTCGCGGACATGGCCATGGCAAAAGAGGGAGACCACCCCTATTGAAGAACCGATCATAAATCAATCCTATCGCAACTTAACGGTGGATGAGTCTAAAGTGCTTGGTCACAGTTTATCTTTTGTCCCCACTTGTCATTTTAGACCGTTTGACTGGGAAAAATATTGATTAAATCGCCAACTCAGGTTGCAAGAACACTTTAGGAATCATCCCGATAATAGGGATGCGAGCTCTATTCCTCCGCAGGTTGCGGAAATTACAAGGTAAATCCACATTTAAGTCTAGATCTGTCAATCACTTCTATTATTTTCTTCTATGTTGGACATTGAGGTTCATAGCAAAGTTATTTCACCCTCATCTACCAAAAAGGTGTTTCACAATTTACCAAATAAAGAGTTTGTTGCATTACACAATTTAGCATCGTACACGGATGTTGTTATCCGCCCTGCCGATAAAGGCGAGGCAATTGTTATCCAAGATACAAGTGATTACCATAAAGAGATTTTACGCCAACTGTCTGACACCGCTGTATCGTGCTCTTGATAGTGATCCTACATTGTTGTTTAAGAATAAGCTGGTACAGAGACTCACTGTGGCTGTTAATGAAGGGGTTATTGATCAAGCGCTAATGGATGCCTTGGTACCTAAGTGGCCTGTAGTACAACTCATAAATACCTTACCTAAAGTTCATAAAAGTCTTGAGCATCCTCCCGGTCGGCCCATAATAGCCGCACGTGGGTCTCTGTTCCAGAACTGTGCTGTGTACAGCGACACTTTGCTACAGCCATGCAATATTGATTATCAACATCATTTGGTTGACACTACTGCATTTTTTAACAAATTGTCTGCCTTCGATGTTATACCTGCCAATTGCCTGTTATGTAGTATTGATATTAGCAGTTTATACACGGTCATACCTAGTACAGACAGGGGGAATACAGTCAGTATGAGATCTGATTGGCAATCACCCGGCATACAGGGGCCAGATGCCAATCTGATCTGCGATTTGTTGCATATGATATGAACATCTAATTATTTTCTTTTTGACAAAAGATTTTTCCTTGAGGTATCTGGATGTGCGATGGGGTCCAATGTGGTCCCATCATATGCTAATACCTACATGATGAAGGCAGAACAGGATATATTCTTCCTGAATCCACTAGCTGCAGGCAAGGTGAAATTTTATGTTTGATATATCGATGATGTGTTCCTGCTGTGGTCTGCGTCCAGGCAGGAGCTTGAACACTTCAACAACACTTCAACAACACTTCAACAATAGTCACAATTCATCTGATAGTCCCATTAAATTGATTTATAATGCTGATGCGCAGTCTGTTAATTATCTTGATGTGGCTGTATCACTATGTAATGGCAGGTTCCAGACCACAGTTTTTCAGAAGAGCACAGACAGGAACACAGTTTTACATTAGGCCAGTTTTCATCCTAAACCATTAAAAAATGGTCTTCCTATTTCTCACAGTTCCTGCGGGCTCACAGGATCTGCAGTTCTGATGTTAAGGCTGTTAGATTGATGCCATGGTGAGCAAGTTTGGCGACAGGGGTTACAACAAAGAATTGCTGTTGAAAGCAAACCATCGGGTTTTGTCTACTCCCAGACCGCAACTTTTAATTAGAAATACTGCTAAACCAGATACTAAGCGCTTGCCATGGGTCAATCATTTTATCACGGCTAGCACGGACATTAATAGAATTAGTAAAAACCTATGGCCCATTGTGCAAGCGGATCCCGACGTTGGCATTAATGCTACACGCATTATGTCTTGTTATACTAGGGGGTGTAATATCCGTGACTGGGTGATGAAGGCTGATATTGCTCATCATCCTGCCTCGGAGTTTACTGCTTCCACTTTTTTGGGTATCGGAAAGGGTTGCTTTCGGTGTCAAAATTGCCTGACATGTTGCAGGTGATCGTTTTTTTCACCCATACAGTGGCAAACGTTATTTTATCCGACATTGTGTCACTTGCATGACTCAGTATAGAATATATATGATAACTTGCTCTTGTGGGCTAAGTTATGTCAGCAAAACCGACTGCACATTAATGATCTGCATGGCAGCCCACCGCTATGCTATTCGTTTGGCCCTGGCATCTGGCTCGAGTGATCAGCCAGTTGCAAGGCTCTTCATGGAGGTGTTATGTTACATGATCATTGATCATGTGCCGCTGACATTCGGGGGGGTGATCGGTCTCTGAAGCTGCTGCAATGTGAATCGAGATGGATTTTTCAGTTAAAAACCCTGTCTCCTCACGGGGCTCAACGAGAAGTTGGGTCTGCATGAGTTCCTTTAAACGGATGTGCTGTTTATGCTATGATAAACTTTTTCTGTTCTGCAGCCGGCTTCATTGTCTTTGTGTGCACATTGATTATGTTTGCTGTTATATATGACTGGTTGGTTATTATATATCACATAATGTTCCTATGCCATTTTGACTTGTTTTTAAACTTTGCGTGCCTCCGGTTGCCTAGGTAACCCGTCTGTGAGTTGATGAACGTCCACTATGATGCGTCCTCCGTCCGGCGTGGGCTCCGGCGGCACGTGTCCTTCAGTGGGGTTTTTTAAGGTAAATCTGGGTTTGTATCTCTGTCATTGCCTGAAGACTATGTGATTATTAAAAGCATCGAAACGTTGCAGTTATACAGCCTCTCACTTCCATTTATTTAGTGTTCCGCCACTACGAATTGCTGTTTGGAGTGTCTCCCTGGGAATCACAAATTGGCTGGCACCCTCCCATTGCTGCCTATTGTACGTGAGTGCTGCCTACAAACTGATAGATATTATATATCTCTCGTGTAGACCGGCACTCCGTTCTGTAGTCCCCACTCAGGTGTCAATAGCCGGGGTGCCCACCTGTATGTAGTAGATAGCAGGCAAAGGTTTCCTAGAAGAAATAAAACAAATCAAAGATTTATTGTGAATTCTGCACAATCAACGTTTCAAAGCCTAATCGGCTTTTTCATCAGGATACACAATCAATAATAAGTGTAATAAAACTTATAGCAAGTGACAACAGGATTCAGCGGGTGGGACACCATTCTGCTGGGGGTGAGGCGCCCGTGAATGACGTCAGCAACCCATATCATGACACACATGAAGGGTATGACTTACTGAGCGTAAGGGAGGGATCGCTGTGTCACCAGGATGGACTCAGAAAAAGGGGTTTGAACGGTAAGTGCTTACAAAAATCCCCTTTTCTCTTTGTCCATCCTGGTGACACAGCTAACCTTGGGACGTTCACGAGCCGGTCCTTTGGGAGGGTACGCTCAGACTGACAGTTCTCATCACTGACCGTCCACATGAGTCCTCCGATGCGAACTCATGGAACCTGTAAAATTTGGTAAAGGTATGAACAGAGGACTAAGTGGCAGCCCTGCACAACTGCTCCGCTGTAGACCCATGACGCACAGCCCAAGAGGAAGCAACTGACCTGGTGGTATTTGCATTAATCCGAGAAGGAACAGGTCTACATACCTTGGTGTAAGCAAAGGCAATTACTGACCTTAACCACCTGGAAATGGTCCGCTTAGAAGCAGGCCCCCCTCTCTTAAGCACATCATACAACACCATTAACAGATCCGTTTTGCGGCTGTCCTTTAACTTTTCCACATATTTTTGCAAGGGGCAAACTACGTCCAATATCCTTAATTTGTCCCTATTTGTTGCCCCTTCTGGAGGGGAAAATACCGGAAGCACAATCTCCTGGTTTAAATGAAAGGAAGAAACCACTTTAGGTAGAAATTTAGGCACTGTTCGAATCACAACCCTATCTTCATGAAAAATTTAATGTGGAGACTTACAGGACAACGCTCAGAACTCCGATACATGTCTAGCCGAAGCAATGGCTAATAAAAAAGTGAATTTCAAAGAAACATAATTAAGGTCAGCCAACGACAAATCCCAAGGCGCCACCGACTGCCTATATGGAGGTTTAAGCCTGGTTACGCCCTGCAAAAAGGTTTGAACCTCAGGTAAGAAGGCTATACTTTTCTGTATGAAAATGGACAGAACTGAAAACTGTACTTAAGGATTGTAATCCCAAACCTGTTGAAAATCCATCCTGAAGGAAATCCAATAATCTAGACACCTTGAACCTAGACACTCCTTAAACTGATGCTCACACCACCTGATGTAAATTTTACAGACTCAATGACAATTTGCAGCAGACACCGGTTTACGAGCCCTTAGCATAGTCTGGATGACTGCATCAGAAAAACCTTTCTTCTTCATTAAGGAGGTTTCATAAACCTGGCCTTCAAATTGAGCCGAGCTAGGTCCAGGTGTAGAAATGGCCCTTGCCTTAGAAGATCCTGTCGAAGAGGAAGGAGCCAGGAGTCAGTTGACAATCTCAGAATGTCTGAATACCACGACCTCCTGGGCCAGTCTGGTGCAATCAAAATGGCTTGCACCTGTTGAGACTTCACTCTTCTCAGCACCTGTGGTATCATCGGGAAAGGGGGAATATTGTAAACCAGGTGGAAGTGCCAAGGAACCGTCATGGCATCCACCTCCCAAGCGGCTGGTTCCCTGGTATTTGAACAAAACCTCTGAACCTGACAGTTGTTCCTGGATGCCATTAAATCTACTTCTGGACAAACTCCTAGAATACCTCCTGGTGTAATGACCATTCCCCCTCCAGCAGATCCTCCCTGCTGAGGAAATCCGCCTTTACGTTCCGGATCCCCGGAATGAATACAGCCGACAGAGCAGGAATGTTGATTTCTGCCCACCTGAAAATCCGTGAGACTTCCTGCATCGCCATCCTGCTGCGAGTCTCGCCCGGATGATTCAGGTAAGCCACAGCCGTGGCGTTGTCCGACTGCACCCATATCTGGAGTCCATTCAGAAGATCTTCCGCCTGCTGAAGAGTCTTCCAAACTGCCCAAAGTTCCAATATATTTATCAGCAGTCTGGATTCGTGACTGGACCACAGACTCTACAACTGTAGGTGAAGGGCTAACGCCCCCCAACCCCTAATACTGGCATTGTTGTGATAACCACCCAGTCCCAAGAGCGAAGGGAACGCCCCAGCTGCAACGTCTCTGTGTCCATCCACCAGACTAAGGATTCCTTTGTCTCCTGAGATAGAAGTAATCTCTCTTGTTTCATGGTTTTTGCATTCCCTGACCAACAGGAAAGGATGTTCCATTGAAAAGTCCTTGAATGAAGCCTGGCAAACTGGAATGTCTCGAACGTCGCCACCATTTTGCAGAGAAGTTTCACCCCCTGCCAAACTGTAGGACTTGGTGTTTGCAAGATCATCACCAGATGACGGATGTCCCTTGCTTTGGACTCTGGCAGGAATACCCGGTGTAAGTGGGTGTCCAAAATTACCCCCAGAAACTGTAATCTCTGAGTGGGAATCAAATGATACTTGGGAAGATTCAACACTCATTCCACGTCCTGCAAGAACTGTGTCGCCACCCTTAGGTGTTCCTGAAGCCTTTTCTCTGATTCTGCTTTGAATAGTAGATCGTCTAAGTAGGGGACAATCACTATCCCTCTCAGCCTGAGGGCCGCTGCCATGGCAGCCATTAATTTTGTAAAGACCCTCGGACCAAAGACCAAAGGGTAGGGCCTGGAACTGCAAATGGGTCTCCCCTATCGCAAAGTGAAGTAAGGACTGATGTTCCTTGCATATGGGTATATGAAGATACGCATCCTGAATATCCACTGATGCCAGATATTCCCCTGGCTCTATGCTGCAAAGCACTGAACGCAGAGACTCCATGCGGAAATGATTTACCCAAAGATGCTGATTTAAAGACTTTAAATTTAGTATGGGTCTGACAGACCCGTCTGGTTTGGGTACCAAGAGGATTGAGTAATATCCTTTCCTCCTGAGGAACCGGGACCACCACCCCCTTCTCTGAGAGACAATGCTGCCAGTGACTCAACGTCAGCGGGGGTAGCACCTTCCAGGAGAAACTGCACACTCTGTACTTTGAAGAAAGAACCAGGTTTCAGCTCAGCAGTATGGAGAGAAATGGCACCAGCACACAGGGCAGGAAGAGACCAAGTCTCTGCTTCAGCGGGGTAGGGTAGCCAGTTTGGTGCCTTTCCCCCTTTAGCCACTCCCACAAGTGTTTCTCCTCACCTCCAGTGCCTCCCCTTCTATCCGGGATCACTTGGAGTCGTCCAGCTGTGCTGGACACCTGTAATAGACTTCACCTCCCTAGTGGGATTTCAGTCTATAAGCCCATCCAAGATGTATTATATTCTACTAGATTCATCTGCCAGAGGAGGGACCTTGGAAACATGTATACACAGCAGAGTTGCTATGGTTGCCTGTCTCCCCGCAATGTCCGGAGTAAAGGACTACTAAATATGACTACAATTCCCATGATGCCTTGCGGCTTGAGACATGGGTTGTTGACGTCATCCACGGGTGCCCCACCCCCGGCAGAACAGCGTCCGAGCCGTTGAATCCCGTTGTCACTTGCTAGACACATAGTATATAGGTAAGTTTTATTACACTTATTTATTGTGTATCCTGATGAAAAAGCTGATTAGGCTTTGAAACGTTGATTGCACAGATGTCACAATAAATCTTTGATGGTCATCAAAAAAAGTCCGTGGAGTGCCAGCCTGCGTTTCTACTAGGAAACATCTGCCCGATATAGAGATAGAGATATAGAGATACAGATATATAAATATACATAGCAGAAAGATCAGCCTGGCACTCCCGATGTATAAGAAGCAGCTGCCGGCTGCACACACACACACACACGGCAAGGCTGCTTACAACAGGCAGGTGAATCCTTGGGTCCCAAGGGACATACATATGCTGGAAGAAGCTGCTGTGTTGGGGAAGTAGGAGGAGAGGCACAGATTGGGAAAATCACAGTCCATGCCCTAACAAGTTTCGTCAGAAGACTTCCCTCCAATTAAGTCTTCTGTTGAAATGAGTTAGCCCGTGGCCTGTGACACTCACATCCAGCATATGTATGGCCCTGGGGACCTGTGAAAGGATTCACTTGCCTGTTGTAAGCAGCCTTGCCTGGTGTCTATATATTATGCCTTGTGGTAGCCAGCCCTCAGTTATTTAACTATTAGTACGAGCATTTGCATACCGTCTCTTGGACATTGGTGTCGTGTGAATAAAATGCTAATTTAATGCATGATGAAAGCATGCCTCATTAGCTTTCTCTCTCATACATACACACAATCTTCCCAGAGATCTACAGTATTAGACATATTTGCACTAGTGTGAACTAGTATGTCACTTTGTTGGGATTGTATTTACAATACTATCTTTTGGTATATCTTCATCTGTACTGTATCTACATCCTTGCTGCAGTCATGGTCAATAGCCTTTCTAGTCGCTCCATGCTGTGGCACGACACCGTAGAACAAAGTATCGTTGGGCTTTCAGCTAAAATCCAACATGGAAAAACAGTCACGTAGCATTTTATATGTAGGTACAGCCGCAGTTGTGCACAGATTATAGGCATTTTGCATATCACTTTAATCAGCAAAAACTGCCACTGCATTCTATTCAAAGATCTATGCAAATAAGAAGCATTTTCAGCAAAAATAAAAATAATAAAACTGCAATAGACAGCAATGCAAACCCTAAATATAATAATCAATTGTAAAAGTTTAAATGAAAAAAAAAAGACAATATAGGACATCTAAGAAGTGAGGTAGACAGATTGATTACTTAGAAGGACTATGCAAAGGAATTAAATCCATTTTTCATCAGTGTTTACTAGATAGGAACAAATGGTGGAAATATTTCAAGACAATAGTAAGGATAATGTCCCATTACTTAATACTTGATTAACCAAGAAAGAAGTCCATAAGCAACTATGGAAAAATCAAGATACAGTATATAAATCTCCAGGGCCAGATGGCGGCTTACACCCTAGGGTTCTAATAGAGCCAAGCTCAGAAATAACTAAGACATAATACTTAATTTTCAAAGAACCAACAAAAAAAAGGGACTGGTTTATAGCAAATGTAGTGCTATTTTTTGAAAAGGAAAGAAAAACAGGATTTTTGTCTTACCTGTAAAATCTGTCCGAATCCAGCGTGCAATGATCTGTTTAGAGCAGGGCTGGGCAACACCGGCCCTCCAGATGTTAAAGAACTACACATCCCAGGATGCTTTGCATTAGTTTTGCTATGTGGCCATGCTGAAACTGATGCAAGGCATGCTGGGATGTGTAGTTCATCAACACCTGGAGGGCCGGTGTTGCCCAGCCCTGGTTTAGAGGTTGGTCAGCCCCTCTTGTGATCGTCACACAGGACAAACAATGAATCTGTCTTGCGAATAGTTCCTGTATGAGTGACATAATTGTGTAAAGCAAGAACTAGGTCAAGGAATTCCATTTCAGTACTGACTTCCGATGAATTTGATAATGAAAACAAAGGAACAACTATTTCCTGGTTAATATGAAACGGGACACTACCTTTGGAAGATGGGGCTGTTCTTCGCTTAGAATATCAGGGTGAAACACGAGGAAAGGCAAGAAGATAGAGCCCCTAAATCTGAAACTCTGCGGGCGGAAGAAATTGCCAACAGCAAAAAATAAAACTAAATTTCCAAGTTAACCATTTTAGAGCCACCTCTGATAACGGCTCAAATGGAGCCTTCTGGAGAGCTCGAAGAACTAGAAGCAAGTTCCATGGATGAACTGGGGAAACAAAAAGGTTGCAAGTGCAACATACCTTGCAAAAACATCTGTACAGCAGATGAAAATAGGGCGGACACTTGGACCATCAAATAGGCCAACTGAGAGGATGGTCTCTGCGGCAGACCCCTTGCTGAGCACCAGGAAAATACGTACCCCACACCAGATGGTAAATTTGCACTGTGGAAGGCTTAAGAGCAGACATCATAGTAGTAAAGACCTTGTCTGGAAACCCTCTAGCTGTCAAGATTGACATCTAAACAAACATGCCATCAAAGCTAGCTTGGGAAGCTCTGGGTGCAGGCAAGGGCCCTGTGTCAACAGATCCCACCATATGACGTAGCCTCCATGGGTCGTCCATGGACAGATTTTGCAGGTCCACGAACAGAGGTTGCTTTGGCCAATTTGGTGCGCCGAAAATGGCTGTAACCTTCTACCACTGCAGCTTTCGAAGTAAATTACTAGTAAGGTATTAAGGTGATTTTTGGAAAGAGATGCACCTTTTGAAAGGTCCAGGGCACTTCTAGAGCATCCACCAGAAACGCTCCTGGATGATGATGATCATCATCATCATCATCATCTTCTAGATTGTAAGCTCCTTAGAGCAGGGTCCTCTTCCCTCCTGTTCTCACAACACTCTTCTTGCATTTCAATTACAGCTCTCTTAGGGGTAGATTCATTAAGCTTGGTGACAATCACCGGCCAACCAGCTCCTACCTGTCATTTTTCAAACCAAGCCTGTAACTTCACATTTAGGAGCTGATCGGACGGTGAGAAAAAACTGTTTATCACCGAGCTTAATAAATGTACCCCTAAGAGAGCTGTAATTGAAATGTAAGAAGAGTGCTGTGAGAACAGGAAGGAAGAGGACCGTTATCACTTCACTGAGCTTTATAAATCTTCCCCTTACTCATCTACAATCTATACCTGCATTTATTTTCATTCACTTCCCTATACCTGAGCTGTATTGTGTACTAAGAATTATGCTGTTAATTGTGTTCGGTTTTATTTCTTCTGTTGCTTTTATGTCTAGTTCTGTGTACCCTGTACTGTTCTAATGTGTTCTATATGTACTGCGCTGCATACCACTTGTGGCACCTTATAAATAAAAATATAATAATAATAATCTCTGGTGCAGGCTCTGTAGTGAGGAATCTTGTGGTTGTGACGTGACACAAACAAGTCTATCTGCTGACGAACACCTTCGGGTGAAGACACCACTCTGCTGCATGGACGTCAGCTTCCCAATTTGAAAGGCCGGGAACGTATACTGCAGACAATGCCTGAAGGATTTTCTCCACCCATGTCAAAATGTGTAACACTTCTTGTAGTGCTCTCCGGCTGCGTGTGCCCCCCTGATGAATTATATAGGCCCCGTCGTGGCATTGTCAGACTGGAGTTTGACCGACCGATGAAGCAGGCATCCGGAGTGTTGAAGGGCCAGATAAACTGCATGCAGTTCCAGCTTGGCCTACTATGCCATCCACCAACCCTGGAAAGAATGACTCTCCACCACTGCCCCCCAAACCTTGAGGCTGTATTCCGTGGTCAAGATCACCCAACCGAGGATGAGAAATGGAAGACCTCTGGTGAGATGGGATGACTCAAGCCACCAGAGCAGAGAGAGGAGAGTGTCCCTGGAGATGTTCACAATTTGTTACTTTAGATGAAGGTGTGAGTCATTCCACCATTTGAGGAGCTCCATCTGCAGACAGTGGGAGTAGAATTGATCGAATTCCACCATTTCAAAATCTTGCCCATCAGCCTCCTGCAGAAATCAATTGAGACAGCTCGACAGGTGAGGAAACCCCATATAAAATTTTCTGTATAGAAAGGCATTTGTTCTCTGGCAAGAACACTCTCTGAAGGCTGGTGTCCAAAAAGAAACCCAAGTGGACCATGCATTGAGTGGGTAGGAGATTTTTCCAGTTGATCAGCCAACAGACTTCTTGATGTCATAAATGTGCTATCATAACAACCATTACTTTTGTGAGCACTCATGGCGCTGATGAGATGCCAAATGGCAGTGCTCGGAATTGGTAATGTCGCCTCTGTATCGTGAACCTGAGTTAACACTGATGGTCTCTGTGGGAGGTAGGCATCCTGCACATCTAGAGATGCCATGAAATCCCCTTTCTAAGGGGATGCAGTCAAAATCCCGAATGGGTCAAAATACCGACAAGGACAAAATCCCGACATATAGAATGTACAAGTGAAACAGTCTACATGCCTTTCGGTCAACAGGTGCGAGGTCGACATGGTTTTTTTTTACTGTTTTTTTGAACTGACATGTGCCGACAGACACTATTTCATGCCCTACCATCCACTACGGTGTGGTGGGAGAATAAAATAGTGTGCCGAGCGCAGCGAGGCACCGTGCCCGAAGCATCGCGAGCGAAGGGCTGCGGTTCAATTGCAACTGTATCCATGTCGACTTTCGGGTAAAAAAAAACAGTGAAAAAACCCATGTCGACCTCGCACCTGTCGACCGAAAGGCATGTAGACTGTTTCACCTGTACATTCTATATGTCGGGATTTTGACCCAGTCGGGATTTTGACCCAGTCGGGATTTCATACCGAATCCTATCTAAGTGCTTGTAGGATAGACTGCAGGGATTCCATCCTGAACCTGGTGACCCGGATGTATTTCTTCAAGTTCTTCAGATTCAGGATACGTCGGAAGGCGCCGTCTGGTTATGAGACAAAGAAAAGATTTGAATAAAACCCCATTCCTTTCTGGAGAAGAGCGGCTGGTTCTATCACACCTGCTGACAGAAGGGAGGGGACCACATTGTATAGAGCCTTGGCAGAATCTACAGGCAGACCAGGTGGGAAAAAAGAAAAAAAACAGAATTGGGTGGGGGGGGGGGGGGGGGGACACCCTGTGAATGACAGGAAAGAAAACCTGGAAGTGATATCCAGGAGTACTGGACCAGACATCTGCAAATAGGAGGAGACCCCCAACCCTGACAGCATCTGCTCATGGTTGGCGATCCTGCTCATGTTTGGCGACCCTTTGACTTTTGTGTTTTTTGGAGGGGCTGGTTGAAAATGAGAGGAGGGCTGGTCTTTTGCCTTTCCTTGAGGATGAAAAGGCCAAAACCCCAAAGACCGAGGTCGTGGAGCCAAGAAGGCAGTCTTGGACGCTGCTATGGTAGCTACAATTTTATTTAACTCTGTTCAGAATAGCACCTCTCCCAAAAATGGAAGGGCCTTAAAAGGCCTTCTTGGATTCGCTATCCGCTCGCCATGAGCAAATCCATAAAGCATGTTGCGCCACCACAGAAGAAGCAGAGACTTTTGAGGCAAAAGGTGCCTGTATCCAAAGCAGTCTCCCCTATGTATGTATTGGCCTCCCGAATGTTATCAACAAGGCCCATTAGGTCAGAACGGCAGATGCATTAAACCAGCTAGTGATAGCCAAGTAGACCCACGCTGTTAAAAAAGCCAGGAGAAGGGCAGCTCCAGCAGTGGAATAAATGGATTTTAAAAATTGTTCAATCTTTCCATCAGTGGGTTCTTTAAGAGAGGTGACATCAGGAATGGGGAGAGTAGAAGACCACACTAAACGAGCAATGTGCACGTCTACAGGAGAGGAGATTCCCAACATTTCTATCACCCTCAGACATAGGATAGAATTCATTGAACCACTTAGTAAGGAGGACATCCTATTTGGATGTTTGCACGCTTCTTTAAAGAGGTCCTCTAACTGTGAAGATGGAGGAAACACCGTAACCTCCTTCTTCTTGTGTATCAAGCTCAGTGGTCAGGCTGTCTTCCACACCAGGGCAAGTGAAATGCACAGAGAAGCTTTGCCGTGTAGCAGCAGTAGGTCACCCTCAGGAAATGGCTTCCGGGCTGAAGTGAGGAGTCTGGAGACTGCTGGGGAGAGTGACAGGTCCTCAGCGGTAAGCTTGTTAAGAGACCAGAGTGGAGCTACGGGACACACCGGTATCCCCCTCCTGGAGCTCAACCAGCGAATGTCACACGCAGCGTGTCCCGCTTTTCCCCTGATCACCTAGCAGAATGTCCAAATGATCATAGGCCCTGCTTCCAGGACCTCCAGTGCCGGAGGTGTTCATCGCCCTTTTACACCAGAGCCGAATTAAGCTTACCTGTTGCCCCTGGAGACAAGCACTGCAGCGACTCTACCTGTGTCGAGGAATGTCCGGAAGCATCTGGCCATGGACATCAGTGGAGGGGTTCATATAAACTTTCTCTCATCCCAAATCAGAGAAATTAATAAGAACTAGTGCGGTAGCTTCAACCTCTACGCTCAACAATGGTCCAGCAGCAGCACAGGCAAAATAGTATGAAGCAGCGTAATGTGTAAGCGGCGCTACCAGTGGTCCTTGTGTTACACCAGAAGCGGATAGAAAAATATAGACCTGTAAGCCTGACATTAAATAGTGGCGAAATTACTGGTGGGTTTTTTAAGGGATTCATGAGTACTTGGTGGGCAATAAGATTAGTGGGAACCAGCATGGATTTGTGAGGGATAGGTCACGTCAAACTAACTTAATTAGCTTCTATGAGAAAGTCAATGGGAACCAGGGTGATGCAGATATTGTTTACTTAAATATTTCTAAGGTCTTTGATACAGTGCCTTACATGGGATTGAATTACAAAATACAGGTTGAGTATCCCTTATTCAAGTATCCATTATCCTGAAAACCATACATTCCAGAAAGTGAAAAAAAAAAAAAATCACAACCGGGGACCAGTGGCGTAAGTTCAGATGAAGCGCCCGGAGGCAGTATAAATAGTGGTGCCCCACCCCACAGTATTTGTAGCTACCATATATGCGAACAAAAATATATATATATATATATATATATATATATATATATATATATATATATATATATATATATATATATATATATATATATATATATATATATATATATATATATATATATATATATACACACACACACACACACACACACACACACACACACATACATACACACACACACACAAAATACAGCCAGTCTTACTTTTACTGACTGGCTGTGGGTTACATAGAGCAGGAGCACTCACTCGGCATCACGTCAGGTGGCTGTCCCTCTGCTGCAGAGCAATTATAATTGAACCTGCGGCACCCTGATTGACTGCCTGGAGGAGGAAGGACATGAGTCCCTGTGTGTGTGTGCACAGAGCAGACTCAGCGCTGCCACTGCATGCCGTCGCTGAGTTTGCTCTGTGCACACAGGGATCCACGTCCTTCCTCCTCCGGGCAGCCAATCAGAGTGCCGCAGGCTGCAGCATCAATTATCATTGGACAGCTGAGCCGTTGCTCAGCTGTCCACACTAGCTCTGCAGCAGCGGCACCACCATCTGACTGGATGCCATTGCCGAGTGAGTGCAGTCAGTGTGCATAACAGTAGGGAGAGCATTGGGGCCGCAGTGACAGGAGACCTGTACAGAGCGGGGGGTTCTCCTGTCACTTGCGCCCCCCCCCCCATTGCCTCCGGGAGTTATGCCACTGCTGGGGACATCTGTAACAGCACTACTGAGGATATGATATGTAATTGGCACTAAATATTTGCAAGAAAATGATTTACTTAGCATTCAAATTCAGTGCTTAGTTAGTACACAAACTTTGTTTCATGTTATGAAACAAAGTTTGTGTACTAATAAAATATATTTGTGTGTATTTCAGGTGTATGATGTATTTGAACCTCATTGAATTATAAAAATATTGTGAATCACTGAATAATCCGTTATCCAAAAATGTTCTGCTCCCGAGCATTTTGGATAAGGGATACTCAACCTGTATGGTAGTTGGGTCTAGGAAGCAACCTTTGTATTTGGGTCAAGCATTTGCTTGAGAATAGAGACCAAAGTTGTGGTAAAGAAAACATTTTCAAATTGGGCTAAAGTTTTAAGTGGTGTACCTCAAGGTTCTGTGCTGGAGCCACTTTTTAATAACCTAGGCGATAGTCTAGTAAGCAGTGTCCATTTTTACCGATGACCCTAAACTGTGTAAAGTACTGCAATAACATAAGATCAGGAGGTAGCCTCTCTACTGAGCAACTTTAATAAACTAGAGGATAGGGAGCAAAATGGAGGTTAAATATTGATAAATGTAAGGTTATTCATTTTGGGACCAGAAACAAGCATGCAATCTAAACTTTAAGTGGGTAAAATATAGGGAGAATAATTAAGGGAGGAACATTTTGGGGTGCTCATTGACAGATCTCAATGTCAAGGAGCAGCAGAAAGGCCAATAAAAAGATATTCGCATGCATAAAAAGGGGCATTGAAACAAGAAATGACTTTGTAATCTTGCCACTGTGTAAAGCACCTGATTACCCAGAAACCTCCCCCGCATCAGTGCTGGCCAGAAAAGACTCTGAACGGATCTTAGGAGCCAGCCAGGTATACATTGAGTACTGCTGTCAGTGACTGTCACTGTTGACTGCAGTACCGCTAGGTGACATCCTCTCCTCTAGTTGTGCTCTGCTTTGAGCGTGAGAGCACAAAGTGAAAGCTGATAGAGGGACGGAAATACAGAAGATCGAAAGGCAGTAGCAGGCAGTGTGGGGGAGAGACCTGACAACAGTCAGCAGCTTGGATTCTACAGTTCAAGTTAGTATTAATATTGTGTATTTTATCCATCTGCCATCTTTCTCTCTGCATCAATCTTTCTACAGTCTCTCCCTCTCGGTATCTATGTATGTAGGAACATAATATAAATAAAGTTAGATTCCAATTGAAACAGCCTGTCGGGTCGGTTTGATGTTATACAAGATGTTTGCCATGTTGTAAATATCCCTTAATACATTTACTTTTTCAACTTCAAAAACGAGTGCTGGTCTGTCTTCTTCCCTTCTGCAAGGTTGGGTAAGTGCTGCCTTTACCAATACCAATTGGACCCTGCACCACTGTTGCTACAGATTTGTATATTGAGTGCCATTTTGGAGATCGAGATCTATATATATTATTATACACACACACACACACACACACACATTACATATACAGTATATGGAGCCGCCTTTATCCATACCAGTAGCGTGTGTGCTTGACTCTCAGGCACCCAACTTGCTGGCAATGGATGGTCGTGCATCCCTGTCTCTGGATAAGTGTGACTCCATCTGTGTGTGACCAGCGGTGGGTACAGTACTTGCCCTACCAATGCCAGCACCCCCCACCCAAAAAGCAAGCCCACCTTCCCTTCAGGCCTGACCCAAGTGCCCACACTAGTACTGTACCCCTTCTAAGTACCTAACCTTATCCCCACCCTAGCAGAACATGATGATTTTTGAAGAGACAAAAAGCAACTGGAGAATGTCTCTATGTGGTGCACCAAGGAAAATAGAAGAATAAAATGTAACTTTTAATTAGATACTTGATAAAATTTAAGCGAAATAAAAGACACAATACATATACACATACACATACATGGACATAGAAATAAAAAGGATAATAAATCCTCACAACGTGGGACCCCCCTGTCCCAAGTAATTTCAACAATAAACTTTATTATTTATGAATGTCTTTATTTAATGATCTGCAATTGAACTGGTTTATACAGATATTACCAGTATACACGTGTTAGTGCACAATTCTTCCTTTATGTAAGCGGTATTATTCTGGTGACAATCACCTAAATGATACTGTTGCTGGTGGCTACGTTAGTTGGTTTAAATTCAACATTCAGTTTGGGCAAACATAGCAGGCAAATTTTGCCAATAAATTGCCCAGATTGGTTGGTGTGTATGACACCCTCAAGAATACACGTATTAGTACACAATTCTTCCTATATGTGGGCGGTGTTATTCTGGTGATAATCACCTAGATGATACAGTTGCTAATAGCTGCGTTTGTTGATTTAAATTTAAAATTCAATATAAACGAAGCTGCTAGGCGAAGCGTACGCCGACTGTACACTTCGTGGCTTCTCCCCCTGCTCCCCTTACCCCACTTGAATGCATTTTGATCTGCTTTCTTTCCTCAGCGGTATAGGTAGCGGCTTTCCGCACTACGAGTCTGCCCGGCAGACACACGCGCTGTGTGTGACGTCCACACAGCCTCTATCTGTCTCCCGGCGAGCTAACCACGCCGCAGTATAATATACTGTTAAAACTCATGGCCCCATATATTAATACTGGGTTGCTGTACTCGTGGCTACCTGTGGCTATTATTACCACTTGATCATAAAATATTGGCTAGTGGAAACCACGTAACATTGTATGTGGGGACCGCAACCCACAATATCAGCATAAGTGGTATACACACTAACCAATCTGGGCAATTTATTGGCGAATATTGCTTGCTCTGTTTGCTTATATTGAATTTTAAATTTAAATCAACAAACGCAGCTATTAGCAACTGTATCATCTAGGTGATTATCACCAGAATAACACCGCCCACATATAGGAAGAATTGTGTACTAATACGTGTATTCTTGAGGGTGTCATACACACCAACCAATCTGGGCAATTTATTGGCAAAATTTGCCTGCTATGTTTGCCCAAACTGAATGTTGAATTTAAACCAACTAACGTAGCCACCAGCAACAGTATCATTTAGGTGATTGTCACCAGAATAATACCGCTTACATAAAGGAAGAATTGTGCACTAACACGTGTATACTGGTAATATCTGTATAAACCAGTTCAATTGCAGATCATTAAATAAAGACATTCATAAATAATAAAGTTTATTGTTGAAATTACTTGGGACAGGGGGGTCCCACGTTGTGAGGATTTATTATCCTTTTTATTTCTATGTCCATGTATGTGTATATGTATTGTGTCTTTTATTTCGCTTAAATTTTATCAAGTATCTAATTAAAAGTTACATTTTATTCTTCTATTTTCCTTGGTGCACCACATAGAGACATTCTCCAGTTGCTTTTTGTCTCTTCAAAAATCATCATGTTCTGCTTTAACCAATTAGTGTCCAGTGGTAGCACACCCTTTTGGTAATGGTATATGTTCCAAATAAATACCCAATATAAGGGGCCATTTAAGAAATTACTAAAGATTTATGACCTGTGCGATTAACACCCCCCTCTTTCTGTGTTATCCCCACCCTACCCTTACCCCAAGTTCCCCCACCAGTGCCTAACCCCCCCCCCCCCCCCCCTTTCCCAGGCGCATGCTCATGTTGCCTGCATACTGACCTTTTGGCATCCCAGCAGTCAAGATTTTGACACTGGCATCATAATAAATTTTTAGGATTCTGGTGTCAGTCTCCAGGCAGTAGTCGGGATGCCGGCATATGTATATTTAACACTGGCATCCTGTCCACCGGGATGCATACACACGGAACCCCCCGCCAATTTAAATCCTGCATTTGCCCCTGCAGTTTCTCACTCATTGAAACAAGGATTTCTTTAAAGTATTTAAGATAAATGGAGAAGGTTATGATGGAAGACTCAAAAAAAAAAAAAAAAAAAAAGAATCCAGGTTTATAATCCTTAATTAGAATGCAGAAGAGTGGACCCAGAGAGGAATAGGACAGCTACTGTATTAGGAGTCATCAGGGATTCGGGATTATAACAGAATATCCGTAACCTCATCCGGGAACCACCACAGGAGATCAAATAGAAGTTGAACTTGATGGACCAATGTCTTTTTTTACAACATCCTCAACTAGATTATCGTCATTCAAGATTTACTAGAGATGCATGGGAACGGCCGGCTCACACCTTATAGGCATCTCAAGGTGCATGGTGTAAAGAAGGCATATATAGAAGGACACCTATATTATGCATTAGTATGAACTACAGCTAACAGATGACTGGAACCTGCAGCAAATTGAAAGTACTGTATATTGATTAAACCATCAATATTAGATTTTAAATGGTCTTCAAGAAGAAGTATTCTGCATAATAAAAATATTTTCTAGTAATCCATTTTATAAATGCTTTACATTTAGATATTCATCTCTAAATCTGGTTCCAGCATTTCTTTGACACTGTGGACTCACAGACTAAGAGAAAGGCAGATCTTGCCATTGTTACTTCATGGTGGACACCAGAAAGCCGACATTCTTCGGTTTTAAAAGAAAAGAGTAGAGTCTGTTAAAGAAAATACAGGCGTTTGAATTTATAGCAAACTATTTACAACACATAACTAACCTGCATTTGCTTTAAGGTCTTCAGGGGTTACCATGACAACAAACCGGATAGCTCTCTCATTCCGAAACATCTCGTATGACCATCGTCTTATTGATCGCATGCATTTGACTGCTGCTATACCATTGTTTGCAATAAGCACCTGTTGCATAGAACACAAATTAAATAGAGAAAAAAAAAAAAACCCACTGCAAGTAAAATAAAAAGATATATAAGAAAAATGAAACATGATTTCTAAAGTGCCATAATGCATATGCAGCATTATATTGGGTAAACATAGAAAATCTTAACTGTAAAATTATCAGAGCAGAAGTTCAGCATACAATGGAAAACCATAACCAAAGTATTAAACATTATCACACCACAGACAAATATCAGGGGCCAAGGCAGGGAAATGTGTTAATATGAGCATACAGTGGCAAGTCCCTAATAAGAACAGATTCAGTGCTCCATGGTTCCGTACCCAGTGTATTGGTGAGCAAACATTCACTGCATGGGAGAAAAAACACTGGCGACAGGAAAAGAAAAAAGAAGAATGTGGTTGGCCCTGCCTGCAAGAGTTTACACACCAAGGGGGAAGGGATAGACAGTGCGAGGGCTAAATGGGAAAGAAACATGGGGTAGATTTATTAAGCTTGGTGAAGTGATAAAGTGTCTCGTTTTTATCACTGGCCAATGAGCTCCTACCTGTCATTTTTCAAACCAAGCCTGTAACTTCACATTTAGGAGCTGATTGGCCAGTGATAAAAAACAGACACTTTATCACTTCACCGAGCTTAATAAATCTGCCCCATGGCATGTTGGACTAGTAGAGGACTGATTAACTTGTGTGAAGTAACATGTTGAAGGAGAAGCATTGGTACTTGTGTATTATCACGGCGCCCAGTTTGGTTACTTACGCTAATGTAGTGAAAATCACATTGCATTATGTTATAGTAGCATGCGATGAGATTTAACCCTTCCCGCTCCCTGTCAGATCTGGTCAGAAATCACTCTGAGGTGATCTTCTGTTGTGACGAGAAGCGTGCCTCAGAGCTGCTGGCGTTTCCCTGTGATTTTCTTCAAGTTATTGAGATGGCTGCATCAATTAGCTTATTTACGCTGCCTCAGACAGAGGAGGATGCAGTGAAATTTTTTCAGGACCATCACCTGCTGCCAGTGACGGTTACTTGCACCAATGGGCACCCCATGCGCATGACGGTAAAGGAGTGTATGTGGCGGTGCCATATAAAAGCATGCCGGCAAAATGTGAGCTTAAGAGCAGCCCACTTTTTCCCTGGGTGCCGGTTATCATTTCTGACTCTGATCAGATTTATTTACTCGTGGGCAGAGGAGCTGAAATCAATAGAATATTGTCGGTGTGAGCTCAAAATGTCCAATGAAACAGTGGTCCTGTACAATGCCTGGATGCAAGAGGTCTGTAGTAGTAGTATGTTTATTTATAAGGCGCCACAAAGTGTCCGCAGCGCCGTACATAGCAAACCAAAAACAAATTACAAGGTAACGTACAGGTTGTGTTGATAAAATACAGAATAGGGGTATAGCTGGTAGAACTAAAATCTGCATCAGTTCTTAAGTAGGTGTGGAAATTGTCGAGAAGACTGAAGATGAAGTAGAGGAAGGGAAGAACCGGGCAGGAGCACTGGTGAGGTAGGGTGAGTACGTGAGGAGCAGCAAAAGAGGGGGGGAGGAGGAGGAGCAGCAAAAGAGGGGGGGGAGGAGGAGGAGCAGCAAAAGAGGGGGGGAGGAGGAGGAGCAGCAAAAGAGGGGGGGAGGAGGAGGAGCAGCAAAAGAGGGGGGGAGGAGGAGGAGCAGCAAAAGAGGGGGGGAGGAGGAGGAGCAGCAAAAGAGGGGGGGAGGAGGAGGAGCAGCAAAAGAGGGGGGGAGGAGGAGGAGCAGCAAAAGAGGGGGGGAGGAGGAGGAGCAAAAGAGGGGGGAGGAGGAGCAAAAGAGGGGGGAGGAGCAAAAGAGGGGGGAGGAGCAAAAGAGGGGGGAGGAGGAGGAGGAGGAGCAAAAGAGGGGGGAGGAGGAGGAGGAGCAAAAGAGGGGGGGAGGAGGAGGAGCAAAAGAGGGGGGGAGGAGGAGGAGCAAAAGAGGGGGGGAGGAGGAGCAAAAGAGGGGGGGAGGAGGAGGAGCAAAAGAGGGGGGGAGGAGGAGGAGCAAAAGAGGGGGGGAGGAGGAGGAGCAAAAGAGGGGAGAAGGAGGAGCAAAAGAGGGGAGGAGGAGGAGCAAGAGGGGGAGGAGGAGGAGCAAGAGGGGGGGAGGAACAGGAGGAGGAGCAGGAGGAGGCTAATTGGAAGAAGTGGGTTTTGAGGAAGCGCTTGAAGGAGGTCTGAGAATCAGAAAGCCTGATGGGTGGCGGGAGGTTGTTCCAGTACAGGGGGGCAGCGCGAGAGAAGTCTTGGACACAGGAGTGGGAGGAGGTAATCTTTCCCTATCCTCTGGGATCTTCCCTTCCTCCTTCAAACACGCTCTTGTCTCCCCAATTCTCAAAAAAACAAATCTGGACCCCAACTCTCCATCCAACTACAGGCCCATCTCCCTCCTCCCTTTTGCCTCCAAACTCCTAGAACGTCTGACCTATAATCGTCTCCTAAGCCACCTTACTGCTAACTCCATTCTAGACCCCCTCCAATCCGGGTTCCGCCCTTTACATTCCACTGAAACTGCCCTGACCAAAGTCACTAACGATCTACTATCGGCTAAATCCAAAGGCCTCTTCTCTATCCTCATCCAGCTTGATCTGTCGGCTGCCTTTGACACTGTTGACCACCCTCTCCTGCTCAACACCCTCCGCTCCTTTGGCATCACTGGCACGGTCTTCTCCTGGTTCACCTCATACCTCTCCGATCGCTCCTTCTCCGTCTCCACTCCGAGCTCCTCCTCTCCTACTACCCCCCAGCCAGTCGGTGTTCCACAAGGGTCAGTCCTTGGCCCTCTCCTCTTCTCCCTCTACACCACCTCTCTGGGCACCCTCATCAGCTCCTATGGTTTTCATTACCACCTTTATGCTGATGATACCCTAATCTATCTCTCCTCCCCCGACTTATCCCCATCACTTCTGTCCAAGGTCTCCGAATGCCTCACGGCCATCTCAGCCTGGATGACCCAACGCTTCCTGAAACTAAACATGGCTAAAACTGAACTTCTAATCTTCCATCCCCCGAACATCCCCTCTTCTCCCACTATCTCCATCAGCATTGGTGAAACCGAGATCACGTCCACCGACCAAACGCGCTGCCTCGGTGTCATCATTGACTCCTCCCTCTCTTTCACCCCCCACATTCGTGCTCTCTCACAGTCTTGCCGCTTTCACCTACGCAACATCTCACGCATCAGACCATTCCTCTCCACTGACGCGACCAAAATTCTCATTCACTCTCTTGTCATCTCCCGCCTTGACTACTGCAACATCCTTCTCTCTGGGCTACCTCTCACCCGCCTCGCACCTCTCCAATCCATTCTTAACGCTGCTGCTAGGCTCATCTTCCTCTCCCGCCGCTCTACCTCCGCCTCCCCCCTCTGTTTATCTCTTCACTGGCTCCCCATTCCTTTCCGAGTTCTCTTTAAACTCCTCACCACCACCTACAAGGCTCTCTCCTCCTCCACAGCTCCCTACCTCTCTTCACTGATCTCTATCCACACTCCATCCCGTCCTCTTCGCTCCATCGCTGACCGCCGACTGACCTCTCACCTAATCACCTCCTCCCACTCCCGTGTCCAAGATTTCTCTCGCGCTGCCCCCCTGCACTGGAACAACCTCCCGCCACCCATCAGGCTATCTGATTCCCTTACCTCCTTCAAGCGCTCCCTCAAAACCCACTTTTTTCGACTAGCCTATCCCTCCTCCTAACCTCTTTAGATCCTCCTATCCTGCCTCCGTTCCCCTCCGTTCCTACTTATCCTATTGTATTTCGTTCGTCCACCCACCTATTTTTAGTATGTTAACTCTTATGAGCAGGGCCCTCCTTCCTCACGTACTCACCCTACCTCATTACCTCACCTGTGCTCCTGTCCTGTTCTTCCCTTCCTCTACTTCATCTTCGGTCTCCTTGACTATTTTGACACCTACTTCTGAACTGATGCTGATTTTAGTTCTACCAGCTATACCCCTATTTATACTGTATCTTTCTACACACCCTGTACGTTACCTTGTAATTTTTTTTTTTTTTTTGCTATGTACAGCGCTGCGGACACTTTGTGGCGCCTTATAAATAAACGTACTACTACTACTACTACTACTACTAGGTGAGAGGTCAGTTGGCGGTGGAGCGAGGAGGATGGGAGAGAGTGTGGATAGAGATCAGTGAAGAGAGGTAAGGAGCGGTGGAGGAGGTGAGAGCCTTGTAGGTGGTGGTGAGGAGTTTAAAGAGAACCCAGAAAGGAATGGGGAGCCAGTGAAGAGATAGACAGAGGGGAAAGGAGTAAGATGAGCCTAGCAGCACCGTTACTAATGGATTGGAGAGGGGCGAGGCGGGCAAGAGGTAGCCCAGAGAGAAGGATGTTGCAGTAGTCAAGGCGGGAGATGTCAGTAGAGAGGAATGGCCTGATGCGCAATGTTGAGGAGGTGAAAGCGGCAAGACTGTGAGAGAGCACGAATGTGGGGGTTACCATGGACCTGCTAGCACAGCCGCAGCGCCGTATTGGTGGACCGGGCCAGATTATGGAAGTTGATGAAACTATTTTTGTCAAAAGAAAAAGTAATGTGGGCCGTGTTTTACCTCAGAAATGGGTTTTTGAAGGCATCTCACGTGAAACAGGACAGTGCTGCATAACTGTTGTGCCCAAACGTGACTCTTATGTCCAGTGTGGCCGGAGGCTCCGGCACACGGACAATGGCAGCTGCGGGACTGAAAGAGTTACCCCTTCAGCCCCGGCCGCCGGACAAACAAAGGGGCCAAAATTCAAAGACACACTGTTTTTTTTTAATGTATTATGTTGGGCGCCGCGGCCCCGGTCCCCCGCCGGCGGCCACGAATGCCCCTTGTGCACCCCTTCCCAAGGAGAGTTGGCCCGCGCTGGGAGTCTGCATTCCCTGGCTCCCAGCGTATGGCACCCGACAGGGGGCGCCGCGACTCACCCACGCCGCAGCGCCAGCTCCGGCAGCTGTGACAAATCACCGCCATTAACCCCTGGTGTGCGGGGGCAGGGAGCGGTGGCTGTGCCGCTCTGCCCCAGGCGCCAGGGGAGAAGGAAAAGCGGGCATGGGAGCGCTGCAGCCCGGGTCACCTCCGGAGGCTGCAGCGGAAGCATTGAAGTTAACCCCTCAGACGCCAGGGGGAATAGAGGGAGCACCAGCGGGATGTGGGTGCGCCGCAGCCCAGTTCAGAGGCTGCGGCTGCCAGCATCAAAGTTAACCCCCAGCGCACTGAGGCTAAGGAGAAGCGGCTGTACCGCAAAAGCCCCGGGCGGGGGGGGGGGGGGGGGGGGGGGGGAGGGAAGGGAGAAACTTTACCCACTCCCAGTGCACCAAAAGAAGTCCTGCAGCCAGAAGGGCTCTCCTGAGCTGCAGGGATAAGGGAGCCCAGCGCTGAGCACAGTGTAAAAACAAGCCATATTGTACATTATATGTGCAGGCACTGAGCTGGGACTACAGGTCCCATGCTGCAGTGCTGCAGGGGCACAGGCTTGAAACAATGTATAAAATGTACAATGTATCTAAAATGTATTGTAAGGTAAAAATGCACTTACTGTATGTGTTTGTCCCCAGGGGATCCAGGGACCTGTGTAAGCTGCTGGACCCCCCTCCAAACTTTAACTCAAAAACGGAATACTTTCCCAGGCAGCTTCCAGGCTTGGAGCTGCTGGGATGGTAGCAGGGAACCCCAGCTTTCCAACAAGATGAGTGGTTCCTTGGAGCTCCCTGGGGCTCTCCGTTGGCAGGCAGGAGACCCTGGCTGCCCATCTCTGGAGCTCACATCTGGGCCAGAGCTGTTCCCCTGACCAAATCCTGGAAGTACGGTTTTGGAGGGAAACCTTGCCCCTAGCCAGACAGATTGGCACCTGGGTGGTACCTGGCCCCCCAGGTGGGTTGTGGCTCAGAGGAGTAACCACTCCCCTCTGTCCATAGGAGTCAATAGTGACTGTGCATGTGCCTAGTGCATGCACGTCTCATGCACTTAAGGTGATTGGTTAAAGACCACAGGGTGGGCTTACCCCCTGTGGTACTGTGTGTTGGAGTAGCATAGAAGGAGGGCTGCTGCCCTGGGTTTTGGTACTTCTGCCTGTATCTGAATGCTGTAAACATCTGTATGCTGTACCTCTGAAAGGAGAAGGGATCTTTTCAGATCCATTGGCAATAAACCATATTTTGCCCAAGACGTCTACTTCATCTTGCGACAACAGAATTAATTGCTCTAGTTCCGCTCTCCGGCTGTTCAGGGTACCAGTATCCAGCGTCCTCCCAGTCTCCACCCTGTCAGCTACCAAAGCAAAGGCCTGGTCTGTGACCAGTGGGGAACCAAGCGACACTTGTCGGGGTGTGTGTCAACAGCGTGTCGACGCAGGTAGTACTCAGGTGCCAGCGGTAGGGCCCGAGTCCGTATCCGTGCTTCTAGACGCCACGTAGGAGGAGTCTGGTGGTGGCAGCGATAACCCCGCACACTGCATAGTTGGGCGGAGTCAGTAACAGGCGGTTACTGACGGTAACAGGGAATCCCCTATCGGCCAGGTCCCGTGAGACCAGGAACCGTGATCTGTGGACCCAAAGGGTGTAGCCAGAGCTTAAGGACAGGCGTCCGGTCACAGAAATTGGTGGCAAGCGAGTGGGATAACCCAGGCGGCTTTTCAGTCATCCGATTGGAGAAGCTAAGTTACTCAGGGAGGAGTAACTGCAGCCAGGAGAACGCGCAAGATGGCAGACTTCAATGGAATTTCGAAGGATGACCTCGAGATCGTGTGTCGGGAAAAGGGTGTGGAGATCCCTTTGAAAGCAACTGTAAACGTAATGAGGGCGGCGCTCATGCGCTTGGAGGAGTCGAGTCGGGAGAAGGTGCAGCACGCTGATGGTGACCGTGTCCAAGAGGACAGCCACACAGAGGACCTTCATCTGGACCCGGTGAGACTCACAAGCCCCGCCCCTTCTAGCAGCAGCCACATTTCTTAACATTCCCTAGCAGGGCCAGGATCCCAGCGTCCCAGGGTGGATGGCGCGGATAGCCTAGCAGAATTAGGGGAAAGGGCAACGTAACAAGAACGCATGCTCATCATTTGGATGTGGCATGCGGAGCGGGCACCACAGGCTGTGGTACCCCGAGGACCGTGGTCAGCTGCTACCCCCCGGCCGGGACGGATTCAGTTTGCCAAGTTTGCTGACAGCGAAGGGGACATTGATGGACATTTGCAAGTTTTTGAGAGGACTTGTAAACTCTATGATTTGCCCAAACAGGAGTGGGTAAGACACCTTGTGCCCACCCTGCACAGAGAGAGGCCTTGGAGGCCTATCAAGGAGTGGCCAATGGGGACTATGATGTTGTCGCCAAGGCCCTCCTCCAACGTTTTTTCATCACTCCTGAGTCCTACAGGAAAAAAAAGTTTCAGGACTTGCCTAAGAATCCTGGCAGCACCCACGAGCAGTTTGCCACCCAGCTGCGGCAGTACTTGGTGAAGTGGGTGCAGGAATCAAAGGCCACAACATCGGACACCCTGATTTATGTGATCTGCAGGGAGCAGTTCTACCGCAGGTGTGCCCAGGAAGTGAAGGAGTGGGTGCTAGATCAGGAACAAACCCAGCGTAAAGATGGCTGCCCAGCTAGCGGACAAGTATGTGGCAATTCGGTCACAGGGGCTGAAACGCCCAAGTAGCAGCCCACTACAAAGGACTTCACCCCCAGGGGGACACCCCTCTTCAGCTCATCGCCCCCCAAAGCAAGCACCTTCCAACCCGGGTGCTCTTGGCCAGCAATCACACCTGCGAGTAATCAGGGATCATCGGATCCCCACCTGGTCAAGAAGTGCTACAGCTGTGGGAAAATCGGACATCTGAGGATGAACTGTTCCACCCTGCCGGCACCCCAGATTTGCGCTACCAATCCGAATACTGGAGCCGGCTTGCTTGCTTAACCCGTGGAGATGAGCCCAGAGAGACTGTACCCCTTCCAGTCAGTCCGATGGAGTGTGGTGAGAAGCAGGCAGACTCTGCTGATAGAGTCACCTGCATGGCCAAGCAGCCTCTACAGAATATGTGGCGGCACCTGCAGTCGGTCCAAGTGGGACCCCTGCAGGAAGAAGGCCTGAGAGACTCTGGGGCCTAGATCACTGTGATCGATCCTGCTGCAATATTGCAGGGTCGCACTGCCAAAGTTACAATGGCAGATGGAGCAGAGCGTGATGTACCCATGGCAAGTCTTCCTGGACTGGGGAGCTGGACCAGAGTTGCAAGATGTTGCCGTCATGGATGGCCTCACAACAGATGTAGTCCTGGGGAATGATCTTGGTGGTGGAATAGTTACAACGTTTGCTAACGCCATCACCTGGAGACAAGCTGCCAGACTACGGTCGTTACCATCGACACCAGCACAGCCCAGCCCAGAGGAAAAGACCACAGCGGCCAGACAACTGCCAGCACAGCATCAACCAGCCCAGAGGGAAAGACCACAGAGGCTAGATCAGCGCATCTCCCCAGCATGCCTTTTGCCTCTGGTGTGCCTACGTCCCCTAGCAACGCAGATGATGTGTGTGCCAGCTTGTTGTATCCTGTGAGGGTGCCCAGCGATGCTCCTGTTCCTAGTTGTTTGACAACTCCAGCGGTGAGTATGAGTGACCACGCTGACCTTTACACGACTGACCCAAACCAGAATGACCCTAGACATCCCAACCTAGATACCCCTGTAGAGTGTCCCCCTTTAAGAGAAAGTGAGGGGCACTGGCAGGGGGTTTAAGGAGGCTCCACTCTCTGACCCATCCCTGACAGGCATAAGGTGCCAAGCTCACAGCGGCCTTGATGGGGTTAGGGTAGGGAGTGTGATGGGGTTAGGGTAGGGAGTGTGCGCGGGCAGGAAGGGTTCAGGCCCAGGGCAGTCAGGAATGTAGAAGGGGATACACCAGAGAGGGTGGGTTCCCCAAGACGTAGGTCCTTTGAGGAGGACAGGATGGCAGGTCTGACGGTTGTTGCAGATGGGTGCCCGGGAGAAGTGACAGAAGTGCAGTGCCGGGAGGATAGTGTGGGAGGAGGCAGGGGTAGGCCCAGACCAGTGAAGGTAGGAGGCGACCAGAGGCTGTCCCCGGCCCACAACCCCCAGACAGGTACTGACCTTAGAAACTGTAAGGCCCTACAGACAAGTTGTCCCTGACTCTAGTTTGGTAGTGACGTCCCTTACAGTAGTGACTAGGAAGGGTCTTCCCAAGACAGTGGGCTGTACACCTGCTTGTGAGTTGGCATTCCAGTCGCATATTTATTACCAGGACATTGTGGTACGGACTGTTGCGTCACTGCACGGACTGGGAGCAGTACTGAGCCAGGAGGAGCCATATGGGCAGGAGCACCCTTTGGCTTATGTGAGCAGAATACTGCTATGGTAGGAGGTGAGGTATGCCACAATTTGGACACACTGGGTGGCAATTGTGTATGCAGCAGACCAGCTTTGGCACCCCACCGGGGTGAAGGAACACCCACCTGATGAAGGTTTGGCCCCTTCATTGGGGGAAACAGAAGGACTGTTGTGGTGGGGCCTTGGACACTATGGTGACTGTGTGGACTTTCAGCACCAACCGTATACGGCCCACCGCCATCCAGATGAACTGTCTAGGCTGGGGCCAACACCCCCGGGCAATCCCAGTAACCCCCAAATGGGCTGCGGGACCAGGAGCAAAATCGTTGGGACACTGCCATCTGGTTTCCCGCTTGAAGGGGGGGGGGGGGGGGAGGAGTGTGGCCGGAGGCTCCGGCACACGGACAATGGCGGCCGCGAAACTGAAAGAGTTAACCCCTTCAGCCCCGGCCGCCGGACAAGCAAACGGGCGTTTGGCGCCAAAATTCAAAGACACTGTTTTTTTTATGTATTATGTTGGGCGCAGCGTCCTCAGTCCCCCGCTGACGGCCACGAACACCCCTTCCCAAGGAGAGTTGGCCGGCGCTGGGAGTCTGCATTCCCTGGCTCCCAGCGTATGGCACCCGACAGGGGGGGCCGCGACTCACCCACGCTGCAGCGCCAGCTCTGGCAGCAATGACTAAACACCGCCATTAACCCCTGGTGCGCCGGGGGCAGGGAGCGGTGGCTGGACCGCTCTGCGCCGGGGGGAGGAAAAAGCAGGCATGGGAGCGCTGCAGCCTGGGTCACCTCCGGAGGCTGCAGCAAAAGCATATAAGTTAACCCCTGGCGTGCCAGGGGCAGCGTCCGGTCATTGCGCCAAGGGAATAGAGGGGGGCACCAGTGGGATGTGGATGCGCCGCAGCCCAGTTCACAGGCTGCGGCGGTCAGCATCAAAGTTAACCCCCAGCACACTGAGGCTAAGGAGAAGCGGCTGTACCGCAAAAGCCCCAGGCGCTGGAGGGGGGGGGGGGACCTTACCAACTCCCAGCGCACCAAAAAATGTCTGAGCGCTGGGCACAGTGTAAAAACAAGCCATATTGTACATTATATGTGCAGGCACTGAGCTGGGACTACAGGTCCCATGCTGCAGGGGTATGAAGTCTGTGCAGGGGCACAGGCTTGAAACAATGTATAAAATGTACATCGCATCGCACAGTACTATACACTCTACACAATGCATTGCGATTTTCCTTCGCAGAATAGCCCACTAAGCTATTTGCTTAGTGGGCGCCGTGATAATACACAAGTACTGAAGCATTGGTTAGGAGGAGGAGCAAAGCTGGATATGGGGTAAGGATAACAGGTTTAAGAATTAGACTAGAAGGTGAGTCTTTTAAACTGGAGTCTCAGTAGCATTGGAAGAGTGAAGCAGGCTGCAAGGTGGGGGGGGGGGGGGTGGGGGGGGGGTGGAGGAGCAAACTACAGATGTAGCCACGCTCATCATTGCCCCGCCATTCGTCAAGTGCAACATAGGTAGCGATTGGCACAATTCCAGTAAATGATGAGCACA
Organism: Crinia signifera; assembly: GCF_055691185.1. NCBI lineage: Eukaryota > Metazoa > Chordata > Amphibia > Anura > Myobatrachidae > Crinia > Crinia signifera. The sequence goes on along the minus strand of NC_139219.1, from coordinate 240,444,124 downwards.
GATAGAGCTGTACGTTGTGTAGGTTTACAACTGTAGGTGTTTAACTTCATCTTTTTACAGAGGTAAAGCAGTAAGCACTAGCGATGACAGAAAGGTGAAGTACATGATTCATCAGGTATATTATATAGCCAATATCTATTCAGATTGTTTGTTGGTCTATCAGTCAAAATAATTGTTTTGGGATATTGTAGAAACCGGTTTAATATGCAAATTGGAAATGGTGAGTAAAGTATACCTTTTCTATAACTTTATTCCCTCCAAAACGAGTGACAAATTCTGCTGGTGAAGCCACAGTAAAATCTCTTTGCAAGTCTATTTTTTTCCGTTCCCGACCTTGCTTGACCAAATGCAACCCAGACATACTAGGCCTGTAAGGAAGAAAAAAAAAATAAAAGTATAACCCTTACAACGCACAGAAATTCCAGGAAGTTTATTGTAATTTACAGGCTTCCCTCAATTGGTAAAGAAATTGGTTCTAAATTCCCTAGGACAAAGAACACACTTTATAGTCAAATACTGTAATGTTGACATTCATGAAAATAGACTTCCTTATGTCAGCATAGTCTAAATGTGAACATTGACCAGTCATCATATAGAGATGTTGGTTTTCCTTCCTGCTGAGTTACAAGGGTGGTGTCTTGGAGGAGTCGGCACTTTAAGAAAACACCACCACTACCACCAATAAAGAGACGCCCACACAGGCATGAGCAGCGGCGGGAGGGTGTTCATGGATTTGGAAAAAGGGAAATAACGGCCAGTACCAAATTCCTATTTTCTTCATCCGAAAGGAGACACTGCAGTCACTATGCTGGGGACGTCCCAAAGCAACTCTCACTGGAGGTAAGGTGCTGGGGATCCTGGATAACTGCCTGACCAAATGAAGAAGCAGAGGACGCAAAAGGTATCAAACCTATAAAAGTGGATTAAGGTATGGGGTCCCAACCAGATAGCCACCCTACACAACTGCGATAGAGACACCCCTAGCCACTGCCCATGACAGAGTCATCGAACGAGTAGAATTAGCCGAGACCCTGGGTGGTGGCACCCTTAAACAAGCTTATGCTCATTTTTCAATAGTCAAACAAAGCCAATGGGCCAGAGTCTGCTTGGATGCCAGCCAGTCTCTTAACAGCATCAAAACGAACAAATAGAGGATCTGACATCTGATAGTCTATTTGTTTGTAAGGCACAAACATCCAAAGCATCTGAAGCCCTTGACAAGGAAGGAACCACTATCAGCTGGTTGATATGAAATGCCGAAACTACCATTCAGAGAAAATAAAATCCAATCGGGTCCGCAGTTTCCCCCTATCCGGATGAAAAAACAGATATGGAGAGAGCAGCACGAAAGTCCAAGACCCTCCTTGCTGAGGCCAGTGCAAACAACATTACTGTCTTCCAAGTCAAAACATATAATTCTATAGACTCCAATGGTTCAAACACATCTGTGAACTAAGGAAAGATCCCAAGGCTCCACCTGGTGGTTGAAGCCAGAGGACGCCATTGAGAAAAGTCTGTACCTCTGGATTGATTGCCAGACATTTGTGAATAAAAAAAAAAAAAAAGAAGAAAACAAACACACACACACACACACACACTACACCACTCCAACGCAGAGATCTGTACCTTCAGCGAGCCGAATTTGAGGCCCAACAAAAAAGAAGATAATGGGCCAAGCAAAAAACTAGTGAGAAATAATAATAGGTCTTTCACACCACGAGACGTAGGCTTTCAAAATACTATGATAGTGGCGAGAAGTAGCCTCCTTCCTGGCCCGCAGTAAAGTGGGAATGACAGATTTTGGAATCCCCCGCCTACCTAGTAGCATGGCCTCAATAGCCACGCCATCAAATGAAGATGCGGTAAGTCGGGGTAGACGAATGGACCTTGCCCCAGTAGGTCGTCTCGAAGAGGACGATGCCATGGTCAAACCACCAGGAGACCCTGAAGGTCAGCACACTAAGATTTACAAGGCCAATCTGGAGCCACCAGGATAACGATAGTCTCAGATTTGATCCGTTTGAGTACCCGTGGAAGCATGGGAAATGGTGGGAACAGGTAAATGAAAGGAGTAATTCCAAAGGACTGTCAGGGCATCCGTCGCCACTGCCTCCGGGTCCAGAGTCTGAGAGCAGCTTGTATTTCCGCCTGGGAGGCCATTATGTCTGTCTATTTGAAGCAGACTCCAACAGGTGGACAAGCTGGGAGACCTCCGGGTGGAGAGACCACTCTCCCGAATGCAGGTACTGGCGACGGAGATAGTATGACTCCCAGTTGTCCAAACTCAGAATAAAAGAAAGCCGAGAAAGCAGAGCATGGTGTTCTGCCCACTGAAGTATTGGGTGCACCTCCTGCATGGCACTGTGGCTGCGGGTCCCACCTTGCCATTTGATATATGCCACCACGTGGCATTGTCGGACTGAATGCAACCTACTTGACCTCTAAGGAGAAATTCCACTTTGAGTAAGGCCAGACAGAAGGCCAGACAGATAGCCAGAAGTTCTAAAATATTTATCAGGAGCCGCAATTCCCAAATGGACCACCACCCCTGGAAGTGAAGGCTGAGGACAACTGCGCCCCAGCCCAAGGCTGGTATCTGTAGTGACCACCATCCAATCCCAGAGCCCAAATCGGAGGCCCTCCAGAATATGTGAGGTTTGAAGCCACCACTGCAGAGAGAGAGAAGAGTATCCGGAGAGAGGATCACTAATATACATGGGCATCTGATCACTGAGCCAAAAGGTTCGGTTATGAAGACGGCCAAAAGGGAGAGCCACGAAGGTGGCCACCATTTTCCCCATAAACAAAATGCAGAGGTGCACGGATACTCTGAGGACGGAGGACTTACCTCGTAAGGTATTAAGGTGGTGTCTAAAAGTAGTCCCAGAAAAAAAGGGGATTCGCTGTAAAGGACACTTGGGATTTCTTGAGATTCAGAACCCAACAGTGGTCGAACCAAAAACTGACAAGTCGAATGAACATCGCGGTTCCTTGTATGGTGCCTTTATCAGCAAATCGTCCAAGTATAAAATAACATTTTTTTCCTTGTGCATGAAGTGCTGCTGTCATCACCGCCATAATTTTGGTAAAACACCCAAGGGGCTGAGGACAGATCGAATAGCAAAGCCCGAAATCAGAAATGCTGAACCATCACAAAATGGAGGAACTGTTGGTGAGGCTCGTAAATTGGCACATGTAAATAAGCAACCTTGATATCCAGCAATACGAGATGCTCCGACGGCTCCAGGCCTGAAATGACGGCACAAAGTGACTCAATTTTGAATTTGTGATACGCCACATAAAAGGTTCAAGGTTTTTACATTTAAAAATAAGCCACAATGAACAGTCAGGTTTTGATATCACAAAAGAGGAAAATAGAATCCCTCTGTCCGATGCTCGGTAGTTACCGTCACAAACACTTGGGAGCACAACAGCTCTTGCAGTGCCTGAAGAAGCCTGGACCAATCTATTTCCCTTTAATAAAAACGATGGGTTGGCGGATATGCAAATTCTATCCTGTAGCCTTCGGAGATTATGCCCAGAATCCATCTGTCCCTGCAGGACGCCTCCCAAATGCCCTGGAAATGCAGCAGGCGAGACCCTACCATGGGATCCGCATAATTAGGAAGGAAGGCGGTCATGCCAAGGATTTGTTGACAAGATCCAGCGGCTACCGAAGCGTCAGAGACTGTGAAACCTCTGTTTCTAGAGGGGGTATATGCACCTCTGGACGCCTCTAAATTTGGCAGTGCCATGAAAGGAGCAAAAAGACAGCCCCTGAAACTGCTTTCTAGTTAAGGGAGCCACGGAGGAAAGAAAGGTAGACTTGCCCCCCGTGGCCTGAGCAATAAGCTTGTCTGGCTCAGATCCAAACAGAGTTTCGCTAGTTAAAGGCAAAGCCTCCACTGCCTTTTTAATCTCAGCTTCGGCCTGCCAAGACCTAAGCCTCAAGGAATGTCATTCTGTGACTACCAAGACGGATATCCTACCTCCTAAAGCTGCCAAATCTCTATTAGCCTCTCCCAAGTAAATTGAGGATTTTTGAAAATGTTCCAAAAGAACTAGCAGCTCTTCACTAGGCCTGTGCTCTTCTAGGCCCCTGGACAAATCTCCCACCCAGGTCTCTATGGCTCTGCAGACTCACGAGGAGACAAGGGCCGGATGAAGAAGCACCACCGCCATGGAATAAATATGTTTGATAAACAGTTTCTAAATGCCGATGCAGCGCCTCTTAAGACAATAGCACCCGGACTAGGAAGAGTCACTTTCTTAGAGAGTTTAGAAACTGAAGCATCACCTTGAGATTGAATTTCCGGTACTTCTTTACTTTCACGGCGCCAGCATGGCGCCGCGCGCGTACTTCCGGGTTACGCTCGCCACTAATTAAGTAAAATAAACTAAGTTAACGCCATGCCAACATGGATAGTTCATACCTCCACTATCCATGTTGGCATGGAGTTGATTTTAATTAGCGTGGCGAGTGTAGCGAGCCACCGAGCCCGCAGCATGGGCGAGCGAAGGGAGCCCCGCAAGGGGACTCTGACGCGCGGCGCCATGCTGGCGCCGTGAAAGTAAAGAAGTACCGAATTTCCCACTTCACTCTTAAATCGTCTGAAAAAGTGATTAAAAATACACAATGATGGAGACGGGAGCCAGAAGCTCTGGTTCAGACACATTTAGAGTAAGTTTAATCCCCAGAATAAGGGCATCCAACTGCGCACCTTCTTGGACATCCTCCTCTAAGGCCTGAACAGGTTCCTTGTCCTGAAATTCTCCCTCCTCAGGGATATCGTCCTGCTCCTCTTCAGGTATCAGTCTGCAGAACATACAGGATGCCCCTCTTATTAGGAGGAGGGAGTCCCCCAGTGACCTGCGAGGGGATTTTAACTGACCTGGGAAGTGAATCCACTGACTTAAGTCTCTAGCCCAGGCAGGCTATGCAGAGCTAAAAGATGAAAGCTGGGAGTGTAACATTTCCCGATCTCTGTGGGACACAGCTAACAAAGAGGCAGAGTAGATTTAAAAAACTGGTAAAACCCCCCAGTGTTTAATGGGGTAGATGGCAGGTCAGAAACAGCCTCAGTCATCTTTCAACAGGCTTCACATAAAGGCACACCATTAACGTGCGGTGTGAACGGTTCTTTACATTGCTTACAATTCAGGGCTCAACAAACCATGGGCACCAGGTCGCCACGGCAACCAGATTCTTCTTCCTGATGACCAGATTTTTGGGGGAGGAAGCAGAATCTGGGCTTGGATGGGTGGGCTTATGGTGCAGTTGTCACCCCCCTCCCACTAGCTGTATAGGAGCCAGAGGCATAAGAAGGTCCATCGCGGTGAGCGGTTCGGGAGCCAATCAGAAGTGGCAGTGGTAGCTCGACTCCTGATTGGCTATTGGGCAGATCAAAATGGCTTGCGGTCATTGGGTGAGATTTTAAATAGCCGTGCCGGACCTGCTCTTATACAGAGAGGGGGAGCCGCTAGTCTGGACAACCGCTCTTCCTAGTTCGCCTGCCCTCCTCTGCTCATTGTACTCTAGTGCCCATTATCCCAGCTCTCCCACTCCCTGCACAGGGCTCACCGTACTAGCTGCGGTCTGTGCAGAGTGCTGCAGTTACTGAAGCTGCCATTCAGCGTCTGGTGCCGGCTGTGTAGGAGCCGATCCACTCACATGGATGCCACTGTCACCTCACACCCCCAGGCCATTGCGGCCACCTCCACATGGCAGTCCGGCCAGCGCAGCAGCATGAGCACCCTGCTCTGCCCAACCCGCATCTACCGCCTGCAGGAGAAAGGGGAGTTGCAACAGCTGAATGACCACCTGGCCATCTACATAGACATGGTGCGGAGCCTGGAGAATAAGAACAGCGTGTTGCAGATGCAGGTCACCGAGCAGGTACATGTTAATCCCTGGCAGACCATAGTAACCCAATAGCAATAAGCATTTAACCCTGGCAGAGCATATTAATATATCTAGGTACGCCTCTGCCTGGATTCCTACAGTATTAGTGATTATTAATTATGTTTCTTTTGTAACAATGGGGGGGGGGGGGCACCAAAAATATCAGTGTACTGGGCCCCAAGATTTCTGTTGTCAGCCCTGGGCATAATGCCAAATATTGCCCGTTCTGGGGTTACCAACAGTGCTGAAATCACGTGTTGTGTAGTAAATCACCACACCTGGGTCCAGAAACTCCTTATTACAGGACATTTCCATAAACAATGAAATAACTCTGCCTCCTGAGCCCCACATTGAAGGCACAAGTGCCCAGTTAATAGCCCATCATGTACCTACAGTGAAAGGTAAGTTCTATGTATAACATTAAGAAATAGTTCAACATAAGAGGCAGCAGGTATCAATTTAATAGAGGATTCTAAAGTTCTCAACAGTTGTTTTGTATTTACTTTATGAAGATAGTCTCTCCATTGTGCCATCCCAGTTCGCAGGTCATCATGTTGTAGGGGGTTATGAAGAAATTAATAATGAACGGAGATTGCCTTAAGAGAGGCATTTTCAGGTCTCAGGAGCATGTCCAATGGGTTTGTGTAGTCCTTGGGAGAGAGCACCCACACATACCTCCCAACATGACCCTTTCCACGTCCCTCTTAATGTTTGATTAACATCACCTTTGTGGAAGCGCCATTCTTATCAATTAACCCGTTCAACACAGATGAAGGTAATCATACATTACAAGGGAAGTCCAGGAGCAGAGCATTGTGTCCCTCCTGGAGAGGGTCATGTTGGGAGTATGGCCACATAGTGTTGTGCTTGGAGAAATGCTAAAGGGAAAGACTGTAAAACTGGATATTTGGTTTCTTAGACTCCCTGTTGACAAATTGCCCCAAGTTAGTAATCCCATGGTGCTGCCACAGGGAAAATGGATAGTGAGCTGTGCCATGTTGAAACTGCGGATTAGAGATCAAGGGGAGATGACGAGAAATATATGGGTTCAATGATTGGTTATGGCGTAGTAGATGCCATACTTTGAGTAGCGGTTTATGCTGTATTGGGAGAGGCAATTCCTCATCATGCCAATGTAGAAAAATAATTATTCTACAGTATCTCTATTTAAAAAGGTGGATTCAACAGTGGTGTTAGCATACATATCCTTGCCATGTAACCAATCCCGATGGTAACGTAGGTGGGAAGCGTGGCTTATATTCAGTAATATTATGAAGATTAATGCCCCCATTCGATCTGGGTTGTTGCAATTTTATCAGACCAATCCTTGCTCTTTTTCCCCATTCCAAATAAATGTATGATCTTATTAATTTTATGTGTGTATAAAATTAAAATTCATCAATAAAATTGTGAGAGATTGAAAAGGGTATAAAATTCTTCGAAAAAAGGACCATTTTGACTAAATTAGCTTGACCTAGGTATGATAATTTTAAATGCCTCCAGATGTTGATGTAAATTTGTATTCGTCAAATAATAGTGTTCATGTTAAGATCATACAAACTGCCCACATTTTCCAGTAAATGGATACCCAAATAGGTGCTGGCTTTCTTGGCCCTTCGAATAGGTATATCGGCGTGCCATGTCATGCGAACATAGCCTAGTTTTAGATAAACAGCTGTAAGTTTTTCAAAATTAACTTTGAGACCATTGATAGCTCGTATCATTTGGCACAGTTTCAGGATTCAAAGACCGCCTAGGGGAGGAAATGAATAACAAAACATCATCTGCAAAAGCAGAGATCTTCAATTTAACATCACGTAATCGAATTCCCTGGAATAAGAGCCAGTTCTGCAACACTCTAAGCATGGAGGTCCAGAGCCAAATTAAAAAGTAAGGGTGAAAACAGGCAGCACACCCTTGTGCCCCTAGTTAAGGAAATCTGTCCTCCTGTGGCGCCATTAACCAACAAAGAGGTTGTTGGCAAAGTGTAAAAGAAACCTAGGACCTAAACCCCGCCTATCTAAAACATTATATAGATAAGTCCACGACATCATGTCAAAGGGTTTGGTAGCATCTAGGCCAGTGGTAGTCAACTCCAATCCTCGAACGCTACCAACGGTTCACATTTTCTAGATCACCTCACATGTGCACTCATTACTGACTGACACATTATAAATGATCCACAGGTGAAGCAAATTACTTTACTTATGATTCTGTGAGGAGACCAGGAAAACGTTAACTGTTGGTAGCTCTTGAGGACTGGAGACTAACTGACATTGCAGCGGCTAACGTCATACAGATCCCATATATCGAGTGCCTGCCCTTAGTGAACTCCAATTGATGCTTAGGGAGCATCGGGCTAAAAGACACTAAAGTCTATCAGCCAGTATTTTAGATAATATCTTGAAATCAGCATTCAATAATGTTAGCAGTAAGAGGAAGGGAGTATAAAATATTTGTCAGGTTTTGGGATGAGGGAAGTAAATGCCTGATTTAAAGTGGGAAAGATGGGGTTATGTTGGATTTGATCATAAAGATGAAGATATGAAGGTATAACATCAGTTTGCAATATTTTAAAATATTCTATGGAAAGTCCGTCTGGACCAGGTGTTGGTACTTGTTTCCTAGCACGGCGCCCACGATTTTAATCTTATGCCATTGTTTTGATCGCATCGCATGCGATGCGATCAAAACGATTTAATTGTACATGCACCCTAATGGGTGATTACTATGTTACATGCACCCCCATTGTTAACGCCATTGCCACTATGAATGCCAACCCAAAGTGTGGCGAGCGCAGCGGTATGCGTCCTCTGACCTTTTCATACCCCCACTATCCACGTCGGCATTGAGTTGATTTTATATAGTGTGGCGAGCACAGCGAGCCCAAAGCGTGGCGAGCGCAGCCACACTATATAAAATAAACTCCATGCCGACGTGGATAGTGGGGGTATGAAAAGGTCGGAGGACGTGTACCACCACCCCTTGCGGGCTCGCTGTGCTCGTCACGCTTCGGGTTAGTGTTGATAGTGGGGGGGTCTGGGGGTGCTTTTAACATAGTAATCACCCATCAGGGTGCCTGTAAAATGTGAAATCGGGTGCAACCGCGTTGCATCGCATGCCATTGTAATGGCATGCGAAGCGACGCGATGTTAAAATTGTATAGGAAGCTCTTAAAACCCTAATATCAGGTCAGATCGGGTCCCATCGCATACCTTAACTAATGGTATGTGATGTATTTAAACACAGAGGATATTGCCTTAGCAATCTCTGCTTCCGTTAACGCAGCCTCCAGGCTTTCTTGCTGTATGGGCGTCAAACAAGGCAAGTTAGCCTCATCTAAAAATATATTGTGCAATGCATGATCTGTAGGGGTTGGTGTGTATAAAGAACAATAATAGTTCTGAATACCGACAAGATGTCAGAGGTCCTAGTTAAAAGTGCCAGTTTGGGTATCTTTAACTGCAGCTATATGGAGTCTGCGTTTAAAAGTCTTAGTCATATTAGCGAATAGGGTACCAGTCTTGATGTCCCAGCGAAAATATTTTTGTTGTGTGTAATCAATTTAATCCACACCTGGGTAACCAAAAAGCTGTCTAAAGCTTGGCGAGTGGAGAGGTAGGCCTGATGGGAATTATCTGTTGGATTGAAAATATAGTTTGTTAAAGTGGCTTGCATAGAATTTTATAAGTCTGTATATTGAGCACCGATTTCTTTGTTTCGGTTCGAGACATAATGTGGCCCCTCATCACCGCCTTAGATGTCTCCCAAAATAGAAAGGGGTTATCCCAATGTTTTAAATTGTCATCTAGGTAATTTGCTCACTTTAATTTAAAATATTGTTTAAATTGGTCAGAATGATAGAGGTAGGACGGGAAGTGCCAGCGAAAGTATGCGATCCTCCCGAACATGCTTCAAGTGTCACAGAAATGGGAGCATGATCGGAGACCACTATGTCACCTATAGTTACTGTCATATTGGAGAGTAAGGAAGAGGAAAGCAAAATATAAAATATACGACAAAGGGACTTATGTACCGCCGAATGAAACGTATAGGCCCTATCAGCTGGATTAAGAATCCTCCAAGGGTCCACCAAAGAGTATTCTGCGAGCATACAGGAAATAAAATTCCAGTGGTGCCTAGAGAGCATTGAGGATGTTGAGCATTTGTCTAAGGATGGATCAGATACTGTGTTGAAGTCAGCACCCACAACTAAATCATGATTGGGTCTAAGTAAGAGCTGGGAAATGGTCTGAAAAAAAAGGCATGCGGATCTGTAGTTGGGGAATAAATATAAACTGTAATAAGCATCATAAATCTGAACATCCAGCAATAAGTATCTACCTTCAGGGTTAGTGATTGTGTTATTAATGGTATAAGGTAGTCATTTAGCAAAAAGGATCCCCATGGGATTTAGATGGCGACACGCAGATACACACTCATTAATCCAAATATCATGTAGAGAGGATTGATCTCCCTGTTTCCAGTAGGTCTCTTGATAAATACTATATCAGGTTTATGTTATTTAAGAGAACTTGAGATTTTTTTTCTGCTTAATAGGAGTATTCAGTCCCCCTACTTGGCTACTAGATTTTAAATAAATTTGTTGAGTACTGGCTTATATGCAAAAAGATTCAGGGAAGCCTTAGTAGAAGTGTCATGCTTCACAATACACACTCAAAGCAAACAACACTTCTTACACCCCAGAAAGAGAGGAATACGCATATAAAACCAATAGGGGGGGGGGGGGGGAAGAGGAGCCCACCTGTCCCCGAATTGAGTCAGCAGTGCAGTATACAGGGATATTCCTGAAAAACTCTCCACCACTCACCCAGCATTTGTGACACTGCTCTGAGGAGGAGGAAGCGGTCCAACTGTTCTGGAAGTTCTGTAGAGACACAGTCAGGATGGAAGAGCACAGTGGGCTGTACTGGCACCTAGATGCTGAGAGGACTCCGGCAGAAGCTCAGCCCCCTCCTTCCTCCTGCTGCGCTGAACACAGCGGTGCTGCAGCATACAGTGCGCTTCGCTGGTCCAGCTGTCACCCAGTGCATTGCACCTACAGGACCTCCGACGGGTGACAGACCACGGACCCTTAACGACAGTCGCACACAGATGCGGAGGGTCCCCGGTGACTATGGCCAGGGTCAGAGGCACACTCTGCAGGAAGTGCCACCCTGTCTGTTTCAGGAAGTCAGGGCCAGCAGCCCAGACTGCCTGAAACACACACAAATATAAATACATAAATAAAAAACGTTCAAGATTAACAGGCAACATCAAAAGATTATGTTAACAGGACGAATATAATATAACAGTTAGTGCACATATACCAAACTACTTCTCAACTTACAGCATGCTTAAAATTGATGTATAGAATTTAAGTATAAAAAAATTAGATAATGGTCAAAATCTTAATTGGAAAAACACCTACTGTACCTCATTTGTAAAGCCAGGTTTTCTTGATAGTTTGATAATGCCATGTCAGATACGGTGTCTGAAGAAATAGAAGCTGGAGATGAAGACCTTTCTTTATCTTCTAGAATATCCACTCTAACCAAAGAGCTGAATTCATCCTCAGAGTTGTCCTCCGATACAGAACCAATAATAAAGCGAGAATGATTCAGGGCTAGCATTTTTGCGTTAGGCAGAGACTCTTCCATGTTTTTTGCAGGGTAGCTTAAAAAGCATTCAATAATAAACAAAGATTAATAGTTGGTTCTGCCAGGCAACTTCTTACAGTTCTATATACTGTATGGGCGACAAAAGCATACTGTATGTGCATCCTCAAGGCAGCATAGTGCCTTAGCAAAGGCAAATTCACTCTCTAATGGACAAAACCATATGCAGGTGGGGCTGATTTAACATGTGCAGAGGGTTAGATTTGGGTGTTATATCGTTTCTGTGCAGGGCGGTGTTGGGTGTTATATCGGATGTGGATCAGTTGGTCACCAGCAAGTTGTTAAACAGTCATTAAGTCGACATGCAGGAAGGTCTACATGGGTTAGGTTGGCAGGGTCATAAGGCCGACATGTGTAAGGTCTACAGTGAAAAAGTCCACGTTTTTTTTTCTGTATTATTTTTTTATTTTTACCCTTATGTCCTAGTGGATGGTAGGGCATGAAATACCACCTGTCGGCACATGTTGTGTCGACATGGACACCGAAATGTACCACCATGTCCCTTCGCATGGCTCACTGCACTCGCCATGCTTCAGGCACGGGGCCTCGCTATGCTCAGAACACTATTTTATTCTCCCACCACAATACTAGGGCATGAAATACCACATAGGCACATGTCAGCTAAAAAAAAAAACCTAACCTATTTGGTGGTGACCCAATGAGCGTATTCCGCTATATTGTTTCTGTACTGGCTGCTATATTTTACACTGCAATATAGATATCAGTTTGAAGAACAAACCTAACCCAGATCGAATGCTCTCTACACCTGTTATATCTGCCTCCCTGCAGTGCACATGGTTTTGTCTATAAGGGCGGGATGTATTACTATACATCGCCACCCTTCGCCAGCGCATATGTTCTAACATATGCAGCTGGCGATGCGGTGACGGAGCCCCCCCCCCGCGATACCTGTACTCTGGTGTGGTCTGGGGTCTCCATCATCTCCCTGCCGCCTGGCTCTCCCCTCACGCCGACAGCTAAGCAGGCTGTCCCCGGCACCTCCTCCTCCCCCTGCAGCCGGAAGGACCAGGTAAGCAAGAGGGAGAGGGGGGGGGTCGGCGGGTTTGCTGCGGAGGCGGCGAAAAGAAGCCCATAGGCTTCTATAGGGTATCGGCACCCAAAGGTGGCGCTACCCTTCCCTGCGGTAACGAGGCAGCGGGGTTTTAATACATAGGGAAATGCGGTAAAACAGGGGTTTTACCGCATATTCCCCTTAGTACATCCCGCCCTTAGAGAGTGAATTTGCCTTTGCAAGTAAACCTAAATAATCCTATAGGTAGAGAACGTGTGTCCTGTTGTGGTGCACCATAAAGAATTAATTAGAGCCAATAAAAAGTAACTTTTAATTGATTTGTTTAAAACTGCGAAATATAAAACCAAAAACCAAAGATTGACAAACAAAGTGAAAAATAGTGCATGTTAAAAACAGCACATGTGGGGACTTGTGTGTCTTCAATCAGTCTTTTAATTGATATATTCCTGTTGTGTTGCGTATTATTTAGAGTTTGTCAATCTTTGTGTTTTGGTTTTATATTTCGCAGTTTTAAACAAATCAATTAAAAGTTACTTTTTATTGGCTCTAATTAATTCTTTATGGTGCACCACAACAGGACACACGTTCTCTTTCTCTGAATTCTGATACATCTCCGTGTCAGTGGTAGCACACCCCTGAAAGAAACAAGGAATCATCCAACCAAAAGTGGTATGCAGTCCACTATTTGTCGACACATGAAAAAAGACATGTCGACCAAAATCATGATTTTTTTCATAATTTTTTTTCCCATTAAAACCAACTTGCTCATACTTTACAGTCCCAGTGGGCATAGGGGGAGAATTTAATAGTGTGCCTAGCGCAGCATGGCAAGAGCAGAAAGCCGGCAGGAGCAGGCTGGAGGTGGGGACCGGCACGAGATGTAGCAGCAGGCAGGGAGCGGGACCGCAGATGCAGAGCAGAGACCGGGGGCACGGCGGAAGAATAGAAAGAAATCCTATTCAAAAGACTGGGCGGCCGCTGATTGGCTGAGAGCTCTGCCAATCAGCAGCCACCCAGTCTTTTGAATAGGATGGTTTCTATTCTCCCGCTTGCCGTGGGGACCACAGAGCAGAGTCCATGGTAGCGAGCGGTAGCAGCGGGAGAATAGAAACCATCCTAATGAAAAGACTGGCGGCCGCTGATTGGCTGAGCTCTCAGCTAATCAGCGGCCGCCCAGTCTTTTGAATAGGATTTCTTTCTATTCTCCCGCCGTGCCCCCGGTCTCCGCGCTGCATCTGCGGTCCCTGCTCCCTGCCTGCCGCTACATCTAGTGCCGCTCTCCCGGACCTGTCCCCACTCCCAGCCTGCTCCTGCCGCTCCCCAGGACCTGTCCCCACTCCCAGCCTGCTCCTGCAGCTCCCCCGGACCATTCCCCCCTCCCCCAGATGGCTGCATATGATTTATCTTATGTGCAGACCGTCTGACATCTGGATCTGATCGGATGTCAACCCTTACGCAATTTGGAAAATTTCACCCGATTTCTAGGCCCGATCCTCCAGAATTGGGTGAAATCGGGCCCAAATCGCGTAGTGTATGGGGGCCTTAAAAGGTGCCCATACACTATGCGATTTTGGTCTGATTTCACGCTATTTCAGCACTTGGGCCAATAAATCAACCTAAAATCGCATGTGTGTGACATTTGATCTGATCCAGTGTGCAGTGGACCGGATCAGGTCAGACGTGCAGCATGTACGATGACGTCCGACCTCTGGCAGCGGGTGGCTATTAAAATGCAAATGACTAGCCGGAGGTGAACAGTGCAGCAGCGGCTATTAGAATTTAAAATAATGTGTCAAATGAGAGGCCGGCTTCCGATTGGCTTAAGCACTATCAGCCAATCAAAAGCCAGCAATCATTTGACACATTATTTAAAATTCTAATAGCCACCGCTGCCCGCCCACTGCACTAATCACCACCGCTGCGCCCGCTGCCAACCCCACTGTTCCTCTCCAGAACCACAGACTGCCCCACTGTTCCTCACCGGCACAGCTGATGCACCTGCCGCCCTTCTGCTCCCCATTTTTTTTACATGTGATAAATCGCATGCGATTTATCACATGTAAAAAATGGCACATCAAGTGCTAAATTATATGTGAGCCTCCCATGGAGCTGCTGGGCAGCTCGCAGAAGAATTGAGTCTGACTTGTCCTCAGGACAAGTCAGCCTAATTTATAGTGGCCCTTCGTGCTTATTTCACATAAGGCATATTGCATTAAATTTATCAAACCTTGACAAAGCGTATGTAATTTATCTTACTAATATACACATTACCATACCTCCCAACTTTTGTGCTGGTGAAATAGGGACACTCGCGCGGGTTCGTCCGGAAAGGGGGCGGGCGTATGTAAATGAGGGTGCGGCTTATGCTAATTAGCTGCTACCTCATTTTCATACGAGAATAGACACTGTGCGCATGCGCACAGCGTCTATTCTATTAGATTGGGGGGTCTCCCAACTGCCACCCCCTGCAGCGGGACAATGCCTGCCACGGGTGGGACAGCGGGACAGGACCCGAAAATCGGGACGGTCCCGCTGTAATCGTGACAGTTGGGAGGTATGCATTACTTGTACAATACATTTATCTGATGGGCCCTCTGCCCTGTCCAGGGGCAACAGCAGCTTCTTATGGTCTTCATTATTATTATTATTTTTTTAAAATGATTATTATTTTCCCCAAGGGGGAGACGGGAGTGTCAATTACACTCTAATCAGGCTGTCTGGCTGCTCACACTATCACAGTAGAGCTGGTTCCCTATAGGGATGGCCATTGATTATTGCAAAGCATTGATTGTTTATGGCCAATGTCAAATACTTTTGCCATCGATGAGGGAGAATCAGATAGTTTTGCTCCATCAATGGCACAGCACAACCGATGTTTTGCTGTTTTTTTTCCCCTCAAAGTGCCGGGACATGAAGCATAGCTCGGAGCATCCCTCGGCACCAGTGAAGCCCTGCACCTGTGTTTTAATTGGCCCACAGGCCAATCAGTCAGTCAAGACCAAGGATAGGTAAAAATATCAATGTCATCCATTGCATATTTTAACAACAATCGCTGGACAGTTGCACTATTTCCCTCAATGGCAATGATGGCTATCCCTAGTTCCCTATCAGAGGTATAGGCACTGCAGAAGGAGCAGGGCTGCCAGCAACCAAGATAGCTGCCGCAAGCTGAAGGGAGGAGGAAATTATCAGAGCTCCCGGACGCACATCAGCCGCTGCTGCCTCTCAGGTGGAGGGAGATCCAAGTATAATGGTCCCTGGCTGGGGGTGCCTTTAGCTCACAGGGACCGGCCCAACGTTGGTAGTATGTTGCAAATGGTTGCCTCTGGCTTTTATATCCAAGGCATTTCTGTTACAGCTCCTTTTACTTTGCGGCTAATTTCCCACTAACCTGCATTAACCTACAACAGCAGTTCTCAATCTCTGGGTCCTGTCCCAAAAGTGGGTCACGACTCCATGTTGCTGACCATCAGGCTGATGGCTTTTCTAAACTCAGTCAGTGATTCAAAGAGTCTAAAAAATCTGTTGAATGGTCTGTTATTTTAGACCCATCACTTTGTGCCTCCACAATGCTGCCATGCCTGTGCTGTCTGCTGACTACACATGTGATGTGATTATCACCTGCAGTCACTTGCTGGGGTCCGGTCATTATTTTTATTGTCTGATGGGTTCCCAAAGCAAAGTAGTTTGAGGACCCCTGACCTACAAGTACCCAGAGCAATGCGTTAACATGGTTGCCACACCTGTAGTCAGTACTTTCAAGCCGGGTACACACTAGCAGTTATGCTCCATGAGCGATGTCAGCAGTGTTTTCCTTTGTACTGCGGGGCAAACGATATAAAATAAACCATTATATGGTTGTAAAACGCCTGTTTCAAGTAAGAAAAGTGTGAGCATCATATTTCACTAAAAAAAAAAAGCATACCTTTATGGGTGAATACAGTGCATGTTTTATGTAAGCACTTCTTTTGAAAGAAAAAAATATCACAACTACTTTACAAAGGTACCTTTATGAGCTTTAATATCACAGTGTTGCATGTAAGCACTCGGCATACGGTCATATGGTCGACCACACTTGGTCGACAGTCATTATTTCGACACGGGTCAGGTCACTGTTTTTTGAGCCGACAGGCAGAATTTCATGCCATACCATCCACTAGGGTGTGGTGGGAGAATAAAATAGTGTGCCGAGCGCAGTGAGGCACCGTACCCAAAGCATAGCGAGCGATGCGAGGGGCTGCGGTTCACTTCCAACTGTGACCACATCGACTGTCGACATTCGGGTCAAAAAAACAGTGAAAAACCCATGTTTGACCCAAATACCCGTCGACCAAAGTACTGTAGACGAAACGATCCATACCCTAAGCACTTATCATACGGGATTCTGTATGAAATCCCGATGGTCAAAATACAGACAGTTATTGACCGACGGTCAAAATCCCGGGTGCCGGACGGGGTCCCGACAGTTGGGATCTCGTCAAAACACCGACAGCCGGGTTCCCGACGGCCACCTGCTATTTTCCCTCGTGGGGGTCCACGACCCCCATAGAGGTAGAATAGGTGGCTCGAGTAGCGAGCCACCGTGCCCACAAGGGGCTTAGTTGAGCTCACCATGCTGTTTGGGTCCGGCCAGTAGGGATCCCGACTGTCGGACCCCTGTACCACACCCAAAATCCCGACATGGTCAAAATCCCAACATACAATGTAGAAAGGAGAAAAAAAAGTCGACAGGTCACGAGGTCAACTTTTTCACTGTTTTTTTTACCCGAATGTTGACACAGTCGACAAGGACACAGTTGGAAGTCAACCGCAGCCCCTCGCATCGCTCGGCACACTATTTTATTCTCCTACCACGCCCTAGTGGATGGTAGGGCATGAAATACTGCCTGTCGTACATGTCGGCTCCAAAAATAGCCGAACGAAAGCCATGTTGACCTTTTCTCCTGTCTACATTCTATGTCGGTATTTTGACCTTGTCGGGATTTTAAATGTTGGGATTTTGACAGTCGGTCAATGGTTATCGGTATTTTGACTGCATCCTATCATACGGAATGCTATAAGAAATATATAGTAACATTTATTTCCATATAAACTCATCCATTTTGTAAATTATTTTTTTTGCGTGAATCTGTTGCATTATGAGATCCATAATTTGATGAAAATAACCATATGAAAATCAAAATTTTATATCATGTCAACCTTTTGCCTGTGGACCTTCCCATTGTCAACCTAATGCTTGTGTCGACCTAATGACCCATACCCACGAAACTGGGATGAGAGAAAAACCCTTGATGTTCTCTCACTGTGGTTTATTCAAGTACATTGGGGCAGATGTATTAAGCCTTAACAAGAGATAAATGCAAGGGTAATAAAGAGAGATAAACGACCAGCCAATCACCTGCTAACTGCCATGTTACAGGCTGTGTTTGAAAAAAAGTCAGTAAGGAGCAGATTGGCTGGCGGTTTATCTCTCTTTATCACCCTTGCATTTATCTCATTAAAGCTTAATACATCTGCCCCATTGTCAGTATTTACCTGTTACATGTTTGTGTGCCTGAGTCCAATTATTTAAGTAAAAGTTTTAACAATAGAAAAGTGGGTACTTGTTTAGTTTCACGGCGGGCGATCTATCCGATGCAATTTTTTTACCTGTTCATAACCCCACTATCCACTACGCATGGAGTTGATTTTATATAGTGTGGCGAGCACAGCGAGCATGAAGCGTGGCGAGCCCCGCAAGGGGACGCAGATTACTGCGCTCGACACACTATATAAAATTAACTCCACGCGTAGTGGGGTTATGAACAGGTAAAAAAAAAAAAATCGGATTGGCCGATATCGCATCCAATATATCGACAGCCGTGAAACTAAACAAGTACCGAAAAGTGCCCCAACAAAAAGAGTATACTGTACCTGTACTTTCCTCTGTACTTTTTGCTCTAAACCATTACTCTAGGATAGTGTCTAGATCAGGCATTCCCAACCACGGTCCTCAAGGCACACCAACAGTGCACGTTTAAAGCTGTGTACACACGGGGGCAATAGGGGCTGAAATCGCTGGAAATATGGTCGCTGGCGCCAGGTGGGCGCTCCCGGTTTCAGCCCCTTTCTAATCGCTGGTCGCAGGAGCTTGCTCCTGCGACCAGCTAATTACCTCTGCGGCACCGCCAGCAGAGGTTCCTTTTCATCAGCGACCATCTCTGGTCGCTGATGCAAAGGAGACACTGGGCAATATATTGCTCAGCAATATATCTTCCCCCGTGTGTACAGGGCTTTAGTGATATCCAGGCTTCAGCACAGATTTAATCAGAATCCCTCAGATACTAATTAAGCCACCTGTGCTTGAGCCTACAAAACCTGCACTGTTGATGTGCCTTGAGGACCGTGGTTGGGAATGCCTGGTATAGATCCCCTTCAATTTCTAGTCTCTACCTGTCCAATTGGACATAGAGTGAGAATATAATAGTGTGACTGACCATGCAAACCATGCAAGGGGACGCAGTACTCCATGTCGACAAGTTTAAAAAAAAAACAGCTATGAGCTAATAAATGGAAAGGAACACCAGTCATGTGTGTTAGTAAAGTATCTGTATAACTATCATGTGAAACACCTTGGTGTGGTGCTATTAGATATCAGCAAAACTTGATAGATATATATTTTTTTAAGGCACATACTACATTTAAAATTTAAATACATTACTGCATTCCTGCAGACGGCGCCTCAGACACAGTACTATCATTTCCCTGTACAGTGACACCTTAGTGATGGGCGGCACCGGGACACCCCAGGGTGGAGGGTAAATAACCTATCACCATGTGCTCTACTGTGACAATATACCAAGTCACCCATAGGACCTCCCCTAGGTGCTACTACAACAAGCACATAGATGTACATACTATGAACATAGCCACACATGGATGCATCACGGTGTCCTGCGGGCGGCTCACAAGTCCTCCCCATGCCGTGAGCCTCAACCGCTCAGGCCACACAGTGGGAGATGTCAGCGAAGCGTAGACACATGCCTCCCATTCATTCACCGCAATAGCCGCAACCTTCCTGACTCCCACACACAAGGCACTCACCCAGCAGCGGCTACAGAGGAAACAAGTGACAGGGACGGGGTCTTC
This sequence comes from Crinia signifera, assembly GCF_055691185.1. Classification (NCBI taxonomy): domain Eukaryota; kingdom Metazoa; phylum Chordata; class Amphibia; order Anura; family Myobatrachidae; genus Crinia; species Crinia signifera. The sequence goes on along the minus strand of NC_139219.1, from coordinate 240,424,383 downwards.
GGCGGCCGCTCACTCGCTAGCCACTAGCACCATAGATTAGCACAACACAGAAGGATGCTACAGCGGCGTCTCCTAGCGCAGGTTCTAATCCACCATCGCCCGGCCTCCTTGCGGCTGGAGACCGCCCCCTGCCCGTCAGTCTCAGCCAAGGAGTGGTGTGATCGGGGTTACCACAGTGCGTGCAGCTCGGAACCCCGCCCCGAGGAAAGGCCACACTTCGGCTTCGAATGAGTGACAAGGACCAATAGGAAGCCGGGGTATGTGTGGGGGCGGGACCGATATAGATGGTACGAGCGGAGAGCGAGCCTCTCTTTAACTGAAGAGGGTGGACCGCTGTCATTCATGGCTGCTACTGTTTGCATCTCATGTAACCTGTCTGGCGGAAAGGTTACTTTAGTTTATATACAGTCGTCTATAAATATAGATCGATATATACAGGAACATATATATTTATATCTGTCTGTAGCTATTGATTTATAGCTATTTATATATATACATATGTAGAAACATCTCTACAGAGAGAGAGAAAGCTAAAGTACAAAAATCTTTCTCGGATCAGGGACAAAATGCTCTCTTTCTGCACTTCCCTATTAAGTTATGATTGCCATTACCTGTGGCAAAACACCTTAATTGATTAATTAGTGCAGTGCAGGTAATGGAAATTAAGCGGAAAGACCAGATAGAGAGCATAGTGTCCCTCCTGGAAATTGGTAATGTTTGGAAGTATACAGGCCCTTTTATTTATTAAAAAAAAAAAAAAACACATAAAACTTGCATTTAAAAATTAATTTGATTTTGATGCTAAACTTTACTAAATGTTACAAATCAGCAAATAGATAAATATTAAAATAAACAAACAAAACAAAAACAATATAATTTTTGGTACTTGTTTCCTAGCACGGCCACAACGATCATAATCGCGGTCATCGGGGGTAAAATCGGGGCCATCGCGGGCATCGCATGCGCAAAAAAATCGGGTGCGATGGGCCAGACGCGATGCCCGCGATTTCCCCATAGAGAACAATGTTAAATGCCTCAATTTACCCGCGATGACCACGATTTCCCATAGGAAACAATGTTAAATGGCTGAATGTACCCAAATTATCATAGGAACAATGGTAAATGGGCCAAAAACACCCCTGAACATTGAAATGTCCCCCCAAAAGTATTTTACGCCACGACGTGATCAACGTGAACCCGAAGCGTGGCGAGCGGCGGCGGTACGCGTCCTCCGACCTTTTCATACCCCCACTATCCACTAGGGCGTGGAGTGAGAATAGAATAGTGTGGCGAGCGCAGCGAGCCACCGAGCCCGAAGCGTGGCGAGCGGACGCGGATACCTGTGAAGCCCGCGAAGGGACGCGTTTACCTGTGAAGGTATCCGCGTGCGCTCGCCACACTATTCTATTCTCACTCCACGCCCTAGTGGATAGTGGGGGTATGAAAAGGTCGGAGGACGCGTACCGCTGCCGCTCGCCACACTTCGGGTTCACGTTCATCGCGGGGTGGCGTTAACTACTTTTGGGGGGACATTTCACTGGTCAGGGGGGTTTTTGGGCTTTCTGGCCCATTTACCATTGTTCCCTATGATGATTTGGGTAAATTGACCCATTTAACATTGTTTCCTATGGGAAATCAGGGTCATCGCGGGTAAATTGAGGCATTTAACATTGTTCCCTATGGGGAAATCGCGGCCATCGCGGGTGGACCATTTAGGCATTTTTAGGCGCACACGACGCGACCGACCCGATTTTTCACTGTTTTCAATGCATTTCAATGGAAAAATCGGGGGCATCGCGTCTGTCGCGTCGCAGGCCACTAAAATTACACCCGATGGCCAAGATTTGTGGCCGTGCTAGGAAACAAGTACCTAATTTTTTTTAAGGCTCCCCCTGCAAGTCGGAAAAACCATACCTACCAACATGACCCTCTCCAAAAGGGACACAGTGCTCTGTTTCTGGACTTCCAATACAGTATATGATTGCCATCACCTGTTTTCAACAGGTTAATGGATAAGAAAGGTACTTCCACACAGGTGATTGTAATCATAAATCAAAAGGGAAGTCCAGAAACAGAGCATTCTGTCCCTCCTGGAGTGGGTCATGTTGGGAGGTAATTTATCAACATTTTATCCATGCTATAAGTGAATTTGGTACTTATATGTTAGTTGGGCGCCCACTATAGTTAGTACGCTCATACCCCCACTATCCATGTCGGCTTGGAGTTGATGTTATATAGTGTGGCGAGCGCAGCGAGCCACCGAGCACGAAGCGTGTCAAGCGCAGCGCGGAAAACGAAGCAAATAGCTTTGGGGGTGCCCAACTAACATATAAGTACCGTGAATTTTATAGGACTATTTAAACGGGATGCGGTCATTTGGTCTACACCATGATGGTTGACAGTCATTAGGCCGACATAGGAAAAGGTTGAAATGGGAAAAGGTCGAAAGGCCATTAGTTCGACAGGTCAATAGTTCGACAGATCATTAGTTTGACAGTCAAAAGGTCGACATGGGGTTTTCCACAGTTTTTTGAGCCGACGTGCTAACAGGCAGTATTTCATGCTCTACCATCCACTAGGGCGTGGTGGGAGAATAAAATAGTGTGCCCAACGCATAGTGAGCGAAGCGAGGGGATGTGGTGCACTTTAAACTGTGTCCATGTTGACTGTGTTGTCAACCTTTTGACTGTCGACCTAGACATTGTCGAACTAATGACATGTCGAACTAATGACCTGTCGAACTATAACCATGTCGACTTTTTCCCATGTCAACCTAATGGTGTCAACCTAATGGTGTCAACCATCATGCTGTAGACCAAATGATCCCAACCCATTTACACAGTCCTATTAAATTCACTTATATCATGGACAAAACTATGGTAAATTACTTGGATATAGATATACAGGTGGTGAATAACACATTAGAGACCACAGTACATAAAAAACAGATCAGGGGGGCGTGGCTTGGTGGCCATCAGAGGCAGACGCTAAATACCTGGGCTCCCGTGGATCTGGCTCCCAACACCAGTTTTAGGCGTGCTACGGAGGTGGTCCTCGCTCCCCAAAGCCCCACTGAGGTGCCGGACAAGCCTGCAGTGGTTTGCGGGAGGCTGCGGAGTCGGGGTGACCGTTTACAGCCACCCGTGGATTGCGGCCTACCCGCGGCCTAGAAGCCTGGGCCTAGATTTTCTCAAGTACCCTCACCACGGGCTCCATAGCGGGTGCGTGCCGCCGGAAGATCCGGGAAGCCTCCTGAACTCCTTCCCCCACACTGGGCTCCCTCCAGGTGGCCCCCAGACTGGAAAACGAGTGTTGAGTGGCCCTGCTCCCCCATCAAATCTCTCCCTGCATACCCTGTCTGAAGCGGCGGCCATCTTGGAGGTGGCAGTGACAGGCTCCACAGGTTCCACACTATAACTAAAGAAGCCTGTCCTGAGCTGTCTGGCCCTGACCTACGTAATAGCCCAAATCCTTTGTGCTGCACAGGTTGTGCACCCCGGATGTTCCTGCTGTGCCCCCCTCCCCCATCCTGACAACAAAGGAAGGTGCTCCCCTGCTATACTCCCCTACAGACCCTGCTGAAGCCAGGAGGACATCCCCTTTCAACGTGATCTGTGCACTGAACGTCCACTGCCTCCTGATTTACCCCTGCATATACCTCTGTCTCCCAGGCAACCAACAGATACTGCCTGCTTCAGGCTATTCTTACTTGCCTCAGCCTGCAGAACAGCAATCACCTGTACTGGGCTTCTATCCACTGTAGTGCACCAGTGCCCCCTTGTGAGCCTTTGCTGCCACTGCTCCCCTCCTTTCCTTTCCCTTCAGAATATAACCACTCAATGAACTTATTATCCACTCTAAAGGTCCTCGCCTTTTGACGGGAGCGGTGTAAACTACAAGACATGGCCGCCGAGGGGGGGGGGGGGGCGACCGATGGCAACTGCCCACCCAATCTCTACTATGTGACTACTCATCGATGTTCGTGTCGTCTCTATAGCCTTTGAATTACGTGCTTCCGCCTTCAAATATTCTTCACATGGTGAAAAACAGAAAATCCAAGCTTAAACCCGTGGGGACTCCGAGGAGAGCGAGTGAGCGCAATTCTGATCTGCGACAATATCTAATGACTCCATCTTCTGACAACACATCAGACAATACCCAATCTGCCCCTCCTAACTCCCCGTCAATGCCCGCGCCTGCCGACAACATATCTACCACAGGCGACGCAGCACCCCCTTACATCTCTTCTATCAACAGAGAAATAAGCGAGATTCTCACGCACATTAAATCTCTACCAACGAAACAAGATCTTGTATCACTCGAGACTAGCCTGCTCTCCACTATCAAACAAGAGGTCTCGACAATTCAAACTGATTTATCAGCTCTGGACTCACGTGTTGACTCCCTGGAAGACCACGGTGCAACTTCAGTTCAGGCATTTAATCAACTTAAGGAAGTGATCGATCACCAGGCCTTTGAATTACAACTCCTGCGTACACGTGTTGAAGATTTGGACAATCGCGGAAGACGTAACAATATTAGAGTGAGGGGCCTGCCAGAGGATATTCCACAATCCAGCCTAACAGATGTCCTTACAAAGATCTTTGGAGAAATACTTGAACTAGACCCTCAAGAAAAGATCCAATTCGATAGAGCCCACCGTGCTCTCAAACCGAGAGGTACACCCACTGACAAACCACGAGATGTGATATGCCGCCTCTACTATTTCACACAGAAAGAAGAAATAATGAAGAAAGCCCGCCAATTAGATGATATAGACTTTAACGGAGATAAAATCCAACTCTTCCCAGACTAAGCTTGGTCCACACTGCAGCAAAGAAGGACCCTAAAACCCCTCACTGACGCTCTACGTAAGCTGAATCTGAAATATAGATGAGGCTTCCCGTTCAACATTCAAGTATCCCACAATGGCAAGCTGGTCATCTTAAACAAACCCACAGATCTCCCGCAATTTTTCACAACCCTCGGCATGCAACCCATACCCCTTCCAGATTGGGAATCCTACCATATGGCCCCAGAAACTCCTTCTTTGAATTTCCAAAAAGGACTCTGGGATAAAGTCGCCCCAAGAAGGAGACCTAGACATTCAACAAATACCACTCCCTCAGAAGTAACTTGAAAAGTCCTCGACCACCATGCCTGGTGAGATCGCAACGATATCTGCCTTTTAAAAAACTTTTATGTGTTTAATTACTGCTGCTTACAATAGGCACTTTTCTTTCGCAATGTTCTCCCTTTTGGTTCTCCTTTCTTCCCCAAGCAGACCCGTTGACATCTGTTGACTGTTTAGTTTTAAGTCATTAAGTGTTTTTTTTTTTGCTGTTAACACTGTCTGCAACTGGTATATAATCCTTACCCTACCCCATCTGATTCGCCTTCTCGCTTCTCGAGATTCTGTCAATTACCTCTCTACTGGATTTGATCTTGACTATTGACTTAGACAATCATAGCCTTTGATATTTAGTCTTAACTGGAAAATGTTTTCCCTCCACACAATCGAGACGACACCCGCATAATCGCTTTGTGTGACCTTCTGTGGTCGGGGTGGTTGCTGCGGTGTGTCCCCCTGTCTACCCCCTACTTGCTGCACCCTTTGAGTTATTGGATGAGGCTTGGGCAGGATCCCATGCCTGGTCCAATCGCAGCTAATCCTTCTATGGTACTTTACATTAGTTTATCTCTATATCTTTGTACGATTCTTAGTCTCTTTCCCCCCCCCCTCCCTTTGATGCGCTGTCATGTCAATCTTTATAAGCTTTCCCTAACCTCCTCTGTCTGGGATTTGGTGGAGCTGATGCCAATAACCATTCCAACGGAGTGGCTTACGTATACACTCTCTATACCCCGATTTAGACATGCCCAGCCCGAGTGACATGAAAATCGCCACCTTTAACGTTAAAGGGTTAAATATCCCTGAAAAAAGGTCTAAGCTGCTTAAATGCCTACATGACGATAAAGTAGACAGCTTTTATCCAGGAAACCCACTTCCGCACTGGTCAGGTTCCATCACTGAAATGCCATTACTACCCACATGTCTTCATGGCGAATAATTCCGCAGGCAAGACTCTAGGTGTTGCAATATTAGTAGCCAGACATATTCCACTCACCAACCTATCTACACATAAACTAGTAGAAGGTAGAGGTCTTTTTTTCTTTTAATTTTTTTTTTTTATTGCAGTTTTCAAAACATCATTACATACAATAGGGATATATTCTCCCTTGTATACATTTTAGACAAGACAATACATACATACATACATGCAAGACTTACAATTTTCGACAGTCAAATCAAATTTACTTGATGAGTATAATCAGTTCTATACATATCTCTAGCTTTATCTCTATATTGTAGGGGAAAAAAGAGAAGGGGAAAAAGAGGAGGAGGCGAGAGTTAAGTAGGACTTCTTAATATTCCTAGTGTCTAGTTTCTCTTACTCTCTGTCTGTGTTATCTGTGTTCCTCTAATGTTATATTATTGTCTGGAAGTTCTCCCATTCCTTACATAGTTTACGTATCTTGGAGTTTCCTGGTCTGTTTAGGGTTTCCATCTTAAAATTAAACTTTATTTTGTTTATAACCATCTGCAAGGACGGAGGCTGTTCTTGTTTCCATAACTGGGCTATAGCTGTGATAGTAGTGCTAAGGATTTGGTTTATCAGGTACCTCTTTGGTAGATCAAGATTGAAAATTCCTATATGTAAGAGGACCATTGGAGCGTTTAACTGGAGTCTCATCCCCACTACCTTAAATATAAAATTTTCAATGTCTCTCCAGAATCCTTCTAATTTCTTACAGGACCAAAAGATGTGTATGAGGTTTCCTCTTTCCATGGAGCACCTCCAACACACATCAGTTTGTTCCCTGAATATTTTATGTATCTTGACTGGTGTATAATATGCATGATAGAATAGTTTAAGATATCTTTTTGTGTGTATAGCAGCTTTTGACATTTGGTGCACCATTCCAAATAGTTGGTCCCACTCTAGGGAGAAACTTAGCTCCTGTTCCCATTTAATTTGCCAGATAGTTTTCTCTGCCTCTTTCCCTTGCATTAAAGTTTTGTACCAGAGGGAAGTTCCCCCTCTCTTTCGTGCACCCAATATTTGGGTCACCATCTCTCTTGGGAGTAACTCCATCTCTCTTGGGAGTAACTCCATCTCTCTAGACTGGAAGATATTAGATTGCATCCAGTGTCTTAATTGTAAATATTTATGGAAATCGGTGTTGAAAACGCCAAATTTTTCTTTAAGTTGTGTGAGGGACATTAGTTGTTAGTTATAAAATAAATCAGATAGCGTATCAATTCCTTTATTCTTCCAGCTATTTAGGTTTAAATTTGGTATACTTTTAGCTATGGAGTCAATGGGTAAATGTCCAATCGGGGCTCCCAGTTTATTAATTTGCCCCAGGAATTTGTACCATGCTTTTAACACCACTTCTATTGATCTTAATAGGGGTTTATATGGCTCCAAGATGGTAGGGGGAAACCAAATTATATCTTTCAGCGGGATGTTCCCTATCTCTCCGTGTTGCGCTCCTACCTCCATTACTTCGCTTGTATATCCTTTCCAGTGGCTTATCTGGTCTAATAGAGCCGCTAGTTTGTAGTCTTCTAGACTCGGGAGGGTGAGGCCCCCTCTATTTTTTGGTAGCATCAGGTATTTTTTTTGGATTCTGGCTTTTTTATTACACCATATAAACTTATTAAATATCATATTAAATCTATATAACCAGTACTTAGGGAGCCATCTTGGTATTGCTCTAAAAAGGTAAAGTATTTTAGGCAGTAAAAACATTTTAACTACTGAAATCCTACCAAGTAAATATAATTCTGTCCTCATCCAGTCATTTATCTTTTGGTTTATGTGGTGTAATAAAGGTCCGTAATTGCAGTCTATTACTTCTTTATCATTTGTAACTAATTGGATCCCCAGGTATTTAACCCCTTCCCGACATTTGACGTACATTTACGTCATGGCCGGGATGTACTTCCCGACACATGGCATAAATGTACGTCATGACTTTAAACTGTCACTGCGTCTCGAGACTGTCCCTGACAGCAGACATGTCCCTGCATGCCCAGGGGGGGCTGCGATGTCGCCCCCCCGTCGGCGATCGCTGTGATTGGCTGTTCAGTGTGAACAGCCATTCACAGCGTTTTCCTGTGTTACCAGCGAATCAGACGCTCGGTAACACAGGTGTCAATCACCGCCGGGCGTCAGGGGGCATGAGGGGGTCATCGGTGACGATGACACCTCACCCCACCCTCACCCCACCTGCCCCCAAGGCTGTGATTGGTCCGTGGGACCCACGGACCAATCACAGCCAAGGCGCGACATTTAAACTAACGGTGACTGCGCTGCAGACGCCATTCTGGTCTGGAGTAGCGTGCAGAGCGGTCACCGTGCCTATCTGCCATGATACTGACCTGATCCTTGCTAATACTTACCTGATCCTTGCAAATACCTTACCTGATCACTTGATCACTGCTTGTAGCGTGCTGGACGCTTCCTGGATCTGACTTCCTGAGACTTCCTGCTGCTGCTGCTGCAGTGTGATAGAGAGATAGAGAGATAGAGAGAGAGAGATAGAGAGAGATAGAGAGATAGTGACAGAGAGAGCTATATTTTGTGTCTGCTACCCCCCCTTTTTGGGGGTGCAGGTTTTTTTTTTATATATATAACTGTCAGTGCTGCTGCTGCAGTGTCATAGTGATAGATAGTGATAGATAGTGAGAGATAGAGAGATAGAGAGAGATAGTGACAGAGAGTGATAGAGAGTGTATATTTTGTGTCTGCTACCCCCCCTTTTTGGGGGTGCAGGTTTTTTTTATACATATAACTGTCAGTGCTGCTGCTGCAGTGTGATAGATAGTGATAGATAGTGATAGATAGTGAGAGATAGAGAGAGATAGTGACAGAGAGTGATAGAGAGTGTATATTTTGTGTCTGCTACCCCCGCCTTTTGTGCTGATCACCATATCTGAGGTGATCAGCAACTTTTTGGGGGCGCAGAGGTTTTTTTTTTTTATATATACCTGTCAGTTGCTGCCAGTTGCACCAAAGGTTGTGCACCTGCTGCCCCTCACTGGTAATCAGTGTCGCATCACTGATCACCTTTTTTTTTTTTTTGTGGGTGCTGTGTGGTCTTTTTTTAATTTTTTTTTTACACACACTGTGATTTTGTGGGTGTCCTGTGGCCACTGTGCGCTGATCAGTGACGTACATCACTGATCAGCTTTTTCGGCACAGGGTTGATCTATTTTTTTTTGATCAAATTCCTGTTGCCTTTGAGCGCTGTTCAGTGACAGACGTTACTGACCAACATCTGTGCTCAATTTTTGGCGCAGGACCTTTTTTTTTTGTTTTTTTAACCCATTCAATTTTTTTTTTTTTAACCCCTTCAATTTTTTTTTTTAACCCCTTCAATTTTTTTTTTTTTAACCCCTTCAATTTTTTTTTTGGTATAAAGTATTTTTTTTTTTCTGCACTACATACACATTACACACTACATTCCCCCCAGGTTGAAATAAAGTTTGTACCCCCCCCCCTACACTATACACGTGTTGAAACATTTCACTACCAGTAACACAAAAATAAAAATGGCATCCCAAATGTCATCCCAAATGTCATCCCAAATGTCATCCCAGTCATCCAGAAGAATGTATTCAGTGGAGGAGGCATATGCCATGCTTGCTTCTGACTCTGACACAGCCAGTGATGCAAGCGGAGAATTTGAAGGATTCGCCTTAAGCTCCTCTTCCTCCTCTGGTGATGAGGGACCCCCTCAAAGACGTCCCCGTAGAGCAGCTGAGACCCCCCCCCAATAATTGATCTCGTATGGACCCCACCACCAGACAATTTTGAGCCCCAGGTTCCTGAGTTTTTGGCCATGCCAGGAATCCAATTTGATTCCACAGGTCTCAGAGAAATTGACTTTTTCAAATAATTTTTCTCTGATGATTTTATAAATTTAATGGTGGACCAAACTAATTTATATGCCCAGCAGTTTATTGCTCAAAACCCCACGTCATCATTTGCTAGGTGGACCCCTGTAGATGCAGTAGAGATGATGACGTTTTGGGGTCTGGTGTTTCATATGGGCATAGTAAAAAAGCCAGAAATTAGGCAATATTGGAGTACAGATGTTCTGTACAGCACCCCATTTTACCGTATGGCCATGCCCCGGGCTCGATTTGAGACGATCCTTAAATTTTTGCATTACAACGATAATGCACAGTGCCCACCCAGAGATGATCCCACCTTTGACCGGCTATTCAAAGTCAGGCCGGTCATTGATCATTTCAGTGCCAAATTTGAAGACATGTACATCCCAGATAAATTCATTTGCATAGACGAGTCCCTTATACATTTTAAAGGAAGGGTTAAATTCCGCCAGTACCTTCCCAGTAAGAGGGCAAGGTATGGCATAAAAATGTATAAGCTGTGTGAAAGCACCTCAGGGTACACTCACAGGTTTAGGGTATATGAAGGGAAGGATTCAAGAATTGAACCGCCAGAATGCCCCCCCTCCCTCGTAGGTGTTAGTGGAAAAATTGTCTGGGATTTAGTGCACCCCTTCCTGGATAAAGGTTATCACCTCTATGTGGATAACTTTTACACCAGCATCCCCCTGTTTAAGGCCCTTGGTTCAAGAGGTACAGCAGCTTGCGGTACTGTGCGCAAGAACCAAAGAGGCCTCCCAAAAACGCACATTGCCCAAGTAATGAGAAGGGGTGAAAGCAGGGGAATATGCACCGAAAATATGTTGTTGGTCAAATATAAGGACAAGAGGGATGTCCTTATACTGACAACAATTCACGGAGACAGTACCACCTCCGTCCCTGTACGAGGTACCAGTACCCACACCTCAAAACCTAATTGTATCCTGGATTACAATAGGTACATGGGCGGAGTGGATCTTTCAGATCAGGTACTGAAGCCGTACAGTGCCCTGCGGAAAACAAAAATCTGGTACAAGAAGCTGGCCGTGTATATCATCCAGATGGCACTGTATAACGCTTACGTGCTATTCCGTTCTACCGGCCAGAGGGGGACATTTATGCACTTTCAAGAGGAAGTCATAAAGGGCCTAATATTTGGGAACCAGCAGGCAGAGGGCCCCAGTACTTCTAGTACTGGCCCCCGTATTGTACCAGGGCAGCATTTTCCTGATGAAATCCCCTCCACTGGAAAAAAGGGCAGGACACAAAAAAGGTGCAAAGTTTGCTATAAAAAGGGAATAAGAAAGCAAACTATTTTCCAGTGTGACACTTGCCCCGACAAACCCGGCCTATGTATAAAGGAGTGTTTTAAAATATACCACACATCTATGGATTATTAGGTTCATAATTTCACCGTGCTTCGGGGGTCTTGCTAATGCCACATAGCACCCACCATTCATTCCACCAGAATCTGAGCCGCAAAATCCAAAAATCACTCCTTCCCTTCTGAGTCCTGCCATGCACCCAACTGGTATTTTTTGGTCACATGTGAGGCATTGCCGTACTCGGGAGAAATTGGGGCACAGATTTTGGGGTGCTTTTTCTCCTTCATACCTTTTGAAAATGAAAAATTTTGAGCCAGAACTGCATTTTTGTGTAAAAAAATGTAATTTTTCATTTTCACTGCCCACTTGTATCAAAATTGGTGAAACCCCTGGGGGTTTGAAATGTACACTATACCCCTAGATGAATTCCCTGAGGGGTGTAGTTTGCAAAATGGGGTCACTTGTGGGGGGGTTCCACTGTATTGGTGCTTTGGGGGTCTTGCTAATGCGACATAGCACCCACCATCATTCCACCAGAATTTGTGCTGCAAAATCCAAATATCACTCCTTCCCTTCTGAGTCCTGCCACTTTTTGGTCACACATGAGGCATTGCCGTACTCGGGAGAAATTGGGGCATAGATTTTGGGGTGCTTTTTCTCCTTCATACCTTTTGAAAATGAAAAATTTTGAGCCAGAACTGCATTTTTGTGTAAAAAAATGTAATTTTTCATTTTCACTGCCCACTTGTATCAAAATTGGTGAAACCCCTGGGGGTTTGAAATGTACACTATAACCCTAGATGAATTCCCTGAGGGGTGTACTTTGCAAAATGGGGTGACTTGTGGGGGGTTCCACTGTATTGGTGCAACATAGCACCCACCATTCATTCCACCAAAATCTGTGCTGCAAAATCCAAAAATCACTCCTTCCCTTCTGAGTCCTGCCATGAACCCAACTGGTATTTTTTGGTCACATGTGAGGCATTGCCGTACTCGGGAGAAATTGGGGCACAGATTTTGGGGTGCTTTTTCTCCTTCATACCTTCTGAAAATGAAAAATTTTGAGCCAGAACTGCATTTTTGTGTAAAAAATGTAATTTTTCATTTTCACTGCCCACTTGTATCAAAATTGGTGAAACCCCTGGGGGTTTGAAATGTACACTATACCCCTAGATGAATTCCCTGAGGGGTGTAGTTTGCAAAATGGGGTCACTTTTGGGGGGGTTCCACTGTATTGTTGCTTGGGGGGTCTTGCTAATGCGACATAGCACCCACCAAAATTCCACCAGAATCTGAGCTGCAAAATCCAAAAATCACTCCTTCCCTTCTGAGTCCTGCCATGCACCCAACTGGTATTTTTTGGTCACATGTGAGGCATTGCCGTACTCGGGAAAAATTGGGGCACAGATTTTGGGGTGCTTTTTCTCCTTCATACCTTTTGAAAATGAAAAATTTTGAGCCAGAACTGCATTTTTGTGTAAAAAAATTTAATTTTTCATTTTCACTGCCCACTTGTATCAAAATTGGTGAAACCCCTGGGGGTTTGAAATGTACACTATACCCCTAGATGAATTCCCTGAGGGGTGTAGTTTGCAAAATGGGGTCACTTGTGGGAGGGTTCCACTGTATTGGTGCTTGGGGGGTCTTGCTAATGCGACATAGCACCCACCAAAATTCCACCAGAATCTGAGCTGCAAAATCCAAAAATCACTCCTTCCCTTCTGAGTCCTGCCATGCACCCAACTGGTATTTTTTGGTCACATGTGAGGCATTGCCATACTCGGGAGAAATTGGGGCACAGATTTTGGGGTGCTTTTTCTCCTTCATACCTTTTGAAAATGAAAAATTTTGAGCCAGAACTGCATTTTTGTGTAAAAAAATGTAATTTTTCATTTTCACTACCCACTTGTATCAAAATTGGTGAAACCCCTGGGGGTTTGAAATGTACACTATACCCCTAGATGAATTCCCTGAGGGGTGTAGTTTGCAAAATGGGGTCACTTGTGGGGGGGTTCCACTGTATTGGTGCTTGGGGGGTCTTGCTAATGCGACATAGCACCCACCAAAATTCCACCAGAATCTGAGCTGCAAAATCCAAAAATCACTCCTTCCCTTCTGAGTCCTGCCATGCACCCAACTGGTATTTTTTGGTCACATGTGAGGCATTGCCGTACTCGGGAGAAATTGGGGCACAGATTTTGGGGTGTTTTTTCTCCTTCATACCTTTTGAAAATGAAAAATTTTGAGCCAGAACTGCATTTTTGTGTAAAAAAATGTAATTTTTCATTTTCACTGCCCACTTGTATCAAAATTGGTGAAACCCCTGGGGGTTTGAAATGTACACTATACCCCTAGATGAATTCCCTGAGGGGTGTACTTTGCAAAATGGGGTGACTTGTGGGGGGGTTCCACTGTATTGGTGCAACATAGCACCCACCATTCATTCCACCAAAATCTGTGCTGCAAAATCCAAAAATCACTCCTTCCCTTCTGAGTCCTGCCATGCACCCAACTGGTATTTTTTGGTCACATGTGAGGCATTGCCGTACTCGGGAGAAATTGGGGCACAGATTTTGGGGTGCTTTTTCTCCTTCATACCTTTTGAAAATGAAAAATTTTGAGCCAGAACTGCATTTTTGTGTAAAAAAATGTAATTTTTCATTTTCACTGCCCACTTGTATCAAAATTGGTGAAACCCCTGGGGGTTTGAAATGTACACTATACCCCTAGATGAATTCCCTGAGGGGTGTACTTTGCAAAATGGGGTCACTTGTGGGGGGGTTCCACTGTATTGGTGCTTGGGGGGTCTTGCTAATGCGACATAGCACCCACCAAAATTCCACCAGAATCTGAGCTGCAAAATCCAAAAATCACTCCTTCCCTTCTGAGTCCTGCCATGCACCCAACTGGTATTTTTTGGTCACATGTGAGGCATTGCCGTACTCGGGAGAAATTGGGGCACAGATTTTGGGGTGCTTTTTCTCCTTCATACCTTTTGAAAATGAAAAATTTTGAGCCAGAACTGCATTTTTGTGTAAAAAAATGTAATTTTTCATTTTCACTGCCCACTTGTATCAAAATTGGTGAAACCCCTGGGGGTTTGAAATGTACACTATACCCCTAGATGAATTCCCTGAGAGGTGTAGTTTGCAAAATGGGGTCACTTGTGGGGAGGTTCCTAAATTTTAGAATCTTATGGTGCCTAGAAACCTACATGGTGCCTAAAAAATAATCTCATAAAAAGGAGGCTCCAAAATCAAGTAGGTGCTCCTTCTATTATGAAGCCTGTGGTTTGGTCAACGTGCACACTAGGGCCACATATAGGATATTTATGAAAACAAAAGAATTGGGGGAATCAATTTTTAGTCACATTTCTCTAGTAAAATGTACTGTGTTCCTTAGAAAAATGTATTAAAATTGCAAATCTGCAAAAAAAATGAAATTTTGAAATTTCACCTACACTTTTTTTTAATTCCTGTGAAACACCTAAAGGGTTAACAAACTTCCAAAATGCTGTTTTGAATACTGTGAGGGGTGCAGTTTTTGAAATGGTATCATTTATGGGGGTGTCTCACATACAAGTCCCTCAAAGTCACATCAGAACTGAACTGGTCCCTAAAAAAATCAGTGTTTGAAATTTTCTTGAAAATTTGAGAATTTGCTATTCATATTGTAAGCCTCCTAGTGTCCAAAAAAATTAAAAGGAAGTTGAAATAATGATGGTCTATGTTAGTTATTAACTATTTTGAGTGGTATGATTATTTGTCTCACAAGCAGAAAATTTAACATTTTGCAAATTGCAAAATTTTCCATTTTTTCACGACATTTTGGTATTTTTCACAAAAAAACACAGACTGTATCGACCCAAATTTACCACTAATTTGAAGTACAATGTGTCACGAAAAAACAATCTCAAAATCACTGGGATAAGTAAAAGCAAAAAAAAGTTATCCCCACTTAAGTGAGACATGTCAGATTTGAAAAAAAGGGCTCTGTCAGGAACGCAAAAACTGGCTCTGTCAGGAAGGGGTTAAGAGATGTGGCTTTCCAGCTAAATTTGAACTCTGATTTCAGTGCCGACAGATCCGAGTTATTAACATTAATTGTTATCGCCTCCGTTTTACTTCTGTTTAATTTATAATAAGAAACTTTTGAGAATTTATCCAGGATTTTTAATACCTCTATAGCTGAGTTTTTTGGGTCTGTTAGAAGAAGTAGGACGTCATCAGCATATAATAAGATTTTATTCTGAGTCTTGTCAATAATTGGGCCTGTTACTCTTATGTTTTGTCTGATGTATTCCGCCAATGGCTCTATCGCCAGTACATACATTAATGGGGACAGGGGACATCCCTGTCTTGTTCCATTTGTAATATTGAACTTGTCTGAGACAAATCCGTTGCATGATACATGCGCCGAAGGCCCCTTATAGAGTGCCATAATAGCTTTCAGGCAGCTGTCTCTAATTCCAAACTTTTGGAGCACTTTTTCCATATAAGTCCAATGTAGCCGGTCAAAGGCTTTCTCCCCATCTAGCGATAGGGCCATTAGCGGAACTCCCCTTACTGCTGCATTTCTCATAATGTCTAATGCTTTGCTGACATTATCCGGTCCTTGTCTGTTTGGTATAAATCCTGTCTGTTCGGCTTTAATTAGTTCCGTCAGATTTGGTGTTAATCTATTTACTATCATTTTAGCATATATTTTTATATCGCTATTTAGGAGTGCTATGGGCCGATAGTAAGTTGGAGAAGTTAAATCTTTACCTTCCTTGCCTATCTGCACTATTCGAGCTTCTAACATTTCTTCTGCGAATTTTCCTTTCTGACTTCCTTCTTGAAATACCTGAAGTAATATTGGAGCAATCTCCTTTTGGTATGAGATATAAAAGTTATTTATATATCCATCTGGGCCAGGGGCTTTATTTATTTTTAAGGTTTTTATTGCTTCAATTACTTCTTGTAGGCTCCATGGCTCGTTAAGCTTATCTACTCTTGCTTGGTTGATCTTTGGGAGGTTTATTTTACTTAAAAAGGCGTCTATTTCTTCTGATGTAGGTTGTGCTATGTTACCGTCTTCCTTTAAATTGTATAAATGTTTCAAATAATCTGCAAAGATATTTGGGATTTCTGCTGGATTTATTATCTTTGTCCCTTTTTCGTTGTATAAACTTTTAACCGCATTCCTATATTTTATGCCTTTGATCCTTTTAACCAATAACCAAGATGCTTTGTTCCCCTCTATGTAATATTTTTGCTTAAATGCATCTGTCTCTCTATTGATTTGTTTAATAATTATTGTTTCTAGATCCTCTCGTTTATTCAGTTATTTTAAAGTTTGTTCATTAAGGGGATGTAATTTAGGTTCCTTTTCTAATTTCTTAATTTTACCTTCTAAGTCTTCCATTTCCTTTTGCTCTTGTTTTTTTAATATCGCAACGGTTTGGATTATTTTACCCCTTAGAACAGCTTTCAAAGCACACCAGAAGTTTATTGCGTTAGTTTGTTGGGGGTCATTGAAGAGTAAAAACTCTTCAATTGCCTCTTTTATTAAATTCTTTGTGTCTGGGGACGAAAAAATATGATTCGGGCATCTCCATATTCTGGGGACTAGGCATGGATTATTTTCTTCCCATTTAATAAATAAGGGTGCATGGTCTGACCATGTTCTTGGAAGGATTTCTGTCTTTTCAATATTTTGTAAGGTACTTCTATCAGTAAAAGCAAAATCAATGCGTGAGTATGTTTTATGTACATTCGAGAAGAAAGTGTAATCTCTTGTCGTTGGATTTTTAATTCTCCAAATGTCATAAATTCCTGCACTAAACAGTGCTTTATTAAATTCTTCTGCGGCTTTAGTCAGTATATGTCGATTTTTAGGTTTACTAGTTCCTGTTTTGTCGAGACTGATATCTCTAACTAGGTTAAAGTCGCCAAGAACTAGTATTCTGCCAACTGCAACTTTCTGGAGATCTTTCAATACTTTTCTAATAAAATTTACCTGGGGCGTATACTGAAGCAATGGTAGTATTTTTACCATTCAGGGTACCTATTAAGATGATATATCTCCCCTCTTTGTCTGTATATTGTGCTTTGAGGTCGAAGTCCACTTTTCTACTAAATATCACCGCTACGCCTGCTTTCTTTTGGATTGCATTTGAATAGTATGCCTTAGTGTATCTATTGTCGAGTAAGGAGGGAGACCCAACTCTGGGTAGATGTGTCTCTTGTATTGCCGCTATATCCACTTCGTGCTTACATAAATACTTCCATAATTTTTTCCTTTTCTGAGGGGAATTTAATCCCTTAGCGTTAATAGTTGTTAGGTTTATCATCCGGGTCTCTCTTCCCCTTTTCTACTAATTTCCTCTTGCCCTCCTACTCCTTTAATCCCTTCATCAAGTAACTTAGACTCTGTCGATACATATACAACATACATCTCTAATCCTAAACAAATTTCACATATACAAACATATAGAGCTTTACCGCTAAAGCCCTCCAACCCTCCCCATCTTGAGGGTTCCATCAACCTTTAATGGGGGTAGCGACTTTTGTTATCCCCCCTCCCAGTCCCTGAAATATATTAGTTATAATTTTCCTTCCTCCCTTAAATATCCCATCTCGATTTCCTGTATATCAGACTGTTTAATAAAGGCAAAATCATTGCCATAAAGAGGAAAAGAAGAAAAGGAGATGGGGGAAGGGAGAAAGAAAAGAAGAAGAGAGAAAAAAAAAAAAAAATATATATATATATATATATATATATATTTATGGAGATACGAACATGGTTACCTCAAATTTAAAATATTAGAAAGCAGTATACTGTATCATTGTAACTGAATATGTTGCATATGTTGCAAGGCCAGTCATACAAATACTATCGTAGGGTATATATCCCGGTATAGGGGCTATTGGTACATTCTATAAGGAAACTATCCATCCATTATTATCAAATTGGGTTAAAAAAAAATATATATTAAAAAACCTTATTTTGTGTATTAATGAAAGATTTTTATGTTCCTACACACAAAAATCTTAATGTATGTTGTATAGTGTGGTGTGGTGTCCTTCCATCCCTTCCCTCCCTTATCTCCTCTTCCCTTCCCTATCTGTATCGTGTAGCAGTGTGTTATTTTTGCCTAAATGTATTATGTGAGGTCTTCTTTTGAAATGCACTATTTATAATCAGCGTTTTTCCCTACTCAATATATATACTCCAAACACAAAGCAGCCTTCTTTCCTTTCGACTGTACTCGAAAAAGCTGAACCCTTGTTAGAAGGGATAGTAGTTATGGGAGGTGACTTAAACTGGACGTTGGATCCAACCCGTGACACCACAAACAAATCCTCCCAAAAACCTGAAAAAGAATGTAGGAAGATGCGTCGCCACCTTTTGGACTACCAGTTGACCGATACCTGGAGACTATCCCACCCCTCAGACCTAGACTACTCATTCTTCTCCTATGCCCATCAGACTTACTCCAGAATAGACTACTTATTCCTTAGCCACTGACACCTTCATCTAATAATGGACACCTCCATTGGCCCAATTACATGGTCTGACCATGCCTCTGTCTTCCTCCGCATTAAATTACCCCAGCAAACCCAAAAACCCTGGTTGTGGTGCTTCAATTACACCTTTCTACAGGACCCTTACTGCAAATCCCAACTAGAACTAGCCATCGACACATATATAGATACAAACAATATCGGAGACACCTCTAAAATCACTGTCTGGGAGGCACACAAATGTGTACTTAGAGGCACATGTATCAAATTAGGTTCCTATCTGAAAAAAAAAAAAAAAAAACGGGGAAAATAGAAGAACTATTACACAAAATCAAAATTCTTGAAACCTCACAAAGCATCCCTGGCCCCTAAATACCACGTAGAACTGGAAGAGGCACGCGCCTCCCTAAATAGACTCCTTGCTGACAAGATAAAACTATCCTATAGTAAATGTAAAAGTCGCCACTACCAATGGGGCAACAAACCGGGCAAACTCTTAGCGACCCTCCTCCGGGAACAACGGGCCACTACATTCATTCAAACCATAAAAGATGACAAGGGCATTACACATAATGAAACACAACATATTGCAGAGACATTTAGAAAGTACAGTATTATGCAACTTTATACAATCTAACTGAGGGAACAGATGGCCCCTCCAAACTGTCCCACCGAGACCTCGTCGCTTCCTATTTAAACTCTGTAAAATTCCCTACCCTAGCTCCAGAAGACATAGACTCCTTTGAGAAACCCTTCAGACTGGAGGAAGTTGAAAAAGCCATAGACTCAACACCCCTAGGTAAAAGCCCCGGTCCTGACGGTTTTACCGCCTCCTCTTATAAAAAATTCAAAAATAAACTGGCCCCTCTCCTCACCAGAGCATTTAACTCATTATCTGCTAGTAAACACTTCTCAAAACACTCTTTAGAAGCCCACATCACAGTCATTCCCAAAGAAGGCAAAGACCCAAATTCTTGTTCGAGCTATACTAAACATCGACATTAAATTATTTGCTAAGTTGCTGGCGAACCGTTTGAAACTCTTACTTACCAAGTTGATCCATGGAGACCAAACGGGCTTCGTCCCAGGCCGTGAGGCCAAAGATAACACTACCAAAGTTATTAACCTGATCCACTTCGCATCCATATCTAAGGTACCTTCCATGATACTAACAACAGATGCTGAAAAGGCCTTTGACCGGGTTCACTGGGGATTTATGGAGGGCGTCCTGCGGCACCTTGGTCTAGGACCGGCCTGCCTCCATAGAATATTAGCCTTATATGAATCACCTTCAGCAAAGGTGAAAATAAACGGTTCTCTATCAGACTCATTCAACATCGCAAATGGGACGAGACAGGGCTGCCCTCTATCTCCCCTCCTGTTTGTACTATGTATAGAAGCCTTGGCCAGGTCTATACGACAGAACCCAAACATTTCTGGCCTGCACATAGGTGGTCAGGAGCATAAACTTGCCCTTTTTGCAGATCACCTGTTAGCTCTGATTACTAACCCAATTACATCCCTCCCGAATTTAGAGACGGAATTCCAAAAATTTAGCAAGCTCTCCAACTTTAAGATTAATTATTCCAAATCTGTAGCCATGAACCTAACCACTCCCCCTGCGGCGGTAAACTCTTTGAAACTCTCATTCCCCTTTACATGGAGCGACTCTAAATTGAAGTATTTAGGAGTACAAATATCCAAAGATCTATCCAAACTATTTTCCTTGAACTTTACTCCACTGTTAAACTCCCTCCGTTCAGATTACCAAAAATGGAGATCACTACACTTATCATGGTTTGGTAGGATAAACGTTGTTAAGATGAACTCATTACCAAAGATCTTTTATAAACTGCAAACTCTCCCCATATACATACCTTCGACATGGTTCCAGTCTATACAAAAACTTATACGCACCTTTGTATGGGGATCCTTCACCCCCCGTTTCAAGCACGATATTCTCTTTAGGAGGAAACTTAGCGGAGGCATGCAACTTCCTCATATCCCTAGCTATTATCAAGCTGTCCACCTGAACCGCATTCTAGACTGGACACGTGCTAAAGACTCCAAACCATGGGTCTCACTAGAAGAAAACTGCTTCCACACCTACATTGAAATTGCCCCCTGGTTACCAAAACTCCCCATAGTAGAACACCCAACAGTTGCCCCCACCCTTAAATTATGGAAAAAATACTGCACTCTAACACACATCTCCTCGATTACCTCCCCCCCTTACCTCTTTCCTTTCGAATCATGGCTTCGCTCCAGGCCTACACATTTCTTCCTTTACAAATTGGACGGAGGCAGGTATGTTTCGGCTCGGTCAACTGGTGGGTCCAGAGGGGGTACGCTCATTTTCAGATATACAGGAACTATGGGGTCTCCCAAAGGAGGAATTTTGGAAATTTCTTCAGCTACGCCATTTTTTGTCATCCCTCAAACAATCAGAAATTACTAGAGATCTCACCCTTCTAGAACGCCTTTGCGCAAACCCAAACCCCACATCTCACACAATATCACAGCTATACACATCGATTATAGAAAACACCTTCCCTCTTCCAACATCCTTTACCTCAGCGTGGGAGAAGGAACTACAAGGGAAAGTCCAGGATATAGACTGGGAGGTAGTTTTCCGCACTTCTCAGACAAACTCCCTTAGCTTGGACACTCTGGAAAATGTATACAAACTTATTTATAGATGGTACAGGATTCCCATAAGAGTCCATAAGATGTTCCCAGCAATGTCTGATAAGTGTTGGCGATGTAATTTAGCTCGTGGTACTTTTATACATATATGGTGGGATTGCCCTGTGATCAACCCCTTCTGGAACACCATCTTTCAGTGCACCGAAAAAATTCTAAATGGAAAAATAACCAGAGACCCTGGCTTCTGGTTGCTCAACATTACAACGGCCACCACTAGAACGTATGAACACTCACTTCTGAGACACCTAAATAATGCAGCAAAATCGGTAATCCCAGCCCATTGGAGATCTACCAACCCCCCCCCCCCATTAGAGATTGGCTCAAGAAAATTAACTATTACATGGAAATGGAAGACCTCATTTCCATCCCGTCTGGGAATATCTCAAACCTTGCCTCGACCTGGTTACCCTGGATAGAATTTAAGGAATCCTCACTCTACCTGTCCCTATGAGAGATTCTTGATCTTTATACCTCCCTGACGTTACTTCTCCTCAGACACCACCACTCACGTAAAGGTCCCATGACTCTGCAGACCGCTTGACGTCAGCAAAACCTCCCAACCACTCAGCGCATTCCCCCCAACCTCTCCTTTTCTTCTTCTAAAACCTTTCTCTTTCCTCAGTCTTTTTCCCCTCTCTTTCGTTCCCTTTCCTAATACTCCCTTTCTTATTGACTGTTTTAGAAGTTTATAGGATTGCAATTGTATGAGCAAGTTACCTAAAGCTATGTTTAACATCCACAACCTTAAGCGAATAATACGCTTAACCATTGAGGTTTTCTTTTAAGCTTCTTCAAACATGACGCAACTCATTTGTTCTATTGTAATGTTATTGTAATTTTATTGTTGCATATTTTGTACTGTGCAAATTAACCTAATAAAAAACAGTTTGAAAAAAAAAAAAAAAAAAAAAAAAAAAAACAGATCGAAATACCCTTCTAGAGAGCAGCAGCAACCATGCTCTGTCACCTAAGATTACCAAAGTCTCAAATGTTAAGAGTACCACGAGACAAGGAATTACCTTGCTTCCAACAAAAAAACAATCATGCCAAGCTTAAACTATATAGCAACACATACATCTTGTGTAATATTGAAATGTATTGAGTATGTTGTTTGACATTGTAAAAAGTCCATATAGTGCTTTAACAGTATAATTCAAATTTATATATGCTTTGTGATCAAATTTATATATACTGTCAGAGCCGGCCCTAGGCATAGGCAAACTAGGCAACTGCCTAGGGCATTTGGAATGCCTAGGGGCAGCAGCAGCTTCTGCTGATTAAAATTATATGTAGCATGCCTATATTCTATGTGTGAGTGAGGCTGTATCTGCATATGAAATAGTGTATATGGAAATCACTGTAACATAGCATTCCGTATGCAGGTACAGCCACAGAATATAGGGATGCCGCATATCATTTTAATCATCAGAAGCTCCTTGTGTGCCCTGGTCACATAACAATGCAAATAAGATGGAATTTCAGCAAAAAAGGCACCCAACGGTATCAGAACTGGCCAGGAGCTGCATGGCCTATTGAGGCAAGATGTATGAGGAAACATCTGTATCCAAGCAGAGGCAGAGGTCACAGTGTTAGCGGCTGTGCGAGTGCTGTCTGCAGGTGGGTTGGTTGTGCAATAGTGTTCAGCATATGTGTAAGGGGCATTATGTGTGTCATGTATAAATGCATTAATAATGTGCGACATATGTGTAACAGGCATTATGTGTGTCGTGTATAAGGGCATTAATAATGTGCAACATATGTGTAATGGGCATTATGTGTGTCATGTGTATAAGGGCATTAATAATGTGCAACATACAGTATGTGTAAGGGTCATTATGTGTGTAATTATGTGTATGAAGGGTATTAATAAAGGTTGGCATAATGTGTAAGGGGCATTATGTTTTAAGGACATTAATACTGTGTGTCATGTGTAAGGGGCATTATTGTGGGGTATTATCAGGGGTGCCGAGAGAAAGGGGTAGGGGGTACAAATTACCCGGCCAAAGTCTGATGGAAGGGCCCAGTGGGGGCCCCGGGCCCCCTCCCCTTAAGTGACAGCAGCAGCACTTCTCCTCTGCCCAGCACACACTGCTTTGTGCTGGGTTGCAGTGTGGCCATGGAGGTGCTTAAAATACAATATTTTCTCAGAATTTTTTTCTAAGGGTATAATGTGAATAATGTGAGGAATAATGTATATAAGGTAAAGTGGTACTACTGTGTGATGTAACGTGAATAAGGAACACCATCACATGATATAATGTGAATAAAGTTGCACTACTGTGTGGCATAATTTGAATTGGGGGTACTATTGTGTGGCCATGCCCCTTCCCAGCAAGAACACACCCCTGTTTGGGCTGCACACCGAATGTGTGCACTGTTTCTATTTAAAATATTGCGGGTAGGCGCAATATAATGAGGGTTGATGGTGCTGGGAAAGGGGAGCAGGTCAGAGGCAGAACTAGTGGTGGTGCTAGGGGGCACCAGTCAAAATCTTGCCTAGGGCATCATTTAGACTAGGGCCGCCTCTGTATACTGTATATGTATAACAAAAATCAATTATCCACATAGTTACACTAATTTGGACTATAACAGAGTAGAAATTATTTTTACATTTTATGCACATTGATTTGTCATTTTTTAATCCAATAGTTTACAGTTGGTCCTAGTGTGTCTGCCTCCCCCTCTCGCCGGACAGTCAGAGAGCTGCATCTCTTCCACATCCAGCAGGAGACACTGCCTTTAAACCATGGGGGATTGAGATGTGGTCTGGAGGAGCCGGCACTTTAAGAAAATTTGACCCGCTGGCTACTTCCGCTTCCATTCCCCTCCAGACTGCAGTCTTTAGAAAAAAGTGTCCGGAGGAGTCGGACCCCGGTCTCTCTTACTATTTTTTTTTATTATTATTTTTATTTGTTGCAGTGTTTTTGGCTGCACAGGTCTCTGGGGAGAGCCAGGTCGTCACTGCATGCAGTGAATCTCCTGGGCTCAGCCACCGGGGGAAGAACTGCTCTCGGGGACCCGCCGCTGCTGCATGCAGCATGCGTTACGGGTCCATGGCATACCACAATTCCCCAGGGGCACAAGGGTGGTTTAGGCATCTGTGTGGTGTCTGGCAGCCTTGCTAGCTGCCAGAATGGAAACAGGCAGGCCGGGAGACGCGCGCAGTGTGTTCTCCGGCAGTTAGCTTACCCTGCTCAGTCGGGCGATGACGTCACAGGAAGTGATGGACTACAGGCCAGAGAGGGTAACAGGAAGCCGGAAGGGCAGTTTCCTGTAAGGGATCTGTCAGCTGATGGAGGTGTCCTGTATAATACAGGGTGCAGAAAGCCCACACATTGCCTGTTTCTCAGTGGTGGCGGCAGCTCCCGGTAGCAGGGTCCCTGCGCACATCAAGCAAAACATTCTCTCGCCCATACATCCAGGTTGGTGGTCTGGGGAGAAGTCTGGTGTGGGTGGAATCTGGGGAGGCTGCTTTCCGCCCTGTTCTTTATTCAGGCTCAGGTTGTGTATTTACTTGAGGTATGTTTGCACGGTTGAGTGTCTATTATGGCTGATAGAAGTACCTCAAAAGCAGCATAAAAAATGTATACCTGCAAAAAGTGTAAAGGTGCAGTTTAAGCAGCATCATAAAGGTGTTGCTGTTTGTGAGACATGGTATGGTGCACCCCAAGCTACAGGGTCACACCAGCAGTCATCTGAGCTCACAACAGTTCTTGCTAATTTAGCAGCTGAGCTGGCTGCCTCTCGCAGAGAAAGAGAGGTGTTGCAGGCTCAAATTGATTCCCTCTCATCAGCTGAGCCTCCATGGGCCACGACTTTATTAAGGTCAGTGGACAGTTTAACAAGAGCTTTTCCCTCATCGTCTAAGGCTATCCCTTCATCTCCTAGGAGAAGGGTCCATGCTGTGTTGCTTCAGTCAGATGACGCACAGTCCTCAAGAGGAAGGGGAAGTTTTATTGGAGGATGTTTATGACCCTCTCATAGATGATTATGTGGAGGAAGATTCTCAGGGTATTGATGCCCTAATTAAAACAGTCGAACAGACATTGGAATTGTCGGATCCGGAAGTTCTGGTTCCAGTATCCATTTTTGGAAGGACCCCTAAACAACAGGTGTGTTTCCCGGAGTCTCCAGAATTGGATAAGTTGTTGTTAGAGGCCTGGCAGATACCAGATAAAAAATTCCAGTTGTCCAAAAGGTTTAAGGTTTTATATCCTTTTTTTACAGGAGGCAAGGAACAAATGGGAGTCTCCTCCTCCAGCAGACACTTCTATGTCTAGGTTATCCAAGCGTACAACTCTTCCTATTCCAGGAGCAGTGGCGCTTAAGGAGGCTCCAGACCGCAGGTTGGAAGCCACTCTTAAATCCATTTATTTCGGCCTCTGGTTTTTCGTTGAGACCTGCTTTAGCAGGGGCCTGGGTAAGCAAGGCTGTTGAAAGATGGGTGGCCGAGCTGGCAGCCGGTCTAAAAGGTAATAGGCCAAGAGTTGAATTAGTGCCCTTGGCTGAATATATCCAGGATGCGGCCGGATATCTGGTAGAGGCTGCTACTGATACGGCGGCATTAGGGGGCCAGGATTTCGGGATCTGCTGTTTTGGCTAGGCGTCCGCTATGGCTCCGGTCCTGGCAGGCAGAGGCAGAAATCAAGAAGGCAGTGGAGTCCTTACCGTTCAATGGAGATGTATTGTTTAAGCGTGAATTGGATAAATGAATTTCTCAGGCTACAGGCGGCAAATCTACCTTCCTGCCATCATTGCCACAGGCTTCGAAAAGGCCTTATGGAGGACTGTACTTTCGAGCCTTTCGAGGTACAGCAGGAGGCAGATGTAGAGGCAGAGGGGCCTTCTCAGCATTGAGAGGAAGACGTGGTAGGGGAGCATCCACGTCAGTGCCCACAACATCTACCGCATGCCGCCAGGACCAGAAGCCCGTTTCATGACGGGATCCCCAACCACCTGGGAAGTCCTCAGGTGGGTGCAAGACTGTTAGATTTCACAGAGGAATGGAGACACACTTGCACGGATTGGTGGGCTCAACAGGTGGTGTCAAAAGGGTACCAGCTGGAGTTCACAGTTTTTCCTCCAGAATTTTTTTTTTTCAACAGGGCTCCCATTGTTGAAATCAAAAAGGGAAGCTCTTGAGTCAGCAATACAAAAACTGTTACAATTGAGAGTAATTGTAACAGTTCCGGTGGAACAAAAAGGAAAAGGATTTTATTCAAATCTTTTTTTGGTGCCAAAACCAAATGGCACATTTCGTCCAATCCTAAATCTCAAGAGATTAAATCTCTTTATTGTTTACTTGAAATTCAAGATGGAGTCAGTGCATTCAGTAGTAGCAGGACTCGAACCAGGAGAATATCTTATGTCTCTAGACATACGAGATGCGTATCTTCGTGTTCCCATTTGGGAACCGCATCAGCAATTTCTTCAGTTCGCAATACAAAGGAACCATTTTCAATTCCAAGCACTTCCTTTCGACTTGTCATCGGCACCTCAAATTTTTACCAAAATAATGGAGTGCATGGTGGCAGCCTTGCGTCAACAAGGGATCACCATCATCCCATATTTGGACGATCTCCTTCTAAAAGCCCCATCCAGGGACAGGTTGGTGGCAGATGCTTACCGTACATATCAATTCCTGATCCAACATGGCTGGATAATCAACTTTCCAAAATCCCAGAGGCTCTTGTTCCTAGGACTTCCTAGGACTTCTGTTCGACACGGTCCAACAGATAATAATTCTGCCTTCGGACAAGATTTTGTCCCTCCAAGCCTTGGTGAGACAGATGTTAGAGGCAAAACTTCTCACTCACTCAACTTCTCAGCTTCATATCAATCTCTTCGAGATAAGAGCCATTCGGTTGGTATTACGTGAAGCCTCTCACCTACTTCAAGGGAGAGCAATTCAGGTGCAGTCGGACAATGCCACCACAGTGGCATATCTCAACAGGCATGAAGAGTCGGCTGCAATGAGAGAGGTTCGTCTGATTTTTCTCTGGGCAGAGCACAATGCGCTGAGTCTGTCAGCAGTGTTTCTACCTGGGGTAGACAATTGGGAGGCAGACTACTTGAGTCAACAGGACCTCCACCCAGGGGAGTGGGGTCTGAATCCAGAAGTATTCCACCAGTTGACACTCAGGTGGGGCATGCCTCAAGTGGACTTGATGGCATCCAGAAGGAACAACAAGCTCCCCCTATACTTTGCAAGATCAAGAGACCCAGCGGCAGTGGCGACAGATGTTTTCTCCATTCAGTGGGGGTTCACCATTTCCACTCCTGCCTCGGCTTCTCAAGAAAATCAAGAGAGAATCAGCCATGGTGATCCTGATCGTTTCAGATTAGCCGAGGAGGTCTTGGTACACGGACCTCAGATGCTTGCTAGTGGACGATCTATGGAGATTGCCACTCAGGGAAGATCTTCTTCTGCAAGGACCATGCATTTACCCAGACTTACCTTGTCTTCATTTGACGGCATGGCTGTTGAAGCCGAGTTGTTAAAAAGACACGGTATTCTCCACAGGTGGCTATCCCTACCATGGTTAGAGCGAGGAAGGAGGTCACTATCATCGGATCTGGAAGACGTATATCAATTGGTGTGAAAGCCGTCAGTTGCCAAAGGCAGTTTTTTCTTTGGCTCGTCTTCTTCATTTTCTACAATCCGGTTTCACAAAGGGATTAAGTCTAAGCACATTGAACGTCCAAATTTCAGCCTTGTCAGTGTTCTTTCACAGAAGGTTAGCCCTAATCCCAGAGGTTCAAATCTTTTTAAAAGGGGTTTTTCGATTAAGGCCACCCTTTATGGCTTTGGCAGAACCTTGGGACCTGTCCTTAGTTCTAAATTTACAGCCCTGTCGTTTTGAGCCATTGGAAACAGTCGATTTGCATTACCTATCTTGGAAATGTTATGTTGTTGGCATTGTCTTCGGCCCGCCGAGTCTCAGACCTCAGTGCCTTGTCCTGTCGTTCGCCATTTCTCATTTTTTCATTTGGACAGAGCAGAACTGAGGATGCGTCAGGATTACCTGCCGAAAGTGGTGTCGGCATTTCATATAAATGAGCCTATTGTGGTTCCAGTTTTGTCAGGAGATTTATCATCCCTTGATGTGGTTCCAGCTTTACGTATTTACGTTAATCGAACAGAGTCTATCAGAAAATCAGATTCCTTGTTTATCCTGTATGATGCAGGAAAAAGAGGTTTTCCAGCATCTAAGGCGACACCTCTGGATTTGTATGACAATACGTGAAGCCTATCTTTCTTCTTCACATCCTGTTCCAGCAGTTCTGACAGCCTATTCCACCTGTTCAGTAGGGACCGCATGGGCAGCTGCCAGAGGAGTATCTTTGTCCCAGGTGTGTCCGGTGGCCACTTGGTCAGGAACAAGTACATTTGTCAAATTCTACAAATTTGATACTTTTGCTAGGCCACAAGCCAGTTTTGGCTGGGCCGTATTACAAGGAGAGTAGCGATGACCCTCCCGTAGGGGTAGCTTTGGTATATCCCCATGGTTTAAAGGCAGTGTCCCCTGCTGGATGTGGGAGAAAATAGGGATTTGGTACTCACCGATAATTCCATTTCTCCTAATCCACAGGGGACACTGCGCGCCCTCCCAGCGCTCCTATGTAATATATTTTTGTTTTTGGTTACCATTAGTGTGAATGAAAACATATGGGGTGACAGTCTATGGGATGAGATAAATGCACATTTTTTTATCTCGCACCACATCGCCGCTCTTCGCACTTTTTTAATTCACATTTTTTGGTAATAATTTGCATATTTAATGGGATGTGATTTGGAGGCTGAAAAGTGCGATGTAGTGCGATTTGCGGCAAAGTGGTGCGATTTTATGACACCAAAAAGTGCGATTTCTTCCGCCGGTCATGTGCGAGTTTTGGATCAACCGGAGTGCGATTTACAAGACTGTCTCCGCATGACTAAGAACCCCCTAACCTATTGGCCTACCTCTGTCCCCTCCATTATGCATCACACCCCCTATATAAAGGGGCTTTGGCGCCATTTCACTCTTTGATAGGAAGTAAGGAGCATGGAGAGGAGCAGTGGCAGTGTGAGCAGAGGAAGAGGTGTTGGTGGCAGAGTGAGGAGTGGCAGATGGAGCAGTGGCAGAGGGAGCAGTGGCAGAGGGAGCAGTGGCAGCAGCCAGCCAAGTGGGAGAGGCAGCAGAGGACTTCTGAGGTCGTCCTCCATTACAGGGAGTGGCAGCAGTGTGGCAGGCAGCATGGCCACAGCAAGGCCAGCCCCAGACCAGGCCCTGGCGGACCAGCCCCAGCAGGAGGAGGTGGAGGATCCGCTGGCATCCCCATCCTATACCCAGGACCTATTCCGTACCCCAGAGCAGCTGCAGGAGGGCCACATGTCAGAGGTCGAGGAAGATGGAGGTGAGGAGGAGGAAGACACTGGCATGGAGGAGGAGGGGTACATGGCTGGAGTAGAAAATGAGGAGGAGGAGGAGGGAGGAGGAGGTCGAAGCTGGCCGCACAAAAAGTGGCCGAAAGGTCAGATTCTCATTCAAGGAAAATGCTGCTCTTGTCCGGGCTATCATACCCGTGTTTGACCGGTTACTGGGGAAAAGTCACCACAAGACCACTGCACAGCGGAAAAGGGCTATGTGGAAGGACATCACCCAGGCGGTGAACGCTGTAAGTCAGTACAAGCGCCTGGTCAGAAATGTCAAGAAGAGGTTCAACGATATCAAGAGACAGCTCAAAAGTAAAATGGCCATTGAGTTGGAGGAGGCCACCAAGACTGGTGGACTAACCCCCACCACTGTCTGCTACACGTCCTATGAGGTCAAGCTCAAAAGAATCATACCCCTGAGGTCCTGCCTGGCATGCACGTCGCGGATACCGATAGGCCGCCGACGCCATCCAGAGCTGGTAAGTGTGACGGTACTTGTTTCCTATCTGGGCGCCCACGATTTTAATCGCGGGCATCGGGGGTAAAATTGTGGCCATCGCGGGCATCGGGTGCAATGGGCCAGACGCGATGCCCGCGATTTTCCCATAGAGAACAATGTTAAATGCCTCAATTTACCTGCGATGACCGCGATTTACCATAGGAAACAATGTTAAATGGATCAATTTCCCCAAATTATCATAGGAAACAATGGGAAATGTGGCAAAAACACCCCTGAACATAAAAATGTCCCCCCAAAAGTAGTTGACGCCACCCCGCCATCAACGTGAACCCGAAGCGTGGCGAGCGCAGCGAGCCCGCGAGGGGCGGCGGTACGCGTCCTCCGACCTTTTCATGCCCTACTATCCACTAGGGCGTGGAGTGAGAATAGAATAGTGTGGCGAGCGCAGCGCGCCACCGAGCCCGAAGCGTGGCGAGCGCAGCGAGCCCCGCGAGGGGACGCGGATACCTTCACAGGTAAACGCGTCCCTTCGCGGGCTTGACACCTGGGAAGCCCGCGAGGGGACGCGTATAACTGTGAAGGTATCCGCGTCCCCTCGCGGGGCTCGCTGCGCTCGCCACGCTTCGGGCTCGGTGGCTCGCTGCGCTCGCCACACTATTCTATTCTCACTCCACGCCCTAGTGGATAGTAGGGCATGAAAAGGTCGGAGGACGCGTACCGCCGCCCCTCGCGGGCTCGCTGCGCTCGCCACGCTTCGGGTTCACATTGATGGCGGGGTGGCGTCAACTACTTTTGGGGGGACATTTTTATGTTCAGGGGTGTTTTTGCCACATTTCCCATTGTTCCCTATGATAATTTGGGGAAATTGATCCATTTAACATTGTTTCCTATGGTAAATCGAGGTCATCGCGGGTAAATTGAGGCATTTAACATTGTTCTCTATGGGAAAATCGCGGGCGCCCAGATAGGAAACAAGTACCAGTGTGACCACATGCAATCTTAAACATACATGGCAATGTTTTCAAACTGTAATGTTCACTTGTATTGTTATGCTAAGTAAAGTGCTGCTGTGGAACTACATAGCCCAGCAAGGTCAGGCACAAAAAATTGCCTGCTCCTACTTTCAAATTGGTCATAATGCTGGGCCTTGTAGTTCCACAACTGCTGATATTGATCAACACTTTAACATTATTTCTAGCAGCTTAACATGTATGTGGCCCAAAAAACATTGGAGTACTGGTGGTTTAGCTGCCATGCCTACATACCACAGATTATCCACCAGTTGTAATGTGTCAAATAGTTTAATAATAATCTAACAAAAAATACAGGTGTAAAACATATGTCAAATAATGTGGGGACTAAATAATGTAGTCCTTAACCAAAGGAAGTATTGTCCAGTAATGTCATTTCAATGCATTTTTGGCATAAATGCTTATCCATTGCAAGGTAGATAATGGCTGTCCATCTTTCCGTTCACAGATTGTCCGTCCCGAAGTGCTCACGCATCACAGAAAAGAGTGATGCAGAATCTGTGGAAGCAGGTAAATGAACAAAAACAGGCCATTACACATACAGTACACTCACCCATGTCACATCAACAATATCTCACACTACATTCATCTCCTGCTGCTACATTGCAACGGAAATGAATGTAATCTGACCTAGCCATCTCACTTATTATTAACGTCAATGTTAAATGCAGTATCGGGGTATATGTGTAAGTACATAATACCCCTAGGTATGTGCGTTCAGCATCTCAAGCCCTTTCAAAAACAGTACTGAAGAGAGACTGGCCTATATATGCATCAGTACTTACCTCTTCATCTGTATCCACAGGTACTGTACAACTAGGAACACAACCAACAGAATCCTCTATTATGATGTTGGACAAAATAGACATCATTCTAGAACCCGTGGAGACCTTTGCGGCTGAGGAGGAAATACAGACGTCATCACAGAGTGACCAACCCACCCCCACCCACAAACACACCCCATACAGCAGCTTCTGCTGCACAAGTAGCTAACTCCTTGGTAAATTTCAAGGAGAAACAAATAGAATTTATGGCCTCCCAAAGCCTGCAAATAGGGAACATCCAGGGGTACATGCGTCACACTTTTCTTCAATTAAGAAAAATGTTAAGGAGTGTACGGGTTGGTGTAGGTACTCATGTGCGCATGGCTAATAGCATTGACACCCATTTTGCAGATCTTACTTCTGCTGTAAGGGAACAGAATAGTCATATTGGCAGCCTTGCGCAAAGTATAGCTGCACTTAGCCAATCGTGTACAGCGCAGACCAATGCCTTAATAGATAGGCACAACTTCAGCAGATGGAAGGCGATGTCATAGGTGCAGCAGCATCTACACTGAGTAGTGTATCTAGTACCCCAGTAAGTGGCTCCCCCACTTCCCCACCCCGTCGGAGTATTAGAACCTGGGGTGGCCTGTGTGTTACGTTTGCCGTTAGGCCCGGAGTACAGGTAATGGGAAGCGGGGAATGGGAAGTCAGGCGTGAGCCCGTAGCCGGGACCGCCGGTCAGGACGGCCACAGCGAAACCTACTCTGACTCTGTTGAGAACCCCGGGCAGATGACAAATCCCTGCGGGAACTAGGCTTCACCTGTGGCCGCCGCGTCCGAAGGAGCGAGTTAGGCCCGCTCCAACCCCGATGCAGCTAGGTCTATGTGTGGACACGGGATAAGGGATCGCCAGGGGTAACTCAAAAGGATAAACTGGCTACAGGGCCTAACTGGAAACAAACCCCTGTCTGCCGGCACCTGGCCAAAGACGGGAGCGCGACCTAGTCGCAAACACCTGGGATACTTGACGGGGAATCACCATAAAACCAAAGAGTACAAGGAAACGAATCCCCAAAGCACACACTGGGGACAGCAATACGGAAACCCTGCCTAATGCAAAAATGACTAAATGGAAGAGGGGACGAGAGAGAATCTGGGAAGCAGGGAAAAAATAACAAACATAAGCTGAGCCCACGGAGGGGCTAGTCCAGCGTCCCCTAAGGGGAACTGAACCGGTGTAAGATGAAACAGTAATGATACAGGAACTAGGCAGCTCCACAAGGGAATACACCAGGCTCCACTGGAGCACTTACGTGACCCTGGGAGGCACAACAACAAGGCTGAATCGAGACCCTGGAGCAGACTGGAAATGAGAGCCACGAGCAGTACAGGCCAGAGAAGTACCCAGGAACAGGTCCAAGGAGAAGGGCTGCTGAAAGAGCTCAGGGCCGGGAACACGCTGACCAAAACGCTATAACCGGCGTCTGTGCTCAGCAGACGCCGGCTTCTTATTCAAACTACGCGCTGCCTGAGTGACGTCAGGCGCGCGCGAGAGTTGCTGCTGGGAGGAAGTTCGGGGATGTTGCCTAGCAACGCCCCGATGCCCTGCCTCAGAAGGAGGCTTGGAACACCGCTGACCCGCGTCAGCAGCACTGCCGCAGCGCTCCCCACTCGCCGACCGTCAGGGCACTGAGAGCACCGGACGGCGGCGTGCAACAGTACCCCCCCTTGAGGAAGGGTTAACAACCCTTTACCACCAGGTTTATCAGGAAATTCTCGAAAGAAAATCCTTTTGAGATTGGGCGCATGAAGATCTTTGTCAGGAACCCATGACCTCTCCTCTGGACCAAACCATCTCCAGTGTACCAAAAACTGCAAAGAACCTCTCACGAACTTGGAGCACACCTCCCAACAGTCCCGATTTTATCAGGACAGTCCCGATTGTCAGGGCCTGTCCCGCTGTCCCACCCGCGGGCGGCAGTGTCCCGCGGTGTGGGGGGGCTGTTGGGAGTCCCCCCTGTGAGCTGCTAAGCAGCGGGGAATAAATGCTGTGCGCATGCGCACAGCGTCTATTCCCGCAGCCAGGGGGCTGGGGGCATGGCTAGAGGCTCACAGAGCCTCTGGGTCATGCCCCCATAGCGGCAAAATGGGGGCGTGGCCTCGCGGGAGAGCCACAAGAAAATTTCGACGCGCCTCCGGCGCGCAGCAAAACCGTCACGACTGCTAAGCTTCAAAAGTTGGGAGGTATGTTGGAGTCAAGAATCTTCTCTACCGGAAACTCTCGTTGTCCCCGTACCACAACTGGGGAAGATCCCGTGTCACTCCTGCGAGGAAACTTTTGAGAAAGAAATACCGGTTTAAGCAGGGAGGCGTGAAAGGTATTGGCGATCCTGAGGGGGTAAGGACAAACGAAAAGCTACTGGATTTATCTTTTTGATGATCCAAAAAGGACCAATGAACCGAGGTCCCAACCTTGCTGAAGGTTGGTGAAGTTTGATGTTGCGGGTCGACAGCCAGACCCAAACCCCAACTTTGAAGTGACAGGGACGTCTGGCCTTGTCTGCAGACACCTTCTCCCTTAATGCAGCTTTCTTGAGAGCAACGTGAACACTCCTCCAAATTACTCTAAGTCGAGAGGCCGAAGGGGAAATGGGACTGGAAGCTTCAGGACCCAAGGAGTTTGCTCGGGGATGGAATCCGTATACAGCGAAGAACGGGGAGGTCATGGAGGCTGAATGATGTGCATTATTATATGCGAATTCGGCAAACGGTAGGAAACTTGCCCAATCATTCTGTCATTTGGACACAAAGCATCTCAAGTATTGTTTGAGCGACTGGTTTAATCGCTCTGTTTGTCCATTGGACTGAGGGTGAAAAGCCGAGGTCAGGCTGATCTTTACTTTTAATGCAGCGCAGAAGAGTCTCCAAAACTGTGCTACAAATTGTGGACCGCGATCAGAGACAATATCTGAAGGTAACCCGTGCAGTCTGAAAATATGCTGCAGAAACAGAGTTACCAACTCCTTGGCCAATGGTAATTGTCTCAAGGCCACAAAGTGTGCCATCTTAGACCCTAACGACCCAAACTACTTGACAGTGAGCGGACACAGGTAACCCGACAATAAAATCCATCGCCAAGTGCGACCAGGGTCTGACAAAGGAATCAGCTCCCCCATGGGCCGAGACCTAGGGACCTTATGCCGGGCACAGTCTTGACAAGATAAAACAAATTCCCTGGTATCTCGTGACATGCCAGGCCACCAGACAGTATGAGAGAGAAGTTTCCAGGTTTTGAAGACTCCCGGATGACCGGCCAGTTTGGAATCATGGGACTCCGCAAGCACCCTTCGTCTAAGAGACGGGGGAACATATAACTTGTTGGTGGGGGTCTGGGCTGACTTTGAGCCTGACGGATGAGGGCCTCCAGAGTCTGCTGGGCTCCGACATGAAAACAAGATGTTGGCACAATAGAACTCTTACTGGTCTTGTTGTCGTGTCGAGGAAGAAAACACAGAGACAGTGCGTCAGCTCGGATGTTTTTTGAGCCTGGTCTATAAGAGATGACAAAGTTAAAGTGCATAAGTAGATAAGGCACACTTTTTCTTCAAACTAATTGGTTTTGACAGGTCCACGCCCCTTTTATACAGTTTGTCCACGCCCCTTTTATACCGTTTGATATCAAACGTGATACGCGTTTGATATGAAAGTGGTATAAAGCTATCACGTTTGATATGAAAGTGGTATAAATAATATTAACCCCCGTATTAAAATATAATTGGTTTGATACTGTAACTTCATACAGTGATATTGACTATGTCAAATAACACCACAGCTGTATAAATTAATTTATAAATATCGCTTAATGATATCTTAACCAGCTGAAAGAATTTCTAAACATAATGCTAAAAAAGTTGTTAGAAAAATATGGTATACAACAGATATATAATTCGTAGAACTGTAGATCTTGTTTTATATGAAATTTGATTTGTGTAGGATGTCTCGCAACGCTGATCATCAAAACAGCCAGCTGAAAGCCTGGTATTATAACGTATTAAAGCCGGGTAGTTTTTGCGGCTTTGATAAATATTATAAAGCTTTGAAAAATAAATTTAAAAGATCCGATGTGAGAAAATGGTTACAAGAGCAAGACACGTACACATTGCACAAACCGGCTAGAAAAAAATATAAAAGGAATATGATATGTGTATCGGATATAAATCAACAGTGGCAATGTGATTTGGTATCGCTCATAGATCTGGCAAAG
This sequence comes from Crinia signifera, assembly GCF_055691185.1. Taxonomy (NCBI): domain Eukaryota; kingdom Metazoa; phylum Chordata; class Amphibia; order Anura; family Myobatrachidae; genus Crinia; species Crinia signifera. The sequence goes on along the minus strand of NC_139219.1, from coordinate 240,387,942 downwards.
CACAACGACGGCGTAAAATATATACTAACCGTCATCGATATATTCAGTAAGAGGGCCTGGGCTGAAAGTCTGACAGCTAAGAGCGCGACGACTGTCGCTAAGGCTTTTGAAAAATTATTCCAACAGGGGGACGTACCGAGGAAACTACAAACCGATAATGGTAAAGAGTTTCTAAACAAAGTCCTAAAAAAGTTGTTAGAAAAATACGGTATACAACATTTCACAACCAATAATGATGTGAAAGCAGCCGTTATAGAACGCTTCAATAGGACTTTAAAAACACGAATGTGGCGATATTTCACGGCGAATAATACATACCGATATATAGATGTTTTTCAAGCGTTCATTACCAGTTATAATAACACATACCATAGAACGATTAAGCGAGCTCCGAATGAGGTGGATGGCTCTAATGCGCTGGATGTCTTCAAGACGATATATGGCGATCACTTTAGAAGTAAGAAAACAAAAGCTTGTTTAGCGGTCGGGGACCACGTTCGTATCTCAAAATATAAGGATATATTTCAGAAAGGTTACGAACAGAGTTTTTCTGAGGAAATATTTGTAATACGCGGCGTGAACACTAAAGGGCTTAATCCGCTTTACACGTTGGAGGATCTCTACGGGGAAGCTATAACGGGTAGTTTTTACCCCGAAGAACTTCAAAGTATACCGAAAAACTATAATAGGATTTACAAAGTGGAGAAGATTTTAAAAAATAAGACGGTTAGAGGGAGGAAATACGTATTAGTCAAGTGGCGCGGATACCCCACAAAATTTAACAGTTGGGTCGCTGCATCGGAGATAAAAGATATATAAACAAAGAGGAAGATGGATGACAAACCCTTCTACATAACATTGCCGAGTAACGCCTCAGCCGATACATTTCCACAAAATAAGATTTCTGACTATACCACAAAGCTAGCAAGGCCGATAGACTTAAGTGGAGATTGGGAAGTAGCTCTTACAGAAATACAATACCCACACACCTGGACTACAATCGATGTGCGTGATTGTGTGTTGAAAATAACAAAGTGGGATGGGACGAGCGGTACAGTAACGAAGGTTTGCGTTAAACCGGGGTTTTATGAAACTATCGAAGCGTTACTGGACTCTTTCAACGCTGAAATTGGCCGATATAAACTGGAAGGTTTAAAACTATGGTACGATCCGCTTGAACGAGACATATTCATCGACAATAAGGCGATGTACAACATCTCAGCCGGTCCTAAATTGTCGAGAATACTGGGGTTATACCCGAAAACTAAGTTTTTAAAACCGTGCGCCGACATCAGCGGAGGACAATATACGCACTTCGTGTACACAGATATTATCGAACATCAGAGGGTCGGTGATAGTTATGTTCCATTGTTGCGCACCGTTGAAATAAAGGGCCGTAACAACGAGATGGTCACTATACGGTATGAGAAGCCCGATTATGTTCCGTTGTGCAAAACGCATTTTGACACTATAGCCATAGAGATAAAGAATGATCAGAACAAAAACATGTCATTCAAGTTTGGGAAAGCGAACGTGAAACTACATTTCAGACGTCGCAAATCCGAATTTTATTAAAGACAATGGTAGCCGTTAAAAATTATGGTGACCCGGGGCTCTACGCGCAATATTATAAAACACAGGCCGGTAATGGATTACCTGGTTTTCACTGCAGCGCGTATATGTACGGGTGCGGTTTAGGCGGTATTTTTCGAAGCCTGTTCAGAAAAGCGGTACCGCTTTTCCGAAGAGGGCTGGCGATAGCAAAGCCCCACGTGAAGAATGCAGCACGCAACATCGCGAAAGACGTCATCGGACAAGCCACAGCGGCGGTTGTGAGCAAAATACACAACGCAAATCAAGCGAAGCAAGATAGATCAGGTTTAATCTATGCCAGGAAAGGGGCGGCTAAAAATAAACGGAAGCGGGCAATAGGACTTCCGACATGGTGCAGACCCCTTTTAAACAAAAAACGGAGCAGACGCGGCTTAATTAAAAAAAGGAAACCGAAGCGAAGGGTCGGTGATATTTTTTAAGCATGTCTTTCATACACAATGAATCCATGGAATGCGCAAAATCTGAACTTGATCTTTTTGACGTACCACCGACACAGACCAGCGTAGAGAAAAGCCTCTACGTCGAAGTTCAACCTTTGGCGGCATTATCCGAGACCGCGCCGCTTGAATTCTACATAGCGGCCAGCGGGGAACACTACTACGATCTGAACAACACGTTGCTGTACGTGACCTGCAAGATCGTACGGCCTGATAACACGGCTATACCTCGACGCCAAGGTCGCTCTTATTAATTACCCCATAGCAACTTTATTTAGCCAGGTTGATGTCACTTTGGGCGATAGGCTCATATCGCAGTCCAATAATCTTTACGCTTATAGGGCCTACATAGAGACCATACTGAATTATAGCTCAGATGCGTTATCCACAAAACACACAACTGGATTATTCTACAAAGATGTGGCTGGAGAACACAACACAAGAACCCTGGATGGTGTAAACACAGGGTTTATAAAAAGGGCAAGAACAACGGCACAAAGTCGAACGGTTGAATTATTGGGGCCGCTACACTGTGACCTTTTTCATCAACATAAACTAATATTGAACGCCGTGGACTTGAAGATAAAACTCATCAGAAACAAAGATGCTTTCTGCTTAATGTCTGCTGAAGCGGAGGCCTTTAAAATTCAGATTGTTGCAGCGTCCCTGTTTGTGAAAAGAGTTCAGGTCTCACCCGCAGTCCGGATTGGACACGCCCAGGCCTTACTGACCACCAACGCCAAATATGCGATCGATAGAGTGGGCATGAAGATCTATAGCATACCGACGGGGAGTCGCATATTTAATTTAGAAAATCTGTTTTTAGGCCAGGTACCAAAAACCGTTATAGCCGCTTTTGTAGATAATGAAGCGTTTTCAGGAGCCTATGACAAAAACCCTCTACGGTTTGAACATAAAAATGTAAACTTCGCATCCCTATACCTGGATGGAACACCGCATCCGGCCAAACCATTTCAACCAGACTTTGAACACGGTAATGCGGTTTGCGAGTATATGTCACTCATTCAGATCACAAATAAGCAGAAATCAGATTCGGGTATACTAATTGACCGTGAAGAGTACCTCAACGGCTACACACTATTTGCTTTTGATCTGTCGCCTGAACAGGAATGCGCGGAGCATCTGTCTCTAATCAGAACCGGAAATCTACGAGCTGAATTCCGGTTTGCAGGAGCACTAGACCGGACAGTCAACATAATAATATACGCATTATTTGATAATATCATCGAGATCAACCAGAGGCGCGATGTGCTGTATGATTATCTATAAATTAAATAAATAATTTTTATATTTATCGTATATTTACCAATATTCATCACCCCAGCAGCGATATGAACACATTACAGATAAATTGTATACTGTACGCTAATCCGGTGACGCGCCTGTTTTTTAAAGGGACCTACCCGTGCGATATGCTACCGAGCGGTAAACTATCGCAATACCCCTGCGCGTTTGTAATCAACACACACACCAGCACCCATCCGGGGGAGCATTGGTTGGCCGTTTATTTTAACAACCAGCGCGAGTGTTACTTTTTGGACTCTTACGGATTAGAACCTGACAACCCCCTATTCCCAAAGGCCATAATAAATTTTTTAAACTCAAATTCAAAAAGAATTTACCACCAAAATAAGCAGTTGCAAGGTTTTAACAGTACCGTTTGTGGACAATATTGTATATACTTTATATTTTTCATGTGTAAAAATTACAAATATACAGATGTATTGGCCCGTTTTAGTTTTGATACAAAACGTAATGATCGCTATGTATCAAACTTTGTAAGACGTCTCCCTAGAAGTCGTTGTTTGAGTCGATATACGGGTGACTGTATACAGTCCTGTGTCACCAGTAACCAACATGTGTTTGATAGAAATAATGTGTAATACAAAATTGTTTGTGTAACTTGTAACTAATGTTGTGATTGAAATGCTGTATGTACATTGCTTATGGTTACTTTCTATTAAAAAAATCTTGCTTATTGAACTTTATATTGCGTGATTGCGTATTTTTGCAGACAAACTGATTAGAATCAAAGAACAAAACAGTATTTTATAAATCATAAACATATTTTATTGGTACAGACAAAATGTATTTACAGCAAAATAGTCACGAATAACACGATAAACTTTACATTTAAAACAATACACTAAATATACATGATACAATACAAATTAAACGTAATCGTACAAATTAAACACACAAAAATACATTGTATAAAAACATTATAAATTAGTTACATGTTAAAGGTTCAACCACTGCGAATCCTGAAACAGATTTACGGATCTTTTCCTCGGTAGTAAGTATCCGTGTGGCGTTGTTAACCCGGGGGAATTTAAAACATTTATACGACTTTTTTTAATGTTGTGTATTGGGGAGGCTATATTTACATTGCCAATTTCATCATCGTAGATTTCAGCTTTTAAGCGATCTAACTGTAATCTGTTTGATGCGTTACCAACTACAGTGGATGGGATATTCAACTCAGCCATAGCGCGCATAAATTCAATCCAGCCGTTAGGCATTTTATGACTCGTCACGCTGTGATTTTGCGTGATACCCCTTATCAAGTCTAACACATTGGATCCTGGCACTGTGACGCCTTTATACATAAACACACCCTTGCGGTCCCAATTCGCAATGTCTTTAGAGCGAACCATTTTACTCATTAGTATTTCACAGTTCTTTTTATACCGCGCATTAACACTGTTCAAGACATCGTGGTAAACAGCGTCGGTAGCATCGTCTTGTGTAGGATTAGTTGTATCCTCAACAGCATTTGCACCGGGTGATAAAAGCGTTAAAGTTGACATTTCTCTATCAGTTTGTTTACTCAACACCAGGTATCTCTGTAACACAGCTGTGTAGCGTTTTGCCTTTTCATACTCTGATAAAGCATTATTATGTAGTATACTTATGATCTCAGCATCTAGGCTTTGCGTGGCTGTTTTGCGTATATCATCGCTGGTTGGTTTGTTGTTTAAACGGTCTATCTGTTGCTGGGGTACCAGTTACATTTTCTCAGCGTGTTCCATCACCGATTAGACAGTAGTCCGGTAATTAATGGAATAGCAAATCCTAGCAACGATCCGATAAACCCACCCGACTGTTTCACCAACCTCTTCTTTTTCCCAATGGCGCATTTCTTATTACAAAGCGATTTTATAAGGTTCCTCTTCTTTTTAAGGTAGTTCAACTGTCGCTGTGACAGGGGTATTTTACCTTTAAGCGTATTGAGAGCAATCTCACATATGGCTGTCACCAAATCGTTTGAAGCGTTGGATAATATAGCGTTTCTTTGGGACGGTTTGGCTTTAATGAGGGTTTTTAAAAGGGCCCAATTACGCCTTATCCTGGTCGACATGTTCACAGCTGTTAGACGTGATAATGAATGACTATAGGATGCGCGGTTATAGCTATTTAGAACCACGCTTCTTAACAACATAAGCTACTGGTGTGTCGGGGGGAAATAAACCGCTTCGTAAACGATAATCATCAAGGGCATTTTTCTTAAATCAACCAGTAAATAACCGTATGGTTGCTCCGTAGAGGACTCATAGGCTTCAAGAAAAAAACGATATTTTGATGGGTACATTTGTCTAGCCAGAATGCTAACCTGCATTTTATCCCGGGGGTTTTTAAATAGGACCATATATTTTGTGTTTAAATGTATAGTCCTGCTCTTTCTACCTTGACAAAATATGTTTTGCACAAGGTACATGATACTGAGATTACGATGGTGCACATACTTTGTGAACGCTTTCTCAACCTCAGAATTATTACTCGCTGCATCCATCAAGTCATCTATCACCGTTAAATTAACCTTATCAGGGGGAAAAAGCTGGTCGTCACTAAATGACTCGGGCAACCCCTCTATAAAACGCATACCAGGGTGAGCACTCAGAAGTTGGTCATATATTGGTTGCCAACAGGTGTAAAACCAAACAATATTATCAGGTACATGCGTCATATGTGTGGATGCGTGTTGTATTAGCGTTTTCACAAAATAACTTTTCCCCGAATTGGAGGGCCCAGCTAAAATACAGGAGAAGGGGTGTTGAAAACGGATGTCCATCTTAATAACCAAATGGTAGGGTTGTAAAATTATCCGTGAGGTTACGTTTAGTGTAAACGCACTTTTGCGTTTTCTGCAGCATACGGGTTTCAATCTGCCAGTACTTTTTCACACGTACTATACCGGGCTGCCTGGTCACAATTTTTTTCTGCTCCTCGCCTTTGGGGTTTAAAGGATAATCTAAGACCAGTTCTTTCAGACTGTCAAAGTTAACGTGCTGCTCATTACAAACATTCAACGTTATACCTTTGACCTTGAGGCTCGTCTTGCCGTTGCTTAGTCTATAGCCGTATGACTTGGGGCCGGCTGAAACAAACTCTGTTATATGCGTACCAGCTGGTAGTTCGCTGGTCAACTCCCCTAGATAATCGCCTAATGGCGGATTCCAGTCACCGGGCCTGCTGACAAAAATTACAGAATCTGTATCGTGATACAGACATCTATCTTGTAATCTATCCAATAGGTTGTACAACTCGATGCGTGCGCTGTGGTAAATACTGCTATAAATATATTTGTAGTTGAAGCCCTGGTATAATGGTCTTTGGCGTATTTCCAGTTGACCATAACAGTTTCTGAGTCTATGAAGTCTAAAGCAGACACCTCATAGTGTGGTTGGAAGGCATATTCAAAAAGCTTATCAGGATCTGTCACTAGACAAGTATTGGGCATGTTGCTACGTTGACCAAATTTACCCCATAATGAGTTTAAAAACAATTTAGAAATTTGTCTTTTGGCGGGGTTGACATTTATGTGTTCGTGTCTTAAAGCTATGCCCTCATTTTTTTGATACGCGTCTATGTACTCTTGTTGTTTCACAGAGTCTGTACACCAATCGGGGTAACCAGAAGCCTCCTGTTTATCTCTGAGGTGTGTTTTAATGTAACCTGAAAACAAATCATCAGATCTCTCATCAAAATGCCACACCTCATAGATTTTACACACTTTGTACCCCTTTTCTATAGCAAGATTTATCTCCACTGTGCACCATGTACCGGTTAGGGAGCGGTTTTCTGAGTCATGAACACACGGCTCACACTGTCCAGATTCGGCGCATGTGCGGCACAGCGGAAACATTAACTTACCATTCATTTTAACCGGTAAAACCGGAAAGAAAAGGCCTCGCGGAGGATTAATTTTTAATTTAACAAAACCGAAATACTTTGTGACATCATCAAAGTCCTTATAAATGATGCGTGGGTGATGTATAGGATATGTTTTGGTTTTGTTGACAAATGGGTATAGGCTAGTAAAGTCAAAATAGTGTATTTTTTCATCGTTCTCTGTCTTGTGATAAAGTTTTATGGCGTTAGTGCGGCCGCCATAAAGACCATCACGAGGATCCAAGGGGTCGGGGATTTCCAAACCTTTCAGAAAACCCTGTAGCTCCTCATCAGTCTCCCTCATTTTCTTCCACTCACACCCCCACATCTCCCTTATCTGAAATCCACACCGTTTAAGGAATTGTATCCTCAACTGCGTCTTGTGACGCAGTTGACCGTAGGTTGTTTTAGTCAGATTGTTTTCATCATCGGCTTTGTAGCAGGCGTCACAACCGTGATAAAAACACCCCTGGAATTCAAAAGCTGTTGGCACGCCGTTAATCACGGCGTAACCGTCCAGACTGTATCTGCCGACTTTCTTCTCACCCCCTTGTAAAGCGTGTCTTATACTCACACCTTCTTTGTGTTCTATGTACATTAACCACTGTATGGCTGGTGTTGAGTAACGCTTCTGGGTCTTTTGATAGTTATCACCCGGTACAAGAGCCAATGTGTTTGCCTGTAAATATTTACAATGATACATAGCCATACAAACCGATGCTAAAGTCGTCAGTTGGAATGGATCAACGTGACGTTTAACGGCTACATCTTTTTTCTCTGCCGCTATTACAAATTCCTGTTCTGTCATGGCTATAACGGCTGATCTGAAAGCTGCACACCCTTTTTGCAATATTCTCACATCCTCTTTACAATATCGTATTAATTCTTTTTGAAAATTAAACGACTTTGTTTTTTTCGTACCACTCTGTAACATCAGCAGCCTCCTCAGGCATCATGTGTTGTAGGCCAAAATATTCTATTGAGGGCATGTCCCCTATGTAATTTTGGTTATCGGCTGTGTTAAAAAAATGCGGGAAATGACCTTTAACGCCATCAAATCCCATGGCCTTTGGAAATCTGCTCAATTTCATGGGGAGAAAATTGAGAGAGTCTATAAACCTAATCTTCAGGTCTTTTATTGTGATACACATTATGTTTCCGCCATTAGAGATGAGGGATACTGTATACCGTTCTTTGATGATCTTGTTCAATACAAAATACGCATCATACCGCCCAGCGTTATGGGCTATGAATGTGTAATGCGCAAATTTTGGTTTCATGAACGTCTTTACAAAATCATCGATACAACCTTTGCCCTTAAACTCCCAGGACTTCTCACCCATTAATGTGAGAGCGTAACAGTAGTTTGGTATATGTATACCTGTCTCCTGCATACATTCAAAATCATAAAAGATGTATTTGGTGGTGGGTTCTTCCGCTTTGATGGGCTGTATGTAACACAAATGATCCGCAAACCCATCAACATATGCCTTGCAAGTAGAACACTTTAGCCCCTGACACTCATGAGACCTGCGACGGTAGAGACAACACCTGTCGCAATAAACATGTTCAAGACAGGATATTTTGCGATCTAAAGCTAAGGATTTGTGCACCTCTAAACATTCACGCGATCTGCAAAATACCCTACAAACCGAGCATCTTAATGCGGAAACCCCATCATCAGCGCACGCTTGTTTGTGACATGCCTTACAAAAGAAAAGACAATCGTGGCTATTTTTGCGCTCAAAAGTTCGATTACAGAAGCCACAGAAATTTCTCGCTCCGAGAAACGCTGCGATATTAATCAAGCCATAATAGTGTGAATCGTGATATAATACATACAGGGTATCATCGTAGTGCGAATCTGAAGAAAAGTAATGCCAAGACCTATTATTATGATATAATATTGTAATTTTTGTTTTTTAAGTGTTTTTCAAAAACAACAACGTCGCTAAAGCTGACTGCTTTATCGATCGGTAGGTTCAAATCCTTATGAATTTGAAGTGACCGATCATGTATTTCAGCGTCTGTGGCATTACCTTTATCCAGAAGTTTGCAGATCGATGCCGCAAAGCACAAATAATTGTGCGTATTGTTGAAATCATACAGGTGTCTTCTGCGCCTTTCTATAATTAAGCTGTATGGAATGCGTCTAAGGCCGCGACCAGTTAGGGCCCCACCCGCTCTATTTCTAAAAACAGTGATCACAAACCTTAAACCCGTGGCTAATAAGAATTCAGTGTTACTTTGAAGAGTGTTTGTAATTTGATTCAAGAAACTGACTGCGTCTAATGATTCTTGCGGCTTTCGGTGTGAGTAGATGGCGTTGTGTAAACCACCCCCCTCCAATCTTAACTGTACACGATCATTAGGGTCAACACCAACCATGAATTCATCAATCATAACCTGTATAGCGTTGTGTACGGCTTCAACACCCTCTGCAAATGATGTAACTCTTTCCAAATTAACAAATTGAAAATGATTATGATACTCAATAGCTCTGAAATTAGGATAGTGTCGCTCATACCTGTTAACAGCTTCTAAGTACACATCTCGCCGACCTTCACATTACCGGGTGGCGCACCCCCCTCTATGTCATTATGCATGGGCGTTGCGGGGTGTTCAACATTGTCAGGTGACGCCGCGTCACCCGGTAATGGTTGGTCCGGTGATTTGTCAGCCTGTGCACACGGGGTTGGGGGTGTGCCTCGCACCCTGTGTTGTTTACGCTTTCTCAGCCTGTATATGCATTTTAAAGCCTGTTTTATTTTCGAACGGCGAAATAAGTGTGAGATTTTGCACGGTACATTTGCTTTAATTCTTGGGGCTTTTTTACACACATGTAAATTACGTTTCAACCCATAACCCACCATGCCTAGTCACGGGTCCGTTTCAATTATCTCGGCAAAATGATACATGTTCGCTTTAATAAAATCCCTAGTCCTCATGGTCTCTTCTATATGCTTTGATGTCACATTCATGTACATTTCTACAAGTTCTTTAATGATTTCTGGCTTCTTTTTTGAACCATAAAGCTCATCTTTTATACGGTTCAACAGGGAATTGACATTTCTACGCATGTATCCTATATGCTCACGCATCCTCCCCATGACCGCGTAGTATTGTATTTCCGCATCATGTCCTAATTGCTCCTCATTCTGACCCCCATCAACTATGTCTGTTGATACCACGGTCGGCGGGGCATCCGCATCGCCTGATGCGGTTGCCCCGCCGACCGTGGTAAAAACACTGGGTAGTTTTGTGTAATCATCACCCATTACTTTATCAGGGATTCCGGCTACAGATGTTACAACCTCATCATCATTCTTTGGGGTACCTGAGACTGACTCTTCACTAGGGGTGATAAAAAATGTTTGCCCATTTAAGTCCTCATCATTAGCGGATAATGTATCTGCAGGCGTGTTACTGACCACGCTTTGCGTTTCTGCAGTATGATGTTCCTGCGTGTCTGAAATCACGATGACATCATCATCCGTCAGCGGCGTGTATCTCTCTCTTGACAGTCGTAAAGTTTTACGAGTCTTCACAGTCTTTGTATTACCAGCAATGTCAATGTCGGATTCAGAAGGTGTTGCAGGTGTGGTAAATGCGTGCGGGTAATCCACATTACTCACGGTTGGCACTGTTTGTAATGCAATCCTTTTTCTCACGGGTCTACCTTCCGAATATTTCAACCTTCTTTTAAGGTCTGATAAATCTGACTTGTTTTCTTGACCGGTTCGACTTTTTGAAATTCTCCGCTTGCTTGGCTTGAAATCGTCGCGGTCGGTGGCCATGATCTCGGCCCTTGATACATTTTCTTGGCGTTGTGGGTCGATCACCGTTTTAGCGCAGTCTCCCTCCTCCGTTTCAGCATTGAGTGGTTGAGCAACCCCGGCCGCGGCTATCATTTTTGCGTATTGTCGCGGATCCGCTGTAAATAAAAAATAACAACGTTTTAGTTACACATTCGCGGACTCTAAGACAAACGCTTTATAACACCTTCAGGCCCGCCTCCCAAAACACCCAACCCTCCATGTCGGTTTGCATCTACACAGTCTGTTTAATACCCGTGGTTTCCAATTGTAAAGAGCAATGGTGAATGCGGTCCTATATAAGAAACTAAATAAATAAACATTACATTACACACCTGAATATTTGCCAGATCTTTCCATCGGCGTGGTTCCTACTGTAATAAAAATCACACCGTTTTAGTTACACATACGCGGCCACAAAGACAGTCGCTTTATAACACCTTCAGTCCCACCTCCCAACCCCACCTTCCTTGTCGGCTTACGTCTACACAGTCTGTTTAATACCTGTGGTTTCCATTTGTAAAGAACAATGGTAAATGTTGTGCTATATAAGAAACCAAATAAATAAACATACACGGTGTCAGCGCAAGGATATTTTGTGTTCCCGGCTGTGACCGTGGTGGACCAGTGGAGGGCGCTGGATAGTTGAACGCAGGAGGTTTTGATATGAGAAATACACAGGAGGATCAGGGCACTGTGAACCAGAGTGTTGGCGGAGACCAGGAACAGGTAAGCAATTGTTCAAGGCAAGGAATGAAGGCCCAGGGCCTGAGTTATATCCCCCTTGCCTTTCTGTGATTGGCTGCCAGCCGCAGCACTAATCAACACTGGGGAAAGACAGACACACCTGATTACTGCACAGGTGTGTGTGGGTCAGGGATCAGGCTGCAGAACTCAGGGAAGTTCACTGGAGACTTAATCACTGGGAATGCAGGGCAGCTGCAACAGCAGCAGCTAGGAGCAAACAGGCATAGAAACCTCAGAAACTGACTGAACCAAGTCAGGTTCATGACAGTACCCCCTCCTTTAGGGGTGGACTCCGAACACCCCAACGAACTTGGTAGGGACGGGAGGATCGGGCCCTTGAGGCTAGGACTCCACTATCGCTTAAGTTGCATCTAGTAAGATAGCCAGGGGCTTTTGGATAGCAACTTGTAGAATTCAATTTAATTTTTTCCTGAGGCAAAACATAGTTTTCATCTTCGGAACAGGTGGACCATCCATCATCGATGGAAACTGAATTTATCGGAGTATCATCCTGGAGAAAAACATGGTCGTGGAGGATAGGACCTCCTTGGAAAGGAATTTTATGCTGTGTACCCTCTGGACAGGATGTCACACATTCTTTGATATCTTCTCTGATCTGTGGCCATCCATCGGAGCGTTGCAGAGTCTCGAGGGTGTTTTGGGCACCAGGACGCCCGGGGAACAAAGATTTATGAACCCCTGACAACTGTCTTGGGCGGAGCTCAGGGGGCACAAATGTTTTACCAGAAGGAGGTGTAGGAGATACTTGCGTAGGAGCAAATGCGATGGAATCAGGAATGGGGTAGTCTTCCTTCATGGAGCAAGATAGGACATCAGTTTTTACACTCAGAGTACCAGAACGGCACATAATCCTATCATAGGGCTTGTTTTGTCTGAGCTGACGTGGAACCTCTTTTACTGGAGAGCGATGGGATTCTACGTCTCTGGAATCAATACAAGATCGGAGACCACCTTTTTTCTTTGCAGGGCAAACACCTATACCAGCAGGAGGATTAGAAGGTCGGACGAATCTCTTTTGAAGATTCTTTCTATTACCAGATTGCATGGCCTGATTCTTAGGGACTGATACCGGGTAGGTACGGCCTTTAGGAGGAATTTTCCCTGGGCGCAAATTGATGGAGCAATCCCACTCCTGAGGTGGTGGCAGGGTATCGGCAGCATGCTTATCCATAAGGTCTCTGTAGGTGTCAGGCCAACCAGGAAATGGTGCGACATTCGTGGAACCGGTTGGCAGCGCCGGAACAGTACAATGCTGACGACAATATGGACTCCAATGTTCCAACTGTAAAGTGGACCAGTTGATACTGGGGTTATGGAGTCGGAGCCATGGAAGCCCCAGCACAATGTCATAGGATGCTTTGGGAATCACAAAGAATTTTATTAACTCTTGATGCAAAGTACCAACTTTTAAAAGGACAGGTTCAGTACGGAAATGAACCTCACTGCCAGGAATCTTGCTGCCATCCATCACGGTAACAGAGATAGGCGGAGATATGGGTACCAGAGGAATTTTCAACTTGGAGACAAGGTCATAAGAGATGAAGTTTCCACCTGACCCGGAATCTGCTAGGGCAGAACTGGGTATGGGTCCGGCTGGAGTCTCGAGGGACACTGAAAGGACAAAGTCATTATCGTGAGGAGATTTCACAAGTTGACCCAACCTGACTTCTCCATTGCAGGTCAGGCCTTGGCGTTCTCCTGAACGCTCAGGACAGGCATCAATGAAATGATTGGAAGCAGCACAATATATACACAATCTATTGCGCTGCCTGCGGGCACGTTCGACAGGAGTCAGGCGTGATCTACCAATTTGCATGGGTTCTTCACGGTCAGGAGACACAGAACGTGATTCAGGAATCTCTCTAGGAATTAACTTCTTTTGTTTTTCAAGACCTCTCTCACGGAGGCGTAAATCAATCTTGACACATTGGGAGATAAGGTCTTCCAACCGATCTGGAAGATCCCGGGTTGCCAGCTCATCCTTGATGCGATCTGATACTCCTAACCAGAACGCAGCTGTCAAGGCTTCATTGTTCCACAGTAACTCGGATGCCAAAGTCTGAAAGTGGACCACATATTGCCCCATGGGCCGAGATCCTTGTTTGACCTGAAGGATATCTGTGGAAGCAGAGGCTGAGCGACCTGGTCTATCAAAAATACGGCGAAAAGTCTCGATAAATTTGTCATAGTCTGCAAGGAGAGGATCAGACTTCTCCCACAGCGGTGATACCCATTCGAGGGCAGTTCCGGAAAGCAATGAGACGATATATGCAATCTTTATTCTAGCTGTGGGGAAGTTGTGAGGTAACAGTTCAAATTGAATTTGACACTGATTAATGAATCCCCTGCAGGTTTTGGAATCACCGTCGTATTTGCTTGGTACCGGCAATTGGAGACTGGAATGGGAAGTGGGTGGTAAAAAATTTTGGACAGTCGACACATGAGTTGACAATGACTGCTGCATTGTATCCAATCGACTGGATACCTCTTGAAGATATTTTATCACTCGCTGCTGAGTGGCTTCTTGAGTCTCTATCCGAGCGGTAACATTTTGGATGACCGCTGGTCCCACACTGGGGTCTTGAACCGAGTCCATCGGCCTTGAACAAACTGTCAGCGCAAGGATATTTTGTGTTCCCGGCTGTGACCGTGGTGGACCAGTGGAGGGCGCTGGATAGTTGAACGCAGGAGGTTTTGATATGAGAAATACACAGGAGGATCAGGGCACTGTGAACCAGAGTGTTGGCGGAGACCAGGAACAGGTAAGCAATTGTTCAAGGCAAGGAATGAAGGCCCAGGGCCTGAGTTATATCCCCCTTGCCTTTCTGTGATTGGCTGCCAGCCGCAGCACTAATCAACACTGGGGAAAGACAGACACACCTGATTACTGCACAGGTGTGTGTGGGTCAGGGATCAGGCTGCAGAACTCAGGGAAGTTCACTGGAGACTTAATCACTGGGAATGCAGGGCAGCTGCAACAGCAGCAGCTAGGAGCAAACAGGCATAGAAACCTCAGAAACTGACTGAACCAAGTCAGGTTCATGACACACGGGTATTTGTCAAAGGTTTGCGCCGGCATGGTTCCTTTAAACATTGCCCAGAAAGCTTGATCGCTGATCTGGGCTCTTTTTGCACCTTTAGCCAATGCGCTGTTGGGTTGTTTGGCGTTTGATCCAACACCCGATGTCGGTTCTCTGTATCCGGATGGTCCCGCTTCACACGTATCGGCCCTAGGTACCGTAGGTTCATACCGGCTAGCTATAGCATCTGTAATACATATATTATCAATTAACGACACATTCGTTGACTTGAGAAAAAAATGCCATTTAAGTCATGATAACAACAACCCCTGTGGACACTATTCATGATTTTGCGGCGATATGCAACATTTAACACAAAAACACATTATAAAAACAACACTAGCCACGCGTCAAAATTCACCTTGTATAGCCGGGTTCTGGTATAACGGTTTATAGTGTTTTGCCGATGGTAAATTCCAGAGATCATCCATTATGTGTTCTGCATCAGCTTTCGACATAATCGGCGATACTAACAGAGAACAAATAACACATTAATATTACAGGCGGTATAAAAATGAATATAACAGGATATATATATATATATATATATATATATATATATGAGAGAGAGCGAGAGAGTGCGCGCGAGATAGCGTGAGAGAGAGTGAGAGAGAGACATATTTTTGGAAATTTAGACACGCACCCCGTATATTTCTTTTAACATACATCACATTTTTTTTTTTTTTTTGATGTCTTATATGCATCTGTATACCTACATTTTTGCGATTCGGACAAATCAGAGTATGCGGCGTATGGGTTTTCGAATGTCGTCAGATCCGGCCCGACTGTGAAATCCGAACCAAATGATCCAACTTCAGATGCGTCATTTGTGATATCTGAAACTGATTTATGGAATTAACAATTTTAATAAAAAATAATATATACATAAAAAATCATGCCCTAGTAACAACAATGTGTCTTTGATCTGTAAACTTACACGTATTTGACTGCTCATTTGATTGCTGTTGACAGCTGGGTAAATCTTGAAAATCTCTGAGACTTATTGTATTTGCATTAATGGTTTTGTATTCCTTTCTCTGTAATAAATAATAATAAGTTGAAATAACAATACAATAAGCTATTGTTAAACTATTGTAAATATCATATACACACCTGCATGTTGATGTTTTGTTAATTGGTACAGTAGCTTAAGTCGTGGTGAATATTTATAGTTCAAAGTCAATTTCTGCAACAATCACTGTTGATAATAACAGATAACAATAATCATCCATAACGAAATTTGCGTGCACAAAATCACATAAAACTATTAACGCTCTCACAAAAAACCTCATCTATGAATACACCCTGACAATGTATTCTATAGATCAGCCAATAAAAATTAATTACAGGGGATCCAACAATGCTACTGCAGAATCCCATCATATCACATGTGTAGTCAGCAGACAGCACATACATGGCAGCATTGTGGATACCCAACTTATAAAATTACACGATAATAACAAAATCACTTTATACATCCGTTATACCAAAATCTGCGTGCGGTTTTACACATGAAAATGTAATAACTAGCTCATTATTTAAAATCATTATGTATAATACTTTGATACAATATTAAAATGAAGCTATTTATAAATATCAAAGCCGTAATACCAAAAACCTCATCTATGAATACATCCTGACATTGTATTCTATAGATCAGCCAATAAAAATTAATTACAGGGGATCCAACAAAGCTACTGCAGAATCTCATCATATCACATGTGTAGTCAGCAGACAGCACATACATGGCCACATTGTGGAGGCCCAACAGTTTGAGAACCACTGCGCTAATGCAGGTTTTTTTTAATTCCACAACATACTAAACCAGCGTAAGACTCTATACAGACTATGCCTCGTAATAACTAGCATACAATAACAAACTACATTTTAAGATTTAAAAGCGTGTTAAAACCCTGGCGCTAATTAAAATTTTTTTTTTTAAATCGCTATATACACACACACACATGAGGCCTGCCATGCTGTGTTTTGTAACTCCACAACATACTAAACCAGCGTAAGACTCTATACAGACTATGCCTCGTAATAACTAGCATACAATAACAAGCTACATTTTAAGATTTAAAAGTGTGTTAAAACCCCAGCGTAAGACTCTATACAGACTATGCCTCGTAATAACTAGCATACAATAACAAGCTACATTTTAAGATTTAAAAGCGTGTTATTTTAAGATTTAAAAGCGTGTTAAAACCCTTGGCACTAAATAAAACATTTTTTTTTTTTTTTTTAAATCGCTATATACACACACAACACATGAGGCCTGCCATGCTGAGTTTTGTAACTCCACAACAAACTAAACCAGCGTAAGACTCTATACAGACTATGCCTCGTAATAACTAGCATACAATAACATACTACACCTCGTAATAACTAGCATACAATAACAAGCTACATTTTAAGATTTAAAAGCGTGTTAAAACCCTGGCGCAAAATAAAACATTTGCTATGTATAATGCATTGTTAATACTATTATAAAATATTAAAACTACACTATTTAGAAATATTGTATATATATATATATATATATATATATATATATATATATATATATATATATATATATATTTATTTAGAAATTTAAAATAGACTTACCCCTTCTGGAACAAAGCTTCAAGTTCTCTGTCTTGAATAGTGTGTGTGGACTGGTGGCTGTCTGGTCCCATGGAGAACATATATATACCCTTCAGTCAGTTAACACATCTGTGTTGCATTTGTTTCATTTGAATATTCATGAGTTGTGTTTCAAAGGCATAGACAGACATAACAAATATATATATATATTTGATTTAACCCCTTCCCGACATTTGACGTACATGTACGTCATGGTCGGGAAGTACTTCCCGACATTTGACGTACATGTACGTCATGGCTTCTAACTGTCACTGCGTCTATAGACGCGGTGACAGTTAGGAGATGTCTGCTGTCCCTGACAGCAGACATCCCCCCTCGTCGCCCAGGGGGGGCAGGGGTGCCCCCCCCGGTCGGCGATCGCTGTGATTGGCTGTTCAAATCTGAACAGTCAATCACAGCGTTTCCTGTGTTACCGGCGGCTAAGCCGCTCGGTAACACAGAAAACGGTGGTGATCGGTGCAGCACCGATCACCACCGAGCGGCAGCACCCCCCTCCCACCCGCCGGGCACTCACCCGGCAGCAGCAGCAGCTCCCCCGGCTCCACCGCTACGTCCGGAGCGCACGCTGCGCTCCCCTCCTCCCCCCTCCCCCCCGCAGCAGCAGCAGCAGCAGCAGCAGCAGCATCATGCTGCTGCTGGAAAAGTTAAAAATAAAATAAAATAAAAAATAATGTGCAAATGTGTGTATATATATATATATATATATATATATATATACACACACATATATATATATATATATATGTGTGTGTATATATATGTATATATATGTATATATATATATATATATATATATATATATACACACATATATATATATATATATATATGTGTGTGTGTGTGTGTGTGTGTGTGTGCGTATACCGCACCGATCACCAACGATCGCCAGCCCCCCCCCTCCCACCCGGCAGCCCCCCTCCCTCCCACCCACCCGGCTGCCGCAGCGCCAGCACCCCTCCCACCCCCCCGCCAGCCGCAGCGCCAGCCCCCCTCCCAAAGCTGGTGACCAAAATGGGGTCACTTGTGGGGGGGTTCCACTGTATTGGTGCTTCGGGGGTCTTGCTAATGCGACATAGCACCCGCCATTCATTCCACCACCAAAAATCACTCCTTCCCTTCTGAGTCCTGCCATGCACCCAACTGGTATTTTTTGGTCACATGTGAGGCATTGCCGTACCCGGGAGAAATTGGGGCACAGATTTTGGGGTGCTTTGTCTCCTTCATTCCTTGTGAAAATTAAAAATTTTGAGCCAGAACTGCATTTTTGTGTAAAAAATTAAATTTTTTTACACAAAAATGCAGATCTGGCTCAAAATTTTTCATTTTCACAAGGAATGAAGGAGACAAAGCACCCCAAAATCTGTGCCCCAATTTCTCCCGAGTACGGCAATGCCTCACATGTGACCAAAAAATACCAGTTGGGTGCATGGCAGGACTCAGAAGGGAAGGAGTGATTTTTGGATTTTGCAGCACAGATTCTGGTTGAATGACCCCCGAAGCACCTATACAGTGGAACCCCCCCACAAGGGACCCCATTTTGCAAACTACACCCTTCAGGGAATTCATCAGGGGGTATAGTGTACATTTCAAACCCCCAGGGGTTTCACCAACTTTGATACAACTGGGCAGTGAAAATGAAAAATTACATTTTTTTACACAAAAATGCAGTTCTGGCTCCAAATTTTTCATTTTCATAAGGTACGAAGGAGAAAAAGCACCCCAAAATCTGTGCCCCAATTTCTCCCGAGTACGGCAATGCTTCATGTGTGACCAAAAAATGGCAGGACTCAGAAGGGAAGGAGTGATATTTGGATTTTGCAGCTCAGATTCTGGTGGAATTTTGGTGGGTGCTATGTCGCTTTAGCAAGACCCCCGAAGCACCAATACAGTGGAACCCCCCCACAAGTGACCCCATTTTGCAAACTACACCCCTCAGGGAATTCATCTAGGGGTATAGCGTACATTTAAAACCCCCAGGGGTTTCACCAATTGTGGTACAACTGGGCTGTGAAAATGAAAAATTACATTTTTTTACACAAAAATGCAGTTCTGGCTCAAAATTTTTCATTTTCACAAGGAATGAAGGAGACAAAGCACCCCAAAATCTGTGCCCCAATTTCTCCCGAGTACGGCAATGCCTCACATGTGACCAAAAAATACCATTTGGGTGCATGGCAGGACTCAGCAGGGAAGGAGCGATATTTGGATTTTGCAGCACAGATTCTGGTGGAATGAATGGTGGGTGCTATGTCGCATTAGCAAGACCCCCGAAGCACCAATACAGTGGAACCCCCCCACAAGTCACCCCATTTTGCAAACTACACCCCTCAGGGAATTTATCTAGGGGTATAGTGTACATTTCAAACCCCCAGGGGTTTCACCAATTTTGATACAACTGGGCTGTGCAAATGAAAAATTACATTTTTTACACAAAAATGCAGATCTGGCTCAAAATTTTTCATTTTCACAAGGAATGAAGGAGAAAAAGCACCCCAAAATCTGTGCCCCAATTTCTCCCGAGTACGGCAATGCCTCACATGTGACCAAAAAATACCAGTTGGGTGCATGGCAGGACTCAGAAGGGAAGGAGTGATTTTTGGATTTTGCAGCACAGATTCTGGTTGAATGACCCCTGAAGCACCTATACAGTGGAACCCCCCCACAAGTGACCCCATTTTGCAAACTACACCCTTCAGGGAATTCATCAGGGGGTATAGTGTACATTTCAAACCCCCAGGGGTTTAACCAATTTTGATACAACTGAGCTGTGAAAATGAAAAATTATTTTTTTTCATTTTCACAGCCCAGTTGTATCAAAATTGGTGAAACCCCTGGGGGTTTGAAATGTACACTATACCCCTAGATGAATTCCCTGAGGGGTGTAGTTTGCAAAATGGGGTCACTTGTGGGGGGGTTCCTAACTTTTAGCATCTTATGGTGCCTAGAAACCTACATGGTGCCTAAAAAATAATCTCATAAAAAGGAGGCTCCAAAATCAAGTAGGTGCTCCTTCTATTATGAAGCCTGTGGTTTGGTCACCGTGCACACTAGGGCCACATATAGGATATTTATGAAAACAAAAGAATTGGGGGAATCAATTTTTAGTCACATTTCTCTAGTAAAATCTACTGTATTCGTTAGAAAAATGTATTAAAATTGAAACTCTGCAAAAAAAAAGAAATTTTGAAATTTCACCTACACTTTGTTTTAATTCCTGTGAAACACCTAAAGGGTTAACAAACTTCCAAAATGCTGTTTTGAATACTGTGAGGGGTGCAGTTTTTGAAATGGCATCATTTATGGGGGTGTATCACATACAAGTCCCTCAAAGTCACATCAGAACTGAACTGGTCCCTAAAAAAATCAGTGTTTGAAATTTTCTTGAAAATTTGAGAATTTGCTATTCATATTGTAAGCCTCCTAGTGTCCCAAAAAATTAAAAGGAAGTTGAAATAATGATGTCAACATAAAGTAGACATATGGTCTATGTTAGTTATTCACTATTTTGAGTGGTAAGATTATTTGTCTCACAAGCAGAAAATTTAACATTTTGCAAATCGCAAAATTTTCCATTTTTTTCCGACATTTTGGTATTTTTCACAAAAAAACACAGACTGTATCGACGAAAATTTACCACTAACTTGAAGTACAATGTGTCACGAGAAAACAATCTCAAAATCACTGGGATAAGTAAAAGCAAAAAAAAGTTATCCCCACTTAAGTGAGACATGTCAGATTTGAAAAAAATGGCTCTGTCAGGAACGCAAAAACTAGCTCTGTCAGGAAGGGGTTAAATAATATAGAATATTATCCAAAAAACAGCTGTATTCAGAATATATTGCTCGATAAAATGACACCAAATTGTCCTGTATAAAACCCTTATTCTTATTATTAATATTATTAAATAAATGACAGATATGGTTTATATATATATATATATATATATATATATATATATATATATATATATATATATATATATATATATGAGCATGCTTTTTAATTTAAAATATATACCATGTCGCCATCACAGCTGTGATTATATATATATATATATAAATATATAAATATACACCATGTTGCCCTAAAATATATTTTTGATTTAAATAATATACCATATTATCCAAAACACAGCTGTGTTCAGAATATATTGCTCGATAAATTGACACCAAATTGTCCTGTATAAAACCCTTATTCTTATTATTAAATAAATGACAGATATGTTTCACTATCAACAGCATACATCAGCCCTATATATATGAGTATGCCTTTTAATTTAAAATATATACCTTATCCACTACATCTGTGTAATTTGATAAACATTATATATAGATATATATATATATGTATACTGTATATAGCTATTTTATTTATCAGTATTGAGATATATATATATATATCTATATGTATGTATTCAAATATTTTATTTTCTAAACTGCAAATGCAATACATGGCCACTAGATGGCACACATGTTCTGTTGCAAAGATTTCATGGCCTCTCTTTGATCTGTCTATCCTAATTAAACAGATAGCTATGTGAAAAAAAAAATTTCAGAGGTATAATGAATTTAATTGCAAACACACTACTACCCTGTCTAAGCTAATTACTCCATACGTGAATGTCTGTGTCTTCAAAGACTATGGAATACGGTGTTTAAAATTACTTTTGAAAATTACAGTCATCCGTCATATCTGATGTCTTTCTAAAAGTAACACTATACTTCTCAGGCTGTGTGTCTTTAAATTTAAATGCCTACAACATGTCAGACCCAGACTGAATGGCTCCTGTATCTTTAAATGCATAACAGATGTATACCCAGACCTCTTTGTTATGTACTCTGATATTTCATTTTAAAAGCAAGATGGACCTTAGATGGTGTGGAAGTTATCGTGTGGAGTATAACTTTTTATTTTTTATTTTTTGATACACGGTTGGTCAGGCACTTCGTTGTAGCGCTTTTGGATCGTTCTAAGGTAAGTGTTATTATAGTTGGTAATGATATGTCTGTATTATTCGCCGTGAAAGATCTATGAGCGATACCAATTACCCGGCTTTAATACGTTATAATTATATACGTTATATGTTTTGATGATCAGCGTTGCGAGACATCCTACACAAATCAAATTTGATATACAACAAGATCTACAGTTCTACGAATTATATATCTGTTGTATACCATATTTTTCTAACATCTTTTTAGCATTATGTTTAGAAATTCTTCCAGCTGGTTAAGATATCATTAAGCGATCTTTATAAATTAATTTATACAGCTGTGGTGTTATTTGACATAGTCAATATCACTGTATGAAGTTACAGTATCAAACCAATTATATTTTAATACGGGGGTTAATATTATTTATACCACTTTCATATCAAACGTGATAGCTTTATACCACTTTCATATCAAACGCGTATCACGTTTGATATCAAACTGTATAAAAGGGGCGTGGACAAACTGTATAAAAGGGGCGTGGACCTGTCAAAACCAATTAGTTTGAAGAAAAAGTGTGCCTTATCTACTTGCATAAAAAACAACGCCCACTGGGCCTGTCGAGCGTTAACCCTTTTAGCAGTCTCAATATATTGCAGGTTCTTGTGATCCGTGAGGACAAGAATCTGATGAACTGCTCCTTCCAGCCAATGACGCCACTCATCAAAGGCCCACTTGATGGCAAGCAATTCTCTGTTACCAACATCATAGTTGGCCTCTGCCTGCGAGAATTTCCGGGACATATAGGCACAGGGATGTAAATCCAGTGATTTTGGATCCCTTTGAGATAATACTGCTCCTGCCCCCACTTCGGAGGCATCTACCTCCACAACAAAGGGAAGATTAGGATCTGGATGTCTAAGAACAGGAGCCGAGACAAACGCTTGTTTTAAAAATTCAAAGGCCTGCTCAACCTGAGGAGACTACTGAGATGGATCGGCGCCTTTATTATTATTATTATAATTTTATTTATAAGGCGCCACAAGTGTTTCGCAGCGCCGTACAAAGGAACAATACAGGGAGACAAAACTTGGCATAACATTGAATAAATAACAAAAATACAGTACAAATAAAGAGCACCACAGTTCAATACATATTACAGCTTAAATGTAAGTAGTGAGGACCCAATCAACATACAACTAGAGGCTTGAGGCCAATGATGGAGATGAGTATGAAGATGGTCACTGAGTGTTGGAGTAAAGGAGAGCTGTGAGTGAAATGTGAAGAGAAGTGGGCTTTGACAACAGGAGGGAAGAGGGCCCTACTCGGAGGAGCTTACAATCTAGTAATCTTTCTTGGTTAGCGCCACCAATGGTGCAACAATAGAAGAAAAATAATGGATAAAGCGTCTATAATAATTGGCGAAGCCAAGAAAACGCTGGATAGCCTTCAAACTGGTAGGACGGGCCCAGTCTACCACCGCTTGAAGCTTCTTGGGGTCCATTTGAAACCCCTGAGAGGAAATAATGTAGCCCAAAAAATAAACCTGTGTGACCTCGAACTCACACTTCTCCAATTTGGCAAATAATTGATTTTCTCTCAATTTTTGCAGAACCTGTCGAACCTGAGTTCTATGTGTTTTCACGTCCTGTGAAAAAATCAAAATGTCGTCCAAGTACACGACTACACATTGGCCTAAAAAATCACGAAGGACATCATTGATAATGTCCTGAAAAACGGCAGGGGCATTAGAGAGACCAAAGGACATAACCAAGTACTCATAATGCCCAGTCTGAGTACTAAAAGCCGTTTTCCATTCATCGCCCTCCTCGATCCTGATGAGATTGTAAGCGTCTCTCAAATCAATCTTGGAGAATATCGTTGCAGACCGCAACTGATCAAAAAGTACAGTAATCAATGGAAGGGGATAGGTGTTTTTCACCGTGATTTTATTTAAGGCACGAAAATCAATACAAGGCCTTAAGGAACCATCCTTCTTGGCCACAAAATAAACCCCTGCACTAAGAGGGGACTTTGACGGGCGGATAAACCCCTTTTTGAGACTCTCCTGTACATATTCATCCATTGCCTTCGTCTCTGGGAAGGATAAGGCATACAATCTCCCCTTGGGCAAGGGAGCATTGGGGATAATCTGAATGGCACAATCGTATGGGCGATGGGGCGGAAGGCTGTCTGCTTTCCCTTTAGAAAATACATCCGCAAAATCTTGATAAGGGGGAGGTATCCCAGAGAGGGAGACAGACGCCACCAAGACCGAGGTATTAAGACAATGCTGTGTACAGTGAGAGCTCTAATGGGCAATCTGCGTTGAACTCCAGTCGATACTGGGATTATGTTTAACTAACCAAGGATATCCCAGGACTATGGGAACGAGAGGACAAGAAATCAAGAAAAACGAAAGTTGCTCCCTATGAAATAAACCTATAGTCATCAGGACTGGGGGAGTCTGAAAAGAAATTGCCCCATTGGACAAGATATTCCCATCCAAACCCCGAAGCGTGACAAGGCCCTGGAGTTTCAAACGAGGAATACCCAGTCTCTGGGCCAAATTGATATCCAGGAAGTTTCCGGCCGCGCCACTGTCAATAAATGCCGTGCCGGAAAATTCATTATCCTGAAAGGAAATACTACAAGGAACTAATACCGAATCGCGAGAGGAAAACAATTGCAGGCCTAAGTAAACCCTCTCTTCGTTCACTTGGCAAAGGCTTTTACTGGCCTATTGGGACAGTTCTTAAGGATATTCCCCTTGTTACCACAGTATATACAGAGGCCTGAACTAAACCTACGAGTTCTCTCCTCCGGAGAGATACGAGTTGCCCCGATCTGCATGGGTTCGTCAATCTCCTCCGGACCCAGAGGGACATAAGGAAGGGACCGTGCTTGAACACCCCGTTCTGACCTTCGCTCCCGGAGACGACGGTCAATCTTTATAGCCAGTTCCATAAGTTTATCGAGGGAACTAGGAACAGGGTACTGGATTAAGCTATCTTTGATGATGTCGGATAGGCCACAGCGAAATTTACTTCGTAGGGTAGAATCATTCCACCCGCAATCATTTGACCAACGGCGGAATTCGGTACAGTATACCTCCGCAGGGTCTTTCCCTTGTTTAAGGGCTCAAAGTTGAGTCTCAGCAGAAGCCTCTCTATCGGTGTCATCATACAACAGCCCTAATGAACTGAAAAAGCTGTCAACCGAGGACAGAACCGGACTGTTGGAAGGAAGCCCAAACGCCCATGTCTGAGGGTCCCCCTGTAATAAAGACATGATCGGGCCTACCCGTTGAGACTCTGAACCAAAAGACCGGATCAAAGTCAGAAATATAATTTACAACTCTCCCTAAAGTTGAAAAAAGCCCTCCGATCTCCAGAAAATCGATCAGGCAAGTTTACCTTAGGTTCTGCCACCCCAGGATCAGGAGGACGCATCCTCTGTTCTTGGGATGCAACTTTCAAGGAAAGATCCCGGACCATTTGGGTTAACCCCTGGAGCTGATCCGAGAAAGTCTGGGAGGTGGGATTCATGATATTCAGACGGCAATGCTAAACAGAAGTTGGTTACATAAAGCTTTTTTATATGACCTGTTTGGCCGGTTATAATGTTACGTTTGCCATTAGGCCCGGAGTACAGGTAATGGGAATCGGGGAATGGGGGAATGGGAAGTCAGGCGTGAGCCCGTAGCCGGGACCGCCAGTCAGGACGGCCACAGCGAAACCTACTCCGACTCTGATGAGAACCCAGGGCAGATGACAAATCCCTGCGGGAACTAGGCTCCACCTGTGGCCGCCGCGCCGAAGGAGCGAGTTAGGCCAGCTCCAACCCCGATGCAGCTAGGTCTATGTGTGGACAAGGAATAAGGGATTGCCAGGGGTAACTCAAAAGGATAAACTGGCTACAGGGCCTAACTGGAAACAAACCCCTGTCTGCCGGCACCTGGCCAAAGACGGGAGCGCGACCTAGTCGCAAACACCTGGGATACTTGACGGGGAATCACCATAAAACCAAAGAGTACAAGGAAACGAATCCCCAAAGCACACACTGGGGACAGCAATACGGAAACCCTGCCTAACGTAAAAATGACTAAATGGAAGAGGGGACGAGAGAGAATCTGGGAAGCAGGGAAAAAATAACAAACATAAGCTGAGCTCACGGAGGGGCTAGTCCAGCGTCCCCTAAGGGGAACTGAACCGGTGTAAGATGAAACAGTAATGATACAGGAACTAGGCAGCTCCACAAGGGAATACACCAGGCTCCACTGGAGCACTTACGTGACCCTGGGAGGCACACCAACAAGGCTGAATCGAGACCCTGGAGCAGACTGGAAATGAGAGCCACGAGCAGGACAGGCCAGAGAAGTACCCAGGAACAGGTCCAAGGAGAAGGGCTGCTGAAAGAGCTCAGGGCCGGGAACACGCTGACCAAAACGCTATAACTGGCATCTGTGCTCAGCAGACGCCGGCTTCTTATTCAAACTACGCGCTGCCTGAGTGACGTCAGGCGCGCGCGAGAGTTGCAGCTGGGCGGAAGTTTAGGGACGTTGCCTAGCAACGCCCAGATGCCCTGCGTCAGCAGCACTGCCACAGCGCTCCCCACTCGCCGACCATCCTGGCACTGAGAGCACCGGACGGCGGCGTGCAAAACTGGGTGCAGCTTCAATAAGTGGTTTAGGGTGGCCTGATGGTGGGAGAAAATAATTCATATTTTTTATACATTTTTAATTTGCATCTAATATGCAATACATCTTGTTACATCCCCCGACAGTTCGAATGTTTGAGTGACAAAAATGCAGGTTGTTTATGACATACTATACTGCAGTAAAAATGTCTAAACGCATACCATTTTGTCTGTGTATTATTTTTAAAGCAATTGTTGTGTGAAATATGACATAGTGTAATGGTATATGACAATGGGATTGCTGAAAAGTAGTGTTGGGTAACTTCTGGCCCGTCAAAGGTTGTGGAACTACATATTCCAGCAAGCTCTGGCACTCATTGTTTGGACTGTAATGGTTATAGTGTGTCAGGGCATGCTGGCACGTGTAGTTCCACAACACCAGGTGAGCCATGTTTTAGAGCAAAATTAATTCATACATGTTACAAATGTACTTACAAGGTTGATTACAGCAAGGGATAGGTCAGCACCACCAGCTGCATCAGTTGGGCTCTGTGTATTAGGCTAAATGTGGGTGGAAACAGATGGTATTGCAAAATAATTTGTTTATGAGTACACTTACAGCAAAGGTACATGTTGGAATACAGGGCACATGTGCTTACCAGAAAAGTAACGCCTGATGATTTGTGTACGCACCAGATTCCCCCTCTGCGTACACCTCACTACGGCCCTTATTCTAATTCGGACGGTACGGCCCGCGTGCGGCCGTACCGCCGATGTTTTTCTTCTGCACATGCGCAGAGGTCAATCTGCGCATGTGCAGCCCCCTTCGCCGCAGACGTATTTCGTCCGCCGCAAAGGGGGCGTATAGGGGCGTGAGAGGCTTCATGCCCTCATTTCCCTATGTGTACGCCCCGCGTTTCATGGGCGTTCCCATGCAAACGCGGGGCGTATGCATGGTAATGAGGGCATGACGCAACTCATGGGGGCGGAAAGCTGACGTCGCCGGATGTCAGCTTTCAGCCCCCATACAAGCTACCACACGGACGATTGTCCGTGTGGTCTCAGCTTGCGGGAGCTGCCGGGGCGTGCGGACCTGCCTTCGATGGTCGACGACCATCGAATGCAGGGGGCAGCTCCCACCATGGTGGAGGCGTACGCCTCCACCATTTTTATGCGGATCGCCAGCCGTCCGTGTACGGACGGCCGTGGCGATCCGTAGGGTGGGCGGGGATTGGTTTGTGCGGCCGGAGCCCCGTGTGCGGCTCTGGCCGCACCAACCAGAATAAGGGCCATTCTGAGGTGTAGTAGGTTGGGCTTCCTGCACGACTGCTGCATGTTCCTCCTCAACATAGGCAGGTTGGGACAGGGCTATGTTGTGTAACATGCAGCAAGCCTGGACGATCATCACTACTTTTGCTGGGTGGTAAAGCAGCGTACCGGTCCAAACACCGGAATCTACTTTTCAATACGCCAAATGTACGCTCCACCACATTGCGGGTTGCAATATGGGATTCATTATACCGGTGCTGTGCAGGGCCCTCTGGGGA
Organism: Crinia signifera; assembly: GCF_055691185.1. NCBI lineage: Eukaryota > Metazoa > Chordata > Amphibia > Anura > Myobatrachidae > Crinia > Crinia signifera. The sequence continues at coordinate 240,359,270 of NC_139219.1, read as the reverse complement.
GCGCAAAGGTGTCATGAGCCAGGAAACACACCCATATCCTGAGTCACCTAAAACACAGATAGGAAGTTATTGCCTTATATGGTAAGGTATGTGCATTGTGCAAACAGGAGACACTGTGACAAGAGCAATATGCTTGTGAAACTGGAAACACACACATTTGAGCAGGTATAAATAAGGACAGAGAGGGTAATATGTAAAAATGTACGGTACTTGTGTAGTTTCACGGTGCCAGCATGGATAGTTCATACCTCCACTATCCATGTTGGCATGGAGTTGATTTTAAATAGCGTGGCGAGCGTAGCGAGCCACCGAGCCCGCAAGGGGACTCAGACGCAAGGGGACTGGCGCCGTGAAACTACACAAGTGCCAAATGTACTTACCAAGTAGCCAGCCCTCTGGCATTTGTTGTTGGTTGAATCGGTTGCAGAGGGCTGAGTGCCTCAGGATATAGGCGTCATGGCAGTTCCCGGGGAAGCCTGCTACAACACTTAGGATTTTGAGATGAGCATCACATACCACCTGAACGTTCAAAGAGTGCCGCCCACGCCGATTGACATAGACATATCCCCGCACGTGCGGTGCCCTAATCCCAATGTGTGTGCAGTCTATAGCTCCCAGCACGTGAGGGAATGCTGAGAGTCTATAGAAAGCCACCTTGTGGTCCTGCCACTCCAACTCAGAACGTGGGAATCTGATGTATGTCCGCCACAACTTCTTTAAAGTAACACTTGAGTAAAATGCTTAGAGAAAGTGGGCAGGTACAGCCGAGCACGATACATATGTGGGGTATGCAGTAGTCGGGGGGCTACCTGGATCTGGTGTGCAGTTTCCTCCCTCCTGCGCAGCTCCTCCAATTGGGCCACATCACAAATCAGCAACTCCAAACCACTCTGCAAAATCTCCATGTCTCAAACCCTCACAGGTGTCCTTAATGATGTTGGGGTATATGTAGGGGTGTTTCTGAGTGAAATTGAGTGCACCTGTGTTGAAATTAACCATTTGTGCACTTGACCAAAGTGAGTTCTGGGCCAAATCGCCCAACAGAACCTGGTCTGAAAAAAGTGCGATTATTAGACACCTTAAAAGTGCGATTTGCGAAAACGCATCCCATTAAATAAGCGATTTCTATACTTTCCTGTACGAAAACATCTGGATGCGATAAAAATGCGATTTTTTTCACACACTTTTGGTCCCCATGAGTTATTATACATAATATGCGATATCCGTCCCTTAGCGCATCCTATTACATATGCGATTTCAAGGAAAAATGCGATGTCGCCATTTTTTTTACTAATATTCGCCAAAAAACACAAATCTCATCCCATAGAATGTCACCCATGGTTTCACTGGTGATGGTTTATTTATTTAAGTTATTAACTTTGTTCTTTCTGTCTGGTTAAGTTCCTCCAAGAGGTATCCGGGTTTCCTTTCCTCTCGGACACAGTTTTTTTCCGAAGACTGCAGTCTGGAGGGGAATGGGAGGGGAAGTAGCCAGTGGGTCAAATTTTCTTAAAGTGCCGGCTCCTCCAGACCACATCCCAATCCCCCAAGGTTTAAAGGCAGTGTCCCCTGTGGATTAGGAGAAACTGAATTATCGGTGAGTACCAAATTCCTATTATCCGACATTGCTGGGCAACGGCTGCACGTCAAAGTGGGGAGGAACCTAAAACAAACCCAGAAGCAGGCTCACAGACCACGGCAAGAGGGTTCACTTTGATTATACTCCCTTATATAAGGTAAGACGCTTAACAGCTGTTTTGTTTTGCACAGCACTATATGCACTTTTACATGCCCGTCCTGATGAAAAGGCTACGAGCCGTCGACATGACGCAATGAAAATACTGAATATATTTCCATTTTTCTAAATACAATGTATTGCCCCCTTTAACATCAATGACAGCTTGAAGTATTTTGTGGTAGTTGTGGATGAAGCTTTCTATTTTCTCAGATGGTAAAGCTGCCCATTCTTCTTGGCAAAACGCCTCCAGATCCTGTAAATTCTTGGGCTGTATTGCATGAACTGCACATTTGAGATCTCCCCAGAGTGGCTTAATGATATTGAGGTCAGGAGACTGAGATGGCAACTCCAGAACCTTCACTTTATTCTGCTGTAGCCAATGACAGGTCGATTTGGCCTTGTGTTTTGGATCATTGTCATGTTGGAACGTCCAAGTACGTCCCATGCGCAGCTTCCAGGCTGATGAGTGCAAATTTTCCTCCAGTATTTTCTAATAACATGCTGCATTCATCTTGCCATCAGTTTTGACTAAGTTACCAGTGCCTTTGTAGCTCACACATCCCCAAAACATCAGCGATCCACCTCCGTGATTCACAGTAGGAATGATGTACCTTTCATCAAAGGCCTTGTTGACTCCTCTCCGTTTATGGTTTTAGCCAGAAAGCTCAATTTTGGTCTCACCACTCCAAATGACTTTGTTCCAGAAGTTTTGAGGCTTGTCTCTGTGCTGTATGGAGTATTGTAAGCGGGATGCTTTGTGGCATTTGCATAGTAATGGCTTTCTTCTGGCGACTGGACCATGCAGCCCATTTTTCTTCAAATGCCTCCTTATTGTCCATCTTGAAACAACCAAACCACTTTTTTTCAGAGTACTGTATTTCAGCTGAAGTTATTTGTGGATTTTTCTTTGCATCCCAAACAATTTTCCTGGCAGTTGTGGCTGAATTGTTTCTTGGTCTACCTGACCGTGATTTGGTTTCCACAGAATCTCTCATTTTCCACTTCTTAATTAGAGTTTGAACACTGTTGCTCAATTGCTTGAATATCTTTTTATATCCCTTTCCTGTGTTATACAGTTCAATGACGTTTTCTTGCAGATCCTTTGACAATTATTTTGCTTTCCCCATGACTCAGAATCCAGACAAGTCAGTGCAGCTCTGGATGAAAGATGCAAGGGTCTTTCAGGAGAAAGTCACTGACATTTTATACACACACACACACACACACACACACACACACACACACACACACACACACACACACACACACACTGATTACAAGCAAACAGATCACAGGTGAGGATGGTTACCTTTAGTAGCCATTCAAACCCGTTTGTATCAACTTGTGTGCATGTTATGAGGCCAAAATCTCCAGGCTATGTAAACTTTTGATCAGGGTCATTTAGGTAGTTTCTGTTGTCATTATGATTTAAAAAAGAGTAAGCAGTTGTTTGACAATAAATGGCTTCACCCAACCACTAACCATGAGTGAAAGAAAAGAAGAAAAGTTTGTGTGTTATCATTCATATTCTCTGACAAATGGCCAGAAAATTACAAATTCTGCTTATGAGCACAACTGTGTATATATATGTATACATATCTCTATCTCTCTCGCTCTCTCTCTCTCTCTATATATATATATATATATATATATATATATATATATATATATATATATATAGAAGCGAATAGCCGGCACTTGCTTTCACAGGATTTTGCAGGGGTGGTGCCTGAACGGAACAGGATACATACAGGCGAAAAACGGCACTCACCCACCTTCAAATAAATCACGGAAGCTCAAATGTGCATTTGCAACATTTCGGGTTCTTTTATTAAACCCGTCGTCAGGCAGTACAGAATAACATAAACATAAAACAACACATACCTTTATACCTGAAGCGTGTCACGCTGAACGCCCATCCAGTCCCTCAGTTACCGCCCCTCAACCGGAAGTTTGGAGTGTGCAGTGCTCCTGCTTCCCCCGGGAGTATGATGCGTTGCCATAGTTACCTGGTGCGTCAGCGTGTGCGCGATGTATACAATACAATTCACCTGTGATATAATACAAAAAAAGGTTTCTTACATATAATACATATTTACATCATGGTGGTTATACCTGTGCAGTTCTCTAATCAACAGCACTACTGTATCGCAATGTGATACTTTGTAAATTTTATAAAGAATTTATTGTTTTGTTATAAAAACATGCTCAAATTAAGCTGCTCGTTTAATCCTCTTGGATGCACCGTATCAAGCCTGTGTATCCATTTGGATTCGAGGCATAAAACCTAATGTAAAAACATTAGAGATTGGGTCATTAGAGCAGATGTCACGGAACATGTCAATCTTTCCAAAGGTATCAGTGTGAGAGACAACGGTTGCCACAAATGTTCGGGGTGCACAACCTGCAGTCACATGACAGCAGGGAAGCACTTCTTTTACCCGCACAATGGTACCAAATATTCTATAAGATATCCATTAACATGCAGCACCCCTTATGTTATTTATATGATCAAATGCCCATGCGGAAAGGCATATGTGGGTAAAACCATTTTGCCCTTCAAAGAACGAATGGCACTCCACAGGTCGGCCATATGAGCAGCCCTAAGTGGCAAGGGCAATGACCAACCTGTGGCGAAACATTTTCTTGCTGAACATCACACCATATCCAACTTTAAACACATGATTATCGATCATGTTCCCGATGATCACAGAGGGGGAGACAGGGGTAAAAAGCTATTATGCCTCGAATCCAAATGGATACACAGGCTTGATATGGTGCATCCAAGAGGATTAAACGAGCAGCTTAATTTGAGCATGTTTTTATAACAAAACAATAAATTCTTTATAAAATTTACAAAGTATCACATTGCGATACAGTAGTGCTGTTGATTAGAGAACTGCACAGGTATAACCACCATGATGTAAATATGTATTATATGTAAGAAACCTTTTTCTGTATTATATCACAGGTGAATTGTATTGTATACAGCGCGCACACGCTGACGCACCAGGTAACTATGGCAACGCATCATACTCCCGGGGGAAGCAGGAGCACTGCACACTCCAAACTTCCGGTTGAGGGGCGGAAACTGAGGGACTGGATGGGCGTTCAGCGTGACATGCTTCAGGTATAAAGGTATGTGTTGTTTTATGTTTATGTTATTCTGTACTGCCTGACGACGGGTTTAATAAAAGAACCCGAAACGTTGCAAATGCACATTTGAGCTTCCGTGATTTATTTGAAGGTGGGTGAGTGCCATTTTTCGCCTGTATGTATGTATATATATATATATATATATATATATCTAGAGAAATAAAGACGGGCGCTTCATAGTGCATAAATGTCGTTTTTTTTTTAAATTTATTCAGACATATAAAAACATGAAACATAGGAATGGGTAAACGTACCAACGGTGGCGGTTCTTAATCACCGCGGTCAAACAGCTTATGAGTGGTGCATGCAAGCACCCACAGACTGGAGCCGGTTACCTCCGTTCCCGGACATACAGCAAAACAGCAAGTGGTGGTGTTCTCCTGCGCTAGGCCACGCAGGAGAACACCACCACTTGCTGTTTTGCTGTATGTCCGGGAACGGAGGTAACCGGCTCCAGTCTGTGGGTGCTTGCATGCACCACTCATAAGCTGTTTGACCGCGGTGACTAAGAACCGCCACCGTTGGTACGTTTACCCATTCCTATGTTTCATGTTTTTATATGTCTGAATAAATTTTAAAAAAAAACGACATTTATGCACTATGAAGCGCCCGTCTTTATTTCTCTAGAAATCTCTTACCTGCTGGATACAGGTTCATTTGCCCCATGAGAGACGGAGCAGCTGGGACCAATATCCTAAGTGCCTTTACAGACTATCCTAATTGAAGGATTGGACGATTTGTTGGACACTGCAAGGTTTTTCTGGACTTATTATTACAGCGCATTGTTCTTTTTCTTTTGCATATATATATATATATATATATATATATATATATATATATATATATATATATGAGAATAGCCCCTTAAATGTGCTATTATATAGGAAGGCTGCAACTTTATATGTCCCTTCTGTTAGTAGGGGAAAAGAGAGAGATAAAGAGAACAGTATATAAGGTGAATGCTACTCGGGAGGAGTACACGATTATGCATGCTGATTGAGACTTACCTGGTCTTGATTTGCGGAATTAAAAGCCGTTTACTTTATCCCAAAGTTTTGTCAGCTACACAAAACTCATATTCTCATTTGATTGTATTTGGATCGCATTCAAACATAAGGAGTCCGAGAGGACCTGTATACTGTATCTATCTGACTCATTTAATATGTATCAGTTCTGTTTACAACTATCAAAAATTTACCCCTGATGAAGTCTAGATGACGAAACGCGTCGGGTAATTATATTTGTTGTTGTCAACTAGGAAAACCAATCAAATGGAATGAAATATGCAATAACAGTGTTTTTATTGTATTTTATAAATTTTACGACATTAAATATATTAAAGGATTCAGTTTACAGTATATTGTTACATTTTATAACTAACTCATTTACTGGTGGTAAACCTTTGGCGCACCTTATATACTGTTCTCTCTCTCTCTCATATCTATCTATCGATTTTTATATATATATATATATATATATATATATATATATATATATATATATATATATTCATCCAAAAAAAGATGTCACTCCGGGTCTTATGTCAATTTCAAAACGATATTTACTGTTGCCTACGGCGTTTCGGGATTTACCCGTCTTCAGGACAAACATAGTAAATGTGCTGTAAAGTGACATATATATACATTACCAATCCAGGCGCCGCCCGCTCTCTCATCCGTCCTCCAGAGTGCTCCTCTGCCGACTTCCGGGTTCGTATGCCGGAAGTGACGTTGCGCCATCCCGGGGGGACGCGATGATTGACAGGCAGCCTTGCAATACAAACGAAAAAGATATAATGTGCATATAACAATATTATGTGCGTATAGACATATTATGGCAGACCTTGCATATAGAATATGATGCCTCTTGTGCTAGTATTGGTGGCTCCTTGCCTGTTGCTCAGTGCTGGTATTTTAAACGTCTGCTTGCTTTCTGTGTCTCAAATGAATTCAATTAGTGACCACTAGATGTCACTGTGTCGTGATCTAATCATTACTTTCATACAATAAAATCATAAATAGTGTTTAGATTATTAGTGTGGTTCTAATGTTACATTTAGTTATTATTTTTTTATTTTTTTATTTAATAAAAGGGAGTGATACTCTATTATCTTCTATTGTACTCATGCTATTAATAACTAATCTAAGGAACGAATTAAAAAAATATAATATGCTGATTCCTAGGTGCTGTGTCCAAATCAACTAAAAAAAGTGAAAAACAAAACCAGTGTGAAAACAACTAATAATAGTGGAAAAAGCTATTATAGTTAAGATGATTATCTGTGATTTTAAGATGCTGCACCTCTTGCTGTAATGGGTAGTTAGCTAACAATGCCTGTTCTATAGTTTCACCTAGTTCGATGTTTACTGATTTTTATGAATTTAATTTTTTTTACATCTGGCTGTCAGGTTACTCGTATATACACACAACTGACTGGCATTACTTGGGGAGTTCTACTATGGTATAAATGGAGGACTATCCTGTTAGCGTCCTTTACTCATTTACAAAAAGCACCCGTAGTAAATGGCTTCATTAAGGCCCTGTGGGCTCACGGTATTTAACCTGTCAATCCATCTACTCTCTAGACACAGCAATTGCCTGTCCCTGTCACCCCCTCGGAGGGAGGGAGGGACATGGTCGATCATGCGGTATCTTAATGTGGCCATGTTATGTTTAGCAGTGGCAAAGTGCCGTGCCACTGCTTGCTCACTGGTTCCACTGATTAATGCTGCTCTAATAGCTGCCCTGTGTTGCCCCATTCTTTCTTTAAATTGTCTTGCCGTCTTGCCCACGTAGTGTAAGCCACACGGGCACGATAGCAAGTATACCACGTATTGGGAGGAACAAGTTAAGGCAAATTTGATTTTGTAGGCCTTTCCTGAGAAGGGGTGTCTAAAGGTGTCCCCAATTACTAGATAGCTGCATGTGGCACACCCTAGACACTTATAGCAGCCAGGTTTCCTTGATAGAAAGTGTTGTGGTCTTGCTTTTCCTCTGCCTGTGATGTCCGTTTTTACCAATATATCCTTCAAGTTGGGACCTCTGACATAACTTGGCATAAGTCTAGTTCCAAATAGACTGGTGAGCTCTGTATCACTATTGACAATCGGCCAAATTGTTTTGATCTTCCTGACCATATCCGGGCTCTTGTCTGTATAATGTGTGACCCAGGTGAACGGTCTTTGTTCTTCTGGCTTACGTCCTGTTGTCTTGCTCAGCAATTCCTGTCTTGTTTTTTTACAGGCCCTATTACGTGCTTTGATGAGATCTTCTTTTTTATACCCCCTCTCTTGGAATTTTTTTATCATCTCTTCCAACTGCAGGTCTCTGGTGTTGCTGTTACTATTGATCCGGCAGACCCTTAGGAATTGGGAGTATGGGAGGCTTGTGATGGTGTGCTTGGGATGGAAACTTTGTCTGTGTAACATCGTGTTACAGTCAGTCGGTTTTGAATATAGCTGGGTCTCCAGCTTACCTTCCCGTACACTGATTTGTACATCTAAAAAGTTTATGGCGTCTGTGCTCATATTGTATGTCAATTTGACCGGACTCGTAGATTCATTGTGTGTCCTTAGGATGTCGATAAGGTCTTCTTCTCTGCCCGTCCATAATACCAGGATGTCATCAATGTAACGTAAATATAGATGTATCCTCGATTTGATGGTAGCATCCTCAAAGAACAGTTTTTTTTCTACTGAGTACATGTAGGTGTTGGCATAGACTGGCGCTGCTGGTGATCCCATAGCACACCCTGAGTTCTGGTTGAAGAACTCTCCATCATGCAAAAAGCAGTTGTGTCTTAGTGTAAATTCCAAGAGACTTAAAAAAAAGGCTATTTGTGGACCTGTGTATAAGGGATTGTCCATAATCAACTCCCTGACTGCTTGTATTCCCTGTGCATGTGGAATACATGTATATAGATTTGTTACATCTATACAGGCAAGCACAAGGTTTGTGGGGATTGTTTCTATGTCCACCAATTTAGATAACAACATAGTTGTATCTTTAAGGTATGTATCGGTAGCCTGTACGCAGGGCTGGAGGTAATGGTCCACGTATACCGCTAATGGTTCGCACAAAGACCCCCGGGCCGAGATGATCGGTCTGCCCGGAGGCCTCTGTGCGTCCTTGTGGACTTTGGGGATTGTATAGAATAAAGCGGTTTTTGGCTTGGGTTTATGAAGCTGTTTTTTTAGATCCGGGGTGATAATCCCATCTTTTTCAGCCTTGATGAGAATGTCACCCAATTCTTTAGAGTATTGTTCAGTAGGGTTGCTTGTCAACAATTTGTACACATTACTGTCCGAGAGTTGTCGACTGCACTCTGCCCGGTACTCTTCAATCCCCTGAATGACAATGGAACCCCCCTTGTCTGCTCCACGAATTACTATATCCTCCCTGGAACTTAGATTTTTTAGAGCCTGTCTTTCTTCTTTGGTGATATTTGATCCACTATATCAGATATCAAGATGACTTCCAAGTCAAGGTGGACAATTACAAAGTACAAAGGAAGCTTCGCTTAAGAGAATTTTATGATCGCAAAGGTAATACTGAAGAGACACTCAACACTGACGAGCACAGCATAAAGAAAAAATTAGGAAAAATTAGCACCTTTGATCCCCAAACGTTCAATGCTTCCATCAAGACCTTTTCAAGGCTCATGGATAAAAACACACAGGAAGCAATGTCGCTGAGTGGATCAAATATCACCAAAGAAGAAAGACAGGTTCTAAAAAAGCTAAGTTCCAGGGAGGATATAGTAATTCGTGGAGCAGACAAGGGGGGTTCCATTGTCATTCAGGGGATTGAAGAGTACCGGGCAGAGTGCAGTCGACAACTCTCGGACAGTAATGTGTACAAATTGTTGACAAGCAACCCCACTGAACAATACTCTAAAGAATTGGGTGACATTCTCATCAAGGCTGAAAAAGATGGGATTATCACCCCGGATCTAAAAAAACAGCTTCATAAACCCAAGCCAAAAACCGCTTTATTCTATACAATCCCCAAAGTCCACAAGGACGCACAGAGGCCTCCGGGCAGACCGATCATCTCGGCCCGGGGGTCTTTGTGCGAACCATTAGCGGTATACGTGGACCATTACCTCCAGCCCTGCGTACAGGCTACCGATACATACCTTAAAGATACAACTATGTTGTTATCTAAATTGGTGGACATAGAAACAATCCCCACAAACCTTGTGCTTGCCTGTATAGATGTAACAAATCTATATACATGTATTCCACATGCACAGGGAATACAAGCAGTCAGGGAGTTGATTATGGACAATCCCTTATACACAGGTCCACAAATAGCCTTTTTTTTAAGTCTCTTGGAATTTACACTAAGACACAACTGCTTTTTGCATGATGGACAGTTCTTCAACCAGAACTCAGGGTGTGCTATGGGATCACCAGCAGCGCCAGTCTATGCCAACACCTACATGTACTCAGTAGAAAAAAAACTGTTCTTTGAGGATGCTACCATCAAATCGAGGATACATCTATATTTACGTTACATTGATGACATCCTGGTATTATGGACGGGCAGAGAAGAAGACCTTATCGACATCCTAAGGACACACAATGAATCTACGAGTCCGGTCAAATTGACATACAATATGAGCACAGACGCCATAAACTTTTTAGATGTACAAATCAGTGTACGGGAAGGTAAGCTGGAGACCCAGCTATATTCAAAACCGACTGACCGTAACACGATGTTACACAGACAAAGTTTCCATCCCAAGCACACCATCACAAGCCTCCCATACTCCCAATTCCTAAGGGTCTGCCGGATCAATAGTAACAGCAACACCAGAGACCTGCAGTTGGAAGAGATGATAAAAAAATTCCAAGAGAGGGGGTATAAAAAAGAAGATCTCATCAAAGCACGTAATAGGGCCTGTAAAAAAACAAGACAGGAATTGCTGAGCAAGACAACAGGACGTAAGCCAGAAGAACAAAGACCGTTCACCTGGGTCACACATTATACAGACAAGAGCCCGGATATGGTCAGGAAGATCAAAACAATTTGGCCGATTGTCAATAGTGATACAGAGCTCACCAGTCTATTTGGAACTAGACTTATGCCAAGTTATGTCAGAGGTCCCAACTTGAAGGATATATTGGTAAAAACGGACATCACAGGCAGAGGAAAAGCAAGACCACAACACTTTCTATCAAGGAAACCTGGCTGCTATAAGTGTCTAGGGTGTGCCACATGCAGCTATCTAGTAAATGGGGACACCTTTAGACACCCCTTCTCAGGAAAGGCCTACAAAATCAAATTTGCCTTAACTTGTTCCTCCCAATACGTGGTATACTTGCTATCGTGCCCGTGTGGGCAAGACGGCAAGACAATTTAAAGAAAGAATGGGGCAACACAGGGCAGCTATTAGAGCAGCATTAATCAGTGGAACCAGTGAGCAAGCAGTGGCACGGCACTTTGCCACTGCTAAACATAACATGGCCACATTAAGATACCGCATGATCGACCATGTCCCTCCCTCCCTCCGAGGGGGTGACAGGGACAGGCAATTGCTGTGTCTAGAGAGTAGATGGATTGACAGGTTAAATACCGTGAGCCCACAGGGCCTTAATGAAGCCATTTACTACGGGTGCTTTTTGTAAATGAGTAAAGGACGCTAACAGGATAGTCCTCCATTTATACCATAGTAGAACTCCCCAAGTAATGCCAGTCAGTTGTGTGTATATACGAGTAACCTGACAGCCAGATGTAAAAAAAATTAAATTCATAAAAATCAGTAAACATCGAACTAGGTGAAACTATAGAACAGGCATTGTTAGCTAACTACCCATTACAGCAAGAGGTGCAGCATCTTAAAATCACAGATAATCATCTTAACTATAATAGCTTTTTCCACTATTATTAGTTGTTTTCACACTGGTTTTGTTTTTCACTTTTTTTAGTTGATTTGGACACAGCACCTAGGAATCAGCATATTATATTTTTTTAATTCGTTCCTTAGATTAGTTATTAATAGCATGAGTACAATAGAAGATAATAGAGTATCACTCCCTTTTATTAAATAAAAAAATAAAAAAATAATAACTAAATGTAACATTAGAACCACACTAATAATCTAAACACTATTTATGATTTTATTGTATGAAAGTAATGATTAGATCACGACACAGTGACATCTAGTGGTCACTAATTGAATTCATTTGAGACACAGAAAGCAAGCAGACGTTTAAAATACCAGCACTGAGCAACAGGCAAGGAGCCACCAATACTAGCACAAGAGGCATCATATTCTATATGCAAGGTCTGCCATAATATGTCTATACGCACATAATATTGTTATATGCACATTATATCTTTTTCGTTTGTATTGCAGGGCTGCCTGTCAATCATCGCGTCCCCCCGGGATGGCGCAACGTCACTTCCGGCATACGAACCCGGAAGTCGGCAGAGGAGCACTCTGGAGGACGGATGAGAGAGCGGGCGGCGCCTGGATTGGTAATGTATATATATGTCACTTTACAGCACATTTACTATGTTTGTCCTGAAGACGGGTAAATCCCGAAACGCCGTAGGCAACAGTAAATATCGTTTTGAAATTGACATAAGACCCGGAGTGACATCTTTTTTTGGATGAATGCATTACATGGGACTTAGTTCCCACAGGAGGGGCACCCGGGCCAAGAGCATTTGCATTGTACGAGGGGAGTGCCGGACCATTTGGAAACATATATATATATATATATATATATATATATATATATATATATTATATGTACCACAGGACAGGCACACCGTTTCCAATGATCAGCAGCTGAGGTGCATACGCCCAAATACTGTAATAGACTCCAAACCACAGCGGCACTCACACAGACTTTATAACCAAAAAAACCACCACCAAACAGGGTATTTTAGGTCAAATGCGACGTTTCGGAGGTTAATCCTTTATCAAGCAAAGCCAACAAGTGTACAGAAAACATAACTCACCTAAATAGTACCTGGTTCCCCGTCTGCTAAGCAGCGTCCACCGGCGTGGCTGTCAGCCGATAGTTCCCGCACTTCCGGACTGGCGTGTGGGCGACACCGCATCATTCCGTTCACGTCGGTCCGGAGTGCGTCCTGGTTGCTAGGCGACCCTCCTCAGCTGGGACGCTGTTGCCTGGGTAATAGAAAAACAACATGAAGTACTGTGCACAGCAGGAGGAGGAGTTTGCAGGTGCACACTAAATATAAATGCTAGACCTTTTAATATCATTGCTATATTGCATTTCTGAGGTTATTAGCATAATGATGGCCATTATTATCGGCTTGTCCACCACGTCCAGGTTACCTCAATAGGACAAGTCCCTAACACTACTCTGAGACAGGTCCAGGGCACAGGGCCCCCCAGGCCAGCCCAGCAGGACCACCCCATGGCATCACATTAGTGTGAAATTAAAGTGATAGTTAAAGGGATAGGGGAAATTATATGTGATAAGACTTACCTAGGTAAGAGGTAATAATAAATGTGGAGGGTGCTACATATATACTAAACAAACTAAAGGGGTAATGGAAAGTGTACGATATGATGCCATGGAGCAGCCCAAAGAGCCCTGCACTCCCAAACACAGTCCCACAGACTAAAGGCCCATACACACTTGAAGATTTTCATTTCAAAAGACTTTGCCAAAATCTTTGATAGATATATCTTTCACCAAAGTAGTGCGTACACACTGAGCTATTGTCCCCAAAGAGCAAGAGATTTTCAGAAGGGTGAAAGACTTTGCTGAAAATCTTTTATTATAAATGGGCTGGGTTTGAATTCCAAGGGTTCCGACGTGGCAGCCCTCACCGCATCACCCGCCAGCCTTCCCCCCGTGGAGCCATGCAGCGCCGGCCGCATCACCCGCAGCCCCTTCCCTCCCTCAGAGCGATACCCCGTGGAGCAACGCGGCACCCGCATCACACCCCCTTCCCCAGTGGAGCGAGTAGTGCCGGAGCGCCCCCCCGCCTGGGGCGCTACCTGGCCATATAATATAATATATATATTATAATATAGCAGACACTGTGTTGTGCGGCACTCGTCAAACTGACATCAGGTACATCGCAAAATAAATAAGCCAAAGGCAGTGCGGTAAGTCAACGTTTCGGGTACTCAAACCCTTTATCAAGACATGCAAGATACAACTGAAGTACTTACTTTTATGCAAACAGTCAAGTGCAAACCACCCAGTGACAAGAATGACTCCCTGTGAGTGCGCCAACCTGGACCCTGTGACGTCATCCTGGCGCCGATGATGTGGCGGTGTCAGTCAGGGCAGGGGGCGTGTATGTGGGAGAGTGACAAGTAGCCCAAATATCTAGTGAAAAGGAAAAAAATGTAAGGAAATCTATAAAAAATCATTGAAGATAAATGTATTACTATAACGAAATCAACTGGCAAGAACATGTAATAGGCTTCGTGGGAAATGCGATAAATAATAGCAAAATACTGTTGCAACTGTACGCACTTGAATGAAAAAATGGACATATTCATCAACATGAAACAATCAACATGACACTGGTGTCGACCATACAGAGAAACGGACATGACACAGATACAAAAGTACCAAGGTACAGATGTAAGCTGTAATGTAGAAAACATTGTAACATGAAATACACTAAAATTAGAGGAAACACAATAGCGAGAGGTGCTCATTGAGACCTAGTGGATGAACCGTCTGTAAGCGATCTATCCACCTTGCCTCTAATCTCAGCAGTAATTTATCACGGTCACCCCCTCTGATGGATGGTGGTATGCTATCAATCATTTTATAGCGTATTGAGGGTAATGTGTGTTTGAACTCTTTGAAGTGCCTCGCAACCGGTTGCTCGGCACCTTTCCCTTCTAGGGCAGCTCTGATGGCTGACCTATGGTTGGCAATGCGTTCCTTGAATTGGGTAATGGTCTTGCCAATGTACAAAAGACCACATGGACATTTAATATAATAAATAACATGTCGACTGCTACACGTGAGGGGATATTTGATGAGAAATTTTTCTCCCGTTCTCGGATGGAAGAAATGGTCACCAGTCTCAAGGCTAGAGCAGGTTATGCAGCCAATGCATTTAAAATTGCCATTCTTACGGGATAAAAAATGCCGTTGTGGTTTCTGTACATGTTTACTCACATCATTGTGTACTACCCAGTCCTTGAACACGACTCTGTTCAAAAAACCCACGGACCGTAACACTATTCTTCTCAGCACCAGCCATCATCCTCCATCACTTAAGTGGGGTCTCCCCTACTCCCAATTTTTGCGAGCATTCAGAATTTGCAGCAGGATTGAGGATGCAGAGGTAGAGATTAATTCCATGATTAAAGATTTTCTTTCTAGAGGCTACCCGTACACATTACTCAAAAACACTAAAGCCAAGGTGCTCAGCCTCGACAGGCATACTGTTCTGAACACAGCTACCACTAAAAATCTTGACAACAAAATTGTCTGGACTCAAAAGTATACCACCAGTAGTAGTGAACTAGTTAAATCTGCCAAGAAAATCTGGCCTCTGGTTTCCACGAACAAATCTCTTCCCAGCTTGCGCAACAGCTCCTTCTTGCCCTCTTACAGGAGGGGTAAAAATTTGAAGGACTGGGTAGTACACAATGATGTGAGTAAACATGTACAGAAACCACAACGGCATTTTTTATCCCGTAAGAATGGCAATTTTAAATGCATTGGCTGCATAACCTGCTCTAGCCTTGAGACTGGTGACCATTTCTTCCATCCGAGAACGGGAGAAAAATTTCTCATCAAATATCCCCTCACGTGTAGCAGTCGACATGTTATTTATTATATTAAATGTCCATGTGGTCTTTTGTACATTGGCAAGACCATTACCCAATTCAAGGAACGCATTGCCAACCATAGGTCAGCCATCAGAGCTGCCCTAGAAGGGAAAGGTGCCGAGCAACCGGTTGCGAGGCACTTCAAAGAGTTCAAACACACATTACCCTCAATACGCTATAAAATGATTGATAGCATACCACCATCCATCAGAGGGGGTGACCGTGATAAATTACTGCTGAGATTAGAGGCAAGGTGGATAGATCGCTTACAGACGGTTCATCCACTAGGTCTCAATGAGCACCTCTCGCTATTGTGTTTCCTCTAATTTTAGTGTATTTCATGTTACAATGTTTTCTACATTACAGCTTACATCTGTACCTTGGTACTTTTGTATCTGTGTCATGTCCGTTTCTCTGTATGGTCGACACCAGTGTCATGTTGATTGTTTCATGTTGATGAATATGTCCATTTTTTCATTCAAGTGCGTACAGTTGCAACAGTATTTTGCTATTATTTATCGCATTTCCCACGAAGCCTATTACATGTTCTTGCCAGTTGATTTCGTTATAGTAATACATTTATCTTCAATGATTTTTTATAGATTTCCTTACATTTTTTTCCTTTTCACTAGATATTTGGGCTACTTGTCACTCTCCCACATACACGCCCCCTGCCCTGACTGACACCGCCACATCATCGGCGCCAGGATGACGTCACAGGGTCCAGGTTGGCGCACTCACAGGGAGTCATTCTTGTCACTGGGTGGTTTGCACTTGACTGTTTGCATAAAAGTAAGTACTTCAGTTGTATCTTGCATGTCTTGATAAAGGGTTTGAGTACCCGAAACGTTGACTTACCGCACTGCCTTTGGCTTATTTATTTTGCGATGTACCTGATGTCAGTTTGACGAGTGCCGCACAACACAGTGTCTGCTACATATTCTCTATCTAGAGATTGCGCGCACCGCACAAGTTGTTTGACGTACGGATGAGTGCTGGGCATTTCTGCTATATATATTATAATATATATATATTATATATTATAATATATATATTATAATATATATATTATATATTATAATATATATGTTATATATTATAATATATATATTATATATTATAATATATATATATATATTATAATATATATATTATATATTATAATATATATATATATATTATATATAATAATATATATAATAATAATATATATATATATATATATATATATATATATATATATATATATATATATATATATATTCCATAGACAAAAAACCTTACGGTTTCACATGTCCCATTAAGGCTTCTTACACATGATCTGGCATTTCAGAAACCTGTTGTAACTCTTCCACTCAAACGCCAAAAAGCAATGAAATTCCGATCATTAAGGCTGACGCCTTAATGGACGTGTTCCTTGCGCAATACAGATATGGTACGCCATCACAGCCTGTGTGTAAGTGCAGATTCAGCACTCTCACAGAGTGAGATTGCTGTCACTCACACAATGGTGGAGCTGCTAATTCACAGATTTGTGTGCTCATTGGAATACACACATGCAGTCTATGCAACTGAAGGTCTGAGCAGTAAACAGAGCTGAGAGGATGGGGTAAAAGTGGTGTTGATTGGGGTAGGAGGCAGTGTGGTGCAGATGGGGAGGAATACAAATGTGTAGATGGTAGGAAGGCTAAGCAGCACTGATGGGGGACTAATGAAGCAGATGGGTGGAAAACAGTGGCACAGATTGGGGAAGGTAAGACAGAGTGATGCGATTGGGTGGGAAACAGAGGAGCAGTTGGAGGAAAGACAGCACTGATGGGGGAGGGGGTTCAGAGCAAAGGGGATAAAGGGAAAACAGAGCAGTACAGATGGAGAGGGGAGACAGCAGTACAGATGGAAGGAAACTGTCATGGATGAGGCAGGCAGAGCAGCATGGATGGAGGGGGAGACAGAGTATCACTAATGGAGGGGAAGCCAGTGTCACAGATAGAAGGAAACAGTGGCATCTGTGTGGAAAGACAGAGCAGCACAGATGGGGAAAGACACATTGGTTCAGATGAGGGAATACACACAGCAGTAGGTATCAGGGAAGACAGAGCAGCATAAAGGTGTATAGGAGAAGAAAGTGTAGATGCATAGTAGTTGGGAGTATTATAGTTTTTGCAATTATGAAAGATGTTTCTGGTAACTGTACGTGAATACTAAATGAAATGGATATAGGTAGTGAGTGTGAAAGATGTTGGACCCTCAGTGGGATAGTTCTAGTAATTTTGTTTATTCTAGCACCCGCTATCTTTGAAAACCCATGAAGTTCCTCCACCCTGTCCGGGGTGTTGCTGTCTGATGTAGTGTTTCTAGCACAGGTCTGGTTTTCAGTGCTGATATACAGATCACACTGTGCTAGAAGCACTACAGCAGACAGATACACCCCAAGCAGGGAAGCAGAACTGCATGGGTTTTCAAAAATGGTGGGTGCTAGAATGAACACTATAGTAACTCAGTGGGCTAGACAGTTTTAGATGATTGCAGGTACTTATTAGGATGAGTGCGCCACATAACTGCTCAGACCTTCAGTTGCATAGACTGCATGTGTGTATTCCAATGAGCACACAAATCTGTGAATTAGCAGCTCCACCATTGTGTGAGTGACAGCAATCTCACTCTGTGAGAGTGCTGAATCTGCACTTACACACAGGCTGTGATGGCGTACCATATCTGTATTGCGCAAGGAACACGTCCATTAAGGCGTCAGCCTTAATGATCGGAATTTCATTGCTTTTTGGCGTTTGAGTGGAAGAGTTACAACAGGTTTCTGAAATGCCAGATCATGTGTAAGAAGCCTTAATGGGACATGTGAAATTTTGTCTATGGAATTTCATTGCTTTTTTTCAATTTATTTTTTGAACTCAGAAATGTAAATTGTACTGTAAGAATAAACACTGGATTTTTAAAAATGTTTAACAATAACACACCCTTGTCAACGAGCATTACCACTGGCTACAAGCATTTCAAACCCCTGACAATGAGTATGACACCCATCCCAGAGCATGAAAGCCCTGGCAATGAAGACACCCATCCCATGAAACCCCTGGCAGCGATAATGACAGTCAGTGTGTAGAAGCTATACTGTAGGGCAGGGGTGGGGAACCTTTTTTGTGCCAAGGGCCGTTTGTATGAGGAAAAAATCCTTCGGGGGCCATATGTAAAAATTTCTCTTACACACTGTCCTGTTCTAGCTGTCCCACTCTCCGGTGGCTGCCACTGAACAGGACTGACAGTCTCCGGCTGCTGTTGATTAAGAGGAATCTTGCAAAAACTTACCAGCCTCTCGCTAGAATTCTCCTGTTCTTGACTACCGGCAAAGCTGCCGGACGGGTGGGAGGGCCACACAGACCAGCTACAGGGGCCGCATAAGGCCCCCGGGCCTGAGGTTCCCCACCCCTGCTGTAGGGCATAATGTATCACGGGCATTGCAGTGTGGGGCATATGGTGCAGGGGACATTACTGTATGGGCTTAATATGGTAAAAAAAAATTCCTGTGGTGGCAAAGGTCTGTAAGTGCAGGGCCAAAAACTGGGGTGTAAGGTAGTCTTCTCTGGTGATGCCATGTCCATTTTAATGAGACTACGCCTGGGGCAGAGAACAAATTATAAATGTATGGATAGGGTTAGGCTGCGAGTGTGTGTGTGTGTGTGTATGGACAGGGTTAGGCTATGGGTGTATGAATTGATAGGGTTAGGCTGCAGGTGTGTTTGTGTATGTATAGATTGTGTGGATGGGCGTGTGTGCAGATAGGGTAGGCTACATGTGTGTGTAGATGGTGTTAGGCTATGTGTGTGTGGGTGTATGGATAGGGTTAGGCTACATGTGTGTGTGTGCATATATGGATAGGCTATGGGTGTGTGGCAACTGTGTTATAACCCTGCCCACACGCACACACACAGAGCCAATGATGCCTATCCCTAGATATACATGACACGCTGACCCTACCAGGTCATGGATCAGTTGCGGGTGTGAGTATGTATGTATGTATAGGGTTAGGATATATATATGTGTGTGTGTGTGTGTGTGTATGTATGTATAGGGTTAGGCTATGTGTGTGTGTGTGTGTGTGTGTGAGAGAGTATGTATAGGGTTAGGCTATATATATATATATATATATATGTGTGTATATAGGGTTAGGCTGTGTGTGTGTGTGTGTGTGTGTGTGTGTGTGTGTGTGTGTGTGTGTATATATATGAATGTATGGATAGGCTATGGGTGTGTGTGTGTGTGTGTGTGTGTCTGTGTACAGGGTTAGGATACAGGTGCCAGAGTCAATGATGCCTACCTATACATGACACGCTGACCCTACCAGGTCATGGAACACCACCAGGCTGAGGGTTCCTCCCGCGGATGGCAATCAATCTGTTCCTTCTGTCTGACTTGATGTTTCCCCTCCAGCAGCGAGTTCCAGGCAGCCGCTCCCATTTTTCCTGGTGTCCGCAGATGCTGAGCAGGAACACAGAGCCAGGCCTCCTCCTTCTGGCATGGCAGTGGTGCGGTCTCCAGACTGGATTGCCGGAGTTAAAGGGAGTGTCGATGGGGGGCTGCTGCGCATGTGCCTCCTCCCATGGTACTCCCTGCAAAGGACCGTGGGAGGAGCTACACACGACTGTGCTTGCGCAGCAGCCCTCAAGGGGCCATTTTGGTTTTGTGCAATGATCAAATTTGTTTTTTGGTAACGATCAAATTCTAATAAGAGACTATTTTAGTCTAAAAAAAAAGTGAGGGAGGTAGTGAGTCACACCATACCTCTGGTGCTATAGTCAATAAAATAATAATAGCCAAGGAAAGCCGCATATGACAACAAGCAGATCAGCTTGTAAGAAATAAAAGAAAACAATTGGAAAGCACACACAGCATTAGCAATTATACCTTTGATTAAAGTAAATGTAATATAGGACCCCCTTTCCAATAATGGCACAAGACTCCGTTCAATTCAAATAACAAAAATATTTTATAAACACATAATAAAGTCATACACAAAAATATACATAAATCACATGTAATTAATGGTAAAACAATGTAATTTAAGGTGCTGGCGCCCCAATTAATTAAAATAAATGAACATAGGAGCAGCAGACCTCACTTGAAGCTCAGGCATGATGGTGATGGAGCCGTCGGAAAAGAGCTGGGTGTGTGTATGGTTAGGGTTATAGGCTGCGGGGTTTGTATGGTTAGGGTTATAGGCTGTGGTGTGTGTATGGTTAGGGTTATAGGCTGCAGGATGTGTATGGTTAGGGTTATAGGCTGTGGTGTGTGTGTATGGTTAGGGTTATAGGCTGTGGAGTGTGTGTGTGTGTGGTTAGGGTTATAGGCTGCGGGGTGTGTGTATGGTTAGGGTTATAGGCTGCGGGGTGTGTGTATGGTTAGGGTGATAGGCTGTGGTGTGTGTGTATGGTTAGGGTGATAGGCTGCGGGGTGTGTGTATGGTTAGGGTGATAGGCTCCGGGGTGTGTGTATGGTTAGGGTTATAGGCTGCGGGGTGTGTGTATGGTTAGGGTTATAGGCTGCGGGGTGTGTAAATGGTTAGG
Source organism: Crinia signifera (assembly GCF_055691185.1). NCBI lineage: Eukaryota > Metazoa > Chordata > Amphibia > Anura > Myobatrachidae > Crinia > Crinia signifera. The sequence continues at coordinate 240,338,005 of NC_139219.1, read as the reverse complement.
GTTATAGGCTGCGGGGTGTGTGTATGGTTAGGGTTATAGGCTGCGGGGTGTGTGTATGGTTAGGGTTATAGGCTGCGGGGTGTGTGTATGGTTAGGGTTATAGGCTGCGGGATGTGTATGGTTAGGGTTATAGGCTGCGGGATGTGTATGGTTAGGGTTATAGGCTGCGGGATGTGTATGGTTAGGGTTATAGGCTGCGGGATGTGTATGGTTAGGGTTATAGGCTGCGGGGTGTGTGTGTTTAGGGTTATAGGCTGCGGGGTGTGTGTGTTTAGGGTTATAGGCTGCGGGGTGTGTGTATGGTTGGGGTTATAGGCTGCGGGATATGTATGGTTAGGGTTATAGGCTGCGGGATGTGTATGGTTAGGGTTATAGGCTGCGGGGTGTGTATGGTTAGGGTTATAGGCTGCGGGGTGTGTGTGGTTAGGGTTATAGGCTGCGGGGTGTGTGTGTATGGTTAGGGTTATAGGCTGAGGGGGGTGTGTATGGTTAGGGTTATAGGCTGCAGGATGTGTGTGTTTAGGGTTATAGGCTGCGGGGTGTGTGTATGGTTAGGGTTATAGGCTGCGGGGTGTGTGTATGGTTAGGGTTATAGGCTGCGGGATGTGTATGGTTAGGGTTATAGGCTGCGGGATGTGTATGGTTAGGGTTATAGGCTGCGGGATGTGTATGGTTAGGGTTATAGGCTGCGGGATGTGTGTGTGTATGGTTAGGGTTATAGGCTGAGGGGGGTGTGTATGGTTAGGGTTATAGGCTGTAGTGGGGTTGTGTATGGTTAGGGTTATAGGCTGCGGGGTGTGTGTGTATGGTTAGGGTTATAGGCTCCGGGGTGTGTGTATGGTTAGGGTTATAGGCTGCGGGGGGTGTATAGGGTTAGGGTTATAGGCTGCGGGGGGGGGGGGGGGGTGATGGTTAGTGTTATAGGCTGCGGGGTGTGTGTGTGGTTAGGGTTATAGGTTGCGGTGTGTGTATGGCTAAGGTTATGGGCTGGGGTGTGTATGTATGGTTAGTGTTATAGGCTGCAGGGAGTGTGTGCATGGGTAGGGTTTTAGGCTGCGGGGGGTGTATGTGTGGTTAGTGTTATAGGCTGCGGGATGTGTATGGTTAGGGTTATAGGCTGCAGGGAGTGTGTGCATGATTAGGGTTTTAGGCTGAGGGGGGTGTATATGGTTAGGGTTATAGGCTGCAGGGTGTGTGTGCGCATGGGTAGGGTTTTAGGCTGCGGGGGGTGTATATGGTTAGGGTTATAGGCTGCGGGTGTGTGTATGGTTAGGATTATAGGCTGCAGGGTGTGTGTATGGTTAGGGTTATAGGCTGCGGGGTGTGTGTGGTTAGGGTTATAGGCTGCGGGGTGTGTGTGTTTCGTTAGGGTTATAGGCTGAGAGGGGTGTGTATGGTTAGGGTTATAGGCTGCAGGATGTGTGTGTTTAGGGTTATAGGCTGCGGGGTGTGTGTATGTTTAGGGTTATAGGCTGCGGGGTGTGTGTATGTTTAGGGTTATAGGCTGCGGGGTGTGTGTATGGTTAGGGTTATAGGCTGCGGGATGTGTATGGTTAGGGTTATAGGCTGCGGGATGTGTATGGTTAGGGTTATAGGCTGCGGGATGTGTATGGTTAGGGTTATAGGCTGCGGGATGTGTGTGTGTATGGTTAGGGTTATAGGCTGAGGGGGTGTGTATGGTTAGGGTTATAGGCTGCAGTGGGCTTGTGTATGGTTAGGGTTATAGGCTGCGGGGTGTGTGTGTATGGTTAGGGTTATAGGCTGAGGGGGGGTGTGAAGGTTAGGGTTATAGGCTGCGGGGTGTGTGTATGGTTAGGGTTATAGGCTCCGGGGTGTGTGTATGGTTAGGGTTATAGGCTGCGGGGGGTGATGGTTAGTGTTATAGGCTGCGGGGTGTGTGTGGTTAGGGTTATAGGTTGCGGTGTGTGTATGGCTAAGGTTATGGGCTGGGGTGTGTATGTATGGTTAGTGTTATAGGCTGCAGGGAGTGTGTGCATGGGTAGGGTTTTAGGCTGCGGGGTGTGTATGTGTGGTTAGTGTTATAGGCTGCGGGATGTGTATGGTTAGGGTTATAGGCTGCAGGGAGTGTGTGCATGGGTAGGGTTTTAGGCTGCGGGGGGTGTATATGGTTAGGGTTATAGGCTGCAGGGTGTGTGTGCGCATGGGTAGGGTTTTAGGCTGCGGGGGGTGTATATGGTTAGGGTTATAGGCTGCGGGTGTGTGTATGGTTAGGATTATAGGCTGCAGGGTGTGTGTGTATGGTTAGGGTGATAGGCTGCGGGGTATGTGTATGGTTAGTGTTATATGCTGTGGGGTGTGTGTGTGTATGGTTAGGGTTATAGGCTGCGGGGTGTGTGTATGGTTAGGGTTATAGGCTGCGGGGTGTGTGTATGGTTAGGGTTATAGGCTGCGGGGTGTGTGTATGGTTAGGGTTATAGGCTGCGGGATGTGTGTATGGTTAGGGTTATAGGCTGCGGGATGTGTATGGTTAGGGTTATAGGCTGCGGTGTGTGTGTGGTTAGGGTTATAGGCTGCGGGGTGTGTGTGTATGGTTAGGGTTATAGGCTAAGGGGGGTGTGATGGTTAGGGTTATAGGCTGCGGTGTGTGTGTGGTTAGGGTTATAGGCTGCGGGGTGTGTGTGTATGGTTAGGGTTATAGGCTAAGGGGGGTGTGATGGTTAGGGTTATAGGCTGCGGGGTGTGTGTATGGTTAGGGTTATAGGCTGCAGGGTGTGTGTATGGTTAGGGTTATAGGCTGCGGTGTGTGTGGTTAGGGTTATAGGCTGCGGGGTGTGTGTGTATGGTTAGTGTTATAGGCTGAGGGGGGTGTGATGGTTAGGGTTATAGGCTGCGGGGTGTGTGTGTATGTGTTTAGGGTTATAGGCTGCGGGGTGTTTGTATGGTTAGGGTTATAGGCTGCGGGGTGTGTGTATGGTTAGGGTTATAGGCTGCGGGGTGTGTATGGTTAGGGTTATAGGCTGCGGGGTGTGTGTGTATGGTTAGGGTTATAGGCTGAGGGGGGTGTGTATGGTTAGGGTTATAGGCTGCAGGGGGGTTGTGTATGGTTAGGGTAATAATAATAATAATAATAATAATAATAATAATAATAATAATAATAATAATAATAATTTATTGTCACTACAACATTAAAAATGCATAAGTGAAATTCAAAATGAAAAGAGAAGAGAGATAAGGAAAATACTCATCATATCACATACTACAAATCAAACACAAAACAACAGATGGGAAAAAACTATTCCGCAACCGACTAGTACGGCTGCAGGGGTGTGTGTATGGTTAGGGTTATAGGCTGCGGGGTGTGTGTATGGTTAGGGTTATAGGCTGCGGGGTGTGTGTGTATGGTTAGGGTTATAGGCTGCGGGGTGGGTGTGTATGGTTAGGGTTATAGGCTGCTGGGTGGGTGTGTATGGTTAGGGTTATAGGCTGCGGGGTGTGTGTATGGTTAGGGTTATAGGCTGCGGGGTGTGTGTATGGTTAGGGTTATAGGCTGCGGGGTGTGTGTATGGTTAGGGTTATAGGCTACGGGGTGTGTGTAGGGTTAGGGTTATAGGCTACGGGGTGTGTATAGGGTTAGGGTTATAGGCTGCGGGGGGGGGGGTGAAGGTTAGTGTTATAGGCTCCGGGGTGTGTGTATGGTTAAGGTTATAGGCTGCGGGGTGTGTGTATGGTTAGGGTTATAGGCTGCGGGGGGTGTATAGGGTTATAGGCTGCGGGGGGTGTATAGGGTTATAGGCTGCGGGGGGTGTATGGTTAGGGTTATAGGCTGCAGGGGGGGGGGGTGATGGTTAGGGTTATAGGCTGCGGGGTGTGTGTGGTTAGGGTTATAGGTTGCGGGGTGTGTATGGTTAGGGTTATAGGCTGCGGGGGGTGCGTATGGTTAGGGTTATAGGCTGCAGGATGTGTGTGTGTTTAGGGTTATAGGCTGCGGGGTGTGTGTGTATGTTTAGGGTTATAGGCTGCGGGGTGTGTGTGTATGGTTAGGGTTATAGGCTGCGGGGTGTGTGTATGGTTAGGGTTATAGGCTGCGGGATGTGTATGGTTAGGGTTATAGGCTGCGGGGTGTGTGTGTATGGTTAGGGTTATAGGCTGCGGGGTGTGTATGGTTAGGGTTATAGGCTGCGGGGGGTGCGTATGGTTAGGGTTATAGGCTGCAGGATGTGTGTGTGTGTTTAGGGTTATAGGTTGCGGGGTATGTGTATGGTTAGGGTTATAGGCTGCGGGGTGTGTGTATGGTTAGGGTTATAGGCTGCGGGGTGTGTGTGTATGGTTAGTGTTATAGGCTGCGGGGTGTATATTGTTAGTGTTATAGGCTGCGGGGTGTGTGTATGGTTAGGGTTATAGGCTGCGGGGGGTATGCATGGTTAGGGTTGTAGGCTGCGGGGGGGGAGTGTATTGTTAGGGTTATAGACTGCAGGGTGTGCATGGTTAGGGTTATAGGCTGCGGGGGAGGTGTATTGTTAGGGTTATCGGCTGCAGGGTGGGTATGGTTAGGGTTGTAGGCTGCGGGGGGAGGTGTACTGTTAGGGTTATAGACTGCAGGGTCTGTATGGTTAGGGTTATAGGCTGTGCGGGGGGGGGGGGTTCATGGTTAGTGTTATAGGCTGCAGGGTTTTTATAGTTAAGTTAATAGGCTGCGGGGTGGGTGTGTATGGTTAGGGTTACAGGCTGCTGGGTGTGTGTATGCTTAGGGTTATAGGCTGCGCGGTGTGTATGGTTAGGGTTATAAGCTGCGGGGGTGTGTGTGTGTGTGGGTAGGGTTATAGGCTGTGGAATGTGTATGTAGTAGCTACTAACCTGGCCCACTGTGCTTCAAAGGAGGCTGCTTCTGGGGGACACTCTGGATGATTCACCTCTCTGCAACTCTTCATTCATCCTGTCCGGTCCTCTGGTTCCAGGTTCCCTGCAGCCTTCTTCCCCCTCAGCTCTTCAGTGCACTCTCCTGAGCTTTCTAACCTTCTGCTGCTGGCACCGCGCGGTTCTCCTCTTCTGCTCCCCTCCAGCAGCCAGGACTGGAACGGCACAGAGCAGGGTGAAATGTGTCCTGTGCAGAAGTAGAGACATTGAAGAAATCATGATGACTTACGCTGTGAATGCAAATCCTGGGAATCCCGAGGCTGGCTTGCAGGGGGGGGGGGGGGGGGTGTCCGCGTACTTCCCCACTATGTACACAGGGGGAGGGGCACAGCGTACACATGTGGGGGGCAAGTCGGGCACAGAAAACACACGATGGGCACAGCGTACACACGGGGGCACTGGGAGGGGGACAGCGCAAAAACGGGGGGCAGCATACACACGGGGGGCACTGGGGAGGGTCAACGTACATACGGGGGCATAGGGTACATAAAGGGACAGTGGGGGGACAGGGTACACATGAATTCTATCATGATCTCCATATCTAAATTAAGTCTGCAATATATAAAAAAATGGACATAAATATGATTAGTTGGTAATTATACAGATGAGAATCAAAGGGTGAGAAAAAAATGGCGTGGGGTTCCCCCTCCTGAGCATAACCAGCCCCGGGCTCATTGAGCCTGACATGGTTCCAAAAATACAGGGGACAAAAAGTTTAGGGTTCTCCCCCGTATTTCTGAAACCAGCTCCGGACTCTTGAGCCGGTTCTGGTTCCAAAAATACGGGGGACTAAAAAACTGGGGGTCCCCCATATTTTGGAACCAGCACCGGGCTCCAACAGCCTGTGGTGTCATGCCACAGCCGGGGGACACTTTTTACGTAAGGTCCCCCGGCCGTATCATGCTCATTGTGGCTGGTCAGCCCTGGATGGGGTCACTGGGGGAGATGGGACCCCCCCAATAAAGGAGTCACCCCCCCCATAATAGGCTTCACCCTTCCAGGGCTGAAGCCCGGGGCTGTCCCCGGCGTCCCTGGGCGGTGGACGCCGGGCTGATATGGTACAATCACGCAAACAAAACATTACTTTTTGCAGGTGAACTACAAGTCCCAGCAGGCATCCCCCCGCATGCTTGGACCTGGCGAACCACAAATCCCAGCATGCGGCGGGCCATTAATGGGAACCCTTGGACTTGTAGTCCACCTGTAAAAAGAATGTTGAAATAAAACACAGACACAGTGAAAAGTAAAAGTTTATTGTACACACACTAATTTTACACCTCTACTTATAAATTCCAGGTTCCAGCGTTGCCTCTCATGTCCTGCAGCAGCTCACCCCACACTGACTGGGGGGGGGGGGGTGTGCTTTGGAAGCATTCAGCCCTGATTGGCTTTTGGCGTCTCCATGGAGATGCCAACAGCCAATCTGGCTCAAGGGCCGGTCAGCATGGGCAGGAATCCTGGGAAAGTGGGGACTCCCTCTCTAGAACTTAACTGCCCATGCTGAAGCCCAGGGCTGTACCAGATGGCCGTGGGCTGTGGCCATCGGGCTGATGTAAAATGTAAAAAAAGAACAAACTATTGTGTATTGCTGTGGAACTATAAGACCCGGCAAGCCTGCACCGCATGGTGGGACTTGGAGAACCACAAGTCCCACCATGCAGGGCAATAAAGGGCCTGCTGGGACCTGTAGTCCCACATCAGTACAAATAGTTAAATAAAAACACACACACACCTGAAAAATAAAACTTTAATACATACAGAGCCCATTCATATAGACATACCTCCCAACAGTCCCGATTTTAGCGGGACAGTCCCGATTATTAGGGCCAGTCCCGCTGTCCCACCCGCGGGCGGCAGTGTCCCGCGTTGAGGGGGGGCTGTTGGGAGTCCCCCCTGTCGGCTGCTAAGCAGCGGGGAATAAACGCTGTGCACATGCCAGGGGACTGGGGGCATGGCTAGAGGCTCACAGAGCCTCTGGGTCATGCCCCCATAGTCCCGGGTCCGGCGCACAGAAAGTTGGGAGACATGATTTAGATACTTACCTATGTTGCTAGTAGTTTGGTCCCCTTGTCCAGTAGTATCCAGGTGATGTTCCTGTTGAAAGAAATCCTACTCACCAGCCATCTTCCTTAAATAACAAGTGTGTAACTGGAGATGGGGGTGGTGCAGGGTGAGAGAATATGCAGGGTGAGAGTAGGACGTGGGGTGGCAGAGGGTGCAGGGAGGGGGACGCAGAGTGGTGTAGGATGCGTGATGGCGGAGGATGCAGGGAGGGGGAATACAGAGTGGCGTAGGATGCAGGTAGGTGGAGGATGCGGGGTGGTGGAGGATGCAGGGAGGGAAAATACAGAGTGGTGTAGGATTGCAGAGAGGTGTAGGATGTGAGGTGGTGGAGGATGTGGAGGATGCAGGGAGGGGGGATGCAGAGTGGCATAGGATGCGGGGTGGTGGAGGATGCAGGGAGGGGGAATACAGAGTGGCGTAGAATGCAGGGAGGGGGGACGCAGGGTGGTGTAGGATGCGGGGTGGTGGAGGATTCAGGGAGGGGGAATACAGAGTGGCGTAGGATGCAGTGAGGGGATGCAGGGTGGTGTAGGATGCAGGGTGGTGGAGGATGCAGGGAGGGGGGATGCAGAGTGGCGTAGGATGCAGGGAGGGGGGACGAAGAGTGCCGTAGGATGCTGGGTGGCATAGGATGCAGGGAGGGGGATACAGAGTGGCGTAGGATGCAGAGAGGGGGGACGCAGGGTGGTGTAGGATGCAGGGAGGGGGATGCAGAGTGGCGTAGGATACATGCAGGGAGAGGGGAAGCAGGGTGGTGTAGGATGAGGGATGGCAGAGGATGCAGGGAGGGGGAATACAGAGTGGCGTAGGATGCAGAGATGGGGGACGCAGGGTGGTGTAGGATGCGGGGTGGTGGAGGATTCAGGGAGGGGGAATACAGAGTGGCGTAGGATGCAGTGAGAGGATGCAGGGTGGTGTAGGATGCTGGGTGGTGGATGCAGGGAGTGGGGATGCAGAGTGGCGTAGGATGCATGCAGGGAGAGGGGACGCAGGGTGGTGTAGGATGAGGGATGTAGGATGCAGGGAGGGGGGTGCAGAGTGGCGTAGGATGCATGCAGGGAGAGGGGACGCAGGGTGGTGAAGGATGAGGGATGTAGGATGCAGGGAGGGGGATGCAGAGTGGCGTAGGATGCATGCAGGGAGAGGGGACGCAGGGTGGTGTAGGATGAGGGATGGCAGAGGATGCAGGGAGGGGGAATACAGAGTGGTGTAGGATGCAGAGATGGGGGACGCAGGGTGGTGTAGGATGCGGGGTGGTGGAGGATGCAGGGAGGGGGAATACAGAGTGGTGTAGGATGCAGAGAGGATAGACGCAGGGTGGTGTAGGATGCGGGGTGGTGGAGGATGCAGGGAGGGGGAATACAGAGTGGCATAGGATGCAGGGAGGGGGGACGAAGAGTCCCATAGGATGCTGGGTGGCTTAGGATGCAGGGAGGGGGATACAGAGTGGCGTGGGATGCAGATAGGGGGGACGCAGGGTGGTGTAGGATGCGGGGTGGTGGAGGATGCAGAGAGGGAGAGGGGACGCAGGGTGGTGTAGGATGAGGGATGGCAGAGGATGCAGGGAGGGGGAATACAGAGTGGCGTAGGATGCAGAGATGGGGGACGCAGGGTGGTGTAGGATGCGGGGTGGTGGAGGATGCAGGGAGGGGGAATACAAAGTGGCGTAGGATGCATTGAGGGGTTGCAGAGTTGTGTAGGATGCGGGGTGGTTGAGGATGCAGGGAGGGGGGATGCATATTGGCATAGGATGAGGGATGGCAGAGGATGAAGGGAGGGGGAATACAGAGTGGAGTAGGATGCAGAGAGGGGGGACGCAGGGTGGTGTAGGATGCGGGGTGGTGGAGGATTCAGGGAGGGGGAATACAGAGTGGCGTGGGATGCAGTGAGGGGTTGCAGGGTGGTGTAGGATGCGGGGTGGTGGAGGATGCAGGGAGGGGGATGCAGAGTGGCGTAGGATGCAGGGAGGCGGGACGAAGAGTGCCGTAGAATGCTGGGTGGCGTAGAATGCAGGGAAGGGGATACAGAGTGGTGTAGGATGCAGGGAGGGGGATGCAGAGTGGCGTAGGATACATGCAGGGAGAGGGGAAGCAGGGTGGTGTAGGATGAGGGATGGCAGAGGATGCAGGGAGGGGGAATACAGAGTGGCGTAGGATGCAGAGATGGGGGACGCAGGGTGGTGTAGGATGCGGGGTGGTGGAGGATGCAAGGAGGGGGAATACAGAGTGGGGTAGGATGCAGAGAGGATGGACGCAGGGTGGTGTAGGATGCGGGGTGGTGGAGGATGCAGGGAGAGGGAATACAGAGTGGCGTAGGATGCAGGGAGGGGGGACGCAGGGTGGTGTAGGATGCAGGGTGGTGGAGGATGCAGACAGGGGAGATGCAGAGTGGCGTAGGATGCAGTGAGGGGACGCAGGGTGGTGTAGGATGCGGGGTGGTGGAGGATGCAGGGAGGGGGGATACAGAGTGGCGTAGGATGCAGGGAGGGGGGACGAAGAGTGCCGTAGGATGCTGGGTGGCGTAGGATGCAGGGAGGGGGATACAGAGTGGCGTAGGATGCAGAGAGGGGGGACGCAGGGTGGTGTAGGATGCGGGGTGGTGGAGGATGCAGGGAGGGGGAATACAGAGTGGCGTAGAATGCAGAGAGGGGGGACGCAGGGTGGTGTAGGATGTGGGGTGGTGGAGGATGCAGGGAGGGGGGATGCAGAGTGGCGTAGGATGCAGGGAGGGGGGATGAAGAGTGCCGTAGGATGCAGGGAGGGGGGACGCAGGGTGGTGTAGGATGCAGGGTGGTGGAGGATGCAGACAGGGGAGATGCAGAGTGGCGTAGAATGCAGGGAGGGGGACGCAGAGTGGCGTAGGATGCTGGGTGGCGTAGGATGCAGGGAAGGGGAATACAGAGTGGCGTAGGATGCAGGGAGGGTGGACGCAGGGTGGTGTAGGATGAGGGATGGCAGAGGATGCAGGGAGGGGGAATACAGAGTGGCGTAGGATGCAGAGAAATGTAGGATGTGAGGTGGTGGAGGATGTGGAGGATGCAGGGAGGGGGGATGCAGAGTGGCATAGGATGCGGGGTGGTGGAGGATGCAGGGAGGGGGAATACAGAGTGGCGTAGAATGCAGGGAGGGGGGACGCAGGGTGGTGTAGGATGCGGGGTGGTGGAGGATTCAGGGAGGGGGGATACAGAGTGGCGTAGGATGCAGTGAGGGGATGCAGGGTGGTGTAGGATGCGGGGTGGTGGAGGATGCAGGGAGGGAGGATACAGAGTGGCGTAGGATGCAGGGAGGGGGGACGAAGAGTGCCGTAGGATGCTGGGTGGCGTAGGATGCAGGGAGGGGGATACAGAGTGGCGTAGGATGCAGAGAGGGGGGACGCAGGGTGGTGTAGGATGCGGGGTGGTGGAGGATGCAGGGAGGGGGAATACAGAGTGGCGTAGAATGCAGAGAGGGGGGACGCAGGGTGGTGTAGGATGTGGGGTGGTGGAGGATGCAGGGAGGGGGGATGCAGAGTGGCGTAGGATGCAGGGAGGGGGGATGAAGAGTGCCGTAGGATGCTGGGAGGGTGGACGCAGGGTGGTGTAGGATGAGGGATGTAGGATGCAGGGAGGGGGATGCAGAGTGGCGTAGGATGCATGCAGGGAGAGGGGACGCAGGGTGGTGTAGGATGAGGGATGGCAGAGGATGCAGGGAGGGGGAATACAGAGTGGCGTAGGATGCAGAGATGGGGGACGCAGGGTGGTGTAGGATGCGGGGTGGTGGAAGATGCTGGGAGGGGGAATACAGAGTGGTGTAGGATGCAGAGAGGATGGACGCAGGGTGGTGTAGGATGCGGGGTGGTGGAGGATGCAGGGAGGGGGAATACAGAGTGGCGTAGGATGCAGTGAGGGGATGCAGGGTGGTGGAGGATGCAGGGTGGTGGAGGATGCAGGGAGGGGGGATGCAGAGTGGCGTAGGATGCAGGGAGGGGGGACGAAGAGTGCCGTAGGATGCTGGGTGGCGTAGGATGCAGGGAGGGGGATACAGAGTGGCGTAGGATGCAGAGAGGGGGGACGCAGGGTGGTGTAGGATGCAGGGAGGTGGAATACAGAGTGGCGTAGAATGCAGGGAGGGGGGACGCAGGGTGGTGTAGGACGCAGGGTGGTGTAGGATGCGGGGTGGTGGAGGATGCAGGGAGGGGGGACGCAGGGTCGTGTAGGATGCGGGGTGGTGTAGGATGCAGGGAGGGGGCATACAGAGTGGCGTAGGATGCAGTGAGGGGATGCAGGGTGGTGTAGGATGCGGGGTGGTGGAGGATGCAGGGAGGGTGGATGCAGAGTGGCGTAGGATGCAGGGAGGGGGGACGAAGAGTGCCGTAGGATGCTGGGTGGCGTAGGATGCAGGGAGGGGGATACAGAGTGGCGTGGGATGCAGAGAGGGGGGAAGCAGGGTGGTGTAGGATTCGGGGTGGTGGAGGATGCAGGGAGGGGGAATACAGAGTGGCGTAGGATGCAGGGAGGGTGGACGCAGGGTGGTGTAGGATGAGGGATGTAGGATGCAGGGAGGGGGATGCAGAGTGGCGTAGGATGCATGCAGGGAGAGGGGACGCAGGGTGGTGTAGGATGAGGGATGGCAGAGGATGCAGGGAGGAGGAATACAGAGTGGTGTAGGATGCAGAGATGGGGGACGCAGGGTGGTGTAGGATGAGGGATGGCAGAGGATGCAGGAAGGAGGAATACAGAGTGGCGTAGGATGCAGAGATGGGGGACGCAGGGTGGTGTAGGATGCGGGGTGGTGGAGGATGCAGGGAGGGGGAATACAGAGTGGCGTAGGATGCAGGGAGGGTGGACGCAGGGTGGTGTGGGATGAGGGATGTAGGATGCAGGGAGGGGGATGCAGAGTGGCGTAGGATGCATGCAGGGAGAGGGGACGCAGGGTGGTGTAGGATGAGGGATGGCAGAGGATGCAGGGAGGAGGAATACAGAGTGGTGTAGGAGTCAGAGATGGGGGACGCAGGGTGGTGTAGGATGAGGGATGGCAGAGGATGCAGGGAGGAGGAATACAGAGTGGTGTAGGATGCAGAGATGGGGGACGCAGGGTGGTGTAGGATGCGGGGTGGTGGAGGACGCAGGGAGGGGAAATACAGAGTGGCGTAGGATGCAGTGAGGGGATGCAGGGTGGTGTAGGATGCGGGGTGGTGGAGGATGCAGGGAGGGGGGATGCATAGTGGCATAGGATGAGGGATGGCAGAGGATGCAGGGAGGGGGAATACAGAGTGGCGTAGGATGCATAGAGGGGGGACGCAGGGTGGTGTAAGATGCGGGGTGGTGGAGGATTCAGGGAGGGGGAATACAGATTGGCGTAGGATGCAGTGAGGTGATGCAGGATGGTGTAGGATGCGGGGTGGTGGCGGATGCAGGGAGGGGGAAGAAGAGTGCCGTAGGATGCTGGGTGGCGTAGGATGCAGGGAGGGGGATACAGAGTGGCGTAGGATGCAGAGGGGGGGGGGGGGGCGCAGGGTGGTGTAGGATGCAGGGAGGGGGAATACAGAGTGGCGTAGAATGCAGGGAGGGGGGACGCAGGGTGGTGTAGGATGCGGGGTGGTGGAGGATGCAGGGAGGGGGAATACAGAGTGGCGTAGGATGCAGTGAGGGGATGCAGGGTGGTGTAGGATGCAGGGTGGGGGGATGCAGAGTGGCGTAGGATGCAGGGAGGGGGGACGAAGAGTGCCGTAGGATGCTGGGTGGCGTAGGATGCAGGGAGGGGGATACAGAGTGGCGTAGGATGCAGAGGGGCGGGGGGACGCAGGGTGGTGTAGGATGCAGGGAGGGGGAATACAGAGTGGCGTAGAATGCAGCGAGGGGGGACGCAGGGTGGTGTATGATGCGGGGTGGTAAAGGATGCAGGGAGGGCGAATACAGAGTGGCGTAGGATGCAGGGAGGGGGGACGCAGGGTGGTGTAGGATGCGGGGTGGTGGAGAATGCAGGCAGGGGAATACAGAGTGGTGTAGGATGCAGAGAGGATGGACGCAGGGTGGTGTAGGATGCGGGGTGGTGGAGGATGCAGGAAGGGGGAAAACAGAGTGGTGTAGGATGCAGAGAGGATGGACGCAGGGTGGTGTAGGATGCGGGGTGGTGGAGGATGCAGGGAGGGGGAATACAGAGTGGCGTAGGATGCAGGGAGAGGGGACGCAGGGTGGTGTAGGATGCGGGTGGTGGAGGATGCAGGCAGGGGAATACAGAGTGGTGTAGGATGCAGAGAGGATGGACGCAGGGTGGTGTAGGATGCGGGGTGGTGGAGGATGCAGGGAGGGGGAATACAGAGTGGCGTAGGATGCAGTGAGGGGATGCAGGGTGGTGTAGGATGCAGGGTGGGGGGATGCAGAGTGGCGTAGGATGCAGGGAGGGGGAACGAAGAGTGCCGTAGGATGCTGGGTGGCGTAGGATGCAGGGAGGGGGATACAGAGTGGCGTAGGATGCAGAGGGGGGGACACGCAGGGTGGAGTAGGATGCAGGGAGGGGGAATACAGAGTGGCGTAGAATGCAGGGAGGGGGGACGCAGGGTGGTGTAGGATGCGGGGTGGTGGAGGATGCAGGGAGGGGGGATGCAGAGTGGCGTAGGATGCAGGGAGGGCGATACAGAGTGGCGTAGGATGCAGAGAGGGGGGACGCAGGGTCGTTTAGGATGCGGGGTGGTGTAGGATGCAGGGAGGGGGAATACAGAGTGGCGTAGGATGCAGTGAGGGGATGCTGGGTGGCGTAGGATGCAGGGAAGGGGAATACAGAGTGGCGTAGGATGCAGGGAGGGTGGACGCAGGGTGGTGTAGGATGAGGGATGGCAGAGGATGCAGGGAGGGGGAATACAGAGTGGCGTAGGATGCAGAGAAATGTAGGATGTGAGGTGGTGGAGGATGTGGAGGATGCAGGGAGGGGGGATGCAGAGTGGCATAGGATGCGGGGTGGTGGAGGATGCAGGGAGGGGGAATACAGAGTGGCGTAGAATGCAGGGAGGGGGGACGCAGGGTGGTGTAGGATGCGGGGTGGTGGAGGATTCAGGGAGGGGGGATACAGAGTGGCGTAGGATGCAGTGAGGGGATGCAGGGTGGTGTAGGATGCGGGGTGGTGGAGGATGCAGGGAGGGGGGATACAGAGTGGCGTAGGATGCAGGGAGGGGGGACGAAGAGTGCCGTAGGATGCTGGGTGGCGTAGGATGCAGGGAGGGGGATACAGAGTGGCGTAGGATGCAGAGAGAGGGGACGCAGGGTGGTGTAGGATGCGGGGTGGTGGAGGATGCAGGGAGGGGGAATACAGAGTGGCGTAGAATGCAGAGAGGGGGGACGCAGGGTGGTGTAGGATGTGGGGTGGTGGAGGATGCAGGGAGGGGGGATGCAGAGTGGCGTAGGATGCAGGGAGGGGGGATGAAGAGTGCCGTAGGATGCTGGGAGGGTGGACGCAGGGTGGTGTAGGATGAGGGATGTAGGATGCAGGGAGGGGGATGCAGAGTGGCGTAGGATGCATGCAGGGAGAGGGGACGCAGGGTGGTGTAGGATGAGGGATGGCAGAGGATGCAGGGAGGGGGAATACAGAGTGGCGTAGGATGCAGAGATGGGGGACGCAGGGTGGTGTAGGATGCGGGGTGGTGGAAGATGCTGGGAGGGGGAATACAGAGTGGTGTAGGATGCAGAGAGGATGGACGCAGGGTGGTGTAGGATGCGGGGTGGTGGAGGATGCAGGGAGGGGGAATACAGAGTGGCGTAGGATGCAGTGAGGGGATGCAGGGTGGTGGAGGATGCAGGGTGGTGGAGGATGCAGGGAGGGGGGATGCAGAGTGGCGTAGGATGCAGGGAGGGGGGACGAAGAGTGCCGTAGGATGCTGGGTGGCGTAGGATGCAGGGAGGGGGATACAGAGTGGCGTAGGATGCAGAGAGGGGGGACGCAGGGTGGTGTAGGATGCAGGGAGGTGGAATACAGAGTGGCGTAGAATGCAGGGAGGGGGGACGCAGGGTGGTGTAGGACGCAGGGTGGTGTAGGATGCGGGGTGGTGGAGGATGCAGGGAGGGGGGACGCAGGGTCGTGTAGGATGCGGGGTGGTGTAGGATGCAGGGAGGGGGCATACAGAGTGGCGTAGGATGCAGTGAGGGGATGCAGGGTGGTGTAGGATGCGGGGTGGTGGAGGATGCAGGGAGGGTGGATGCAGAGTGGCGTAGGATGCAGGGAGGGGGGACGAAGAGTGCCGTAGGATGCTGGGTGGCGTAGGATGCAGGGAGGGGGATACAGAGTGGCGTGGGATGCAGAGAGGGGGGAAGCAGGGTGGTGTAGGATTCGGGGTGGTGGAGGATGCAGGGAGGGGGAATACAGAGTGGCGTAGGATGCAGGGAGGGTGGACGCAGGGTGGTGTAGGATGAGGGATGTAGGATGCAGGGAGGGGGATGCAGAGTGGCGTAGGATGCATGCAGGGAGAGGGGACGCAGGGTGGTGTAGGATGAGGGATGGCAGAGGATGCAGGGAGGAGGAATACAGAGTGGTGTAGGATGCAGAGATGGGGGACGCAGGGTGGTGTAGGATGAGGGATGGCAGAGGATGCAGGAAGGAGGAATACAGAGTGGTGTAGGATGCAGAGATGGGGGACGCAGGGTGGTGTAGGATGCGGGGTGGTGGAGGATGCAGGGAGGGGGAATACAGAGTGGCGTAGGATGCAGGGAGGGTGGACGCAGGGTGGTGTGGGATGAGGGATGTAGGATGCAGGGAGGGGGATGCAGAGTGGCGTAGGATGCATGCAGGGAGAGGGGACGCAGGGTGGTGTAGGATGAGGGATGGCAGAGGATGCAGGGAGGAGGAATACAGAGTGGCGTAGGATGCAGAGATGGGGGACGCAGGGTGGTGTAGGATGCGGGGTGGTGGAGGATGCAGGGAGGAGGAATACAGAGTGGTGTAGGATGCAGAGATGGGGGACGCAGGGTGGTGTAGGATGCGGGGTGGTGGAGGACGCAGGGAGGGGAAATACAGAGTGGCGTAGGATGCAGTGAGGGGATGCAGGGTGGTGTAGGATGCGGGGTGGTGGAGGATGCAGGGAGGGGGGATGCATAGTGGCATAGGATGAGGGATGGCAGAGGATGCAGGGAGGGGGAATACAGAGTGGCGTAGGATGCATAGAGGGGGGACGCAGGGTGGTGTAAGATGCGGGGTGGTGGAGGATTCAGGGAGGGGGAATACAGATTGGCGTAGGATGCAGTGAGGTGATGCAGGGTGGTGTAGGATGCGGGGTGGTGGAGGATGCAGGGAGGGGGGATGCATAGTGGCATAGGATGAGGGATGGCAGAGGATGCAGGGAGGGGGAATACAGAGTGGCGTAGGATGCATAGAGGGGGGACGCAGGGTGGTGTAGGATGCGGGGTGGTGGAGGATGCAGGGAGGGGGGAAGAAGAGTGCCGTAGGATGCTGGGTGGCGTAGGATGCAGGGAGGGGGATACAGAGTGGCGTAGGATGCAGAGGGGGGGGGGGGGGGCGCAGGGTGGTGTAGGATGCAGGGAGGGGAAATACAGAGTGGCGTAGAATGCAGGGAGGGGGGACGCAGGGTGGTGGAGGATGCGGGGTGGTGGAGGATGCAGGGAGGGGGGAAGAAGAGTGCCGTAGGATGCTGGGTGGCATAGGATGCAGGGAGGGGGATACAGAGTGGCGTAGGATGCAGAGGGGGGGGGGGGGGGGCGCAGGGTGGTGTAGGATGCAGGGAGGGGGAATACAGAGTGGCGTAGAATGCAGGGAGGGGGGACGCAGGGTGGTGGAGGATGCGGGGTGGTGGAGGATGCAGGGAGGGGGAATACAGAGTGGCGTAGGATGCAGTGAGGGGATGCAGGGTGGTGTAGGATGCAGGGTGGGGGGATGCAGAGTGGCGTAGGATGCAGGGAGGGGGGACGAAGAGTGCCGTAGGATGCTGGGTGGCGTAGGATGCAGGGAGGGGGATACAGAGTGGCGTAGGATGCAGAGGGGCGGGGGGACGCAGGGTGGTGTAGGATGCAGGGAGGGGGAATACAGAGTGGCGTAGAATGCAGCGAGGGGGGACGCAGGGTGGTGTATGATGCAGGGTGGTAAAGGATGCAGGGAGGGCGAATACAGAGTGGCGTAGGATGCAGGGAGGGGGGACGCAGGGTGGTGTAGGATGCGGGGTGGTGGAGAATGCAGGCAGGGGAATACAGAGTGGTGTAGGATGCAGAGAGGATGGACGCAGGGTGGTGTAGGATGCGGGGTGGTGGAGGATGCAGGAAGGGGGAAAACAGAGTGGTGTAGGATGCAGAGAGGATGGACGCAGGGTGGTGTAGGATGCGGGGTGGTGGAGGATGCAGGGAGGGGGAATACAGAGTGGCGTAGGATGCAGGGAGAGGGGACGCAGGGTGGTGTAGGATGCGGGTGGTGGAGGATGCAGGCAGGGGAATACAGAGTGGTGTAGGATGCAGAGAGGATGGACGCAGGGTGGTGTAGGATGCGGGGTGGTGGAGGATGCAGGGAGGGGGAATACAGAGTGGCGTAGGATGCAGTGAGGGGATGCAGGGTGGTGTAGGATGCAGGGTGGGGGGATGCAGAGTGGCGTAGGATGCAGGGAGGGGGGACGAAGAGTGCCGTAGGATGCTGGGTGGCGTAGGATGCAGGGAGGGGGATACAGAGTGGCGTAGGATGCAGAGGGGGGGACACGCAGGGTGGTGTAGGATGCAGGGAGGGGGAATACAGAGTGGCGTAGAATGCAGGGAGGGGGGACGCAGGGTGGTGTAGGATGCGGGGTGGTGGAGGATGCAGGGAGGGGGGATGCAGAGTGGCGTAGGATGCAGGGAGGGCGATACAGAGTGGCGTAGGATGCAGAGAGGGGGGACGCAGGGTCGTTTAGGATGCGGGGTGGTGTAGGATGCAGGGAGGGGGAATACAGAGTGGCGTAGGATGCAGTGAGGGGATGCAGGGTGGTGTAGGATGCGGGGTAGTGGAGGATGCAGGGAGGGGGGATGCAGTGTGGCGTAGGATGCAGGGAGGGGGGACGAAGAGTGCCGTAGGATGCTGGGTGGCGTAGGATGCAGGGAGGGGGATACAGAGTGGCGTGGGATGCAGATAGGGGGGACGCAGGGTGGTGTAGGATTCGGGGTGGTTGAGGATGCAGGGAGGGGGAATACAGAGTGGCGTAGGATGCAGGGAGGGTGGACATAGGGTGGTGTAGGATGAGGGATGTAGGATGCATGGAGGGGGATGCAGAGTGGCGTAGGATGCATGCAGGGAGAGGGGACGCAGGGTGGTGTAGGATGAGGGATGGCAGAGGATGCAGGGAGGAGGAATACAGAGTGGTGTAGGATGCAGAGATGGGGGACGCAGGGTGGTGTAGGATGCGGGGTGGTGGAGGATGCAGGGAGGGGGAATACAGAGTGGCGTAGGATGCAGTGAGGGGATGCAGGTTGGTGTAGGATGCGGGGTGGTGGAGGATGCAGGGAGGGGGTATGCATAGTGGCATAGGATGAGGGATGGCAGAGGATGCAGGGAGGGGGAATACAGAGTGGCGTAGGATGCAGAGAGGGGGGACGCAGGGTGGTGTAAGATGCGGGGTGGTGGAGGATTCAGGGAGGGGGAATACAGAGTGGCGTAGGATGCAGTGAGGTGATGCAGGGTGGTGTAGGATGCGGGGTGGTGGAGGATGCAGAGTGGCGTAGGATGCAGGGAGGGGGGACGAAGAGTGCCGTAGGATGCTGGGTGGCGTAGGATGCAGGGAGGGGGATACAGAGTGGCGTAGGATGCAGAGAGGGGGGATGCAGGGTGGTGTAGGATGCGGGGTGTGGAGGATGCAGGGAGGGGGAATACAGAGTGGCGTAGGATGCAGGGAGGGTGGACGCAGGGTGGTGTAGGATGAGGTATGTAGGATGCTGGTAGGGGGATGCAAAGTGGCGTAGGATGCATGCAGGGAGAGGGGACGCAGGGTGGTGTAGGAAGAGAGATGGCAGAGGATGCAGGGAGGGGGAATACATAGTGGCGTAGGATGCAGAGTTGGGGGACGCAGGGTGGTGGAGGATGCGGGGTGTTAGAGGATGCAGGGAGGGGGAATACAGAGTGGTGTAGGATGCAGAGAGGATGGACGCAGGGTGTTGTAGGATGCGGGGTGGTGGAGGATGCAGGGGGGGAATACAGAGTGGCGTAAAATGCAGGGAGGGGGGACGCAGGGTGGTGTAGGATGCGGGGTGGTGGAGGATGCAGGCAGGGGAGATGCAGAGTGGCGTAGGATGCAGGGAGGGGGGATGCAGAGTGGCGTAGGATGCTGGGTGGCGTAGGATGCAGGAAGGGAGAATACAGAGTGGCGTAGGATGTAGGGAGGGTGGACGCAGGGTGGTGTAGGATGAGGGATGGCAGAGGATGCAGGGAGGGGGAATACAGAGTGGCGTAGGATGCAGAGAGGTGTAGGATGTGAGGTGGTGGAGGATGTGGAGGATGCAGGGAGGGGGAATACAGAGTGGCGTAGAATGCAAGGAGGGGGGACGCAGGGTGGTGTAGGATGCGGGGTGGTGGAGGATGCAGGGAGGGGGGATGCAGAGTGGCGTAGGATGCATGCAGGGAGAGGGGACGCAGGGTGGTGTAGGATGAGGGATGTAGGATGCAGGGAGGAGGATGCAGAGTGGCGTAGGATGCATGCAGGGATAGGGGACGCACGGTGGTGTAGGATGTAGGATGCAGGGAGGGGGATGCAGAGTGGCGTAGGATGCATGCAGGGAGAGGGGACGCAGGGTGGTGTAAGATGAGGGATGGCAGAGGATGCAGGGAGGGGGAATACAGAGTGGTGTAGGATGCAGAGATGGGGGACGCAGGGTGATGTAGGATGCGGGGTGGTGGAGGATGCAGGGAGGGGGAATACAGAGTGGCATAGGATGCAGTGAGGGGATGCAGGGTGGTGTAGGATGCAGAGTGGAGTAGGATGCAGGGAGGGAGGACGAAGAGTGCCATAGGATGCTGGGTGGCGTAGGATGCAGTGAGGGGGATACAGAGTGGCGTGGGATGCAGATAGGGGGGACGCAGGGTGGTGGAGGATGCGGGGTGGTGGAGGATGCAGGGAGGGGGAATACAGAGTGGCATAGGATGCAGTGAGGGGATGCAGGGTGGTGTAGGATGCAGAGTGGAGTAGGATGCAGGGAGGGAGGACGAAGAGTGCCATAGGATGCTGGGTGGCGTAGGATGCAGTGAGGGGGATACAGAGTGGCGTGGGATGCAGATAGGGGGGACGCAGGGTGGTGGAGGATGCGGGGTGGTGGAGGATGCAGAGAGGGAGAGGGGACGCAGGGTGGTGGAGGATTCAGGGAGGGGGAATACAGAGTGGCGTAGAATGCAGGGAGGGGGGACGCAGGGTGGTGTAGGATGCGGGGTGGTGGAGGATTCAGGGAGGGGGAATACAGAGTGGCGTAGAATGCAGGGAGGGGGGACGCAGGGTGGTGTAGGATGCGGGGTGGTGGAGGATGTGGAGGATGCAGGGAGGGGGAATACAGAGTGGCGTAGAATGCAGGGAGGGGGGACGCAGGGTGGTGTAGGATGCGGGGTGGTGGAGGATTCAGGGAGGGGGAATACAGAGTGGCGTAGGATGCAGTGAGGGGATGCAGGGTGGTGTAGGATGCGGGGTGGTGGAGGATGCAGGGAGGGGGGATGCAGAGTGGCGTAGGATGCATGCAGGGAGAGGGGACGCAGGGTGGTGTAGGATGAGGGATGTAGGATGCAGGGAGGAGGATGCAGAGTGGCGTAGGATGCATGCAGGGATAGGGGACGCACGGTGGTGTAGGATGTAGGATGCAGGGAGGGGGATGCAGAGTGGCGTAGGATGCATGCAGGGAGAGGGGACGCAGGGTGGTGTAGGATGAGGGATGGCAGAGGATGCAGGGAGGGGGAATACAGAGTGGTGTAGGATGCAGAGATGGGGGACGCAGGGTGGTGTAGGATGCGGGGTGGTGGAGGATGCAGGGAGGGGGAATACAGAGTGGCATAGGATGCAGTGAGGGGATGCAGGGTGGTGTAGGATGCAGAGTAGAGTAGGATGCAGGGAGGGAGGACGAAGAGTGCCATAGGATGCTGGGTGGCGTAGGATGCAGTGAGGGGGATACAGAGTGGCGTGGGATGCAGATAGGGGGGACGCAGGGTGGTGGAGGATGCGGGGTGGTGGAGGATGCAGAGAGGGAGAGGGGACGCAGGGTGGTGTAGGATGAGGGATGGCAGAGGATGCAGGGAGGGGGAATACAGAGTGGCGTAGGATGCAGAGATGGGGGACGCAGGGTGGTGTAGGATGCGGGGTGGTGGAGGATGCAGGGAGGGGGAATACAGAGTGGCGTAGAATGCAGTGAGGGGATGCAGGGTGGTGTAGGATGCGGGGTGGTGGAGGATGCAGGGAGAGGGGATGCAGAGTGGCATAGGATGAGGGATGGCAGAGGATGCGGGGAGGGGGAATACAGAGTGGCGTAGGATGCAGTGAGGGGATGCAGGGTGGTGTAGGATGCAGAGTGGAGTAGGATGCAGGGAGGGGGGACGAAGAGTGCCATAGGATGCTGGGTGGCGTAGGATGCAGGGAGGGGGATACAGAGTGGCGTGGGATGCAGATAGGGGGGACGCAGGGTGGTGTAGGATGCGGGGTGGTGGAGGATGCAGAGAGGGAGAGGGGACGCAGGGTGGTGTAGGATGAGGGATGGCAGAGGATGCAGGGAGGGGGAATACAGAGTGGCGTAGGATGCAGAGATGGGGGACGCAGGGTGGTGTAGGATGCGGGGTGGTGGAGGATGCAGGGAGGGGGAGTACAGAGTGGCATAGGATGCAGTGAGGGGATGCAGGGTGGTGTAGGATGCGGGGTGGTGGAGGATGCAGGGAGAGGGGATGCAGAGTGGCATAGGATGAGGGATGGCAGAGGATGCAGGGAGGGGGATTACAGAGTGGAGTAGGATGCAGAGAGGGGGGACGCAGGGTGGTGGAGGATGCGGGGTGGTGGAGGATTCAGGGAGGGGGAATACAGAGTGGCGTAGGATGCAGTGAGGGGATGCAGGGTGGTGTAGGATGCGGGGTGGTGGAGGATGCAGGGAGGGGGGATGCAGAGTGGCGTAGGATGCAGGGAGGCGGGACGAAGAGTGCCGTAGGATGCTGGGTGGCGTAGAATGCAGGGAGGGGGATACAGAGTGGAGTAGGATGCAGAGAGGGGGGACGCAGGGTGGTGTAGGATGCGGGGTGGTGGAGGATGCAGGCAGGGGGAATACAGAGTGGCGTAGGATGCAGGGAGGGTGGACGCAGGGTGGTGTAGGATGCAGGGAGGGGGATGCAGAGTGGCGTAGGATGCATGCAGGGAGAGGGGACGCAGGGTGGTGTAGGATGAGGGATGGCAGAGGATGCAGGGAGGGGGAATACAGAGTGGCGTAGGATGCAGAGATGGGGGACGCAGGGTGGTGTAGGATGCGGGGTGGTGGAGGATGCAGGGAGGGGGAATACAGAGTGGTGTAGGATGCAGAGAGGATGGACGCAGGGTGGTGTAGGATGCGGGGTGGTGGAGGATGCAGGGAGAGGGAATACAGAGTGGCGTAGGATGCAGGGAGGGGGGACGCAGGGTGGTGTAGGATGCAGGGTGGTGGAGGATGCAGGCAGGGGAGATGCAGAGTGGCGTAGAATGCAGGGAGGGGGGACGCAGAGTGGCGTAGGATGCTGGGTTGCGTAGGATGCAGATAGGGGGAATACTGAGTGGCGTAGGATGCAGATAGGGGGGACGCAGGTTGGTGTAGGATGCGGGGTGGTGGAGGATGCAGAGAGGGAGAGGGGACGCAGGGTGGTGTAGGATGAGGGATGGCAGAGGATGCAGGGAGGGGGAATACAGAGTGGCGTAGGATGCAGAGAAATGTAGGATGTGAGGTGGTGGAGGATGTGGAGGAAGCAGGGAGGGGGGATGCAGAGTGGCATAGGATGCGGGGTGGTGGAGGATGCAGGGAGTAGAATACAGAGTGGCGTAGGATGCAGTGAGGGGATGCAGGGTGGTGTAGGATGCGGGGTGGTGGAGGATTCAGGGAGGGGGAATACAGAGTGGCGTAGGATGCAGTGAGGGGATGCAGGGTGGTGTAGGATGCGGGGTGGTGGAGGATGCAGGGAGGGGGGATACAGAGTGGCGTAGGATGCAGGGAGGGGGGACGAAGAGTGCCGTAGGATGCTGGGTGGCGTAGGATGCAGGGAGGGGGATACAGAGTGGCGTAGGATGCAGAGAGGGGGGACGCAGGGTGGTGTAGGATGCGGGGTGGTGGAGGATGCAGGGAGGGGGGATGCAGAGTGGCGTAGGATGCAGGGAGGGGGGATGAAGAGTGCCGTAGGATGCTGGGAGGGTGGACGCAGGGTGGTGTAGGATGAGGGATGTAGGATGCAGGGAGGGGGATGCAGAGTGGCGTAGGATGCATGCAGGGAGAGGGGACGCAGGGTGGTGTAGGATGAGGGATGGCAGAGGATGCAGGGAGGGGGAATACAGAGTGGCGTAGGATGCAGAGATGGGGGACGAAGAGTGCCGTAGGATGCTGGGGGGCGTAGGATGCAGGGAGGGGGATACAGAGTGGCGTAGGATGCAGGGAGGGTGGACACAGGGTGGTGTAGGATGCGGGGTGGTGGAGGATGCAGGGAGGGGGAATACAGAGTGGCGCAGGATTCAGGGAGGGTGGACGCAGGGTGGTGTAGGATGAGGGATGTAGGATGCATGGAGGGGGATGCAGAGTGGCGTAGGATGCATGCAGGGAGAGGGGACGCAGGGTGGTGTAGGAAGAGGGATGGCAGAGGATGCAGGGAGGAGGAATACAGAGTGGCGTAGGATGCAGTGAGGGGATGCAGGGTGGTGTAGGATGCGGGGTGGTGGAGGATGCAGGGAGGGGGGATACAGAGTGGCGTAGGATGCAGGGAGGGGGACGAAGAGTGCCGTAGGATGCTGGGTGGCGTAGGATGCAGGGAGGGGGATACAGAGTGGCGTAGGATGCAGAGAGGGGGGACGCAGGGTGGTGTAGGATGCGGGGTGGTGGAGGATGCAGGGAGGGGGGATGCAGAGTGGCGTAGGATGCAGGGAGGGGGGATGAAGAGTGCCGTAGGATGCTGGGAGGGTGGACGCAGGGTGGTGTAGGATGAGGGATGTAGGATGCAGGGAGGGGGATGCAGAGTGGCGTAGGATGCATGCAGGGAGAGGGGACGCAGGGTGGTGTAGGATGAGGGATGGCAGAGGATGCAGGGAGGGGGAATACAGAGTGGCGTAGGATGCAGAGATGGGGGACGAAGAGTGCCGTAGGATGCTGGGGGGCGTAGGATGCAGGGAGGGGGATACAGAGTGGCGTAGGATGCAGGGAGGGTGGACACAGGGTGGTGTAGGATGCGGGGTGGTGGAGGATGCAGGGAGGGGAAATACAGAGTGGCGCAGGATTCAGGGAGGGTGGACGCAGGGTGGTGTAGGAAGAGGGATGTAGGATGCATGGAGGGGGATGCAGAGTGGCGTAGGATGCATGCAGGGAGAGGGGACGCAGGGTGGTGTAGGAAGAGGGATGGCAGAGGATGCAGGGAGGAGGAATACAGAGTGGCGTAGGATGCAGAGATGAGGGACGCAGGGTGGTGTAGGATGCGGGGTGGTGGAGGATGCAGGGAGGGGGAATACAGAGTGGCGTAGGATGCAGTGAGGGGATGCAGGGTGGTATAGGATGCGGGGTGGTGGAGGATGCAGGGAGGAGGGATGCAGAGTGGCATAGGATGAGGGATGGCAGAGGATGCAGGGAGGGGGAATACAGAGTGGCGTAGGATGCAGAGAGGGGGGACGCAGGGTGGTGTAGGATGAGGGATGTAGGATGCAGGGAGGGGGATGCAGAGTGGCGTAGGATGCATGCAGGGAGAGGGGACGCAGGGTGGTGTAGGATGAGGGATGACAGAGAATGCAGGGAGGGAGAATACAGAGTGGCGTAGGATTCAGAGAGGATGGACGCAGGGTGGTGTAGGATGCGGGGTGGTGGAGGATGCAGGGAGGGGGAATACAGAGTGGCGTAGGATGCAGAGAGGGGGGACGCAGGGTGGTGTAGGATGAGGGATGTAGGATGCAGGGAGGGGGATGCAGAGTGGCGTAGGATGCATGCAGGGAGGGGGGACGCAGGGTGGTGTAGGATGAGGGATGGCAGAGGATGCAGGGTGGGGGAATACAGAGTGGCGTATGATGCAGGGAGGGGGGACACAGGGTGGTGTAGGATGCGGGGTGGTGGAGGATGCAGGGAAGGGGGGTGCAGAGTGGCGTAGGATGCAGGGAGGGGGGACGCAGAGTGGCGGGGATGGATTTACCTGGGTGCAGCTGCAGTACAGGGGGGACAGAGTACACATGGTGGGGCACGGTGGGGGGGCAGCGTATAAACGGCGGGCACTGGGGGGACAGCGTACACACGGCGGGCAGGGTACATACAGGGACAGTGGGAGGAAGGGTATGCACAGGGATAGGGGTGTGGGGGACAGTTGGGGGGACATGGTGCACACAGGGATAGTGGGGATGGGGGACAGGGTACACACAGGGACAGTGGGGGGATGGATTTACCTGGGTGCAGCTGCTCCTCTGATGGCCCGAATGGCGGAGGCAAATCAAGGCCGGGGCTTCACCAGACTGTTAGGGCTGCAGGCTGTGGAAGAGGCTGAACCTGGTCCCGACGAGTCCCGGTGGCAGCATGGGGAGGACAGAGTCTGGGCAGGAAATATAATAATAATAATAATAATTATTACAACAATAATAATGTGTACACATGGGGGGGGGACAGCGTACAAACGGGGGGACGGACCACAGCGTACACACGGGGGGGGTGTTTGGGGGACCACAGCGCACACACAGGGGGGGGGGATCACAGCGTACACACGGGGGGGTGTTTGGGGGACCACAGCGCGCACACAGGGGGGGGGATCACAGCGCGCACATGGGAAGGGGGCGCAGCGTACACACGGGGGGGCGCAGCGTACACACGGGGGGGGGGGGGCGCAGCGTACACACGGGGGGGGGGCGCAGCGTACACACGGGGGGGGGGGCGCAGCGTACACACGGGGGGGGGGCGCAGCGTACACACGGGAACGCGCAGCGTACACACGGGGACGCGCAGCGTACACACGGGGACGCGCAGCGTACACACGGGGACGCGCAGCGTACACACGGGGACGCGCAGCGTACACACGGGGGGCGCGCAGCGTACACACGGGGGGCGCGCAGCGTACACACGGGGGGGGGCACAGCGTACACACGGGGGGGGGCACAGCGTACACACGGGGGGGGGCACAGCGTACACACGGGGGGGCACAGCGTACACACGGGGGGGCACAGCGTACACACGGGGGGGCACAGCGTACACACGGGGGGGCACAGCGTACACACGGGGGGGCACAGCGTACACACGGGGGGGCACAGCGTACACACGGGGGGGCACAGCGTACACACGGGGGGGCACAGCGTACACACGGGGGGGCACAGCGTACACACGGGGGGGCACAGCGTACACACGGGGGGGCACAGCGTACACACGGGGGCACAGCGTACACACGGGGGCACAGCGTACACATAGGGGGCAGCATACACACGGGGGGCAGCATACACACGGGGGGCAACATACACACGGGGGGCAACATACACACGGGGGGCACAGCGTACACATGGGGGGGCACAGCATACACACAGGGGGCAGCATACACACAGGGGGCAGCATACACACGGGGGGCACAGCGTACACACGGGGGGCACAGCGTACACACGGGGGGCACAGCGTACACACGGGGGGCAGCATACACACGGGGGGCAGCATACACACGGGGGGCAGCATACACACGGGGGGCAACATACACACGGGGGGAAGCGTACAGAAATCATGTGAAAAATCCTGCCCCAGGACTTGAGGCACCTACTTTTCTTTCCTGCCTGCCCTCCGATACCCCCCTGTGTCTCTGGTGCTGTCGGTTGCCCTCCGACGGGTCCCCCTGTAGCTGGAGTGGCTGTCCTGGGTTAGTGGTCCTGGGCCACGCTGTGTGGCTGTCTCCGGGGGTTAGGGTGAGATGGTGACCGGGCGGCTGCAGGGTCTTCTCCCTCCCGGCTGGCGGCTCTGTGCGCGGCTTGGTCCGGGCGGGCGGCTTCTGTCACTGCTCCTGACTTGGGGGCTGGCAGGGAGCCAGGCACCGCTCCTGCTTTGTCAAGGAGGCTCTGTCTGGACCGGTGAAGGCAGGGAGGGCTGCCTTCACCGCAACTCACCCATCGTGCCGCTTCCTCCTCTGGCGCTGCGCTGGCTGTGGGGAGCTGGACGAGCCAAGCAGGTGGCGCTGGCTGTTTGGAGCGGGACCAGTCGGGCAGGGAGAGGCATGGGCTATGAGCCGGGCAGGCGGCGCTGGCTGTGGGGAGATGGATAGCAGGGAATATGAATGAGTCGCCGGCGCCACCCACTTTCTGTCCCCCCAGTACCTCAACGCTGTCCAGGCAGTTTATGGAGGTTCTGCCCACTGCACTCAATATTGCTTCACAGTCGGCCATGTTTGTACACCCAGTGAAGCCTCTCTGTATACTCCCCCTGCTGGGCTGGCGGCTATTTACTGCGCATGCGCAACAAGTTGGAGCTCCTATCTCTATAATGGGGCATGTTTCACTAAATTATAAAACAACTGTACCTATCTGAAAATCCTCAACCCCAAAAGGCACTCCACTGGGACAATATCTTCCTAATAAAACAAACCCCAAGTCTCAATTGTTCCCCTACCCCGAGTTATGCCTTCCCAAAAAAACCCTCATAGACTAACATGGGTGACAAAGTGTCATTTCTGAAGAGTCAGAAAAAAACTGGCAGTTGGAAGTTTAGATCGCTCCCAATTGGTCATTTTTTAATATTTCGCCCTGAAATTTGGCATGCAGCACCGGTTGACGATTCTACGCCTACATGCCAAATTTCAGCTCAGTATGCCCAGTCTCTTTTGAGGTGCAGTCCCTCAAACACCATGCCCCCATCCGAAAAGTTCCCTATGGGAAAAATCCGTTCGTTGGATTCAGCCTTAATATAAGGGCACTACCGTGCCCTTATAATATACTGTCCACACACAAGCGGCACTAGGAGGCTGTACAAGGTGTCAAAAAATCTTAGTGGTTTATTTAGACGACGTTTCGGGCTCTGCACCCCTTTCTCAAGTGACTAGTTCTGTTTGGGCACACCTAGCTTTGGGTAACTGTGTGAAGCCACATGCATAACACTATACATAGAGCATTGCTAGTGTGTTTCAAGGGGAAGGGTTTGGGGGATGAATAACATTATGAACCATGTGCCCTCCCATGCCTGAGTTATGACAGTACAATGGTCAGTGAGTATGCATTGCTCCAGGGCTGCCATCAGAAATTTGGGGGCCCAGGACTCATTTCCAGTCCGGCCTCCCCATCCTAACTTGACTTACAGTAACACGGCTCCTGCTCCCTCATCTCCTCTTTCGCTGAGCTGCAGCCCGAAGCGCATGCTTCTTCAACTCAGGATGCCGACGGCCAATTAAAATGCAGCACCGGCTGGTGAGCCAATCAGAGCTTGCGTACCGGCAGCCTCTCTGATTGGCTGCCAGTACGCAAGTTCTGATTGGCTCAAAAGCCAGTGCAGCATTTTAATTGCCCACTGTGGTCCTGGGTTGATTAAGCCTATGCTCCAGGACCTGCTTTGTCCAGAGCACTGAGTGCAACGCAGCTGAGGAAGTAGGGGGGTTGTAGTGGGCAAAATTAGCCGCCCAGGCCATTCCAGAGGCCGGGGCCCAGGACAGCTGTTCCCACAGCACCCCCCTATTGGCGGCCCTGCATTGCTCCATGTCCTGTCACTATTGGCAGTGTGATTCTACCTACAACAGTAAGCCACTTTCATAATATTATTCAGACCATTTTGAATTCCCAACTCCCCTTGATGTAGTTTAACAACTTTCTGTTATTGAATTACTTTCCTACTGTATTATTGCTAATAAAGCATTCAAAATGATACAAAAGGTGTGACAAATGTAGAATTAGCCTCGCCTAATGTGACAAAATATAGATTAACATTCTTTACAGAAGTTTAATATTAAAAGTGATACCTTTGTGTTGATTGGTTGAATGAACAGCCTTGGAAGTGTCAACATGCTGTCAGGCCATGAAATTCAAGTTAATAGACAGCTAATATCATGATTGAATGGTAAAAGTGGAGCCTGATCTCTTAGAGGATGAAAAATCAATAGTCTATTAGATTCGTAAGGAAGACAGGGAGAGAGAATGAAAATGAGAACGAGAGAATGCATGTGCTTTATTTGCTTGCTTTGCCAGTACTGCAATAATTAAGAGCCCGACTTTTAGATTGAGGGTAGCCTGGAGAATTGAACTAGTAATAGGATTCAGGGCTGAAGTAAATTAAGAACCTGCACCATAAGGCACGCTGACAGACAATTAAACCTCTTTATCAACTCACTTCTTTCCAGAAATAAAAACAATTTGTTAAGACAAAAATAACAAATGAGTGGATAGAGATGATGTTCTTAATTTTTTCACTCCAAGAAAAATCAAATCCAACTGAGCTTAAAGTTTAGCCTGAAAGCAATCTGATCCTTTTGTTTTATTTATGCTACCCATATTTTTGCTATTTTCTACCAAGAACCAAGCTGACAGAATTGAAGATGTAGCGATCTACAAAACAACGTGAAGACAGCAATGTCTTATTCAGAGTCTGCTCTGAGGAGAAGTCTCTGTTGGTTGATGGAGACCCTGGTCTCACCTCTCCCAGCAACACATCACTGTTTTGGGGAATGCTACACCTCTCTTCCCATTCTCCACTCCCAAATGGACGCATCCTGTCAATCAGGCTGTAGCTAAGGGGGGCAGTGCATGCGTAGATTCAGTACCCATTCTGCACATGCGCAGAAGGACTCTTGCCCAGGCATGCCACCATAGGAGATACATAGACCACTGGGTTTGCAGTGCATCTCCGAATTAGGTCCTATGTTTTTATAGCACCATTAGTTGAAAAAAATGCAAGGAACTATATTCAACTTTCAGTATTCATGATCATTATTAAAGCACGATGGGGCAGATGTATTAAGCTTTAACAAGAGATATATCTAAGGGTGATAAGGAGAGATAAATGTCCAGCCAATTACCTGCTAACTGCCATGTTACAGGCTGTGTTTGAAAAAAGTCAGTAAGGAGCTGATTGGCTGGATATATATCTCGCCTTATCACCCTTGCATTTATCTCTTGTTAAGGCTTAATACATCTGCCCCAATGTTTTCTTTGGTCATTTAATTGTACAAGGCTGTAGGTCTTCTAGCTAAATAACCTCTAATTCTATAATACTTTAATTATGTTTTTTGTTATTAAGTAAAGTGTTGAATATTTAAGAGTCACATTCACAATTAATTAGTATATGACAATCTAGCACATTTGTAATGAATGAAAGTTGGGAAAGGCTATTTCTAAAAATTTGTATGTAAAAAAGATGTATGAATTTTGATACAGGTTGAGTATCCCTTATCCAAAATGCTCGGGAAGAGAAGAATTTCGGATAACGGATTATTCCGTATTTCAGAATATTTTTATATTTCAATGATGTATTTTGAAGTATCTTGCATTTACACTGTATAGACACATCAACACAATGAAATACACACACAAAGATATTTTATTTGTGCATAAAACAAGGTTTCAAAACATGAAATACAGTTTGTGTACTATCTCAGATACTTAATATAAATAGAGATGTGCAGGTTCTGAATTAACTTTGATTTACTCTGATTTCAAAGCAGGATCTTATTGGTTATCCCAAATCACATGACAGTTGTTGACAGTTGATGGCCAATAAGATCCTGCTTTGAAATCCGAGTAAATCGGAGTAAATCAGAGCCTGCACATCTCTAAATATAAATGCCAAGCAATCATTGTCTTACACATTTTAGAGCCAGTTACAGATGGCCCCAGTAGTGCTGTGACAAATGTCCTTAGTAGTGCTGTGACAAATGTCCCCAGTAGTGCTGTTACAAATGTCCCCAGTAAGTTTTTAGCAAAAAAAAAAAAAATGTTTTTTTTTTTCACTTTCTGGAATGTATGGTTTTAAAACCAATTTAAAACCATAAAGCACTAAGTAAAAAATGTCATGACCAACACCAGCCGCATCTATTCTAAAAACATTGCTGAAGCAGAAAATGTAGAATGCTCTGTAATTATAATGAGGTAACTTGTTTAAAAACTAACTTACAGTATTAGCCTGAAACTTCTTTTTGATCCACTGCTTTCTTTAATTAATCTTTAAACTTTTAGGGAGGTATCCTATTAGCTGCAGTCATTTTCTACTGCCAATAGGTACACCATGGGCTATCCAATTAGTCTTAATAACCAGCACTTACAGGGATTATTCTTCAGATGCCTATGGCTTCGGGTGCCTAGGCGCCACAATAACACATGAAATAGGAACTTATCCAGCAGATACTCTTAAACACCTCACCTCATAGTAGAAACTACATATTTAAACACAGTTCATTTCATAAAATCATCAAAAGTCTCACCTACACATATGTGACATTTGAGAGTGAATGCGTAAAACAAATCAAAACCCCCTGATATCTCTAAAAATATAAACCTGTCTCGAAATATTTGATATTTACTGGTATATGCATAGATTTGGGATGCTGGCATCTTTATTCTGACTTCTGGCATCCTATTTGCAAGGATGCTAACCACATCACATATATCGTACCAAGATTTTTTTTTAGTAACAGATGGTAGCATTCTGTACAAGTTTTTATAGTGATTATCAAGAGCAGGTGCTCTTGAGAAAGGTGGTTGGACCACCTAAACAGGCTGTTGAGCTATTTGCCATAGGGCCGGCTACCTGCTTCTACCTTCACCATGCTGGGGTGTTTGTTTGCACTAAGTAATCTGTAGGTTTTTTATTACCAAGACGATGCCGTGTGTTATGTGTGTTTGTTTGTTTTTTTAGGATACATTTTTGATAGTTTTAAATTGGTGGCGTGCAGATCTCTTTCTTGGAAAATCATATATTTAATACTTTATGTGATTTAGCACCTACAAAGATTACTTGAAATCGGTTTTCGGTTTTTCTCTGATATATATATATATATATATATATATATATATATATATATATATAAAAACACCGCCATCTGTTGATAGCAAGTGAATCTACATCTCTTTCTCTCTCACACATGCACAGACACAGAGGCAATCACAAGCATTTGCTTTGAGCTGGCTTACTAGTATATATATATATATATATATATATATATATATATATATAGACGTTCTTGTAGTAACGCGGCACTCCAGACAGTTTTCAACGTGCAGTAAAGGTTTTATTGAAGCATCTCAGCAACGTTTCAATACGACAGTATTATCATCAGGCTCCTGATGATAATACTGTCGTATTGAAACGTTGCTGAGATGCTTCAATAAAACCTTTACTGCACGTTGAACACTGTCTGGAGTGCCGCGTTACTACAAGAACGTCTACATACCCTTTGGACGAGGGCACCCGACGAGTAGCAGACATTCGGTGGTTGTGCCCGGCCCTCCCAAGTATATATATATATATATATATATATAAATATAAATGTATAGTGCATGGTCTGCATCAACCCTCTCCTCTCCTTGAGGTCTGTGCTCTGGTGCCCACAAACAGCAGCTACACTCAGAGACAGGATACAGTTTCAAAAAGGATTTTTGACCAATGGTAAAATGCAATAAATTCCAACATTTCAGGTGCTTAAACGCCTTTATCAAGGTGCAGGTAGGAGTCTTACTATATGTCTGCACCTTGATAAAGCAGTCCAAGCACCCCAAAATGTTGGAATTTATTGCATTGTAAATGTTGGATAAAAATAATTTTTTAAAATGTAACCAGTCTATGAATGCCACTGCAGTTCGAGTATATACTGTACACATATATATATATATGTGTAAAGTATATAGTCGTATGCATTTACAAAAAGTGTATATATATATATATATATACAGTATATATATATATATATATATATATATATATATATATATACAGTATATGTTTATAGACTTTTGTAGAATGCCGGGCACACCTCCGAATGTAGAGTACTTGTCGGGTGCCTTCATCCAGGGGTAAATGTAGACGGCGAAATGACGCGTCACTCCAGACCATAGAAACTGTGCAATAAATCTTTTATTCCATCAACGTTTCAAACCTGAAGAAAATACTCATGTATTGAAACATTGCTGGAATAAAAGATTTATTGCACTGTTTCCGTGGTCTGGAGTGCCGGTGCCTTCCCCAATGTAATAGATACATGTAGGGTGGCGGGCGGCACTCTCGGACCTTCAAATGCGTGAGGTGTCCGAACAAAGGCCTCACAGCCAAGTGTAGTTACAACACTTGGCTGTGAGGTCTTTGTTCAGACACCTCACGCATTTGAAGGTCCGAGAGTGCCGCCCGCCACCCTACATGTGTATATATGATATATATATATATATCAGTCGAATGGTCTGGCACTCTGGATGAGAAGTTCAACCACCTGGGTGACTTCCTGAGAAGTAGTTAGAGCAGGCTTTGGATCCACAAAAAGTGGAATCACGAGGCAGCACTCACCGGATTTTGTGGAAAATAATTTGGATTAAAGCAAACACATCAAAAAAAGTGGAAGTACAAGATTAGGTCATAATTGTCGACAGTTTCGGTGAACAATCCCCTTCTTCAGGATGACCAACAGAGTGATAAATTGTGAAACAACAAAATATATATATAATTCCGGTTAATCTAAAAACTTGTACAGAATGATACTATTTCTCTTGTACATTTTGGACCATCTGTTACAGAGAAGTGCTTGTTACATTTTTATCTAGCTATTCTCAACAGGAATCTGCTAACTGATTCCATGAACAGGTGGCC
Organism: Crinia signifera; assembly: GCF_055691185.1. Lineage (NCBI taxonomy): Eukaryota > Metazoa > Chordata > Amphibia > Anura > Myobatrachidae > Crinia > Crinia signifera. Next base: position 240,304,194 of record NC_139219.1, on the reverse strand, counting down.
ATCTCTTTGCAATACAATATAAGGTACAGAATGTCCGAATCAGATACCATTCACAAATTTTCACTGATATTTAAACATTTATATTTGTTGACATCAGAATGACCAAAATGATCATTAATTGTTCTAACATTGTACCAATGTGCTAAAATGATTTGAAAGATTTTATCACAGATAAGAAGAGGGTTTGCTTCATTCTCTAAAATTATTAGCTTGATATACTGTATATTTACTTACAGTGCATTATATTCAGTGTAAGCAGATATTGCAGATAATAAAACTTAATTTTAACTATAATGTGACTAGACAAATATAAAAATAATTAATCAGAATAATTAGTACAGTGGTTATTATTATAATTATAAATATTATTAAAATAATTAATAATATTTATAATGTGTAAAAATATTTAAAGCTAAAGGGAAAAAATACATAATGCTATTTCAAAACAAGACTGTATGTTCTTAAAATTAGTGCAACCTTCTGATTAAATTTACAGTTAAGATTTTCATTATCAACCAATCAATCTAAATATGATATTTGTGCTAATGATCAGGTTGCATGTAAGCAATAACGTGTCTATAATGGGGGCCTGATCGTCATTTATTGAACATTTTTCCCTTCAGAGTCCTTCGGCAGCAATGCTGTAGACAAGTGATGTGTGTGCTGATGGCTAGAGATGATGGGGCCTGAATGGATATTGCACATGGGACCCCATAGGTGCAAGGGGTGCAGCTGCTATGGGCGCCCTGTCCCTGGCAACAGAAATCTCGGGGCCCGGTACACTGATATGTCTTGGGGGCCCACTACCCCGCCCCCTTGAGCAGAACATTTTTAGTACACTGCATATTGAACGTGTTTTTTTATTGTTACAAAAGAAACCTAATTAATATTTACTAATACCGGAGGGGGTTCCAGGCAAGTACCCTTAAAGGAATCCAGGCACGTGCCTTTATAAACCATTGCTAGGCACTGCATTGCTGCAGCCATGCTTCTAGTCCATAAACCCTCAGAACCTTGGGGCCCCTGACAAGCTTGGGGCCCAGTACAGGTGTCCCCCTTGACCCCCCCCCTGTTGCCTGCCCTGGCTATGGGGCCCAGAGCTGAAGGGGGCCCATCTTTACTGTCTAAGTAATATGTTTTACATGCATTTATCACCATCAATTGCTAAATAGGGGGCCCTTACAAATGTTTGCAATGGGGCCTACAAATATCGAGTTACGCCCCTGGCCCCCATCCCTTGTAATATTCCCCTGCATGTAACTGTACCTGGATGTATTGTATACCTGGTACATATGCTACTCTTGCACAGTTGGATGCATCCTGTGATGCCTGTCTCTCAGCATATGCATGTACATACAGTACTAAGTATTAAAATCCTTCTGTTGAACTGGGCAGGGTGTGAGTTGGCTCCAACTCGATGCTGCATTGCGTCACCCATGTCATATTTCCTTCTGTTTTATTACAACTTTTGTGAAATTATTAGCAGGAATTAGTTTCCTCTATATACTAATCTCAAAAAGCCTGTAAGTGTACTAAAAAAAGCCTGTAAGTGTACTAAAAAAAATGTATTGCTCGATTATTTTCCACTTGACAACCAGACTAATAATGACAGCATTAATGTGGGCTGTAGGAAATGGTTTCTATGGCAGAAAAAAAGTAACAATACAGAAGACAAAATTGATGTTGTAAAGTGAGATATTTAGTCGGTGATCCCAAACTTTAGTATGTCCATTTAGGACAACACTAACCTTTCTTGCAGCTGTTAATTGGCAAGTTGCTCTCTGTGTAATTCATTGGCTGCCACAAGATAACATGATGCATCTCAAACATTTGCTCTTTAGGAACATGCTCTGCTGTGATAAAACAATTTAAATATACAATGTTCCAGTTTATGAGAATAAGAATCCTTCATACATTGTCTGAGATAGATTAAAGCCTTGTTAGCTGCCTCAGATGTCTTGTATCACTCTGTATTTCTCTGAAAATGGAAAGGTCAATTAATGTTGCCATTATCTTCCACAACACTTTCTACATACCTGCCAATTAACCTAAGGTCTTGTCCGATTTAAGAAAGACTTTGTTTAATAATCTTTGAAAACCAAGGAAAGATAACAGACATGTTACACTAATTTTAAATGGCATGCTTGGTAGATAGTTAGTTGAATTCTTTTATTTAATTGATTTTATTGGTTTTGACATATAACATAACCTACAAAATGACAGCAGATCAAAGCCCGGAGGCTCAGCTAATCATTTTGTTTTTAATGCTTTTCACAAAACAAAAATGTGTATAGCAATTTCCAGATCATCTTATAGCCATTCTTTACTGTTGTATGAGCTTTCTTATGATCAACATTATCCATATTTACTATAAGTGTAAACCTCACACTAGGAAGTGCCCAGGCTCCTTACTTGACCCTGGGCACTATACAGTACATCCAGACCTGCTGACTCTGGGGTAGATGTATCAAACATTGTAGAAAGTTAAAGTACAAACCAATCAGCTTTTAACTTATTTTAAAGGCTGTGTTTGAAAAATGACAGTTATATGCTGATTGGTAGGTACTTTTTCTTGCGTGTATTTGATCAATATGAAACCAGGATTATGGATGTAGCAAGAGATGTAACTTGCAAAGATATCAATCTAATTAAAATAAAGCTTTTTTGATACAGTAAATTTGAATGTCTTATCTGATGTATATACCTGACCAGATCCAGCCGACTTATTACTATATCTTCTGGGTATTGTTTAACTCAAAGTAATTACAAGTGATTTGTAGAAAAATAGGATAATGTGACTTGAGCTCCATAGGAAGCATTCTTCTCTCTGAGGGGCAGATGTATCTATCTTCCAAAAGTGGACAGTGATAACCAGCAATTCATCTGCTACCTGTCATTTTTGAAGACCAGTCTGTAACATGGCAGTTAGGAGCAGATTGGTTGGCTGTTTATCAGTCTCCATTTGATCCCTTTTTGAAGCTTGATACATTTGGCCCTAAGGGTTCTATTTTTGAAGCAGTGATAAGACTGGAGAAGTGATCCAACAGAGAAGTTGGCCATGGCAACAATACAGCTGATCTGTTTAATTTTATGGAAGGCACTTAATAAATGTTACCTACATATGGTAGAAAGCAGGTACCAATGGAGGTACAGACAGAGCAGATCAGCAGATGATGAACAACTAGCGAGGAAGATTAGCCTCGCAGCTGCATCCAAAATGAATTATAGTGGTAAGTCCAGTAAGCATACAACTGCAATAATAAATGTGTGCACTCACCCATCTTTGCAAACGGAAGGGGGGGGGGGGGGGTAAGGCAGTGGGGTGACTCATTAGCATATGCATTTCATGTTGCGGGTGCGTGGGGTGGCCAGCTGACATCATTGGATGTTAGTTGACCACCCACTTCCCACCGAATGTTGCTCTGAGCAACCTTAGATATGCGTGCACATTCCACATCATTCAATGGTCGGCGACAGGTAGGGGCTGGCTCTGGGAAGCTTGACCATTCTTCCATGCACCCATTTTTTAGGATCATTTAACTTCTTACTCATCAAAGCATTGTCCAGAATGTATCTTACTGTAGTAATCAGCAGTGATAATAAATTATAGTTATTGGGTTTAAAACCTGAAAACAGTAAATATGCCTTTATCTGTCCTACCTACACACTATGTCCAAAATATTTATATATTTATTGTACTACTGTACATGTCTGGTCAGGTTGCTGGCGTGATGAGGTCAGGCGGAAGTGACAGCTTAGTCAACGCGTTTCGTCTCTATGGTAACAAGAGACTTGTTACCATAGAGAAAGTATCTTGTTACCATAGAGACGAAACGCGTTGACTAAGCTGTCACTTCCGCCTGACGTCATCACGCCAGCAACCTCCGCTGCCCCAGCTCGCTCTCCCGGACTGATACGTCCCTGGACACGTGAGACGCTATTATCGGCTCCACAGACTCGCCTGATTCGGCAGGCACGGAGCCAATTGCCTCATCCACGTGGTACCTAACCCAAGCTGCTTCCCTAAAACTTCCAGACAAGCGGGCTGAGACCATTCCCCACCACCCGGCAAACCATCTGAGCCGGCCATCTATTTGCTGCAGCGGGTTGAGCCGCAGAGACATCAGGATCCCCGCCTCCTTTCCCATTACCACAGAGGGTGAGATAACCTACCATTTATAATTTGTCATAAGCTATTGTGAAGTCCCATCAGACTGCCTTGTGCGTGTCCTGCATACACGCTAAAAGGGGCTCTTCACTTCAGCCTTCCAGCTACTAACTTTCTGGCTTGAGCATTAACCCTCATAAAGCTACTAACCCTTTACTATTTTATGCGGAGATACAAATTTTGCAAACATGATTGACAGTACAACTATGCTTCTGATGCTACATTCAGCTTACTAATGTTTGTGCACTATATTTAGAGATTTACTGTCATTTTTTATTGCTTTTTTTATTAATAAATACTATATGCTAATTTAAAGAGGTGTGTCCAGTCTACATATTGTTCACCGGTACCCCCCAGAGCAACATTTACAACATTTATCGCAAAGTGTTTAACTTTTCTCTGTATTCTTTTCTTTTGAGTTTAGTCAAACTCATTTAACACGTGCAGCAATTGGTGTTGTTATATCATAATTTTAATTTTATTTATTTATTAACATACATATTCTAGCGCCGGAATTTGCTGGTTTGTGTTTGGCAATAGCCACTTACTCCCTGCAATACCCTCTCTTTAAAGAAGAAGTGACATATATTCAGTATCAGAAACTTCTACTCAATTAGCCTTCATATTTACATTTCCTTTGAACCTGCTGAAAATATCTTTGCATATAATCTTATTTAAAGTATTATAGCTTTAGAAGCTGGGCTGAAATCCTAATAACTCTGAAAAACATCTAAAATATGTTAAAATACCATTGTCATAGGGGACTGAAGTCATATCACTCACATGGTAGATTAGCAGTTGGATGTGTGCCAAGCTATTACACTATGTATGGTTTCCTCCATGCCAGTTGCAGTAACTTGTCTGAGCCATTGTGCTGCATAGCTAATGAAGCTTTGAGATATAGATGCAGCACAGCAATTGGTAGCCCCTGCTGTTTATATTGCTCCTAATTATGAGCAGGCACGATGCTAGGATGATGGAAATAGAAAATTACCTTTACCTACATAATTGTATTATGTCATTAACATAAAAAAATATTGTTTATTATAATGAATAAATTAATCAGGATAAAGTAGTATTTTTTGCCGAGAGAGAATAACATGTGTCATATCACCTAACATTTGTATAACAAGGAAGATGACAACAGGTATGAATCGCTTACCTACAACTTTCATAGTTTAAAAGAGAAAATTGTATAAAAAAATTCATCAGAATTAAAAAAAGTTGCCTTGAATCAAGAACATATTGAATATTATATGCTAGGTATCATATATACTATAGCCCAGAGGTGGAACTACCATTGGTGCAGAAGGTGTATTGCACCGGGGCTCCCGATCACTTAAGGTGGCCATACATCTACAGATCGATAGTCACATTGGGCTGGTTGGAACAAACACCTGGTAATGTCTGAATTACAGTTTTTGGCAGTTTTCCAGCATTTCAAAGCAAGTGGTCATCTGTGATTTGCTCTCATCCATTACCAGGATTTTGTTCCAACCAGCCCAATCTGACATTCGATCTGTAGATGTATGGCTGGCTTAAGAGGCCAATTGCTGCCCAGACTAGCAATGACTAATTGGGTTGGGGTAGAGGAGGGGGCCCAAATTATACTTTGCACTTTGGCCAGTCAATCACAAGTTCCACCACTGTTATAGCCAGTTGTGCTAAAGCCAAATAGGCCTGCATGTACAGTATATCTGATTACACTGTGTCTGCTTGCATTTTATATCATTTTAATTATACTCATTGATACATTATTGGCATTGTATGGACTGGAATATTACAGAGTTAGTAAAAAGAGCTGACGACCTTAAGCGTGTGTCAACCTTCTGTCAATGTCGACCTACGGTATGTCAACCATTTTAGGTGCTGACCTGATCAATGTCGACCATAGTGGTAGACCTGGTGACTGTCGACATAGACATTTTTGACCTCCTATACCATAACCATACTGTATTATATACACCATTTTAATGGGAAAAGTTTAAGTATTGCATATTTAGCCAGACAACTTCCCAAATGACTTCATTATATACAATATAAAACTCCTTTACATTTGACTCTCAAGTGCAATGTTTTGAAGTGATTGCTAACTGGACAGCATGTGTTGTGCAGCATTCCCTGTGGTCCTTTTAGAAAAAAGTAAATACATTTTTTTTCTTTAGTACTCATTTGAACCGGCTTGTAAAAATACAGTACTGTATATATATATACCATTACTCAGACATCCATAGCCTGTGGTTTCATGTCTGCATTTATTTTGTCTACGTTGTATGAGCTTGTTATGTGTATTGTTTTTCACACAGTGATCTCTATATATACTTTTATCCTGATTTGTATGAAGCACCCTGGATACGCCAATCAACTGTACCAGTCCTAGCAACAACAGCGCAATGCTTTACATAGCACAGTACATAACCTACTGTACAGGAAATCCCTTTTCCTCCCCTCTGAGTTGAATAAGTTTCCTATTATTTATCTTACTTGTCTAGGTCAACAGGGGACAATGTCGACATAGGTTTAGATTGAAAAATGCGGTTGGTCGACATCGGTTAGGTCGACAGGTCGCGAGGTGGACATGGGTTTTTCACTGTTTTTTTACCCAAATTTCGACACAGTCGACATGGACACAGTTGAAAGTCAACCGCAGCCCCTCGCTTCGCTCGCAATGCTTCAGGCACCATGCCTCGCTGCGCTCGGCACACCATTTTATTCTCCCATCATGCCCTAGTGGATGGTACGGCATGAAATACCACCTGTCGGCACATGTCGGCACAAAAAACATTGAAACAACCCATGTCGACCTCGCAACCTGTCGACCTAGCCCATGTCGACCTAGCGCATTTGTTGACCTAAAACCATGTTGACCTTGTCCCATGTCGACCTAGACACCTGTCAACCTTCAAAAACCGACATACAAAATATCTGACTCTCTCGGGTACAAGTCCTGGCTCAATTATTAGTTATTATAGTATTCCAGTAAATTGTGGTACTCAGCAAAAAAATTAGCATACACAAAATCAGTTTTTCCCCAGTCTATAAGAAGAAATCTGGGGTCTGATTCAGACCTGCATGGTGGGCTGCATATACTCGCAGCCTAGCAAAGTATCAAGATTGTCACTGCCAACATGGTCACTGTATTCCATGGGATGCCATCCTCCATTCCCTATTCAAGTTTTACAGCGCTTGTGATTTGCACTAATACTAGGAATGTGCAGAATACTTTAGATGTGGCTGGAAATGTAAACTCTACTTGCAGCCACATTGTAAATAATGAACAAATAAAAATATTAAACATTTTTTTTCCTGGAGACAAATGCACTCCATATAAGCTTACGCTAATAGATCACAATTTTCAGTGCTTACTGTGAACTTAATTGCTACAGTACGTCTTTGGATACACCTCTTGGAAATCATGTATGGAGTCACTGAATGGTTTAGCTGGCATATATATCATTTTGCTCTATTTACCACAACCCTGCTGGTTCTCATTTGACTATCTGTTTTGCAAGCTTAAAATGGAAACCTGTTATATTGCTCTATTTGGATTTAAAAAGAAAATATATTATTGGTTTAATGTGTTGTGCTGAGCTTTGGGTTAGGAAGATTTTGCCTGCTGAGTGTAAAATGCCATCCTTCACAGAATTTCTTAGATTTGCTCTAAATTGAAAAGTCTATCTCCATCTCTTTGTTGCCTTTCTGAGATGCTTCTAACTTTATAACGAGTATTATCAGGGTTCACAAAACACACATTTTGCTATAATACAAATGAAATCAGTATTATTTCACAATACATTACTGTTTATAGAATATGTTTATGCAATGGGGCCTTTTCTAAACGATCTCAGTATTTCGCTTAGAAAATCCCCCTCCATTGCTCCGAGTGTAGTGACCCTGCGCATTGCTATGGCCCGGCAATTAATACCCAACATATAAGGACATTATAAGCCACCAAGGAATTCTGTGTCTATATAAGTGGGAGCCGTTGTGCAGAGATTTGTGTATTTAGGGCCCTGATTCTGGTTTGCTCACAAAAGCAAGTTCACTCTCTCTAATGGACAAAACCATGTGCACTGTAGGGGGGGGGGGCAGATGTAACATGTGCAGAGAGAGTTAGATTTGTGTGGGGTTTGTACTTCAAACTGATATATATATATATATTGCAGTGTAAAAATAAAGTAGCCAGTATTTACCCTGCACAAAGACAAAATAACGCACCCAAATCTAACTCTCTTTGCACATGTTACATTTGCCCCACCTGCAGTGCACATGTTTTTGTCCTTTATAGAGAGTTAGCTTTTTTTGAATGAACCAGAATCAGGCCCTTAGTATGCAAGATGAATATTCATATAGGTCATACTTATTTACTCACCCAGAATGGCCAGAAGGCTTCAAAATATTGCGTGGCTCGTTGGGACAGGGATGACAGCCTAATTCACTGGTTCCCAATTCTTTCTTTTTTTGAATCATAGCACCCTAGAGTATCAGAATTTTATTAATGACACCCCTAGGTCCAACATTTCTTATTGAGAATTTCAGGAAAAAATACAAAACTAAGTAAATTGTGTTTATATATCATCCTTAGGTTAAGTTATGTAGCAAGGGATGAGTTCTGCTTCTGTTTGTCCACAAATTGTATGATTGGCAGCCGCCAGCACTGGTTTTGCCTATAAAATTGACCATAACTAGTATGAATTGGTCCTAACCACCAATCCAAGGCACCTCTGTAAATGCTATGAAGCACCCCGGGGTGCCACAGTTTGAGAACCACATTTATTCATCAGATTTGTCAGCTGCACACAGGCTGTAATTCTTAGGTTCCACCACATCCTAGCTGCCTACAGATCTGACTGTGAAGGCCAGGGAAGCCATCAGAGGGGAAGGGGGACTTCTGGTACTCCAGGCCCAGACAGAGATGGAACCCGTAATATTCTCTGCACTATGGACATGTACTGGACCATGCATAGAATAGCAGCCGCAGATTACAAACAAACCTATTTAATGATGTGATCTGGTCCTGCAGTGCACTTATCCACACTGTGTGCAGAACATTTGTGCTTCTATGTGACAATACTGTTATGAGAAGGGAGCCGACAAATGGCTCCAGCAGTGCCTTGCTCCTTTCCTTTAGTCTACTGTAGCAAGCATGATGAAGACCAGATCCAATTAACAGTGGCTCATACAGGTCAGAGGCCTGGCAGGTGCTCTTAAAAAGAGTAGGGAAAGAGTTACAATGGAGCAGAAAAGGCAAAAACTGTGTTAAGAATCTCAATGTTTCTCCATGTTACATTGCAGAGTTAAGCAGATTGTTCTGATTGTTTTTGGTCAATCTAAAATATGTTTTTCTCTTCAACACCAAGCAACAGTATATTACTCCCAAGTTAGAGCTTAATAAACTCGGGTTCACAAACATGGGGTATATTTCAAAGTTCACTTTGAACAGCTGTATTTTTCCAGTGCTGGAATACAAGTATCTAATTCATTAGCATTAGTTGTGACTCTCTTGTGGATTTCTTATTTTTTCCAGGGGGCTGGATAATTTATCCCCACACCTTTCATGGTAGAGGCACAAAGTCAATTCCTTTTCAGTCCCTATTATACTGTAGATCTAGAAATAAACAGTTTTATCACTTAATTACTGTATTTCCTCATAAATACATATACAGTAATATAATAAAAAGATAGCATGCACATAGTAAAAATCCCACCCTAATGATGTAAGACATGGCTGTTGAGAAGGGCCATATTTTGCCCGGAAAGGTTGGAGAGCAAGGCCTAAACATGGAAGTGTGGCCACAACCCCTTTAAAAAAAATTATGTTTTTGTGCTGACCTAATATGTGAGTATGGAAAGTTTCTTGTGATCCAGGGGGTAGTCATGATCAGTGGGATCACTAACCCCCCTACATGCCAAATAAACTGGTACACTCAATGGCAGCAGATTCTCTGGACCCAGCACACAGCAGAATGTGCTGGGCTAGGGTTAGAGGCTGCTGACAGGTAAAAGGGGAGTTGGGGGGGGGGGGGTGTTAGTACCTGACAATCCCCCCACTTTGAAATATGTAAACAGTTTACACGCTAATGTGATGATGTTAATTGTGATGATTGAGAATAAAATGTTGTGGCACTTATTTTATTTTGCTATGAAAAGGTTAAAAGTAGGATTTAGATAGTCTTCCTTGCCAACTAAAGATCAACCTTTTAAATATTTTTTTTCTTAAATGCACCTGTTATGGTAATCATCCAAGAAATACAGATTCCGCTACTAAAGTTATTTTATGTAACTTCTGCAAAAAGTATTGTAAATGATATTTTTTTAAAGGCATTTTTCTCTTTTGAGCAAATATGTAATTTTTACTTTTTGATAGTACATAGCTATTTTATAGCATAGTGTTCCTGACAGTAGTCATTCTCTCTTCACTACTTTGAAAAACACTTACCATGTGATAGCTGAGAAAGAATAATGCCAGATGATTATAGTTGCTGCTGAAAGTACATAGCTGACAATATCCTATATGGACTGGAAACAGCTTTTTAAAATGTAGACACTTTTATTCCTTTTAGTACTGTAGTCCTTGTGTTTTAACAGTGTTTTCAATGCCACCTTGTCCAATAAATCCTCTAGTGCAAGACTAGGCTGTAGTAAATGTGTTCAGTGAATCTAGAAAATTACTACATCATAATGTCTTACTCTGTGTGGGCAATCTCTTAAAAAATAAATTAGATTTTTTTTTTAATGCATTGATATTTATCTTCTATTATCGTTACACTATCAAGCTTATATTAAACATAAAGATCTTTTTGTACATTTTGAAGTAAAAAGAAATATATAAGCCTACAAATAGTCATGGTATTATATGGTATATGAATTTTCCCAACAAACCTCACAATTTTATTTTACAGTTGGTCTATTTCCTAAACTTTCTGTAATTATATTCATTGGAGCACGACTAAGTATAAGTACTTTAGATAAAAGTGAATTCAGTTGGTATCTTGCCTCTGACAGTTAAGTCATTTTGCTTAAACTTAAAAAGCTCAGTTCAACAATCAAACCCATTTTTATAAAAGATACAGTTTTATTAACACTTAGTAAATACTTGCTCTTCTTTGGGGAAAAGTGTTAATAATATCTGAACAAAGATACATTTAGAATAGTGCTCTATCCATCCTACTATATTTCATAAAAATACACGGAGCACATAAAAAAAATGGCACACTAAGGAAAGCTTAAATGCTGTTATTAGCAACAGGCCTTTTTTTAAATGAGGGGTCCCCTATCTTTCTTCATGGCATGGTACAGGAGGTAGACACACTTAAATTCCCTCCAATACCATTGGCATTCATTCATTCATTTTTATTTATTTATTAATTTATTTATTTTTTACTAAAGAGACATTGCTGCACATGCTCCTGTCGGATCTAGGAGAGAAGCAGCAGTCTATTATATGTCTTTTATTACCCAATTTTCTATTATTAGTGCTTTGTTTTCAGTTGTAAAGCACAGTAAAATATGCTGGCTCATTATAAATAACTAATTTGAGAATTATATTTATTGCCAATGTTATTTGTGAGTTGTAATTGGGATCTTCCCTTGTGCCCCCATTCTACGTTTTATTTCTCCCATCTCCCAATATACTTTCAGTCTGCCAACTCTTCAAATTTCTATCTATTCTTCTTTCTATTCCTATTCCTTTCACATTTACATTTCCCCCATTCCTCATGTCTTTAATGATTCACCATCCTGTTCCTCAATCCCCATGATTTCCCTATTCTTCCCATCTCCCCATCCCTCCTATTTCCCCCTCTTCTTCCCCCTATTACACCGGTTACCCCTATTCTTCCCATCTCCCCATTCCTTCCATTTCCCCTTATTCTTCCTCATATTATACTCACCACTATTATTATTCCCAAATCCTTCCATGTTATTGGATAGTCTTTACAAAATGTCAAGAGCTCTTCGTTTCATTACTTTTCAAGGCTTAGTACATCTTCCCCAATTTATCTCCCCTAAAATGCCCCACCCACCCCATTATCTTTCTTCTAACCACTCTCCCCTTTTTTTTTTTCTTAAAAACAAAAACCTGTGGAAACACACTACTCTACTAATATGATGTAATGAGTCACTGTGTATTACACTGCGTGTCCTTATTACTTCCCCTCCACTTCATACTACGCAGTGACACATTAAGTGATGGCTTATACAGACAATTCTCACTTTCAGCTGCTAACTTTAAGCCAATGAACAGGACCTGTGTATTTTTACCTGCATCTTCACATGTTGCGGGCTGTGGTGTGGGAGCTGGGAAAGAGCGGTCAGTATGTATGCAGTGTAAAGGAAATAATGTTGCCTGTCTGACCAGCTTTATGCCCCTGACATACCTTAATATATGACTCATTATATGATATATAATTTGGCAAACCTTATTTGATGAAACATATTTTGCATAAGACAGATAAGACAAAAACATGACCTTATCTCTTGGTTAATTTATTAAAGAGTTTCCAGTGATCAATGCTTTATTTACTTCTAATGATGATAGCGAACAATGTAAGACAATAGGATATGCATGTTAATGCTAAGAAAAATCTATTTATTTTTAAATCCCCTTTTAAATACTTAATGTATATACATTTTCCCAGTTTAATCAATTCAACTAAGCAAAATACATGATAAACTGCATTGTTAATTTCAAAAGAAGCAACTATTCAAAGAAAGGGTGTCAATCTTCCAAAATGGCTCCAAATAGAAAAAAGGTGAGAATAGTGCTAATTATAATTTAAATGATTTTGAATAAATTAGGTATCCAAGAATAAAAATGGCTTAGGAGGCGTATTCAATTAATTTCAATAATTTACTTAAGATAATGGGTTCCCAGGATGTGCTCGACTCCTCTGCAGCAGGATCTCACTCTTCTTCCCACTTTAGAGGCCAGCCTGTCCTTGTGAAAGGAAGAGGACAGCTCAGCGTGCAGCAATGCATCCAGGTATGCCGGAGCTTACCTTTGCTATGGGTGTAAGAAGTGCTAAAAATTGGACAACACATGAGATTGGGTACTTATACCGGATTCCATGTGCTGTCGACAAAAATTTGACATTTTTTCTCCCCCCCCTCAAAATCTAGCTTTAATTGGATAGACCAATAATGACCAGCAGTCAAAAAAAACGTCCTTTTCTAGGGGGAGAAAAATTATTGGAGTTAATTGGATATCCGCATTCAATAATTTGCATGACAAACTTACTACATAACAATACACATAATTAACACCTGTATATATTAAATAAATAATCTAAAATAAATTAAATATAATAAAAATTAATTAACTAAAGCCCCATACACAATACATGGTAGTTTAAAAGATATCACTCAGAAGGGACCTTCTGAGCATTATCATGTAAAGTAACATGTAGTGTGTATTCTCAATATCGTTAATGATGCTTTCTTCCTTGCATCATTACCGACCATCCTTCATCCATGCTTGCAGCTCAATATGACTACCTCGTCATCAACTGCATGCACCGGAAGGGCCCAGTGATGTCATTGAACGATAGATCAGTGTGTATGTACTATACCTTTTGACCATTGGTACCACTGAAATAGTTGCCGCCAGTTGACTAGTGTGTACTGGGCTTGAGGCTGGATACACATTAAATATTATGCTCCATGAACAATATTGTTAATGATTTCTCTTGATCTTCCTGGAACTCCTGAACAAGAGATATATTTTGTGTAAATTGAAAGATTTCCCAAAAGATATCTTTACTGGCCACATACAGAAGTATAGCTGTCATTAACAATATACAGGTAGTCAAGATTTTACTACATGTAGAGATGAGGGGCTCAATATTGACCTGTGGGAGCATGCATCGTTAACAATGTAGTGCGTACACACTAAATGATATGCACAAAATTATAATTTACAATATTGTTATTGTGCATATCGTTAGGAAAGATCATCTAATGCATGCGCAGCTTAAGGAGGTATAATGATGCACCATGAGAGTGTACAATGGGATATTCAAATGTCAATGAAGTTCCTCCATTTAGTATCAAATAGAACAATCTGTATTGTGCACAAATACGTTAGATCCAAATTTGTAGTCAACATAGGAAGAATATTACTTGGAGATGGCGTCTATCCAGTCTTTTAGAAAGTGGTTCTCACAAAGTGTTTAGAGATGAAAAGTAGCATTCCTAAAGTAGCTGGTCTGTATAAATATGTAAGGTAGATAGCGACATTGACAGCTGTGCTGGGCCCAAGTACTTGGAGGGGGCGTAATCATTGAAGGGAGGTTTTACAAGGGGACGCCAGGTTTAGGGCAGGGGGAGATAGGAACGGTTGCTGGTGGCAGTGGTGCAGGCTGGGGATGGTGAGTCCTCATCCCCCTTATATCACACAGAGAGAGAATGGACACTGATTTTGCAGCTGACCCTATACCTATTGCAGCACATAGCTAATGTAGCAGTGTCCTCTCTCTTCCCACTGTAAGTGCCATTAGCTACAGCACAGAGGGGATTGGGGCAGTGGGATCTGGGACCCCACCAACAGGCACTGACCCATGTAAATAGTACAATCCTCCCCTCGGCCCCACTGAATGTAGATTGTAATGGAAATAAGGTGGTTTTCATGGTGCTCCCTTGACACATTTCAATTATCCTACAATTATCCTACAACTTCCTCAAAGGAATCTCTTTATATAAAGATCTAAGTACATTCTCTTGCTCCGTCCTCAGTTATTTAATCTTAATTATTTTTAATTCATTTCAGATTATTAATTTACTGTATTTAGATGTATCTATATACATTTGAATTTATATTGTCACTTCATATTTCTGTCATTTCATATTCTTTAATTCACAAGATCTAATTTTCTCTACATAAGATATACATAAAAAAATAATATACACAATAGACAATATGAACAAAATACTGCACATATTTAATTTCCTTAATGTATGAATCACAGAAATATGACGAATATACAGAAATAGTGAATTTCTATTTCCATGATTATATCTGCTAAAACAGCTCTTTTGCAAGTAACATTACGGATCCCCGAAGTTGAGACATTTAGAAAAAAAATGTTTGACAGCAATCTTAATACAGCAGGTGGTATTTAATAAGTAAATAATGAATTTTAAAAGCTTTTACTGTCAAGGATGAGTGCTCATTCTTATTAGTACAAATTAAAAATAAATCTTTAGACTCATAAACATGTTTCAAAATTAACTTTCAATCTCACTGACTTAATCTGACCTTGTGCCTGAAGCATGCTCCGGGCTATCCTTTCTGAATGTTATATACAGTTAGTTTTGAAACCATTTTAACAAGGCTCACTGGACTGTAATGTGAACACAGTAAATGATTGGTTGAACTTGCACATTACAAATGTCATGTTTCACGATGTAACAGAACATCAACATTGTTTGTGTATACATTTGTTAATACATGTATTTACTAATTTGAATGGCAACTGCATAACTGGTAAAGCACAGAGAAATATCCATTTTTTTATTGCAACACAATGCACAGTATTGACTCATGTGTGGCATCCTTAAAATGATTGACTTGATGTTTGAATATTTGTACATTTCATTGTTGAATATTAACCTTTAGCACAGCACCAGCACACCTGCCTTAAATGGCATACACACGTTGAGATATGTGCTAAGCGTTTTTGCTAAGCTCTTTATGGTAGGTGATTTCTCGATACCTAGATCGCCCATAGAGAGCACATATACATGCAGCGATGTGTCCTAAGCAATACTGCTAAGTGATTTTCCTTAAGCAAAATAAAAGGCAGAGTAGTGGTTCAGGATGATGTAGATCGCGATCACTATCACTCATTCTGTACACACAGTGATTGACAGTCACTTGTTAAGCAATTTGAATAGACTGACTGCATGCATTGACTAGCAGGCAATAGTGATGTGCGGGACCACGCATCGCCATCGCTCAAGGGCCTACACACAGAGCGATCTGCGCTTATCTTACTAGATACAGTAGCTTACAAAAGCACACAAAATTGCTCCGTGTGTATGCCCCTTTACAGGATGTCGCTCCTGGGAAATGTTATCACTGAAAAAGAAATAGATTCAAAGTAAATAAATAAATAAATAGAACAGCCATTAGTTACAAACAGAGAGTATTGTAAGCTTTTGCCACTAAAGTTTGGGCAAATGAAAGCTGTCAGTGTGATTTTTACTGAGTAGCGCTACTAGGGCATTTGCGTAGATGTATATGGATTCAACTTGCTTTTGTTAATTTATGAAAGCCTCCAGGCTGTTAATAGATATTGATGGGTCTTTCTGAAAGCCTCATCTACAGGGAAGTCTCTTTAAGGACAAGTTCCACCATGACAGTGTCAGAATAAAGACTGAATAAACCCAGTTCTATAAAAAAAAAATGCTTTATTATTTAATATAAATATATTCAAATATAATTTTTTATTTTTTACATAAAAACAGGACTGGTTGGTGAAGCGTTATATTTCTTTTACTGCTGCCAGTCAGTATCTTTTGGGATAGATTACCAATCAGATTGTCTTGTGAAATACATTTTTCTAAAAAATGATTTTCTACTGCTCTTATAAGACATACCATAAACTAGTTGGCAGCCATCCAATTGACAGAGCAGCTGTGAGCCAAACACCTGAACAGAGCTCTGGTGGGCGCCATCTAGTGACCATTGGTGCACTATAGAGATGAGATACAGCATTAGACTTTTATTATATAGGATTAGCCTTAGGTATAGCAAGCATCATAAACATCTTTATTGGGATGTAATGCATAGTACAAATTCACATATACTTTATTGAATGAATACATCTACACAAACTGTTTTAATGTTTTACCTATTATTAAAGTTATGGAATGTTCTGTAGTCAATGTCATGTTGGAAACTATAGCAAAATGTAATGAATGGTTTTCTTTTCTACATAGGCACATCACTTATGCTTTAATGCATAAAGATCCTTTTACATCAAACTCTACCTAGTGATTCCCCAGCAGAGCCCCTGGAACTGCTCCATGCAGTTGGGTTTCTAAATGCTTGTATCAATTTTTTTCTATACTCTTTGTTGAGGTTTAAAGGTGCCCATACATGTCCCAATATGGGCGTGCATTTTGAGCTTAAATAGCATGCATTGCATCGCATCGCATGCCTTGTGCATGCGTTGTGCATGCAATGCGATGCAATGAAAAGCAAGTACAAAAAGTATGTGCAGCACATACTTTTTTTACTGTTCGATGAGGTGCTGCGGGAGAGCGCACCTCAAAGCACATATCGCACCGCCTGGATCGGTGCGTGGATGGGCACCTTTAGAGTGCTCAATGATCAGGAGAGCCAATCAGTGTCTTGTTTCGAGAAATGTTTTCCTTTAGTGTTAAGCCATGGGTAGGATCGGGGGGGGGGGGGTATGTTTAGGCACTAACAGGTCACTTAGGGTTAGGCTTCAGGGGGAAAGGTTAGGGTTAGGCTGCAGGGCGGGACAGTTAGGGTTCTGCATGTACAAGGGGGTTAGGATTAAGCTATGGGGCGGGAGCATTAGGGTTAGGTAGTAACTTTGTATCATGAATTGATCGGCTGTGGGGAAGGAGGGCAGAGGGAAGGCAAGTTTTCTTACCAGATCCCTGTCAGGGTTGTGTGCATCAGGATGCTAGCCAGGAGTAGATTTGGAACTAAAAGTGTCCTTGAAAACATTTCTAAACATGGCCCCACGTGGGAGGCACCAAATCAAATGTAGGCAGAACTAACACCAAAATTATCAGAATTAATAGATGTGGATGCCATTGGATTTACTATGCTTTCCAGTCTAGTGGCTCCTAGATCTTTAAGCTGCTGTGACAAACCACAAATCTCCACATTTAAAATAATAGAGCCCCCCTAAAACATAGACCCCAAAACTTCAATCAAGCCAACAGCTTATTAGCATACTCCTCTTAGCTGGACAAAACCATGTGCAATGCAGGGGGGCAGATGTAACATATGCAGAGAAACAAAATAACTCACCCAAAGCTAAATCTCTCTGCATATGTTATATCTGCCCCCTGCAGTGCACATGGTTTTGTCCAGCTAAGAAGGAATTTGCCTCTAAGAGTGGACTAGAATAAGGCCCATACTGTAGAAGGCTTTCTTTTTTTGATTGAATTAGATTCAGGGTCACGCAGAGTTAGTAGTAATATGGCATACATTCCTAAAAAGTACATAGATATAAACTGAGTATTTAACCTATCATTTCAATGGGAAGAAATATTGGATCTATTTTAGATCAATAAAGGCTCTACAGTACGTTCTGATGCGCATAATACCAAGGTTCTGACTGGCAGTGATTGACAGTCTCCTGCCATTTTGGGCAAGAGACATCCTCCATTTGTGAAAATGGAGGCGTGTCACTGCCGTTTACAAGGAGGCGACAGGCAGTTTGTGAAACCCATTGGTTCAACAAGTTGCCTCATGGTGTTGCAGTAATCCATTGCAGAGTGCTAGGGTGCAGTTCAGATCATTTAAGAGACACCTCATGCTGCATTTACATACAGAGCTACTGTATGACTGTTGCTTTCAAGGAAGTGGCAGCTAGTAAAAGTAAAATCACTGAGACATTAAATGTCTTAGTGACTTTACTGGTACTAGTTAATGGCAGGATTCTTCTGAATATACTGTAGGTTTGTCAAAAACTGTCTCCTTAATGTGAAGGCATTATACATTATTTTAATAAAATATTTATATAGCAAAACTATTTTAATTTGAGTTGTTACAACCAAGATATATTTACTATATAAATATAATTTAAAAGCGTCTTGTGCTATTATACGTGTAGTTATATATGTATATGCAGTGTAATAACATGTTTTTTTAAATCCTCTTAAATATTATTTGCTCTATTGCTTACATGTTGTCTAATGGCAGTTCTGTTTATTATACATCCATGATCTGGATTAGTGTGTGACACCTTAGTGTTGTATGTTGATTAAAGTGCTTTTGTTTTCTATATTTACAAGAGCTCCTGCCAGCCAATGTCAGGTACCGCTGTGCAAAGATAACATTTAGTACAGAATCACATTATTTTACAGAATACAAGGCTCACTCATCTAGTGCTTAACGGGATAAAGAGCTTGCTGGGCTGATGTAAAATCCAGCAAACACTTCCAATAAAATAAAATCCGTAATAGTTTTTTTCCATAATTGTGAGGCAGTAAAGAAAACAAAGCAATGTTATGGTTTAGGTAGATCTAAATTTGTAATACTTAACACCTTCTAAAGAAAATAGTGCGTAATTGGAAAGTTATGTTTACATTACATTTTTTGGTCAACTTATTGTTTTTACACTCAGCTTTTGTTGTCCTTCAGTGGTCAATTTTTTACTTTTGTATTTTCATATGCGTTTAAATTATGCATGAATAGTAGGTTGAAGTGGTTTTGCAAGCACATACTGTTATAATTGACTACAAGTTGTTTTGGGCTTTTTACATGAAAACTGCCATAGCATAATGAATATTTCTTAGGACTATTAAATATTATATGTTAGGGCTGCCCTGACAAAAATAGGGATAATTGGAATTGGGGAGTTAGGAAAAAATGTAGTATGTGCATCTCCAGCATGCAGACAAAAAGGGTAGTGGTCTTGCATCACGCTTCTGTTGCATGCAACATTGAGTTAGTGTTACATCCCATTAGTCAACAGGCGGAGGGCATGAACAGTGCTTCGTGGGCTTTCCCCAAGCACTCTGTAGTCTTGGGATGTGCATTCACTACTGTAGGTCCCATATCTAACTATCTATCTATCATTTGGATTTACATTTTATTTCATGTGAGCCTTTAAAAAAAAATATTTTATACATAACTGCACAATTTTGTTTCGTTTTAATATCCTTATTAAATTTGGCCCTGAAAGAATATGAGAGGTGTGCAATACGTTTTCGATGTGGAGTGCATAGGTAGAGACAATGCAGTCTGACTGCCTGGTGGTGAACTGAAATCTCTGAGTAAAGTTATTGTCAAAGCACAGAACTGTAAATAAGCAGCACTGCAAAATTAAGTAGTCGGGATGTTTACTTGCTTCACAAAATCGTTATGGAGCTCAAGAGATGTCATGAGAGAAAAATGATCTATGACTAAAAAAGTTATCTGCAGCAGCAGCAGCAGCAGCAGCAGCAGCAGCAGGAGGGTTTAGACTGACTGCGAGTTGCTTTTGGTAAGAAAGCATTGTCCCGAACCACTGTGTATGAGTGGTTTGCAGAATTTCATCATGGGAGATGATAACTAGAAGACAAGAAGCTCTGTGTTTGGCCTGTGTCCACTTGTCACTTAGGACAATGTTGCCGCACTGCTTACCATAGCTGAGGTGGACATCAGGGTGATCGTGACCTAGTTAAAGAAGTAGATTGGTATCTCATCAGGATTTATCTGCTTGATACTCCATAAAGAGCTTGGCCTGAGCAAGGTTTCTGCATGCTGGATACCCCATCAGCTGATGTGAGAGTACAAGGAGGCTTGGGTGAATTGGTAGCAAGGTTTGATGGCAGTCGCTCAAACTCTGTGTTATAGTATAAACAAATTACTGATCCATAGTTTCATCACCAAGACTAAACAATTGGGCTAGTGGACCCAGCTAGATGTGCACCTCCACCTAAGTTTGCAAATGAGCTCAGTAAGCAGATCACGTGTGGCTAAGACTAGTCATGTAGCTTTGGTACCACTCATGCAGCAGCACACCATCACTGGGGACTGGGACTCTAACTATTGCCTGCCGCAAGTGCTGAAAGCCATTCCAGGCACTGGTAAAGAATTCACGCCTATGATGCTCCATCATGACTATTTACCTTCCCACATGTCCAGGAAATTGATAGTTTTTCTGGCCTATGAATGCATCCAGGAGCTTGCTTATACTGTACATCATACAGTGCAGACCTGAACCCCTTGTGATTTCTTTGTATTCCCACAAATCAAGTGCAAGATATATGAGATTAATTTCCAGTCACTGGTAGCCGCAGTGGAGACCTGGTTCATCTGCTTCAACAAGTGATTTGAGAGCATGCAGCTTTGCATAGACTCCTCTGGCAAATACTTAGGAAACATGTTCTCTTTGTTTGTAAATATAATGTTCATCTGGAAGCGTATTGCTTAGCCCTCATTCTGTAATTGCAGAAGCAACAACATTCATCATTGTTTTGATGCTTACACACATGTGCACACACCGTGGGAGTGACTGCACGCACCTGTGAGAATAATCGCACCCACAATCACACAAAGTATTTGTATGTAAGTGCAGCAATCAACATGTTTGCAGGTGCGACCATAAATAAGCACAAGAGTGCAAACATAAATCTTTTATACAGTACATCTATACATAAGTCCCAACATAGGCTGTGTGGCTATTTCCACAGTGCATGTATCTACCTTGTCTGAATCAAAAAGCCCAGACCGGCAGGAGTAAAGAGCAGCCAGCAATGTGCTGCAGTGTGCACACTAAAGGTTTTAATTCAAATGTCTGTGTTTCCTTTTATCCTCACTGTCTTCTCGCTTAGGCAGAAATGGTTAAGAGAGCCATCTAGTGAAACAGATGAAAGTTGCATATTTTATTCTGCAATTCTATTAACACCATTTCATGTGCAATATAAAACATTGCAAGAAAACTGTTTTCATGTGTAGCTGATTGTAACAAAAGGAATATATTTTTGAACGTATTGTATGATATTCATGAGCTTTCAGTGATTTGAAGCCTTATTCTAGCTAAATAGTAATAGAAGACAGCTCTATGTTGATGGTCTGTGTTTTACCGCTCTAATCAGACGATGCTTTTTATTGGCACAATTTAGGGCAACAATCAGAGCACAAATGTCTGCACATAAAACAGTGAGAAGCAAAGACAGTCTGAATTTTCATCAATTTTACTGTCCACTACAGCACGCAGTGATCTTTAATCTTGTCTCATCTAAATATATTGTGTAGTGGGAAAGGAAATAAAAACGGCCTTGCCTAGATTGTATATAGCATTACTAATTCATATATATGACCCAAATGTTCTGTAGATTAAAGCAGGAATTTAACAACTACCATGAATAGAAAAATATATTAAAACAAATCTTTAAATTAAAAAACATATCCTATATAAGATAACAAAATAGTATGTAGAACTGCAAGAAGGGTATTATTGAGTTACAGTAACTAATTAAACATTCATGTTTGTAAGACTTCTTTACAAAATAGGTGAAAATGAAATATATATTCCTACTGTATATGTATTTAAATCTTTATTGTTATTCAAGATATTTGAGGAGTTTTTGGGGTATTGGCTAACAAGTATCTTAAACAATGACCTATTATATACAGACTGCAGCAACCATTACCGACATGCTATGCTTTTCACTGTAGCTTTTTGTCCTGTTTATGTTCCCATTAGAATAGGGTCATAGACCTGCAAGATGTAGTTTCAGCTCTCTGAGATACAGGGTTGAATTGCTGTACCATTTTTTACAGAAGTGTAATGGGCATTCAGGGTGAGACTATGTATTATCTTCTACCTTTTAAGGGGCCTATTTATCAAGCCCTCCGGCCCAATAAATAATGTAATTTACCAATGTCAATTGCAAGAGATATCGAAGAACTTTGGTACAGATGGAGCCACGCTTATTTGGTGAGGCGGAGTGCTGCTTACCAGGAAAGGGACACGCCAGCACCCCATGCAAGCATAGGTGGCGATTTATGTATTGGCTGGTGGGTGCTCAAGCCAAAAATATAGGGGAGTGGCTTCACGGGGAAGGGGCGTGGCCACAAAATAATACCAATTTATTTTACGCAGCACAGATGTCTCCATTATTCAAATGATGGCAGCAGAGTTACAACCTCCACCCCCCCCCCACCCAGCGCTTATCTTGGATGCTTTTTAAATGGGCAATAATTTACATGGCATGATTTTCCTTGTAAATGATTGCCTCCGAGACAATATATCTGATATTTAGGTAAATATGCCCAACCAGTTTCTGACTGGTACAAGGAAAGCCCAGCAGGACAGAGGCAGAGGCAGAAAGCTCTTTCTGAGCAGAGCATTGATTCCAAAACACATTAGACTCAAAAAACTCTTCTTTATCTGACCTTCACTGATATAGGCTGCCATATTTCAATCCATTGGAGCATAAAACTAATGACAATCTCATCCAGATAACATTGTTCTGTTAAATTGTATGGTGTGTACAGTAGTCCATCTTTAGATTTACAGTTTAGCATGTAAAAATAGGGAGATAGGCTTCACAACCAATACAATGTATTTTAATCTCAGTACTGCAGTACAATGACAGGGGTACACGGAACAAGGTATTTTATGTTCAGCTGTGCAGTGGAATCTCTGAGAGATGTGGAAGAATGTATTTTACTATATGTTCATGATTTACATTTGAAAAACGTATAATTGTTCTTATATGTTTGGTGGGAACACATTTAAAATACTAATAAGATACTAATGGGCAGTTCCACAAAGGTTCATGTTAAAAACCTTTCTTCCTAATTGGAATAGTATACTAAATTAAAAACCACTGACTTGCCTATAATCGCTTGGTTACAGTTGATAATCCGTCACAGATTATTAGCTCTTATCATTATGTTCCTGCCAGATAGCACAAGAAACAGTAGATAAGAAAAAGAGAGTACAGAATGATTGACAGCAGGAAATGCAGGAATTTGGGCTTTGATAAAAAAAGCTGCTGCATTATTACTTGGTTGTGATGCAGTAAAAGAAAATTCTTCAATAAAGTTTTCTTTTTGAAGTGTAAAATCAGATTAAAGAGCACTGCAGAGAAAATATTTCCTAAGGTGTCCTCTCCTTTTAGCAGTGGCCAAGCACTATTATGTGCATCTGCTTTTTCTAGAGTATTGCTGGTTCTATGATAAAGGAACTGACCATTTTATGTGGCGTATTTCTACAGATGTTTCTATAGTTTACTTTGACATGTCTCATACTAAAGTGTACTGTGCATTGAAAGTGGAGACAGAACCATTACTTGACAAGGAAAGAGAAAGCACAAATTAAGAAAACTGCTCCAAAAAGATGACATCAATCATTGATGGTTTGACACTGATGAAATAGCTGTCAGACAGAGTGGAGATATCACTGGGCAAATCTGGAACGTTTTCCCTATAGGATAACATGGGACCCGCTAATTCCGACCCCAACCCGGTTCCGACGGCTGCCAGTCCACCCCCCCTGGCATCACAGAAGGTTGTGATCTCATTCTAACCCAAATTGCTGGGCCTTTAATCTGATACCAGGCTGGTCCATATGGGTCAAATGGGTCAACTGGTTCCGGAGATATTTCCAGTAAATTGATTGTTTTATTTCTTAAATGTTATTTCATGGCTGTTCATGTTCTTTGAGGACAGTTTCTTGGGGGGGGGGTTCTCTCCCCCTCACACCGGAAAATGCAGGGACTAGGCTGGTGTGAAAGGGGTCAACCTGGGAATGTTCCTGCATGATCTTGGGACCATATTCCAGGGTAAATCCATGCATTTTCTGGTGTGAAAGGGGTATTATTTCAAATACCCGGGACCTGCAGTGCTCTGAATACAGCCGGGCAGCCCCCCAAACTCTGCTCAGCTGTCAATGGCTGTCACTTCTGCCCAGCAGCGGCAGCTGTCCCCCTTGGCAATGGGCATGTAATCCCACATGGCAATGAGCATGGAACCCCTGGCAAAGAAAACTAAACCCTTAGCTATGAGCATGTAGGTAAGCATCACTTATGTAGTATCATTTTTAATAGGCATTATGGTGTTTGGCATAATACATAATGTCCCTGTTTATGAAGCATATTGTGAATTTTGACTTAATCTGTGTGGCATTATGTGAATTTTGGCTCTATCTGTGTAGCATTATGTTAAATTTGGCTCAATCCATGTAGCATTATGTGAATTTTGGCACAATCCGTGAGGTATTAAATTAATTTTGGCTGAATCTGTGTGGCATTATGTGAATTTTGGCACAATCCATGTAGCATTATGTAAATTTTGGGTCAATCCGTTTGGGATTATGTGAATTTTGGCTCATTCCATTTGGCATCATCTGTAAGGGGCAAGTATAATGGGATCTAGTATTTTGTTGCACAATGTGTAGAAGTTGTATATGGTGTGGTACACTATACTCAAGGACACACCCCCTTTTTAGTGACCCCACCCCTTTCCAGAGCGCACCTTCGATGCGCTCACAACTACATCCTTCACTTTTGTCGCCAAGGTGGGCCTGTGTACTGTAAACACCAGGGTCTATTTTTACTACCATTCCCACCCTCTCTCTGCTCTCCTATCTCTTGCCGCACTCTTTACATGTACACTGACACCACTAACACCCTCCCTCCCAAACCCTCTGCCATCATGGTGCCCCCTCTGTCATTTTCTCCTGGATCCGCACCTGGATGGCACTATTGATGGTTAATCCCAGAGGGCCAACCCTAATGACTTAACCGTGTCCCCTCCAGTGGCTGGTTCCTGAATGGCAGTAGCCACACCCTGACTGTTTGACTTTGGACCCAATTCAGATCTGATCGCTGCTGTGTGAATTAGCAGTGGCCAGCAAACAGGTAGATGCTGCTTAATGTGCTTGCTGTGCAAATAGATTTGTACATCTAGCAAAGACTTCGCAGCCCAGCAAATATGTCAAAATCCATTTGTAAAATGTTCACCATCGATTGATTTTTCAACTGGTCACAGGTATTCCAAGCTCAGAGGAGCCAAAGACTTACTCAGCAGCTACGATCGATGCTGGAGCTGATGTCACAGCAGGCATTGCACATGTGCATTGCTGCCCATACACATGTGTGTCGATAATTGCCCACTTTAATCAGCAGCAATCAGGTCTGAATTAGGCCCTATGTCTCCTTAGTACAGAAGCTTTATAGATCTCCCAGCAGTCCGGGTCATTTAGTATTTCTTGGAGAGATCATCAGTTTCTATTGAATGGACATGCTGCATTCTCTTAAACTTTCAGCCCACTGATTTAAATCATTTTGTAAAATGTCAATTCATACTTTGTAAATTTTTCTTTGTCCGAATAAGGACTACAGTACTTTGAGCTGCACCACAAGGAAGTTGTGACTTTGGTATATGGGGTGTGGCTGGCTGGATTACGCTCCCCTGAGCCACGCCTCCCATTTGTCATCACTGTGGTGGCACCATGTTTGTGAGCTGCTGGTCATGCCCAGTCCCCTTGTCTCCTTTGAATAAACTCTGTGAGCATATGAACAGCGTCTATTCGCTGCTGCTCTGCTAAGCAGAGCAATGAATAACAGGGGGACTCCCACCTAGAAACATAGAAACATAGAATTTGACGGCAGATAAGAACCATTTGGACCATCTAGTCTGCCCCTTTTTTTACCCTTCAGGTAATTCCACTTATCCACTACCCTTTCTGTGAAGTAATTCTTTCTAACATTTCCCCTGAACCTACCTCCCTCCAGTTTCAGTGCATGTCCTCGTGTTCTATTACTTCTTTTCCTTTGAAGAAAATTTACCTCCTGTGCTATATTTGAAGATTTCTATCATGTCCCCCCTTTCCCTTTTCTGCTCCAAACTATACATGTTAAGATCTTTTAGTCTTTCCAGGTAAGTTTTGTGATGTAGGCCATGCACCATTTTAGTTGCCCTTCTTTGTTCAGTCTCCAATGTATTTATATCCTTCTGAAGATATGGTCTCCAGAATTGGACACAGTATTCCAGATGAGGCCGTACCAATGACCTATAAAGTGGCATTATTACGTCTTTCTTTCTGCTACTGATTCCTCTCCCTATGCAACCAAGCATCTGACTAGCCTTCCTCATTGCTTTGTACATTGCTTTCCTGCCTTTAAGTCGCTTGAAATAGTACTGAGAGAGTTACATTTGGGTGGGGTTTTTACTTCAACTGATATCTATATTGCAGTGTAAAAATAAAGCAGCCATTATTTACCCTGCATGGAAATAAAATAACTACCCCGCTCCACACCACCACGGGACATGGCTTCCTGCAGGCGAGACCGCAGGATATCCCCTAGAAAAACCTTGACTGTCCCGTGAAAATGTTGATACCTGTGTTTAGTTGTTTCTTTTTATATGAGCAACGTCTTACACTTGTATTGTAATGTATCAACTATGTTGTTAAGGAAACCTGTGCAGTAGGCCCATGAAACAATCTGCCTGATGAGAATGTCTGTTGGTTTTTTCTTTTTTTTATGCTTATAATGTAGCCAACATTTCATTTAGAATCTCATGGGTGTTTCTATTCAGTTAAAATACCTGACACACATAAAAAGGCCTTTGAATCAGATGCAAAGCTTGTAAAGTGTATTGGATTCACTTAGTTTAAATGTGCATAAATAGTGTTTTAATCTTTGCTGACGCCGTGCACAGAATAAGGAACGCCACAGATCTTGCTTAGAAAGCATGGAGCTTTTCCAGTATATCTCAGCAAACATTCATCTGGAAAATATTGAAAAGATAAATTTGGTGTGAGTTCAAATTTCCCTGAACCCAAACACTATCACCGAAAACCACGTCTTTCATTGTCTCTTAGTCTTGTTTGTTTGTTACTGCTGTTAAGAATCCCTGTGCCTGCAATGTGTGGATTGCAATATATACACATAATACAGTATACAAGATGGCACAATTCCCTGTATGTTTCTGGCATGAACAGAAGCAGATTCTAGCACTGCATGTACAGTATTAAAGAAACACAGAAGGCTGATTAAGCCTGAGGTGAACATAAACCACTGAGGGTTCTCACAGGGGACACTCTGCTGTTGGTCACATGTTATTGTAATGAGGATGGGCACAAGGCCTATCAGAGCAGGGGGAGGGTTTAGACAGGGTAGGAATGATCACAAGTTATAGTGATCACCCTCTGTCCAAGAAGCCCCACCCACCCTTCCCTATTTCTCTTCTTCTTCGGCGGCGGTAAAGAAGGTCATTCTTTAAGAACTCTGTGTGTGTGTAGGTATTGGGGTGCACTCTCCCTCGACATCGATTGTCATGGGCTATGCTTCTGTCCGGAGGATGGCTATCACCACCAGGCCTGGTGGCTGACCAGGGAGAGTGATCACCAGTGATGTATGTATGCTTAGTGATCTTTAACCCCACCTTTCCTATAGTGACCGTTCTTTAGTGCCGCCACCATTCATAGTCATAGTTTAATTGTCAAAATAAATTTGACATTCTTTTGAAACGCCAGCACTTTGTGTCGTGTCTTTATTTTAGGTTAAGTTATGTAAGGTTAAAATTAAGTTTGTAGTTAAGTGTGTCAACCGACGGGGTGGACCAGGGGGATACCCGATGGTGAGATTATGGATGTTTACTTCTCCCCCTAATTGAAACAAGATGGAAACAGTCTACTTCCATAAACATTAGCATAACATATTGGGCGTATTTTCACACTGTGCATGCTCTGCAACAAACTGTATGCATGTATGAGCTATGCTCAGGTGCAGGGGAGTGCATATGGCATGTGTTTGGTGGGGAGACGGCTACCTGCTCACTGGGCTCTGCAGCCTATGGCAGGCTAGAACCAATAGAATTATGGGAGAAAATCATTTACCATTGAATGATTTTTCCCTGCTCGCAGTAAGCCAGGACTTACAGTACTGGGAGCTGTGAAGGCCGTACAGAGAAGGATGGCCTCTGATGATGTCAGCATTCCTCCTGGCTGGGGAACACCCAGAAAATGCTGGCGACACCCCCCCAAATGGCCGCAGGATGTCAATCACCCTGTGATCAGCAAGCGAAGGCTAGCCTTCGGCTGGACGGCTTGCAGTGCAAACTACGTACTGTGCGCATGCATGGTCATTAGATAATCCCTTGGCCTGCAAATTTACAGCCCGGTGAGCTGGTCTAGGTCCTAGATCACCTGTGTTTCTACTGGGTTTTTTTCTTATTTGTTTCCACTTGCTGTAAACTTTCTATATCTGCCCAAACCTCCCTTTCCTGATTGTGTGATATATATATATATATATATATATATATATATATATATATATAGACATTATATGTGTGTGTATATCCCCAATATTCCAACTCGCGCTAAAGCCTGTTTTACAAGTTTAGTTTTTGTTCGGCAGCCTCACCACTAAGTTCTCCGAGGGTTAGGGAACAAACACAGCACAATACTTTAATCCAATAGTGGTATGGCGTCTAGAGTATTAATTTAAATGTCCAAATACAGTAGAGAAACCCTTTCTCTACAAGCGTTTTTAAACCCTGTGAAGTCGAATAAATAAATATTGGAAGATATCTCCTGTTTGCTTCATTGGATGTGGATTCTACAGACTGTATTTGGACATTTACATTAATACTCTAGGCGCCATACCACTATTGGGTAAAAAAAAAAATATATATATATATATATATATATTTATTTATTTTCTTGTAACTCTTAACTGTTTTCTGGACTCTACCATTTCTACACAATGCCAGTAGCAGCCGAGACAGGCTAGGAGAGGCGCCCAGTGGGAGATGACTCCATTGCCTCTCAAAGTTACGCCTCTGGTCCAGTATACACAAATAAAACATCAGTATCAAGCCGCCATAATGCCCAAAAGGATGGGCGCTCTACTGAGATTACTGGAGAACTGCCGGAAATATGGGAGTCTCTCTAGCATTCATGGGGAGTAGAGAAATATTCATAAGTTTCAGCCGTTGATCTGTACTATTTTAGTTCATATACTCTCTTATACATATGTGCTTCACATCCAGTGTATTTTGTAAATGTTATCCTCAAATTTCTCAAAAACAGTTTTTCTGTCCATTCCAGTGTACAGTACAATGCATGGACACTGTAGGAAAGTGACATGTCTGAGGTCACAAAGACGTAACACAGGATGAAGTCAGAGTTACCTACCCTTATGGAATGGCCGGCAGGGTCCCAGAAATCGTGTCCCCCTCCTGTCCTCCCAGATAGGGGGGCAACCATCACACATAGCAGTCCATCTCCCGTGATCCCCCACTCAGCAGGGGGGTCTGTGGGTCAAATTACATGGATCACGTAATTTTAGCCCTACCCACTGCAATGCAATGCCGGTACTTATGTATTATCTGGGCTCCCATGTTAAATGCACCCATTTTTTCATACCCCTACTATCCAACTACGCATGGAGTTGATTTTATATAGTGTGGCTAGCGCAGCGAGCCACCGTGCCCAAAGCGTGGCGAGCGCACGCGGTCTCATAAGAAAAACGGGAGCCCAGATATTACATAAGTACCGCAATGCCTGACATACCGGCATTGCATGGCCGGGCGTGGCTAAAATGATGCGATCACTCTCACCATGCCCGTAAACAAGTCAGCCCTCCCATGGCTCCGCCCCTGCACCACCCCTTTCCGCTCCCGGTGATAGCCCTGCCCCCTGCATCACTGAGCTGGCTGCTCTCTCCTGGGAAGGGCAGCCAAAAAGTCGACAAGTATGAATTAAGTATCAAGGTCAGAACATCTCAGTGTCAGTCTGTGGTGTGTTTCCTTGGGCTGGTTGTTGCTAGTTTTCCCCTGTCCTCTCCTATTATGCTAAGCTTGTGTATGGTGCCCTGTCTTTAAATATATGTATGTATGTTTGTCAGCAGATAATAAAATGGCGCTTTGTTTAGCTCCCATGTGCATTTCTTGTTTCATTTCAAACAAGATGAGGCCACAAGCCCTCTTAGAAACATACAAAAGTTTTATAGTTTTGCTTTCTAAACTGTAACGACACACCATACTGAGATTCTCCGTGCAGCTGAGTGCTTGCACACTCCAGGGTAAAAGCTGCTTTTGCATTTTCAGACAAGTTTGAAATGTGGATCTCAAGAGACATTCCCAGCTTGTTGAAATGTTCATTGACTTGCAATTCTGGAATCACAGGGATTCATACTGAAGTATTTAATTATATATAATTTGAAGCAGCAGTTTTTTTCCCCAACAAATCATTTCCTCTGCAGAACATTTATAAAAATAAGTTTTATTTAAAGATGCTAAAATTGAATTGGCATTCACTGCTGTAAATCCAAGGCAGGCCAGGGAACAAAATAAGTTACGTTAACAATAATTAAATCGAAATCACATGTTGCTTTCATATAAAAGGCCTATTAAAACAGTTCACAATCATGTTTTTAAGACATCACATACCTTGCCAATGTTTTTATGTCAGTGCTATTTCTGTTAGACATTTTCAACCATTGGGTATTTTGGGTGTATTTACCAGGAACCTAACTAGGTGTGCCAGTGGAGTCTTGCCCAAAGCGCATCTCCACTGTAGGTGCACCCGTCGACACAAACCTAGCGCCAAACAGTGGCGTAACAATTAGGCCGCAGCCCCCGCGGTGGCGGGGAGGCGCCGGGGGGCTGCGGGCGCTGGTGGATCTCCGCCAGCTCCCCACTGCATGTGGGTGCAGCGGGAGCTGGCAGGGGGGTCTGTGCGGCGCGGGGGTACCTGTTTAAGGGAGAGCCTGGAGGTCCCTGCGCCTGCGGCGCTGAGTATGATGCTGCCGGGGTCCCTGCAGTGAAGTGGAAATAACGCGCTATCTCCGCTGGAGATAGCGCGTTATTTCCACTTCACTGCAGGGACCCCGGCAGCATCATACTCAGCGCCGCAGGCGCAGGGACCCCGGCAGCATCATACTAGGCGGCGCAGGGACCTCCAGGCTCTCCTTTAATACAGGTACCTCCGCGCCGCACGGACCCCCCTGCCAGCTCCCGGGGGGGTCCTTTAACGGGGGGGGGGGGGGGGGCAGCTGCAAAATTGTCCGGGGGGGGGGGGCAGTGAAATTGTCCGGCGGGGGGGCGCAAAAGTTTTAGTTACGCCACTGGCGCCAAATGTAATAGGGTGTGAGAATCATCAGCAATCATTTACACGGAGATTGATTTTGCAATGTAATTTATAAAAAATGGTAAAACTCCCCAAATCTCTCACTTTCTGATTATCACACCCTATTACATTTGGCCCATAGTCTGCAAACACTCTCCCTGTTCTGCATCTTGCCACTGCGGAGCTACATGGGGGACTCAGTGGGGACAAAGCTACACAAGGACTGGGGGGTGTAGCTACATGGAGACTCAGGCTGCTGCTGCTGAGGGAGCAAGAGGGTGAGTATAGGATGCTGCAGTTCCAGCCAGTGACACTGCCCTCTGCACTACCTGTTCATAAGGTAAGTGTGAGTGTGTGTCTTGCATGTAAATGTCTGTGTATTTTGCTTGTAAACTTGTGTGTATGTGTGTGCACATCAGTGTGATACAGCAGAGGTCAGGGGGTAAGGGAGCACGTAACTGTAAAAGAGCACATGGTGCAGGGTGAGGGAGTGTTTTAGTGTAATAGAGCGCATACCGCAAGGAGAGTTATTGCGTCAGTGTAATAGAGAGCAGGCTGTATGGTATGGAAGTGTGTTAGTTTGATAGAGTGCAGGCTGCACATTGGGGAAGTGCATCAGTGTGTTATAGCACAGGCTGCAGGGTAAGGGATTGCGTCATTGTGATAGCATGCAGGGTGAGGGAACACGTGTTCACGGGGTGAGGGATCGTGTCAGTGTGACAGAGCTCAGGCTGCAGGGTAAGGGAGTACATCAGTGTGATAGAGCACAGGTCAGGGGGTAAGGGAGTGCGTAACTGTGAGAGAGCACAGGCTACAGTGCATCAGTGTGATAGAGCACATGCCACATGGTGGATAATGGACACTAATGTGTGGTTTAATGTGAATTGGCACAAAGCCACCCCCCCCCCCCCCCTAAATTGTTGACAAGTGCCATCGGCATTCACTCTTGCACAGGGCACCAAAAATGTCTAGTTACTGCATTGGTACTTTTTATAAAACAACAGGCCCTATGGCTGGCAAACGCTGGTATCTTTTCCCTAGATAGGGCTTTTGTGTGAAGCATTGCATCTTTAAACATAACATTACACATGGATCCTCTCAGCTCCAAAACGGAGCACTGTGGCTCTATGTACAGTACAGTATATTAGATCCTGTAGCACCGTGAAGCTTCTGTCCTTGGAAGTACTGTATCTCTATTTTTCATTTTTGATCAAGTGCACAGCACATTTTTTCTATGCACTGAATGCAGTTCTCAATACCTACTGTTAGTTTTGAAGGATAAATGTTAACATTTATTGCAATATATCATTGTATGGATTGTATTGCTGTAAAGGTCTGCCTAGACAGTACTGGAGCATTGTGTACATGGCTTCACCAGCCCAGCAGCTACGTTTCACTGGGAACTGTATTATGTTGGCAGATATGCAGTATGTTTTGTCTCCCCATATGCTGTAGAAAGCAATAAGGAACATAAATAACAACCCAGCAGCTACTGTAGTACTATAGTTTATTTATTTATTTCTTCAACCAAAAGTATATTTGTCCGCCATAATATAGCACTGACATTTTTCTGAAAGACTGGTTAAAGGTCAGGTATGGCTAGCCTAGATGAAGGATTATGTTTTATTTGAGAAACAAATCTGTGGGGAAATGTTAAAGTCAACAATACAATGATAATGTAAATGTCTTAAAATAAACAAGTAAAACAATGTAACACACATGAACACACACACAAGTTGAACATGAAGACATGTAATACATTAACACATAGCTTTTTTCAAAGTACAGTACCTGTCATTTGATCATTCATATTGTTTTCTGCTACTGCTGGACCCCTATGGCAGGGCTGGGGTCCTCCGCGCCGGGTGCGTCCCCTCCCTGCTAGCACCTCATTTGCTGCTGGGAGCCCTCCATCCATTCCTGGCAGTCACCATCCCCCGCTGCTACCGCTTTACACCCAGGAGCCCTGTCACACTGTGACTCGCTGACAATGCTGCCTGACCAATACAAGCGGAGTGAGTCCCATGGGACCCATCCATTCAAAAAAAGTGAGTCCCTGGAAGGTATTTCTGGGTAAAACTGCGTATTTGCAAATCCTGATCATGGTACATCAGCCCCACCTGTAGCGCGCATGGTTTTATCCATTTTGAGAACAAATTTGTCCTGTGATCAGGTCTGAATTAGGCCCAATGTACACTAGCCCCAAATGTTGAGTTGGAAAGGCAACTTCAAATCAGAACTATTCTCTCTGTATTGGGACAATATAGTCGCTATGTATTCTCTGCTGTAAAAGTGAATAAAAGAATAGTGTATGACAGACAGAACAGAGCAGTGTGAGATGATAAAAGGTTAAGCTTTGAGTCCTACCTCATGTCTCCTTATTGATGTAAAGCCTGGACCTTGTACACTGTATTTTACAATATAAAAAATTATTATTATCCAAAACCTACAAACCATTTGATGTTAGATAAATTGTCTTACAGGTTTACAACTTTTTTAATTCACTTTTTCAGGACATGAACTGCAAAATATTAGGGCTAGGGATGCATTCAGCATCCTGGGGTTTGGGATGCCAGCATTCAATATACTGATTCCGGCATCCCAACTACTGCCAGGAGACTGGTGCTGGAATCCCAACATTAATGAGTGTTACCGGCTGCCTGGATGCCAAATGTAAGCATGCCAAGGGGTGTAGGGTTAGGATGAAGTGGGAGGATATGATTAGGCTATTTGGAATGTAGGTTAGGATTAGGCTACAAGGTGGGGTGTTAAGCTTTAGGTGGAAGGGTACAAGGGTTTGGGTTAGGCACTAGTGGGAAGGGTTAGGGTTTGGCTGCATGGAGGGAGTGTTATGGTTAGGGGGTCAAGGAGAGTGTAATTATACTAATCAGACTCCTGTTGGTATTCCCTCTATTGGAATGCCACCATCCCATACGCAGGTCATCCGAATGTATCCCTAGGGCTAATGTAATTTGCCAAATGTGTCTTACAATATGACATCTGCTTCCAGTGTCATAAACTGTATCCTTTTTTCCAACACTACAAGCTTCATCTATATACTGTTTATGTATTTTGGCTAAAGTATCTATAGCCAGACTTTGGTTAGGCAGCGAAGCTCCAAGCATATCGTCATGAATATCCTTGGTCAACGAATCTGTGGGCCGCGAGAAGTTTGTATTAAAATAGTCTTGCTTAAAATAGTGAGAATTTTTTTTTTCTGTATTGGCAAATTGGCTAAATTCTAATTATTCTATGGAAGAAACATCTAATGCTGGGTACACACCAGGACGACAAGGGTCTGATCCCATCAATCTAGATCCAATTCTGACCAATTGGATGTATATTGTGTGGTGATTGAGCCCTTTTCTGTCCTGGTGTGGACCGATACCGATCCAATGCGCAGTCCCGCGGGTCGGTTGGCCGTTATTCAGATCCTACCTGCAGCAGGTAGGATCTGGAAACGACCATACTTTCGGGTGCGGGTCGCCATCGGATCGGACCCACTCACTGTGCACATCGTGAGCGGGTTGTGCCCCGCGCGTCATTGTGAGCCGGTGGGAAGAGACACTGACGACCCGCTCACATCGTGCATCGTGAGCGGGTCTCCTGGTGTCGTCCTAGTGTGTACCCCACATGAGATATAGGGTGAGATTTAATAGGATGAGAGATTCAGAAAATTAGAGATTTTGTGAGAAATCTCCTGTTTTTTTAAAGCGGCAATCATTTGCACTTCAAAATCAAACTGGATTTGCGGTGTAAATGATTGCCGCTTTAAAAAAACTGGAGATTTTTCATGAAATCTCTCACTTTCTGAATCTCTCATCCTATTAAATCTCACCCATAATGCCATAATTCCTATCTTATGAGGTGTCTGCTATTATGATTAATTGCCATTAAGGTATGTCTCCTGTGTTCTGTATAACTGTACTCAAACATTATACTGTCATTGCTTATTCATACCTCTAAAATGTTCTCCTATGATCTACAGTGAGACCTTGCTGTAATTTATTACTAACTCTCGTGCCACCTAATTGAAGTGAGACCGCCCTCGTATGTTATATTATATTGTATGTTATACATAGAAATCTTAATTATCCTGTTGACAACATTAATTATTCAGATACGATGTCACTCATGCTTTGATACTATCATATACATGTATAATAGGTGACTTCCTGTGGAATATTTTGTACTTTTTTTCTTTTATTTTCTCTCTCTCTCTCTCTCTCTCTCTCTCTCTCTCTCTCTCTCTTCTCTGTTTTCATGTAACTGGAAATCAATAAAAATGTATTGAATATATATAAAAAAAATAATAGAATTACCAAAACTAAGTGGGGTTACGTGACATTTTTATCAGTCTTCTGCACATTTGTTTTGCCCAGATATTAATTGCTTCCTTTTACACAAGCCCTGTGCATCTTATAGCTTCAGAAGACAAATCGTTTCATGAACTTAACACGTATCACTTCCAATTTTCACAACTTATCAGCCAATTATTCTAGAATATGAAATGAGGTTCCCAGCACTTAATTTTATGCATTTTTGTTTTTATGTTTTACACCTGACAAATCTATATGCTTGGCATAATATTTCATTTGATTCAATTGAGTGTTATGGTACTAAATACTGTATATTAGCATCTTTGCTTCTCAGCTATAATATTCTATTAATTTCATTTTATACTGTATTATTTATGTGCTTAAAAGGTTAATAGAGATAACCAACGCTCTTCTTTAATGCTAGCAATCAGCAAGTCTAAAAATCCCCCCCCCCCCCCCCTCAAAAAAAAATGAACACACCATAGAGCACATAGCTCTGCAGACTAATGATATACAGCACTGTACAGCTATCAAGCATTGCAATATATTTTTTGGTTGTTGAACTGTTGTATAATCAAAAAGGCTGGAGGCAAGAAAGCAAACGTTAGGCAAATCTGTTTCATATGTTTTATTAATATGACACAATTTAAAATGATCAAGGAGATTGAAAAGTTCTTCCATTTTTCTAAATTATGTCTTTTTTTCATCTTCATTATTCTTTGCAGTTTTGTAGCACTCAATTTCTGATATAAGCAAATGTAATTATTGTAAGTGTATATATAAATATTTATGATCACATACTGTACCTGTGCATGTCAGTTGTTTGCTGTGCACATTATTCCCACCATCTTAACAACAAACCCTTTTTTTAAATGTTGTCCTTCATAATGCAAGCGGCACTAAATGGTACTAGGTGACTAAATCACAAACTTTTTATATTATAACAGGGAGCTCCCTCACAAATAGTTTTGCTGCTCAGAACATGTATGTTACTTCTCAGTACTGAGTGGTTTTGTCAAACTAGGGGGGTTATTCTGGTTCACTCCTTCTGACAAATTCCTTCTCAAATGGACAAAACCATGTGCACTGCAGGTGGAGTAGATGCAACTTGTGCAGAGAAAGTTGCGGTCTTTGTCCGGGAGTTATTCTGTTGGATCTTTCGCAAGATGTTGCCAGGCACAGTCCCCTTCCTCGCTTCCTCTACGCGTTTCTCTGCCTTCATCACACTCAGCGGCTTCCTCAGGAGGTAGATCTCAGGAGGTAGATCTACCTCCTGAGGACGCCGCTGACTGTGTTGAAGGCGGAGAAACGCGTAGAGGAAGCAAGGAAGGGGACTGTGCCTGGCAACAGCTTGCGAAAGATCCAACAGAATAACTCCCGGACAAAGACCGCAAGTCTGAGACTGCACCAGCAGTCGTGGCAGTACGCTGTAAGCCTGGAGCCAGAACCCTCACCTTATTTGGAAAACCACTTAAGTCTACTAAAAAAACACTAATATGTGCACATAGGTGGGGACTGTTCTATACAACTAACTCTACTAATTCTACTAACCGGTTCAAGGTATTGCTAAGACTTTGATAAAAATGTATGCAACCATCAGCATTATATAAATACCAAGAAGTTTGGGAAATATTATACTAACCCTTAAATGTTTGTTTGTCTTGTCTATGTTGCCGGCTATGTTATATGAACATTTTAATAAATTATTATTTTTTATATTCTACTCAGCGCTGTTCTAATCTGTTTCTTTCTTACGCCACCACTCTACGGTAACTTATTTCATGTCTTCAGGCAATCTGCGATTGTTGCTCCTAGGTTTGCCTGTCTTAGTGGTGCTATGTGATGTCATGATGTCAATCATGCTTAGCGACAATGAACAAAGAGAAACTACTGCTTTGGAAACCACTACAGCAATAAGGTTATTGTGGCCGCAATAAAGATACAGCCCAAAATTGCTAATTAGAATTTATATGTCCTGCCTACTGACATGCCCCCAGTATTTCTCAAACTGTGTGCCTAGGTACTCTGGGGTGTTGTGAGGCTTCTGCAGTGATGCCTCAGGTTGGTGGTCCAGAAACAAATCAAATTAAACATCAGAAGCACAACTGTACACCACCACATTAAGTACCTGAAACTAAAGGTGCCCATATACTAGTCTGACTTGTCCTTAGGACAAGACAGACCAGTTTACCCTTGAGAGCCCCCCAGCAGCTCCCCAGGAACACTTGATGTGCCAAATTAAACATGAAATAAATTACATGTGAATTATTGCATGTATATCCCCGGGGAACTTGCGGTGGTGAGATTCAGCCAATCAGCCAGTGTTTTCAAATTCAGAAGCCCTTCCCGCTTTGCTGCCCGGCAAATAGTGCTACTTAGTTCCCAGCTCCCGCACGGACCCCGCTGACTTAATGCTCAGCACGACATGGATGCTGCTTCCCAGCAGCCACTGCCCGGACCCCGCTGCTGCACATAGGTGTGTGACAGCAGTGCTTCACAGCTGTCACACACCTGCGGATCCGGCCAACACATCATGGGTGCTAAAAAGCACCGCAATGTGCCACTGATGGGTCCGATCTGTCAGATTGAACCTGCAGCAGGTTCAATCTGTAGGGTCCAACCCGATGCTCGCGGGACCGAGTGGTACAGTGAATCAGATGTTCCCCTAGTCATCAATATCTACTGCCTATGTGTAGGGACCAGCTCTGCCTTAGTGGGTCATCAGCCACTGGATGCTGGTACAGAAAAGAATGCTGTCTTAATTCATTTTTCATTTTAAGGAGCCCTGATGTACACATCTAAAGAAATATAATACTCAAAAAATACAGGTTATTTATTCTCTTTGCTTTGTCTTTGCATATAAATTAAACAGCCTATCAATATCTATCTATCACTATCCTTTTGAATATTGATGGACTGCATTCAGGATAAATCAATAGTGGAATTCACTAAATGATCTATAAGCCAATTATTTTTTATTTCGTAAGAAAATGTTTTTTTCTTGAATCAATTAATCATTTCTGGCAAGTAGCAAGACTGCAACATTTAAATGTTTTAGGGAGATATTGTAAAAGATTTGAAAGAACAGCATGAAACATGCTAGACGATTTGCAGATGTCAAAACAATTAATGAACTCATTGATTTTGTAAACACAATTAGTGTATTGTTTGAATCCATTTGTTTCAGATACTGGTTAAAATAATTGAAATTACTTCTGTAACCATTGATATCATGTTTGACAAAGTTATTTCTCCAGAAACTAAATGCAATAGTATATGCAAATGCAGTACTAGATCATTTCTTTTTTCCATATCAAATATATTGTATGCTATTCTCTATACAAACGTCTGCACTCATGTTTAAAGTGTTTGTAAGTCATAGCTTTTCACTACTGATGCTTTACAGAGCTTTTATGTTTTTTAGATTTAGGAATTTCATGAATGCCTTTTTATGAAATGAGGCACAGACAGATAAGACTAAAAGTAATTCAATACATTTTTGGACATTTTTTGAACACTGGTACATTTTTATATTATGTTTTGATTAATGGCGTAAGTTCGTCCGAGTTGCCCGGAGGCAAGATAAATATTGTACTTTATCTTTAAGAATTTTTACCTACTGTATTATATCTAACATGTTCTGAAACATTTACCTCGGTATTGTTATACTAAAGCCCCGTAGACACGGGTGGATATATCGCTCAGTGTCCCATTTGCATCAGCGACCAGAGATGGTCGCTGATGAAAAAGAAACTGCTGGGGGAGCCCGGCAGTGGAAATCAGCTGGTCGCAAGAGCATGTTCCTGCGACCAGCGATCACTACGGGGGAGAAAACGGGAGCGCGCACCTGGCGATATATCGCCGGTGCACACTCCCATCGTGGGCAATATGGTCACTCAGCGTCCATATTGCCCGCGATATTACACAAAATCGCCCTCGTGTGTACACACCCTAACTGTACTTGTTTCTTAACACTTTTTTAGAAAATGAAATTCCGTATAATGCTAAACATCTCACACATTATTATTATTATTATTAGTAATAATTATTATAATTATTAATAATCTAATTTACATATAGTAATAGATTTCTAAAAAAGACTGAAAAAAAATCATATATTGTATAGTTTACATGTGGGATAGTGCTTTTTAGATATTTCAAAACAAGCTATTTTAACAGAAACTATGAATTGTAAGAGCACTGCTTATATATTTTTGTAAATGACTGTTGTATTGGGGGCAAGGGTGAACTGAGACCACCATTAAGTAGCTTTTCAATGCACCAGAGGACTGGTTGGAGTTAATCAGTAATTTTTCACAGACGACATCTAATCTATGAGTATAAATTACTTTGCAGTCTTATTATTTCTTAATTGAAGTGCACCAATGTGAAATTGCCATAGATGTAGCTGAAATGATTCTAGCCTCAATTAACTTGTGTGGAATTGAAGTGTGTTTTTTTTCTGGTGAAGGCTGGTGCTTAACAACCTTTGGTTGCTTAAAGAGTTGCTAGGAAATTAGTGATCATTTTAGATGTTTGATCTTTAGTTAAAATAATGCATCAGTTTCATGGTCCATCAGTGAAATGGAAAGCCTCTACTTTGTATAATGTTCAATTCGTTGTGATTCACACTTTAAGGGCCTCATTTGAACACAATTGTAAAAATGTGTAAGAAAATAAATCAATAAAAATGAGTATGTACTCTATACAGTATGGGCAGACTGTAGACAAAAAATTCAGACAATAGCTGGTCTTCAGGCTTTGGCTGCATTTTCCAGGGCTTCAATATACCAGGGCTTCAGTGCAGAGGGTAGAAACCTATGACTACTTTTTAACATCCATGCTATCAGAACGATCCATTCAGATTCCTCCCAATATACCTCGCAGCAACTGTGGCCTTTTTGCACATGCTTAGTGGACTCCTGTGTCATAAACTCATCACAATGGGCAGCTCTTATTAGGAAAGATGCCCTTTGTGTTACTAATCGCATATGTTAGTACATATGCGATTAGTATCATTACAATGTTTGGCAGTATGCACAAGAGGATGGTACACCCCCCCCCCCCCCCCATGTGTATGTTAAGTTGATATATGTCAATCAGTGATGTGCGGTGAGGTCATTGCCTGGGGAGGCACTGACCTCACCGCACGTCACATACATAGGTATGCAGCGGCCGCCCGCCGCCGGTACATGCGCGCCCCACCTGCCCTCCCACCACCCGGCGGACTCACCTGTCATCTTCTCGGCGGTGACGGCGGCCGGTCCTCTCCACGGCGGTGAGTGACAGCGGCAGTCTCCCAGCAGGCGCCGGACTCCCCGCTGCCCGCGCTGCTGCTGCATCCTCTCACGGTTCCTGCATGTGTGATTGGACAGCGGATCCAGCACTGGATCTGCTGGCCCAATCACATCTGGGGGCGTGCGTTTATACTGGTGCCCCTGTCATTGCGGCACCAGTATGAATGCCGCTTCCCCATTCACATTCAATGGGCTTTTACAGCCCATTGCTGCACCCTGCCCCCCTGCCCACCCCTTCCCGCCCCACGCTGCCCGGAGTTTCAATGTTAACAGCGGGAGGCACCTCTCCCGCTGCCTCCCACCCTCACATGCAGCAGTGTAAGAGGGTGGGAGGCAGCCGGAGAGGGAGAAATGATGAAAATAATAAAAGAAGATATATAAATATCTTCTTTTTATTATTTTCATCATTATGACAGGGGAGGCTCTTCCTCCCCTTCCTCCCCTGACTGCACGTCCCTGATGTCAATATACATCTAACTCAAATACAGCAAGACAGCAATACAGTATTACAGGCAAGCAAGTATTTATACTCACACCAAATGATAAAAATGATGATCCAGTCGGACATGACTAGTAGCAAATGCTGCAATGATGTTGCCCTAATTATACAAACTATAATAGAATAGCCAATTCTGTGCCAAAACATCTTAAAAAAAATTCAACATAACTGCAATTATATATATATTATATCCCTATAGATTGTAAGCTTGCAGCAGGGCCCTCTAACCTCCATGTCTGTCTGTTGTTACCCAGTTTGTTTTATCACTGTCTACTATTGTAAAGCGCAACGGAATCTGCTGCGCTATATAAGAAACTGTAAATAAATAAATAAATTATTATATACATCTATTCCTCGAACATATGGCCAATTTGCCTTCATCATCATGGTCACACCTTCTTTACAAAGAGACCAGCATTTCTCATAGAAGCTGTGTTTATATGGGCCCTATACACGAAGTGAGTGATGCTTGATCGCTCAAAACACCCAACATGATCACTCAGCACATAGTGATGTGTGCTGAGCAGTCTGTCAGGGCCAGTGTTCTCAGATATGAACACTGGCCAGACCGATTAATAACCTGGGTGCGGGTTATTAATCAGCGCCAGATACAGACCCATGGGGCTGCAAATTGACATCACTCTGTCCCCTCCACACACAGCGATATGCAGGAATTTTCTGAGCGATTTAGTGAAATGATGTTAAATCGCTCAGAACAATCCTGAATATCACTCCATGTGTAGGCCCCAATACACTTTAATGCGGCATTGGGGGTTGATTTAGGGAATTTTTCCAATAACCATTTACATTGAAAAGAAGAATTTTTGTCAGTTACAATAAATTACCGCTGCTAGTCAATATAAAAACAGGTTGATCCCAATAGTTTTCTTGAGTACTATTTATTATATGTTTTAGGATTGGTTTTATTTTGTAGCAGATCTTTATACAGCTCGCTGTGTTTTTAATTACTTTTGTCGGACATACTATATAACACATGTAAATCTGTCTATCCGCAACAGTACACACAGTCAGTATGTTATGGCTCTGTATATAAGAGCTACCCAGCCCTGGCCAGTACATTTTATTTTCCTGTTTATGAACTGTTATAGTCAATGTATCAATGAGATAACTGTGCTCAAGCTTTGAAAGAGATCTGCAGATTTGTGAAATGTATATAGAGTATTTCATATATTTTTTTAATTTGTATTAAACTATTTATCTTCCATTATCATTAGGTTAATTTTACTTTATATTCACGATTAAGGAAAATATATATATTTTGCTTTACATTTGTGTTAATTCCTGATGTTTGCTCACATACAGTAGCTTTACACATGGTTAATCTCTTGTATTAAAAGATTAGTAAACTGAGAATGTCAAGGGGATTTGATCTGAAGACTGTTTATTAATGAGATTACTTAACGCTCGTAGATAAGACCACCTTGCAAGTGATGGTACCTCTCTCATTGTAATAAGCGATCTGTTTTATATAAATTGAGTCTTATTAGTCTACTTACAGTCATATTTTATCATTATTTTTGTTTCAGTTATTTATTTCATACAAGTATATATATATATATATATATATATATCTGAAAAAGAGAGTGAGAAGGGTGCCTCCTAGTGCAGTATATAAATATATTTCTGTGAAGTAACCCTCCACCTGAGAGATAGATAGCACCCCCAAAATTTAAGGAGTACCGTGGGCAGTGGTATCCAACCACTGTGTTTTTAGCCTGATGTATTAGTCATCCTGCTGGCGGGAGTCATACACAAAGGTGCTTAATCCTTATGTCTCATTTATTACATATATGAAAGACAAGAACATACAGGAAGCGAGGAATAGTGTAATACTGTTAAAAGGTTTAATTAAATTGCCAAAATAACAACTTAGTTGCGCGTACTATATTAAAAAATCATAAAAGCTTATCTGGTGTATGCTCCAAGTTGCATATCTGAGCACAGTCACCGGTCAGCCGTCAGAGTTCCCTCAACGCGTTTCATCCGTGCCTTCTACTGGCTGGACTTCCTCAGAAGTATACCCTGACATGTTCCCTAACCTGAAGTTTAGATAGGGGGTGGGTTGGCACAGGCTTTGATAATTATAAAATTGCAGTGTGAGGGGTAACAATTGATACAAACCAACATAAGAAACGGCTATTCAGGGGAAACCTGACTAGCAATTATTGGTTGGTGGTACTCCCAAAGGAAGTTCAGAACGTATACTGAAAGAAATAGTCTAACAAGAAAGACTAAAAGGGAACCGGTAGGTTTTTTGGGGCACGCTTTATACAGTAATCATATAGATGAATGAATGTTAGTAAATAAAACATAACTTTTAATGTTAAGCTTTAAAATAGAATGCATTTTATAACTGCTGTGGACACACCCTGTGGATAACTTTTAAAGTCTACATGTACATATATCCTGCCGGAATTACGGCTAATCGTTTATAAGTAATTTAGGTGCGAAAATGTTTTAGACACTGCTTGCCAAATATCCTTATTTATATATACTGGTAATGGCAAGCAATTGTAACACTGGACACATCCCACCACCACTGGTTCTTCTACTGTAGTGTTGGTATGGTTTGGTCAGATATTGAGAGAAGAGAGAGTGGAAAAGTGAAAGTAAAAGGATATTGGAACTACACCCTCGCG
Organism: Crinia signifera; assembly: GCF_055691185.1. Lineage (NCBI taxonomy): Eukaryota > Metazoa > Chordata > Amphibia > Anura > Myobatrachidae > Crinia > Crinia signifera. The sequence continues at coordinate 240,259,472 of NC_139219.1, read as the reverse complement.
GTAGTGGCAGACGTACTGTCCCAGAGTCCAAATAAATTTTTAGAACACACTCTGCAATTGGAAATAAAGAAATCATGCGAAGGAACCAGGAGGACAACACCACGGAGAAACAACATGAGGGCTGGCACTGTGACCATTCAGACCCACATGAAGGTGGACCCGTGATAATGTCCTTCAGAGATAGAAAATCACGTGACTCTCGTAGCGTATGACCTGAAATCAATAGACCATACAAACTGCATGGTGGAGGAGGAGTATGCAGAATAGATAACCACCCCCGGCAGAGAGGGATGGCTTAGGTAAATCCAATATCGGAAGTAACTTGCGGCTCATGGAGCCCGGAACCGGAAGCTGCATGCGGTCCACAGCGGCGACCGGAAGTGACGCAATTTGCGTTCCACGGACTCCGAAACCGGAAGTCCGGTGCTTTTGCGGTGGGAAACTGCTCCGGAAGCACTGATACCAGCATTAGTATAAATAGGGTTAGGGAACATGTCATGGTATACTCCTGCGGAAGTCCAGCCAGTAGAAGGCACGGATGAAACGCGTTGAGGGAACTCTGGCGGCTGACCAGTGACTGTGCTCAGATATGCAACTTGGAGCATACACCAGATAAGCTTTTATGATTTTTTTTATATTGTACGCGCAACTAAGTTGTTAGTTTGCCAATTTAATTAAACCTTTTAACAGTATTACACTATTCCTCGCTTCCTGTATGTTCTTGTCTTTCATATATATAATAAATGAGACATAAGGATTAAGGACCTTTGTGGATGACTCCCGCCAGCAGGATGACTAATACATCAGGCTAAAAACACAGTGGTTGGATACCACTGCCCACGGTACTCCTTAAATTTTGGGGGTGCTATCTATCTCTCAGGTGGAGGGTTACTTCACAGAAATATATTTATATACTGCACTAGGAGACGCCCTTCTCACTCTCTTTTTCAGATAAAATTCAAGGGTTCAATTGGAACTAGAACCATTTGGAGAAGGAGCAGCCGCCCTGGAATAAGGGAGATGTGCGAATTATTATAGAAAGAATTCTATAAAGACTATCTTTCTTAAAATATATACAAACCAATAGTGGAAATATTAGGAGGATTTGAGAGCGCTAATACCACCATCAATCGTATATATATATATATATATATATATATATATATATATATAGTATATTCAAGTATAAGGTGTGCCCAAATGAAAAAGAGACTTTTGCTGTAGCAGTGTTGTATCTAATCGCAGTGGGTTAATGTGTTTGCCAATTTATGGCGTTGCATTTTTCCCTGTTGTATGGGATGTGCAGTGATCAGCTTTGTCTCAGTTTCTACATTCCTAGAAAGTTGTTTTGCGCAGTTGGATGCCTGACGGATTGCTCCAGATCAGCACAAAGCGATGTTATCCAATTTCGTAGCGCAAAAGGCGATAATACTTCATACTGTACATTTATCATAGGAAAAGGTGGTGTATGGAGAGCAGTGTTTGCGCATGATTTGGGCTGTGGAGGATCTAATTTGTCATGTGAAATTGCTGCTGCACTGTCGAGAAGCAAGGGAAATGTACATCACATAATCCACAATAAGCTTGATAATGGCAAAGTTTGGGCACAGTGGGTACCCAATCATCTGTCAGGGATTCAGATGCTGGTGATAATGGGTGTTTGCTTGACCCATCTGCATCAGTACACAGAGCAAGGTATGGATTTAATTGCCATTGCAGTGCATCAGCAATTTCACATGTGGGATCCTTTGATTCTGACTAATGAGATCTTCCACAGCCAAAATCATGGCAGGATTGGTGACAATGTGTGCATGCCCAGGCCATGGCAAGTCCTTGATGCCTTCGCATAATGCCTCATAATGCAATCACAACCGGAAGATGGTGCACCATGTGAAACACTGCTCTCCGTACATCGCCTTCATCCTGCAATACATTTCTGAAGCATGCTCGCCAAGAAATTGTATAACAGCTCTTTGCGCTGATCTGGAAGAATCCATCAGGCATCTAACCGCGCAAAAAAACTCTCCAGAAATGAAAAAACTGAGGTAAAGCCATTCACTACATGCGCAATTGGAGAAAATACCATGCCATGTACTGACAAACACATGAACCCACTGTGATAAGATACAACGCCGATACAGCAAAAGTCTCCTTTTCATTTGGGCACACCTTATAAATTGCGAATTTTAATGTACATCAAAGACCTGCAAGCAATGCATACAAATATAAATGATGTAACACCATACAACCCTGTTAGAACTTCCAAATTATACTGATACAAAAAGTGTTTTCATTGTATTGAAATGAGCCATTTTCCCTTCACCTGCCCAGACTCCTATGCATATTAATATGTTTGAATTGGGAAGTCACTTGCAATTTTATTAAAAAACAAACAACAATGTAATGCATTTTCAGGTTGTAATTATTGTAAAATAAAAGTGACTATAAAGGTTACGGATGAGCCCTGCAGGAAGCTGAGAGCTATAGGATATACTCTATTAGATATGGGGCTGCCAAATCTACTGTCAGTTTTCCTGCAGTTCATGCTGAGCTGATTACTTCATTTCTGACCCGAGGACACAACCTGTTTGCGAGTGAGAATTAATATGAGATGGTAGATCTGTCTTTATGAGCACACAATGACAAGTGTGCGGAATGAGTTCTGCTGCTGTGCGATGAGGACATTGATGCACTGTTGTTCTTTGATTTGCTTCAAAGGTCAAAGCTCAACTTCAATTGCCAAGACATCTATGAACCGTGTTTCCCCCAAATAACATAATTATAGCTGTAAAAATAGCACTAGCAGTGACTTGTCAGTAGATGGAAGCACATTTATCATCCAATCATAATGGTAAAATATGAAATAGGCATTTCGTGTAAACTTTGTGAGTTGCTGAAGCTTAGCTCAATATACTGTAATAATATGAGATCGGCACTGTATTATTTTCAGTAGAACTTTATCACACATCCAAAATGATTTATTATTATTGATTCTACTGACATGGTTAAAATATCAACATCATTATCATCGACACTTAAAAATGTTGATGTTTCTTTCCAGGAGGTTTAGGGATATCTTTAGGATTGGGATTATAATTAGCATAAGAGTAACTATAAATGGTGGCATTAGGGTTACAGTAACTATAGGTTTACAGATAATCTGGGAATGACTAAAGGAAAAATGTGTCCCAAAACTGTAGGTTTTGGACTTATAGTTCCAGATATGTAAATTCTAAAACAGGAAGGCTTGACATCACAAAGGGCAGCTTTTATTGGGAGGACTATCCTTTGTGATGCTAATCATATATATAAGTAGATACTGTATGCGATTAGTATTTATGCAGTAAGTGGTGGGATGTTCCACACTGCAGATGTAGTACATCCCACCCAGAATGAGAAGAAAATTACATTTTTTTTAACAATGTCAACATAAAATTTGTGTTGCCATGTATGGTCAATGATTATACACTGGGGTTTTGTCAGGGAAGACCTGACAAAGAGAGAGAAAGGCTTTTTGGGCGCACTCCTTTTTTGTAAATTTACAAGTATTAGATGATTATTTTAAGATATAGTTATATAGTTATATCTTAAAATAATCATCTAATACTTGTAAATTTACAAAAAAGGAGTGCGCCCAAAAAGCGTTTCTCTCTCTTTGTCAGGTCTTCCCTGACAAAACCCCAGTGTATAATCATTGACCTTAAACGCTGGGCGCACCGCCAACCCCATAACTACCAGAAATTATATCTATAGTAGTTGTAATTTAGTTGGTTTTCCGATCAACAATTTAAACTCACAGTCTGTGCGGATCTACACCCTCTTGTTTGCATGTATGGTCAATGTCAACATCATGGACATGTTGTTCAATATCAACATTCCAACCATACTCACATGACAACATAATGAGTGTTGACATTGTTATCTTATTAATTAAGCCACCTGTTCTAAAGCAGGGTTATCCTTAAACCCTGTATTATGATAGGGGAACTATGTACAATATTAATAATTATAATTGAGTAACTCTGTATTAATGTGTGTTAAATTGCATTGTCTGCATCCCATAACTCTTATAGTTTGAAACAACTAATTACAATGTTAGCACTTTGGCATTCAGCAGAGCTTCTTACATATAGTGCTGGAGAAGTATTGTACAGTGATACGGTTTAGTTAATTCATTATTATGTTATTTTGGCTTGTACTCCTTCAGACTTACGTGGTCTGTTTTATTTATGTACTAATACTTTTTTTGTTTCCCTTTAGTAAAGTTATGACATGATGGCTAGTTGAATTTTCTGTTTACAAAGCGTGTTTTGAAACAAACCATAAAATGTAGGGATAGGCTGCTAGAACCGAAGGTTAGGGTTAGGGGTGGCAAGGGGAGAGTACATATACTTACCTAATAACTGTCGGGAGTCGCCCCTTTGGGATGCTTGCATCGGATTTCTGACTGCGGCATCCTTACTGGTGGTCATCCGTATGTATCTCAGATAGATTGCAGGTGCACCCCAAAGATTTGTAGATCTCCACAGAAGAGTGAATATACCTATTTACTTCCATGCACACAATGCTGGGGCATCTAAATTGTGTTTGTGTCATTATTTTCACTGGTGTCTATCTTAATTATCTTTACATCTCAAGGTCTTTTAATGTTATATGTATATTTCTACTTATAAAAGTTACTGGTAATATAAAGTAGATGTTACGCATATACTGTACATGTATTTATTGTCACCTTAACAGTGTTTGCCTGGCACACCTATACTTCATTAGGCGGCCAATTTCTAAATGAATAACATACTGTAACATTTACAAAGATGTGTTACAGAAAATATACACAAGAATGTAAGTACTTTATTTGTATGACATAACTCCTAATTTTCAGGAAGTGCTGGTCAAGAGCCATAAAGAGGGTGTGGCCTAGCAGTGTGGGGCATAGCCTTTAGGGAAATTTCTTGCTCACAAGTTCAAAACTCCCCAACCCCTCCTTCCTCTCCACTGCATCCTTCAGTTGCCATGGTGTTTAGAAATGATATGATACTTCATTTTACAAAAAAAAGCTGTGACAAAAACATGTTGTCAAGCCCCTGTATAAAATAATTATATAATGAAAGATACATAAATATAAACTATAATTGTTATTTACTAACAACACTTTGACTTTTTGATGATACTTACAAAAGTTAAGTGTCCCTGAAATATGTGAAGGGTGAGTGCAGGAGATATCTGCTACAGAGCCTCCTTTTTAATCGCAGGAACAGTACAACTATCTTATCAGGATATTGAAGAAAAGTGATAATTTGAGCAGTCGCTTTATTTTTATTCTTTGCAAAGACATTCTCATAGCAGAGGCCGGCTCTTGGCATGTGTGAATGCATTTACAATAGTGTGTATGTGCATTTGGTAGGGGAAATAGATTAGAAGCTCCAGTGGGGCAGGGCCTGATGTGAATGGTAAAATATTTTCTGTAAAGTGCTGCGGAATATGTTTGCGCTATATAAATAAATGATAATAAATAATTGAACGGGCAAATTACATTTGTTATATTAAGCCTGATGATCATGCAGTTTTTTTTTGTCTGGTAGTTTCTTCTTAAAGACATCCATTTGTAGATCTGTGGTATGGTATTTTCTTAATATTATTATCTGACATCAACTATTTGCTCATTTTCAGGTTTCCTAAGCACCGGTGATCAAGCTGCAAAGGGAAATTATGGTCTCCTTGATCTTATACAAGCCTTACGATGGACTAGTGAAAATATTGGTTTCTTTGGGGGCGATCCTTTAAGAATAACTGTTTTTGGATCTGGTGCTGGTGCGTCATGTGTCAATCTTTTGACTTTGTCCCATTACTCAGAAGGTAACCGTTGGAGCAATTCAACCAAAGGTATTATGCAGGTTGCAAATTTTAAAAATCTCGGTGTCTGCATGCCACCATGTATGCCTGTCATTTTATTTCACAATTTTGTATAAACCATTATACTTTTTCTGTTGACTTTTAATGCATGATAACAGTTATTCTGAGTGATGTGTTTATTTTTGCTGTAGGAATTTACAAGGACGCCTTTCTGCGTTTCTTGTCTGTTTTCTTAGAAGTATTTTTGGGAAACATCCAATGAACCTTGCTAAATGAGGTCAATTGCATTTCGTTATTATTCAATGGCAAGTTTAGCTTTTCACAAGAAACCTTGACTTGTAAAAGCAAAATACAATTTTATTTTAATGGTTGATGCTCAGGAAACATTATCTAGGTTAAAAGAGGAGTTGCAAGATAAGACATACTCACTGAAAATTCATGAGTTGAATTTATTACTGTCTGTGAGGAGGAAGTTTAAATGTTTTGCATGCATGATTCCAAATTGTCAAAGCCTTGAGCTTTTAGTCATTTTTTATTTTACTCCCAGTTATTTCTTCCTTGTCCTTTTCTGTTCCACACACGGGAATTAAATTAAATAGTTTCCTTGAGTACTATAGGCATATGTAGAGTTCAGAAAAAATCCAGCTACAATTTACAAACTTGCCCCTGCACCCTGGACAAAGTACTTTGTCATACAGGAAGCACAGATGCATGTTTTTTTTAATCATATATATAAAATACCTGGATACTATAAATCACATATGGCTATGGTGGAAGAATACATAACAGATATTTAGCAATATATATAACAGAGAGGGAGGGGCCTGGGCCACTAATTCTGTTCACCCCCCCCCCCCCCCCGACTGCCTCTACTGTGCTTCCCTGCTCTAGACACCAGTGAAGAAACCTGCACTCTGGGAGTGGAAGGTAGAGGTGGGCCCCGCATTTTCTAGTGGCAGCCCTGTTAGGATGCATGGTAATAATGATGCAGTCATGACCACCAAGCAGCCATACTGCCTCCTTTGCAGTGCCACACATGCACACACACACACACACACACACACACTGGCTGCCCTCTTCCCGATAATGCAGAAAGTTACGAACTATGAAGTAATGTGGTGAGGAGGTATTGAAATTTCAAATAAATGCATGATATATTTCCTTTCTGTATTGTCCTTTGCTAATTTTATTATTATTTATTTATCAACAGTTTCTTATATAGTGCATACCTATTCCCTAACACATATACATGCACACACAGACATTCTAGAGTTAATTTTGTTAGAAGCCAATTGACCTACCAGTATTTTTCTGGATTGTGGGAGGAAACCAGAGTACCCGGAGTAAACCCACGCAAGCATGGGGAGAAATAAAAACTCCGCACAGTTAGGGCCATGGTGGGTATCGAAGTCATGACCTCAGTGCTGAGGAGCAGTAATGCTAACCATTTCATCTTCCGTGATACAAATCCTCATGTAGTCTGGTGGAATGCGTAACACAGTACGAATGAGGCTTGTTTTATTGTAGCAAGCATGACTGGTCTTTTCACAATTATGGTTCCTGCTGAAGCAGATGAAAGGAGGCCCCTTTCCGTCCAGTATGGAGATGACTGCATTTCACAAGTCTCAAATGGTCTACCAATGCAGAATACATGTATTATGTATATAAAACTATTTTAAAACCATTTTTTTTTTAAATCTATGCAACTGTTTGAAAAATGCTGGAAATTCTAAATATTTTGCGGTTTGAAAATCTCACTCACGGTTTTCAGTTATGTCCAATGTTGTTCAACATTTATTATTATGTTAAACTATCATATACTGTATGTACTCTGGCTTCAAAAATTGGGAATATCCAGACAAAAAGCATTGGTTGAACAATAATACGTAATGATAGTAAGAGAGTTTGCTAGTACAATTTATTTGGGCACATGCCTGTATGATGAATCGGATTTAACTGGAAGATTTAGAGTCACCCTCATAATATTGTGGGCATGTCCTCTTCAGCACTTTAGTAGGAGCACAACAGGTGCTCTGACATGTTCAATGGATCATGTCCTCAAATCTAACAAATGGTCCTAGCACCAGTACTAGTACCTAGTACTAGAAACCTTGTGGCCCTAATAGGGGCCCTGACTTTAGAATAAAGGACATTTTTGTAAGTTTACTTATTATGCTATAAAATCCCTACCATGAGAACAAAAGAGAACAGTAAAGCAGCATTTACATTGTGCAAATGACTTGTTTAGATTTTCTTATAGAGATAGGCTGGCAGCACAAACTGTACTTATAAAAATGGTTCTGTTCATGCCCATTTTATTTTTAATTTTCATTAATGCTTGGCATAAAATAGTTCATTAACCATCTTTAATATATGACTTGAACGTACAGCCATAAAAAACTCTTTGGGAGATAGCCCAAAAATGGATATCTGAAATCTAAGTTGTTGACATATCTCCAGGCCCAGAGGTTATTCTCCTTAGCAGGTTTATTAAAGACCTAAGTAAAAGTATCTATAAATTATCTTCTCACACTTTTACATTTGACATATGGGCTTTAGGCTCACAGTGTTAAAAGATCATCCCTTTAAAACTGATTTGATTTTTTTAACATAAATAGGATTTAGACTTAATAAAATGCGCAGAAAACCTGAATCATTGGCTTAAAAATGTACAAACTTCTAGTTAGATGGTAAAACCTTACTAAACAGAAAATTCCCAGTCAGCTGCAAACGACTCACTTGCTGTAAATAGTAAATGTCAAGTAAACAGTTAATACCTTCACTGATAAGTCAGCATACAGTAGCCTGTGTCAAAATATTTAATTAGAAATGTAATGTTCCTGGTCAAAGTGAAGATATGTAGTGTAATCTAAAACTGTACCTTCCAACTTTCATGACTGGGTGGTATCCCTATGCCAAATGTAGGGGAGTCAAGTGCCTCCATGATGAACATGGCAAAAAAAGTATTCAAAAAAGGAAACACCCACTGGAGGGTACAGTATGGCCCTGTTCCCATCCAGTTTAGGAGACCTCCATTTTTAGGAGGTATGTAATAGCGTTGTAGTTTTTTATTGCATTTCCTATCATCCTTTATCCAAAAGTTGAATAGAAATTAGTAAAATACTGCACCTCACATATTATAGACATAGGATTCACTAATGCTGTGATTTCATAAAATGTCATTACTTAACAGACATGACGGGGACATATACTAAAGAGCCGTGTGGTAGGCAGTATGTGGGTTATTGATTCAAACCATAGCATTTAAACATGAGATGTATAACATGTAAAAATATTGTAAAAGCTCTTAAAGCGCTACAAGTGCAGGCAGGCAACGTGTGCGCATTGAAGCCAGTAACATAGTAACATAGTAATTAAGGCTGAAAAAATACGTTAGTCCATCAAGTTCAGCCTATCTAACTTGTAACTACTGATTTGAGTAATTCATACAGTATCTATAGGATTCCCTTAGTGGCCAAAATAGCAACCAGTTTTCAGTAGTTGCTGTAATCACCCCTACCGGCAAAGAGTTCCAGAATTTTACTGCTCTAATTGTGAAGAATCCACTACTTAATTTAGTATGGAATTTATTTTCCTCGAGCCTCAGTACATGCCCACATGTCCTAAGTATAGGCCTGTTAGTGAACAAATCAACTCCCAGTTCCATATGTTTCCCAATCCTGTATTTGAACTAATCATATCACATCACAACCTCCGTTTCTTCAGTGAAAACATATTCAGCCTGGTTAACCTATCTTTGTATTCTAGTGATTTGAGACCTTTTACTAGCTTAGTTGCCTTTCTCTGTACCTGTTCCAATTCATTTATGTCATTTTAAAGGTGCGGTGCCTAAAACTGAACACATTAGTTCAAGTGTGGTCTCACCAATGCCTTGTAAAGAGGCACTATAACATTGGCATCCCTTGAATCCATACCTCTTTTAATGCATGCCAATGTCCGGTTTGCTTTTGCTGCTGCACTTGAGCAGTGTGCACTATTACCCAATTTTTAATCTATGAGGACCCCCAAGTCTTTCTCTACAGCAGAATTCCCCGTAATAATTCCATTTAGCCTATAAGTAGTTTGTTCATTTTTGTTCCCATAATGAATTACTTTACATTTATCAACGTTAAACTGCATTTTCCACCTTTCCGCCCACCTTTCCATTTTATTTAAATCACTTTGTAGTGTTTCCACATGCTCTCCTGAGTTAATTTCCTTACTCAATTACATGTCATCTGAAAATATTGCAATCTTACTCACTATGGGCCTTATTCTAGTTCACTATTTCTGATAAATTCAAGTGACATAGGGCCTATTCTAGTTCACTCTTTCTGACAAAATCTTTCTTAGATGGACAAACCCATGTGCACTGCAGGGGGGCAGATGTAAAATTTGCAGAGAGAATTAAATTTGGCTGAGTTATTTTGTTTCTGTGCAGGCAAAATACTGACTGCTTTATTTCTACACTGTAATATAGATCTCACTTTAAAGTAAAACCCCACCCAAATCTAATTCTCTCTGCACAAGTTACATCTGCCCCACCTGCAGTGCACATGGTTTTGTCCATCTAAGAAAGATTTTGTCAGAAAGAGTGAACTAGAATAAGGCCCAATGTCATTTCCAATATCATTAATGAATATATTAAACAAGGTGGGTCCCATTATTGAACCTTGCGGGACTCCACTTTGGACCTTACCCCAGATGGAATGTATGCCATTTACAACCACTCTCTGACCCCAATTGTGCAACCAGTTTTTAATCCAATTATTATACAGTATTTCCTCCCATATGCGGAGTTGTTCACATTCAAATGACACTTTCCCCATATTATATGCCATTTATGTACAACAAATGCATTTGTTGTACATTTAGGCATTAGTTAAAAACCTAACCTAAAAACCTAATTTAACCTGTGGAAAAAACAAACTCAGTGGCTCATACAGAATTCTTACCTTCTGCATTATACACTATTCTGTACCATAGTGATTTAGGAAGCATCAATTTTAAATACAAAATTCAAGTGTCAATGAATAAGCACAGTTTCCTGATGTTTGCTATTCGCAACATGTTGCGGCAAAGATTTTAATAAAAAAAATGGTAGACATTAGCAGAGTTGCATGGGACATGGGTGCTCACAGCTGTATACTTTTTGGTAATTTGAATGAAAAATATTTATGTACAGTGAATCCAGAAATTCACAGCACTTTACTTTTTCCACAATTCCATTGACTTCATGCCTGGTTTGGGCTCTCAAATGCACTATCAAGCGTGGGACCTTATATAGACAGGTGTGTACCTTTCCAAATAATGTCCAATCAACTGAATTTACCACAGGTGGACTCCAATTAAGCTGTAGGAACAGCTCAAGGATTATGCGCCTTAGCTCAGTTTTGAACTTTATGGCAAAGGCTGTGAATACTTTTTTACCTGTGATTTCTTAGTTTTTTGTTTTTAATAAATTTGCAGGAAACTTTTGAGGGAAAAATTAATTTATTCCATTGTGCAATAAGCGGGTAACATAACAAAATGTGGAAAAAGTGAAGCCCTGTGAATATTTTTGGGATGCACTGTATAGATACATATTTCAACATTTTAATTTTAACATTTGTTTGCATGAAAGCAAGTTATTTAGTAGTTTTGTAAATTCTATTTATTTTATAGACACTTAGGGGGTAATTCAGACCTGCTCGCTAGGCTGCAAATATATTCACTGCATAGAAAGCAGGTAAAAACCACCCCGCCGCACGCACACCCACCCCACCAACCAATATCTGCAACACTATGCGAGTGGATGTGTACACTTCAGCACGCATGTGGCCACACAGGGGAATATCATTTGATGATCGCTCACTGTCGAATTAATTTTCCTCCCTTTGCAGATAAAAGTAAGCCTGTATTACTTTTATCCTTCATGGTAATGGCTGAAATAGGGGCGAGTGCTGATGTCATGTGAGGTCAGCCACCTGCCCCACCTAGGCATGGCCAAGGTGTCCCAGAGTTTCCACAGGCACACCCACCGTTTTTGTGGGTACGCCCATAAAACTCTGGGTGAATCTCAGCGACAACCCGCTGCCTGCCCATCGTTTAGCTGACTCCCCAGTGAGTGTAAAAATCACTGAAGGTGTTCAATTCGGAAATGTGCACCTGAGCATGAGCGACTATGTGCATGTGCACTCCCCCACCATCGAAATGGGCTGAATTCACTGCTCACCGAGAAGGCCTGAATCGGACCAAAGTCGTTTAGCTATTCATTTACATGCATTTAAACACCATTTTTTAAATAATCATGTTATTATTTTTGTATATGTGCAATAACTTTTTTTTTTTTTTTTTTAACCACAGGTCTCTTTCAAAGGGCAATTGCACAAAGTGGAACTGCCCTGTCAAGTTGGGCAGTTAGTTTTCAGCCTGCTAAATATGCCCGGATTCTAGCAACAAAAGTTGGATGCAACATGACAGATACTGTAGAACTAGTGGAATGTCTACAGAAAAAGCCTTACAGAGAACTTGTGGACCAAGACATACAGCCAGCAAGGTATCACATAGCCTTTGGACCAGTAATTGATGGTGATGTCATACCTGACGACCCTCAGATATTAATGGAACAAGGGGAATTCCTCAACTATGATATCATGTTGGGTGTAAACCAAGGAGAAGGACTCAAATTTGTGGAAAGCATTGTCGACCATGAGGATGGCATTTCAGCAAGTGATTTTGACTTTGCAGTTTCTAATTTTGTAGATAATTTATATGGATATACAGAAGGAAAAGATATAATGAGGGAAACTATAAAATTTATGTATACAGATTGGGCAGATCGGCATAATCCTGAAACAAGACGAAAGACATTATTGGCATTGTTCACTGACCATCAGTGGGTTGCACCAGCAGTGGCAACTGCAGATCTGCACTCAAACTTTGGTTCTCCAACATATTTCTATGCCTTTTACCATCATTGCCAATCAGATCAAGTGCCTGCTTGGGCAGATGCTTCCCATGGTGATGAAGTTCCTTATGTCTTTGGGATACCTATGATTGGACCTACAGAGTTATTCCCTTGTAATTTCTCCAAAAATGATGTTATGTTAAGTGCAGTTGTAATGACATATTGGACAAACTTTGCTAAAACTGGGTAAGTACTGCACATTTCCTCCTCCCTAAATGTACTCTTCGAAGAGAGAATTGCATAATTATTTACAGAACACTGCTGTTGAATGAGAGCTGCAATAATTTGATTTTCTGAAGCCATTTAAAAAAAAAAAAGATGAATAAAATTATCATCTTTGCTGGTGGTGAAATTTACAAATAACTTTATAATTTAAATGATGTCATTTAATGAAAAAGACAGAAATATCCAAAGAATTAAAATATGCATTCAATATTACATGAGTACAATAGATTTGCAACATTGAGAAATTATACTTTTATATTGGTTTCATACTCCAAGACCATAAGACAAAAATCATAATTGTATTGTTTTTTAAAATTACAATTCTTCCATATATATTGATACATTGAATTATCTACGGAACATGTTATATTCTGTCAATGGTGATGCCAGTTCATGATGTTAAGAAATAATTTTGTTAATTGAATAGATAATATGACTCTTATATATTATATATATAATTATATTATATATATATATATATATATATATATTATCAGTTCTACATATGCACGGTGCACAATAACATTAGGATCTTTTTGAGTTACATGTATATTATATACTGTTTTTTGTACCTACAAATAAGTGTTCAATTACTACTTGTTGGCCTGTAATGAAGCATAGATAAGTTATAATTGAATTATGGACTAAAACTGTTTATCGTGCATTTACATATACTGTACATTTTGGTTTTAGAAATCCTGGGGAACCCATTTTTTGTTCCCCTTAATATCTAAAGCCTGGACCAGTTCAATAAGCCCAATGCTGGTTATGGTAAAAAAAACTAATTATTCTTAGTTTTTTTACACATGGCAGCATGGCACAGATCTGGCTGATCCGTGTGATGCTGCCACTTTATACGTATTTGGCGGCTGTAAATATGGACGCCAAATATGAATATGAATGGATACGACCGGCTACAACATCAGAAAATATGAATCAGGTGAATACGGCAGATTAGTAAATTTGCCCTATTCACAAATCATATTTTCCGAGAAATACGGCCGATGCTGGTCATACCCATTAGTATCCAGGATCAGCCGTATTTTGGCATCTTTAGTAAATTTCCACTTTGTCTTTTACAGGGATCCAAATCAACCTGTTCCTCAAGATACAAAGTTCATCCATACAAAACCAAATCGTTTTGAAGAAGTTGCGTGGACTAGATACTCACAAAAGGACCAACTGTATCTTCACATTGGATTAAAACCCAGAGTTAAAGAACATTATAGGGCTAATAAAGTAAACCTGTGGCTAGAGCTGGTTCCACATCTTCATGTTATCAATGACCTCACCACGACTAAAGGGCCATCCACTGATATCACTTCTAGATCAACCAGGAAAATACTTGTACCTGTAACTTCAGCATTCCCTACAATTAGCGAAGATAATTTCAAACAACAACCTAGTCCATTTTCGCTGGAAAGAGACTATTCTACAGAGTTAAGTGTCACTATTGCTGTTGGTGCATCTTTGCTATTTCTTAACATTTTGGCATTTGCAGCATTATATTACAAAAAGGATAAAAGGAGACATGATGTGCATAGGAGATGTAGTCCTCAACGCAACACTACTAATGACATAGCCCATGCACAAGAAGAGGAAATCATGTCTTTACAAATGAAGCACACAGACTTGGACCATGAATGTGAAACCATGCATCCTCATGAGGTTGTTCTTAGAAATGCCTGCCCTCCGGACTACACTCTAGCAATGAGAAGATCTCCAGATGATATTCCCTTAATGACCCCCAATACTATAACAATGATTCCTAACACTATACCGGGGATTCAACCCATACATGCCTTCAATACTTTTACTGCAGGACAGAATAACACACTTCCTCATCCACATCCACACCCACATCCGCATCCACATTCACATTCTACAACCAGAGTATAGCCAGACTAGATGGAAAACAGACTTTATTTTTGATGTATTACAGTAGCTGAACTTAATGGGAATTTCTTGGATTTTCCACCCACAAGACTCATGCTATTTAAATGGGGAGGATTACAATTTGCAAAATGCATATACAGTACATATCAAAAACTTTTTGGAGTTTTGGAAAAAAAAATATGTAAATATTCAAAATGGACAACAGCAGCAATTGAAGCAATTGTTGTGAAATTTTGTTTTGTTTTTACTTCATATTAAACTTTATTTTAAGATTTAAGTTTCAAATTGGCTTTAGGCATGTGCTATACAAAAGAAGAGAGGACAAAGACTTAAATTGTATTTATATGCACAAGGGACTCACTTATGGAATGTCTGATATTTTTCACCCTTTTTTATTTTAAAATGTTTTATTGTGTAGAACATATACAAGTGCACAAAGCACCAATGCTGTTAAGGCCTTAACTTCGGCCCCATTTTATAAACTGCCAATAGAACAAAGAGGTTTAAATGCTGGCAGGTACAACATTATCACTTAAGTGCTGTCACTATCAATTGTGGGAATAAAGGAAACTGGATATTTTAGCACGAAGTGCATGATAATTTGTATGCTTGGTGGCTGTGCTGCTGATTAGCCGCAATTAAATTTTTTCTCATCCCATTAAAGGTTTTATAAAATATTACTACATGATCTGGCAAACCTTTAGAAGATTTTTAAAAGGGAGGGTAAAGCAATTAAAGTCCAGTAATTCACTGTATTGTCCTCAGTATTTTACAGAGTTAGAAATTAAAGGTTCATATTATTAGCTGAGATTGATAACCCACTTCCCACTATAAATCCCAAAGGATATGTGTATTTAAAATATGACATTTATTTTTAACAGCCTGAGCAATTTCTAAAAAAAATATGTTTAATGGTAATTGATTTTTATTTACTATAGTTGAGATCGGATATGATAAGTAACGATGATGTGTCCAAAGAAAACTTGAGTAATTGTCCCACTATTGGTATTAAAAAAAATAAAAATAATGTTTCTCATGTTGCATGTCCACAAGTGTAAAAAAAAAAATTACAAATCGTATATTTTTTTTTATTTACCACTGTAAATTTTTTTTATATTGATGTTACCTCACAGCAGTATATAAGTAAAATGTATACATATGTAGATACCAAGAATACACTATTATGAAGGGTGCCAACAACATTTATAAATCCAATTCTGCCTCTGTAATTTTATACTAATATTATTCAACCACAGAGATATTAATTTCCCTATTGTTTATCAGGAAGAGTATTTATCACAGTCTTTTCAAGGTATTTGTATATGTATCAGATGTACATTTATATGGGAAATGATAGAGGTGGACTTAAGAGCACATCACTAAGAAATAATTTCTCTCTTACCTGTATATTTCTATTAGACAGCAGTTAATGTACTTTTTCTTTTTTTTTTCTTCTTATTTCTTTTTCTTTGTTATTTTTTTTTACATTTTCCAAAATTATTAGTAATTTTGATAGTTTGTAAGATAATGCAAATACGTTTCTCTGACAAACTAACTGCAGTAACTTTCTTTTCAGTTACTCTTTTTAAAAAATAAAGGCTTATTACACACAGAAAATTGTATATTACTTAATGGAAATTACTTTGTACTTCTTGACTAGAAAACTGGTCACAGAGTGAAATAAAGATAATCTGGATAAACAATATTATTCCAATGCTGAAAAAGATGATTTTGCTCATTAAAGAGCTGATGTGTTGATTATTGTTTTGTCATTCTTTATGTAAAAAATATATATATGCTATTAAGGAATTTGATTAATACAATTTCAGTCTGTATATTGAGACATTGATCAAACAAGCTCTCTATCTATTTGTTGATATGTGTGTGTATATATATATATATATATATATATATATATATATATATATATATATATATATATATATAATATTTAAAAATTAGAAAGAACAAAGGAGCACTCCATGGTGCATGTAAACGACATATTTAATGAGGAGACGATGTAACTCCAATAAAAAAGTAAAAGCAATTGCTCGGACCAATAAAACATACACTGTGGGTTGGTTACCACATGACAAGAACAATACCCAGGGCACACTGCTCCAATGTACACTCCACAGATGCCGAATATCGGGGAACCACAGACGCTGGCTTGCGCTCTGGAATCTCAAACCTCGGAAGGTATGGAGGACGCGGTCCAGGGAAGACGCCGGGAGACAAACGGGTATCTGAAGCCACGCCCTAATGCGTTTTGTCACATGGACTTTGTCAGAGGGCGTGTGGGACCTCTGACAAAGTCCGTGTGATAAAACACGTGGCTTCAGATACCCGTCTGTCTCCCGACATCTTCCCTGGTCCGCGTCCTCCATACCTTCCGAGGTTTGAAATTCCAGAGTGTAAACCAGTGTCTGTGGTTCCCCGATATTCGGCATCTGTGGAGTGTACATTGGAGCAGTGTGCCCCGGGTATTGTTCTTGTCATGTGGTAACCAGCCCACAGTGTATGTTTTATTGGTATGAGCAATTGCTTTTAATTTTTTATTGGAGTTACATCGTCTCCTCATTAAATGTGTTGTTTACATGCACCATGTAGCGCCCCTTTGTTCTTTCTATTTAGATTTTGATCCTCCTCTACCCCGGATGCTTTGTTAGTTTTGAAGTCCCAATCTGGACTTTGGTGAACTTTGTCTCTGGTTAGGGACATTTATATTGCTGGACCAACAGTGGAACTTATATTTCTTAGAAGCGCCGCTCATACCTAACAGTTCTTTATATATATATATATATATATATATATATATATATATATATATATATATATAATATTTCCAAAAAGTCCAGTACTTCCCCAATTGCTGATGTGGCTAGTTGCTGGCCCGGGGCCCCATCCAATGGATACTGCATCCCACAATGTACATTTCAATAAAATAAATGTCAATCCAGGTCTTGATGTTTGAATAAAGCAAATCTGAAGTGCTGCCTACTGAGTTTCTGGCATAGCCTGTCTTCAGGACACGAAATACAAAATAAGTTTAACAGCAACTAAGCATTTGGGTTGTATGTCTATTATAAACTAAAGGGATATTAGTGAAATGTTTGTGTAAAGAGGTATTGAGTCTGTTGTGGAAGTCTTCTAGAGTGGAATCCTCTCAAATTATTTGGTAAAGCCAGTTTCATAGGGTCTGACTTACAAAGCTAAAAGCTTGACCACCAGATGAATTCAGGGAGATTTTAGATACTGCTAATTGACCTTGAGCTACAGCTGCACGGGCACTTTTTACCCATGCCCATCTCCGTGGAGGGTCCCAGGTCCCGCACAGAGAGTCAGGACCCGGGAGTAGAGGACAGGCTGCTACTGCAGCACAACCTCTCTCCCCAGCTCAGCACACACTGCGGTACTTGTTTCCTAGCACGGCGCCCATCCCATCGCATACCATAAGGCATACGATGTTATGCGATGTTAGCCGCTGTTATACAATTTTAAATTGTATACCATCGAATTGTATGCCATTGTATGGCATATACATTGGTATACGATTTTAAATTGTATAAGCACCGTAATAGGTGCTTACAATGTTAAAAGCACCCCCACACCACCCGTACTATCAACGCCAACCCGAAGCGTGGCCAGCGCAGTGAGCCCGCGAGGGGGCTGCAGTACGCATCCTCCGACCTCATACCCCCACTATCCATGTCAGCGTGGAGATGATTTTATATAGTGTGGCGAGCACAGCGAGCCACCGAGCCCGAAGTGTGGCGAGCGCAGCGGGCCCCCAGAGGGGACGCGGAATACATGTGAAGTAATGCGCGTCCGCTCACCATGCTTCGGGCATGGTGGCTCGCTGCGCTCGCCACACTATATAAAATCAACTCCACGCCGAAGTGGATAGTGGGGGTATGAAAAGGTCGGAGGATGCATACCGCCGCCCCTCGCGGGCTCGCTGCGCTCGCCATGCTTCAGGTTAACGTCAATACTGGGGGTGGCGTGGGGGTGCATTTAACATTTTAAGCACCCAAAACATGAAAAAATAACTGGATATATTTCAGGACATGGTTCACAAACCTGAACCAAATAGCAATTTTGTCTTAAATACAGATTATTTAGTGGATACAAAAAATTGTGTAATCTTCTTTTCTAGTAGTAGTAGTTTGTTTATTTATAAGGCACCACAAAGTGTCCGCAGAGCTGTATATATCAAACAAAAAAACAAAATACAAGGTAATGTACAGGGTGTGTTGATAAAATACAACATAAATAGGGGTATAGCTGGTAGAACTAAAATCAGAATCAGTTCTGATGTAGGTGTTGAAATTGTCGAGGAGACTGAAGATGAAGTAGAGGAAGAGAAGAACTAGGCAGGATTGCTGGTGAGGTCAAGAGGTAGGGTGAGTACGTGTGGAAGGAGGATACTACTCATAAGAGTTAACAGACTAAAAGGAGGTGGGTGGAGGAATGAAAAACAGTAGGATAAGTAGGAACGATGGAGGGGTAGGGTAGGCAGGATAGGAGGAGCGAAATAGGTTAGAGGTTCTAGAGTATCTTATATAAGTACTTTTAGTTCTTTATAATCTGACCAAATATAAGATTCATCTTTTCATTTGTTTTGAAAGCTTTTAACAGGGAGGGGGGTTTGTTGGAGGGCGGATGGTGATACATCAAGGGAAAGTCACAAAACTATGATAATGTCTTTCCTTATGTTCCAGTGTTTTTTGGATGAAATTACATACAGTAGAAACTTTGGTACTTATGTAGTAACTGGGCTGCCGATTTTGAAATCGGGTCCATCGCATCGCATCGCACCCGACCATATCGCATGCGATGCGATGCGATGCGATGCGATGGACCCGATTTTTCCATAGGATTCAATGTTAAAATGGACTCTGTCCATTTTAACATAGAATTCAATGGGAAAAGGGGTCCTTTTCATACCCCTACTATCCAAGTGGGCATGGAGTTGGATATAAACCTGTGGCGAGCGTAGCGAGCCACCGAGCCCGAAGCGTGGCGAGCGTAGCGAGCCCCGCGAGGGGACACAGAATACCGTCCCCTCGCGGGGCTCGCTTCGCTCGCCACGCTTCGGGCTCGGTGGCTCGCTACGCTCGCCACAGGTTTATATCCAACTCCATGCCCACTTGGATAGTAGGGGTATGAAAAGGACCCCTTTTTCCCATTGAATTCCATGTTAAAATGGACTCAGTCCATTTTAACATTGAATCCTATGGAAAAATCGGGTCATCGCATCGCATCGCATCGCATGGTCGTATGCGATGCGATGCGATATCGCATCGCATCGCATCTGATTGTATGCCTTAACTTAAGGCATACAATCAAAAAATCGGCAGCCCAGATACTACATAAGTACCGAAACTTTATACTAGTATTATATAAATAAAATGCAGTTCATCTTTAGTTTTATGCCTTAATAGCAGTGCTTTTTGTGGCCCACACATAAGACAATCAGTTTTTTTTTTAATTAATAAAAAAGAAAAAAACCTGCAGGTTTTGCATTACTTTGCACAGCCACTGTGTACAAAGTCGCAGCAGCTGTGCAAAGCATCCACCTCTGAGTCTACCTCTATAGCCATATTAAAATAAGAAACATCACATACAGCCATGGGAAAATACATACTGTAGAGCCTGATTTAAGTATATTATGATCAATGGTGTATATCATCAGTATCATTACCGAAAACCCTGCACTGAATTGTTGAAATTACCTACCATCCTGTTGGCAATATTCACTTTAACTATTATGTAAATATCTTGAGTACCATAGCACCGTTACTATATACATCAGGGTGGGACCAAGGAGTGGACGGGGATAGCCTATGGGGTCTGCCCATCTTTTTCCCATCGCTCACAAATAAAGGTCAGTTCCCACTGACTTTTATTTGCAAAACTAGGAGAAATCATTTGATGATCATGACCATCGAATGATTTATCCTGCAGCAGAGACATGTGAGGGGATGTGTCTTCATTGCACATCCCCTCACATGTTAACACAGGGATTTGGTGGCAGGGGGTAGTATTCACCAGGGCGGCGTCTCTGGTGCTTCACAGCTTACCGAGCAAAACAGAATCACCCCCATAGTTCCGTAATGCAGCCAATGTTCAGAAGTCTGTCCCAGACAGACTTTGTGCATGTTCAGCAGTTGACATAAATTGACAGACCATCATGCCACCAGTTCACATTACTGCAAATACCACACCGTGCTCCCAGTTTATATTGTATGTCAAACTATCCCCAGCTAACATTGTATGCCAAGCTGGGCCTCCAGTTCCCATAATACACCACACTGTGCTAGTCAGTTGGCTCCAATGCTACTGACCTACGTGATCTCGTTCCTACTTTCCTCAGATTGGGTTTGAATGATTCTCAATGGTTTGGCTATTCACATCTGCCCCTGTCCCAGTGGTGCTTACAATCTATAGCCCCTCTCATTTAATGCTGGCCCTTGCCAGAATGTCCCCAATGGTGAGCGCTGGCTGAGAGGCACTCCCTTAGACTGGGAAGCGTGAGCATCTTGCATGTACATCCCAGTTACTTGGTGGCTGGGCGGCGGGACTCTGCCCATCCCCTCTTCAGGGAGACTGGCAGGGTTAGGGGGGGGTCGTCGACGACAGGGACCGATGGCTTCCAACAGGTGGCTGGTGGGGGCTGGTGATTCTATCACCAGCCCCCACAAACATGAGGCCGGCTCCATGTAGAAAGGTACAGGAAGTATAAACTGCGCTGAATAGAGAAACAGTGTATGACATAAAAAATACAATTTAATATATAAAATAAAATACATAAAGATTAAACCAGTAGCGATAAATAATTGGAATTACTGCAAATAGACAATTACTCAGTGTATTGAACTTGAGTATATGGATAGTCACCCTTCCTGTGTGGTCCACCAGTACTGGGGAAGTCCTTTTGTTTTATGGATTATAATGTCCAGTGGATGAAAATTGGGGGTCTCTTCCTCTCCTTTGCCAATAGGGAACCGGGTCTGTTAGGAGGTGGCGTTCCTCCAAAGGTGGTGTTGCCGCGGTGAGTTTGGAGAGACAGGTCACATGATACAATGGTTGTAATGATAGTCTCCACTGCAAAGGTGGTGCCCGTTTGTTTGGTGGGCAAAATGGGTGGTTTATCCAGTGATGCAGTACAGGTCTTTCAAACCCTACGCGTTTCGCCGCACATACACTGTTTCTCTATTCAGCATCCTCCGACCTCATACCCCCACTATCCATGTCAGCGTGGAGATGATTTTATATAGTGTGGCGAGCACAGCGAGCCACCGAGCCCGAAGTGTGGCGAGCGCAGCGGGCCCCCAGAGGGGACGCGGAATACATGTGAAGTAATGCGCGTCCGCTCACCATGCTTCAGGCATGGTGGCTCGCTGCGCTCGCCACACTATATAAAATCAACTCCACGCCGAAGTGGATAGTGGGGGTATGAAAAGGTCGGAGGACGCATACCGCCGCCCCTCGCGGGCTCGCTGCGCTCGCCATGCTTCAGGTTAACGTCAATACTGGGGGTGGCGTGGGGGTGCATTTAACATTTTAAGCACCCAAAACATGAAAAAATAACTGGATATATTTCAGGACATGGTTCACAAACCTGAACCAAATAGCAATTTTGTCTTAAATACAGATTATTTAGTGGATACAAAAAATTGTGTAATCTTCTTTTCTAGTAGTAGTAGTTTGTTTATTTATAAGGCACCACAAAGTGTCCGCAGAGCTGTATATATCAAACAAAAAAACAAAATACAAGGTAATGTACAGGGTGTGTTGATAAAATACAACATAAATAGGGGTATAGCTGGTAGAACTAAAATCAGAATCAGTTCTGATGTAGGTGTTGAAATTGTCGAGGAGACTGAAGATGAAGTAGAGGAAGAGAAGAACTAGGCAGGATTGCTGGTGAGGTCAAGAGGTAGGGTGAGTACGTGTGGAAGGAGGATCCTACTCATAAGAGTTAACAGACTAAAAGGAGGTGGGTGGAGGAATGAAAAACAGTAGGATAAGTAGGAACGGATGGAGGGGTAGGGTAGGCAGGATAGGAGGAGCGAAATAGGTTAGAGGTTCTAGAGTATCTTATATAAGTACTTTTAGTTCTTTATAATCTGACCAAATATAAGATTCATCTTTTCATTTGTTTTGAAAGCTTTTAACAGGGAGGGGGGTTTGTTGGAGGGCGGATGGTGATACATCAAGGGAAAGTAACAAAACTATGATAATGTCTTTCCTTATGTTCCAGTGTTTTTTGGATGAAATTACATACAGTAGAAACTTTATACTAGTATTATATAAATAAAATGCAGTTCATCTTTAGTTTTATGCCTTAATAGCACTGCTTTTTGTGGCCCACACATAAGACAATCAGTTTTTTTTTTAATTAATAAAAAAGAAAAAAACCTGCAGGTTTTGCATTACTTTGCACAGCCACTGTGTACAAAGTCGCAGCAGCTGTGCAAAGCATCCACCTCTGAGTCTACCTCTATAGCCATATTAAAATAAGAAACATCACATACAGCCATGGGAAAATACATACTGTAGAGCCTGATTTAAGTATATTATGATCAATGGTGTATATCATCAGTATCATTACCGAAAACCCTGCACTGAATTGTTGAAATTACCTACCATCCTGTTGGCAATATTCACTTTAACTATTATGTAAATATCTTGAGTACCATAGCACCGTTACTATATATATTTTTTAAATAAACGCCGGAAATATGCACCATATTTCTTTACATAGGGGTGGTTCTGATTCCCTGGCTAAAAAGCGACTTTGGCCCCATCCCAATGTTTTTTTTGGAAAACATTATGTGCCTGTGCAGGCCACCTTTGTGAATGGCTTTGTGATTAGCATAGTTGCCAAGCTATTTGCATACATCAGGGTGGGACCAAGGAGTGGACGGGGATAGCCCATGGGGTCTGCCCATCTTTTTCCCATCGCTCACAAATAATGGTCAGTTCCCACTGACTTTTATTTGCAAAACTAGGAGAAATCATTTGATGATCATGACCATCGAATGATTTATCCTGCAGCAGAGACATGTGAGGGGATGTGTCTTCATTGCACATCCCCTCACATGTTAACACAGGGATTTGGTGGCAGGGGGTAGTATTCACCAGGGCGGCGTCTCTGGTGCTTCACAGCTTACCGAGCAAAACAGAATCACCCCCATAGTTCCGTAATGCAGCCAATGTTCAGAAGTCTGTCCCAGACAGACTTTGTGCATGTTCAGCAGTTGACATAAATTGACAGACCATCATGCCACCAGTTCACATTACTGCAAATACCACACCGTGCTCCCAGTTTATATTGTATGTCAAACTATCCCCAGCTAACATTGTATGCCAAGCTGGGCCTCCAGTTCCCATAATACACCACACTGTGCTAGTCAGTTGGCTCCAATGCTACTGACCTACGTGATCTCGTTCCTACTTTCCTCAGATTGGGTTTGAATGATTCTCAATGGTTTGGCTATTCACATCTGCCCCTGTCCCAGTGGTGCTTACAATCTATAGCCCCTCTCATTTAATGCTGGCCCTTGCCAGAATGTCCCCAATGGTGAGCGCTGGCTGAGAGGCACTCCCTTAGACTGGGAAGCGTGAGCATCTTGCATGTACATCCCAGTTACTTGGTGGCTGGGCGGCGGGACTCTGCCCATCCCCGCTTCAGGGAGACTGGCAGGGTTAGGGGGGGGTCGTCGACGACAGGGACCGATGGCTTCCAACAGGTGGCTGGTGGGGGCTGGTGATTCTATCACCAGCCCCCACAAACATGAGTCCGGCTCCATGTAGAAAGGTACAGGAAGTATAAACTGCGCTGAATAGAGAAACAGTGTATGACATAAAAAATACAATTTAATATATAAAATAAAATACATAAAGATTAAACCAGTAGCGATAAATAATTGGAATTACTGCAAATAGACAATTACTCAGTGTATTGAACTTGAGTATATGGATAGTCACCCTTCCTGTGTGGTCCACCAGTACTGGGGGAGTCCTTTTGTTTTATGGATTATAATGTCCAGTGGATGAAAATTGGGGGTCTCTTCCTCTCCTTTGCCAATAGGGAACCGGGTCTGTTAGGAGGTGGCGTTCCTCCAAAGGTGGTGTTGCCGCGGTGAGTTTGGAGAGACAGGTCACATGATACAATGGTTGTAATGATAGTCTCCACTGCAAAGGTGGTGCCCGTTTGTTTGGTGGGCAAAATGGGTGGTTTATCCAGTGATGCAGTACAGGTCTTTCAAACCCTACGCGTTTCGCCGCACATACACTGTTTCTCTATTCAGCAAAGTTTATACTTCCTGTAACTTTCTACACACTATTTGGGAGTGACTACCCATTATTTTGAACTGCTGCTTGGCTAAGTATATTCATATCAAAGCGCTGGTCACAATATCGTGATATCAAAAAAACCCGGCCGGCTCCATGTTTTTATGCACACACAGACACTCTAGAGCTAATTTTTGTTGGGAGCCTATTAACCTACCAGTATATTTTTTGGGGATTGTTGGAGGAAACCAGAGTGCCTGGTGGAAACCCACATAGGGAGAATATACAAACTCTGCACAGTTAGGGCCATGGTGGGAATCAAACCCATGACCTCAGTGCTGTGAGACAGTAATGATAACCATTACACCATCCGTGCTCTCCCAGTATGGCAATGTTACTCATTTTTTGCTTTTGGGAGATTGTAAACTGGAAGGACTTGAATTGCAAGTTACTAAAATAGCCATAAAACATTATCTATAGTATATATTGTATAAAAGTTAGAAAATGCTAATATTCTTTATCCAGAATAGTTTCACAAAAATTGTATGTCAGTTATGATTACTGCTACGGTAGTTTGCAGAGTCTACAAGTGATAAATGTATGAAAATACCATGCTGACTTCTTGTTATTTCACAGATGAGTTGCTAATGTGATAACTCATTTGAATCCTGCAATGAAAGGAAATCATAAAATTATGGGAATCCAAATACTGTATTATTAAAATGTTACTTTCAATATAAATAAGATTTTTATTTTTATTTTAATTTGCCTATTTAAAAATGTTAGATAGTGGAGTTTTTTAGAACGTCTTTAATACTAGCATTTTTTTATATTTTATTTTATTAATAAATGTTTTTGTTATAATTTAGACTGTGTTAATTAAAGTTGCATATTAGCCATTATTTTTATATAGACTGGAAATCATACAACCAATTAGGTACCTGTGGCTACAAAAACGCTGCCAATTTTTGGTGTATCAAAATTTTTCCCAATATTGGGATGATGCAAAATAGGGATGGGTGTGGTTGTTGTATTCTTGGAATTTTGCCAGGTCTCAAGTGGGTGTGGCCAATTTGAGATTTGGTGATATCAAAAATATATATATTTTTATATCTAAACCCCAGGGCTGGCTCACTGATATTTTTGGGGTACCATCAATGTCACATGATCCCCTACTTTTAAATCAGAAGGTGGCTTTAAAAGAAAGAATATATATATATATATATATATATATATATATATATATATATATATATATATATATATATATATATATATATATATATATATATATAGCCACAAAACAAAGATGAGGAGACTCACCGGTCTTTCTTCTGTCTTTTGTATGCACTTTAGGAGAAGATAGTGGGGGCCTTGAAAAAGGTCTGTTGGCAGACCGAAACGTTGGCCCTAGGCCCACTGTCATGCACTTTGCACTTTATTGGATGTGGTGATATGGATTAAAAAATTATTTTGAAGAAAGACCGGTAAGTGTCCGCATCTTTGTGGCTATATTTGGAGAACTGGACTTGTCTGGAACCCCTGAGCTGACACCCCGGCAGTTGCCACCTATTGGAGGAGAGTGTGATCCTTACCCCTGGATATATATATATACATATATATATAGACTTCTTGGGGTGGACACAGCACTCCAGACACGTAGATCTTCAAACGTATAATGAGGAAACCGCTTATAGCGGGAGATACCTTCAGCTACACACCGACAGAAGCAGATCACATACTGCTACAAAGCCAGATTGCGGACCAGATGGAGGCAATCCCATTGGAGATACTGTACCGGGACCTACTCCGCCTGCAGAAGCGTGAAGTAGATTACTACTACCATGCACTCTCCTTAAGTGAATACTATCGCGCTCACCATATACCTAGAGGACTTCGCATTAAGAATGCCCCAACAATTGGGAAGTATGACGCTGAATTTTGTAGAAAATGGGTGGCCATAGCCAATAAATGTTCGTTAGATTGGATGTTGCTAATTATAGAGTTTTCATCAAAAGAAGTAAATATCTGCAAAGAGAAAGCTGCAACTTTTGAAACCATTCACAAAGCAAACCTATTAGCAGATACATCCAACAAATGGTATGACAAGCTCAATGCCGAAATCCAAGTCTACAAAAGAGAATTAATTAAATTCAAGCAAGAGAAAAAAATCAAAGTGGAAAGGGATTATGAGCTTCAAACCGTCTACCATTGGACAAACCCATATAGGGAGAGAGAAGGGAAAAAACCTTTCTTCCGGCGGGGCCGCAATAAACCAGAGCATTTGCCCAGTTCTACTGAATTCAATTCGTCCAGCAGCGACAGCAGTAGCCGACAGCCAAAAAACCGTGGAGCCCCTGTCCCTTTAGGGGTGACCACGAGAGCCCGCGTAGACGGCACAGGCGAGTCACCAGGAGAGGTGGCGAAAGGCAGAGGCAGAGGAGGCAAAAAACCGCCCAAGGCGACCAAAAAAACGTCATAATGAACTTATCATCTCATTTATTGACCAAAACAGAAACGAGTATATTATCAAAAGGTCTGTCATTTATCCCGACCACCCGGCACAACGATCTGCAGTGGACGATTGAGCACCACCAACTTGGGAGATCCCTCCGGCTTAAAGAATTTTTTAATAAACCCCAGCTGAACATGACCGAGACTGTGAGTACCCCGGGGCCTTTATCCCAACATATTCCCAAACAATTACGTAAAATTATGCCCAAATCAGGCTTTGACCCCCAGTCACATAACGAGACTATTACATCGTTCTCCAAAGTGATTGACTTTCAAGTAAAAACAGCGGTTAATTCAACACCGGTGTATCGTAATAATGTCAGCAAATCTGAACGCATGGCATTACAGGCACTGTCCGGGGACAGGTCACTAGTGTTCCGTCCAGCAGACAAGGGCGGGGCACTGGTGATCATGGACCTGAATAAGTATCATGATATGTGCATGCTACATTTAAATGATGTTTTAACGTATAGACATCTAGCGGTTGATCCTACTATGATCTTTTTAAGGGAACTGCAGAATGTGTTACAAGCAGCATTTGACGCGGGGATGATCTCTGATGAATTAAAAAAAGCATTGATACCATCACACCCGGTGGCACCTCAGTTTTATTGTGTACCTAAGGTGCACAAATCAGAGGTAGACCCTCCTGGCCGACCCATTGTGGCAGCCAGGGGGTCATTAATGCAACCCACCTCTATATATATTGATAGTGTATTACAACCATGTATCAGAGGTCACCCCCGCTATTTATTAGACACTACTGAATTGTTAAAGCAACTACAAGTAATACCTCCTTTTGTAGATATGATCTATTTATTTAGTGTCGACGTGTGTGCACTTTACACTTCTATTCCGTATACGCAAGGGCTGTCAGCACTCAGACATTTTTTGATTAACAACTCCCTATATCAGGGCCCTGATATAGGTCTCATTGTGGAGTTGATGTCTTTAATCCTGACCAAAAATTTTTTTGTCTATGGGGAGCGATTCTACCTGCAGTTGATGGGGGTAGCGATGGGGGCGGCGGTAGCCCCCTCATACGCGAACATTTTTATGTTCGAATTCGAACAAGAGTTATTCTTTGACAACCCATCGATTGCAGGTAGAATCGTTCACTTTAATCGCTACATAGACGATTTGTTGATTATGTGGAGGGGTCCTCCAGATGACCTAATCTCTCTACTAGATAATGTAAATAAAAGTGGTAGTCCCATTAAATTTACATATACATACAGCCCCAAAGAGGTACACTATTTAGATGTACTCATTAGAATAGAAGAGGGTATAATTTCTACCAGCTTGTACTCCAAACCATCGGACCGCAACAATCTACTCGCATATAATAGCTGCCACCCAAGAAGCACTATTCGCAGTCTCCCCCACTCCCAACTATTGAGAGTCAAAAGAATCGAGTCAGACCCCACAAAAGCCGTAGACCAAATGGACAAAATGGTGACCCGGTTTGCCCAACGGGGGTATCCCATTAAGGAATTAGAAGTTACTAAAACTAAAGTACTAGCGATAGATCGTGAAACCTTATTACAGTCCAAAAAGAAAGAAGAAACATCTAATACTAGATTACCGTGGGTGACTACATACAATAGTCACAGCCAGGTGTCAACACACATAGTACGCAAACACTGGCCACTGGTCCAGGCTGATCCGGCATTGGGTCTGTCGCATACCACACTTTTACCCAGCTATAAACGGTCCAAAAACATTCGGGACATACTAGTTAAGTCGGATGCATCGATGTTCACCACCCCTAGGCCTTCCAATAGGACGGGATGCATCAGATGTGTCTGCATTACTTGTAGCTATTTGATTCCAGGATCTACGTTTAACCACCCACATACAGGAAAACCTATATCGATTAGACATTTGCTGACTTGTAATACGCCTTACACGGTATACCAAATAATCTGTCCTTGCGGTCTTTCCTATATAGGAAAGACCGAAAGACCGTTTAAGGAACGCATGACGGCCCATAGGTCATCGATACGTAAAGCATTAGCCACGGGGTCCTCAGACCAGCCAGTCTCCAGACATTTTTTATTAGCACATCATAGTCTATCGGCTATCAAATATCGCATGATAGACCACATTCCCGCAGCTATCCGGGGCGGCAATAGGGGACAACAGTTGCTCAGGTGTGAGGCACGGTGGATTGCCAGGCTGGGCACTGTTGCCCCCAAAGGGCTGAACGAATACTCGGGAATTAATGTATTATTATAATCATATATATTGCGGCTGTGTTCTCTCTTGTTTTTTTAACTAAAAACCCACCTTAGATGTAACTCCTGAATAGCCAAAACCTACACCTATGACCCCCAAGAGGGCTATTAACACAGATGTTTGGTGATATCACGTTTTATTACCTCTGTAGACTGATGTAGTACGGATACTGCCAGTCGACAGAGTGTATACACATAACATATTCATGACGCAAAAAAATTTTTTAGAGTGTAGTGGTATATATATATATTTTTTAGTTTGCAGTGATTTTATTGTGTCATATTAACTGCACCATATTATAATTCTGTACCAATGTGATGTTTATATGTGCATAATTTACTAAAAAGTCTACAGCATCATGTCGACCACTTGTACAATGTAGTAAGGGACAATGGTTCACGTACAGGGGATAGCAACACAGGCCTTTCTGGGCGTGTTGGGGCTGACCCAGTACCTGTAAGCACACTCACACATGTGAGGGGCGGTACTCAAACACCGGCCTACTCACATGACTCACCTGGATTAGGTATTTAATCAATGTATGTCTGTATGTATTTTGAGCCTGACGATAATGCACTCGCATTGAAACGTTGCCATCTTGAATAAAACTTTATACGTTTGAAGATCTACGTGTCTGGAGTGCTGTGTCCACCCCAAGAAGTCTACATACCCCCATGACACCGGCACCCGACCAAGCAACGATCGAAGGGAAGCTGTGCCCGGCATACAAAAAGTCTACATATATATATATATATATATAAATATATATATATATATATAAATATACATACATACATACATACATACAGTTGTGCTCATAAGATTACATACCCTAGCAGAATTTTCTGGCCATTTGTCAGAGAATATGAATGATAACTCACAAACTATGAACATTCACATCAGTCCCTGCCCCAGTGGAGCTTACAATCTATATTCCCTACCACAGGCACACGCACACACAAACATTCTATGGTTAATTTTTGTTAGGAGCAAAATAACCTACCAGTATATTTTGGGATTGTGGGAGGAAACCAGAGTACCTGGAGGAAACCCACGCAAGTACTGGGAGAATATACAAACTCCGCACAGTTATGGCCAGGGTGGGAATAGTACCCATGACCTCAGTGCTGTGAGGCAGTAATGCTAACCATTACACCATCCGTACTGCCCACAAGTATATAATGTCAAATTATTAGAGGGCGCAATAGGAAATTAAAATACCACCCAATATTTTAAAATAATGTAGGTCTAAACCTTACAATAAATTTAAAAAAAAATACAGAATTTTTTTTTTTATATCAATATTGCACACCTCAAAAGGGAGATCAATTTTCCAATATGTCCAGTGTTAATACATTCTCATAGTTTTAGACAAGAAGCAGGTTTTATATTAAACGTTGCCATTATCTATCAAATTACCAACGTATTTCATCTAAAGTCTTCATCAGGGGCATAGTAAAAAGAAGTACAATGTTTTAATCAGAACAACAGATAATTCTTCTTTACTATACAAACAATGAAAAATTCATAATATCACATCATATAATTTTTCTGCATTTTTCTGCAGTAGAACAGCAATAATGGCAGGTCAGACTTTGGAAAGTATCTCCTGTCCTTCCCATCCACAAATTTAGGCAGACCCGCCATTAATGCTGTTCTACTGTGGAAAAAAGCTTTTAGACCTATAAAATGTGCACATAAAACACTTAAATGCATTACCAAACACCCATCACAAGTGGATTTCCTGCAGGCTAGTTCCGGCGGGGGTCCCAATTACATCATCAGGGTGCATCCTGCACAGGTGTCCCATTCGATCCCCCTGAGGTCGTGTACAGAATGCAAACAAACTGTCACCATAGTAACTATGGAAGCAACAGGACAACATATTAAAGATGAAAGAACATATTGCAAGGCCACAATATTCATACAGAAAAACTACCGCATACAAAAACATGGATGCAGCTAGGACAAGCAAATACAAATGGAACCCATCACAGAAAGCAATGTAGGCATAACATTTCATTAATCCCCCCATGGGAAGACAGCTTGCAACCTATCTATCCATTATGCCTCTCTTTGTAATAACATGTTATTATGATCATTACCATGGATAGAAGGAGGTACCCAATCTATAATTTTACATCTCATCAATACTAGGCTGTGGTTAAATTATTTGCAATGCCAATCTACAGGTTCTTTGTTCAGCTTCCTTCTAGCACCATTCTGATGTTAGAACGATGCAGCACCATGCGTTTCTTGAACTCTCTAATGGTCTTACCCACATATAATTTGCCATATGGACATTTGATATAATATATTACGTGGGTGCTCATGTAGGTAAGTGGGAAGGGAATCTTATATTTTTTAACCAATCTGGGATGTGTAAAAGTATCCCCAATTTCCAAGGCATTGCAAGTACTACAGCCCAGGCACTTGTAATTGCCTGGTTATGAGATAGAAAGTGATGGGGTCTTACTTTTACAGTGTGAAATGTCAATATGTACCACCCATTTCTTGATGTTTTTACCCCTGCGATAACCAGGCATAATTGACTTATTTTTAAACATGATGAAAGATGGGTCAGTAACACTTTAGCCTTATCCACAAGATTACAAGATTGAGTCGTATAATTAATTGGAAATAATACTCTATCCTCCAATCATCTGCCTTTGGGACCTAATCTATTAGTCCTAGGGATCTTAAAAAGCCTCACATAGGGTTGATCTACTATAATCATGCTCAAGAAATGTATTCATAAGATCCATCTCAGTAATGGCAACCTGAGTGTTGGAGCATATCCGCCAAATCCTGAGAAATTGAGAGAAAGGGAGTCCTTTATTGAAACAATTAAAAACAGATAATATGTTGTTCAGAATATCCTTAAAGAACATTGGCAACTCAAAATGACCAATGCACCCCGATGAAGTGCTAAGAAGAGAGGGGTATAGATCGTAGAGTCAACGTTGTTTAGGTTGACACATGGACACCAAAAGAACGACACACACAAGGTAAACACTACAAAGGATTGACATAAGCTAAAGGTCACACAGTTTTTCATGTTTCTTGGGGTCAATGTCAAACACTGAGCTCGTGGACCCCCAGTTAGTGTACTATATACCCTTACATAGCTTGCTTTGCTCACCATGCTACAAAGACAATACGAACTTTGGCCCTTATTCTAGTTCACTCTTTTTGACAAAATCCTTCGTGAAAGGACAAAGCCATGTGCACTGCAGGTGGGGCAGATGTTACTTGTTCAGAGAGAATTAGATTTGGGTGGGATTTTACTTCAAAATGAGATCTATGCACAGAAACAAAATAACTCACCCAAATCTAATTCTTTCTGCACATTTTACATCTGCCTCCCTGCAGTGCACATGGTTTTGTCCTTCTAAGAAGGATTTTGTCAGAAAGAGTGAACTAGAATAAGGCCCTTTGTAACAGAGGCAATCATTGCATATGCATGGCTGTTAGTATATCAAATCACTTCATTCCATTATGTTTGCCAATATTCAAATAAATGTTTGTCGTCTAGTAGAATTCAGTTCAGCAGTCACATACGCACAATTACAAAAAGACCTTGAACAAAGAGGCATGTATCTGACTGGGCACTTACTGACATTTGGTAACAGATAACCAAACACCACAGACCTTGCATGTCAAACATAAAAATTAGATGGATAACAGTGGGTTTGGATTATTAGGTCAACAATTGCTTGGACAACAGTTAATAGGTTGACCCCTATTGGTCAACAGGCAGTAAGTCGACACATGAAAAAAGGTTTACATGGTCAAAGTCAACATATTATTCTAATTATTGTTATAGTCAGAACTCTGCAATACTGTATGACAGGTGTGGCAGTGCAAAACTCAGCAAATTTCTAACAGTACAGTTGATGCACCATTGTATAATTCCTGCATGAATCCTCAGGTTCAAAAATATTATTTCCTTCATGAATCCTCAGGTTCAAATATCTGTGTATAAATCTGGTTCTGATACTAGCCTGCGCCTCACCAGCCTCACTGCACATAACTAATAGATACACAAACACACACGGCCACCCACAATAGTTACCATCCTGGCTTGTCTGCTGCTACTGCTCCAGCTGCCCTAGGTAATAGCAACAGAATGGCCAAGGTGGGTCAATTATGGGGGCGGAGATGCCAAATGCATTATAATTTGTGGGTCTTTAATAAGGGACATGACCAAAAACTGTGATGGGCAAAGCTTAAATCACCGATGGCTGCAGGTGACTCAATAATAATAATAATAATAATAATAATAATAATAATAATAATAATAAAACATTGATCCATCATGGGGATTTCTGGATAGTAAGAATGTACCCCATGTGCACCACTTGGCTTTTGGAAGACTCACAGGGAGATTAACCATCTATTCAGATAAGTAAATTGATTATGTTGGTTAGTATAAGGGGTTACCAGTAAGACATTTTAAAAAGTTGTCTGTATTCTGACATAAAAAATCACACTGTGAAAGCCTAATTTTCAGATAGTATCACCAAAAATTATAGCTTCCATCAGCATTATGACTTTTTGGGAAATGCCAGATCAACAGTATCTAAGCTGACATACATTGCAAGTCATAAGTATAGGTATAAGGACAATGGGCCTTATTTTGGTTCATTCTTTCTGACAAAATCCTTCTTAGATGGACAAAACCATGTGCACTGCAGGGGGGGCAGATGTAACATGTGCAGAGAGAATTAGATTTGGGTGAGTCATTTTGTTTCTGTGCAGGGAAAATACTGACTGCTTTAATTTTACACTGCAATATAGATCTCACTTTGAAGTAAATCCCCACCCAAATCTAATTCTCTCTGCACAAGTAACACCTGCCCCACCTGCAGTGCACATGGTTTTGCCCATCTAAGAAGGATTTTGTCAGAAAGAATGAACCAAAATAAGGCCCAATGTTAGCTAAATAATACTGGTATTATATTTAACAGAATTATTTAGAATTATGTAATAATCAACAGAAATATTACAACATGATTTTATTGTGGATTACATAAACCACTACTAATCTAATATCAATCAATAGAAATCACACAATCTTGATTAAAGAAAGAACATCTGCTGATCTTATTTACTAACAAGTTCTTATAATCAGCTGAGTAAAAAATACTCCTATACTAAATCAACATCACACACACACATATATATATATATATATATATATATATATATATATATGTATATATATATATATATATATATATATATATATGTTTTTTCATTAAGAGTACAATAAAGATGAACTCCACAGAAAATTAATCTAGAACCACAAGCTCAGTTATATACTATATACTAAAGTTTAACAAATGATCAGGGCAATATAAAAGGCATCAATCATGATGGTCATGGATGGCTGGCTCTATCCATTTAAAGGTCACACGTATATAACTAAATCACCATGATGTCTTGATCTTAAGGGTATATCTTAAATAGCACAGCAATACACAAGAGCACATTCACATATCACTCAATCATTGCAGAGTCATATAATAATTTTTCATGCTTAACAGCAGAGACAATTTATTTCCATCAAGGATGTTTCACTGCAGATGGTCAACTACTGCAGCCTGAAGGGTCTATTTTTTATTGATATAGAAAAGCATCCCTAGCGGCAGTCACTAGGATTCTCCCTGTATTGACTTGCAGTGACTAGTATGATCTCTGTTTTATGTTCAGTTTACTAGAATGTTCTCTGTATCGTTAAGCTCTCTTAATAATGTGTCGATCACGGATTCAGTATTAAATCCCGACCGCCGAAATCCCGATAAGGGGGGGGGCGTGGATCAGAAACAGAGCAATGTGTCCCTCCTGGAGAGGGTCATGTTGGGAGGTATGTGAATTTGGTTTCCATGATGAGCAGCTACACACAAATATCAGATCACTATGTTCAATTTCAATCTTGATCTGGAGTTACACAAAGCACACCAGGAGTATTTAAACAAAACAATCACTGACAGGTTATTCACGCTTCATCATCTGGCAGCTTACTCAATACATCTGGGTTTGGCATAGACCAAAATGTTTTTGTGAATGCATAGTCTGTTTTGTGGAGGATTAATGGTGCAGTATGGGGCTGTATTTCATAATCTGGTCCTTTAGATAAAGTGAAAGGAATTCGTAATGGTGCATTTTACAGCAACTTTGTACAGTGCCTCCATTATTCTGATAACAGTGTGGTGAAGGCCTTTACATGTTACAGCATAGCAATGCTCCTTTGTACAAAGGGAAATCCATTATAAAAATGTCTACTCTGATATGGAAGAATCTTAATGGCTGGCTAAAATCCTTGACTGCAAACACTTAACATCCAACAGTAACACTCAGCTTAATGTGGGTGGTGGAACATTTATCATCTTGTGATGAGAGGAATAGGTGAAATTTGTTATCTCTAGGGCATTTCTATAGGTGGGTTCTTAAGATAGCAGGTGACTGAAAAGCATCGTCCACACTTATTTTATAGACTTTATAACATACTTTTTTCCACTCAGGCAATACCAATGTAAAAACATTATTCAAACAAACAGTTTATAGTTTATTATAGCATAATATATTATAGTTTGTTTCAGAATGACAAAAAGCTTTAGGCACCCTACAATGCCTTTCTTAATATTTTGCTTTATTTTGCATCATTTTTATTTAATGGAATAGATAAAATGTCATCCATGTAATAAAACTGTCTGCTGATATAAAGGATGTCATCACTGTTGAACGGAACCGTGTCAGAGATGCCCAGGAGAGAGTGAGGAGGCTGATACAGAGAGTCAAAGTGGATGAGGGAGAAGAAGACATATGGAGAAAGTGTTGGGGTAGGTAAAAGAGAGAAAAGGGAGGAGAGAGAAAAGGGAGGAAAGCAAAGAGAAACAGTCAAAGAGAAAGAGAGGGGAATTTGTGTGGTGGAGAGAAAAAAATATACTGTATGATTTCCTATTGGCAGATTTGGAACTAATTTTGTTTTCATAGCATACCTCTCCCCATTCCTTGAATAGTGTACTTACACTTGGTGGTGTGGCCTATTAGTTAGAGCTTAAGACAGCCCTGAATAGGGAAATGTTAATTATGGGCCAAGTTTACAGCAAATGTGGAATATGCATATCCTAAAATAAAAAGATATTCTGTCAAATTATACTACATTCTATGGTAGATTATTATCTGGTGCAAAAATGAATCATATGAAGTCCATAACTTGTATATGAATAAGGTTGTACTTGTTACACTAAATTCTATGGTATCACTGTATGCTCTATTTTTATCACCCTGGGGGCATGCTCATCCCTTTCGGAGATGGTGGGCTGTGCCCAGAATCTCTACCTGCACTAACCCTGACATGCAGGTAAGTACTGAATTGTCACTCGGAATGTTCCACAAACCAAAGAGGTGAAGATCTTTCTTATGATGATCCCCAGTCAGCATTCAAATGAGAAATAAACAACCTGTTTTGTAATATCTCTTAGTTGTAGTACATGCATGTGAATGTCACAAATATGAGCTGCTGTTTCACCAAACAAGGGGATAGAGTACAAGCCCTCATATACTACACACATATAATTATTCACACGGAATGTATCCATCTTTGGTTATGGTTTACTGGAGATTTTAGAAGGTGAATAACATGTTTCAGTTCCTTGTATTCCTTTTTAACAAATCACCATGGGTCAGATGTAACAAGCTTCAAAAAATGATACATTTTGATAAGAACATATGGTAATGTTTGGGAAGTTATCAAGATATTTACAAAGAGTTCTACTTCAACCACTGCCACTTTCCACTTCTGGTGCCATGGATAACTTTATCAACACAATCACTCAGGAACAACAGAAGTAACACAGTGGCTTTGGCTATTTTTTTTTCAACATGCATTTACTTTATTGTTAAAGAAACAAATAAATAAATATAAAAGTTAAGACATACATGTTGCTTAATTATATATATAAAAACATATTTAAGCTCAAAATCAAGGTTTATGCCTTTCCTGTATGAAGCTACTTGTATTAAATATCCAATTTCAGCATCTGCAAGTTGCATTACCAAGATCTCCCCACCAGGGGAGGGGGCTGGGGATCAGGAAGAGCCCTAGATCAGTTTAGCATGGAACTAGTTTACCCACACATTTTTGTTGAACCAAAATTTTTTCTTGAGGTTGCAGACTGAATCCCAGTGCTGACCAGGTTGGGACTGGCAGGCAAATCCCATGATGTGGTCCTCCTTTTTTTAAGTCCAGCTTGACAGACCCATTGTGTTGTTTTCTACTATTGCTTGGGGTCATCATGCTGTGCACACAAATGAGGATTAACCAGTCCATGCTATTTACATTGCTAATGGTTATTCATTTGGAGGACCTTTGCCTAGTTGTTTAAATGTAATCATGGAAACGGATTGTATGAGTAAATTACTTCTGCAATGTGGTATCACTAAAATAGCCATTTACTCTACATGCAAACCAGTAATGCTTATTTAGACATTTACATCACATTACTGCAATGTGAAAATGCAGCTAGGGATTTACATGGTTTATTAATACCATTGTGCCAGGTGTCATGCGAACACTTGCTACATCTGTACAATCTGATGATTAAAGGTAACCAGACAGCAGAACATTTAGAGGCAGCATAGGTTAACCTGTAGATAAGTGGATCATTTTTATGTAAATGCTGGGGGGAATATGAGTTATAAAGCTGCAAGTTAATTCTGTATTTAGAATAATGGCATCAATTAGAAAAAAAATACATGTGGGTGCATTAAAATTAAAGATCATTAAATTATAGAATCAAAATATAAATAACAGTCAATCAGATCCAAAGTACATAAAATATATCAAAAAGAAAATAGAAAAACTTTTCATTTTGATTCTTTTGAGAAGGTTGGGCAATA
The DNA here is from genome assembly GCF_055691185.1 of Crinia signifera. NCBI lineage: Eukaryota > Metazoa > Chordata > Amphibia > Anura > Myobatrachidae > Crinia > Crinia signifera. Next base: position 240,220,588 of record NC_139219.1, on the reverse strand, counting down.
TGAGTGTATGGTGAGAGATATCACACATTGGAAAGATTGTACTTACTGTATGTTAAGTTTGGGTGAATACTATTTATACATTATATGCCACTACAGGGTGATTCAAAAGTCGCAGTGCACCCTTTTGTTTCAAAAACTGTACAAGAAATGGGAAAACTAATGTTCCAGTAAGGATGGGTGAGGTGGGCTCTCTTTTACCTCTTAGGGTATGTACCAAACAACCAAACATATGTACCTTACTGGAGTATTCAGTTTTGCCGATTCCTGCACAGTTTTTGAAACAAAGGGGTGTACTGTGACTTTTGAATCACCTTGTATTTATAATTATTACTGTATGTTGTAAATTGCATTTATCATGTATATGGTTATTTATGTGTTTTTCCATGGCATTTTGTCAATCCATTAAAGCATAATTATGGACAAAATGTATCAAATCTTATAGAGATAAAGTGGAGAAAGATAAGGGGTTGATTCAGACCTGTTTGCTGGGCAGCGTGTGTACAGAGCCCAGTGAGCAGTATAACGCCACCCTACTAAACACATGCCCCATCATGTGCCCACCCTGAGCAGACAGGGTAATGCCTGGGTTTGCTGGGGCCCACCCATCCTTTCTATGTGAATGCCCACCATTTTTGTTGGCAGGCCCATGAAATGCTGAGGGTCCACCCTGAAATGGCCCCTGCCTGTCAATCAGGCAAAGGAATAATCAGCCAAAGGAGCTTGCAGCTGCGGCTTGAAAATGTGCATTAGAGACTATGCGCATGCGCAGATCCCCTACATCGGAATAGGGGCAGAATTCAGAACTGTGTGATCAGGTCTGAATTGGTCCCAAAGTACCAACTAACCAGCTAATGTAATTTTACAGGCTGTGCTTGAAAAAACAATCATTAGGAGATGATTGGTTGATATTCCGCCTCTTTGTGGTGTATTCAAGGAACAGTGAAAAGCCCTTTATCAGTAGTAACAAAATTTTCACTGCCCCCCCAGAAGGAGTTACTAGGGAGGTTTCCCCAGCAGTGCTCTAGATCTATACCAGGATCATTACCACATAAACTAGTATGTGGTGAGCTTTTAACAGAAGCAGCTAAAGTTTTGCTTTACAAACAGTGGCGTAACTATTACATTTGTTCCCCCCCTGCTGAAAATATTGGCAGCCCCCCCAGCAGAGTAACCCTCCAACCCTGTTTTACCACTCCACATCATGCTGCACCCTCGTCCCCCACCGGTCTTTTCTGCGGTCCTGGCTCCGACTTGCTGCTAATGAAAACAGACACTCTCAAAATTGCTGCCCCCATACAGCAGACAGTTTTTAAGGATGCTAAAGGAGGCCGCCACCACCACCTCCTCTAACATCCTCAAAAACTGTCTGATGTATAGGGACAACCATTTTGTGAGTGTCTGTTTTCATTAGCAGCAAGTCGGAACCAGGAGGAGAGCCGGGACTATAGCCACAGATGCGGCAGGTCCCGGCAGGCGGCAGTGGCGTAACAATAGGGGGTCTGCGGGACTATTGTTACGCCACTGTTTTCAAAATCCATTTGCCATCTCAGGATTACGCAAAGAACCTTCTGACCGGAGAAGAGCAGTGAAGACTGCTGTCTACCTGCTTCCACCCAATCTTCTCTGCCTCCTTATTGAGTCCGGCAAATAAAGTGCACCAGGAGAAAGAACAGGGACAAAAAGCAAAAGCTGAGTTTTTCTGCTGTGCCCACAGAGAAGCATTTGCCAGGTTCCATTGCCAATGCACAGTGCAGAGATGGTGGACTATGGGGAAAATGTACTAAGCACGTCAATTTCTGCTGATTAACAACTAGTTTTCTTACAAACAGAAGCAAGTCTGTTTTGAGTCCAAGAATGCAGCTCATTTATGGACATATGCTAAACATAAGCCATGAATGGATTTACTGTGGTGTGCATGGGACTGCAGCCACAGGATGCCACTTGAAATTAGGCCCTTCAACCACCCAGCTGACCACTCAAAATTATGCAATATTATTACTTTTACATATTTTGCCACTAGGGCTCATAGTATAGGGCCTACACCACACGGCAATTGCAACACAGCACTGATCACACCTCTATAACTTCTCACAGTAGGCCTTTGATCATGTTAAGCTCTACACCCATGCAACACTTAATATGGCCCTTATGGAAGAATAATCAACTTTGTCCAGGCCTATTATAGACATCAAATATAAGTAGTTGATGATGATGATGATGATAAGTATCTAACTAAGCATACAGTTTGGGTAAGAGTGCACTACAAACATGTACAATTCTGCATATAGACTATAAAATGTATTTATTTCCATGAACGCAGTGCAATCTATTGCCAAATTTGCATTCAACTCAGCATCATGCCCAAATCTTGGAAATCAACTAGTGGTTTTTAAATAATAATAGCACCTAAGCCTGTATCCTAATGGAGGAACAAATATTCTCTAATTAAAATATTCATATACATTTTGTAGTATAATGCTTGTTACTGGTGTAGACCTGCATGTGTCTTTTTGCATCTATCCATAATTGTTTTTTTTTTTACTGAATTCATTTTATGTCTGTTCCAATTCCTTGTACCTTATTATAACTGCTGCTGGCTCTTGTGCTGCCGTTGATTGGACTGGAGTGCTGTTACTTGACAGAAATGTGTCTTAGATGTTCCCATATATCTTCTTTGGCATGTTTAATTATTATTGTTAATTCTTCGTAGAGCACACAAAGCAATACATTGGAAAATTATGCTGACACAGGGCCTAATGAGTGCTCAATATCACACAATTAATGGCAAAAAAGAAAAATACAGGTATATGAAATGTTGAAAAATAAACAAAGACCACTTATAGCTAGGGCTGTCCTCAGCGTGCTTTACTTCATCACCCAATGTGTGAATCAAAAGTGCTTTGGGCATAGGATGTATGAACCCTTTACAATACTCCATAGTTTCTCAGAGCCAAAAGGCCTACTGAGGGTCAGTAGGCCCTGAGACTCATTCCTTACGTGGACAACCAAATTCCCCAATCCCCAGGGTGACCTTGGTTGTCTACATAAGGAATGAGTCTCAGGACATAGCAGGAGAGCCCATAAGGGTCATGCCACACCCAAAATAACATGACAAAACATACAAAAATGTGAAAAACTTGCAAATGTGAAAAGGGAAAAATAAACAAAAATCTGGGATGGGGGTGTGAAAAATTAGCCCTGTCAGCCAGAAGGCCAGGTCATGGAATGTGAAATGCGGGCTGAAAGTGGAAGTGTGTTGTGATGAGTTCCTTACTAGTGCAATGGGGGACGCCCACATCAGTGCATTTTCTGGCACCAGTGGCTCAGGTACCACCAGGGGCACGTACCACTTCAGGCTTCAGGCAGGGGGCCTTCCAGTGGCCAGCCATGAGGTTCTCTGTTCAGTGGGCCTAATTCAGACCTCATTGGGAAAAATTTGTTTATTAAATGGACAAATCCATGTGCACTGTAGGTGGGGCAAATGTAGTACAGTATGTGCAAAGAGATTTTAGGCCCTTTATGAAGTCATTTCCAACCCCTAACTTTGGAAGGGATACTAAACTGAGCTAATTGCTGACTCCATCAGTGGCTATAAATCCTCAGAACGAGAGCAATCTACTTATTCCCAGTGTTTCTCCACTCCCTGGGAACCAGGCTTTTTTATGCTCTTTATCAAGAGCTCCTGTAACCCCTGGATTGAGAGCATTAATAGGCCCAATGTTTCTCCCCTCCCTACCTTTCTTGAAACCCAGAACAGGGAGTAGGAAAACAACCAAACCCTTCTCCATTTAATGTAAAGGTTGCTGCTACAGCCACCAGCAATTGAATGGCTACTCAATCGGGTTTTTCCCTATTCCCTACCAGGAGCTGGTCCAGCAATAGCAATTGTTTCAAAAAGAGTATTCTGCAAACAAGAATATTCATTTGACCAGGTGTACAGAAAACAAGGTCAACTTTGAATTAGTCTTTGCTATGTGTGGTTCTTCTGCAATTGCTGTATTACAGTTACCCCAGTTATAACTATAGATGTCAAAAAGTTTCAATATGAAATGTTGGCTTCATTAATTGGTTATCTCTCATTAAAGAGAAACTTCACTTTCAGGGATTTTAATTGACAGGATAAATACACAGTGTATAATTCCTGAGTATGAGAGAGCAACACGGACAATTGACGTTTTGTAAATCCATAAATTCAATGCCTTGATACCTGTATCTGGTTTCAGAATGTACTAAATTTTGCAGTCATAGTAGAGCAATGATAATGTTTGGCTGAACACTTTTGAAGATACTTTCGCTCTTCTTTAAGTATGAATGCCTAGAAATATTAAATGAGTGTTGCATAGTAACAGGAATGCTAATAATGTTGACAGTTCACAGCAGCTCTACTTTAGTACAATGCACTAACTCATTATGTACGAACCTTAAATATGCAAATAAGCAAAAGGGTCATTTCTTATTATCTATTTCTATAAAGAGCAATTCTGAAAGAAACCACTGGCAGCAAATACATTTTCGATTTACCTGATATGATCTACATACACTTTTCTGGTTTACTTATCCTGTAATACATAATAAAGGTCAAGGTGCACTGAAGAGTTCACTGAATGGTGCGGAGTTTTGCTTGTTTTTATAAGTAATATAATTTACATATCTTTATCCTCTTTGTCCTCTTTGATTACCTTTCACTTCATTGAATTTAATGGTACATGATATCATTACACAAATTTGCAATTGTGGCCATTTTACGGTATTATACAGTACATAATAATATGCCTAGAATGATAAACCCTTATAGCAAAAATACTACAAACAGGATTATATTGCATTATTTAGCCCATAGTAATTGCTCCAGTGAGAATATTAGGCAAATGAGAAGTTCCCTCAGGCCAGATGTGGAAAAACAGAACGCTGCCTGGAGAAAACCAGAGGCACTATTTGTGTCTTTTTTACTTGCTATTCTCCTGCAAATGCTGTATTAAGGTTGCGGCAGTTAAATGTGGAGATGACCAGGAGTCTGAAAATAAAATGCAGTTTCATTAATTAATTTTATATAAATAAAGGGAAACTCCACCCTGATACAGATGCTTTTCTGAATGACCGTGGGTGTCTGCTTACTATATTTTTCTAGTGCAAGAATACGGAGAAAAATTGTAAAGAAAAATTATAATAGACTGAAGCATAATCCTCTGTTGGAGGAAACACTCCCCAGAGAACCTATTTTTATTTTCAGCAAAAACAAGACCTTGTGGAATACACTAGCACCCAATCTTCTGAAGCCCCTCAACATGACTCTAACATAATCGCCCGGCAGGATGTGGCTCCAACCCAAACCCATTCTAGAAATGTGGGGGAAACAAATGAACTAGGGCCCTTATTTTGGTTCACTCGCAAAGGCAAATTCCTTCTCAAAATGGAAAAGAACGTGCACTGAATGGGGGCAGATGTAACTTGTGTAGAGAGAATTAGATTTGGGTGGGGTTTTACTCCAAAGTGAGATCTATATTGCAGTGTAAAAATAAAGCAGTCAGTATTTTCTCTGCATGGAAACAAAATAACTCACCCAAATCTAAATCTCTCTGCTCAAGTTACATCTGCCCCACCTGCAGTGAACCTGGTTTTGTCCATTTGAGAAGGAATTTACCTTTTCGAGTGAGCCAGCATAAGGTCCTGTGTGTAAACATATAAAATTAAAATTGAACCTTGAAGTCATGAAGTCATGATAGAGATGGGACCTACCTGATTATTTATTATTATTTTTTACACAGGACAGCATAGTTTGATCACACTGATCCGTGCATTGTTGCCACTTCATACATATTTACAGCCACTAAATATGTATATCCATACCTCCCAACGTGACTCATTCCAGGAGGGACAAAATGCTCTACTCCTGGACATCCTTGCCAGTTGCAGTTGCAGAGGCGGGACTGCACCACTGTCGCAAATTCAAATAGGGGAGCTACACCTGCCAGTGACTCCAGACTGGGCTATTTAGGGTGGCAGTTGGTGGGGCTCCCCTATCTGAATTTTGGACTGTGCTGCAGTCCTAGAACTCTGCAACTGCCACTGACATTGATGTCCAGAAACAGAGCATCGTGTCCCTCCTGGAATGGGTCATGGGAAGGTATGGTATATCCATAGGAATGGGTACGAATGGATACAACATCGGAAAATACGAATTATAAGAATACGACAGCTTAGTAATTTTGTCGTATTTCTCATTCATATTTTCATGTTGTATATGGCCGATCCTGTTCGTACCAGTTCAAATTGGGATAAAGCCAATCTTAGTAAATTTCCCCCTAAGTATCTCCTAGGCAACCTGAAACACTAAGATATTGTAGCCAATAAGAGATGCTACCAGTGACTGACAGGGAAAAATTAACACATTCCCATAGTAGCCGAACATCCCGCTAATGGCGGTCATGTGAACGCACTCCAAGCCTCAGTATGAGATGAACGGAGACACACTACAGGTAGATGCGTGCCATGTGACCATGGATGCTGAGAGAACAATGGACTCTTGTTACACTGCTCCAAGCCTCTTTCCCACATTAGCGAGGAGATCTAATTGGTGATGCTTGGTCATCTGACCGTTTCCCTGGGATACACTGTTATTTATTTATTAACAGTTTTTTATATAGCGCATACTGTACATATTACGCAACGCGTAATACAGAGAAGATTTGAACATTCACATCTGTCCCTGCCCCAGTGGAGCTTACAATCTATATTCCCTACCACATGTACAGGCACACACAGACATTCTAGGGTTAATTTTTGTTGGAAGCCAATTAACCTATCTGTATATTTTTGGATTGTGGGAGAAAACCGGAGTACCCGGAGTAAACACACTGCACAATATCTATTGAAAGATGTACTTAATCACACCCATATGAGTGGATTCAGTATTGAATCCCGGCGGTCGGGATCCCGGCGTTCAGAATCCCGACGCCGGAATCCCGAAAGCCAAAATGCCGACAAGGGGGGGACGTGGATCGCCCCCCCCCCTTGCGGGCTCGCTGCGCTCGCCACGCAGCGGGCCCGGTGCCTCGCTACGCTCGGCACGCTAATTTATTCTCCCTCCAGGGGTGTCGTGGACACCCCAGGAGGGAGAATGTGTCGGCATTTCGGCGGTCGGGATTCCGGCGTCGGGATTCTGAACGCCGGGATCCCGACCGCCGGGATTTTAACTGCATCCCATATGAGTGTAAGTGATATGTGTTGCCTCAATAGGCCCAATGCTCTCTTCTTCAACATACATCTCAGGATGCAATCTGGCAAAAATGCCCATATACTGGGCACAAAAGAAACCTTGACGCTCTTTGTTACATCTTTATGAGTGAATTGAGGTACATCATCCTAAGGAGACATAATCCTCATTATTAGAATTTTAATCATAGGACCTAATTTCTTTCAAATGAACATCTTCATCAGACTTGCCCTCATTCTTTGAAGAATTCCACACAACCACCTCTTAAACACATTGAAAAATACCAAAACTCAATACACATTCATAATAAGAATGTTAAAAAATTAATTACACAATGTGGTTTTCTTTTATTTCTATTTACCCATGAAAACATTGCTACACAGATGGAACATGGAAGATAAACAAGGAACCAGGATTTAAATGTGCCTCTTTTTATATAAGTATTGTTAAATATAATAAATTCTCAGCACTCATCCCTCTTAGTTTCCCAGACAGAAGTGCCATCTTCTTCACTAAACATCCAGATACAGCAGTGAGGCTGCTGACTGCACTGTGTATGGGGATGCAGCTTGTATGCATGGTTCTGATAGCCTGCAAACTTACTAGGGCCTTATCATAGGCGAATCTAGAATTATGGCAATGGGTGGTCCCAGATCTAGACACAATAGGAGGGGGACCTTTGCGTGGCTACACCGTGCTGCAAAAGGGGAGCGTGGCCTCATGAAAAGGAGGCGTGGCATCACAAAAAGGGGTGTGGTATTACACTTTAGACCAGGGCTGGGCAACACGGCACTTCAGATGTTAATGAACTACACATCCCAAGATGCTTTGCATTAGTTTTGCTATGTGGCCATGCTGAAACTGATGCAAGGCATGCTGGGATGTGTAGTTCATCAACATCTGGAGGGCCGGTGTTGCCCAGTCCTGCTTTAGACCATACACAGTAATGCCCATTACACATTTTAGCAAACTCCGTAATACCCATTACACATAAAGCCACACGCCGTAATGCCAATTACACATAAGGCCACACATCATAATGCCCATTACACATTGTGCCACACATCATGATTCCCATTACATACTATATAACAAACCGTAATACCCATTACATATTTGCCACATAAGTGCTGCTTACCTACGTGCACATTGAAAGGGGGTTCTTGCTTGATGGCACCATAGTACCCATTACACATGATGCCGCACACCATAGTACCCATTACACATGATGCCGCGCACCATAGTACACATTACACATGATGCTGCACACATAATGTCCCTTACACATGAAGCTGCACACATAATGCCCCTTACACATGATGTTGCACACATAATGCCCCTTACACATGTTGCTGCACACCGTAATGCCCCTAACACATTAAGCCACACATTATGCGTAATGCCCCCACATACCGTAATGCCCCCACTTGTAGCGTCCCTTAAGCAATGCCCCCAGAAGTGCCACTTACTGTAAATTTTTATATGAGCCTTCGCTGCTGCTGCAGGGAGAGATGGAGAGCGATGAAGCTGCTTCTATGGGGAGAGGAGCAGAGTGCAGCGCAGAGCACGCTCCCACTCCCCTCCTGGTGTCCCCTCTAGCTGAGTGGACATTTGAAATATTGTGCGCGCTGCTGTTGTGCATGACGTCGGGGGAGCACGCCGGGCGCCGGCACCACATGATTAAAGAGGGGGCGGGCTGAGGTGAAAGCGGGGAGAAGAATTGGAGCGGATGCTGCAGGTCACGGCTGTATGAAATAATACCCCTTTCATAACAGAAAATGCAGGGATTTACCCGGAAATATGGTCCCAGGATCATGCAGGGACATTCCCATGCTGACCCCTTATACACCAGCCTAGTCCCTGCATTTTCTGGTGTGAGGGGGAGAGACAACCACTCCGCTCTCCCTACCCCCCTTTAACCAACCAGCTATATCTTCGGAACCAACTGACCCATTTACATGAGACCAGTATCATATTGAAGAACTTTTGAGTTGGCTTTGAATGATTTTGGTCCCATGAAACTGGGCAGTTTGGTTCCAGAGAAATCTGCCCTCAAAGAACATAAACAGTCATAAAATGACATTTAAGAAATGAAAAAAAAAGGTTTAACCTCAATATCCCTGGAACCAAGTAACCCATATGGATCCAGCCTGGTATCAGATTGAAGGCCCAGCGATTTGGGTTCGACTGAGATCAACCTCGAGCTTCAGTGATGCCGAAGGGGGAACTGGCAGCCATTGAACTGGGTGGGGGTCGGAATTAGCGGGTCCCATGGTATCCTATAGGGAAAACGTTCCAGTTTTGCCTGGCAGTATCTCCTGTTCCCAGGGGGCTAGAGCCACGGGGCTGGGCTCATCGGAAAGCCCCATCCCTCAGCTACAAAATGCACCCCCGGACCACCCCCTAGATTCGCCTATGGGCCTTATTCTAGTTCACTCTTTCTGACAAAATCCTTCTTAGATGGACAAAACCATGTGCACTGCAGGGGGGCCGATGTAAAATGTGCAGAGAGAATTAGATTTGGGTGAGTTATTTTGTTTCTGTGCAGAGTAAATACTGGCTGCTTTATTTTTACACTGCAATATAGATCTCACTTTGAAGTAAAACCCCACCCAAATCTAATTCTCTCTGCACAAGTTACATCTGCCCCCATTCAGTGCACATGGTTTTGTCCATCTAAGAAGGATTTTGGCAGAAAGAGTGAACTAGAATAAGGCCCATAGTTACATAGTAGGTGAGGCTGAATAAAGACTTGCATCCATCTAGTTTAACCTATGTTTATAATAGTTTACCCCTTGTTGTATAGTATGTTCTGATATTTTAAAGACAGATTATGTTACTTATTAAACATACCCTCGTGTCCTAGATTCTATTCTAGCAGAAAAAAAAGGTTGTTTGACAGTCCCTTATATTGGCCCCTAATATATTTATACATGTTGATCATGTCCCCCCTTTAAACGTCTCTTCTCTAGTGTGAATAGTCCCAAATTGCTTAATCTTTCCCCATAGCTTAAATTCTCCGTTCCCCTAATAAGCTTTGTTGCTCTTCTTTGGATTTTTTCTAATTTTTCATGATGTACTTTTTATAGTGTGGGGACCAGAATTGTACTCCTTATTCGAGGTGCGGTCTAACCAATGATTTGTACAGACATAATTACTTTTGAGTCCCTAGTTTCCATGCCACTTTTAATACATGATATAATTTTATTGGCCTTTTTTGTTGCTATATTACATTGAGCACTACACCCCAGTTTGTTGTCTATTTTGACTCCTAGTTCGTTTTCGAGTACTGACTTACCCAATTCATCCCCTCCTAGGTTATAACGAGCACACTGGTTATGTCTCCCAAGGTGAATGACCTTGCATTTGTCCACATTGAACCTCATCTTCCATTTTTTTGCCCACTCATCTAGATTGTCAAGATCATTTTGAAGCATGGTGACATCTTCTGACGATTTAATAACTCTGCTCAGTTTTTTTTTTTTTTTTAAATATTGTTATTGAACCTCGTAAAACAGGGTTATGATACAACACATCCAGTCATGGATGATGACATTAAAGTAACATTTGTGAGGGTCAAAAACTTTTTAACTTTTTAGAACAAGTCACTATGTAGGTAGAGAGTGGAGTGGTCTCCCGAGACATCTAAATGAAAATGGCTGTAAATAGTTCAGTCGATAATTTCTCGGCTGATATTTTAGGATGAATTTTCCATCTATCAATTTAACTATATCATTGAATCAGTATAGTGATCAAAGTAACTGAGTACCTGAAACATAATTGAAAGTAGTAATACAATAAAATAGAAAAAAGAAAAACAAAAAATAAGACATAATGCAAATATAAGCATATAAACACTTAAATCACCTGGTCCTACCTCAACATGGCAGGTGACCAGATGTCACATCAGAGTACCTGCCCAGCAACTGTCCCGGACCGTCGACCCATCCATGGAGAGATCCAATCGGTGTGCAAATAGCAAGGAGAAGATAGATTAAAGATATGGAGTATATGAAAAAGCATGGAGGCGGAGGGAGAGGTGGAATGTGTTGTGGTCTATATATGGGAGTTTAGTTGAAAGTGACTGGCGGAGCATTCTGTAAGAGTTGGAGGGAGTACCAAGGCGTATTTTGGAAGCAGTCCAGGATAGCCTGTTTAACTCTGCTCCGTTTTGTATCGTCCGCAAAGATGGATACATTGCTGAGTAACCCCATCCCAATATCGTTAATAATTTATTTTTTTTAAATGGGCCCTAGAACCGAACCCTGAGGCACTCCACTTAGTACTGGTATCATATTTGATAGGGCACTGCTCATGACCACTCTTTGTTCTCTATTACAAAGCCAGTTCCCTACCCATCTACAGATATTTGCCCCTAATCCCAGGTCCTCCATTTTCTTAATCAACCTCTTGTGTGGTACTGTGTCGAAGGCTTTAGCAAAATCTAGGAAAATCACATCTACAGCGTTTACATTATCAAGGTTTTTGCTAACGTCTTCATAGAAACCAAGTAGATTAGTTTGGCATGAACAATTTTTCACGAACCCATGCTGGTTATTACTAAATAAACTATGAAGGTCTAAATATTCCTGGATACCATCTCTTAAAAATCCTTCAAATAGTTTACCCACTATTGATGTTAAACTACAATAACAGGTCTGTAATTAGCAGGATCCTCCTTTTTTTCCTTTTTTGAATAATGGCACTACCTCTGCTATTCTCCAGTCTTTTGGTACCTTTCCTGATGATAGTGAATTATCAAAGATATAATGTAGAGGGGAAGCTAATTCCTCCCTTAATTCCATTAGTACCCTAGGATGAATCCCATCTGGCCCAGGTGATTTATTTGTTTTGATTTTGCTGAGCCTCAATATTATTTCCTCGGTAGAGAAATCAATATCGAGGTCCGGCTTGTTCATCCCATTTGTGGTATGTGTGCGTTCCACAGTCTGCTCTCCCTTAGTAAACACTGATGAGAAGAACTCATTTAACAGTTCTGCTTTTCCCGTATCCTCCGTAAACCTTTTTACAGTGATATTAGTTAGAGGCCTATGCTGTCCTTAATTATCTATGTCCCCTTTGGTACATTTCATAGGCTTTGCTGACCTGGCTGTCCAACCACTACTACCCAAAAGCATTTAAAGTACAGTAGTTGATAAATAAAAATTCACCATCCCAAGTTACACAATATTAATGCTAAACCTATGTAACTTTGATGTGGTGCCTGTCTGACATTCTCTTGAAGTCCACAAACACAAAGTGAATTTACAGCCTCCTTCTGCCATGGCCGTCTCTGGAGAATCTGGCCAGATTTCCAGCAAGTTGGATATTTTTTGTTTTTTTACCAGATGTTGTGAAAGCTGTTCTCCCTTTGCATCTAGCCATGTTTCTAAGTCTCAGAAAGTGACAAATGTCATCAAAGTTATATAATAACATGCATATTTAATAGCGATGTTATATTATACTCATCATCAAACGATTCCTTGACATTAAGATGAAAACATCTGCAGATGTGTGAAAGGCTGTTTTCACTTTAATTTTCAATGTTGTACGCTCCTCCTGGGAAAAGGAGTTCATCTCTCATACAGTACATGCATACTTGCCAATTAAACAAAGATAAACTGTTTTCCTCCTTATTAGTGTAGGCTTCTGCCTGGTTGTTAAAAATAAAAGCAAACTGTTATTTCAGCAAACTTGGTAACATATAAATGCTGAATTTGAAATGACTAATATGATAGAGTTTTTAATAACAGGCATAAGCACAGTGCAGACATAGGGGCCGATTCAGAGTGAATGGAGTTACACAGTCGTTGAGCCGTTCGCTCCAGGAAGTGCGGAATGGGGGGCAGGCAGGGGGCGGCAGTAGGGGAACGTCAAGTGTTTTATGGGCATCCCCATGAAAATGCTGGAAATTCCGCGGGTCGATGCCTGCTCAGTGCAGATGGCTGATGCCACATGATGACAGCACACGCATCTGTTTTGGTGATTTTTATTACTGAAGGGGAGAAAAATCAATTGATTTCTCACTCCTTTGTCTGCATGAGAGGGGATGTGTTCTCGTACACAGCCCCTCACATGCTAGTGAGTTGATTTGGGCAGTGTGGGCAGCAGGGGCAGTCGTTCAGCAGGTTGGAGGGTGTGGCTGATCTGTTTGCTAGGCTGTGAGTATATGCAGTCTAGCAAACAGGTCTGAATCAGGCTAGAACACAGTGGGCTTATGTGAGTGGTGGGAAATAACATATCTTAAAGTGTGGTTATTTGAGTATGGGGTTATAAAGTCCACGTCCAGAATGTTGATACCAAAATGTTGACATGGTCTGGATGTCGGCATTGAGAAAGTTGACTTGGACAACTTTCCACAAGATACTTGGGGGTAACCTGTGCACTGTGCTTTGTTCGGTGCTAGCGGCGGCACCAGCCATTTGACCTGGTGCGGCTAGTTTTGATAAGTATACAAGAGGGTAGTGGTGCCGCGCTCTGCCCCTATAGTCCCTTTTGTTGGTGTGGTGTGCAGGGACAAATGATGAATGGAAACTGTGGTCTGTTGTGAAAAATAATGTGACTTTACTCAAAAAAACATAAACATTGTAAGCATTCCAAACGTTTGTTACAGATATGTTTATACAATGTATGTCACCACGTATATTGCCACAAGATAACACAATGCAATGGGGATAGGAGATATAAACAGATTACAAGTGTGGACACATAAACACAGAAGTAATACTCTATATCTCGTGGTGTTGGGGGTACTTGGGCGGTATAAACACCAACAAAAGGGACTATAGGGGCAGAGCGCGGCACCACTACCCTCTTGTAAACTTTCCACAAGAGAAGCAACATACAACTTAACTAGGATAGACAAGCAACCTTTGCAAACACTTATTATATTTTTATTTACAGTGACATATACTGTATACTGCACAAATATTACTCAGAGCTTTACAGTCAATAGTTTAATCTATCACACTGGTCCCTGCCCCACAATAACTATAGACCAGTGTATTTCAACCACTGTGCCTTGGCACACTAGTGTGCCTTGAGCTGTTCTCAAGTGTGCCCCCAGATCTAGAGATGCCCAAACCAGTTTACAGCCACCACCAGTTCAACTGTTATTTACTGGTCTTTTCTTTTCATGTAAAGGACCAATGTATTTTATTTTTATTACCTGTGGGGACCAGTGTGATTGTTTTTTATATGGGGGGCCATAAGGTTTTTTTTTTTCCTGTGGGGGCCAATGTGTTTTGCCCTGTGGGGATCTCATGGTGTGCCTTGGCAATTTTTAAATCTTATTTAGTGTGCCGCAAGGTAAAAAGGTTGGAAATCACTGCTATAGACATATGTTCCTTATCCCATAGATTATAAACAACTTCTTTTTAAGTCTCCTCTCCAGGGCACTGCAAGGGCAGGGTCAAATGATCTTGTCATTAGGCTCTGCCCCCAATTTAAGGAAGGCACTGATTTGTGGGTCCCGTGTGATGGAGCAGAGTTAAATTACACAATGCAGGCATTTAGCCCCTTACCACTGCTTGGATGATTGTCAGTGAGTAAAATACAATCACTAGGACACTGGAGAGCTTCCTACACTTCTGGGACTGCAGGGGGCTACCCACAAAAATCAGAAGCCTCCCACAGCTTCTGGGAGGGTAGGCAAGTATGACATAGATACATACATACTCATTTGGGGTTATTTTTTGTATGAACTCTTTGATTGCCAATGTTGCTGTGAGAATGTGCAAAATATCCACTAAAAATATCGGCCTCACGAACAGTGACTGTTTTCTTGGGTTTTCTTGCCGGCAATAACTCCTCAGTGACTGCACTGTTACATGACCATACAGCACCCAGCTTCTGTCTCTAAGGAGGAGCTGGAAGAGTAGAGAGAGACCCTGGGGGCAGCTCTGAGTCCTAGCTACAGCCCTAGAGCAATGAAAATGTGATATCTCTTAGTTTCCATGCCCCTCCTTATGAGGAAAAGCTCCCTTTTTAATCAGCATGCATATGGATACTCATTGGGACATTCTGTGTCACCAACCTTAGTGCTGCCAGTGCCTACAAGGGACCCACTTTGAAGTCAATAAAGGCAACAAAATCCCATATCAGTGTCCTTGCACCCAAACTGCTATTGTTTCCTGCCAGAAATAGCCACCAAAAGAACCTTAAAGGCAAATAACGCACAAAAGGGTGGCCGGGGAAAATTTTGCAGTCAAAAATGGTTGGGCATGAAATACCAGCACTCGAGATCCTGACCAATAAATTTACAGTACGATTCTGGCGGTTAGAATCCTGATGTATTGGGGTACTACTAACCCACCACTCCTGCAACCTAAACTCACTGTTGCATATGAATTTTATACTTGTTCAAAGTTTTGTGTTGTGCACAAAGCAGTTGACAACTTAGTGCATTGAAATGTAAACATTTTTGCTACCAGATCTTATCGAGGTGTATGGGTCATTGGATTGACCTATATTAGTTTGACATGCATTGTGTTGACTACTGAAGGTCAATATGGCTTAGGTCGACACATAAAATGTCAACCTTTTGACCGTTGATCTTTCCATTGTCGAGCTAATGCTTGTGTCAACCTTCCAAACCTGGTTGTCAACCCTATGCATGTCAATCAGAATAGGATCGAACTAATGAGCGTATCCCTTTATTGAGTGCAGCAAATAGGAGGTTATTCTGGTTGGTGCGTAAATTTCCGAATTCTTTCGGAGCGGTCCATACGCCACGCTGTGCGGACATCGTACGAAGAAACGCCCACCGGTCCTCCGCATTCGGACGGACTCACACTTTAAGAACAGGGCGTGTTTACGGACGACATCCAAACTTTGCGTGTGCGGTGGACACACACATATTCTGCACGGTCTTACAGCGTCAGAACGGACGGGAACCTGCCCGTACACACCGATGTTATTGGTGAATGTAAAAGTGACATGGATATTTAAATTAGTGATAGCAAGTTCTGTCCATTGCTTGCAGTGTAAATGTGTGTAAAAAATGAAGCCGTGCTTTGAGCATATATTTGTGTGTTTTGTAATGGTCTATTTAAGCTGCAATGGTTCCAATTGAAGCAATAACAAGAGTGTAATTAATGAGTAATGAGTAGAGGAGTGGATTGTATTGTGTTCAGCTGACATTGGTTCAGGTGCGGCCGTACTAATTGGGCGTTCGAATGCCTAGCGCATGACCGAGTGGTGTCCGCAAAGCAATACTTGCTTATGGAGACCGCATATTTTCTGCCTTTTGGTTCATTTGCAGTCGGTGTTCTGTCCGAATGCACGCCTACCAGAATTAGTGCACTCCCTCGTGTAGGCCCATGTTTATGCCCAGTTTAGCCCACTTTGAAACTACGCCCTTGTGCAGTTCCGAATGACGCCCATATTACGCCCATATTTCACGAGTGAATGCGGTGCACTTTTCTGTACGGTATTAGTGAGAACAAGTACGGAGACCTTGCGTGGCACATGCGCATAGCATTGCCCACGCATGCGCAGACGGCTAAAAAACACCATCCGAAAGAATTCGGAAATTTACGCATCGACCAGAATAAGGCCCATAGTGAGATAAGTGAGAGGCAATCTAAATAGTGATGATTGTGGATGTGAGAATACTGTTTTGGGATATATAACGTTTATCTCAGTTATAGGGTATTGTCAGATCGGACACTGAAATATTGACAGAACCTTATAGCATCATCTATAGTCAGCCACACAGTAAATGCATGTTTTTCTGCCAATTTTTGTCCTGCATGGAGTAATCCCTGATAGGTGTAATGAGTGAGGGTATAGTTGGTAAGATACATATCATTGTATGTTTTAGAACAGATAAATAATAACCTGGCATTTCTGGAGCAAACATTTTACTATTAAAGATTAACAAGTATTTACATTTGTCTTGTTTGGATTTCATTGTGATTCAGAAAATGATGTACATTAAATTGATAGATCCACTGAAGTCAAATATCTAACTACTTTAATAATTAAAATCCAATATGGGAGTTCAAAGAATTCTCTTTGACCTCATTTTTAAAACATACATCCACCTGTGCACTGTGCTGTGAATGAGAGAAAGTGAGGCACATGCTTAGAAATCCATCACTTTGTGGACCGGAAAAACCTATCAGAGAAAGTATTGTATTTGAATTAGAAAGTATTGAATTATAGATTTGTCAATGATTGAATTGATGGATCCCAGATGAAATACTGATGGCACTACAGAACAACTTTACTTCTTTGAGTGAGAAATTGCAAGCAGTATCAGTATCTAATAATGTTATACATTGTCAATACACATAACCCTATTAGGCATTGTCTGACATTGAAGAATGACTTTTAGGTATACTGAATGCATTATCCAAGGCCCTGATTCAGATGTAGAAACAAAGAGCATCTTTGGACCCAGAGGCGGTGCTCAAATATTCTAATGCTGCAGGAGGCATCTGTAGGAAAAATGCCTTCAGCATGCAGTACTGATCAGTGTTCTGTGTCTACGGATTACCATTGGGATGGTCGCAGCCCTCAACCATTTGAGCTAGCTTCAGCTTACTCAGACTGGCCACCTAAATTCTTCAGCCAGGGGTTCAGAAATCTGTGCCCAAACATGCAGGGGGAAATTTACTAAGACTAAGAATCTTACTAAGACTAAGAACATTATTTTCCAGATGGGATGTTGCTATAGGCAACCAATCAGATACTCTCTATCTTCTAGATAATGCTAAATAAATTATATGTAGATTCTAAATTGGTTTCCCATAGCAACACCCTATAGAAATAGAACTCACATCTTAGTAAATTCCCCCTGCAGAGTCTTCCTTCTCCGCTCCAACAGGCCCTCATTTTATAGAACAGTTCTCATCACCGCCCCATTGTCAATTATGCTGCGGTTAACAGGGAGACTTTAAGGTCTCTATGACACAGACTTGAAACGTTTCACTGATGCATACTGACTATTGAAGCTTGACCAAAAAAGCAGAGTAGGCACCAGCTTATGGGCCCAAAGGCAAAATAACAAAATACTATTGATTGAATCTTGAAATAAAATTACAAAAAACTTTCTTAAAAAGAAACAAAAACTTTGCATTAAAGACTTTATAGAGAAAATTCTGTATTAATGTAATGTACTCATTGACAACTTAAAGTACACAAAACATAGAGATCATATACAAATGACAGTTTCGAGATCGTAAAGTTTTGATTTGTTAAATTGTATTAGGAGATCATTTGCATGGGGCAACAATTTGGATTGGGGGACTCCAAGATTCCAAGATATTGTGTGACTAGGGTCTTCACAGGGTTTAATCTGGCACATTTTTAGTGCAATCTGTTTTATTGAGTAATAAAGACCACAATCAACGTACGATGTACACATGGCAACAAAGAAGTTATGCATTTCTTGACACAGCGAGATAGTAATAAGCAGACAATCACAATAATAACATAATCAAGGATCAAGTTCTGCACATGTGTAACATTACAATATCAACAGTATATATAAAAAGGTTAGATCGCAGACCAAAATAGAAGAAAGAAAAATCTGAAAAAGGACAAGAGAAAGGAAGAGGAAAGAGAAGAAGAAAGAGGGTGGGAAGACGATAAGAGGTTCAACTGTTTTAATGAAAGGAGGATACATGTTTGCTATACAGTGTATGTAGGGGTTTCTTTAAAAGCTAGCCAGCCAAACCAGATGGATGTATAATCGGAAGAGGGCAAGCTCATAGAAGTGGTTAGATCTTCTATTAGCATATATTGATCAATTATTTTATACTGAGATGTGTATATCCATCAGGTTAAACAACCAACATTCAGGTGTATCTGGCAGAGTCAGGCTGGTGATGGAGCATGGTTAATTAGGATAGGACATGACCACCAAAGGTGTAAAGTCTATGCCACAATGCCAGCATGTAGCAAGCAGAGCCGGAAATATATGATGTACAGTATTTGTAGTGGGCAGCGGTACCAGCGAGCAAGGTGTTTATACTGAGTTGCTAAGACTAAGAGTGACTGGGAACTCACTGAAGCATAGGAAAAGATGCAGGCCCATTGGACTTCAGATTTCATCCCAGCTCCTCCTGCCAGGCCGAAACATATAAGGGTAGTGTATTAGAAGGATTCAAATTTAGTAGGAGTCCACCTGGGGCTATTTATTTTAAATGAGGTGATATAGTGATGAGCCTGGAGGCAGAGCCAGTATGAACGTGGCGAAAGGTGAGACTCCTGTTGCATATCAGCAAATGACCATATATCACGGTCTGTAAGCCGTGACATCCAGGGTCTAGATGGTCCCCAAATAAATTGTCCCACTACCTACCTTGTAAACATCTAAAGAAAGAAGACAGGATAAAAATAGGTAAGGCTTGTAGCAAGTATAGGACCTTAGGGAGAATATACATTTTGATTACATTCAGTCTGTCTATCCAGGATAATGTTAATGGTGACCATGTTTGGAGGTACTTTTTGATCTGCTCTAGCAAGGGAAGAAAATTTACACAAAACAGGGTGTCAGAATAACACTTAAATATTTAAGTTGGGATGGGTGCCAAAGAAATGGGAAGGATGATCTAAGACCACATATAACAGGGTGGGGCATATAAATGCTCAATCCTACAGATTTGGTAGAGTTGATTTTGAGATCTGACACTTGACTAAACCAATCAACTTCATGCATAAAGACAGGGAGAGAAGTCACTGGTAAGGATATAATGGGCAGAAGATCATCAGCACGTAGCGACAACTTGTACTCATGACCACCAACCTGAAAACCCTTAATATTCTCAGCAGACCGGATCGCCATCGCCAATGCCTTCATGCATAAGACAAAAATAAGGGGGGAAGCGGACACCCTTGGCGTGTACCATTTCTAATGGAAAAAGGTCTGACAGGGCTCCATTGACCTGAAACTGGGCAGAGGGAGAGTGGTAAAGAGAAAGAATCCAGTGTAGGCTATAGAGTCCTAAGCCTAGACGATGAAGAATTATGGGTATTCCCTTACTAGTTGCATGATAAATAAGATCTATAACCTTAGTGGTATTATCCTTGGCTTCCCTACCACGTACAAAGCCTGCTTGATCCCCGTGAATTAAGGTTGGAAGAAGTTCGACTAACCTATTAGCAAGTAATTTTGCATATAGGGCCTTATTCGAGTTCACTCTTTCAGACAAAATCCTTCTTAGATGGACAAAACCATGTGCACTGCAGGGGGGCAGATGTAACTTGTGCAGATCTAATTAGATTTGGGTGGGGTTTTACTTCAAAGTGAGATCTATATTGCAGTGTTAAAATAAAGCAGCCAGTATTTACCCTGCAAAGAATCACCAAAAAATCACCAAATCTATTTCTATCTGTACATGTTACATCTGCCCCCCTGCAGTGCACATGGTTTTGTCCATCTAAGAAGGATTTTGTCAGAAAGAGTGAACTCGAATAAGGCCCATAATGTAATATCATTGTTAAGGAGGGATATAGGTCTATAGCTGGAACAGTCTTTAACATCTTTGGGAATTATAGATATATGAGCTTCCAGCAACTGGGGAGAAAATCATGTTTCAGCAGAAATTGCATTGCAGGCTTTTAGAAATAGGGGCATACTTGGGGAGCGATGTGTCTTGTTGTATCTCACTAGAAATCCATTTGGGCTTGTACTCTTCCCAATAGGGGTGGATGACAAGGCTTAGTCCAGTTCTTCATTAGTAAATCAGTTCAAGATAAATCAAATCGTCCTCTGCAAGTTGCAGGAAGTCCACAGAGGACAAATAGGCCTGAACAGCTTCAGAGGAGGCAACAAGATCACTCTGAGACTGGTCTTTTCTCAAATGATAAAGAGTTGTGTAGTAATTTTGGAATGCATTTGCAATTTAAGAAAAAATGTGTGAACTGGGGCACACCCTGGATCCTGAAATGAATGCACATATGATTGTACTTGTGATCTCAGTGCCCTAGCTAGCATGGAGCCTGGTTTGTCACCCCATTGGTAGATTTTTTGTCGATATATACGTAAGTCCAGTTTAGTTCTATCCTATAAAAGCTTGTTAAGAGCCAGTCTAGCCTCAGTAAGTTGTAGCAACACAGCCCCATCTAATGAAGATTTATGGGAAGATTCAAAATGTTGAATGCGTGTTAACAGTTTTGTATGTTGGGCCATCTTTTCTTTTTTTAGTGAGAGCCTTTCCCCTGAGAACACATTTTTGTTCTTACCAGACCACCACAGGGGGAGTGTCAGGTTTGTCTTTAAAATAGATATAATCATTAATAGCATTCAAGAGGTCGTCTTTGAGACAAGGGTCATGGAGTAAGGTCTCATTGTATTGAGACTCTGGGGGGTGCTTCAGGGAAGCAAACAGAGGTGTAGACCGGAGCATGGTCAGACCATGTGATGTGATATGACCTATATGACTATCTGGAAAAAAATGTAAATATCTATGGTCGATGGAAAAATAATCAATACGGGAGTATTTAGCATGGGGGACAGAAAAAAAGGGTATAATCCCTGTTGGTAGGATGTTGAATCCTCCAGAGATCTACAAGTTGATGTTCATAAAAAGCTGATGGATTTTATGATGGTCTCTCATGGGGTTGTTAGAGGTCTTTGAGGAATAATCAATTATGGGATCAAGAGGCCAATTTAAGTAACCCCCTAAAATCAAGAAGCCCTTTCTCAATTGTTCCACAAGGCGCAGCATAGCTGCACAAAACTACCTCTGCTCTGGTTAGTGGAAATAAACATTTAGAAAAGTGTACTGCTGGTCATAAATTTTGCATTTTAAGACATGGCATCTTCCCTCCATTAGAACATGATGAGACACATCAGAGATAACAAGTCTCAAGGAGAGAAGTAAATCTACACCTAAGGATTTGCTAACCGGGTTAGCACTGCGATAGGCATGGGGGTTGTAGTGGTCCTTAAGAGAAGGGGCAACAGAAGCTTTCAAATGCGTTTCCTGCACAAATACTACATTCACCCTTTCTTGGTGGAGTTTGCGCATGAATGTGGAACGTTTCTCTGGAACGTTCAAGCCCTTAACATTATGGGAGCATAAGACTATTGCTCTAGGTTGTGTAGGAGTCATAATTTTTTAAAAGAAAAACATGTACTAATAGAATCACCTCCTGTTTCCCATTTGCTTCAAGAGTGGACTTCTGTTTCCATTGTTATGTTTTTTTCTTCAAATCACTAAGTGTTCTTTTGCTTCCAATTTCCCCTTCTTTTCTTTTGCTTTCTTTTTCTTTCTCTCTTTCTCGCTCTCCCTACTCTCCCTTCTCTTCTCAGTCATCTAACTCATTTGTATATCTGGTTGTTTGGAAATGGATTAATGCGCTGGGTGCTGCCTGATCCTGTCTAGTGAATATGTCACCACATATACAAGAACATAGGAAAAAAGGAAATGTACTGACAGTTTTTTTCAGGCACTCCACTCTATTACAAATTCAATGATGTATCCCGATGGTGTTCCTCAATAAAGAAGGAAATAACCAAAATAGTGTGTTACCCCAATAATTTGAATATCACACAAAAGAATCCCCAAGTGGGGAACCGTACCCTCTATTTAGGTCCACTTTTTCAAGCAGACCCTCTGCGCTCAATTGGAGGGAGTTTTCCACTCCGGGTTGCAATCTTCTATTTATTTCGTATGGATCACCATGTAGATAGAATAAAGATTTGCCTCCAATGGTGAAATACAGTTTTATTCTATAAAATACAAGTTTCAAATACAAAAATGGGTGCACATGATGGACTCTCACCAGAATCAATTGTCCACAATACTGTACAAAACAGAAAAAGGATGGAAAACCACAGGCGTCCCTGGATGCTGGGGATGGAAATTCTCCTGGTGATGGGTCCACTGGATGCAAGTCCCTGCTTCCAATGCGTTTCAAACAAATTTTGTCCTTTCTCAAGGCATAGAGACTCTTTCCCATGAGAGGTTATTTATACCTCTCTATCCACTTAACAAGGTAATGCCTAATTCCAGACATGGATTCGCTAGCCCACTAATTCCTATGTAAAACAAAAGTCGAAGGTGGATTCATGTTCCGGGACATGTGAGCAGGCAGCCGCCCTTCCCTCACATGTTTTCCTTAATTGCGGCGTTTTCCACAGTACACTGACGTCCGCCGGAAGTGGTGCATCAAGACCGTGCCGGAAGTCTCTCTTGTGATCCCGGAAGCAGCTTGCGTTCCATTGCCGCGTACCGGAAGTCCTCTGCGTTCCACCGCCATTTTGCCGGCGAAGATTGTATCCCCAGCTTTATTATTCCCCGCACAAGTCCCCAATCCATCACGTAATTTGATATATGGGGAAATCAAAGAGAACAGGATTAATATACCTCAAATCCAGGAGTATTGCACATATTATCGTCATATTTAGTCCATACAGTGAGAACTTTAAAAGAGATCAGAAAAAATGATAAAAATAATGGAGGAGGATTAAAAACACTTAAAATCTGTCCAATCCATAAAATAATTCCATTTATAAAAACCATTTCAACTCGAAGTCTTTGTTAAGACCATTTGGGGCTAATGTTTTGTATTGATATATGACATTCATTTATTTTTTGGCCCATTTTGTGGCGATGTTACCCCCTCTGTCTCCTATTGTGATCTTCTTAATAGCAGCAACATTTTTTATGAACTTTGGGTCGCAATTATGTTCTTTTTTAAAGTGCATTGACAGTGCATGTATTTCTCGGCCTTTCCTGATATTACATAGATGTTCTCCTAATCTGATTTTCAGAGATCTACTTGTACGTCCAATATAAAATTTGTCACATGTACATTCAATCACGTAGACAATGTTGGTGGAATGACAGGTTAAAAAGTCCTTGATATTGCACTGTTGTCCATTGATCTGTAATTCGGTAAGTTTCTTCCCGAATTTATTGGTCACGCATTTGCACCCAAGGCAGGAGCCACACCTAAAGAAACCTTTAGTTGACACAATGTCTCTTTTAGGTGAGCTTGGTAGAAGACTTTTGGTTAGCTTAGATTTTAAGTTAGGTGCTCTCCTGAAGATGCATTTAGGTTGATTCGGTAAGGACATGCCTATGATTGGGTCTTTCTTTTGGATTGACCAATGTTTCCCCAAAATGGCCTTAACATCACTGTGTTGTGTTGTGAAATCAGTGATGAAAGACCACTTAAAGGTATGTTTCTTACATATCTCTTTCTTTGTAAGGCATTCTTTCCTATCCAGTGTTTTTGACTATTGCTTTCTCTAATTCTTGTTTATTATAACCACTTGATAAAAAATTATTTTTCATCTCTTCAGCTTGTTTTTCAAAGACTTTTGGCTCTGTGCAATTTCTCTTTAGTCGTTTAAATCGACCCGTTGGTATCGAGTCTAGCCAATCTCATGGGAAAGAGTCTCTATGCCTTGAGAAAGGACAAAATTTGTTTGAAACGCGTTGGCAGCAGGGACTTGCATCCAGTGGACCCATCACCAGGAGAATTTCCATCCCCAGCATCCAGGGACGCCTGTGGTTTTCCATCCTTTTGCTGTTTTGTCTACAGTATTGTGGACAATTGATTCTGGTGAGAGTCCATCGTGTGCACCCATTTTTGTATTTTAAACTTGTATTTTATAGAATAAAACTGTATTTCACCATTGGAGGCAAATCTTTATTCTTTCTACATGGTGATCCATACAAAAGAAATAGAAGATTGCAACCCGGAGTGGAACACTCCCTCCAATTGAGCGCAGAGGGTCTGCTTGAAAAAGTGGACCTAAATAGAGGGTACGATTCTTTTGTGTGATATTCAAATTATTGGGGTAACACACTATTTTGGTTATTTCCTTCTTTATTGAGGAACACCATCGGGATACATCGTTGAATTTGTAATAGAGTGGAGCGCCTGAAAAAAAACTGTCAGTACATTTCCTTTTTTCCTATGTTCTTGTATATGTGGTGACATATTCACTAGACAGGATCAGGCAGCACCCAGCGCATTAATCCATTTCCAAACAACCAGATATACAAATGAGTTAGATGACTGAGAAGAGAAGGGAGAGTAGGGAGAGCGAGAAAGAGAGAAAGAAAAAGAAAGCAAAAGAAAAGAAGGGGAAATTGGAAGCAAAAGAACACTTAGTGATTTGAAGAAAAAAACATAACAATGGAAACAGAAGTCCACTCTTGAAGCAAATGGGAAACAGGAGGTAATCCATGCTCCAAGGGCAGTTTACGGAATGACCCATCTGGGGAAGAGTGGCCGTAGCCAGCAACTCAGAAACAAAATATAAAACATATAATCTCATTATAGCAATAATGAATAAGTGTGTCAATAGAGAATTACATAAACACTTTAGCGAAGTTGGGGTAGCATGGAACACTAACAAGGAAAAGCAGGAGTACTAGATAGACAATGAGACCACCATACTGTTACGGTAATCTCTTATGTGCCAAAGGGTGTTCGAGTGGAGGGTGTAGAAGCAGGTCCACGTTTACGGCCAGTGACGGGGTCCATGAAGCATGAGCAGCTGGAGGATTAGGAGTATCTAAACGAGAATATAACTGGGACCAGTCCATTAGTGATGGTGTATGGATGGAGAGGGAAGAACAAAATGACTCCACATCATCAGGTGATTGTAGCATGATCTGGAGGCCTTCATGATTAACCTGGATGCTTAGTGGGAAGCCCCAGCAAAACCATATATTCTTCTGCTTGAGTATATCAGTGAGGTGCTTGAGGAGCTTGCGTTGTTGAAGAGTATGCCACAAGAGATAAGGATATATTTGGATCTTCGAGCCATTAAATTCAAAACCCTTTAATTTACATCTTATTCAAGATGTCTTCCTTAACATGATGGTAGTGTATGCGGCATATGATGTCTCTTGGTGTTTCTGAAGGAAAGCCTACAGTATGTTATCTGGTGCAGCATCAATGATCTCAGTGAGTATTTTTGTAAGGGAGTCAACAGTACCCGGACCTTGGACATCTTCAGGAAGACTGAAGATTGTTTTGTATATTTTACCGTTTTCCTGGTCATCTAGCCACTGCTGGATAGTTCTCAATTTTTGAGCATGGGTTGAGACCGTATTGCAGAGTTGTCTTCGAAATGGGATGCAGGCAAAATCCCGACGGTCAAAATCCTGACAGGGTCAAAATCCCGAATGGGTCATAATACCGACAAGGACAAAATCCAGACATTTAATATACCGACAAGGACAAAATCTAGACATTTAAAATCCAGACAAGTTTAAAATACCAACATATAGAATATACAGGTGAAACTGTCAACATTTAGTCGTCAGGTCGACATGGTTTTTTTCACAGTTTTTTGACCCGACATGTGCCAGCAGGCGGTATTTCATGCCCTACCATCCACTAGGGCGTGGTGGGAGAATAAAATAGTGTGCCGGAAGCATTGCGAGTGAAGCGAGTGATGCGAGGGGTGCGGTTCACCTCCAACTGTGTCCATGTCGACTGTGTCGACATTCGGGTAAAAAAACTGTGAAAAAACCCATGTCAACCTCGCGACCTGTCGACCCAAAGTCATGTTGACAGTTTTACCTGTACATTCTATATGTCAGTATTTTGACCGTGTCAGGATTTTAAATGTCGGGATTTTGTCCTTGTCAGTATTGTAAATGTTGGGATTTTGTCCTTGTCGGTATTATGACCCATTCGGATTTTGACCCAGTCAGGATTTTGACCGTCAGGATTTCATACCGAATCCTTTGAAAGAATCAACTTCGGTCAAGTGGTCTTCAACATCTAACACTTGGTGGCGCCAATCTTTTGTTAAAGGTCCAGAAAGTCTGGTTTCGTTGGAAGGTCCTTTTTGGTTGGAAGAGAGTGAAGATGAGCCAAGATAGCGGCCATAGTGGGTTCCTGTGAACTTGCAGAGCCATCAGATGGCAGGGATGCCATTGTTACAGAATCACAGGATATAGAAACATCAGGGTTAAGGCTTGTGTCAGCATTGAGAGGGTCAGGAGAAAGGTAGCGAAACAAATCAGTTTGCAAAGGCATGACTGCAGATTTCTTGGCACCAGATGACTGCCCCCCTTTTCTGTTTTTTCCCATTAATAACACAAGGTTCAAGTGAAAAAAAGGCAAAGTTGTAGCAGAGTGCGAACCATGCAATATCAACAGGCAACAGAACAAACAGATTAACATGTTGTATGTCTCCAAGTCTCGGCTACGGGCCACCACTTCCCATTTTGTGTGGGTGGGTTAAGGGCAGGGGCCATGGCTCAA
Organism: Crinia signifera; assembly: GCF_055691185.1. Classification (NCBI taxonomy): domain Eukaryota; kingdom Metazoa; phylum Chordata; class Amphibia; order Anura; family Myobatrachidae; genus Crinia; species Crinia signifera. The sequence goes on along the minus strand of NC_139219.1, from coordinate 240,193,182 downwards.
GGACAGTCAGATGAACAGCTCAATAGATTGGTAGATATACAGTGGTGAGCATGTCAACTATATATGGAGAGTGCAAAGGATCCGAAGAGTTATGATGAAAACAATGCGCAGCAATAGTATTGGCTTAACTTGAAAGACAAGGAGCAAGTAGTTTAACCTTCTAATGCCTGTATAGATTTTTGTAGGAGAAAGGACCTCTCGATTATGGAGGGAGCTGAGTAGCATGGAGTACAGTGACCTGGAATGATAGGGAGCAGCCTGATGAGGACTGTTAATGGATATAATAGCATATGACTGGAGGCAGCAAAGTGCTGAGTTCCCTGCCTACAACCGAGTCAGGGGCTGCAGGGGTCAATAGAGCTGTACTCTCTTAAAAATGTGTTTCTGCAGCAGACCAGCCTGTGTGAAGAGGGGTGCTCCCCCGCAGCAGCACAGTCCAGCACTCAGCAAAAGTGCACCCCACCCTCAGCAGGTATGCCCAGCACACTACAGCAGCAGGATAGCTCAGTCAATGGGGAGAGTGCACCGCCGTTTCGGGACCGCCCAGCTGCAAGGGAGAGGGAGCCGGTGCAACAACAGAGCAGACCATGAGCAGAGGACCGCATCACTGCAGCAGCACCCCCAGCCAACTGTGAGCCACCAAGGTAAGTACCGACCGTGAGTCTCTGAGGAGGCACATGCACTCACCAGCTTCAGTGGGGATACCTGGGTAGAGGGATAGTCACTAGAGATGGCTAGTGAATCGCTGCCATAACTCAATGACTCTAATCATTAAGCTGAATGCGTGGTTCGAGACACTCACTGTTGGATGAGTCGAAACAGCAGCAGTAGCAGTGTGGCTGTTTAACTCTGGCTGAGAAGAGAAAGTTTTTGTGCATATTTAGTAACTGAGATGCAACCAATGGTTATTAATAATATATAAACATAACACTGAATCTATGTTAGTATATTATTAACAATCATTGCATAAGCACTGCACAATCACTATTAAACTGAGCCTCTGCAACTCACTAAATGTGTTGTGAGCCCAGCACCATCTCTCTCTGTGACTGCAATTCTAAATGAGTTGTGAGCTCAGCCACTGTCTTACTTCCTGTCTTCCAGAGCACACTGAGTGGCTGAGACTGTGCAACTCAGTAAATGTGTTGTGAGCCCAGCACTGTCTCCCTGTGCCTGCAATTCTAAATGAGTTGTGAGCTCAACCACTGTCTTACTTCCTGTCTTCCAGAGCACACTGAGTGGCTGAGCCTCTGCAACTCAGTAAATGTGTTGTGAGCCCAGCACTGTCTCTCTCTGTGCCTGTAATTCTAAATGAGTTGTGAGCTCAGCCACTGTCTTACTTCCTGTCTTCCAGAGCACACTGAGTGGCTGAGACTGTGCAACTCAGTAAATGTGTTGTGAGCCCAACACTGTCTCCCTGTGCCTGCAATTCTAAATGAGTTGTGAGCCCAGCCACTGTCTTACTTCCTTTCTGCCCTGCACACTGAGTGGCTGAGTCTCTGCAACTCAGTGAATGTGTTGTGAGCCCAGCACTGTCTCTCTGTGCCTGCAATTCTAAATGAGTTGTGAGCTCAGCCACTGTCTTACTTCCTGCCTTCCAGCACACTGAGTGGCTGAGACAGTGCAACTCCCTGAGTATGCTGTGAGCCCTGCACTGTCTCTCTGTGCCTGCAAAACCAAATGAGCAGTGACCCAAATCACTGATTCAACACACTTCACTTCACTGAGCCTTGTGTCTCAACTCATTTCAATGAATCGTTTTGCCCATGACTAATAGTCACTCCAAGGCCGCCCAAGATCCCCGTTGTCTAGCTTCCGGGTGGGCACTTCCGGCAGTGGGCTGAAAAATGTAGCTCCCGGCTTTAGGGAGTGAAGTTAGGCTACAACCTGCAAGGGTCCAGGAGGGACCCCTCCCCAGCTCTGCAGTCTCAGTCCGCACTAATAAGGGGGGTGATAAAGGGGCATTGAGCTGACTGTAAGGATTTCATTCTAAAAAATTAAAGTATATTTGGCCATCCAGGCCAGGAGCTCCAGTAAGGCACTGCTGTCCCATTTGCCTGCCAAGCCACGTCCCCTCTCTCCTGGCACTAATTTTTAGTTCTGTCTGTTATCCATTAAACCTACTGTATATAAAGCCTTTTGGGTGTGGCATAGAAGCCAGCCTTGCTGCATGTCAGTCTCTGTGGGCAAGTGCAATTGATAATAATAATTGCATTTTGTGGTTAAATAAAATGTATTTCTAGGACTTACAGAAATTGGATAATCCATGATGTGGGCTGCAAGCTTAAGTATTTTAATTAAAATAGGAACTAATACATCAAACTTTAATTTTGTTACAGATATACAGGTCTGTAAAAGTGAGGACGAGCACTGACAGCAACTGTCATTTTGTTTCTATGACGCAGACAGAACTGTCAACTTGATTTTTTTTTTACTATAATTAGATCCCTGTGAGCATGTTAGCATGCTACCTGAGCAGAACAGAAATTCTATCTTAGAACACAATTACACCAAAACGGATATACTTGGTGTGGCATAGTTGGCATAGGAAATAATAACATGGCAGAAATATGTAGCGAATATAGCATAAAAGCGAATACTTTGCATACAATTGTAAAAAAAAATAAGGAAGACATACTGTAGGAACAAATGCCTATGACATTTGGAAAGTGCAAAGAGTTCTCTGTGATTTAGCTGAGTGGTTTATAAAGTAGCGTTATTTAAAAAAAACAAAAACGACATAAATCTCTCAGCTAAAATCCATAATGTGAATATGAGACAAAATGTCTCATCATAACATCAATATGCCATAATACTCAGATACTATTATATCACAGACTTAGTTTATTTCTTGACACAGTGCCAATTTATTTGTTTTCCAAGTTACGGGAAATTTCCTTCGATATATATACATTTTTCAGTATTCGTCATCTGCATAGTAAAAATCTAGATTTTTAATGTTGAAAGCTAATTTTAATATGTAAAAGTTATTTTCTAGGCTTAATTTACATAAATTGATAAATGTAAAGAATCGTCTTGACAAATGTGTATGTGACTAGCTTAAATGGACAAAGGCAATCAGAGGAACTTTTTCAACAAAAGTATATTCCCTGCTGTCCAGGCTGATCGGGACGCCGCTGTCTTTGATCCATAAAACATTGATACAATTTTTTTCAACGTTTTCTGAATCAGACTTTTTATAAAAAATAATACATTCAAGGACTTCTGAACTACTTATTATTGATGATTCCATAAGGCTATTTAAGATCATGATTATATTATTGGCCGCGATCTTACAACTTGTTCAAAGGCAACATGGTCACATGTTATAGCAAATAGCAACTAGCACCAGTGTAACCAGGGAACTGCTCACAGTGTAAATTGTTAAGTGTCAATAGCCGATGATATACCTGTGCGGCAGCAGACTTCAATGAATCTCTGGTCTCAGGTGGTAAGCAGGGCAGACTTGGATCACAGCACCTCTGCAGCAGTTGGATTAGTAGGCTTCAGTACTAAGTAGCCTGCATGGTGGGCTATAAGCACAACACCGACACAACACCAGCAAATAGGAGGCTTGTTTCACTGATAAGACAATAATGTCAATCTTTGTATATGGGTCTCTTGACACGTTTTTCCGTCATATAATTTGGCGGTTTCCTCAGCCTATTGTACAGGAAATATTGTATGATAGGCTGCCCCCAGTACATATTATATAATTGTGTATCTTTATTAGCATGTTTGTGGAATACTATTCTATATATAAATATATTATATGTATAAAAAATAATAATAATAAAATTTGTATATCAGCAGTGATGGGGCAATCGGATATAATATGGGCATCACGGATGGTGTAATGGTTAGCATTACTGCCTCACAGCACTAAGGTCATGGGTTCAATACTCTCCTGAGGATGGATGCCAGGTTGGTTGTCTGAAGGAAATTTGTTTTGGCTGCAGTATATCCTGATGATGGTCTGGTTTGGACCGAAACGTTACGTCGGTATGTCAGCATTTACCTACCTTATGGAATAAAAACCGTTTGAAATTTTACCAAAGTGGTGAGTGCCCTTTTCCTCCAATATATGCTTTGATGTTCAGTCATCTGTAGGAGCACCCCCCATTCAACCGGATACCTACTAGAGTGCGGACTTTACATAAAGATTATATATATATATATATATATATATATATATATATATATATATATAAGGCAATACAAATGAAGCAGCACTCTCGGGTCTTGTAACACCAATAATCAATGGCAGGACACAGCGGTCTCAAGCAACGTTTCGATATTTAATCGTCATCAGGCTCAAATACAATACAAAAACACCTTACCTATATAGCACCCCCATCACCGTGTGGTCAGGCAGCTGGCTTCCGTCCTCCGTCTGGTCATGAATGACGTCACTCTCATGCGACGCGCACCCGCCGGTGCGCTCAGACTTCCGGACCGGTTGCCATGCGACCCTGTAAACAAAGAAAAAGTGACATACATGTGAGTTTAAAACTGGATACTGGAACTACATAAGAAAACCAATTAGAGGACAAAAAATTAGAAACAGCATAAAAGAATATCCAAAGACCATTATGCTAAACAAAAGTACAGAGACTCAAACAAGTTTAAAGAAAACAGGAGAAGCTGCAGTGCTCATTTAATCCAAGTGGGTGCACCGTACTGAGACGGTGTATCCACCTGGTTTCTTGCTGTAATAAGAGTTTGGCACGGTTACCTCCCCTGATGCTAAGTGGGACTTGATCGATAATTTTATATCTCAGGGCGGCCAAACCATGACCAAACTCCCTGAAGTGTAGGGGAACCGGCTGCTCATTTGACACTTTTTTCCCTTCCAATGATTGTCGGATGGTCGACCTGTGTGTCGCCATCCGTTCTTTAAATTGCCTTGTGGTCTTCCCCACATAGAGGAGACCACAAGGCCATTAAATAACATAGACAACGTGGGTACTTGTACACGTTAAGACTTGGCGGATCGGTATTTTTTCACCTGTATGGGGATGGGATATGGTGTCACCCGTTTCCAGATATCGACATGTGGTGCAATTGATGCATTTATAGCATCCTGGTCTTTTGGTCAAAAAATTAGTTATCCCCTGCTTTTGATGTTTTGACACATCATTGCGTACAAGCCAATCTTTAAGATTGCGTTGTCGCTGAAAGCTAGGAAGAATAGTTCTTCTAGCAAAAGATTTGCTATTGGGATCTTTCTGGATTAAAGGCCACATGTCTCTAGTCATCTTAACAATCTCATGACTGACTGGACAAAATTTTTGGACAAAAGGTATTTTCTCCATCATGTCATTGGTCTTTTTGTGTGGCATCAAAGTATGTTCTCTGGGGATTGTCATTACTTTATTTTTGGCATTCAACAGATCTTTTTTGTTATAACCTCTGACAAGGAATTTTTTGATCATAAGATCAATCTCTTTTTCAGTTTCTCGTGCATCATCACATATTCTGCGTACACGTAGAAACTGTGACATAGGTAGACCTTTTTTAGTGGCTACCGGGTGTTGACTGGAATTATGGAGAAATGTATTCCTGTCAGTGGGCTTTTTATACAATCCGGTTTTGATTGTGCCATCTTTGAGAGAGATTTGTACATCTAGAAAATGTACCGAGGTGGAGCTGATCTCGTATGTGAATTTTATAGTAGAGTCCAATGCATTAATGGACTTAACTAATTCCTCAAACTCATGCTTGGGACCAGTCCATATCATGATCAAATCGTCTATGTAACGATTGAGGAAAAAGATATTTCTCGATATGGAAATGTCATTAAAGAAAAATTCTTTCTCCACCTCAAACATATAACTGTTTGCATACGCCGGAGCTACGCAAGAACCCATTGCGCAGCCCCGGCGTTGCAGGTACCAACAGTTGTTAAACAGAAAATAGTTACGGGAAAGTGTCAAACTGAGCAGTTCAATGAATAATATTAAATCAGGACCTTTGTACACAGAGCTATTACATAACAATCTGCGGGTAGCTTCCACCCCTGCCCCATTAGATATGCAGGTATATAAACTAACCACGTCAAGAGTGCACAAAAAACTGTTAGCAGGAATAGGTGGTAAATTTTGAAGTTTCAGGATCAACGATGTTGTGTCCTTTAAATAAGTGGATTGTCCTTGTACAGTGCTCTGTAAATGAAAGTCAAGAAATTGAGACACCTTGTAATACACTGAGTCCCTGGCGGCGATGATCGGCCTGCCAGGCGGGTTTATAGCATTTTTATGCAATTTTGGGATTGAATATAATACCGGTGCTGTCGGATATTCTTCATATAGGAGTTTGGCAGTAGCGGCAGTGATCATTCCTTGTTTCGCGGCATCCTCAAGAATTTTATACAGTTCACGGTTGAACATCTGTGTAGGATCTTCATTAAGAAGCTGGTAAACTTCTGTATCGTTTAGTTGTCTTAGAAGCTCGGATTTGTAGTCCTTCAGGTCCTGCACCACGATGCCTCCCCCCTTATCAGCTCCACGTATGACTATTGTGTCATCTTTACTCAAATCTTGTAGTGCCTTAAATTGGTTTTTCGTAAGATTGGATGGTGTGGGGGCAACTTTACCACCAATTTGTGCGGCTTTATAATCTTTTTCTTTGTTTACAGGGTCGCATGGCAACCGGTCCGGAAGTCTGAGCGCACCGGCGGGTGCGCGTCGCATGAGAGTGACGTCGTTCATGACCAGACGGAGGACGGAAGCCAGCTGCCTGACCACACGGTGATGGGGGTGCTATATAGGTAAGGTGTTTTTGTATTGTATTTGAGCCTGATGACGATTAAATATCGAAACGTTGCTTGAGACCGCTGTGTCCTGCCATTGATTATTGGTGTTACAAGACCCGAGAGTGCTGCTTCATTTGTATTGCCTTTGATATTCGGACTTGTCCGCGTCTCTGGCACCCGGGCATATTGTTTATTCAAAGAAACTGGGAGTGCCGGTATTCCGTTTGATTTACATTTGGTGTTGGATCCGCATACACAGGTTGCTTCCTGTGTAGAACTCATCCTGCTACCATTTCAAGGCACCCATTCTGACTGTTTTGACTCCATCCCGCCCTGGTGATTGGATACTGACTCATTTGATTACCACCTAAGTTTACTCGATATGACACAGGAGACTGCCGGCTTTAAAAGCATTGTATTGCCGATTCGTGAAACACTTACCTACTCTGATGTAGATGCTGATACCATCAGATTTAAAGATCGATTTGCACAGTCAGAGGGTCAGGAACCAGCTGAGCAATTATACACCAGACTGCTAAGACTGCGCAAAAAAGAGGTTGACTATTATTTACATGGTGTCACGCTGTCGGATTACCATAGATCAGGTCAAATTCCCAGAGGCTTTCGCATACGGAACGCACCCACCATTGGAAAACATAACCAAGAATTCTGTAGAAAGTGGGTAGCGATACTCAATAAGTGCAGCCTGGACCTGATTCTTTTGGTGATCTCTGAAGCCACAAATGAACTGACTGCAATTAAAGATAAAATTGCTACTTTTGAGTCTACGTATTTAGACACACTCAAAAACGACACGGAAACCCCATGGTTGGATAAGTTGACAAGTCAGATTAATTCCTACCGTCAAGAACTTGTTAGGTTCAAAAGGAATAAGCTTGATATTGTCCAGAAGGACTACACCGAGAACAACGTTTACTCCTGGGCTACAAACAACGCATCAGGTTATTCTAATAAAATCCGAAGAAAACCTTGGAAAGCAAGAAAGCCCTGGGGCGACACTGAGACCTCCAGTGCGGAGCAATCGACACAAAGTGAGTCAGAGGACAATAGCCAAAAGAGGAAGCCCCCTTTAGGGGTAAAGACCCGGGCAGGCCGGGTCAAACATGGCGTCCCACTAGAAGAGGAGGCCAATACCTCCGCATCCTCAAAAAACAAGAGCAAGAGCAAAACCAAAAACTAATCTTCAACTTGTTCAGTCGTGCTCTATCTGTGGATGAAATGGCTGTCCTTAGCAAGGGACTTACATTTGTTCCCTCCACACATTTCGATGATTTTCAATGGAGAATTGACTCCTACAAATTCAATAGAAAACTTTGTTTGAAAGATCATTTTGACAGGTCAGTCACCGCGAATGTAACCCCCTATGATAAATTGCCAATCAGGAACATTTCTACCTTTGATCCACCGACTAACACACAGTCGCTCAAAACGTTCAATAAAGTGATTGATTATAAAGCCGCACAAATTGGTGGTAAAGTTGCCCCCACACCATCCAATCTTACGAAAAACCAATTTAAGGCACTACAAGATTTGAGTAAAGATGACACAATAGTCATACGTGGAGCTGATAAGGGGGAGGCATCGTGGTGCAGGACCTGAAGGACTACAAATCCGAGCTTCTAAGACAACTAAACGATACAGAAGTTTACCAGCTTCTTAATGAAGATCCTACACAGATGTTCAACCGTGAACTGTATAAAATTCTTGAGGATGCCGCGAAACAAGGAATGATCACTGCCGCTACTGCCAAACTCCTATATGAAGAATATCCGACAGCACCAGTATTATATTCAATCCCAAAATTGCATAAAAATGCTATAAACCCGCCTGGCAGGCCGATCATCGCCGCCAGGGACTCAGTGTATTACAAGGTGTCTCAATTTCTGGACTTTCATTTACAGAGCACTGTACAAGGACAATCCACTTATTTAAAGGACACAACATCGTTGATCCTGAAACTTCAAAATTTACCACCTATTCCTGCTAACAGTTTTTTGTGCACTCTTGACGTGGTTAGTTTATATACCTGCATATCTAATGGGGCAGGGGTGGAAGCTACCCGCAGATTGTTATGTAATAGCTCTGTGTACAAAGGTCCTGATTTAATATTATTCATTGAACTGCTCAGTTTGACACTTTCCCGTAACTATTTTCTGTTTGACAACTGTTGGTACCTGCAACGCCGGGGCTGCGCAATGGGTTCTTGCGTAGCTCCGGCGTATGCAAACAGTTATATGTTTGAGGTGGAGAAAGAATTTTTCTTTAATGACATTTCCATATCGAGAAATATCTTTTTCCTCAATCGTTACATAGACGATTTGATCATGATATGGACTGGTCCCAAGCATGAGTTTGAGGAATTAGTTAAGTCCATTAATGCATTGGACTCTACTATAAAATTCACATACGAGATCAGCTCCACCTCGGTACATTTTCTAGATGTACAAATCTCTCTCAAAGATGGCACAATCAAAACCGGATTGTATAAAAAGCCCACTGACAGGAATACATTTCTCCATAATTCCAGTCAACACCCGGTAGCCACTAAAAAAGGTCTACCTATGTCACAGTTTCTACGTGTACGCAGAATATGTGATGATGCACGAGAAACTGAAAAAGAGATTGATCTTATGATCAAAAAATTCCTTGTCAGAGGTTATAACAAAAAAGATCTGTTGAATGCCAAAAATAAAGTAATGACAATCCCCAGAGAACATACTTTGATGCCACACAAAAAGACCAATGACATGATGGAGAAAATACCTTTTGTCCAAAAATTTTGTCCAGTCAGTCATGAGATTGTTAAGATGACTAGAGACATGTGGCCTTTAATCCAGAAAGATCCCAATAGCAAATCTTTTGCTAGAAGAACTATTCTTCCTAGCTTTCAGCGACAACGCAATCTTAAAGATTGGCTTGTACGCAATGATGTGTCAAAACATCAAAAGCAGGGGATAACTAATTTTTTGACCAAAAGACCAGGATGCTATAAATGCATCAATTGCACCACATGTCGATATCTGGAAACGGGTGACACCATATCCCATCCCCATACAGGTGAAAAAATACCGATCCGCCAAGTCTTAACGTGTACAAGTACCCACGTTGTCTATGTTATTTAATGGCCTTGTGGTCTCCTCTATGTGGGGAAGACCACAAGGCAATTTAAAGAACGGATGGCGACACACAGGTCGACCATCCGACAATCATTGGAAGGGAAAAAAGTGTCAAATGAGCAGCCGGTTCCCCTACACTTCAGGGAGTTTGGTCATGGTTTGGCCGCCCTGAGATATAAAATTATCGATCAAGTCCCACTTAGCATCAGGGGAGGTAACCGTGCCAAACTCTTATTACAGCAAGAAACCAGGTGGATACACCGTCTCAGTACGGTGCACCCACTTGGATTAAATGAGCACTGCAGCTTCTCCTGTTTTCTTTAAACTTGTTTGAGTCTCTGTACTTTTGTTTAGCATAATGGTCTTTGGATATTCTTTTATGCTGTTTCTAATTTTTTGTCCTCTAATTGGTTTTCTTATGTAGTTCCAGTATCCAGTTTTAAACTCACATGTATGTCACTTTTTCTTTGTTTACAGGGTCGCATGGCAACCGGTCCGGAAGTCTGAGCGCACCGGCGGGTGCGCGTCGCATGAGAGTGACGTCATTCATGACCAGACGGAGGACGGAAGCCAGCTGCCTGACCACACGGTGATGGGGGTGCTATATAGGTAAGGTGTTTTTGTATTGTATTTGAGCCTGATGACAATTAAATATCGAAACGTTGCTTGAGACCGCTGTGTCCTGCCATTGATTATTGGTGTTACAAGACCCGAGAGTGCTGCTTCATTTGTATTGCCTTTGATATTCGGACTTGTCCGCGTCTCTGGCACCCGGGCATATTGTTTATTCAAAGAAACTGGGAGTGCCGGTATTCCGTTTGATTTATATATATATATATATATATATACAGTATATATATATACAGAGGCTGGAGGTGCGGCACTCAAGGCTTAGATACTGATCAATAAACACACCGTGACACGGTAGATAAGTGATCAACGTTTCAAATAACTTTGTATTTTTCTTCAGGATAAAGGTCATAAAAAACACACATACCTTTATAGGTGAGTACATACAAGTGCAAACACAACGTGCCAGTGAGGAGAGGCCCGTCCTTCCGCAAGAGGGGGGTGTGACATCATCATTGTTCGTCCAGCTCAAGCTGTAGACGCTAAGTGGTTACCATAGTGATGTGCAAAAATCTACACGGACAGAAAATCAACATTTGTTAAACTCACAAATGATATACATTTCAAAGACATATAATGCATGAAGGTTATATCAATGAACGTATTTAGCAGGTAAGATACTAGTGGTTAATAGAACCAGCATAAAAGTATAATTGTCTCACAATGCGATGTGAGACAATTATACTTTTATGTTGGTTCTATTAACCACTAGTATCTTACCTGCTAATACGTTCATTGATATAACCTTCATGCATTATATGTCTTTGAAATGTATATCATTTGTGAGTTTAACAAATGTTGATTTTCTGTCCGTGTAGATTTTTGCACATCACTATGGTAACCACTTAGCGTCTACAGCTTGAGCTGGACGAACAATGATGATGTCACACCCCCCTCCTGCGGAAGGGCGGGCCTCTCCTCACTGGCCTGTTGTGTTTGCACTTGTATGTACTCACCTATAAAGGTATGTGTGTTTTTTATGACCTTTATCCTGAAGAAAAATACAAAGTTATTTGAAAAGTTGATCACTTATCTACCGTGTCACGGTGTGTTTATTGATCAGTATCTAAGCCTTGAGTGCCGCACCTCCAGCCTCTGTATGTATCGTTCCTGTGAGGGCACCGGCTGCAGCTAATACGTTGTTGTATGGGAGTACCAGACCGACATCGACTATATATATATATATATATATATATATATATATATATACAGATGGAGCGGGTCTCTTCTTTGCAGGGGATGGCGATGGCGACGCCAGCCGACGCCAGGGGACGCGCGTGCAATAATGAAGCGGCGTCCTGCTAATTGTACTCCTTTTGGGTGATTTGGTCTGAAAAAGAATGTTGGTACCTGTGCGCGCAGTGCTTTGTGTTCGGGAGTGTTTTTTTCTGCTTGAGGTGGCTGGGGAACCCCAGGTCCCGGACTATGGGTGCTCTGTCTTTGTCCTGTTCAGCACCGGCAGCTCCGTGCAGAGCAAGGCTTACCGAGCTCCAGTGATCACAGACGCTGCTCCCTGTCTATATGAGGGTCGCGGCTCTCCATTTCAGGATGCCTTGCTGTCCTTTGCGGTGACCGCTTGCCTCGTTACCGGACCCTGCTGGCTCACCCTGCTCCTCCTCGTGTTGATACTCACTACTGCCGTTACACTTGCTCCGTGTGCACCCGCCGCTCGCCTTGTCGTGGGGTATTCACAGGTATCGGTTCTCTGGTTAACTGGAAGTGACGGTGGTAATGGTCTGGACCCACCAACGCGTTTCGGCTCTTATGCCTTCTTCTAGGGAGATGGGCTTTCAGTGACAGAGCGCGGCACAACAACCCACTTCTCTATCTAGTAATGAATATGGTTGTAGATTAACCCAAATGGTTAATTTGCCTCCTAAAAAAGATTGTGTTCTAGAGCATATATGGAAAAGTAACAAAATACATTTACTGCCTTAGTAAACAGGAAAACTTAAAGAATAACACATAGCAAATCTGTCACATCAGCAGAATATCACACCTAAAATAATGTCATCCAAATCTCTGCTGATTAGTTGATTAATTAGATCTGGAATCCTTCTGAAACAGACCTTGTTTAAATGGGATTTGTGGTCATATGATATTCTCAGAGAGACAAAAACTGCTGACCTCCAAACATCCTCCCCAGAGAGGCATTTCCATTCTAATGAAGCTTGGCCAGGCTCTTAATTCAAGCATCTTTGATATTGTGACAGGCCTTTAACCAAAAGGCCTTCATCTGCCTCAATTAACAATCTAATATGTCAGGAAGACTCATAACTCCTCACATTTAAAAGAAAACATACGTTGTTCATTCTAATATCTACAGTAAACTGCACCTGATTCGTGTTAAGTTTCGATGCTGTGCCCAATGCTGAATTTAACGGATGCACCAACTGATAGTACAGGTTGAGTATCCCTTATCCAAAATGCTCGGGACCAGGAGAATTTTGGATAACGGATTATTCCGTATTTCGGAATATTTTAATATTTCAATGATGTATCTTGAAGTATCTTGCATTTATGCTGTATAAACACATCAAACACATGAAATAACCACAAATATATTTTATTTGTGCATAAAACAAGGTTTCAAAACATGAAACAAAATTTGTGTACCATGTCAGGCATTGAATTTGAATGCCGTGCAATCATTGTCTTGCACATATATAGTGCCAGTTACACATCAAGTGCTGGTACAGATGTCCCCAGTAAGTTTTTTAGCAAAAAAAAAAATTTTTTTCACTTTCTGGAATGTATGGTTTTCGGAATAATTCGGATAACGGATATTCAGATACGGGATACTCAACCTGTACCGCATAGAAAGGTGCTGAAAGTGGGGCTGTCAATCCTTGCACAGTCAGTCTCATAGAAGAACATTAGTGAAGGAGTTTGTAGGGACATTTACATAAAGTGACAGATGGGTGGCTGCTAATAGACATGCTGAGCGTTCTGATGTGTACACATTTCTGAATCAGGCCCAAAATATACTGATGTTACATTTGTTAGTCTCAGCTCCAGTATCTTTAGGTATACCACAATATGCTCTGGAGTCTACTTCATTGTTTATGGCACAAAAGGACAAGTAATTACCTACCTGACACATTGGAAAATATACCAAACACGCAAGGTACTGTAAGTACAGGAAAACCTGCATTTCACTTTGCCTTACAATAGTATAACCCACATTACAGTATGTAGGCACCTCATATTTTGATCAAAAACATTTACCATTTTTATTATACAATAAGCAGTGGTAGTTTATTAAATAGAGAATAACGCTCCTACACTTGTTCATCTTTAAGAAATTAACAGAATGTAGTATATACATTGCCAGGAAGCCACTTAATATACTGTACATTGTGCTGTCCACCATACAGTGCAGAGAACTTTCTAGCTGACACAATACAATACAGACAGAGCTGCAAGTATGGCGGTACGGGGTGGTACGGCGTACCGTTAAAAGAAATACTGCCGGTACCCCGTACCGCCATAACAAATCTGCCCCAAAGTGTTTAATGCGCATGCGCGCATATGTAAGTGGCGGGGGGCGTGGTTTTCGCCGCCCCGCCACAGCTGATTGCTTTCGGAGCGGAGGGGAGCGCATTGCGCTTCTCTCCCTCCCCTCCCTGCAGGGGCGGATTGGGCATTATAGCTACCGAGGCCGCAATGCAGTTTCCCCCGCCGTCCATAGTCTATCATTTGCAGCAGGGCACCCGGGCCAGTATGATTTCAGTGCCCGGGGGCCGGCTGTCATTTTTTAACCAACCACAGCCTTTGTTATATGAAAAATAAGCGCAGCCAATCAGCCGCTTAGCCTCTGTTACAAGGCACCTTGTAACTGAGGCTAAGCGGCTGAATGGCTGTGCTGACTTTTCTCATGCATTGCATGCTGCCGCCGCTGTTTAAAATCTGTAAACAGCACAGCGGCGGCGTAGGTCAGGTGTGCGGGCCGCGGACGGGAGCTACGCGGACCACCTGACCTGACAAGCTGACAGCTGCGATGGCAGATAGCACCTCCTCCCTTCCTCTCCTCCCCATAACCCTGCACACGGACCGCCGCTCCTTCCACGGCCCCAGCAGTCTTGTCGGATGTAGGTAATACCATGACAGCCGTCCCCAGGACTCCGCCGCCGCCCCCAGTGTTCCTTGCTACCTGGAGAGATAACACCAGACCTGTCCAAGCTCCCGGGCACCTCTGCTGCTGCTGATGATGAGGTATCTCTCTCTCTCTCTCTTTCCTTATATCTCTCTCTCTCTCTCTCTCCTTATATCTCTCTCCTTATCTCTCTCTCTCCTTATCTCTCTCTCTCTCTCTCTCTCCTTATCTCTCTCTCCATGGGCCTTATTTTGGTTCACTCTTTCTGACAAAATCCTTCTTAGATGGACAAAACCATGTGCACTGCAGGGGGGCAGATGTAAAATGTGCAGAGAGAATTAGATTTGGGTGTTATTGTGTTTCTGTGCAAGGTAAATACTGGCTGCTTTATTTTTACAATGCAAAATAGATCTCACTTTGAAGTAAAACCCCACCAAAATCTAATTCCCTCTGCACAAGTTACATCTGCCCCACCTGCAGTGCACATGGTTTTGTCCACTCGAGAAGGAATTTGCCTCTAAGAGTGAACCAAAATAAGGCCCCTTATCTCTCTCTCTCTCCTTATCTCTCTCTCCTTATCTCTCTCTCTCTCTCTCCTTATCTCTCTCTCCACCTCTCTCTCCACTTATCTCTCTCTCTCCACTTATCTCTCTCTCTCTCCTCTCTCTGTCTCTCCACTTATCTCTCTCTCCACTTATCTCTCTCTCCTCTCTCTGTCTCTCCACTTATCTCTCGCGCTCGCTCTCTCTCTCTGTCTCTCAACTTATCTATCTCTCTCTCTCCTGTGTCTCCCTTGCCTTTGTCTTTTTGTTTACAGTATGTTTATTTTGTGTATATATGTGTATGTATTTTGGGGATGCAGTTAATATCCCGGCGGTCGGGATCCCGGCGTTCAGAATCCCGACGCCGGAATCCCGACCGCCGAAATACCGACACATTCTCCCTCCGTGGGTGTCCACGACACCCCTGGAGGGAGAATAAATTAGTGTGCCGAGCGTAGCGAGGCACCGGGCCCGCTGCGTGGCGAGCGCAGCGAGCCCGCAAGGGGGGGCGATCCACTTCCCCCCTTGTCGGCATTTCGGCTGTCGGGATCCCGACCGCCGGGATTCAGTACTGAATCCTGTATTTTGTGTATGTGGACCTGAATGGATCAACAGCTGGATCCACCCCTTCTGATATTCACTAATAATGTTCTATACTAGGTTGTAAGGGGCTGCGCCCCTTTAACCTGTGAAAGGATGTATTGCGTGGTGTGCTATGGGTGGGGGTGGGGTGGTGCGGCCGTTAATGCTGTTGTGAGATTGTCGGGGGTGGTGGCGGAGATGTTGTCGGTGGGAGGTGGGTGCGTGTGGGCATTATGGCATGGGTCATATGTATTGGGTGTGTGACGCGTAACAGGCATTACTGTGTAAACTTTGGCCGCGTGCCTTCGGCGTGCAATATTCCAGCCACTCCCCCAAGTGTCATATGGCCACGCCCCTGGTCACACCCCCTGACCACGCCCATTTTTTGGCACGCGGCACAGTACCACTAAGACCTTTTTCCTACTTGCACCACTGAATACAGATAACATTTTAGATTACACTGTACAAAAAAGCAAGCATTCAAGTGACAGTTTTTATTATAGTGAGCATCCTAGGAACCATTATACAATGTAGAGATCATCTGTGACACACTTTAAAACATTTTTTGAAATGTGTTGTTAGAAGAATAGAGGAAAACGTATTTCCTTCTTAGGGGCATATTTAGCGACAAGTGATATTCTTGTTATTGTTACTATTGGGGAATTTACTTATGGAGTGCAGTTCCACCAGTAAAATCCACCATGCTGCTCAGTTTCTGTGAGTCAGATGCTGTCAGTGAGACTGCAGTGGCTTCACTGTGACTGGCATTGACTTCCTATTGGAGGTGTTAGTTCCATTAGTACAGTAGGTGTTTCTTTCATTCAGGACTGCCAGTTTATGTTGCGAAAAGTAGAGAGCAGACTTTCTGTAGGAAGCCAATCCCTGCCTTTTGTGCAACACAGTCCAGCTTCTATGGGTTGAGTCCAATGCAGCCCAAGAAAACCAGGCTCTTGCACATTATTGTTGTCACTATTGAGTATGCACCGTGCCTGGCATCTGTGAAATACATTGTACAGGTTTCGGGATCTGGCACAGCAGCAGCCTACCTCTTACACCAAAGGAGGAGCCGCCATGCTAATTGCAAATGTTAAATGGTGCTAATCATCTCCTGCCATATATAATTTGCTCCTATTCCAAACAGTCAGATTGGAAAGATAATCTTATAGTGTGTATCCAAATTAAGTTTTTTTATCTTACTTTTTCATCACTATTAAACTTTTTATTTGTCTCTGAAACTGAAATAAAGATTTAAGATTTAGATATTCAAAACAAACATTCTCATACCAACCACCAGGTATGTGATGGTCTGCCCACTAGCTTTAGCTTGGTGGTGAGCATCCTAATGAGCTATCAGTAGTTGCAGGATCCATTGACTTGCAAATGCTATTTGTTCTATGGAGTAGGATTGCCTAGCAACATCATCTTAGCTATCCCACACATTTCTTGTTGCCAGGACTGTCTGTTACTCTTTTAAATACTATAAACATGAAATCATAATTTTTTTTGCCTTTAATGCGCTCAAATTGACCAGAAAAGTTGAGAACATTGGACAATGAATATAACAGTTATATCGTCTTATAACTGTCTGAAACTAAAGAGTTTTACTTTACTGAAAAGTTGCTATTGAATAACACTTAACCCAATACATTACTGTCATTTAATTGTTCATATTCATGTTAACTTTTGTTCATGCTAATGTTCTTAAAACTAATTTAATGTTATTATAATTTTTAAAAAGAAACTTAGAGATAATCAAACATTTAAGAAGTTATCAAATATTTTATCCATTTCAATATAACTTGTTCACTTTCTTTCTTCAGTACACAAGAATGGGTACTTATGTAATATCTGGGCTCCCGTTTTTCTTATGAGACCGCGTCCCCTCGCCACACTTCGGGCACGGTGGCTCGCTGCGCTCGCCACACTATATAAAATCAACTCCATGCATAGTTGGATAGTAGGGGTATGAAAAAATGGGGTGCATTTAACATGGGAGCCCAGATAATACATAAGTACCCAAGAATGTCCTATACCATTGTAACTTGCTTTGTTTAGCATTACAGGTCAATTTTATAAACTGGTCTCAATCGCTTTCATGCAGATTATGACATGCTTGATATTAACCTTCTTTACATTGTACAATAGTTCTTCATAATGGGATTGCCATCAGCCTCTGAATATTGGCCTCAGGTAATCAAGCCCATGCACAGCTGATCATAGGCTACCAGGGCACAAGTCCCACTGCTGTTTGCATGCACAGTTTTTCTGTAGTTACTGTACATCATGTGAAGGAACATTTCTATTCAGTCTCCCTGCCGCCCGCAAGATCTGGGAGGTTTGCTATTTTAGCCAACCAGTTGCTAGTGAGTGCCAATCCTGTTTTCAAATATAAATAAAGTGTGACAATTGTGTTTGGGGACCATTTACCATCTTAGACACATGTAACTCCAGTTTATGTACTGTGTAACCAGGGTATATTTAGTGTTCATCCTATACAGGCCCTAATTCATGTTTGTATGCATGAGACCCTTCCACCCGCACTATTGCAAACTTATTCGTAATGGAGTACATATTTGCAGGCCTTACAGTACCCCAACATTTCCATTGCCACCAATCAGCCCAATGTATATTATGTTTCAGTCTTATTGGGGAATAATTTGAACACCCACAACAATTTATATATCATTCAGTATTGTCATATTATGTCATCATATTGCCCAAATTAGGTGCTGAAAATTGTAATATCTGCCATGTTGACAAATACAAAACTGATGCTAATGTTCAAATACTGTAGTATTCGTGTGCTATGGATCTTTATAAAAGCTTTAACCAACTTTCCTTAATGACATATTTAATTGTTATTTTTCAACTAAAATTATGTTTTACATATATATAGGTATATGATAGGCTAATAGTGACAAGTATTTCTGAATATTGAAATAACATAAATACAATTTGGAATGAAATAACACAAGTTAGTAATAATGAGCTTTCTTCAAAGGGCAAGATTAGTATCCTTTAGGCACAATGGCATACCCAATCAAGAGAAGATAATAGCGCATAAAATTTAGTACAAAGAAAACTATTATACTGTAAGATGACATTCTTTGGAATAAAAGATGACTGGTGTAAGCCGAAAGTAAAATAAGTTTTCAATGGAAAATGAAATTTCCTCAGATATTTTGTGCATTAAAAAGAAAAGAAAGTAAATTTATGACAGAGAGAAATTAAGTATAAAAGTTTCAGAGAAAATGCACAATTATCCTTATTCAGAAAAAAAATAATGGGGTAAATTGCTTGATCGGTTTAATAGGTTTAAAACTATAATTGCATTGTGTGATACAAGCCACCTCAACCCACAACATATCTGTAGCAGAACACTACACGAATAAGGGGGCAGCATAAACAATTCCACCTGAAGAAAGGTTAAGCCAATACTTACTTTTTACTTGTTAACTATTTCCAAATGATGGTTTATAACTTTTCAACTGCATTGCTGTTGATGTAAATGATATTAATCACCTTGTGCAATACTAAAGCTTTCCATACATCACAACAACCAGCCTGCGATCCTGATCGTATCATGATTTCCTTCAAACTTCCCGGCAGTCCTATACTCACCATTTGGTGCATTTTTCACACGCAATGCTCTAGTGATGTATGGTATGATCCAGTTGCCACATACGATTGGTCATTTCACGATCGATTTTTATGCATCACTTTGGCCCTTATTCTAATTCGGACGGTACGGCCCGCGTGCGGCCGTACCGCCGATGTTTTTCTTCTGCACATGCGCAGAGGTCAATCTGCGCATGTGCAGCCCCCTTCGCCGCAGACGTATTTCGTCCGCCGCAAAGGGGGCGTATAGGGGCGTGAGAGGCTTCATGCCCTCATTTCCCTATGTGTACGCCCCGCGTTTCATGGGCGTTCCCATGCAAACGCGGGGCGTATGCATGGTAATGAGGGCATGACGCAACTCATGGGGGCGGAAAGCTGACGTCGCCGGATGTCAGCTTTCAGCCCCCATACAAGCTACCACACGGACGATTGTCCGTGTGGTCTCAGCTTGCGGGAGCTGCCGGGGCGTGCGGACCTGCCTTCGATGGTCGACGACCATCGAATGCAGGGGGCAGCTCCCACCATGGTGGAGGCGTACGCCTCCACCATTTTTATGCGGATCGCCAGCCGTCCGTGTACGGACGGCCGTGGCGATCCGTAGGGTGGGCGGGGATTGGTTTGTGCGGCCGGAGCCCCGTGTGCGGCTCTGGCCGCACCAACCAGAATAAGGGCCATTGTCTGAGAAAATAACAGTCAAATGACATGGGTCATACATTGAACGTCCGATCACATGTGCTAAAACCCACTCAGGATCTGCACCCAATCACAAGTGATCAAATCTGCAGTGCAGCA
Source organism: Crinia signifera (assembly GCF_055691185.1). Classification (NCBI taxonomy): domain Eukaryota; kingdom Metazoa; phylum Chordata; class Amphibia; order Anura; family Myobatrachidae; genus Crinia; species Crinia signifera. Next base: position 240,173,031 of record NC_139219.1, on the reverse strand, counting down.
CATATGATCTGAGGATCGACCTGCGTGACCATGCATCGTACCTAAACACCTCACGATGTGCACCAAAAAATAGCGCAATGCATCGCACGACCCATCAAAATCATGCGTTTGGGACAGAAATCGTTCTGCTGTATGGCCAGCTTAAGTCCTAACTGTATTATTAATTATAATATACATCTGGGAGCAGAGTTATTAGTCTAGTTACTAATGATTGAAAATGTGTGATTTTCACTTTCATTTTTTTCTCCAGCAGTTAACTGCACCAAATACTACTTACATACTTCTGCTTGTTTAAGAAGCATTGCAAGAGTACTTGTGTTAATCAAATACAAAAGTATTCTTTTTAACAATGTAATATGTCAAACATACACATACAATAGCTTGCTGCTATTTTAGAGAAGGGAGTCCACAGATGAGTGGGGCGACGACATCCATTGTTGAAATAAACAAACAGGGGTGACTAGTAAATTTGGAAAATCTATCAGATAACTGAATGCTGCTTTTTAGGAAAGTTAATTTGTGTAGCACTAATAGACTATGGCCCTTATTCAGATCTAATCACAGTACAAATTTGTTCTCAAAATGGGCAAAACCATGTGCCCTCCAGGTGGGGCAGATTTAACATGTGCAGAGAGAGTTAGATTTGTGGGAGTTGTTTTGTTTCTGTACAGGGTAAATACTGGCTGCATTATTTTTACACTGCAATTTAGATTTCAGTTTCAAAACACCCCACCCAAATGTAACTCTCTCTGCACATGTTACATCTGCCCCACCTGCAGTGCACATGGTTTTGCCCATTTTGAGAACAAATTTGTACTGCAACCAGATCTGAATAAGGGCCTATATTATAAGCAAAATTGGATACAAACTTGCGGGAAATCACACTTCTGAATCTCATTCGTATTGAAGCCCAATAGAGGGTACATACGGTAAGATATGCACTATTTTTCTATTCGATTTGGCCTATACTGTGGGCACACACAATGCGATTTTGTTTGTGATTTGATCCCGATTCAATTGGGATCGAATCAAATAGTACACAAAATGCATTGGATTTGAATATATAGTACCGATCTGTACTATATAGTCTTGCCTGACAAGACTATTTTTCTATTCGATTTACACTACACGGAAGCACGCATTGGGATCGAATCTGCATTGATTGTAGAAAAAACATTTGATTTTCTATTTGATTTTTCTATTTGATTTTGCTTCTGCAGATTGAGTATTCCTTATCCAAATTATTCCGAAATCCACACTTTCCAGAATGTAAAAAAAAAAATGATTACTAAAAGCACTACTGGCTACATCTGTAACTGTGACTACTGAGGACATGATATGTAACTGGCAATAAATATCTGTAAGAAAATTATTGCTTGGCATTCAAATTCAGTGCCTGAGATAGTGCACAAACTTTGTTTCATGTTTTGAAACCTTGTTTTATGCACAAATAAAATATATGTGTGTGAATTTCAGGGGTTTGATGTGTTTGTACAATGTAAATGCAAGATACCTCAAGATACATCATTGAAATATAAAAATATTCTGAAATACGGAATAATCCGTTATCCAAAATTCTTCTGGTCCCGAGTATTTTGGATAAGGGGTACTCACCATGTATAAGCAAAATCAAATAGAAAAATATAGTATATCTCACAGTGTGTACCCTCTAATAGAAGCAAAATCAAATAAAAAATTTAATGAACAGCTAATGGTGTTTCTACATTCGATGAAGATTTGATCCCAATGTGGGCTCCCGTGTAGTACAAATAAAATGTTTGTACTTACCTGATATTAGCAGAAGGGTTACATTAACTTATGTGTACCTATTTAAAGTACATTATCTGGCTAGAACACACCAATTTATTTTAGAGACTGTATTGTAAGTTGATTGTTGTTTAGCGGAAATAACTTTATTACATAAATGTATCTGCCTGAGAATTTAAAGGTATTCAGTAAGGAAACAGTTAATCTAAAAAATAAAGAAGAGTACAGTACATTCATTACTACCCTATAGAGAATGAACCTTATTGGGAAAGAAATGGTATTTTGTAAGTGTAATTTTAAAGTGAACCTTTAACAATATATAATCCTGCAGTACAAGAAAAGAAGGTCTTGTTCAGTAAAAATGTACCTTTGTTCAGAGTGTATGTAACCAAAATGAGAAAACTACAGCTACTAATTCACTGTGTTTGGGAACAAAATATTATACTTTCACCTCTGCCAGGAAGCAGTGCTAACAAGCAAATATCGACCCTCTCTTTGGCGAGTGTGACAGGTATTTATGTCTATGTATTTTAAAAAATTCTGTAAACATTCTACACATTCATCTTGCATATAACTTTCTTAATATTGTAGAAAAGTAAGATTCACTTTGTTATATACAGTATGGGTTCTTATGCGAGCCAGCTGTTAAAATACAGGTTTATATATGGTGAACTATCTATGGTTCACAGATAATATTGATGTAAATATAATAAGATAATATACATATGTCTATCTATCTATCTATCTATATATATATATATATATATATATATATATATATATATATATATATATATATATATATATATATATAAAACAAATAAAGGTAAGTCTATTTCTATGCCAAGCACGTATGTTGGCAATGACCCCAGATTTATTTCTGGTATCACAACTTTACCTTAACTTTTGGTTAGACTTACCATAGATTTATATCTGCTACTATGGAATGTGTTTAAATGGCACACAAGGTTTTCCTTTAAAAATAGTGGTATAAGTACTAAAAAGTTATGTGAAAATCTATCCATTTTGTACTGTAATATAAACTTATATTTTTTGCAATTGTTTGTGGAAGGAGGCACATTACTAGTCTGTTTTACCACAAAACTCAATGATTCATGACATCACAAAACAACAAATGGCCTTTTCTCTATCTCTTGTTCTTAGACGTACATCTTTCTTTGATCACTGAGGAATGACAGGATGCTGGAGCTGTGTAAACCTCGTCTTTACTCTAAGGGCTTGATTCAGACCTGTTCACTAGGCTGTGTATGTATTCAGCCTAGCAAACAGGACCGAATACCCGCCCCCTGCCACGTGAGTCCCCTCTCTAACATGCGAGGAGATGTGTACGCTAACACATCCCCTTGCATGTGGCTGATAGGACGAGAGATCATTTGATGGTCGCTCATTATCGAATGCTTTCTCTTGCCTTTGCTAAGAAAAGTCAGCCTGGACTGACTTTTCTAGAGGCCATTGTTCTCTAAAATTGGGGTGCCCACAAATATCAGCTGCCCATCTCAAGCAGGCGCCGCCACCCCCCCTGCTGCTGCCTCTTGACCACCCCTGGCCCTCCCTTCTTGGAACAAATGGCTCGGCAAATGTGAAACTCGTTGAAGCCATTTGCTCTCCGGGTTTATGCATGCGTTAACCCTGAACATTGGTGACATGGCCAAATTTGGCTTATTATGAATATGTCTGAATTGGCCCCTAAAACCGCTTACACAGGATTAAGAATGCCAATTACCACTGGGCAACTTCTAGAGTAAAGAGCAAGCCGCCAGGTTGAGGACAGCTGAATAACATTTACTATTCTACATCCTCTCTTTCAAATAACAGTGTTTGTATGCTTAACTTGTAACAATGTTGAGTGCAAAACAGTGTGCAACAATATAGAGATGCATTCTGTAAGTACTGAATAGAAAAGCTGGACATTAGGAAATACAGTTCTGGATAACGAGATTAAGCTTGGAAAGCCTGCCAGATCTGGGTCCATATTCTGGTTCACTCTCAGAGGCAAATTCCTTCTCAAATGGACAAAACCATGTGCACTGCAGGAGGGGCAGCTGTAACGCGTGCAGAGAGAATTAGATTTCGGTGAGTTATTTTGTTTCTGTGCTGGGAAAATACTGGCTGCTTTATTTCTACATGGCAATATAGATCTCACTTTGAAGAAAAACCCCACCCAAATCTAATTCTATCTGCATATGTTATATCTGCTCCACCTGCAGTGCACATGGTTGTGTCCATTTGAGAAGGAATTTGCCTCTGAGAGTGAACCAGAATAAGGCCTCTGGTAATGAATAATCAGACCAAATGGGAGGATTGTTCCTAAGAGATATTGCACTAGGTGTAGGCACTGGATCATCTGGGACTAGAGTCAGCCATAAGTAGATGTTTTGATGCACTGTGTGAGAAAGACCACCCCCCTGTCTAAATAATTTGTTTGACCTTACAGCATCCTCCCAGAGATGCTTATCTACCCCCAGGTTGCCCCCATAGTCCCCATAGGACAGCCCTGCATGGCTTGCATTGGCAGTACAGTATTTCTGTCACTAAAATGGTACAGTTGGGGGGGGAGGGTTCTGATACATATCTGACTCCCACCCATAATTCTCTTATGACTCAAAACTCTTAAGGCAGACACTTGTCTAATTCCCCCTACTCCTAATGCAGTACCTTGCCTAATGACTACACCTTTAATGAAGGCCCATATCTAATGACCAGCATCCCTAATACAAAGCCCTGTCTAAAGATTCACCCCTACCTTATTGCAGACCATGGTTTATTGACCACCTGCATTGTAGTTAGGAGTAAATAGACTGGGAAAATAACTAATGTGCCTAGTAACAAATCCCCAGAACTTACAAAGCTCAGTCCCACCAGGCACATAGAGACTCATTAATATGTAGCTGGCCTGGGACATGCCCAGATGGGAGGGAATTTCTTATCTGCTAAGCTTTTCAAAAGCCACCGGTGTTTCTATGCACGCAGGCTTATTAGGATGCAGGTACTTCTTTACTTTCACGGCGCCAGCATGGCGCCGTGCTACTTCCGGCTTCTACGCTCGCCACAAACTATGTAAAATAAAGGAACTTAACGCCATGCCAACATGGATAGTTCATACCTCCACTATCCATGTTGGCATGGAGTTGATTTTAAATAGCGTGGCGAGCATAGTGAGCCACCGAGCCCGCAGCGTGGGCGAGCAAAGCGAGACTCAAAGCGGGACTCAGACGCACGGCGCCATGCTGGCGCCGTGAAAATAAAGAAGTACCGGATGCAGGTAGTTTAGACTGTGTGAGGATCTGCTGGAGCTTGACTTTGATTGCTGTCTGGAATTGTTCATCATGCACATTGGGTTCCAGTTCTGGCTAAAGTTTACATTTGGCCATTAGTATTACTAATGACTTTGTAATAGACACTGTGCAGAGGAAGAAGGTGCATGTCTAGGAATATTTCTCAAATTCAAGAGTACCAAGTACAGATCTTACTCATCTCTATAACATTTCTAAATATGTTGTTTTGTTTATCAGACTTAGGTTTCAGCTAGCCCATTAGACAGTGGCTCCATGGGGTTATCAATAATGTCACATTACGCTTAAAAAGCAAGGCATTATCCATGACCAGCTACTGTGGTAGTGCCTTTTCATTTTAAGTATAGCTAAACTTGTTATGTTATAGAAATAGCTTAACTCAAACTATCCAGAGTATGGGTCCACTATCACCATGTGCCACCCCCAATCAAAAATGTCAGCAGTAACAGTGCACCAAGAGATATAAGAGACATAGGGCCTTATTCAGATTGCATCGGTACTGCGCGCATTCGCACGCAGTACCGATGTTGTGTGTCTGCGCATGCGCAGGCGTGTTTCTGCGCATGTGCAGGCGCATGGTGCATGCACCCACGGTGACCTTTCAGGTCACCGGGTGCACGCACCCTTGGCAGCAAGGGGGGGGGCGGAGATGGGCGGGGAGCGCTGGGCTGCCCCATTACCATATGGGAACGCCCAGCAATCCATGGTCGTTTCCATGAGAACGCTGGGCGTTCTCATGGTAATGAGGCAGTGACGCGGGTGTGTGGGCCGGGTAGCTGACATCACCAGATGTCAGCTGCCCGCCCATATCACGCCAGCGTGCACGCATATATACGCAACTGAAAAGTCACTTATATATGCGTGCACGCTAAACATCATTCGATGGTCGGTGACCATCGAATGATGTGGGCAGACACCCCAGCAAAGCGAATGGATGTTTATGTAAAAAAACCATCCATTCACTGCTGTGCGGGCGAAGCCGCACTTTGCTGGGGCGGCGGGGGGCGTGCGTTCGCCGGGCGGGGTTTGGTGGACTCACAAGGCTGCGAATTCGCAGCCTTGCGAATCAACCTGAATAACCCCCATAATGTAGTGTGAGAGTGTCCTTAGTCTGAGTAGGATGAAGAGTCATTGCAAGGAGCACCAGCAGCAACAACATGCTTGATGTCAGCAGACATGGTACAGTAGGGCATAATAAAGCATTGTTTTCCTCACCTTGGTAGCTTCCACATCTGGATAACCATGATGCACCTGAGTGGCATAAAACTGTTATAGGGAATGGAAGATACCGCTGTACTATGAGAAGCACCCTGAAGGAGATTAGTTCATCATGCATTGGAAAAAAGAAGGGATAGAGGTCCAATGACAAGTTCCCTGGAGCAGAAGAGACCATCATTCAACATACAGTACATTAACATAACGTTACAGCAGAGGTCCCCATGGCACCTCACAAAGCTGATCAAGCAGTAGAGAAAAGAGATTATCCATCTAAATTTTATGAAGCTCATTATCATCATCATCAGCCTCAGAGATGAATACTAGAAGACATTAGCCACATGCAGGTCACGGCCATGCTTGTATACAATGTCCAAAATATACTATAGGAGCTTCAACATGCAACTCTGATGCAGGGGCCTCTACAATCCATGTGCTCATTCTGTGGTCCCGTACTTTCATACAGTGAATTGATAGAAGCACTCTGATTGGTGGATAGCTCCAGCCATCCACCAATCAGCATGAAAGCCCTTCACTGTCATGAAGTGAATTCTGCCTGACCCCTCTGATTGTGTGTGTAACTCACAATAAGAGTGACCAGGCAGCATTCCCTACTGACTCCCAAGAAGCTCAGGAACAGATGCCCACAACCCAATCCTACCCAGCTCGAAGGCCCCTCGGATTGTGGGGGGGGGGCCTTTGGCAGATGCTCATTGAGCTTTTATGTTTAGATGGCCCTGCCAACAAGAAGCACATGTTGATATCCCTGGTATACAGGGATACAGGTACAAGTAATAACTTTCATAACTAGAATACATGTAATAACAGTGAGGTAAAGATTATGAGAAAAAAACTCAACCAAATGTCCAAAATTTTATATAGTTTCTGCAAAGTTCTATAGCTGGTGGAGATTTGCTTTTACATAAGCAGTGCTGAGAATATTTGTATATACAGAAGTATTTGTCAGTCCCCGCTCCACTATATCTTATAGTCTAAATGTCCACACTTACACATTAAGGTACATAATAATTTGCATACAACTTCCATACCATACTAGCACACCTTCCAATATCTCAGTCCCCGGAGTCCAAACTTCTGTGCAGCGTAGCAGCACTGGCTCCTAAAAGATGGCATAGCCTCATCTAAAGGTGGCATGGCTTTACAGAAATTATGCTTCCTTAACTCCCACCTCCCACGTCTGTCACTTTCTTGGCATGGCCAGTGCTCTGTAAGCTGCTGCCTATGCTCCGAGCCCCACGCACAGCATGTAGACACTATTGACCATGGGTGGGATGTGGGATAGTCTCAAAAAACGGTGGTACTCTTTACCTAGCATGGCGCCCACGATTTTGATCGTGGGCATCGTAGGTAAAAAAATTGCGGGCATCGCGGGCATTGAATGCACTAAAAATCGAGTGCGACGCGACCGACGCGATGCCCGCGATTTCCCATAGGGAACAATGATACATTTCTCAATTGACCCGATTTTACTGTTCAATGCCTCAATTGACCCGATTTTTCCATAGGAAACAATGTTAAATGGGCCACAGAGGCCAAATAGCCACCCTGAAGTGTGAAATGGCCCCCACAATTGTTAACGCCACCCCACGATCAACGACAACCCGAAGCGTGGCGAGCGGCGGCGGTACGCGTCCTACGACCTTTTCATACCCCCACTATCCACGTCGGCGTGGAGTTGAGAATAGAATAGTGTGGCGAGCGCAGCGAGCCACCGAGCCCGAAGCGTGGCGAGCGGATGCGGATACCTTCACAGGTAAACGCGTCCCTTCGCGGGCTTCACAGGTATCCGCTGCGCTCGCCACGCTTCGGGCTCTGTGGCTCGCTGCGCTTGCCACACTATTCTATTCTCAACTCCACGCCGACGTGGATAGTGGGGGTATGAAAAGGTCGTAGGACGCGTACCGCCGCCCCTCGCGGGCTCGCTGCGCTCGCCACGCTTCGGGTTCACGTTGATTGTGGGGTGGCGTTAACAATTTTGGGGGCCATTTCACACTTTAGGGTGCCTATTTGGCCTCTGTGGGCCATTTAACATTGTTTCCTATGGAAAAATCGGGTCAATTGAGGCATTGAACAGAAAAATCGGGTCAATTGAGACATTTAACATTGCTCCCTATGGGAAATCGCGGGCATCACGTCGGTCGCGTCGCACCCGATTTTTTAGTGCATTCAATGCCCGCGATGGCCGCGATGGGCGCCGTGCTAGGTAAAGAGTACCAAAACGGTATTGTCCTGTTAAAATCAGGTGAGGTGGGAGGTAATTTGATGGCAGATAAGAACCACTTGGCCCATCTAGTCTAACCATTTTTTAAACATAATACCTCAAACCATATTTGATCCTTATTTTTTTGTAAGGATATCAATATGCTTATCCCAAGCATGTTTAAATTGTACTACTGTATTTGCCTCTACCACCTCTGATGGGAGGCTATTCCACTTATCTACTACTTTTTCTGTGAAGTAATTCTTACTCAAATTTCCCCTTAATCTTCCTTCCTCTAGTTTCAGTGCATGTCCTCTTGTTCTGCTGCTCCTCTTCCTGTGAAGAATGTCTCCCACCTTTATTTGTTAGAGCCCTTGATATATTTGAAAGTTTCTATCATGTCCCCCCTTGCCCTTCTCTGCTCCAAAGTATACATATTAAGATCTTTTAGTCTTTCCGGTACGTCTTGTGATGTAGGCCATGTACCATTTTAGTTGCCCTTCTTTGTACAGTATCTAATGTATTTATATCCTTCTCGAGATATGGCCTCCAGAACTGAACACAGTACTCTAGATGAGGTTGTACCAATAACCTATACAGTGGCATTATTACTTCTTTCTTTCTACATCTGATACCTCTCCCTATGCAACCAAGCAACTGAATTGCCTTCTTCATTGCTTTGTTACATTGCTTACCTGCCTTTAAGTCCCCTGAAATAATGACACCTAGATCCCTCTCTTGCCTACTTTTATGAAAGTACCAGGAGATTACCACATTTTCATGTAGTCCCACACATCCACATAAATTTGACCAGATCCCCAGCTTACCACCTGCTTCCTAGTGAAGAGTGCAGGATGAGGAGCTCATACAGGGCCTAGTGAACTCAAGAGCTGTGAGACTTCAGTACTGACTACTGCACTGCTTTCCCAACCTACAGTAGGTGTTTTCAATCCTCCCTAAACCTTTATCTCAACTGTATAGACTATAAATTCTCCAAAATATAAATAAAAAAAAACAGTGTACAGCAGCTTCAAGTACACACACTATAACTTTAAAATACAAACTTGTGAATAATTGCTGTTTTCTTCCTCTTCTCCTGCAATGCAGACTCCCACAGACCATATGCATTATCATTTTAAACATAAGAAATAATGTCAGTAACATCACTTTCTGCTGGAGTATTTCATTATACAGTTAGACTGACATTTCCTTGGAGTCAGTGCTGTATATGCACCATAGAACTTGATATTTTTTTATGTAACAGAAATCAACATAGAAGGCCTGATTAAATCCATAGTCACATGTAAATCACCACATCTGCTATTTGTTTGCACTGTGTTTGATTAATAAGCTGACCAATGCATAGTTACTGTTCAAACTTACAGTAGCATGAGTTTCCTATGGAAATGTAGAGACAATTGTTCCTGGATTAAAGGCATACTTACCAATTTTAATATTTTACTCTCTGGTAGATGCCAATATAGGAGAAATAGGTGGTAGGTGATGGGGGTAAAACTCTTTGAATCACATCAGTAAGACCTGCCCCTATGCAAGGAAACACTGTGATTGGGCCAAAGTTTAAATTCCACAACCAGTAGCTTCAAGAAACAAAAATACACCCTGAGCTGTCTAGTGTCTTTTTTTTAATACATGCTTCAATTTCCACCCCTAAAGTCTTTCCTGCAAAGGGTGGTCTAAGGTAAAGGTCTCCCCTGATAGGTGGAGTACATGAGTGGTTGAATAGAAGATGAGTCATGATGTGTTCGCCCCTGCTCCTTTTTTGCGCCAATACCTGACACTATTCTAGGGTAGAACAATGGGATTTTGAATTAATTAGTCCCTAGGTGAAGGGGGATCATCCAGCCACCCCCAGTTTTAATCCCTCATAGTCAGTTGTGACCTCAGTGGTGCTCCAGCTGCTATTCTTCTGTGTTTGCTTCCAGTGTCACAACTTGGCCATCACACTCAGGCATCATGTTCTGTAGCATTTCTGTAGCAATCTCTTTATCCTCTTTTTGAACTCCATGAGATGTTAACTGCTGAGAACCAGACATTGTCTTTTCTATGTAATCTTTGATACTGCTGCATTCACTTAGGTTGGTGTAGTACATTATGGCCCTGATTCTGGTTGACACACAAAGCTGCGAAATTCACACCTTTGCATGCCATCTATGCATGCAAATGGATGATTAGCATAAACATCCATTCTCAGCCTTGCATGCAGGAAAAAAAAAAATTCGATGGTCGGCGACCATCAAATTATTTTGCAAGCCTCGCAGATCTAAGCAAGCTCTCTGGTGTCTTATATCTGCAGGCTCCCTGTACAGGAAGAGGGTGGGCAGCTGACATCCACTGACATCAGATGCCCACTCCCCACATCCACATTACCAGTGCATTTACATGGGAACACCCAGCTTTTCATGGGGATGCCCATAGACGCCCACACTGCTAGGTGCAAACGGTCTGGCGAATAAGCAAATCACTACACCTGCTCGCACCAAGTGGCTGCACATGCACATAAAAGTTTATGCACATGCGCCGTTGGGAAATATCGCTCCCCTGTGCGAATGTGTAGGAGAGCGATGCAATCATAAAAACCCGCTACATACTTAAGTCAATAGTTATCTGTATAACATCTGGATTTGTACTTTCACTGGGATCTACTGTGACTTTCCACAATCTCTTACATTTCAATTGCATTTCCATAGGAATTGTTTTGGACCTTTTAGAGTGATAAATCTTCTTCTTTTGAGACATAACTGTGCAGCTTCTGTACTCTAATCTGTTTTCTGCTTCTACACTGCGTCGTCAACATTCTGTGTTATCTTCACGTGCTCAAGATCGCATCATTATCCAGTTGGCAGGTCGACAATAACTAGTTTGATAGTGAGTAGGTCAACACCTAAGAATACACTAGGTCAACATTGACAGAAGGTCGACACAAGCAAGAAGTCAATGTGAACATGATCGACACGTTTTTCATGTTTTTTTTTTTTAAACCAACTTGTTCATACTTTACCATCCCAGTTAACATGGGTTAGCGCTTGTGTCAACCTACTGTCAGTTTCTACCTAGTTTGTGTCTACCATTCTTAGGTGCTGACCTTCTCAATGTCAACCATTAGTGGTCTACCTAGCGATTGTCGACCTAGACATTATCGACCATTTATCCAGAACCGATTGCTGCTGTGTGCATTCTTTTAATGACAGGTGTCATTCATTTTAGTCTGTATCAGTTAGGAAATATGTATTCACACTTTATTAAATACAAATATAGAAATACAGTTTATTGGAGCACATTATAAGTGAACATTACAACAATCTAGAATTATACTGAACTTGATATACTAATTTTTTTCCAATATGTCTTTTAAATGTCTTCAATCACATGCAATTTAAGGAACACACACTGTCAAACATCAATGTTAATTCTCCGAATCTGTTAGCCTGCCAGACACAGCACAAATTGTCTTGCAAGTTTCACATGTGAAGCTAATGGTGTGTACACACAGGTACAATCATCATGAGATTTTGACTATATAGTAAAAATCGCATCAGGATCGCATTCATATCGCACAGGTTTTTTACCTGTGACTGCACAAATCGAAACCCAGATAGACAGCGCTGCAATGACTATATAGTGCAGATCTGCACTATATTGTCCAAATAGTATGCATGTCGGGTGGCTTGCTGTGGGATTCGATCCCAATGCCATCTGATCACATCAGGATCGAATAGCAAGCCTAATCAACCGTGTGTGCACACAATAGGTCCCTCCAAAGACTTACTCGATTATATATATCGGTACTTATGTATTATCTGGGCTCCCATGTTAAATGCACCCCATTTTTTCATACCCCTACTATCCAAATACGCATGGAGTTGATTTTATATAGTGTGGCGAGCGCAGCGAGCCACCGTGCCCGAAGCGTGGCGAGCGCAGTGAGCCCCGCGAGGGGACGCGGTCTCATAAGAAAAACGGGAGCCCAGATATTACATAAGTACCTATATATCTTCTCTTTAATATTTTATATACCGTCCAGCCCGAAAGATAACTGGTTAAATCAGGCATAGATAAAACAGTTTATATATTACTGTTTTCCCACTTTGTGTGTCCATTATTTCTTCACCTATTGTTAGTCACAAACAGATAAACAAGTATGATGTTCAGTAATGTTTTGCACATCATTGCATTTCCTTTGATTAATTGAGCACTTATTGAACATTTAAAAAACATTTGATACCAACAATCCATTACAACTAGTGAAATAAATTCAACAATATTTTGTTTAATTCTGATCTGACATTGTCTGTGTCTGGGGGGAGAACATTTGCCTTTCTGTTGTGGTGTGGCCAAAGGTTGGAATACAGTTTCCAAAGTTGATGTTGCACTATACTACTTCACTACAATGGGATACCCATATAATTTTCTATAATTTTCTGTTGGATTGCATATGTTCTATCACTACTCCATGGTCAAACATAGGGTCTGATTCAGATGTATTTGGAGGTGTTATCACTGCTGCTAACATGGTAGCAGCACAGATAGCACTAACATGTTAATGGGGCAGGATTCATCTGGTATAATTAGATGCCTCCTGGTTGCATTAGTGTTACATGATGCATTCTAGACCATCAGCCAGATGAGTGACCCATAAGATTGCACAAGCCGACTGCAGTTGATACAACAAAGAGGCAAATCTTTGTCATCACTTACTGAAAACACACCTCCATTTTGGGAAATTGTAGCTATTGACACCCCTTTCCCACCATAATTGGCAGAAGGCTTACAATCAATGACTGTCTTCTGTTAATATGCATCCAACATCACAGACATGTCCTGCACATGCAGGTCCAGTGGGGTCATAAAGTACTACATGACATTCGCTGAAGATCCAACGGGACCTGAATCAGTCCCACGTTGCTGAGTTTATAGGATTTTACTGCACTATGATTTTTTCTCTTTTTTTTTTATTCCAATATGAGTTACACAGTGGCAGAATGGGGTGTAGGACTGTAGTCACCCTGAAAATCTGCCACCTCAGTAAGATCAATTGAGCCAGTTGTAGTCTGTTTACTGCACTGTGTGCATTGTGTGTGACAATGATTTTGTATTGTGTTACTGTACCTGTAACAGGACAGTTAGTCCATTCATAAGGTGTTCCCTCCCTTTTGTACTCTCAGACTGGGCTTTGGTTATCAGAGAGTGTGCTTCCTGTGGGAAGCCAAACCCAGCTTTTATGGGCTGCCACTGATGCAGTCTATAGAAGCTGGGGGCTTGTTCATGCACAGTCAAGTCACCTCCTGACATGTGCTGGTACAGACACCTGTCAGACCTATTGTGCTGGTGCCATGGCTTGGCTGTCCTCTTACCTCCTCCTCTCCAGGCATGAGAGGCGGCAGTCCCCTACTCAAAACAGGTACTGTAGGAGCCAACATTGGTTACACAGTATGAAAACTGGCACTCAGATTATTGTGGTTGTAAATGATAGTTAATAAATTAAATTCTGCTATAATTATGCTTCAAACTTAAGCATTTCTTGTGATAAATATATTTGTGAGAACTGAAATTTCCTTCTAGGGGTAAATGTACTAAAATCTCTAAAAATGAAGAGATGGGGTGTTGCCCACAGCAACCAATCAGATTCTAGCTATAATTTCTCTATTAAATAATATAAAATAAAATACAAAATCTGATTGGATGCTATGCGCAACATGCCCATTTTTCACTTTTAGCAAATTGAGTACATTTAACGCCTCGTGTTTTATTTTTCTTCTGCCAATCATTCTATGGTGCTTCAATTCTTACAACATTGGTAAGAGTCCACACTGCATCTTTTTCTAAAGCCTGGCTCATCTACTGTATGTAGGGGCCAATTCAGATCGGTTCATTCCGGTCTGAATTCGGCTCTGTGTTCAAAGGTGGGGGGTTTGTGCACATGTGCATTCGTGAATATGTGCATGCGCAAACCCGGGGGCTTTCATTCCAGAAGGGACGGAATGGGGATGGGCAGGGGGCGGCAGCAGGGGAACACTAAGTGATTTATGGTTGTTCCTCTTTTCGTCAATCTGCAGCTGTAATAAAAGTCAGTTTTTTTATTGGTGAAGGGAAGATAAATCCTTTGATGGTGCGTGACCAATCGAATGAGTTTTCTCCCGTTCAGCCGCAAGCGAGGTGATTTGTTAGGGAACACATCCCCTTGCATGCAAGCGATGGGATTCCGGTGCTGTGGGGCGGGCGTTCAATTGGGCAGCGTGTACCTGTTCGCTAGGCTGCAAACATACGGAGCCTAGCAAACCGATCCGAATCAGGGCATAGCTGCATTCCCTTAGCACAAGAACTCTATCCATGAAGTTACTCTCTAGTACCATGAATTAAAAGATAATATCAAACTGCAATCTAGAACCATTCAGTTTGGAATTTTCATAGCACACTACAATTGTATATGTGTTATATAGTATATTTGGACACACAATCAGAATCTTCTAGAACAGTTAGCGAATAAACCTTTACAGAAAATAATATTTGAAAAGGAGTGCCAATTAAAGGTTATGGGCTACTGACGCATATTTTTTTAAATTACCTTATGAATATTTATATATATTTGTACTAAGGATAAATGCTACAGATGGTAATGTTGCTATAGAAACTAAGGCTGAGTGAAACATTTTATTTTGGATTGCAGAATCTTTTCTGTACCACTAATATTATATGAAAATAAATCTTTAAAGAAATATTGAATAATAATTATATATATTTCTTACTGCCATTGCAATGAATAACGCTTTGAACATTTTGATGACAAATTCTTTCACAATCTCTTCAGGAGAGATCACCTGGGATGGTAGAATCCTAGGTTTGCGCAAACAGACTAGTCTCACAGATACAGCAAACTGGATACAATGTGAATAAGATTTAAGAGATATTTATTAAGTGTGGCATAGAACACGAAGTACAGATAATGAACAAGCTGGATACAGAATACGAAACAAATAATGACAAGCAACGTGTTTGCAGAGAGCAGATATACCTTTACACAATGGAGCGAGATGGAGAAACATGATGAAGGAAAGGGGCACAGAAGGAATAAAGGTCCTGGATAGACAGAGCAAAGAATGCAAAGTCCAGGAACCCCAAGCAGCCAACAGACTCAAAATCAAATAAGTGGGCCTTGGGGCTTCCAGATAAGAAGCTAAGTACTGGATACCGTAATCATCCTTCTCTACAGTTCTTTTTTCATTGCAATGCAGGAACTTTATTTAATTATTAAGCTTTAATGCTACTGATTTAATGGTGGAGCTTGCTAAGTAGAAAAAAAAATTGTTCACTTATCGCTATACGATCCATATTTCATGTACCTATACTGTTTTTCTAAAATGGCACAATATTCCATGATCTAAACAAGCAGACACTGAGCTGAATAAACCAGTAACAACACATAGTGAGTGCTGCAAGATTAGGTAGGAAAATCGGCCAACCATTCTGATTCTGGTGGGACAGTCACATCTGGTGGGAATTTGTCCGGAATTTCAGCTGTAAATACTAATGAAGCCAGAGAGCACTAATATGCATACTCTACATTGACTTCGGTACTTGTGTATTTTGGCGGCGCCCCCGATTTCCATCGCGCGATGTTTTAATCGCATGGCATGCCATGCACCCGATGGCATGCGATGCAATGCGATTTTTGCCCCCTATACGATGAAAGATTGTATAAGCACCCTAAAGGGTGCTTTTAAGCACCGTAATGGGTGCTTACAATGTTAAATGCACCCCCACGCCACCCCCCCCACTATAAACGTGAACCCAAAGCGTGGCGAGCGCAGCGAGCCCGCGAGGGTCGGCAGTACACGTCCTCCGACCTTTTCATACCCCCACTATCCACGTCGGTGTGGAGTTGAGAATAGAAAGTGTGGCGAGGGCAGTTGTGTGGAGGTGGAGTTGAGAATAGAAAGTGTGGTGGTGGAGTTGAGAATAGAAAGTGTAGCGAGCCACCGAGCAAGAAGCGTGGCGAGCGCAGCGAGCCCCGCGAGGGGACGCAGATACCTTCACAGGTATCGGAGTCCCCTCGCGGCCATCACAGGTATCCGCGTCCGCTCGCCACGCTTCGGGCTCGGTGGCTCGCTGCGCTCGCCACACTTTCTATTCTCAACTCCATGCCGACGTGGATAGTGGGGGTATGAAAAGGTCGGAGGACGCGTACCGCTGCCGCTCGCCACGCTTCGGGTTCACGTTTATAGTGGGGGGGTGGCGGAGGGGGTGCATTTAACATTGTAAGCACCCATTAGGGTGCTTATACAATGTTTAATCGCATTGCATCGCATTGTATAGCATTGTATGCCATATACAATGTCATACAATTTTAAAATTGTATGGCATTGTACAATATCGCACGATATCGCGTCGCATCGCATACCATCGTATGCCTTATGGTATGCAATGCGATGGGCGCCGCCAAACTACACAAGTACCTTGACTTCTTTAGGGAGCTTCATTACCAAAACAAGATTGCCACAATCTGTACCTCTGCTCTTGTGTGACACCATATTGTTAATGTGTTCTAGTCCCACAGTGGGACATGGATGCAGCTTAACATGTATGTGGCCCAAAAAACATTCGTGTACAGGTGGTTTAGCTGCCATGCCTACATACCACAGATTATCCACCAGTTGTAATGTGTCAAATAGTTTAATGATAATCTAACAAAAAATTCAGGTGTAAAACATATGTCAAATAATGTGGGGACTAAATAATGTAGTCCTTAACTAAAAAGGAACTTAAAAGGAAGTATTGTCCAGTAATGTCATTTCAATCCATTTTTGGCTTAAATGCTTATCCATTGCAAGGTAGATAATGGCTGCCCATCTTTCCTTTCACAGATTGTCCATCCCGAAGGAATGTAAAAATGTACTTACCAAGTAGCCAGCCCTCTGGCATTTGTTGTTGGTTGAATCGGTTGCAGAGGGCTGAGTGCCTCAGAATATAGGCATCATGGCAGTTCCCAGGGAAGCCTGCTACAACACTTAGGATTTTGAGATGAGCATCACATACCACCTGAACGTTCAAAGATTGCCGCCCACGCCGATTGACATAGACATATCCCCACATGTGCGGTGCCCTAATCCCAATGTGTGTGCAGTCTATAGCTCCCAGCACGTGAGGGAATGTTGAGAGTCTATAGAAAGCCACCTTGTGGTCCTGCCACTCCAACTCAGAACGTGGGAATCTGATGTATGTCCGCCACAACTTCTTTAAAGCAAGTAACACTTGAGTAAAATGCTTAGAGAAAGTGGGCTGTGATACCCCCAAGGACCATGAGGTCACAAACTGAGTGGAGCCTGTGGCCAAATAGTAGAGGAAGGGTACACATTAATTTCTGCAGCCCAGACACTGCATAGGTGCCTCCCCCGAAAGGGCCCAAATCATCTCTCACCTGTTCATATAAGTCCAACAGGTTATTGCGGTTCAGCCTAAACATCCCCACAACCTGTTGATCCGAGATGGAGTCCAGGTACAGCCAAGCACGATACATACCTGGGGTACGCAGTAGTCGGGGGGCTACCTGGAGCTGGTGTGCAGCTTCCTCCCTCCTGCGCAGCTCCTCCAAATGGGCCACATCACAAATCAGCAACTCCAAACCACTCTGCAAAATCTCCATGTCTCAAACCCTCACAGGTGTCCTTAATGATGTTGGGTATATGTAGGGGTGTTTCTGAGTGAAATTGAGTGCACCTGTGTTGAAATTAACCATTTGTGCACTTGACCAAAGTGAGTTCTGAGCCAAATCGCCCAACAGAACCTGGTCTGAAAAAAGTGCGATTATTAGACACCTTTAAAGGTCAGCATCCCATTAAATAAGCGATTTGTATACTTTTCTGTACGAAAACATCTGGATGCAATAAAAATGTGATTTTTTTCACACACTTTTGGTCCGCATGAGTTATTGCACATAATATGTGATATCGTCCCTTAGCGCATCCTATTAAATATGCGATTTTAAGGAAAAATGCGATGTCGCCATTTTTTTTACTAATATTCGCCAAAAAACACAAATCTCATCCCATAGAATGTCACCCTCATAGTCATAGAAGATCAAGGCTCTTCAGTGGATTTTGTTGATCTCCATTACAAGTTTGTGAAAGAAGTGAACATGCTGAGTTTT
The DNA here is from genome assembly GCF_055691185.1 of Crinia signifera. NCBI lineage: Eukaryota > Metazoa > Chordata > Amphibia > Anura > Myobatrachidae > Crinia > Crinia signifera. The sequence goes on along the minus strand of NC_139219.1, from coordinate 240,154,352 downwards.
TCAATGCGCAGTGATTTTTATATACAGTTCTGAGTAGGAATGCCAATCCTGGAATTGCCGGGAATTAAATCATTAAAGTAATGACAATCTACCCCCCCTCTCACCCCAAACCAGGTGCCCTGCAGTGTAGCTTACCTGGTGGTGATGTGGTGGTTGGGAGCCGAGCAGGGTTGCAGCGATCTGTAGCTGGGTGGTGTGGCAAATGGGTTCTGAGCAGCAGTGGGTTTCACAGCATGACCTCTGACATCACATCATGTTGCACACTGCCGCAGAGCTGCAGAGCTGGGGTCAGGAGCGGCGATCAGCACTGCCCTGTATTAAATTTGCATATGCGCAGGCTAATCCTGGAATCCCAGGTTTGGAAGCTCCAATCCCATGATTCAACTCCCTGTGTTTTTAGGACCAAATCCCAGGATCCCACCGATCCTCAGATTGGCCACACTAATTCTGAGCCTTGATATTTCTAGAGATTACAGTTCAAAATAAAACATTCAGATTGTGTCTTCTCTACTTTTGCACTGCACATCTGGAAATGTCTTGCACACATCTCATATACAAAAATCCTAAAGTAACAGATAAAATAAATATAAACCACAGTGCTCTTTTCAGTTAACATGCATTTGCTGAATTACTCACCTTAGAAAGATGTCATTATGTAAACATTTGTCAACAACGTTTCCAAATCCTCTTACAAACAGATAACAGATAAAATAAATATAAAGTAGAGTACATTGCATACACAGCTTGTCATATAAATGTTAGTTTGGACAGATACTCACTTTGGTGGGATTAGGATTCACATAAAGACATCCACCAAAGAAATATAGATGAAAATTCATGACTTGGTTCTAAAATAAATAGTTCAACATAGTGGGTTACTTTAAAAAACAAACAAAAAACATTGATTGACATATAGTAATGCACTCACATGTAACAAATGCTAGTATGCAATACACAAGGGATTTCATCCTTGATGATGAATTGTTAAGGCAGTGTGATGTGCAAGACTCTCCCCCACAGAATACCTCTTAATTATTTATCTGTAGTCCATATTCACTAGAGCAGTTATCTAATTCTTTGTCAACAGCAAATGGGAAATATACTGTAAATATATATTTTTATATTTTTGTGTTTGTCTTAAAAATATCTTGAGCGTAAAGTGACTATTCTTTTTATAGGTGACACTGAGCCCACAGGTTAGTGGAGTTTATCACTATTGGGTCACCAATCTTTCTGAGCTCATACAGTATGTCTGAATCAGAAAAAAAAAATCTCTTTTCAGATGTAGTTATACACCAATCGGATTTTTTCTCAACATGGCTCCAGTAAATGCACAGCATGGTTTTAATCAGCAAGTTCTTGAGCATGCACTGGACCCATTCATGCTCAGTGAGGTTCCCTGTCAGCAAAATCAAGGTGGCATAAAAGCAATGAGCCCTTTTTCAAATTGTGCTATTGTAGCAGACAAATCTGTGTTTCACACATGACCCCTTTTGTTTAGTATCTTATTTTTTCATATATACTGTACATAATACATATATACATATTATATGCACAAAAACCTTATTATCAGTGGCATAACCAGGGAGTAACAACTGAGAACAAGCCCTGGGCACTGCAACAGGCCTGGAAGAGGGGGCACTGCATACAAGGTCTGGGTACTACAGCTGACTACTGACTGTAACAAATAAACAAAAGGTGATCCAGCCAGAGTAGGAGAGGGAGCTCCTCCCTTTCCCTTGAAGAATTTTGCATGCAGAATAGCAGAAACATCTTCATTCTTCACCTGGGGAATGGTAGACTTTAAGCTGTTTTGCATGGCCCCACTCATCCAGGACTTCTATAGCATATTTTTTATTCTCCACCTGGGGGTGATGGCCTTTAACTCTTTTGCATAGTTGCAGCCTGTTTAGGACTTCTAGAGCATCTTTGGGAGCTCTTCATTGCTCCTCCACCATCAGACTGTCTCCAAAGCATCACACTGTCTAAGCCGTAATGCCATTTTTGAAAATCCAAGATGGTCAATATTGTCCCACTGTGTTATCTCTTGTATGGCTGGTGACCATGCAGAAGAGCTTTTATGGCTCAGAATAAAACACTTTTGGCAATAGAATATATGGTTTGGAAAGCTCCTTATCCAGTGCATTTATGGACCATGTCTGTGGGGGATATATAATCCCGGGCGCTTTTTACGGATCTTGACAAAACAGATCCGACTTTCAAATCATTCCAATCATTTTTGATTAAAATGGCTGTGGATTGTAGAGTTTTGTATCTCGACAATCCATGGCCATTTTTGCTGGTACATCCCTCTTTATGCCACTCGACAGACAAAACATTGCATTCCGCCTGAGGAGTTGCAAGCGATCTGGCTGAAAATGGCCTGGGATTTTGACTGTCAGGATGTTCTGGCTGTCGGGGTGTTCCGGCAGTCAGAATCCCAAATTGAATACCTCCCTAGTGGTTAGCTCAGTTTTGGTAGAGAAGCGATTGACCCATGGTACTCTCTGGGTACTACTGTTTTGGAAGCACTGCTTGTTCGAGTGTAACAGCTGGTGTTGAGGTATATCCATTGTTTTAATTCTGATGTGTTCTAATTCTACTCTTGAATAGCTACTATTTACAATGTTTCCAACAATCTGGGTCAATCTGTTTAGGTCTGAAGTAATTCTTTTTACTCTCAAAAATTGGAAGTAAGGAAGATTGTTATGTACAGTGGTGGGATGGAAACGCTTGGTCCGTAGAACCATGTTCCTGGTTGTACAATATTAATAATGCCAGATTGTTGTTTGATGTTCACATCAAGAAATTGAACATAGTGACAGTTGATGTTCTACAGTATGTACATTTTACTACACTTGGCATCAAAAGTGCATTACTATCACTGATTTAAGAATATTGATGCTACTGTTCTAAAGGATGAGCAGGTCATTAGTATAATGCAGGTATAAGGTGACCTCTGATATTTATTGCCCTTTGTTATTATTTTTATTTATTTTTTTAATAACTTTTATTATTTTATTTACAAAGGTGGCCACTGGGGACTCCATGGCATAGGCTGATACCTGGATATAAAACTTAACCTCATATAAAAATAATTTCTAGCAAGAATTAAAGTAAGTAATAGGAACTGCTTGATGGGTGGACCCCTCTAATGAGGGTTGTCTATTATAAGTCTAACTGTCTCTACACATGCATCATGTGGGATACAAGGCTGGTGACATCTGCCATGCACATGCAATCTATTGCCCCAAAATTTTCAAAATGTGAAGATTCTAAAGTACTTAACAGTGAAGCATTGTCCTTCAACTACTGTAGGATGAAAGTTGCTGATTGCAGGAGTTTAGGATCCTGTCATACTGCAGTATACAACAATTGGATGATATAGAGTCCCATGGGGCGAAATAATCGAACGTCCAGGGAGATTTTGAAGGTCCATATGTATCATTATATGTAAAAAAGGGGGACAATTGAAAAGTCCACTGACAAGGCTATGCTCTATTGCATGGTGATGACTCCTTGGTGTTAGGACAGAGCTGCTAGGGTTGTCGGGTATATATATCTGCATTGTAGGCTGCTTTCTTTGTAATTCTGTCTGTGGCAATGGAGGACAACCCCGAAACATTGAATTAATAAACTCTTACTTCACCTTTATCACATAATTACAATATGCTAAAACCGGCATTGCCATCAAGCATGTACTTCGGTGTCAGGTGTTATTTGCAATAAGAAGATTTTTATTTTGCACTTTCAGGTATACCTCAAAATCATGTGCTTCATGCTATACAGTATATATAGTTTTTTCTATGATAATAAGCATTTTTATTCCCCTCTTGATAAGTAAATGCAGTATATACCACACATTCATTCCTGGACTATGTTAATTTAAGGTTTCCCACATTATGCTAAGTATTTTTAAACGATTATTAACTAAATACAGTATGTGTTGTAGTTTTAAAAAAAATATTGCACATAATAATATCGGTTATAACCAATTCCTTACATGAAATGTTGTGGAAATTCTTTCTGTCCATCCCTTTGAGACTGATAACACATTAGCATAAACATAGAAACACTTCACTCGCATCTCACATTTGCTCATTATATTGTTTTGAAGCTGGGCTAACTACTGCAGCAAAATGGGTACATTTGTTGGAGAAAAACAAATTGTCATCTAAAAAAGAGCTAATACAGGATAATAATTAGAATGCATGGCAAAAGTTAAGAGTGAATATCTCTAATACTGTATGTGCAAGGTAAATAATTCTCATAATCACTGCAGTGTTTAGAACAGTAAGGCGGAGTTTCAATTAGCAGCGGGTTATGTGCCCTGTGCTTGCAGGCAAATATTATAAAAACGCAGATGCGCTATTTGAATAATTAGTAGTGTAATTATTTTTGCAATACATTTTTCAAGATTGTTTTAGTAGGAAGTAGGAATAATTGTATTTACTGACTGAACATTGAGAAAGACACTATTATAGGTAGAACCTGTATAAATGTTTTTAGTATGTTGGGTCGAGATGTTGGGTGAGAGTTGGAGGGTGGGGCCCCCTGAATTGCTTTGACTGGGCTGCATAAAGGCATCACGATTTAAAACTTATTTTAGAACTTTATAGGACTTTTTAGTTTTTTATCCAAGTAATATTTTTCACATAGATAACTTGCCTGGATGGGTTCCATCTCACAGTCGAGCAGGAGTGGCGAGTGCACTGTTGCTTTCTGCAGCACAATCTGCAGCACAATCTGCAGCCCAACGCTATCCTGTCCCTATTGCAGGCCTTAGCAGGGTTCCTGGAATAGAGACGTTTAATTCTACAGCAATGGGGGCTCTACAGAGTTCCGTTGTAAGAGCAGCATTCACACTTTGATCCTACTGTCAACCACACAGGTGTTACTGCAAATGCAGATGCCCCATTAGGGCTATGACCCCAGCAGCAGGCATCTTCATTGTGTCTGGGAGTTATGCCCCTAATAGTTGATGCTTTCACTTATCTATCACTCTTTAGCACTTCACTTGTTATCTTTCACTAGTGTGTTGCCATGGAGTAGTGTGGTTGTGCTAACACAGGGATGTCCCACACCCTAGATTTGAACTCAAAGGTTAGGGACTTAAGTAATGATAAGGTTACCTGGACATGGTGGGTAAGCCCATAACTTTGGCTAATTATTGTTAGTTATGCAAAAAACTTAAGGTGCATACACACTGTACAATTTTTTTGACCAATTTGGCTGAAAGACATTTCCATTGAACCCAGTGTCCTGGACGAAAGATGTTGACAAAATATATTGTCAACAAACAAACGATGAATGATGATGCGCATACCCGCCAGTTGTTCATCAATATTGTTCGTCAACTGTGCATGCAGCTCAATTTGAATATCTTTCAAAGAGAGCATATAAACTGTAGTTAGATCTTTCTTCTTTCGTCTGTTGTCAATATCTTTTGTCAACATCTTTCGTCCAGGACACTGGGTTCAATGGAAATGTCTTTCAACCAAATTGGTCAAAAAAATTGTACAGTGTGTATGCACCCTTATATTTAATTTAAAAATGTATTACAATTCTAATTAGTAAAGTCTGAATAGTGGACCTTCCTTTTTTTCCCTTGTGTGTAGCACTAAGTTTCAGCAGGGTAGTACCTCTCATTACATGTACCTAGCGTGTTCAGTATACCCGCACCCCTAAATATCCTATATTAGGTTAACATTACTGTATATGTATTTTGTGGGATATTACCAAGCACACTGCAGATTCTTGCGCAATTCAATTAGGAATGACAAGTAACTTACACTGTGTGTTAATTCTGCAATTTGTCACTTACAGTATATAAAGTATCTGAAAAAATGGGGAAATCACCCTAAACCCCAAAAAGCATGAAATATGACAGCAGGACAGTATTTAAATAAATGTTTCTGTTATTTGAGGGAAATAATATATCTTTTTGATCTTATTGATTATATTTTTCAATTTATAAATCTCTAGTACATTGTCATTCATTATTAGGAGTGATGAAAGGTCCTACAGTCTGTCCTGCCATTTTGACATTAAAATAAGGATTTTTCTGTGCTTTCACCTAGTCCTATGCTGCAAATTAAAATCCACATTAAGGAACTGATTCAGGATGAATTGTAATTTTGTGAAATGTCCCAGGTTAGCTGAGAAGCTAGATGCAGTCTGGACATTTTTTGGGTCGCACCCCAAAATTTTTTTGTCATTGGTATCACAATGGTTGCAGTGTCGTAACTATAAATTTTGCTCCCCCCTGCCAAAAAGCTTGTGGAGCCCCCCTTGGCTCCTCTCCAGTGTGTGGGAAGAGAGACCAGCAGACATTGCTGCTTCCCTTGGCTCCGACGCATCCCAGGCCGCCCTGGCACGCCCATCATCGTACACAGTAGCCAATAGCCAGCCAGTGGGGGGATTCAGTGGGGGGATTTGTCATCTCTGCCATGGCCGCACCCCGCTACGGCTGACTCGCCTCCTCAGGCAGTGGGCAGCCACAGGCAGCCGCATGTCAGTGCGTTGAGCGGGTGCCGGCCACCACACAGACCCCGCTTGCTCCCCCAAGCGGCAGCTGGGGCTGCCTTACAGTAGTTATGCCACTGAACAGTTGGTGACCACCCTGTAGCTGCCCACTGTCACTCCACAGACTGTGATCACATTTTTCACAATATTATCGTAGTTTATGGCCTTGAGTGCGCGCATGCGCAGACCTGCAGAATTCAGAAAATCTGCATTGTGTGCTGAGTTAGCCGCTAACTCCCACTGAGACCGAAGTTAAATTAGGGGGTTATCTCTAAGGATCTCAAAAGCAATATATTTCTGTAATGTGCAAAACCATCCTGGGACAAATGTGCAGAGAGAATTGCATTTGGGTGAGTTATTTTGTTTCTGTGCAGGGTAAATAATGGCTGTTTTATTTTCACACTGCAATTTAGCTTTCTGTTTGAACACAGCCCACTCAATTTGCTCAACCTTTTGTGTTATAAGTATAGTTTCCCTACTCTGTCCCTGACTTGGCAGTTTATGGTTCATAGGGACTCGAAATATCAGTGTGACAAAATATGAAAATATACGTATTACTTTGTCAAAATTACATTATGTGAGTTTTGGTGGAATAATAGCAAGAGCAATATCAGTTTCCTGTATAAGAAGTGCGTAACATGATTGTACAATGAAAGACCCTTAGGTTTTTCTTATTTAAAAAGAAACCTTTATTTTTTTCAGTTAATTGCCACTATTGTCTACATTCATTTTTGCATGATACATAGACATTAACATGAAATGTAATATTGTAGAGTTTGCAAGCTGGTAAAAATATACATCTACAACCCTATTATACAGTAAAAGTTGTACTCTTGTGTAGAGGCATGCTGGGTCATCTGAGGCAATAGGCACAGCATCTGTCTAATGAAAAACAAACATGCGAGAAGTAGAAATAATACTTTGCTCAGATTCAGAAGCATAACATTCACTTTTATATTATTCAGGAGTTAAGATACAAGTAATGATAGAAAAGCTTGGATACATGAGCTAAATCAATATTGCCATGTTGTAAGGTTGGGAAAACAGGGAACACATGACATGGTAACATACTTGAAAACAAAAGGTAGGAAGGTCCTAGCTCATGACAATTATCTAATAGGATAAACATAAACAGTGGCGGAATTGGTGAGTTGAGGTGCAAAAATATAGCTTGGCTCCTTTCCTCCACCCCAACGCAAATTCACACTATACAGCACGGCACTGGGAGACAGGGAGAGGCAGAGGGTGACAGGGAGAGGCAGGGGGAGGGAGAGTGTGAGAAGATAATCCAGTGGGTGTCCGGAAGAGGTTGACAGGGGCAGCAGTGAGCCCCTTATTCCTCATGGGCCCAAATCCATTGCACCTGCTTCATCAATGGTAGTTACACCTCTGATCATAATGAAATAGTTGAGGCAAGAGGAACAAGTGTGGACATTGAGACAGCTGTGAGTGTGCCCAGTAGTGTAATTAGTAGTAAGCTTCAGCATGGAGTGCTTAAAGGTTTTAAGGCTGTGGAAGAGTCAAAAGTGGATAGCAGCACATGAATAATATTGTATAAAAATGGATTTATTAGAAAAAGACATGGCAGAGGTAAATCAGTTATAAAGCAAGATGGTGGAGGATACCTCTGTATACAGCACAACTGCACTGTGTAGTAGAAAATGGGCAATAAAAAAACTAACCATGGTTATCGTTTCTTTTAGTAATTATGGGATACTAATGATGTGGGGTATGTGTGTGTGTAGAGGAAGGCAGGTAAATAAATTATTGATATGTTCTGATTAATTATTTAAATGATTTTTGATCCACAACTTTCAAAGGCTGATTTGGAGTTTGCAGCCTCATTGCAACTATTCATTTTTTTGGCTTCTCTTTCATTGCAACCCTAGTCAGGAATTGTTGCCTATTGTATTAACATTGTATTCTTTATGATTAAAAATTATGCAAATAAATATTATATTATCAATAAAAGATCCCCCAAAAGATGCCCATTATAAAAAGAAAAGTAGTGCATGATGGAATTGTATTATACTTGGGCCCTTACATGCACCCTTATGTCGAATATTAAAAAAGTACATGCAAGGGTTGATACTAGCTAAGAAAATGGATAGTTGCGATATAGAGCTGCAAAGTAGATTTTACATAAAGATTAGGATGCTCACCTGATGACCATCTCTGCTACACAGCTCTGTAGTAAATTTAGGAGGTGCGATAGAGAGACTGAGATATTTTTATTGCCTGTCTAGTCCACAAGTTATGCATGATGGAATTGCACTTGTGCCTTTCCACCCAATCTTAAAATACAAATTTTAACAAACCAAACACTTCAGTGACAAGGACCAACAATTTTGTGGCTGAGGTGCTTTGTTTGTTTGGGCCCCTAACAACTCAATTTTATTTGGTAGGACTACCTCTGATCATTAATAAGGAAGGTGATGTTTAGGATATTGGTGATAGAGATTTTATGTGCTGGTCCAATGTAACTGATACTGAACTGCTTGGTTTATTTAGAGGATGATTCCATAAATACAGTAACTTACAGTACATAAACTTTGAGGAAATAATGTAACAGGGAGAAGGTGCCTAGAATTTCCCTACATCTACTAACTTTGGCCTCACAAATGGAACAAATGCCTTTACAATGTCAGTATTTAGGTAACCTTTATTCCACACATACTGTAAGTGGTGGATTTTTTTATTTTATGCCTAGTCATGACAATTCCCCATCGATGTTAGATTGTAGCCAGTGTTTCATTTGTAAATACAGTACTTATGAAAAAACATGTTTCTTTTAAACAGCACTATAAGGAATGGTGGCCGCTAATGGACATTTTTAACTACAGTGCCTGAACAATGCACATTTCATTTTTTTGACAGTGCAGTACGTAACTGTGGCAACTATTGGATTTTTCTTACTAGTGCCTGAACCTGTCCTGAACAAACACACTTATTTTTTTTTCTTTATAATGATAATTTGCCTAAAACTGCAAGACAAAGTGCTGCAGCAGACACCCCTTCACTGAGGAAACTGACATAGTACACCACATTCCTTTTTCTTCACTGGCAGTCACACTGCAGCCCAAAGCTCTTCACTGATGACATTGACAGCCAGGCAGAGTCAAAGGAAATTCTGCCAACCTACAGCCCTGCCCTCTCCCTCCAGTTTTCTGTGTGAGATGGCAACCGAACAATTATGGAGGGACTTTAAATACAAAACACCAAAAATCCAAATATAGGCAGATTACATTTTGCCTCATTTTCAGGTACCATCCTGGCAGAGAATTCTTAGCTGGTTCTCGAATTTACTCGTAACCCAGTTGTTTTTGTTTCTATGGAAATCAAACTGTGCATCTAGATACTGGCATTGTTCTTTGTTTTTTTGTGCATAAATGACACATAACACCATATCCAGTAAAAGTGATTTTATTCTACATGTAATATTGTATTGAAGATTATCTGTCCAAAAGAAAACTATGTAGTGGCAGGTGGGGAGTTTGACTAGGGCGGTACACATGTCAAACCGTAATGCAGGTGTCCTAATGCGGGCTCAGGGAGGACAGAAACCTATCATAGATCAGAAACCTCCCATTGAACAGTGCCATAACTCGATTTAGTCCACATATGATCGCTCCACCTTGTGCGGAATCCAAAAACTATACCTCTCTACAGGTAAATCTAGATATGCAAGTAAAACCAACAGTTTTCCCCTTAAAGTTTAAGGAGTACACTAGTTCAGCTTTCATAAGAGTAACAAGGCTCCCATAATCTAACACACCCTCTACCTCGGGCTGGGCAACACCGGCCCTCCAGATGTTAGTGAACTACACATCCCAGGATGCTTTGCATTAGTTTTGCTATGTGGCCATGCTGAAACTGATGCAAGGCATGCTGGGATGTGTAGTTCATCAACATCTGGAGGGCTGGTGTTGCACATCCCTGCTCTACCTGGTTCCTTCCTATAGTGACTATACACATTTTCGTATCGGTCTCAGTCTGTTGGTCTACAGTGAAGGTTAGCTGAGCAATGAAAGACACTTTTCAATTGACAAAAGTAGTATCACATTGTATAAGTTCTAAGGTAATAGGACAATTAGCAGCAATATGGCCCAAACCACCACATCGGAAAAACATTGTATCACGTTATTATTATCAAGTCTATTATGAAGTATAAACCTTTTCTTTCAGGTTCCAAACTCACAGTCTAGTCTTCTTTGCAATGCCCAGCATCCTTCTCCCATGCACCAGTCTCTCCATTGCATAACTAGGACCTAGTGGGGTACACTTAATAGTTCCTCAGTGCTACATACCTCTCCATCATTTCAACCAATTGGTCTCCTATTATAGTTTCTGCATGGCTCACCCACATGCTCGGAGATGTAGGTAGATACCATATTTATTGATCCATAATGCCCATGTCCATAATATGTGACCCTGTTATAGATTTTGACTGTAGCCACTTTTAGATAAGATGGATGAGGTCAAGCATTTACGATTGGGGAGGCTTTTCTGTTTGGTATTCCCAGTGGAGAACTCATTTGGTACAGCACACGGGGGAAAATTTTAGGTACTTGTTTCCTAGCATGGCCACACCGATTTCAATCGGGGTGGTCGTGTTGGAAAAATTGTGTCGGTCGCATCGCATGCGATTTGGTCGCATGCGATGCGACCGACGCGACCGACCCGATTTTTTAATTGAATCAAATGTGAATAGGGTCCCTGGGACCCGATTTTACATTGGATTCAATGTAAAATATTCCCTAGACCCCAAATTTTACACGGTAAACCCCACCCCACGATTGACGCCAACCCGAAGCGTGGCAAGCGCAGCGAGCCCGCGAGGGGCGGCGGTGCGCGTCCTCCGCCCGAAACGTGGCCAGCGTAGCGAGCCCCGCGAGGGGACGCGTATAACTTCACAGGTATACGCATCCGCTCGCCACGCTTCGGGCTTGGTGGCTCGCTGCGCTTGCCACACTTTATATTCTCAACTCCACGCCGACATGGATAGTAGGGGAATGAAAAGGTCGGAGGACGCGCACCGCCGCCCCTCAAGGGCTCGCTGCGCTCGCCACGCTTCGGGTTCACGTAAATTGTGGGGTGACGACGGGGACATATATAATGTGAAATGGGTCATATTGGGCCATTTCACATTTTTTACTATGTGAGATGGACTTAATCAAGTCCATCTCATCTTGTGCTATTATAATGGCACAAGACCGACGCGATGCTCCCGATATCAATGTTAAAAAATATTTTAACATTGAAGCCTATGGCAAAATCGCGGGCATCGCGTCGGTTGCGTCGGGGCCAATGTTAATGGTCGCGACCGACGCGATGCCCGCGATTTTCCCTTTGCCGGCAAAATTTCAAAGGAAATCGGGTCCATCGCGGGCATCGTGTACCTTAACTTAAAGGTACACGATGCCCGCGATTGTGGCCGTGCTAGGAAACAAGTACCAAATTTTATAAGATGAGAGATTCAGAAAGTGAGAGATTTGGTAAGAAATCTCTTTTTTTTTTAAATGGCAATCATTTTGATTTGAATCAAACCAGTTTGATTTTGAAGTGTAAATGATTGCCACTTTAAAAAAAAGACTGGAGATTTCTTACCAAATCTCTCAGTTTCTGAAACTATCATCCCATTAAATTTCACCCAGGGTCTTTAATATCTTACCGCAATATTTAGCTCAATAACAGCTCTAGGATATGCATAGTTCAGTTTCACTTCATTGATCAAAGATCTCTTTTACCTGATATCATGGTTACAAGACATACTGTATTTAGCCAGATGCACCAAGCTTCAAAAAGTGATCAAGTGGAGAGTGATAAACAATGAGCCAATAGGCTCCTAACTGCCATGATACAGGCTGGGTTTTAAAGTGACAGGAGCTTTTCAGTTTAATTATATTATTTATTAATTATTTACTTAATTTTTAATAACAGAAAAGTACTACCACCCTTCTACCACTTTCTGTTTTTGACTCACTCGCTAATGGGTCTAGAGAACATAATGAAAAGGTGATCACACATACAGTGCATATTTTATAGGAAAATGTTTTTCAAAGGGAGAAATCTCTTCAAACTAACACTATCCTCATTCTAATGTACAATAGCCCTGAATGTTTTATACAGTAGCTATAGAAATACAGTTCACTGATTTAGTAAATTTGTAAATGCCTGCTGTCTGACATGGAACACTTGTAAATCGCTGTAGAACATGTTTATTAATATAGAAGTCTACTGTTTTTATATTCAGTTTGTTTATGTGTGAAACAGTTCTCATGACATGCATTGGAATTGAACTTTATGATATCTATGGTATCACTGTATTTTCCCAAATGATAATTGACAGGAAGATTTTAGAAGGTTTCATAGAAGTGTATTACCAGTTTACTAAAATACAAAGCAAAATAAAGGTTACTGAAGCAGACCAAGACATACAGTATAACACCCGCAGGTGTCAGGTCAACTAAACCCTTCATAAAGAAAAGCTTAATTTGAAGTGTCAGGACATAAGTGTTTGGATGAGTTTCACATACAAATAGTGTGGGCCAAATATAATAGGGTGAGAGTTTCAGAAAGTGAGAGATTTTGGGAGAGTTTTCCCATGTTTTTTTAAAGCAGCAATCAATTACATGGCAAAATCAACCTGGTTTTGCAGTGTAATTGATTGCTGCTTTAAAAAAACATGGGAAAACTCTCCCAAAATCTCTCACTTTCTGAAACTCTCACCCTATTACATTTGGCCCAGAGTTTCCTTATTTCTCCAGTTATTTTTCTACTTTAGAAGACTTTGTATGAAAATGATGTCCGTTGCACTGAAACTTTTTTTTTCGCCCAAGTGGGATATATTGCAAAGAACTACTAACTTATTACTTATTAGATTCGTATTGGCAAGTCCAATACTTTTTTCATCACAAAATATTTAATATATTTAGTTATATTAAACAAATAATGGATTTGTTACAAACAACTTTGTTGTCACTCAATGAATTCTGACCCCCTCTCACTTGATGCAGTTCTGTCATTTCATCTGTTCCAGCCCTCCCAACTCCAACTTCCTTAAACCTAAACATATTGAGTAGCTGCAGATGTGTCCCTAATTATTCTTGCAGCTATGCATATGCATCGCAACACGGACAAGACCAGCATGGAATGCCGACTCTCAATATGCCTTAGACTTCGCTTCCATTTACTTCACTGGTACCCAGCTCTGATGCAAGTTCTTTTTCCATAATGCATTCTCATTATGATTCCACTACAGCATGCTGCTAAAAGCAGCAAGACTGTAGAGAGCTGGGTAGCCAACTCCAGTCCTCGAGAGCTACCAACAGTTAATGTTTTCCAGATCTCCTCACAGAATCACAAGTGAAGTAATTAGCTCCACCTGTGGATCTTTGAAAATGTGTCAGTGAGTCATGAGTGCACCTTTGCAGCAGCTAGGTTGTCTGGAAAATGTGAACTGTTGGTAGCTCTCAAGGACCGTAGAGGGACACATAGAGGGACACATCTGTAGCTTTCACAAAGTGTAGCTTTAACTCACACCAGTCACCAATGACTGATCATTACTCTACATAAAACCCTTACTTGACTCTGCTCATTGCGAGTACAATTTGTATCTTACCATTTCCTGGTTCCAATACCAGAAGCTCTGCTTCCTGATTCCTGGTTGGATTGCTGTATCTGCCATCTGATGTGCATTCAATTGTGCACACTCAAGTTCTGAGTTAATCAGTGTCTGTTATCTGCTTCAACTTTTCTTAGTTTGTATCTGTATAGGCTTAGCATTCTTTTAAGGTTCTACGCTGCTAATCATCTCCAGCTTGCAAAGCATGTGCAGTTAACCACTGCTGTCCTCTGCAGTACCAGGCTAATAATCCCTATACCCAGTAACATTACTTACAGCCTGCAGAATGCAATTCCTACATGCATTATCATTTACACCAGGCATGTTAAACCTGCGGCCCTCCAGCTGTTGTGGAATTACACATCCCAGCATGCCTTGCCATAGTCTTAGCATTTCCTAATAGCAAAACTGTGGCAAGGTGTGATGGGACTTGTAGTTTCACAACAGCTGGAGAGTTAATTGCAATCAGCTGCAAGTTGGACATGTCTGGTTTTCACCCTGCAGAATGCACATCCATTACTTGCATGGATTAGCACTCACATGCTGCACAGTGCACATTTTATTTAAAAAGTTACAAACTCATGTAACAATTTTACATTTGACCCTCCTTTGGTACTTTATTTCTTCAATTTTAGTTCTATTCTGTTCCAAGACAGGGGTGTTGGAGTTTTTACACACTGTGAGAACAAATGGTTCAGTTGAGTAGCATTGTCTGGTTTCTGGAATAGATGTTTGCTATGTGAAGTATGGGGTAACAAAGGAGTCAATTTACTGATTTGGGAGTTTTATTGAAAATGAGATGTTGCTCATAGCAACCAATCAACCAATGATATTTAAAAATTGGAATTTATTCAACATGTTATACAAAGCAATCGGTCCACTGCGCATTTGCACGGAGGACGATTGTTCGTGACTGCGCATGTGTATAGGCATTTATGTGCATGTGCAGCCGCTATATGCTATAGCACACAGCGCTCGCACACAGAAGTCCGGACGGGGGGTGCAGAGGGACTTGGGGAGGCAGGCTGGGGAATTTGCCTATGGGAATGCCCAGCGTTTCACTGGTGTTTCCATGAGAACGCTGGGCGTTCCCATGGTATTTTCACGATGACGTGTGTGAGGGGGGCAGGCAGCTGACATCCTCGAACAGGGTGCCTGCAGAACAGCAACACCATAGAGGTGCTAAAGATATCATTCGATGGTCGCCGGCCATCAAATGATTTGTCCTCCGCACCCAAGGCTGCAAATAGATTATTATGCAAATCATCAATTTGCATGCCTGCGGGGGTTCGGGGGGGGGGGGGGGGGGTGGCACTGTGCGTTTGACTGGCAAGGTTGCAAAATTTGCGAGTCAACCAGAATATGGGCCAATGTCACGTAATGTCACATTAATATATTGACCCGAATTGAACTAATTACTCATTTTAAAGTAGCTAAGAATCATTAACTGAACCCAAAACATTTCACTTGAATTTCTCTTAAAAATGAAGCATGATTGGTTTCTTGGAAATATTTGTTATGATTTGGAGCATAGTAATTGCTCTTGGAGTTAAAGAGCAAATTTTTCTACATATAATCTTCCTCATTAATGCTTGTTCTTCTGTATGAGCTACATGAAATAAGTGATGGCTATCATAGAATATTTTAAGTACTACAATACATTTGCAATATCTTATCATGCTAAGCATCTTTTTTTCTGTATATTCAATGCCTAGCGGCCAATCAGGAGCTGCTGGGCCACCAATAGCACTATTCGGGGGCAGAGTCGCACAATGTAAACAAAGAAAGTGGACTCCTGCTCAGTCCGGTGGTTTGTGTTAGCAGTTTGTTTTTCTGCCAAGTCCTGGGGATCCTACATGGAACGAAGGGGACAGATCTACGCCAGAGGAGACTTGTAAGTATAATTTGCTTCCACAGGTAACCCACAGGATTTCTTTAGGACCAACCCGATGGACAGAAGGACGGACGGAGGGTAACCTATTGGATCAAGATAGTTAAGTGTATGTATGTGTGGGCTTTGGATTTGAGAAAGTTTTATTTTTCTAGTGTGTATTTATTTTATGCTGTGGAATGAAGAGCCCCAGCAAGCCCATTAATGGGCCCCATGCTGGGACTTGTGGTTTTCCAAGTCCCAGTATGCATTCCAGGCTTGCTGGGACTCATAGTTCCACAGCAAAACCCAATGGTTTACTCTATTTTTTACACTTGAGTCAGCCCGGTACCCACAGCCCAGGGGTACCGGGGACAGCACCAGGCTTCAGCCTGGGCAGGTAAGTTCTGGAGGGGGGACCCCCCCAGGACCCCGGCCCAGGCTGACTGGTTGGTAGGGATGAATGCTTTGGCCGGGGGGACTTGTATAAAAAGTCTCCCCTGACTGTGGCATTACCCTGCTGGCTGGTTGGGTCTGGTTCTCAAAATACGGGGGACCCCTACTCGTTTTGCACCTACCCATATCACCAATAAAGTGGTGGATTTTCTGCCCCAATAATGCATCCAGGAGCTTGATCATCCACTCTACATTCCAGAAATCACCCACACAAACAAATTGCAATTTATAAAAAAACTTTTTATGTGTCTGAAAACTCATTGCGCACTGCTGCGTGCTCCCACATCATCGATGGGAAAGCCGCTCATCTGCTGGTAATAGCAGCAAATGGGTGGCGTTGAGGATGGCTTTGCATAGCTCTGCGCTATGAAACACCGTCCTCCCCCCTCCATCGGCGCCGGGCAGGGGGAAAGCCGCTCAGTGTGTATGCACTGAGCGGCTTTCCCCGCAGCAGTTATTGACATCATTGCTGTCCATACATGCTGGGCATAGTCACCCAGTGTGTATGGACCTTTATGTTCACATTGTTTGTAAATGTAAAAAAAAACTTTTTATGTGTCTGAAAACTCATTGCACACCCCTCGTACGTTAAAAAATGTTTCTGTGCAGAGTAAATACTGGCTGCTTTAGCATGTACTATAGGAAGCTTTATTTTTACTCTGCAATTCAGATTTCAGTTTGGACACACCACACCCCAATCTGAATCTATATATGCATTACACATCTGCCCCATGTGCGGTGCTAAATGGCTTTTCTCGGTTACACAGTTACTGTATTTTTTCATTTAGTACTGTACAATTTACTTTCAAATCAAAATCAGGCAATCTGTGCCGTAATGCTACAATGTATCTATCAACACATTCAAGGAAAGCGTGATATAATGTCTTGAAAAATGGTTTAACAGATAATTTACTGTAATATCATGCTTAAAATATGTGTAAAATTGCATCTAAACAACACAGAGAACGCCTAACATATTCATTAATATAAAAAAGTAAATAATCTTCAGAAAAACATTTTGCTAAGTTATTTTGAAAAATCTTTAGAGTGTGATAATGCTTTGTGTGGAAGTCGAAAATACTTGTTTTAAAAATAAAAAAGTGTTAGTGCATGTACATAAAAGGCCATTTGAGTCATATGAAGATTGCAATACTGATTAGGATCACTGTGTGAATTCAAGAAAGTGAAAAACTAAAAGCAACAGGTTAACTACAGGCTGTATAACAGATAAAATGCTAAAAATAATGACAAAGATTTTTACATACACTAGCTTGAATAAGATGGTTGTGTTTGTTATACCTGTACTATTACATTTCAAGACCTATTTACTTCTTATTTGCTAATGATCAAATAAACTTTTTAATACACTATTAATAGCCTTTTTTGTTTTACCCATTTGAAAATCAAAAACTACTAATATGCCTGCTGACTTAAGTACAGCAATGCCCAAAACAATAAAAAATGTAACTGTGGGCTGCTTTGGGAAAGTGTTAATAAATAATAATGATAAGTAACTAAATATCTCCTCCTCTCCAATTTCTTTTTATTTTTTCTATTACTATACATTTTATTCCAGCAGGGTTTTCATTATGTGCCTCTAAGAAATGTTTTGACATGCTGTGGGTGAGGAGTCCTCTTTTTATGTTGTAGATGTGTTCATACAGTCTTGTTTTGACTTTCCACTTGGTTTGGCCTTCATATTGGTTTCAACAGGGACATTGTAACAAGTGAATCACTTCTTCTGAATTACAAGAAGTGTTTTGTTTTATTTTGTATTACTTCCCGTGTGTTCTATTTTTGAAGGATGTTAGTGGTTTGGTCATGGTACAACCTAGGTTCCTGCAGGCAGTGCAGTTCAGACAGTGGGTGAAGCCCTTTCTCAGATGTGATTCCTCTTTTTCTTCTTCTAGTGGAATGAAACTCATCAATAATGTCTGTTGAATATTTTTAGCTCTTTTGTATATTATTTGTGGTTGACTTTTTCGAATGGTTTTAAATCTTTGTCAAGTTGTAATATGTGCCAGTGTTTTTTTCTCTCTTGTTTTGAAGTTGCTTGAAAATTGCATGATGAAAAGAAGGTCCTGTTCTTTGGTTTTATTTCTGTCTTTGTATATGATCATCTCTGAATGTTCCATTTTTTCTACTTTGGCAATTTGAGCTTCCAGGTGCTTCTCTTCATATCCTTTCTGTAAAAATGTTGTTTCGTGGCATAGCTTTGGGATGTAAAGGTGGTGTTCTCTGTACAATTTATTTTAACTCTTTGAAACTGCCCCAATGGGCATCATTTTCTGTGGTGATTGCTTTAAGTGGGTAACATATTGTTTCCTGAAACTTTCTTGATATGGGTTCTTGTTTGTACTGTATTATTTGTGATATAAATTTCTAAATAGTGAAAGGTGAAACATTCTCGTCTTACGGTCATAGTGAATTCTATATTGATTGTATTCTTATTAGTGTATTCTGTAAACTCTGCAGTTCTTCTTCAGGGCCGTCCCATATAAAGAAGACATCGTCTATGAAGAGATGTTAGCAGATCAGGTTGTCTCTATGGGCCTTATTCTGATCGGTGCGGATATTCCCGCATGCGGACGGACCGCCGATGTTGATCGTCTGCGCATGTGCAGAGGTCACTCTGCGCATGTGCAGGCGATTTCGCCGCACGGATTCTTTATACGCCACACAGGGGGCGTAGAGGGGCGTGAGGGGCTACTTAGCCTCATTACCCTATGCATACGCCCCGCGTTTCATGGGCGTTCCCATGCAAACGCGGGGCGTATGCATGGTAATGAGGCCGTGACGCGTGGGTACGGGGCGGGCATCTGACATCGCCGGATGTCAGCTGCCCGCCCCCATACATGATTTCACACGGACAAGTGTCCGTGTGGTCTTGTGTTGCGGGACCTGGTGGAGCGTGCGGCCCTGCATTCGATGTTCGGCGACCATCGAATGCAGGGGCTGCTCCCAAGACGGAGGAGGCGTATCCCCGTCCAATTTCATGCGGATCGCCACATATCCGCGTACGGACGGCAGGTGGCGATCCGTATGGAAGGCGGGGATTCGCCTGCACGGTTGCGGCCGCATATTCTGATCGGGCCGCACCGATCAGAATAAGGCCCTATATCTGTTCTTGCGCCAAATTGTCATGTCTTCCCAGCGAGCTATGAACAATTTTGCGTAGTTGAGCACAGTCCTGCATTTTTGTCTATAAAAGTTGCCACCGTACCAAAAATAGTTGTGATGTGGAATGAATTTGATATTTTCAATGATAAAGTTTATTTTTTGGTTTGAAATTTCTTTCATATTGGAGAGTATCCATCTTGTGTGTTCACATCCTGTTTCATGACTGATGCAGGTGTATAATGATGTTACAGTATATTACTAGTCACTAGTTCCCAGGATGTAACTCTCTTTCCATTGTATATTCTGTATTACTTGGAGGATGTGTATGGTATCTTTCAGGAAGCATTTTGTTGGCCGACCAGTGGTTGTAATGCATAGTCTATATAGTTTGATAAATTGAATGACAAGGACTTTATGCCGGAGATGATCGGTCTACTGGGTGTCAGCTACCCTGCTTTGACCATTGCCATGAGCATGAATCCTTAAGTTCAAACACAACAAATTCAGTAGAGCAAGGCTTCAGCCTTCTGTAGTTTCAGAGTGATAGAAGAAAACATGGTGGAATGTTTAATTAACGAGGACTAACAGCACACAATAAATTCTAATTATTATCATTTATTGATACAGCACCACAAGGTATCACAATTACATAACACATAAGCGAGTAAGCAAAACAGAAAACAGTAAATTATAAATGAGGGGATTGGCTCGCCTTATACCTGATTTGTCTCTGGACACGTGGGTGGCCCACGACATCATTTCGTTGAGAGACATCATGGAAGCGGGCGTACTACAAACTTTCTCCCAAGTACAGTCTAAATATGCTTTATCATGGAAAGACTTTTACAAATACCTACAAGTGCGCCATTGGCTGCAAAGTGTCTCAGCTCCCCCTTATAGCTTCAAACCACTGCCTAGGATCATCGATGATCTCCTTCAAAAGCTAAATAATAAAGGTGCATTATCTAGGTGGTATGCGTTTCTAGTTACTCCCCAAAGCTTTACGAAATTTTCTCCACTGTTAAAATGGGAAACTGACATAGGCTCGATCCTCTCAGAGGAAGAATGGCAGTCAATATTCCAGGGCTGCTTTAGAGTCTCCAAATGTATATCCCATGCTTAGCAATTTTATAAACTCATTCATAGATTGTATATGACCCCAGCTCTACTGCACAAGATAAGCCCTACAAACTCTAACCTTTGCTGGCGCCAATGTGGCGGAGTAGGATCAATCTACCATATATTCTGGTCTTGTCCTAAGATATCTGACTTGTGGAAACAGGTGTTTCACCTTATCTCGACAATTCTGGGCTGGGTTATTACCCCCCAGCCAAAAGTTGCACTATTCCACTTGCTATCAGACATGACCTCTCCCTCCGATAAATATGTAATCGGACATATATTGTCCTCCACCAAACGACTCCTAGCTCGTAATTGGAGAACTGATACTATACCCCATATTACGGACATAGAAAGAGCTGTCCAATCGCACTTTGAATTTGAAGCTGCGGGTATATCTATCAATGCATCATTATCATCACCCGTAACCAAGAAGTGGCTAACTTGGACAGAGTATCAAGCAGTATCCCCCCAAATAACACTGGACAGGTCTTAACATATATGTTACGTCTGTAATTGGACTTATTAGATCTATGCGATAATCTGACAGACATGATGAGCTTCTTATGCATACATTGTGTTGCTTTTCCTTTTTGTTTACGCTAAAAAAAATGTTATAATAATGTACCTATGCTGTACCTCCCCCCTCCCCCCTAACCCTCTCTCTTCTACCTTCCTATTTGTTGTGTACCCACCCCTTCCTCCCCCTAAAAAAAAAAAAATGTTCAATTGAATTGAATGTTCAATTAGCTGTCTTTACAGTTTTGTATCTAATTTTTCGCATTCAATAAAAATCTAAATGTAAAAAAAAAAAAAAAGTAAATTATAGTTAAATATACTGTAATAGACTACAGGGTACAGGGTACATAAACATATATGGATTAGCAGAAAACACTGAAATAAGGCCTGATTCAGTCCAGCTCACTAGGCAGCGTAAACTCACTGGAAGGTAAGCAAAAACAATAGCAGTGCTTAAAATAAGATAAATTCAAGTGAATATTAAAATACATTTTTACTTAAATCAATAAAATAAACAGACACATACATCAATTAACCAGGTTCCACACTTGCAGGATAGTGTAAGTTTGACCATCTATAATTGAAGTAGGTTAAATGGGAGGGTGTGCAGGAAAGTGCACTTTACCATAGGTAATCGCCATGGAGGAGAATCATGGAGCTGTACCCAATCAATCCAATATTCGATCCTCTCTAGTTGGTACAGCAGATATGATAGGCCGCTGGAGGTAGGTATATAGAGCAGCTTCCCAGTGAATCCGGAATTAAAGGAGTCCTCTCTAGTTTTGCAGTAAAGACTGTATGGTATCCAAATGTAGAACAGAAAGTCCATTTTGTTGGATAATGAGTCCTGAAGAGTGGCAGCCTGCAGCACCGATGCGTTTTGCTTCCAACCTTTAGCTTTATCAGAGATGAGTGGTAAGGTGTCTGGAACTTGTATATATACAGATGGGAAAGAAATATACCAGCACTGGCTTGTTTCTCAAATAACTCAGTAGATGACGGTTTCTAAGTATTATAAAATTTTAATGAACATTGAACACACATTATAAAAACAAACACATACATGTATTTTGGTATGTGGAGGACACACTAAAGGTAAATATTGGGTGATTAGATGAGCCCTATAGATAAGCAAGGACTTGCTCCTGAGGACTTGCTCCTGAGGAAGCTGGGAGACCTTTCTCAGAGAAACGGGTAGAGCTTCTCAATATTCCAGCACCCTGACACTGTTAAGACTCATGAGGATTACAAATCTTATGTACAAAGCACTGGATACGGGACTAATATCTCTACCTGGTCATTTGTTACAACCTAAAGATTGGACCTGCAGCAACTTCAATACTCCACCCAGGTTTACCGGACAAGCTACCAGAATACAAAATTGCTATTTCAATATACATCTGGAACCGGCCACCTGGTAATATATCGCTGCTATAAAAGAGACATCCCTTCCAGATACATATAATCCTGGATATACAGTAGGAGTCTAAAAGTGTCTATAGGGCTCATCTTATCACCCAATATTTACCTTTAGTGTGTCCTTTCCACATACCAAAATACATGTATGTGTTTGTTTTTATAATGTGTGTTCAATGTTCATTAAAATTTTATAATACTTAGAATCCATCATCCACCGAATTATTTGAGAAACATGCCAGCACTGGTATATTTTTGGGGGGACTGACTACCCTTTTACTAGCCTCTGTTAGCAAGTGCACCTTACCACCACAAATTTTTCTCCTTTATATATACAGATGGGGCTGCTCTCATCTGAGTGGCTCCCATTGCATTATCTGCCAGAATGGGATGCACGCACGTCGAGACACTCGCACGCCCCAATCTCAGCAATAGATGCGTGAGTGTGTGAGATGCTCACACATCCATATCTGCCGGGCCCGCCCTCCACCAGTGCTTGTCAGCTACTAAAATCTGGTGTGCTGGTGGCAAGGGGGAGAGTGGCTCCTACTGTACCTCTGCTAATGAGCATCAATTAATTAACCATTAGACATTCACTTGATTATACACTGCATAGCAAGCGGTTAAGCACCGCCCATGACCCTGATGAATGCCTGCCCTCCCCACTGCCCTAATCACCTTGGTAGCATGCCAGGGGATGTGATTGATAACATCCCCTTGCTTGTGGGCACTAGCAGGAGAAATCCTTCGATGGACTGTAGAAATGCCCC
Source organism: Crinia signifera (assembly GCF_055691185.1). Lineage (NCBI taxonomy): Eukaryota > Metazoa > Chordata > Amphibia > Anura > Myobatrachidae > Crinia > Crinia signifera. The sequence continues at coordinate 240,130,933 of NC_139219.1, read as the reverse complement.
AGATGCTTGCTGTTCAGGAAATGACAGTAATATTTGTAATTAGTTAAGTCTAGGTTGGATTATGAAAGTGGCTTTTTAGCTAGATCTAGGACTTACTTATTTTACTTAACCAACTTCAGGGTTTTCACAAAGCATTAATTTTGATAGTCAATAAGCAGCTGAGTTATAGAAAGAGGATTCCAAATCTTGTGGGAAAAAACATTGATGCCCCTATTTAATATCTTGAAAACGTAAATTGTGCCTATTGCCATTCATTTTTCACTTAAATATTATGTTACATTTTAGGCTACAATATGAATCAGAGGCAGAACTCTGGGATGCAATGGAGTCATCTGCTGCTGGGCTCCTGCTCCTCAAGGGGGCACCTCTCCTCCCCTGCAAGTTTAAATCCATTGATTAAAAGCCATCAAAATCAGTTCTGTGGCTGAATTCTATATATATATATATATATTATAGAAGTTTGTGCGTGTGTGTGTGTGTGTGTATAGGCCCATTATTCGCTCCCATTCAGTCAACTGGGACAAACTTACACCACTGATCTGAATTGCTAATCCATTGTATTGCACTAGAAGACCAAAAATAGACTCATGTACAGAATATCCATTTTATACATTTCAGTTGTATGTTACATTTATAATATATTTATTTTTATAGAAACGTCTATTTTTTTCTTTGCTCATTTGCATACAGTGACATGAAAATAGGAGGGTTGATTTATGTCAGTAGACATAAATGAAACAGAGAGATGAGGTAAGTAATAGTATTCATCAATGAAGCTTAGGTACCTGACAGGTCTACAAAATGTGTTTCATTATTTCTGTATAAGCCAAGGCAGTATTTTCCATAAACATATAGTACTTGAAGGTTTAGTCAGCAGGAGTTATTTACAAACACTGTCAATTGATTAATGCAGCATCCACTACTGGCCTTGGTGATACTGTAAGTTATGGAGCAAATCCAGTATGCTTTAATGAAGAACACTGTCTGATTAATGAATTATTGCAAAAGGTACAGCACACATGTAATTCAAGCTATTACAACTCTGTTTTGCAGCCTAAGACATAATACTGACAAGGAATAAGGGTACCTTAAATATTAAGAATTATTTAACTGCTCTACTGATTTGCTCTTTAGTTGTCAGTTGCAAGATTATGTTTAATGTAATATAGTTTTTTACGGATAACTCTATCTGTCTGCTCATCACCATAAATCAACCACAGTTTTGTGGTCCAAACTGCCCCATTTACTATATGGCGGTTTAATGTTAAAATGTCAAATCTACAGAGATATCTGGAAGTATATAAAGGAAAGCGGATGAGAGTACAAGTTGAATAGGTTTGTGATTGTGTATACTTAATCATGACACTAAAATAGAAATGAATGCTGTTCTTATATTTGATGTGATTATATGTAATTAAATGTGATTAGTACATAAGCAAAATAATTAAATTACGGTGAATGTTAGTTTAGTTGGTTAGAGGCTCTAGGAACATATGTATTTTTGTATACAATATGTGATGTTTCTATATTTGCTAGTTATGTTTATCAACACTTTGTTATGTAATTAAATTACTTGATATTACTTTATAATACTGAAAATATAAGTCAAAGTAGACCAAATAAGTACAAAGAGGTTTTTGGGGCACACTTTAAATAATAAAGGTAGAAGGATGGAAAATTAATTTGTTAAAACAATGTTTATTCAAAATAAATGTTTAAATTACTTCACATATTCAATAGTAATAAAAAAAAAACTCAATAAAGTACATACAATACAATTTCATTGTATGTACTTTGTGTTTTTTGTTTTTTTAATTTCTTGATTATTGAATATGTGACATAATTTTAAAAACATTTTTAATAAACGTTATGCTTCATTTTCTGTCCTTCCGCCTTGATTATTTTAATTGTGCACCAAAAACCTCTTTGTTCTTTGGTCTTCTTTAACTTATTTTTGCAGTAGCTACACTGAAAAAACTTGGAAGCACCACCAACTAGGTACTGCATAGAATTACCAATAATGCTGTTTTAATGCTGGTAATATTTGATACATTTTTCACCATATTGCTGCCTGTGCCAATCCCCCTTCATATTATCTTTTATATAACTTTATAATAATAAGAAGAAAAAGGAAAACTAAAACCCAGGTACTTTAATTTGAAGAATGTTAAAAGAAACACCTTTGTACTGTATGCCATTATTTTTATAAATGATAAAACTGAGCCAAAATACTCCCTCCAGTATTTAACCCCAAAATCTACATTTCTCAGCCACACTAATGAGCATAATTCAGACATGATCCCATGGCACATTTTGGGCCTGATTCTGGTGCACTTGCTAAAGCAAATTATCTTTCTAATGAACAAAACCATGTGCACTGCAGGGGGGCAGATTAAACATGTGTAGAGGAAGTTATATTTGGGTGTTGCAATGTAAAAATAATGCAGCCAGCATTTACCCTGCACAGAAACAAAATAACGCATTTAAATCTAGCACATGTTACATCCGCCCCACCTGCAGTGCACATGGTTTTGTCCATTTGCACACAAAATGTGTCCTGTGATCAGGTCTGATTTAGGCCCATTATTCACTTCCATTTATGATTGCTGGACTTTCTTTGGGCTGCACCCACTCTGTGGAATGCCCTCCCATGCACTATAAGAGTCTCCTCTAGTCTTCATACTTTAAAGTATTCCCTAGAAACTTACCTTTTCAGGCAACCTTATTATATTCCGGAGCCACCAACATCTTTTATATAAAAGCAAAAATTTGTCCTTCTGTCTGTCTTTATATACAAGTCCACAGTTTACAAGCCAAGATCGTGAAATTTTGCATATGAGCATTTTAAAACAAAAAATGTTTGAAACAAAAAAATTTGAAATTTAAATTAATTACAGTTCATTTTTAATTAAACAAAAAACACATTTTTTGTTAAATGCTCATTCCGATTACCAAGATCCCAGACTATCATGCATGATACGTCAATGATGACAGGGCTGCATGTGACAGGGACATTGACATGAAGTGAGGAGGGAAATGGAGATACAACGAACCCACACACTGAGAGTTATATAGTGACAGTAGCAGGGTACACCAGCAGCACAGAGTATATCAGGAGATGCATAATTTGCTGCACTTTAACATAAATTAATGAAACAACTAATGTTATTTATACTGTGTGTTTAATATTTAAATTGCTGTTTATAAACAAACATTATTAAAATCCCAGGCAACACCCGGTACTCCAACCAGTAATCTTTATAAACTTTCCTATACAGTTACATCCTTAGTGTACAGGTCAAACATATCCTCATTTATATTCTCTTTCTTCATTTTCCCATCCTCTTGACCCCAAGCCAACATTGCTGTGTAACCATATCATACAGCCCGCCGACCAAGAACCTTTCAAATCTGGTGGACCCTGCAATAGATCACCCCAATCCTTGTGTATCAATGCCATATTCCCTATAGATTGTAAACTTCCGAGCAGGGCCTTCCTACCTCTATGACTGTAACTACCAAATTTATGGTTTCACTGTTTCCAATTGTAAAGTGAAAAGAATTTGCTGCGCTATATAGGAAACTCATAATAAATAAATAATAATAGGCAATGTTAAGATGGAAGTATGTGTTTATAGCCATGCTTTCATGAGTTAAATAATTTACTACAAACATAATGAAATTATAATATTATATAGTTGCCTAAAATAAATCATTCTGCATAATCACATATGTTATCTTATTGGTATGTTATCTTCTTATCCAAATTATGTACAGAAAATAGATTATATTCAAGATAGTCACTATAAGGTTAAGTAACTACCAAGAAGAAAGGACAATGTATTAATACAGGAATTGTTTGTGCCAACGAAATTGTGTGGTGTGATGCATATTTATCATAAATGAAAGTATTATATCCTTTTTCACTTGTCACAGATTATGAATTGTCATTTCAAGAGTAATAACAGAGCATTCTTCATGATAACCGACATGATAAATTGATAACATCTATTTGGTATGCATACTATTCCTGGTATGTTCATGATATTTCAATAAACTTGACACAGGTCACTCTCATTACAATTTCTTTCCAAACATATAATAGCATGGCAAAAATGATATTAGATTTTTCTATGCCGCTGCAGAAAAATTAATCTGAGTAGTTGCTACACTATTAGCAGTGTATATATTATTGGGGATTGATATGCAGTAATCATGGGGTCTTGGGTCACACACCACACACCCTGCACCCGTGTTCTTTAATCCGCACATCTCAGTAGTCCCATGTTGGCAGCAGCAGGACTGCACTGACCACTTGGAAAATGACCAACTGCCTCTTCCTGAACGATCAAGTGGCTGGGAGGCCTTAACCCTGGAGACCTACCCATAGCAGACTGGCACAGTGCAACAGTCTACAACTCCTGACACCAGGAGAAGAGTATTCAGAACGAAACTGCACCCAGGCCCCCACCTTTCTTAATACGTAATTATATACATTAGTTTACATCTTTTTTCTTGTGCACCAATTTTACAAAAAGTCTTTTGTAAATGTAAAACCCTTCATAATAAGTAAAACAAGCAAACGCAATGGTTTGTGAAATATGTTAAAAGTTGCTTTGAAAATCTTTGAAAAAAGCACGTTAATGATTTCATTTAAATAGTGTGGACTCTATTTCACTTAAGTGTACTCTATTTAGGGGGTTAATCAGACCTGACCATAGACCTATGATTTCACATTGTGGCAGGTTATTGATTGACTGCCATGTGTATGGTTCATAGCACGCATGCGCAAGGCTATTTAGAGAAAAAAAAGCATATGTTTTGATAGCTGGTCGTTTGCAAGTAGACAGATAGGCATGGTAACCAAACGTTTTCTGGTAGTGTCTGGGAAAATGCAGGCATGCAAAAGTGGTTATCGGAAAGCTGTGTGGTGTCAGCTTTGGCCTCGGTCAGCCTGTTTCTATTTCACCGGCCAATTAGATCCTAGGTCACGACACACACTGGAAAAACTAATTTAATGTTGAGTGAGTTGGGAATGGATTTGCAGCTATTCGCCGATCTGCAATATTTTTGCAAGTCTTTCACAACTTTGCATTTGATGGAATTTTACTCAGGTGGGACGATGGCTATGTGATCGCAGGACTTAATAACCCCTTTAATTTTGTTGCAGACAAGGCATTGAGATACAGTAGCTCGCAATATATGCTAATGTATTTGTTAAAAAAGCACAACGGAAAATGTTGGCACTATGTATTGTAGGTAACTTAATAAATAAATAACCTCAATCAAAAGTAAAAGTTTCTAATGCTTAAGAGTAGTCTCTTGTATTTAACAAAATACAAAAAAAGCACAAAAAACACCTACGTACATTATATAAATGTTTAAAAATCTAATCCTTGGAAACATTATTTTTGTGCTTTTGTTTTCTCTTCTGTCCTTTTCTGACTTATATAGAAAACAAAAAAAGGATATTTCCTACATCTTATTAAATAGATGAATTTATACTCAAGAACACTCTGTTCTTTGAAACTATAATAATACATGATTACAAATAAGCAAATTGTACTTGGCATTGAAATAATTGTAATTTGCTACTGCTTATACTAAAGTTTATCCTACAGTCCTCTAAATTTTGTTGAAATAAACCTATCATTGTAAATCATGGAATAAATGATATTAACTGTTTAAATAATAAATCAACACAAAATGATTTGCCTCATTCCACATTTAGATCTCAATCTAATTTTTTGCTTGTGGAATGTGGTCCATTTTGACAATATCACAAAACAGAATATAATATCCACTGTTAATTCATCTGTCATTTATAACTTTTTAAAATGGAAATTTAGTGTAGAACAATATTTTGTGGCATGGCCACATAAAAGCAGAACTACAGGCGAGATTTAGGATTGTATGCAAACAAATGGTTTATGCACAACTGAAACTTTTACAGATTGGCGCAGGATATGTACTATGCATTTTCCAATGTATGGGCCTAATTCAGACATGAACACTAATAAGAGAATTTGCAAATTGAGCAATCTTTGATTGACTGCGCATGCATACCATTCACAAGGTGCATGTGCAAGGAGAATTAGAGACAGAAAATGTGTATGGATCATATTCTATCACAGTTTGACTGAAAGAATGACGGTGTTTAGGGGTGAAAAGCTGACATCTTCTGACAAAATGCTGGCATGCCCAGGTGTTTTTGAGGAGGGTCAGTGATATTACTTTTTCTGTCCAGGTGGCAACTTACTCCTCAGGTCTGAATCAGGTGCTCCGTCTGCAAAATTAGTGAAAGGATCTAATAACAATCACCTCTCAATTTGAGTGACAGGAAGTTGGCGTCTGCGGGAAAGGTAACCTGCTGTTGTCTGGGAATAGCTGAAAAAAAATGCATGCATGCCCAGGCCAGGCGTTTTAAGGGAGAGTGTGTGACATCAGCTCCAGCCTCGATCAGCCTATCACAGAGTTGTGGAATGGTCAGACTTATTCACATTTGCACAGAATGAAAATTATTTGATGGTTCATGAATTGCGTATGGATGTGTGACTGACAGGATACTCATCTTTGCAGATGAATCAGGCCCTGAGTCTTAGAACAACTCAATTTGCACACATTAACAGATCAGTACTCTATAGGAGCATGTGACTAATAACAGAAAACTGTTATTTATCTCCTACTTCTTATATATATATTTATTTTGGCTTCAAAAACTGTACAAGTTTACCTAGAAGAGTTGATGCTGTTTTGTATGCAAAAATAGAATATTCAAAATCCAAAGTGAATGAATCTTCTGTTCATTCACTTTGGATTTTGAACATTCTATTTTTGAAAGCATTCTTACTTTGCACCATTTTTTTCCACACTTGCCTAAAATAAGGATAATTTAGTTTGAATTTCTACAATTTCCAATAACATTGTTGTTTAATTAAAAATAACTTAGGCTGCCTTTTATCTATTAATTTATACAGTAAATTTGAGATTCCGCATGGAGATGTTTTCTTTCCTATTTGTTGAACTGTTTATATTCTGTCACCATCCCTCTAAACAGTTTAGTTACCATTTCTTCTGTATGACTTTTCTTCATTCCTTGTTGCTGCTGTGTGATTACATCTATATTTTTCTACCCCACTCTTCCTCAAATCTCTCAATTATTGAAAAAAAATAAACAAAGCTTTTCAACTGTTTTTCACAGCTGCAATTTTAGAGTACAGTACAGTATTCCCTCTAGTTGTCCCTTGGCAAAGATGGAAATGAAGCTGTTTAAGATGCACCTGAGTCTGTTCTCCTAGGCACAATCAGCAGGCTACGAAGAGGAAAAAAAATATCAGAAGGGAGAGATCACAAAATATGACAGTAAAACACCAATAAATATTTAGATATTCTAAAGCAAAATGATTTAGAACCCCTATTACAGCTGGCATGGCCTATTACGTAAAATAGGGATATAGTAAGGATCTATTTGCATTTGTATATTTACAGATCAATATACTGTGTGCATCTATATATATATATATATATATATATAATAAATGCAAGTGCCGCCGTACTCTGCATTCCAGTGTGGAGGGCACCCAGGTCCTCACCGTCTACTCATGGAGTACCAATCACCTTCTCTCTCTCTCTCTCTCTCTCTCTATATATATATATATATATATATATATATATATATATATATATATTTCCCCCACCCAGGGATCAATCACGCACCATTGTCAAAGTATTTATCTTTATGCAAAGGCACCCAGGTAGTTGTCTATGTTGAAGGAGTGCCGGATCAACCAGACATATAGACATATATATATATGTTTTCCTCTATGCTGTCTTCAGCTGCTGCCTGATGCCGTCATGATGTCTGTAACTGCTGAACCGTGAGTGCTATTAAATTTATATATTGTATGTTGGAAGGTGTTTTACCCTTGGATGTTTAGAGCATATATATTTCTATCTATCTATCTATCTATCTATCTATCTATCTATCTATCTATCTATCTATCTATCTATCTATCTATCTATCTATCTATCTAGCAGTCCAGTTCAGCCAGCACTCAATTAGTTTCTCCAAAAGTAGTAAGTTAAAGTAGCATATACATCCAAAAGACACAGCACTCAAGAGGCAGTTTTGTAATGCAAGAAATGTCTGTATTAAAAGACAAGCTTTCGGGTTATGACCCCCTTCATCAGGTATAGACAACAAATGACAAGTGAAACTTACCCCTTAATATACCAACAGTCAGGACTGGCTCCCCAGCACGCTGAATCCACTGTGTCCCGTGCACACAGGATGTCCGCGTCATGGTAGTTCCGTCTCTGTGAAAAAAACTGTTACCTAGTGACCAATTAGCTTGCGTGTCACTACCACAGTGTGGGAGATGCGCAAGTCCGGAAGACACAGAGGACAGCCGCCGAGAGAAGCCAGACCTGAGCGGAGACAAAAAAGTATACATAAAAAACATTACATACATTAATACAAAAACATATATAAAGAGCATATATTACATGATGGCATTCCAGTTTATTTTATCATTTAAAGCTTGCAGATGCGTAACATCCAGTCTAAGAATCCACTTGGATTCTAATCTCAAGAGCTGTCTGACCCAATCTCCTCTCCTCAAAGATTCTTGAATATGATCACTGATAAAATATTTCAAGGAGGCCAGTGGGTGACATAACTATTTAAAATGGCATGCCACAGGTTGGTCGACATCACTGCCTTTAAGTGACAGATCAATTGCCGACCTGTGTTGCGCCATCCTCACCCTGATTGTGGCTCCGCTGGGAAGCTTGTTTGCACGCCTGCACACCAAATATTTTCCACGTTTTTTTCAGAGAGAATACCCCAAATTTTAATATATCAATAGGAGGGGGTGCTGTTCCCAGCAGTCAGGCTTACAATGTTTTAGGACAAAAAGAGAAAAAGGACTGCTTTGGCGGGAACGCACTGAAAGAATAGAGTCATAAAATATAACTATCCATGTCGGCGTGGAGTTGAGAATAGAATAGTGTGGCGAGCGTAGCGAGCCACCGAGCCCGAAGCGTGGCGAGCGCAGCGAGCCCCGCAAGGGGACGCGGATACCTTCACAGGTAAACGCGGCCCTACGCGGGCTTCACAGGTATCCGCGTCCCCTCGCCACGCTTCGGGCTCGGTGGCTCGCTGCGCTCGCCACACTATTCTATTCTCAACTCCACGCCGACGTGGATAGTGGGGGTATGAAAGGTCGGAGGACGCGTATCACCGCCCCTCGCGGGCTCGCTGCGCTCGCCACGCTTCGGGTTCGCGTGGATCGTGGGGTGGCGTTAAAAATTGTGGGAGACATTTCACTGCTAAGGATGCCTATTTGGGCTATGTGGCCCATTTAACATTGTTTCCTATGGCAAAATCGCGGGCATTGAGGCATTGAAGTGAAAAATCGGGTCCATTGAAAAATTTAACATTGATCCCTATGGGAAATCGCGGGCATCGCGTCGGTCGCGTCGCACCCGTTACTTTAGTGCATACGATGGACGCGATGCCCGCGATTTTTTACACACAATGACCGCGATGGACATCGTGGGCGCCGTGCTAGGTAAAGAGTACCAAAATAAAAATAAAAATAAGAATAAAAATAAAAGTAAAAATGGAAATAAAAATAAAAATATAGATATAAATAAAATAAAAAAGTCAGGTATAAATAAAATAAAAAAGTCAGATATAAATAAAATAAAATCCATTGTCTGCTCCTAAAGTACCGTATTAAGTGACTTCCAGTGTATGACCTTGGCTTGCCTTGTGACTATCCATTGTCTGCTTCCAGTGTACGGCAAACTGTGCCTCCTCGTGTATGACCCGGCCTGACCTTAGGACTTCCTATTGCCTTATCCTTTGGTACCTGCTTTGCCTGTTTGATCCTGACCAGGCTATGAAGACCATGAGTAACCCTGACTCTACTCCACCTGTCTACCAGGGTTTACCAGCATCATGTGGTATACCTGACCAGGGGACCGTGATCGGCATACTGTGTGCAGTGAAGCCCAAATCCCGCTTGGAGGGGTCACTGGCGAAAACCACTTGTACGGTTAGACTCCGCACCCCTGCCAATTCACGGTCTGGTATACACTATTCTGTGCCCAAGACTGTGACAGTTATATTGCATACATTCTAGCTGTCAGGAAAGAAACAATGGAACAGGCATTTACAAATTGGACAGATTAGTTGAAAAGATAATATCACATTTATTTAAACATTATAAAAATAAAAAAAGGCTTTTCAATTACACATGATTATACACAAACTATTAACATATGCCATAAAATATATATGGCAGTGGTTCCCAAACTGTGTGCCGTGGCTCCCTGGGGTGCCTCGGGACACATGCAGGGGTGCCACGGCTTGGTGGTCCAGGACCAACTCAAATTATTAATGGTTAATTATTTATGAGCAAGACCAGTGCTGGTGGCTGGCAATCATAGAATGTGTACATACAAAAGCAAATCCTGCCCTTTACCACATAACTGCCGCTAAGAATCGCATATAAACCCAATCTAATTCATTTTTTTTTGGACCTAGGGGTGCCGTGAAAAAAAATCTGATTCTCTAGGGTGCCCTGAATCAAAAAAGATTGGGAACCTCTGATATATGGATTTTGGACTTTAAAGGGGCACTGAAATGCACTCCAAGTAAATTGGGATCCAAGTCATGTGTCACAGAGTTGCCATGTGACTGGTTTAAGCCGATAAAGGGACAAAAGCCTTGTCTATAGAAAGCTATGAGATGAGATCACAATAAACACAATTCTCTGCATTATTGGTTGCATAGCAACAAAAGCAATTCTTGCTTGAGGAATGTAAAGAAATGAATAAATTAACAAAACTTCACAATAACTGAGTATATGCAGAATGATGTGAAATATTCTAGCTCTACAATCCATAAATGGAAGAAAATTATAGCAACAGATAGTGTTGAACATTATTACCCATCTTAGGCCAGTGGTTCCCAACCCTGGTCCTCAAGTACCCCCAACAGTACACGTTTTCCAGGTCAACCGGCAGGTGCACAGATTATTCAGGCCCATTTTAAAAGATCCACAGGTGGAGCTAATTATTTCACTGATTCTGTGTGGAGACCTGCAAAACATGCACTGTTGGGGGTACTTGAGAACCAGGATTGAGAACCACTGTTCTTAGGCAATAAATTGATTATTTTAATATGTAGATAGAGCCAGGTTCTTCTTGACTTCGTTTCTGCAACAAGGTCGCAGAAAATGCTTCCTTTCATCTATTGTTCTAAGCTGCAATACAATAGCGAGAACAGTACAGAAAGGGGATTAAAAGAGAATTAGTGTGACTGGTCTTTCTGAGTTAATCCTATTAACACTTAAAAAAAGACATTATGTAAGATTTTGTTGTTAACAATTTAGTGGTTGGCAATGCTTAACATATTAAAATATTATTTTTGTATTACTATAGATCAAATCCCACAATTTGCAGGGTGTGCCAGTTAGAGGAGGCAACACCCGGTCTACGTAAGGAGGCAGGACTAAAAACAGCTCCGGAGCAGGAAAAGGATAACAGTTTCAATAAAAAAAAACTAAGGCCGCTGCCTCCAGGGAGCCCTCACTGAAGTCGTCATTGGACCCGATGCCTTCCCCTGGAACCACCAAGAAAGCCAAGGATGCTCAGTAGAGTTCTGCGGATGGGATGGAAAATGAGAAAGAGAGAGGCTCAGACGAGGCAGCATCCAGCTACCAGGTGTAGCAGCTCGAGGAAGAAAATGTCTGAAGGAGGACCAGGTCAGGATGCAGAACCAGCTGGAAAAACAAAATGCCGAGATGGACACCTTGCGGCAGCAAAAGAAGAAGCTGCAGGAAGAGTCATCCAAGGCTGAGAAGCCCAATGAGGAGCTGAATGACCAGGTGGATGCTGCTCAGGGAGCAGAGGAGATGTTGGAGACACTTACCAAGAGGTGGATACACACAAAAAGAAAAATTCCCGCACCAGTCTATTGGTAGAAAGTCCTCTACCCTCAGAAAATTTCCTCAATGGGATGGAAACCGGTATTTTACCCAAACAAGGTCTGAGGGGTGCTACCCACTACTTAAATATAGACATAAACACCCACAAGAAAAAAGAAGTATTTCTGTGAGTGCACTGAGGACCAAATAATAACTATAATAAAAATTAACCTTTAATATTAATCTTCTAAAAAAGTCTCAAATACAAGAGACCTGATATCCTTGTTATGGTGAAATATTAAAAAAAGAGAATGTGAATAAAGAGATGAAAATCTACGTGTAAAGATTAAAAAAGAAGAAAGAGAGACATGCAAATGTGTGTGTGTTTGAGTCTGTGATTTTCAATATTAAACTTTATAGTGCTTCTTTTCATAAATCTCAAGAATTGTAGCCTTATTGTCTTAAATAAAAGATCACTTTTCCCTTATGCACAAATTATGCGTTTACATTAATTGTGTGGGTTCACTGGATATGGCTTTTTCATAACACGAGGAGATTAATGGCTCCTAAGGATCCAGAGAGAAAAGTAGCCTTTCAAGTTCACCTCAGCGTCTAAATAGGTATGATGTCTCCCATGGTAAGCACCACTCAATCATATCTATGGGTACATGCAATAAGCATCACTATGCAGTGTTACGTACAGGATACAGTTGGTAGGTTTAATTATCCAGTATTACTGTGAGTGTCTTATGTCTTTATACACAGTGTCAGGTATATCTAGTGGGAAAAATTCTATGGAAATGGGGTATCCGTGTTTAAGCGGTTTATCCGCCGGATTCCCTAGTACCGGAGTGGGGGTACTTAATGGTGTTTCAAAGGTTTGGCATTGTTTGAGCACATCCAAAAGGATTTGTCACCCATATTATAAGCGGGTTACCGCTGGGATAAAGGTTGTGTGCATATATCCATGCCAGCCTTATACGCCGTTTTTAGTGATCAAGTACGATCTATAAATATTGTCATATAGGACATTAAGAGTACCTCTAATTCCTACCCGTGATTATAGCGATTTTTACCGCCGGGTTTCCAACAATCGTTACTTCCATAGATAGTTCCCACAACACTGAATTAAAAATGTATCCTGTAACTGATCTGAAAATATTCGATAATCCTTTTATAAGGTTTATCCCCTTAACTACCACATTGTCAGAGTTTCTACCCTTCAGTGGTGTAGGGTACACGCAGTACACGCTATATGCACAAATTACAAATCAGGATGTCAGCACCTGTATTCCAACTTAAATTATTGGAGCTGTGCGTCTGTTATTATTGACCAAAAAGGTCTTAGTTCTTATCACTGATTGTAAGGGTGCTTCTCATAGGACAGTAAATACACAGGAGCAGGGAACAGGTTAATGTGTCCCCTGTACTCCGCGCTGCGTCGGCTTGATAAAGAGGGAAGTTGCCCCACACCATACACACCATCCAATGTCAAAAATTTTTTATATATTTATTTAATAATAATCCCCTAAAAAGGTGGACTTATTTATACAGTGTTTGTGTAATGTTAGGGCTTTCACATCTCCTCTATCGCTCACGCAAAAAGGCACATCAGTACAAGTGAAATAAATAGTATATCGAAGTGCCGCTTATTATCAGCCACTCACTCCGCCTGTCCAGCGCTACAGTGATTACAGAATTTGTCACTGAGACTTTAGCAGATCAGGGGTTGCGTCTTAAAACACGCTATTCCCCTGTCCCTGCTCAGTGGCTGTATCTCTCGGCATCTGCCGCTCAATCCGAGATACATGCCACTGCCGCCCTTCAATAGCAGCCGGGTAACACGTTCAGTGTTCCCCCGGCTCTTGTGGCGCGCTGAGTCTCTTCCCCTGTACGGGGTTAGAAAGTGGCTAATATTACAGCACTATTACATCCGATATCGCTACTGAGTTGGCATTTTTAAGGTGAACCAAACAGGCATATGACATTAATAATATTTCTGGCTAACTACACACACATAGCATTCTCTCTAACTACAGCCTACGATCGTTTCACACAAGCTTTTTCAAGGCATCAACCCGTCTGTTCTCCCTAGCAGGTTTAAATCCCCCGCCCTCCATCATGATTGGATAGTCATTTCAGGTCACGTCATAGTGCTCTCCTCCTTCAGGTAACATTGCGGTGTTACTGTATTCTTGCTTCTTACTCTTACATTATAACCAGGAGGCATAGTCTCCAATTTATTTTTTAGTTAAGTTGTTTATATGTAAGGATGTTTATTTGTTTGATCCATTTCTCCTTTGTAAAAGGATTTTATATCCTCTTCTCCTTTATATTGTTTCATAATTGATTTGGGGGTCTGTCTTAGGTAATTCCTAAAGTTTATTAAAATCGAGTTAAGGTGTCTAATGACCCTACTACAATGTATCTTTATGTATCTTTAAACAGACTCTCAGATCCCGTTTTTGTAGGGGCAGTGAAATTATATATAATTCTAAGTTCATATATTTTTACATTTTAATTTATATTGACTCTATTGGAATTCAAGGGGGATCTCAATTTACCCTATGTGGATGATATTTCTTCCCTTTATTTTATTTTATTAACATCGATGCCAACGCTGTCTTTACCCATTCATGTTATAAACGATGATAGTTTTATTAAAATTTTAGGATCATAATAACCTTCCATAATTTTATTTATCCTAATTGTCGGTGTATGTCCATTTTTTTCTCTCTGGGTTGTAAGGGTCAGAATAGTGTTATGATCCTATTTGCGCTGTTTTTCCATGCATTGAGCCTAAATCTGCCAAACCTTGGTGGTTGTGTGGGTGCTTTAGATAGATTATATGAAAGTCTAATTGTGACTAAATAATCAGTTTGTGTTAGTGAATGGTGACTAGGTAAACTAGTTGTAATATTATATTCAATAGAGGATAGTGAGTATCATCTCACAATCCAAAGTGAAATCAACTTGTGGCTCATCTATGAGCCTACTTTAAACATGTCATACCGAAAAAAGGGGGGGGTTTGTAAAGGTGAGGAGAGAAAAAAATAAAATATAATTGTGTGTTGTGTCAGATCATCTTCAAAACCTTGTGGGCTCACTCCTGTGGTGGTGGGGGGGGGGGGGGGGGGGGGGGGGAGGGACGGAGGAAAAGAAAAAGGGGAGATATTTCTTATAGTGTTATCAAGGTGCATACTATAGAAATCAACCATCGAAGGTGCATCATATGGAAGGATCAAGCATCGTGGTAAAATTTATAATATATTCTTTGGAGGTGAGGGTGTATCCTCCATACGTTGATTTCCCTAAAGTTCCACCCTTACTATAATTGTAAGAGCTCATATAGAGCTTGAGGCATATTTCTATTGTCATATATTATATGTTTATAGAGTTCCTATTACTTGTATATATGTTAAATTTAAGCTTCATACAGAAAGAGTAAAGGGACAGGATCTCCATAAAATGACATTGAATGGGAGATAAGGAGAGAGGAGAAAAAGTACATATATGGGAGGTACCAAACAGCACCTAACAAGAAACACAAAATACATAAAACATGAATGGGACCATAAAAGGACCTCATATATGTCCTTATTTTGTCCTTTTCGTACAGTATTCCCACAGAGTTCCGGGCATATTGTGGATAAGAGAAATTTTTCCAGTTTCTAAGGTTTCGAAGTTTTAAAGAAAGCAGGTATATTGATTCATCTCGTTCAAACCCCAGGGCTCAACACTGTTCATACGGAATATCCATTTGGATTCTTTTTTAAGAAGTTCTTTCATTGCATTTCCTCCTCTTATTCCCAGATGTAATCTTTCTATACCAAAAGCCTGTAACTTGTCAGGATTTCCTCCATGTTGTTTCAGAAAATGTCTCGCGACACTCGTGAGTTTTTTAAAATTGTTCTGGTCACGTTCAGCATTTTTGATGTTTCTGATGTGTTCCATCAGTCTCACCCTAAGCTGTCTATTCGTAAGTCCTATATATTGCAAACCGCATGGACATTTTAGGCAATAGATCACCCCGGTCGTTTTACAATTTATAAAGTCGTAAATTTTAAATTCTTTGCCGTATCTGTCCTTGATCTCTGTTGTCGGTAAGATGTATCTGCATGTATTGCAGTCGCCACATTTGAAGGTGCCCTGGTATTTTTTCTTCTTGCGCCTATTCCTCTCAAAGTGACTGTGCACAAGTTCGTCTCTCAAATTAGGAGATTTTCTCCAACTGGTTTGTATACGGTTCCCTAAGGTACTGGCCAGATCATGATCTGTAGTGAGTATCCCCCAATGTTTCTGGAGAATTTCCTGTATCTCCCGCCACTCATCACAGAAAGTGCCCACAAAGCGGATCTGTTCCACTGTATTTGGGGTTTTAGTCTTAGGAAATATAAGGGATTCACGCACACTGGTGCTGGCCGCTCTATATCCTTTTTTAATGTTCTTATGACTATACCCTCTCTGGCGTAATCTGTCCGTGAGTTCCCCTGCTCTTATTTCAAAAAGATTTTTGCTAGAACAGTTTCTTCGGGTCCTAAGAAATTCTCCTTTGGGAACCCCACGGATAGTTGCCGGTAGATGTGAGCTTTTTGCATGGAGAATACTATTGCTCGCTGTTTTTTTCCGGTACATATCGGAGGTAATATTCTCGGCTTCATCCACCTCTATTGTCAAGTCCAGGAAGGTGATTTTCTCCTGGCTCATTTCCATAGTCAATCTGAGGTTATATGGATTGGAATTAAGTTTCTGGATGAAGTTTTTGAGGAGTTCCGGATTGCCCTCCCAGATGATAAGTACATCATCTATGTACCTAAACCAGCAGTTGACGTGGCCAGTGTACTCGTCGTTCTCAGTTGTAAAGACTATCTCTTTCTCCCACCACCCGAGGTACAGATTGGCGTACGTCGGGGCACACGTACTGCCCATAGCTGTACCTCGGGTCTGGAGATAGAACTTTTCATCAAAAACAAAATAGTTTTTGGTCAAAACGAATTGCAGGAGAGAGATGAGAAAATCATCAAATTTACTACGTTCTCTAAAATCAAGAAAGTAGTTGACAGCTTGGACACCATATTCGTGGCAAATACTTGTATACAAGGACTCCACGTCACATGTACACAGCCATGTATCTGAAGTGACAGTCATGTTTTCAATCTTTTTAAGGATATCCATTGTGTCCCTAGTGTACGAGGGAAGTTCCACCACAAAATTTCTAAGGTGTTTGTCCACAAAGGTGCTCGCATTCTCAGTTAGTCCCCCGATTCCCGATACAATCGGTCTTCCTGGGGGCTTAGTCTGGTTTTTGTGCACCTTTGGGAGAGCATAGAAAGTTGGTGTTTTGGGATTGTCTACCCACAGAAAATCTCTCTCTCTTTTGGTGATCGTGCCATCCTTAAAGTGGCTTTCCACAAGTTCTTGGTATTGTGTGAGGAAATTTTCTGTGGGGTTCGATGTCAGGAGTTTGTAGCAATTACGATCTTTCAATTGTCTCATGACCTCTTCCAAGTATAGGTTGGTGCCCCACAGAACAATGTTCCCCCCCTTATCTGAGGGTTTTATTTCGACATTGTCCCAGTCTTTTATCTCCTGGAGGGCATCAAATTCTTCCCTGGTGATATTATGGTGTTGGATTCTTTTCCCTTCTATGAGAAGTTTATCTAGGTCACGTGACACTAGGTCCAAGTATACTTTGGCTTGTGGACAGATTTGGAAGTTTGGTACGAATGTCGATTTTTTCTTTAGTGATGTATCCCTTGTGTGCGAGATGTTTCTTTCTCCATCACCTATCCTGCTTTCTTCCAGAAGTTCCTCCAACATTCTGAGGGCTTCCTCCTCAGAGGGATCTACAATATCAGTGTTATTCCGTGATTCTTCAGAAGTTCTGTTAGTATAGAATTTTTTGAGTAGTATCTTCCTAACAAAGAGATTCAAATCTTTTTCGACAGTAAATCTGTCCATTTTTTTGACAGGGGAAAACGATAATCCCTTTGACAGTACACTCAAATGATGTTGGTTGAGTGTCTTGTCCGTGAGATTAATGATTTGTAGGGAGTTTTCCGCTGGGTTTATCTGTTGTTTGGATAGAAACGTTTGTGTGGGTTGTTTCCCCAGTCTCCCCTCTCCCTTTTCTTTCTTCTTCTTGCTGTTCCTTCCTCGTCTTGTTCTCTTGGGATGCTGGTGTGTCCAGCATTGCCTATCCCTAAAAAATGACGGGAATTTTGTTTTCTCCCCTTGTTATCTCTTCCGCTTTGAGAACTTTCTGAAGAATCACCTTCCGATGTTTCTGCCTCTGAGGTTGAGTATTGCTGATAATTGCCTCTGTACGGTCTTTGTTGTCTTTTGGTGTTCCATTTAAAAATGGTGTGGTTCTTATAGTCGTTCAGATCTCGCTGAAATTTTTGTTGTTTCTTCTCCACCAAGTTTTTTTCAAAATTATCAACTTCACTCTTATGTTTAAGGTAAGCCTTCTGGAATACTTCTAGGCCTTCAAATTCTTTTAATTTTTCTCCTATTTTGCCTATTTCCTCCGTTAGCTGTATCATTTTGTTCTCATCGTGTTTGATAAGTATCTTTATGAGGTCTGTTGAACATTTTAACAGTGCCTCTTCCCATTCTTGTTTAAGTTTATCTTCCAGTTCAAACGCTGGGAATATTTTCGGCCGCAAGCCTCTTGGAGTGAGGTTATTGGCTTGGTAACTATCAAACATGATTTTATTCCAATGTACTTTTGTTTGCTTCATCAGAAGGTCTTTCAATGTAAAAAGATCATTAGTCCAGTTATGTTCATTACCCCCACCGATGTCTCTTAGGAATCCTCCAAATGGGAGTGTTGGATTACTTTTCCACTTTTCTTGTCTACTGGACAGATCTTGGTTGAGGCTGAAGGATGACATTCTTATCTTTTTTTATTTTCCTCAATACAGGATTTTATATTGTTGGGAGATAGACAGGTATTTGTTGGACTATCAAAGTCCGTTTTTTTTAAATAATTATTATAATAAGCAACTTGCTATGTTATAATTTTACTGTGCTCGGAATTGGAACCTGGTCATAAACCAGTTACAGATATGGATACACACAAAAAGAAAAATTCCCGCACCAGTCTATTGGTAGAAAGTCCTCTACCCTCAGAAAATTTCCTCAATGGGATGGAAACCGGTTGTATTTGAGACTTTTTTAGAAGATTAATATTAAAGGTTAATTTTTATTATAGTTATTATTTGGTCCTCAGTGCACTCACAGAAATACTTCTTTTTTCTTGTGGGTGTTTATACTTACCAAGAGGTACCTAGACCTTGAGGAGAAAGTACGAGAATGTCACTGACCTGGGGGAGGAGCAGAGTGTGGAAGCTGAGAAATAGGACATCGCCAATTGTTTGCATCCATCTCTGGAGACTAAGAGCCAGACGCACACCCTGCAGAAGAAGAAGAAAAAATGCCGGCATGTCTGGGTGAATGAACCTACAGATCCTGCTTTACTTAGCATCGCTGATAATGCCGGAGATTCTTTACCAGTGACCATGTCCGGAATTGGGTATAGGATTTGACCCACACATGTTCCCTCCTATGGCACCACCACCATTTCTTAGTGCCCCTGGTCATATCCACTTATTTGCTCAAGATCCCAAACAGATTGGAGCACATGCAGAAATGCCTAGCAATGCTTAATGCTAAGAACTTCCACCACAGTGAAATTGGATGACTGTTAAGATTTCAGTTATTACGCCTTACGTGTCTTGCCATTGTGACCAGAGACCTCTTCCTTTCACTTATAAAAACTGAATAGTACCTTCCACATGTGGATGGTATTTTAAAAATGTTTGTCTTGACAATAACGAGAAGAGGAATCCGGAAAGAATAAAGAATTGTTTTGAAGAGATCTTAAAAAAAAAATGTTAGTAATCACATGGGCAAAACAGTGGCTTATTCTGATGTGTCCATATTAATTATTATCAAGGTACCGTCCTGTGTGATTTTTATTGTTATTAATATGTGTATTAAATAATTATATCTCATCCATTGAATTTTAAGTGTTTAGCGCAGCCCATTCCACTTTTCTTTTTATTGCCTTAGGGGCTTGACACCCCTTATTTGTTTTTGTGCAGCAGCTGGTTAAAACAACTCATTCTATTAGATGATACATGATAACTTTTATAAACACCTATGCTTCCATGTCCTCAGGATTTGTATTTGTGTTTGAAGTTATTTGGGTTTTGCTGCCGAATTTGCTGGCAGCCAAACATTGTGAAAGGTGATTCATGCATGGATCAGTCAGATCCATGCGATGCTTCTGTATGTAATAGTCAAAGAAGATTTAAAGATTATAAAGATTTAAAATGAAGAAAAAAAAACATGCATGGGGTCCCCCCATTCTAAGCATAACCAGACCCGGGCTGTTTGAGCCAGTGCTTCTTCTAAAAATACACTCCTTCTGAATTTTTTCAGGTTTGTATTCCTTCATTTATACTTGCTGTGACTTTCACTTTGCACGTCTTATTTTACCAACATCTGCTTCTTAGTGTAAGCATGGTTGATATGCCCCGAAATCCGCAGCAGAAACTACATTTGCATGTATAAGAGTTGCAGAAACAGTGTGACTTTCCTACAGTATACAGTATATGCAAACAAGTGCACAAATAACACCTTGGGGTTCCTTACTTTCACATATAATTGCATGATGTAATGAAAAAATGAACCAGTCATGCAGATTAAAAAGAGGTTAGTTTAGTTTTTCATAAGGTTAACAGTTTTTAAATTACTAGGATATGAGATTGAAAGTGAAGGGCATGCTCCTTGTCGGGGAAAGTGTAAGAAAGTGGCCCTAATGCAGAATCTCATTAAAACAACTGTCAGGATTCCTCTATTTTGCCATCACCTCCCTTATTCTGCAAGAGGCAATTGTCGTTTTGAGTGAGTGTACTGCCAAAGAGGCATTTACAAATAAATGAAAAATGTCACAATTGATTCCATTCCTTTTGGAATATTGGGTGTCAGCTTTGTCACAAACTGTCTGTATTAGTCTGCTTTTCACATTTTGTTTCAGGACATTGAAAACAGCTTTGATGATCCAGAACCTATCCCTTGACCTAAAGACTGTGATGGTTTATTACTCTTTCAATAACATTTATTCACTACTTGTTTTAAATTCTGCTGATGAGAGTGTTCTGTGTGGGATTGTTAGCGCTGCACTCGAACAATTAGACATCATGGAACAATAAACAGTGGACTGATATCATCTTGGCACCAGTAACCTCAACATGTACAGTACGGTAGTCACCCTCTAATCCTGTATGCCTGTTCAATGTGACAGTCAAGGTAGACACAGTTATCTCCAGCATCTGTGTGTTGGCTGCTTAAAGATGTCAGATTTGTTCTGTTATATTTTAGCTTAAAAATGGATTAACAGTGTTGTGAGTCTGCAGCAGTCGATGGGAATACATAAATCTAATATACATATATATAGATATATCTATATATACACATCAATATATAATTTTAAATTGAGGTGATGTCTTTTCACCCATATGCCAAACAGTTAATATGTCTATTTATTTATTATTATTATTATTTACTAATAGTTATTTATATAGTGCGCACATATTCCTCACCGATTTACAGAGAATATTTGAACATTCATACCAGTCCCTGCCCCAGCAATCTATATTTCCTACCACATGTACACACACACACAGATATTTAAGAGTTAATTTTGTCGGTAGCCAATTTACATACCAGTGTATATTTGGATTGTGGGAGGAAACAGGAGTACCTGGAATAAACCCACGCAAGCCCGGGGATAAAATACAAACTCTGCACAGTTAGGGTCATGGTGGGAATCTAACTCAGTGCTGTGAGGCAGTAATGCTAACCATTACATGTTTGTTGCATTAACTATGAATACATTTACAGATAGGAAATGCACAACACACTTATTCATATGTAAAACCAGGAAACAAAGGAAAGAAAACGAGAGGGCAAATAACTACAGTATTTAACGTGTTATTGGTTTCAGTATTGTTATTGTATTTATCAGGGTGGAGGCCAGGGGGGGTCGCATGCACGTGGAGCTCCGTGCTACAATCCACGGAGCTCGTTTTTTGGGAGACAGGGGGAAAGGACGGTCAGTCGCACAGGTTTATTTACAAATGTATTTCAGACAGGACCCTCATGGAAGTAGAATTATTCCTTTATATTTAGGAAGAGGGTGTGCTACCACTGGACATGGATCGAGGTTCAAGCAAAAAGGAGAAAAGGAAATGTCTTTCTGTGTGGTGCACCTCATGAGAAAAATAGCATAAAATTTAGCTTTTATTAACTTATATTAAAAGACAAAGAGGCGAAATATAGACAAAACAGTGAAACATAAAACACGGACAGTGTATTAAAAAGGATAAGCGAATTTATCCTCACTCAGTGTGGCCCAATTCCCCTGTGGTCCTCTTTAAGAGTTTGCAAACGGTGTTTCTTTTTTAATTAGAACCATGCTGACAGGCAGTGAGTACTAGTATTGTGGGAGTACAACATGCTTTACTATATGTGCCCTGTCAGATTGGAGTTGTGTCCAGAAATCTGGAAATGCCTATCACCTTAAGCACTATGGCTTGGAAACTGTGTAACCAATATAACAATTAATCCCAGATAGTGTGGTATTAATTAGGGAGTTACAGAGGCCCCTCCAAAAAGCACACCAGTGTCTGAGCAATCACCATACAATTGGGACTGCAGATCTCCCCAGCCTGCGGTAGCCAATGAGGACTGCCACTCCTCTGGCACCCCATGTTAGCCGGGGGTATAGAGATGATACACTGGTGGTTAACCCTTCAAGAGCTAAGGCATGTGGTGGCGTGTCAAATACAGCGCCGTCCGAGTTATTGCCCACTCTAGAAGGTAAGGAGGGAGCTCATACACAGCGAGCAAGGCAGGCGGCAGCGTGTCAAGTACAACGCTGTCCGTCTTATAGCCTGCTCCTAATAAATACAGGGTAGCGGCAAAAGTAAACAGAGACTATGGTGAGCGTCGGCGTGCCAAATACAACGCCGTCCGACTTAACACCAGCTCTGTAAAACAGCAAGCTGCAGTGCAGACGTCTCACGCTGCAGCCTGAGACAATTAGTGAGCCCAGTGGAGACTGGCGTTCACTCGGTCTAAAAATAAAACTGGACACAATCAAAATGCAGTATAAGTGGGGAGGGGAAGAGGGAATAACACACTGAGGGTTAGGTCAGTGTACACTTCGCAAACAGAGCTTCATCAGGACCAACCTGGCAGGTCCCCCGAAGCCCATTATATACCTGCTGCCTTAATGATTGATTCACATGAGGTGTTGCAGGTGGGTGTGTGCAATACACCCATTCATTGGTCATTCATCCTGTGGGTGTGGGTGTGTGTATGGTAATCCACATTCTAATGCTGGATTGAATCTTCCCCTGCACGGCATACACACCACATATCTGCAGGTGTGTAGCCTCCATGCAATTTTTGTACATAAAATAATTTTAAACCTGAATTTTATGGTGAACATAACGTGCATTGGTGGAATACCGTGCACATAAGGATATATACAGGCATGTGCCTGACTTTTTCAACATATGTGTCACACACTGGTAATAATAAACAAGTGAAAAAATGTTTATTAGAAAGATGAAGATGACCAAAGCACTAAGATTTTGTTAGGTGTTTACTGTTGTGGTTAATCTCCCAACAGGGACATCATTCTCGCATCTAAATTCCACTCAGGACAAGGGCGTAACTACCATAGGTGCAAGGGGTGCAGCTGCTATGGGGCCCAGAGCTGAAGGGGGCCCCTCTTTGCTGTCTAAGTAATATGTTTTACATATATTAATCACCATCAGTTGCTAAATAGGGGGCCCTTACAAACTTTTGCTATGGGGCCTACGAATATCTCGGTACGCCTCTGACTCAGGATATTCATTCATTCTATGCTGGAAACACCACATATCTGCAGGTGTGTAGCCTCCATGCAATCTTTATACATAGCATGGTTTCAGACCTGAATCTTATGGTAAACATAACGTGCATTGGGAGAATATCATACACATAGGGATATGCTTGGGCATGTGCACGACTTTTTCAAAATATATGTCACACAATAATAATAATAATAGAGAAGTGAGAAAATATTTATTAAAGAGATGATTTTGTTGAGTGTTAACTATTGCGGTTAATCTCCTATCATTCTCATATCTAGATTCCACTCTGGAAATTTGTTCACCCTCTACTAGACAGGTTGATGGGCGAAAGGGAGAAAGACGGTTAAAAGGACAAGTATAACGAGAAAAAGAAAAAGATATATATATATATATATACTAGCTAACCCGTGAGAACACAGGGGTAAGTTGTTCTACAAGTCAATTGGCTTGGAGGTTCCTTACATATATCACATGTATTTTGATCTCTGTTCTATATGATCCATCAGAGTTTGGGACCTTAGTAAGGCTAAATGTTCAAGGACTGAGTTCTGCTTGTGGTTAAATGTACATTGATGTCACATATCCGTGCCATCAAAAACAAAAACTACTAGTGATATCTTCCTGGAACAGGAGTGTCTTGTAAGTGTTAAATGACGCCAGGGGAATAATTCCCTGGTGAATTGTATAGGTGAGGGGTATACCTGAAGTGATGGATTAGGAGGTATAGTGTGTCCCATCTTCTTGTGGGACTACACCACACCATCATTGGTGTGCCGTGAAAATGGGGGAAGGAGCATGAAAAATTGTCCCCTGTATACTATAATGTGTGATCATTAATGAGGTTGGGAATATGTAACCATACTTTTTAATGGGAGTGAATAAATATAGTGATCGGGGAGACACAGATTCCACTTGAGGAGGCTTGGTCATGGTATCTGAGTGTGGTAGGTCGGACTCCAAGAAAAGAACTTCAGGGTAAGAAGAGGGACAATGATAAGGGAACAATCGGCAAATGATGATTTAAAGCGATTCCTTTTACAGATAGACCGAGAAATTGTTCTCTTTATTGAGTCCCTTAGGGGACATTGTGTCCATCAAGAAGATTAGTCGAGTCTCTTGCTTCAAGAGCTCGCAGTCCCAGTCTCCTCTCCTTATTCCCATCACAATTTTCATCATACCAAATGCCTTCAAACCCATGGGATTACTTCCATGATATTTGAAGAAATGCCTAGCAACAGGTGTCAGGGCTTTGAACTGGGATCGATCCCTGGGAGCATTTCTGATGCTGAGGTGGTGTTCTGACAGTCTCTTTTTGAGTGGTCGGCGAAAGAACCCCAGATTACCATCTCAAAGAAGGGATCATTCAAGTGTGGCACTTGCAAAACATGTTCCCTGATGATTCCCTGTCAATCCTAAACTGACAGATACGGGAAGACGTGGAGGATAGGCCAATACATCACCTGTGATACCGCAGGGGTTATCTACAATTTAGAGTGCCCCTGTGGTAAGCACTATATTGGCAAAACCCGCCGACCACTCAAAAAGAGACTGTCAGAACACCACCTCAGCATCAGAAATGCTCCCAGGGATCGATCCCAGTTCAAAGCCCTGACACCTGTTGCTAGGCATTTCTTCAAATATCATGGAAGTAATCCCATGGGTTTGAAGGCATTTGGTATGATGAAAATTGTGATGGGAATAAGGAGAGGAGACTGGAACCGCAAGCTCTTGAAGCAAGAGACTCGACTAATCTTCTTGATGGACACAATGTCCCCTAAGGGACTCAATGAAGAGAACAATTTCTCGGTCTATCTGTAAAAGGAATCGCTTTAAATCATCATTTGCCGATTGTTCCCTTATCATTGTCCCTCTTCTTACCCTGAAGTGCTTTTCTTGAAGTCCGACCTACCACACTCAGATACCATGACCAAGCCTCCTCAAGTGGAATCTGTGTCTCCCCGATCACTATATTTATTCACTCCCATTAAAAAGTATGGTTACATATTCCCAACCTCATTAATGATCACACATTATAGTATACAGGGGACAATTTTTCATGCTCCTTCCCCCATTTTCACGGCACACCAATGATGGTGTGGTGTAGTCCCACAAGAAGATGGGACACACTATACCTCCTAATCCATCACTTCAGGTATACCCCTCACCTACACAATTCACCAGGGAATTATTCCCCTGGCTTCATTTAACACTTACAAGACACTCCTGTTCCAGGAAGATATCACTAGTGGTTTTTGTTTCTGTTTTTTTCACTCTCACCTGATTTTTAAGTTTGTTTTCACTTTCCCTGGCATGGGACCATAGCTATCAATGTCCTTACACATTTTCACATGACCGCACATCTCTAATTATATCAGATGAACATTTACATACTCAGAGGTGTATGCTTATCACGTAAGATTATTGAGGCTGGCGCAGATGGCATCAGATCCGTATGGCACCTTGATACCCAGTATGGAAACATTTGCGGTTTCCTTAGAGTGACACTACCATAGGTACACAGGACATATGCTGCCACAACACCAGTTACGCTGGTTAGGTGGACCCACCTCCCCCTCTTTTTCTCCTCCCTTTTTTCTCTTTCCCCTTTCTCCCCCCCCCCCCTCCTTTGGCCTCCGAACTATGGGGACGTCACCAGTATGTCACCAACCCAGATTACACCTTAGCAGGCATGGATATGTGACATCAATGTACATTTAACCACAAGCAGAACTCAGTCCTTGAACATTCAGCCTTACTAAGGTCCCAAACTCTGACGGATCATATAGAACAGAGATTAACATACATGTGATATATGTAAGGAACCTCCAAGCCAATTGACTTGTAGAACAACTTACCCCTGTGTTCTCACGGGTTAGCAAGTATATATATATATATATATATATATATATATATATATATATCTTTTTCTTTTTCTCGTTATACTTGTCCTTTTACCCGTCTTTCTCCCTTTCGCCCATCAACCTGTCTAGTAGAGGGTGAACAAATTTCCAGAGTGGAATCTAGATATGAGAATGATAGGAGATTAACCGCAATAGTTAACACTCAACAAAATCATCTCTTTAATAAATATTTTCTTACTTCTCTATTATTATTATTGTGTGACATATATGTTGAAAAAGTCGGGCACATGCCCAAGCATATCCCTATGTGTATGGTATTCTCCCAATGCAAGTTATGTTCACCATAAGATTCAGGTCTGAAACCATGCTATGTATAAAGATTGCATGGAGGCTAAACACCTGCAGATATGTGGTGTTTCCAGCACAGAATGAATGAATATCCTGAGTGGAATTTAGATGCGAGAATGTTGTCCCTGTGGGGAGATTAACCGCAACAGTTAACACCTAACAAAATCTTAGTGCTTTGGTCATCTTCGTCTTTCTAATAAACATTTTTTCACCTGTTTATTATTACCAGTGTGTGACACATATGTTGAAAAAGTCAGGTACATGCCTGTATATATCCTTATGTGCACGGTATTTCACCAATGCATGTTATGTTCACCATAAAAAATTCAGGTCTGGAATTATGTTATGTACAAAAATTGCATGGAGGCTACACACCTGCAGATATGTGGTGTGTATGCCGTGCAGGAGAAGATTCAATCCAGCATCAGGATGCTGTTATGTTAGCATATCCCTATGTGTATGGTATTCTCCCAATGCACGTTATGTTCACCATAAGATTCAGGTCTGAAACCATGCTATGTATAAATATTGCATGGAGGCTACACACCTGCAGATATGTGGTGTTTCCAGCACAGAATGAATGAATATCCGGAGTAGAATTTAGATGCGAGAATGATGTCCCTGTGGGGAGATTAACCGCAACAGTTAACACCTAACAAACAGGAGAAGGAGAAGATTCAATCCAGCATTAGAATGTGGATTACCATACACACACCCACGGGACGAATAACCAATGAATGGGTGTATTGCACACACCCACCTGCAACACCTCATGTGAATCAATCATTAAGGCAGCAGGTATATAATGGGCTTCCGGGGACCTGCCAGGTTGGTCCTGATGAAGCTCTGTTTGCGAAGTGTACACTGACCTAACCCTCAGTGTGTTATTCCCTCTTCCCCTCCCCACTTATACTGCATTTTGATTGTGTCCAGTTTTATTTTTAGACTGAGTGAACGCCAGTCTCCACTGGGCTCACTAATTGTCTCAGGCTGCAGCGTGAGACGTCTGCACTGCAGCTTGCTGTTTTACAGAGCTGGTGTTAAGTCGGACGGCGTTGTATTTGGCACACCGCCGCTCACCATAGTCTCTGTTTACTTTTGCCGCTACCTTGTATTTATTAGGAGCAGGCTATAAGACGGACAGCGTTGTACTTGACACGCTGCCGCCTGCCTTGCTCGCTGTGTATGAGCTCCCTCCTTACCTTCTAGAGCGGGCAATAACTCGGACGGCGCTGTAATTGACACGCCACCGCATGCCTTAGCTCTTGAAGGGTTAACCACCAGTGTATCATCTCTATGCCCCCGGCTAACACGGGGTGCCAGAGGAGTGGCAGTCCTCATTGGCTACCGCAGGCTGGGGAGATCTGCAGTCCCAATTGTGTGGTGATTGCTCAGACACTGGTGTGCTTTTTGGAGGGGCCTCTGTAACTCCCTAATTAATACCACACTATCTGGGATTAATTGTTATATTGGTTACACAGTTTCCAAGCCATAGTGCTTAAGGTGATAGGCATTTCCAGATTTCTGGACACAACTCCAATCTGACAGGGCACATATAGTAAAGCATGTTGTATTCCCACAATACTAGTACTCACTGCCTGTCAGCACGGTTCTAATTAAAAAAGAAACACCGTTTGCAAACTCTTAAAGGGGACCACAGGGGAATTGGGCCACTCTGAGTGAGGATAAATTTGCTTATCCTTTTTAATACACTGTCCGTGTTTTATGTTTCACTGTTTTGTCTATATTTCGCCTCTTTGTCTTTTAATATAAGTTAATAAAAGCTCAATTTTATGCTATTTTTCTCATGAGGTGCACCACACAGAAAGACATTTCCTTTTCTCCTTTTTGCTTGAATCCACGGAGCTCCTCCATCCCCGGCCTCCGGAGCATCGTGGCGGCGTGGCAGGCAGGGCAGTTAGGGAGAAGGCAGAGGAGGCTGGCAGAGGAAGGAGATGGGAAGGAGGCAGGCGAGTGAGCGCCGAAGCGCCGAGCGGCCGGAGGAAGCTGAGAGGAATGCCAATCGCAGGACGCAGCATCTCACATCCGGAGGCGGGCAGCACTGCAGCACCCGGCAGCAGATCGATCACCCAGCACCCTCGGCAGCACCATCCAGCACCCCCGGCAGCACCATCCAGCACCGCTGGCAGTACCATCGACCACCTCCATTGGAGGGCCCAGCACAGGTCAGGACGCAGTGCGAGGACCAGCTCATTCAGCGACCCCCTCCCCCGGCCAGGTCTGGAGCCACATTGGCCATGGGGGCCCCGGCATGACACCCGGAGGCTGGCAGGATCACCCCCCCACCTACCCCGGCCGTTCAGGGGATTTCCAGCCTGCAGGCCCCCCAGCAGGCTGCACCAGCTCTGGGTGAACTCAGCAGCAGCGGAACCCCCTGGCCCCTTTGACTCTGACTCTCCCCCCCACGCTGGCCCTCCCTACCAGAAGATAATGCCACAAATGGCTGCCTACAGTAGGAACTGTGCACTCAGCCATATGTATACCGGTGTCTCTCGTGTGATAACTGTACTGTCCTTGCTCATACTGTTACCTATCTAGCTGCTGCAATGACCAGTGGCGCCGCTGAATGGCTGCCTAGGTGCTGTGCAGCTTCAGTGGGTATGTGCTCTCTATGTGATAACTATACTGCCCCTGCTTATATTGTTACCTACCTGGCTGCTGCAACGACCACTGGCACCGCTGATGGCTTGCTGGGCACTGTGCAACTTGGTGGGTATGAGTTGCCTGTGTGATAACTGTACTGTATCTGCTTATAGAGTTACCTACCTGGCTGTTGCGTGACCAGTGGCGCCATGAATGGATGACTAGGCACTGTGCAGTTTGGCAGGTATGTGTTCCCTGTGTGATAACTATACTGTCCCTGCATATATTGTTACCTACCTGGCTGCTGCAATGACCAGTGGTGCCACTAATCATACTGCAAGGTCGCCACTGATCATACTGCAAGGTCGACTTGAGTCTAGGTCGACATGGGACAAGGTCGGTAGGTCATTAGTTCGGCACAAGCATTAGGTTGACATGATCTAGGTCGACAATCAAAAAGTCACCATGGGGTTTTTCACTGTTTTTTTTTGAGCTGACATGTGCCGACAGGTGGAATTTCATGCCCTACCATCCACTAGGGTGAGATGGAAGAATAAAATAGTGTGCCCAAAGATGGCGAGTGCAGCAAGCGCAGTGAGGGGATGTGGTGCACTTAATCCTGTGTCAACATTCGGGTAAAAAAACGATCGACAAACCCCATGTCGACCTTTTGACTGTCGACCTAAACCATGTCGACGTAATGCTTGTGTCAACCTAGTGACCTGTCGACCTTGTCCCATGTCGACCTTGCAGTATGTTGACGTAGTGGTGTTGACCTTATGACTGTCGACCAACTTTAGGTCGACCAACCAATCCATACCCCAGGTAATATATGGGCTAACAGTAGTAATATAGATACACAGTAGTGTTGTATGGGTTGGTGGTGCTTCCCAGGATTTATAGAGTACACTAAGATACCAGAGGTATTTCTTGCAAGATAGCAGAAAACAGATGAAAGAAAAAAATATTTTTGGGTGCACTCTTAGAAATTTGATAAAGAATTATAATTTAGGATAACATTTTTCAACTATAATATTGTGAAAATGAATGGCAGAAAAAGTACACAATACATAAATACAAAGAAGACACAAATTATCGGTTGTAAGAGGTTAAGTAACTTGACTCTTTAACCCCTTCCCGACAATTGACGTACATTTACGTCATGGTCGGGAAGTACTTCCCGACACATGGCGTAAATGTACGTCATGGCATTTAACTGTCACCGCGTCTATAGACGCGGTGACAGTTTCAACATGTCTGCTGTCCCTGACAGCAGACATGTCCGTGCATGCCCAGGGGGGGCTGCGATGCCGCCCCCCCGTCGGCGATCGCTGTGATTGGCTGTTCAGTGTGAACAGCCAATTACAGCGCTTTCTGTGTCACCGGCGAATAACGTTCGCCGGTGACACGCGATCGGAGGTGATTGGTGCTGTAAAGTACAGCACCAATCACCGCGGGGTGTAAGGGTGACACTGGTGTCACCCCACCTCACCCCGCCCGCCCCCAAAGGCCGTGATTGGTCCGTCGGACCGACGGACCAATCACAGCCATGGAGGGGGGTTTAAACTAACGGTGACTGCACTGCAGACGCCATTCCGGTCTGGAATTGCGTGCAGTGCGGTCACCGTGCCAATCTGCCGCGATATACTGACCAGAACCTTGCAAAATACTTACCTGATCCTTGCAAATATCTTGGCTGCTTCATCTGTGCTTGTAGTGTGCTGGATGCTTCCTGGATCCTGTTACTTGTGACTTCCTGTGAACTTGTGCTGCTGCAGTGTAATAGCGTTAGTTAGATAGAGAGAGATAGAGAGAGATAGTGTCAGATAGTGTCAGAGAGTGCTGTATTTTGTGCTGCTGCAGTGTGATATAGTTATAGAGAGAGAGATAGAGAGAGATAGAGAGAGATAGAGAGAGATAGAGAGAGAGAGAGAGATAGAGAGGCCTAGTGACAGAGAGTGCTATATTTTGTGCTGCTGCAGTGTGATAGTTATAGATAGATAGAGAGAGATAGAGAGAGATAGAGAGAGAGAGATAGAGATAGTGACAGATTGTGCTATATATTTTTTATAGAACTGACTGCTGCCCCCCCTTTTGTGCTGATCAGTATAAATTAACTGATCAGCAACTTTTTGGGGGCGCAGGGTATTTTTATATATATATATACCTGTCACTGCTGCTGCTGCAGTGTCATAGAGTGTTAGATAGTGAGAGATAGAGAGATAGAGAGAGATAGCGACAGAGAGTGATAGAGAGTGCTAAATTTTGTGTCTGCTGCCCCCGCCTTTTGTGCTGATCACTATATCTGAGGTGATCAGCAACTTTTTAGGGGTGCAGAGGTTTTTTTTTTTTTATAAATATACCTGCCAGTTGCACTGTCAGTTGCACCTGCTGCCACTCACTGGTAATCAGTGTCGCATCACTGATCACCTTTTTTTTTTGTGTGTGTGCTGTGGGGTCTTTTTTTATTTTTTTTTTTTTACACACACTGTGATTTTGTGGGTGCCCTGTGGCCGCTGTGCGCGGATCAGTGACGTACATCACTGATCATCTTTTTCGGCACAGGGTTGATCTATTTTTTTTTTTTTTTTTTGATCAAATTCCTGTTGCCTTTCAGCGCTGTTCAGTGACGGACGTTACTGACCAACATCTGTGCTCAATTTTTGGCGCAGGACCTTTTTTTTTTTTTTTTTAACCCCTTCAATTTTTTTTTTTAACCCCTTCAATTTTTTTTTTTTTTTAACCCCTCCATTTTTTTTTTTGGTATAAAGTATTTTTTTTTTCTGCACACTACATACACACTACACACTACATACCCCCCGGGTTGAAATAAAGTTTGTACCCCCCCCTACACTATACACGTGTTGAAACAT
Source organism: Crinia signifera (assembly GCF_055691185.1). Lineage (NCBI taxonomy): Eukaryota > Metazoa > Chordata > Amphibia > Anura > Myobatrachidae > Crinia > Crinia signifera. The sequence continues at coordinate 240,098,378 of NC_139219.1, read as the reverse complement.
TTCACTACCAGTAACACAAAAATAAAAATGGCATCCCAAATGTCATCCCAAATGTCATCCCAGTCATCCAGAAGAATGTATTCAGCGGAGGAGGCATATGCCCTGCTTGCTTCTGACTCTGACACAGCCAGTGATGCAAGCGGGGAATTTGAAGGATTCGCCTTAAGCTCCTCTTCCTCCTCTGGTGATGAGGGACCCCCTCAAAGACGCCCCCGTAGAGCAGCTGAGACCCCCCCCAATAATTGATCTCGTATGGACCCCACCACCAGACAATTTTGAGCCCCAGGTTCCTGAGTTTTTGGCCATGCCAGGAATCCAATTTGATTCCACAGGTCTCAGAGAAATTGACTTTTTCAAATTATTTTTCTCTGATGATTTTATAAATTTAATGGTGGACCAAACTAATTTATATGCCCAGCAGTTTATTGCTCAAAACCCCACATCATCATTTGCTAGGTGGACCCCTGTAGATGCAGTAGAGATGATGACGTTTTGGGGTCTGGTGTTTCATATGGGCATAGTAAAAAAGCCAGAAATTAGGCAATATTGGAGTACAGATGTTCTGTACAGCACCCCATTTTACCGTATGGCCATGCCCCGGGCTCGATTTGAGACGATCCTTAAATTTTTGCATTACAACGATAATGCACAGTGCCCACCCAGAGATGATCCCACCTTTGACCGGCTATTCAAAGTCAGGCCGGTCATTGATCATTTCAGTGCCAAATTTGAAGACATGTACATCCCAGATAAATTCATTTGCATAGACGAGTCCCTTATACATTTTAAAGGAAGGGTTAAATTCCGCCAGTACCTTCCCAGTAAGAGGGCAAGGTATGGCATAAAAATGTATAAGTTGTGTGAAAGCACCTCAGGGTACACCCACAGGTTTAGGGTATATGAAGGGAAGGATTCAAGAATTGAACCGCCAGAATGCCCCCCCTCCCTCGTAGGTGTTAGTGGAAAAATTGTCTGGGATTTAGTGCACCCCTTCCTGGATAAAGGTTATCACCTCTATGTGGATAACTTTTACACCAGCATCCCCCTGTTTAAGGCCCTTGGTTCAAGAGGTACAGCAGCTTGCGGTACTGTGCGCAAGAACCAAAGAGGCCTCCCAAAAACGCACATTGCCCAAGTAATGAGAAGGGGTGAAAGCAGGGGAATATGCACCGAAAATATGTTGTTGGTCAAATATAAGGACAAGAGGGATGTCCTTATACTGACAACAATTCACGGAGACAGTACCACCTCCGTCCCTGTACGAGGTACCAGTACCCACACCTCCAAACCTAATTGTATCCTGGATTACAATAGGTACATGGGCGGAGTGGATCTTTCAGATCAGGTACTGAAGCCGTACAGTGCCCTGCGGAAAACAAAAATCTGGTACAAGAAGGTGGCCGTGTATATCATCCAGATGGCACTGTATAACGCTTACGTGCTATTCCGTTCTACCGGCCAGAGGGGGACATTTATGCACTTTCAAGAGGAAGTCATAAAGGGCCTAATATTTGGGAACCAGCAGGCAGAGGGCCCCAGTACTTCTACTACTGGCCCCCGTATTGTACCAGGGCAGCATTTTCCTGATGAAATCCCCTCCACTGGAAAAAAGGGCAGGACACAAAAAAGGTGCAAAGTTTGCTATAAAAAGGGAATAAGAAAGCAAACTATTTTCCAGTGTGACACTTGCCCCGACAAACCCGGCCTATGTATAAAGGAGTGTTTTAAAATATACCACACATCTATGGATTATTAGGTTCATAATTTCACCGTGCTTCGGGGGTCTTGCTAATGCCACATAGCACCCACCATTCATTCCACCAGAATCTGAGCCGCAAAATCCAAAAATCACTCCTTCCCTTCTGAGTCCTGCCATGCACCCAACTGGTATTTTTTGGTCACATGTGAGGCATTGCCGTACTCGGGAGAAATTGGGGCACAGATTTTGGGGTGCTTTTTCTCCTTCATTCCTTGTGAAAATGAAAAATTTTGAGCCAGAACTGCATTTTTGTGTAAAAAAATGTAATTTTTCATTTTCACTGCCCACTTGTATCAAAATTGGTGAAACCCCTGGGGGTTTGAAATGTACACTATACCCCTAGATGAATTCCCTGAGGGGTGTAGTTTGCAAAATGGGGTCACTTGTGGGGGGGTTCCACTGTATTGGTGCTTTGGGGGTCTTGCTAATGCGACATAGCACCCACCATCATTCCACCAGAATTTGTGCTGCAAAATCCAAATATCACTCCTTCCCTTCTGAGTCCTGCCACTTTTTGGTCACACATGAGGCATTGCCGTACTCGGGAGAAATTGGGGCACAGATTTTGGGGTGCTTTGTCTCCTTCATTCCTTGTGAAAATGAAAAATTTTGAGCCAGAACTGCATTTTTGTGTAAAAAAATGTAATTTTTCATTTTCACTGCCCAGTTGTATAAAAATTGGTGAAACCCCTGGGGGTTTGAAATGTACACTATACCCCTAGATGAATTCCCTGAGGGGTGTAGTTTGCAAAATGGGGTCACTTGTGGGGGGGTTCCACTGTATTGGTGCTTTGGGGGTCTTGCTAATGCGACATAGCACCCACCATCATTCCACCAGAATTTGTGCTGCAAAATCCAAATATCACTCCTTCCCTTCTGAGTCCTGCCACTTTTTGGTCACACATGAGGCATTGCCGTACTCGGGAGAAATTGGGGCACAGATTTTGGGGTGCTTTGTCTCCTTCATTCCTTGTGAAAATGAAAAATTTTGAGCCAGAACTGCATTTTTGTGTAAAAAAATGTAATTTTTCATTTTCACTGCCCAGTTGTATCAAAATTGGTGAAACCCCTGGGGGTTTGAAATGTACACTATACCCCTAGATGAATTCCCTGAGGGGTGTAGTTTGCAAAATGGGGTCACTTGTGGGGGGGTTCCACTGTCTTGGTGCTTGGGGGGTCTTGCTAATGCGACATAGCACCCACCAAAATTCCACCAGAATCTGAGCTGCAAAATCCAAAAATCACTCCTTCCCTTCTGAGTCCTGCCATGCACCCAACTGGTATTTTTTGGTCACATGTGAGGCATTGCCGTACTCGGGAGAAATTGGGGCACAGATTTTGGGGTGCTTTTTCTCCTTCATACCTTCTGAAAATGAAAAATTTTGAGCCAGAACTGCATTTTTGTGTAAAAAATGTAATTTTTCATGTTCACTGCCCACTTGTATCAAAATTGGTGAAACCCCTGGGGGTTTAAAATGTACACTATACCCCTAGATGAATTCCCTGAGGGGTGCAGTTTGCAAAATGGGGTCACTTGTGGGGGGGTTCCACTGTATTGGTGCTTGGGGGGTCTTGCTAATGCGACATAGCACCCACCAAAATTCCACCAGAATCTGAGCTGCAAAATCCAAAAATCACTCCTTCCCTTCTGAGTCCTGCCATGCACCCAAATGGTATTTTTTGGTCACATGTGAGGCATTGCCGTACTCGGGAGAAATTGGGGCACAGATTTTGCGGTGCTTTTTCTCCTTCATACCTTCTGAAAATGAAAAATTTTGAGCCAGAACTGCATTTTTGTGTAAAAAAATGTAATTTTTCATTTTCACTGCCCACTTGTATCAAAATTGGTGAAACCCCTGGGGGTTTGAAATGTACACTATACCCCTAGATGAATTCCCTGAGGGGTGTACTTTGCAAAATGGGGTGACTTGTGGGGGGGTTCCACTGTATTGGTGCAACATAGCACCCACCATTCATTCCACCAAAATCTGTGCTGCAAAATCCAAAAATCACTCCTTCCCTTCTGAGTCCTGCCATGCACCCAACTGGTATTTTTTGGTCACATGTGAGGCATTGCCGTACTCGGGAGAAATTGGGGCACAGATTTTGCGGTGCTTTTTCTCCTTCATACCTTCTGAAAATGAAAAATTTTGAGCCAGAACTGCATTTTTGTGTAAAAAAATGTAATTTTTCATTTTCACTGCCCACTTGTATCAAAATTGGTGAAACCCCTGGGGGTTTGAAATGTACACTATACCCCTAGATGAATTCCCTGAGGGGTGTAGTTTGCAAAATGGGGTCACTTGTGGGGGGGTTCCACTGTATTGGTGCTTGGGGGGTCTTGCTAATGCGACATAGCACCCACCAAAATTCCACCAGAATCTGAGCTGCAAAATCCAAAAATCACTCCTTCCCTTCTGAGTCCTGCCATGCACCCAAATGGTATTTTTTGGTCACATGTGAGGCATTGCCGTACTCGGGAGAAATTGGGGCACAGATTTTGGGGTGCTTTTTCTCCTTCATACCTTCTGAAAATGAAAAATTTTGAGCCAGAACTGCATTTTTGTGTAAAAAAAATTAATTTTTCATTTTCACTGCCCAGTTGTACCACAATTGGTGAAACCCCTGGGGGTTTGAAATGTACACTATACCCCTAGATGAATTCCCTGAGGGGTGTAGTTTGCAAAATAGGGGCACTTGTGGGGGGGTTCCTAAATTTTAGCATCTTATGGTGCCTAGAAACCTACATGGTGCCTAAAAAATAATCTCATAAAAAGGAGGCTCCAAAATCAAGTAGGTGCTCCTTCTATTATGAAGCCTGTGGTTTGGTCAACGTGCACACTAGGGCCACATATAGGATATTTATGAAAACAAAAGAATTGGGGGAATCAATTTTTAGTCACATTTCTCTAGTAAAATGTACTGTGTTCCTTAGAAAAATGTATTAAAATTGCAAATCTGCAAAAAAAATGAAATTTTGAAATTTCACCTACACTTTGTTTTAATTCCTGTGAAACACCTAAAGGGTTAACAAACTTCCAAAATGCTGTTTTGAATACTGTGAGGGGTGCAGTTTTTGAAATGGTATCATTTATGGGGGTGTCTCACATACAAGTCCCTCAAAGTCACATCAGAACTGAACTGGTCCCTAAAAAAATCAGTGTTTGAAATTTTCTTGAAAATTTGAGAATTTGCTATTCATATTGTAAGCCTCCTAGTGTCCAAAAAAATTAAAAGGAAGTTGAAATAATGATGGAAACATAAAGTAGACATATGGTCTATGTTAGTTATTAACTATTTTGAGTGGTATTATTATTTGTCTCACAAGCAGAAAATTTTACATTTTGCAAATTGCTAAATTTTCCATTTTTTTACGACATTTTGGTATTTTTCACAAAAAAACACAGACTGTATCGACCCAAATTTACCACTAACTTGAAGTACAATGTGTCACGAAAAAACAATCTCAAAATCACTGGGATAAGTAAAAGCAAAAAAAAGTTATCCCCACTTAAGTGAGACATGTCAGATTTGGAAAAAAAGGGCTCTGTCAGGAACGCAAAAACTGGCTCTGTCAGGAAGGGGTTAATGCAAGAAACACATGTGGGAGTCCCAGTGATGCTTCAAACTATCCACCACAGCAGGCAGATATTTGGGGATGTTACAAACCACAAACTAGTCTTCAAATAAATAAAGGTATTGTAGGTACAGTAGTATAGCTAGGATAATGTATCACCTGTTCATTTTAATGTGAGCTTACTAAACTCTGCTGTGATGTTCAATAATAATATAAAAAGATCAGGAAACCATCTTATGTGCTTTCATACAGCTCACAGAACTCCAAAGTAATTTGTAATATAAATATTAAAATTAAATGAAAAAGTTAATTGTTTCTTATGATATTCTTATAATATACACATTTTAATTAAAAACATGTTATGTTCCAGTTATTGTTTTAGTCTGTCTACCAACATTTGTATATTGTGTTAGATTTTGTGCATTCTGCAATTATCTGCGAACTTAGTCTAGATGGTATAATTGAACTGCTATATTACTTTTATATCTGAAATCCCATGAGATCCGCATCTATCAAATAAAACTTTTACAGTGTTAAATCTCCTGTTACATAATCTCAGTCATGCTAGCCCTCCTCTCATATTTACTTACTACAGGTATAGTCACATAGGCGTGTGCACAGGGGGTGCCAGGGGTGCACAGGCACCTCCTAATGATGGGCACCCCCCTCACAATTGCAGCCGGAGCCGACATCGGGGAGCAAGCTCGGGCCGGCTGCAGTGTGTGACAGACGTGGCCGAGGCTGCTGCAGCAGGATACTACAGTACTATCTGTATCTAGTGACGCCCCTGACTGCCTCTAGGGGGAGCTGACGTGCACAGCTTCGCTGCCTGGGTGAGGACTTGGGACGGAGGAGTGAAGAGAGGACTTCCTGCCTGCTGATTGAAATTTGCTGCAGGTGTGCTCAACTTATCGGGACTCGGGAGGTGCTGTAACAGGGGGATTTGTATATTATCTGGGCAGTCTATGGCTTTGTTTTATGGGGGGGGGGGGGTGTGTATAAAAAGTTATTTTTATATTTGTCTTTAATCATGCTGCCTGCTTTTTATTATGTCAAAAAGGTGTGTGTGTATGTATCAGCATTTTGTATGTATACTGCATGTGTGTCTGCATAGAGGGGCTGTGTTTACTGTATGTATGCTGTGTGGGTGTGTGGGAGGGGGCTCTGTGTATACTACAATACATCTGTGTGTGTGTGTGTGTGTGTGTGTATGTGTGTGCATGCTGTGCCTGTATGTATAATGTGTGTGTGTGTGTGTGTGTGTGTGTGTGTGTGTGTGTATAGAGGGGGTGTATGTTTGAGCATACTGTAGGGTGCTGTGTATATGTATACTATGTGTGTGGGGGCTCTGTATGTATATACCTGTGTGTGCATAGGGGGCATGTGTGATGGGCATTATTGTGTGTGGCAATATGTCTAATGGGCATTACAGTGTGTGGCATTATGTTTAATAATAGACAATGATGAACATGCCCAGTAGGCGGTGATGGACACGCCCCTCCAATGGTGCACCCCCTAAGAAAATGGTCTGCGCACGCCTATGTATAGTCATCTTACATGTAAATATCTAGCAAGTATCATATTCCTTACTGTATTCTAGCTAAGCAGCGTCTTTGCTTTAGACTAGATTTAAACATTTATATACTTGGCCCTTCAGATACTACTCATATTTATATCATTTAAAGGACTATAGCGTTGACCCCTATCACTCTCAACCATCATTCGATATCATCAGTAGAAGCAGAAGGGGGGTCCACCCACATTTACCCACCAGTCTTCTCTTCTCACTAATTTTCTGCAGTTCTTTCATTTGCTGTTTTATTTCTAACCTCTCTGCAATGCAATTCCGCAACAGAGGGGTGTAGACTGCACATGGAAAAGAAGCAGAAACATGTCTTAGCCCTTGATAAAGACATCAGTGTACTCTCATCTATAACAAACGTTACTGCCATACATCACTGGGTCGCCTGATACCATCCGAACTTAGAAGCTAAGCAGTGATTGGCCGGGCCAGTCCCTGTTTGGGAGACCAACAGGGAATACTTGGAGTCAGCAGAAGCACTCTTGTCCAGTTGGAGGAGCACCGTATTTACACTCCCTACTTTTACCGGATTTTCCCAATCTATCTGTGACCTAGTACCCAACCCCGGAGTTGCTCTCTCACACTAAGGAGGACCGCCACATACAGTATTGTATAATTACAAGTTATATTACTCGCATTATTTAGACTGGTGGTTTCCTGTGTCATGCGTCATTTGAACTTACTAATCCAATTAAGGTTCTGAATGCTGTAATATTGCTGATTAATTGTCTGTGATTTTATTGACACAGTGGAGTAATTATTCACTTCTCATTTTCACACTTGATTATCTTCTTATTGACATCTAAAATTGTGATTGCACTTAATAATGATATATATACATTGTATTCTTTTACAAATGTCTTTTTTTCTAAATGTGCCGTTATTTTAGCTAAGTATCCTAATAAAAGTTATTTTTTAATTTTTCAATAATCATCCGTACAGTGTGCCCCCAAAAACCTTTTGGTCATCTTTATGACCCAGTATTACACAATTACAAATTGTCATGACTGGCATCAAATCAGTGGTGGCATTGCTTGACAACCTTAATGGCTCTCTAGAAAACAAACTGGATTAAGCATAACATTTCAATAAATATAGATTAGGTCAAAGAGAAATAAGATATAAGAAGTAAAGAAATCAAGGAGAGACACATGGGTAAATTCACTAAGATGGGATGTTGCCCATAGCAACCAATCAAATTGTATCTATTATCTTCTACGAGTTGATAAATACATAAGAAGTAGAACCTGACTGGTTACTATGGGCAACATCCCATCTTTAATAGAACTCCAATCTTAGTAAATTTGCCCCACAGCATCTGATTAAGTTATGGAAGCAGTGTTGATGAGTGATTAACAGTGTGCTATAGGAAAATACAATAAGAGACAAACCTCAGAACTGCGCCTAGAGCAGCTATTAGAAAACACACCAATATAAAAGGTCGCCAAACCTCTTGATATATAAATAAACAAAAAACACAATACTGTATGATGGTTTCTCCAATGGCGCTCTAATCGCTTACTGACCACAACGTAAAAAGGATAAATGGGTAGATAGGATCAATGAATTCCCTCTTCTTTTTTTCTTCCTCTCCTTATTTTCTCAAGGACATATAAAACCAAGAGAGAGAAGAGAGGGAATATAGTGTAGCAGGTTTCACAAAAGTAAAATCATTTCCAATATGGGGAGTAACAGTTCTTTCTATCTTCCTTATGGGTGGTGCTATAAACTTCTTTGTAGAGGGTCACCACAATGTGCAGATACGAAGGATAGCTTACCTCAAGCTTACATTCATTCCAACTGTTATACACACATAAAGGTATCTTTATGTAATTCCACCACAACCACAGATCGATAATAGATGCTCACACAATTGCTTACACCAGCTAGATGTGTCAACTCCTATCACGGTTTCTTTAAAAAAAACTCCTCCTGGCTCCAAAACAATGGTCCTTTTATTTTCTTTTAATTCAAAAATAATTTTAAATACAAGATCCACATATGATGATACACAGTACAGAATGGAAAAAATGGGCTGTAGTCAAGGTGACCAATGAACCCGGACAAGCTCACCTCAACCAGCACCCAGACTGTATATGTGGACCTCCTAAAAACACAGATACCAAAGCGTTTCGACAAGGATTTGTATTTTTTAAATTTACCCCACAGCATCTGATTAAGTTATGGAAGCAGTGTTGATGAGAGTGATAAACAGTGTGCTATAGGAGGTAACAGGGGGTGGTAAGTCAAATGTGGGTGTGTTGTAAACATTGTGTGAGTATGTATTGCAGCCAGTGACTTTGTCTAAATACCCAGTTGCCATGGACCTGAAGGCTTAATTTCAATGGACACACAGTACAGCTGCTCATTTGTTTGATGATGCAGAGACCGCATAATTAGCATATATTTGCATACAAAGTCTCACTTACAATATAGCTAAACCCATAATCCCTGAATTGGGCTAACAGTAACTTTTGGGAAAAGCTACCCTCTTTTTTATGGCCATTACATAGCAGCAACTAGCATACACAACTAGCGGAAGGGGTCATTGCTTCAAGGGAAAATGTTGAAAATGTTGTACCCATGAGCTATACCCCATTTAAGTCATGCTAAGGGAAATCCCAGTGCTATTTGAGCTTTTGGCATGTACCAATTCCCTCTCCCACTAAGTAGACACTGTGCCACCATCTATTCACTGATCACTCTGCTAAGTAAAGATGACATTAAGAATGGGCCTCCTGATGAGCCACCCTGTGACCATAGGCGAATCTAGGGGGTGGTCCGGGGGTGCACAGGACCACCCATTAGCCCATTTTGTAGCTGAGGGATGGGGCTTTCCAACGAGCCCAGCCCCGTGTATCTAGCCCCCTGGGAACCGGAGATACTGCCAGGCAAAGCTGGAACGTTTTCCCTATAGGATAACATGGGACCCGCTAATTCCAACCCCCACCCAGTTCAACGGCTGCCAGTTCCCCCTTCGGCATCACTGAAGCTCAAGGTTGATCTCAGTCTAACCCAAATCGCTGGGCCTTCAATCTGATACCAGGCTGGATCCATATGGGTTAATTGGTTCCAGGGATATTGAGGTTAGACCGTTCATTTCTTAAATGTAATTTCATGACTGTTTATGTTCTGTGAGGGCAGATTTCTCTGGAACCAAACAGCCCAGTTTCATGGGACCATTCGTGAAAAATCATGAAGCCAACTCAAAAGTTCTTCAATATGATACTGGTCTCATGTAAATGGGTCAGTTGGTTCCGAAGATATAGCTGGTTAGTTAAAGGGGGTAGGGAGAGGGGAGTGGTTGTCCCTCCCCCTCACATCAGAAAATGCAGGGACTAGGCTGGTGTATAAGGGGTATAATGTCCCTGCATGATCCTGGGACCATATTCCCAGGTAAATCCCTGCATTTTCTGTTGTGATAGGGGTATTATTTCAAACAGCCGTGACCTGCAGTGCTCTGAATACAGCCAGGCAGCCCCCTGCTCTCTGCCCAGCTGTCAATGACTGTCACCCCTGCAGCTTCTGCTCCATTTCTTCTCCTCACGTTCACCTCAGCCCACCCCCCCCCCTTTAATCATGTGGTGCCGGTGCCCCGCGTGCTCCCCCGACGTCACGCACAACAACAGCGCGCACAATATTTCAAATGTCCACTCGGCTAGAGGGGACACCAGGAGGGGAGTGGGAGCGTGCTCTGCGCTGCGCTCTGCTCCTCTCCCCAAAGAAGCAGCTGCACCGCTCTCCATCTCTCCCTGCAGCAGCAGCGAAGGCTCATATAAGTAAGTGGCACTTTTGGGGGCATTGCTTAAGGGACACTACAAGTGGTGGTATGTGGGGGCATTACGCATAATGTGTGGCTTAATGTGTAAGGGGCATTATGTGTGCAGCATCATGTGTAATGGGTACTATGGTGGGCAGCATCATGTGTAATGGACATTATGGGGCAGATGTATTAAACCTGGAGAAGAGATAAACTGGAGATAAAGTAGAAGGAGATAACGCACCAGCCAATCAACTCCCAACAGTCATATTTCAAATACAGCTGATTGGCTGGTGCATTATCTCCTTCCACTTTATCTCTAGTTTATCTCTTTGCCAGGCTTAATACATCTGCCCCTATGTGTGCAGCATCATGTGTAATGGGTACTATGGTGCGCGGCATCATGTGTAATGGGTACTATGGTGTGCGGCATCATGTGTAATGGGTACTATGGTGTGCGGCATCATGTGTAATGGGTACTATGGTGTGCGGCATCATGTGTAATGGGTACTATGGTGCCATCAAGCAAGAACCCCCTAGCAATGAGCACGTAGGTAAGCAGCACTTATGTGGCAAATATGTAATGGGCATTACGGTTTGTTATATAGTATGTAATGGGCATCATGATGTGTGGCACAATGTGTAATGGGCATTATGGTGTGTGGCCTTATGTGTAATTGGCATTACGGCGTGTGGCTTTATGTGTAATGGGTATTACGGAGTTTGCTAAAATGTGTAATGGGCAGTACTGTGTATGGTCTAAAGTGTAATACCACACCCTTTTTTTGATGCCACGCCTCCTTCTCGTGAGGCCTCGCCCCCTTTTTGCAGCGTGGCTATGCCGCGCAAAGGTCCCCCTGCCGTTATGTCTAGATCTGGGACCATCCATTACCATAATTCTAGATTCGCCTATGCCTGTGACCCATGGGTTAAATGGCAAAAGAGCACTCTGACTTAAATAGGTACAGTTTAAAGGTACAGCGTGAGGACTTGCCAGATGAGTTTGCTCCATAGCATTCCTGATTTTAATTTCGCTTACACATACTTTAAAACTTCCCTGACTCCATCAGTCCGGAGTTCAAAGAAAGGCACTGGCACCTTCAAAAAAGTTGCACACTAACAATTACTTTCTATATAATATGCTCACATAAATCATGGAAAAGAGTATCCAGAAAGGCTAACTTATTACATAAAAAGACTAAAGAATAATTGTTCATTCAACGTGGTCTACAAGTCATGAGAAAGTTAGATAAACTCCTAGTTTTGGGGTTATCCTAAAGAAACATTAAGACATGCACATGAAGTAAGTTAATAGAGAAAGCCTTTATTACAAAATATATTGTGCCAATATATAATTAAACAAATCTTTAAAACGAGCTATTCTACCGTGAAACATACCTCAATGAAATAATTGTATCTTTAAAATTGGGTCAAACCTTAGAATCTTAATGATTGCAAAGTTTTTTTTGTTTTGTTTTTTTAATTCAATCTCTATAAAAGCTTTACAGTATTTAACTCTGGTGTATTTTTTTATTTTTTATTAAAGAATGGTTATTTGCCTCTTGTATTGCAGCTATTCATTATGATACAAATTGAAGTTTTTGGGAAATGTATTAATATTTTCATGTTTTCCAGCTGTGGATGATTCGACTTGTTATCTTATCTACCCCTTAAGTTGCATTGTACCCCATAGCTTTTCAGAGTTTATTTCATTTGATACCACTTTTCTCATAAAGGACTATGGACATGGGGGTTTCAGTGGTGGATGAGTTCACAAAAAATGTTTTCAATATCTTTTATATTACAAATGAATCACAATGGCACTTGGTGTGAGTCCCATTCGCTGCATTGCAGCACTTCATAAAGAGATTAAGACTCATTCACTCCTAGTTTCCAAGTGTCACACACCAAATTGTGCAATAAGCTTGTAATTTTGTAGCTTAGTTATTTTATTTTTAGAAATAAGACACACATTTGAGTGAGAATGAGCTTGGTGCGCCAATGTTACCTGGGACTTGATGTGCCAATAGGGTCTATTTGATTTAACTAAAGCCCCAGTATATAAAGACACATCTGTATTAATTAAATTAATTTGTGGATGATACTTTTTGGCCACTGCTGAAATTGTTGCGACTAATTTCCGAACACCATTCAGTGATAAAGAATACCCAAAACTGCAAATTTTGAGGAAAAGGTTATATACTTAATAAGCTATTATAGTATTTAATATTAGTAGAATTATTCTGCCAAAGATTATAAAGATTTTGGCAAACAGAAAAATTGAAGGGACCGATAATATTTCTTCCATAAAGGGAGGGATATCACCCGTGAAATATTACGACACATATCCACATAATTGGAAGCAGGTAACAGTTTCAAAGATAATTGTAGTTTCAATATCTTTTTCATGCTATAGAACTACTGTGTAGAGCAGTGGTTTCCAAACTGTGTGCCATGGCACCATTGAGTGCCTTGAGAGATTTGCTGTGGTGCCCTTGATTGGTGGGCCATGACAAATTTAATTTATTTGTGGCCAATGTAATAGTCAAATTGTTGACAAGCAGAAGTGAATTCTGTCTATTACCACTTAACTGAGATATAAACACAATTTACTTAACATTATATGTTTTTTTCTGACATTCTCACTGATGGAAATATGGGTTTAGGCATCATTAATACTATGTATGGTTAGTCTTTTTATGAGGTGAGAACATAATATACTGTAGGAAGTGTGTTGTTCAAATGAAGAGAACATCTGAAATATACTGGAAACAAACTAGTTGAACTTGAAAGTCAAACCATGAGAATGTACAGTATAACTGCAAAGCTATACACAGCCCAATAAAATCACATTTTCTTTTTTATATTTTATTGTAAAACTGTAGATTGCAATAACAGCAATCATAATAATAATAATAATAATAAAAAATATAATAATAATAATAATAGACATTTTTTAGGAGGCAGACATTTTATTGTCTGAAACAATAGAGTAGAATCAACTTTATTGGCCATGTGAGCTTGCGCACACTAGGATTTTTTTGCGGATTTACAGTGCAGCATCAAGCTGGGATGGGGGGGAAGAGGACATTGCATACATTACATTGAGGACATTACATGTAGGGAACACATGCCCGCCGAGCTGTACAGCGCCTAGGCAGCCATCAGCAGCACCACTGGTCATTGCAGCAGCCGGTAGGTGACAATATAAGCAGGGACAGTAGTATATCACACAGGGAACACTTACCTGCTGAGCAACACAGCTCCTAGGCAGCCATCAGCGGCGCCTCTGGTCACTGCACCAGCCAGGTAGGTAACATTGGAGCAAAGACACGGGCTAACATAGCTGAGTGCACAGTTCCTTGGCAGCCATTTGCGGCGCCATCTTGTAGGCCTCAATAGGCCATCTTCCTGTGGGAGAAACCAGTGTAGAAACTTAAGCCAGCGTGGTGGATGGTGTGGTGAGGATGGGAAGGTGGTGGGGGCAGAGAGAGTCACTGGGCCTGGGAAGAGACAGTGAGGCTGGGGGCTGGAGTTGGGCCCTCCCTGGGCTAAGTTCCATGCTGCTGCCCACCTTCTCCTGCCTTGTGGTGAGGGGGGAAGGCGTCGGGGGGGGAAGGCGTTGCCTCCCGGTGTGTATTGGTGGATATGGATCCATTTGATGGATCGATGCCGTGAGCTGTGCACTGGGGGCAGAGCTGCCACGTGCGGCCGATCCTGTGCCATCTCCAGAGCTGGGCTGGGTCCCTCTCCTCGCCACTTCCGTCTCCTCATGCCGGGGCAGTGCGGGGGCCTTGGCGGTGTCCTGTCCTGGCTGGGGGGGGTGGGTGGCAGTGGGTATCCTCTGGGGGTCGATGCCGTGGCCAACTGTGCACCGGGGGTGAGCTGACTCCTGCGACGATCCTGAGCCGCATCCAGAGCCGGGTCCCCCTCCCCCACATCCCTTCCATCTCAGTGCTGTCTCCACGTCCCTTCCATCTCAGTGCCAGGGCAGTGCGGGTGCTGTGGCGGGGCCTGCCGGGGGGGGACTACTTAACCGCCTTCCTCCCCGTCCATGGGGCGCGCTTTCTCCGGGAACCGAGGATGGAAGCTTTGGTGGACAGGAGCTTATATGCTTGCGACAATCCCCCCCCCCGAGTGCTAGTAAAGTGCAAAGCAAAGCAACACATAATCATAAACATGATCATAATCTGGGGTATTACCAGAGGATATCATTCTTCTTTACATTCAGTCTCATAGTAGGCAAATGCAAGGGGGTTTTGGTTGCCTCGAAACCCCCCCCCCCCCTTCTCTTTACAAGTGCCTTAAATTAGGACAATAACAATAGCATGGTATATAATATAATCAATAGAGCTGACACCACATCATGCAGTTTAAGGGACAGAATAGGGCTAGTGCACATGCCTAGTGTACCAGCTTCTTAGACAACATTTACTGTATGTGTGGATCTTAACTCTCAAATAGTGCAAAAACCAGAGAGTAGCTGCCAAGAGAAAGAGACAGGAGCCTTACCATGAAGTGGGAGATTGTGAGCTTAGAAAGTGCAGTACTGGTTCTATTATAATTGTGTATTTGTTTATTATATGTTTAAACATTTCCCGACCACTTTAATTGTTTAAAACAGCCTATACTATAGACCATCTGTACTGTAAAATATTAATACTGTATTACATAAAGTATCCAGTGTATAAAAAGACCAATTTTCAGGGCTGGTACCGCTCCCCCAGACTCGCATACTTAAGCTGCCCATACACGGTCCGTTTAACGGATCCGTTTGAGACTTAAACAGCATACATCGGATCGGATCGCATCCCTAGTGCATGCAGTGTGCATGCACTGCGATCCAATGCGATGTGTACCTAGTACAAAAAGTATGTGCAGCACATACTTTTTGTACCGTACTATGTGATGCGTGGGAGCGCGCATCGCACAGTACAGAACGGAGCCATACACAACGGACCGTGTATGGGCTCCTTTACTCCAATGTGTTGCAGTGTGGGAGATTGTGGATTACTTTTGGAAACCCCCCTCTAAAAGTCCTGCATTTGCCGCTGAGTCTGTCAAACAAACTGAAGATCAGAGGGTATCCTTAATGTAAGTGGGGGAGAGTATTAACATGTGGAAGATAGGTGGAAATGAATTCCCCCTTATCTTTGTTAATTAACTTTTTTCAGCCAGTCCATATGGAATAAAGAGGACACTCTATGGTGTAAAAGAGCTACAGTTAATGTAGTAGATAAAATTCACTGAGATAATGTGTTTTTGTGGCAGACACAATATTAGCCAACAACTGGTGCATACCCTTGGGGAGGTGATATAAGCTAGGTAATGATATAATATCCCAAAGGACCACTCAGGCCTCAATTCAAACATAACCCATAGTGTGGTTTGATGATAAGTGTACTTCTGCACAAAACCACATGCAATGCATCAGATCCACATCTGGTTGACTACACTTAAAACAAATCAGCTTCTTTAGAGATTCTAGTGATACTGTAATGGGCCCCATACATCAGCAATCACAATTTATGGATTTTCAGATATAGGGATATTTTGGCCAGATAAATGGATTTTACAATCTATCTGACTTGCCCACACATTACAGATTTATTTCAGTGATCGGCAGATTTTTCCATCTAAAGATTGCATCTTCATATCTGGAAATTGCCCCAATCGATTGTCATTTCAGCTGTTCATAATGTAAATAGATGAAGAAGACGAATTGGGAATGCCCACACATATAAAAAAGATCTGCAGATAATACCAGACTATTAAGCATGTTTAAAAACCTGATTAAGCAATCGATTGGCGATTTTGATTGGGATTGCCAAAAGGGGGAGCCCACACATCTAAAATTAATTGTGGCAATCATCTCCATATCTGAAAATTGTCACAATTAATTGCTGATGTATGGGGCCCTTAAGTCTCAATTTAGGAGTGAGATAAAGACAGTATAAGAACTTATAGTGCACCTCCACATATATGAATTTAAGAGTCCCCATAAATACTGTAGAATGATTTATATGGTTTAAATTGTATTTGTTTGATAAAATAAGCAATGACAACATCAGAAGAAGGTATTGACACTGAACCAGGAGTGTAAAAGTCAGAAAGAATTGCTGTATATTTGACAATAAATGGTTTTTTCCATCTAAGTAAATGTTTATACATTTAAAAAATGTATTTAAACATCATGGCTTGGGGCATCAACATTTAATATAGTAATTTCCCCATTTGCCCCAAGTAGTTGCAATTTAATTAAATAGGCCAACACTTTTACCAGATCAATGAGTAAATGTAAGCATTGATACGTTTGGCATCATTTTTAGTCATCAGATGTAAATATTGTAGGAGAACTATCAATTTTAGAAATTAAACCATTTAAAGAGATTTGCTTGGCGTACTGTAGGTTGGAAAAATATGATCCCATTGTTCAAGGTTCTGTGCAGGATACATATCATTTTTGTAAAAAAAATGCTTTGGCCAGGATTTAGCCAGCTGTGGTTGCTCCTTATTTTAAGTATACAGTTTTAATATATCAACAGTAAGTTGAAATCTGTGAACTTGGTGGAACAAAGCAATTGTAACCATTTATGTGTTGAGGGAAGTGGGATTGCTCATATAAAATAAAAGATCATCTGCAGGTAAAGATATTTTGACATTTCATCCCTGTCTGGATGCCCTGAAGTGTTATGCAGTCCTGTAATACCCATCACATTAGATCTGAGGACAGGTTGAACAGGAGGCAAAAAAGGACAGATACTTGTAGTGTATTATAAAAATATTCCATAAGAGCTGCAAACTTAGTCCTAAATTCCCAAATCATTCAAACAACTATTTAAAAAATGCCATAAAAAAACTGTGCTGAAAGCTTTTTGATCATGCATTAGTAGAGTTGTTATAGGGCATTATAGATGAAACAGCTACTGCTCCATAGCATTTTGAAAGCCCCTGCCTTAGTGATGCATGGTCTTATTAATTTGACAGTAAAGTAAATGCAATTGGGGTCTTTTTTGGGTTTAAGAAATAATAATGCATGCGCTTGGTTCAAGATTGGGTAGTCGGATTGTTTTCTGTTGATCCTGCAATAAAGGTCAAGGAGCAATGAAGTCATTTTTTTAATGATATACTCACATAAAGTATCTTGGCATGGTGATTTAAGCAAAAACTGGTTAGACACAGTACTTTTCATAGCAGTTAGGTCTAAACCCAATTATGCTTTCTGTAAGTGTAAGAAATATAGCCTCAGTCAGAAGTCATCAGGTTTGGATTGGTGGCAGTATAATTTCCTATAATGATGAAAAAATCTGCACTGTCCATAGTGAAACTAAAAGGAATTGAGGTAGAAGTAATTGTGATAGCCATGATATAATTTGTACAGTACTTCTGTCCTCATCAGTGCAATTCTATGGATAAGTGTACTAAGATATGTATAGGAAAAACAATATGTGATATTTTTTTAAATCACGGTTATGACATTTATTGGCTATAAAGAATATAATTTCTCTCTTTAAAACCATCTTGGATGTTTCCCAAAACAAGATTGGATCTGCCCATTGATCGATAATGCTACCGAAGCAGTCTGTCCAGGTCTGTTTATATGAGCCCTTTAAATAAAGGTGATAAGTAGGTTTTACCAGCCAAAACTGATGGATGGCGGCAACCATATAAGTGAATATTCCCAAACATAAAAGCATATTTACATTCTGGGTGCCTTCCAAAAAAACAAACATTTCTTTACAAGAAATATCTCTGAATATTTTTTTTTTTTTAATTAAAAACACTTAAATCAGCTTTGGCCCATGTTTCTAATGGATTCTCCGTCACCTACTATAATGCTTAAAAATGTCCTAACCGCCCTGGATAACAATTATTTTAATTCAAGTTTACATGGTCTGAGTGCTGACCTGGGTACACCACAATCCAAACTTTTAGGGGTTTTTAATGAAGACAAATATGTCATATTATCACCATACATAATTAATGAGAATTTAAAAATATTTGCAATTATTAAAAATACTTTATTCATTTTTTTTTTAAATTCATCCGGAACTAGTAAACCCTGGCAGCAAAACTCTTTGATAATTCCAGCATTATTGACATTATTAAACATATACACATCACTGCAAATCTTTCTTTAGATGCAGAAAAACAATGTACAGTATCATAAATAGTTTTCATATGAAAATATATCAGTGCATACAAATAAATTAGCAGCCTGCACTAATCAAAAATATCATATGTATAATACATCAGGCAAAAAAGTTTAAATGAATGAGGTCTAAAAATTGTGACTTGTTAAATTAAATGAAACTCACTTATTTCAACATACAGTAGTTTACTGCGCATAAAAACAGTGGATAAGCTTACACTGACCCATAAATATGTGCAAAGTACAAGGAGCTAAATTTGAGTCATAAGACTACCATGCGCTAGGTTGCCAGTTGGTATAAAGCAGAGATACCCCATACCATCTATTGGGCTACAAAATCTGTAGGAGACCTTGCACCCTCCATTGAGACAGCCCACAGGGTTACTTGGAGCCACCAATACCATCAAATAACAGTGAGGTGTTACCACAAATGGAAAAGGACTATAACCTTAACAGCCGGCTTTTAAATATGGTACCGTATGGACTTTCAAACCAGTTGAGTCAACCCCTGATGTCCCTCTCTCCCCCCTCCCCCTATTTTTAAAAATCCAAAAAATATTTTTAAATCATTACTGAAATATTTTTATTGTACAGTGTATATGTTACATTTTGTTTATTAAACACATTATTATTGCTATGAACACTATGTTATAACTTGTTTATTAGCGCAGTCACCACCTATCTTCTTTGATTATTGTAGAACATCTGCTTGCCAAAATTACAGTGAATACCAATATTTTGAGTGTTCGTTTGAAATAATAAAAAAATTGCTTTTACTGTACAATACAGTATGCTGATGATGCTCTTCTTGCCATCTTGATCTTAAAACTTCATCAACAATTCTACTCAAGAAAATCCAAATGTCCAGTTCTAGTTATACATTAAATCTACTGTATCTGCATACAGTAATAGGTTCAAGTTTTTAATCTTGCTTCCATGACTTCTTATTTAAATGGCAAAATAAAATATCTGGAAATACTGTATAGGACCTAATTCAGACTTCAATGCAGGCAAATTTGTCCTCAAAATGGACAAAACCATGTCCACTGCAGGTGGGGCAAATGTAACATGTGCAGAGAGAGTTAGATTTGGGTGGAATGTGTTCAAACTGAAATCTAAATTATATTGTAAAAAGAATGCAGACAGCATTTACCCTGCACATAAACAAAATAACTCACGCAAATCTATCTCTTTCTCTGCACATATTACATTTGCCCCACCTGTAGTACACATGGTTTTGCCCATTTTGAGAACAAATTTGTCGGCACTTGTTTATTATCATGGCGCCCACATTTTCCAACCAAAATAATTGCGTCGCATCGCATGCGATGTGATCACATGCGATGCGACGCAATTGGACCCAATTTTTAATTGTACAGGTACCCAGATGCCTAATTCCTATGTTAAATGCCCCCCCAGACCCGATTTTTGGTTGAACACCCACCCTGATGGGTAATGACTATGTTAAATGCCCCCCAATTGTTAATGCCACCCCACTGTCAACGCCAACACAAATCATGGCGAGTGCAGCGGTACGCGTCCTCCCACCTTTTCATACCCCCACTATCCACGTCGGCGTGGAGTTTACTTTATATAGTGTGTCGAGCGCAGCGAGCCACCAAGCACCGAAGCATGGCGAGCGCACGCGGATGACTTCAAATATATTCCGTGTCCCCTTGCGGGGCTCGCTGCGCTCGCCACGCTTTGGGCTCGGTGGCTAGCTGCGCTTGCCACACTATATAAAATCAACTCCACGCCGACGTGGATAGTGGGGATATGAAAAGGCCGGAGGATGCGTACCGATGCCCCTCGCGGGCTTGCTGCGCTCGCCATTCTTCTGGTTGGCGTTGATATTGGGGTGGCGTTAACAATGGGGGGGGGCTTTTAACATAGTCATTACCCATCAGAGTGTGTATATAATTAAAAATTGGGTCTGGGGGGCATTTTACATGGGAATAAGCCCAAATCGGGCATGATCGCATCGCATCGCATCACATGCCATTATAATGGCATGTGATGCGACGCAATATTAAAATTGTATGCTCAAGCCCGGGGAAAGGCTCAAATCGGGTCCCATCGCATGCTATCGCATACCTTAATTAGTGGCATGCGATGCGATGGGCGCCGTGATAATACACAAGTACCAATGTGTCATTCTATCAGGTCTGAATCAGGCACATAGTCAAATGTCCTGTTACAGCCTTGCTGGGGTATGGGTCATAGGGTTGTTGGAGTTGAAAAATATTGCATGCACACATAGTTTTAAATATATATTTCATAACTTAATTGTAATAGCAGGGAATTATATATATATATATATATATATATATATATATATATATATATATATATATATATATATATATCCATAATATGATTATAGATCTCCTTGTTTTAGATTCTACTACTAGACCAAAAGACACCAAACGGATGATATATGTGAACACTTTTAATCATGCCTCTACCAAGATCCAGAGCAGCATCAAAAAACATTGGCCCATACTGTCCTCAGACCCGTCTTTAAAACTACAACACCACGATCCTCCGGAGATGGCCTATAAAAAAAGGCCCCAATCTCGAACAAATACTAATGAGGCCCACATTGAGTCTGAACACAGACCAGAAAATGCCCTGGTTGTTTTCGCAAAAGCATGACTCCGGGATCTACGTTTCCCCATCCACACTTTAGCAAGCCTATCAAGATTCGCTATCATCTACATGAATCATGTTGTTTACCTTCTCAACTGCCCATGTGGCCTCGCATATGTAGGGATGACATCCAGAAAGTTTCGCGAAAGAATGGTGCATCATCGCAATTCCATTAGAGCAGCTATGGAATCTGGGAAAGCAGAATTACCTACACCTCGACATTTTTTATCAGCTGGCCACCACATCTCAACACTTAGATGTTGTTTAATTGATTGGATACCTCACCCACTTAGAGGAGGAGACCGAAGATTACTCCTTAAGAAAACCGAGAGCAGATGGATTCACCAATTGGGCACATTGGCACCAAGGGGACTTAAGGAGAACAACCCACTGTCTATATTTTTTAAGTATTAGCCAGTGGGGCTGTTTTATGACACATTAGCCCATACAGAGACATTGATATACTCTCTATGTAATAGTCTACACATGGAGGATGACTTCTTATTATATGAACATTACTCTAAGCCAGATTGACAGTATTCTTTTTTTTCCATCAATAAATTTTGACTATGACAGCTTTATAATATGTGGTACAAAAAGAAAGAAGGAACAGTGTGTGTGGGGGGGGGGGGGGGGGGGAGTTAACGCAGAATACAGATTTAGTCAAAAATAAGAAAAACATAGCAATATAGAACAAAGGAAATTCACAACATAAAGTGATTATTGGTAGAACAATTTGTTGCACACAACAAACATATACATTATACAAGGTTCAGTATATACTTTGATGTTTGCAAAAGTTTACCTAGACACATATAAGCACATGAGAGGGCCTATTATTGTTGGGCTTCCGGTGGTTTCATTCAGACTGAACTGCAGCAGATCATTGAGTGAAGTGGAAGGGAAGAATTTAGCACCTTCCCCTTCTGCAACATATATATGCCAAGGCAGCCAGCGTATATGAGGAGAGGAGGATAAGGATGAAAATGGAACGTAGCCGGATTCCATGAGAAAGTGGTGATTTGTTTTCAGGATAACCTGAAGAAGTGAAGGGGGGATAGATTGTTTCCATTGCTGAGCTAAATTTTACCGGGCGGCAATCAGTATATGGCCCAAAACAAATCTGTTCTCTGGTGAGATCTCCGGGGGGGTATATGTGAAATAGAGCTGTGGCTGGGTCGGGAGTAATGGTGGTTTTAAGAACCGTAGAGATTTAGTTGAAAACATCCGACCAGTAGTTCTGAATCTTAGGGCAAGACCAGGAGATATGGAATATATTGCCTATGCAGCCGCACAGCCTCCAGCATTTGTTGGAGCAAGAAGCCCAGAAGGTGTGGAGACGGTCTGGAGTTAGATATAGTCTATTGATGAGCTTGATGTGCATCTCTGTGTGGTTCAGGCACAGGGACATTGTGTAGGAGGTTAGGAAGATCCGACGCCACTGGGCGGGAGTGAATGTTCTACCCAAATCAGCCTCCCATTTCAGGTGAGAGGCCACTTTAGAGAAGGCGGCGGGAGTTATCAAATTTTTATACCAGAAGGAAATATCGCCTCTGGAGTTTGTCGAGAGTGGTCTAGAGAAGACTATCTGGGATGAGGCATCTAAGGGAGAATATAAAGCAAAGTGGGCTCTCCACCAGTGTGCTATTTGGAGGTAGTGGAAGTGTTCAGATGGGGGCAATGAGAATTGTTGTTGTAAGGTAGCAAAGGGAAGCAAGGAGTGGGCATCCAGAATGTCTCTTAGATAGGCCGCGCCATGGGACCTCCAGAGATTTAAGTTGAGGTTAGGTATTAGTTTTGCCAATGTAGTAATGGATATGCTAGGAATATTGGTTGTCTGTGCGGGTAAGGTGGACAATAGGTGGTCCCAAGCTTGTAGAGTTGCTTTAGTGGATGGTAACATGTTTAGCTGCGGAGGTCTTGGGATATTGATTAAATCAGATAGTGGGATTTAGGGGGGAGTGGGTTTGTTCTATTGTTACCCAGGCTATAGGGGTGGAAGACTCAGTATAATATTTAATCGGGGCCAGGAGGCATGCTGATTGATAGTGGAATAAGTTGGGAAGATCCAGTCCGCCATAGGCTCTAGGGAGTGACATCTTGGAGCGGGCCATGGTAGGGGGTTTGGCTGTCCAGACATATTTTGTCCAGATGGAAGTGGCAAGTTGTATAGATCTCTTGGGGAAGGTGTAGGTGATGGTGCGAAATAAGTACATCAGTTTAGGAAGCAGGGACATTTTAAATGCAGCCATACGTCCCATCCAGGAGATGTCGTATGATAATCAGGATTTGGAAAGGGTGGCCAAAGTATTGAGTAGAGGGGAGAGATTATGTTGTGTTCGGGGGAAATATGGATGCCCAAGTATTTTATAGAATCTGTCTGACAGTTAAATTTGTAGGATGCTTGTAAGTGGGGTAGGGATCTGGTGAGGTTAATCAGTAGGGCATCTGTTTTAGTGGTATTAAGTATATAATAGGAATCTGCACTGTAGGAGGTGAGTATTATGTGAAGAGAGGGGTGGGATCTAGCAGGGTTGGTGACAAATAGAAGTACGTCTTCTGCGAAGAGACTTAGTTTATGACTAATTGGACCCATCTGCAGACCAGGAAAGTTGGCTTCGTTACGTATAGTGATGGCTAATGGTTCTATAGATATAACAAAAATAAAGGGGGACAGGGGCATCCCTGTCTGGTACCTTTTGAAATTTTAAAGGAGTCGGATAGGAAACCGTTGCTGAACACCCGGGCCGAGGGAGATCTATAGAGCGTCAGGATCGATGTGAGAATCTGATCTATGAAGTCAAACCGAGAAAGCATCTTTTGCATATAGTGCCAATTAAGTCTGTCAAACGCTTTCTCGGCATCAAGGGATAGGAGAAGGAGGTCCTGCTCCTTCGATAGGGAATCAATAAAGTTGAATACTCTCCTGGTATTATCAGAGGCCTGTCTTCCAGGTACAAAGCCCGTCTGGCCCGGGTGCACCAGCAACAGGAGAAATTGGTTGATGCGAAGTACCATTAGTTTGGCAAACAGCTTGATATCACAATTTAGTAGAGCGATAGGCTGGTAATTTTGGCACAAGGCTGGGTCCTTGCCTGGTTTGGGTATAGTTACAATACAGGCTTCTAAAAGTTCTGGAGGGGAAGAGCCTATTGAGGAAAGCTCATTAAAAAGGTTAGTCAAGTGCGGGGTTAGGAGGTCACTAAAAGTGATGTAAAAATCAGTAATAAACCCGTCTGGGCCTGGGGCTTTATTTCTGGGGAGGGATTTAATGGCCAATTTTCAGTTGCGACCATGGAGCGTTAAGAGAATCTAATTGTTCCGGAGTGTGGGATGGGATCTGTAATTTGTCCAAAAAGACAGAGATTGTTTCTCTGGTGGGTTGTGGTGTGGAAGAGTCAGCGGACTGGTTATAAAGCCGGGAATAGTATTGCGCAAATTGATTTGCTATATCTTTGGGGTTAATAAGTTTTTCTTTATTGGAATTGATGAGATTTTTGATTCTATTTCTAGCCTGCTGGGCACGTAGCTTCCGGGCGTGCATTCTACCCAAAAGGTAGAACTTGTGTCTAAGTCTATTCAGGACAGATTGGGTGCGGGCGAGGAGAAGTTTTTGGAGCTGGCTGCGCACTTGTGCTATCTCCTTTTTCAAGGAGCTGGAGGGTGAACTTTTATTTTGGGACTCAAGTGCTATTAGTCTGGACTCCAAGTCCTGCTGAATTTTTACTAGTCTACGCTTCAAGTTAGCTCCAGCTTGTATAGCTACTCCCCTTGTGACCGCTTTGAAAGCACACCAATGGTTTATGACAGATGTGTCATGAGGGAAGTTGTTGGCCATATAGGAGTTGTTGGATTTCAGTATAGTGTCTTTTGCTATGGGATCTCTCAATAAGTGTGGGAAAAGCCGCCATGGCCTGGGGTGGATTTTGGACAGGTTCAGGGTACATTTCTACTTGACAGGTGCGTGATCAGACCAGGTGATTGGGAGGATGTTGACATCGGTAGTTAATTGTAAAGTCCATTTGTCACAGAGAATATAATCTATCCTGGAGTATGTGTTGTGGACTGGGGAATAAAAGGTGTATTCACGACCAGTTGGGTAAGTTGTGCTCCAGGTGTCGGAGGAAAGCCATAGATAAGTTGGACATTGGGGATTGGTGGGATGTGGGTTGGTGGGATTTGTCCAATTTGGGATCTAGGGGTAGGTTAAAGTCTCCTAATATTATCAAGGAGCCCTTAGAGGTTTTCTGTATAAGTAGAAACAATTTGCGTAGGAAGGAAATTTGGTTTGAGTTAGGTGCATATAGGGAGACAATAGTTGTTAGTTTGTCCTCGAGTAGGCCAGTCAATATCAAATATCTACCATTTTTATCAGTGACATGGGTGTGGTGGACAAATGATGTGTGTTTGCTAAATAAAACAGCTACACCATTTTGTTTAAATGGGCCGTTCGCAAAATAACCTGTGGGGAAGTTTGAATCTTGGAGGCATTGAAATTGAAATGTGTTTCCTAGAGAGCAACCACATCCGCCTTCTGCTTACAAAAATAGAAAAGAGCCAACCTATGTTTGTTTGGGGAGTTCAACCTCTTAAGATTTAAGGATAGAAAGATAGGCATTGTTAAATTAAGTGGGGTGATGGGAGGGTTTTAGGTTCCAACAGTGGATGGCTTTGTGGCAATGAAGTATAGCCTCTGCTACTGGTGAAATTCACAGGGCTAAATCGTGGATGCGTAGCAGACATGGGGAGAAGGGGGATACAGATACAGGGGTAAAAGAGGAAGTAAAGGGAAAGACAAAACAAAAAGGTCCAGCGTATAGGACCTGCATGACTACTGCAGGTGAGAAGAAAAAACGGGGTACTTGCAGTAGTATGTGTAGAATTAGGGGGGTGGCTTGGCTCCCAAAGGGAAAAAGATAGAGCTGCAACTCACTTATTTAAGCATAATCTATGATAAACGGCAAATAAAATCTAGCAATATAGGTAGAAACCAATATAGAATAGTATTATTACATCTTATTTGTGTGATTTATATAACCTAACTATATGAAAAACTGAAACAATAACTTTGCTTTGTTGAACAACAATTTAAACAATACTTATCACATGTCCCTTATCCCGGTGGAGAGGGAAGCAAGGATGGAGACGGCAGGGTTCATAAAACAGCAGGGTGTAATCATCTGAGCCAGGCCACAGCACAGAAATTCTTCTATCTCTGCTGAAGTAATTTAAGGGTTGATACCCAGACCCAAAATGGCGGTGGTAGTATAGCTATAATGGCGGCCGTCCTCCACCGCAGACAGGGCTGGGGAGAGAACAGGCCGCTTGGTTGTCCCGTAGCTGGGTACTCACAGCTTCTCTCCCTGCATGTGGCTGAGATAGACAGCAGTGGGGGACACTCTCCGGATCTTTCTCTCAGTAACCGGCTCCCCGCACAGTCAGACGGTGACCGAGTGGCGTTCCTCCTGGCTGAAATCGAGGCCCCAGCTCCAGCCCCACGACCAGGCCGCAACCCGCGGCGGCGCTTAGAAGCACAGCCCTGCTCCGCAGCGAATGTCAGTGACAGCCGGGGCAGAGGTTGGATAGGATGGGACAGGCAAGGGGTGAGGGGAAGGGATCGAGGATGAAAAATTTAAAGAGTTAAGCTGTATAGGGCAGGAGCCACTGGAGATCACGTCCTCCCTGGTAGCTCGCCATGCCACGCCCCCCACATTGACAGTATTCTTACTTCATATGATGACCACATTTATCACGAGACATCCAGTTGTATACTGATCCATTTTTTTTCTCAGTATGTTCTGAGAACTGTTTAGAATCTGTCTTGCAATAAGAAACTTGTTTAGAATAGATCTCCATATGAATTGTTGGAGTCAGACACAATGACTCATTAATTTAACTCATCCATAATCTAAAACCTCAGTAACAATCTTATAAAAAAAAAAAAAAAACCCATAAAAGTATAGTAAAAATATATATTTTTTTAAATTATAAACCAAAAATTTTAAAAATAAATAAATTAGAAACCAATAAATTAAAAAGAATCACTATAATGTAGATAAACATCTAGCTTTATAATAACTTATTATAACTACATTACACGTACACTAGTACACGCATATTTCCAGATGTGCACTATTTAATGTACATAAGTGTCGGACTTATTGTACACACAGTTTACCATACATTACTTAGAAGTAATGATGCACACATCTATTAAACTCCAGTCCCACACCACGTACATTTTAATGACCCAGCACTACCCCAGTTGAATATGTGTATATATACAATTTTCTCTAGTTCTAATTTAGCCCGATAAAACCCCAATGCGCTTATTTATTTATTATTTATTAACAGTTTCTTATACAGTGCATATTCCGTTGCGTTTTACAAAGGAGACAGTGATACAACAAACAGGGTATTTACAGACAGTCAAAATGTAGGAGGGCTACAGATAGAAAAGAGAGCGCATTTATATTAATATACACAATTTATTAAATCTTAAAAAACAAGGTAATATACAATCAATAATAAAATATAATTAAAATTGATACCATGTTTATCTTGATTACCAAATTGAAACAGTTAAATTCATGCAGTTATAATCTTACAATTAATCCCAGAGTTCTTACTCTCTTGAGTCCTTAATAGGTATTGTTATGGTAAGGAGTCTCAAATAGCTAGGTCTATAATTAGTATCAGTCAGTTGGTTTATCCTAGGACCGTTTGTATAGGCAGGATTATTTAGATCAGTGTGGTAGTATCAACTGTTTACCAATTGTTATTTTGTGGACACAATCCAAATGATACCCAAGTGGCTGATGGTAAGGAGCTGCTGACAGGAGCTTGATGGTAACTTACAGATGTGAGGGATCGGTAGGTCTGTGCAGGTGGAAGGATGGTCGGGCAGATCTTAGTTGGAGGTCGCTACCACCGGCGCTGCTCTGTTGTGGTGGGAGCCCGCGTCGGGAGCAACCTCTGCCGCAATGAGATGTTGAGGAGTCACTAACAACCGGCGTGACTTGATGGTGAAAAAGCCAACTCCTAGCAAGCAGGAATACCTCCGGCCTCCGGACCACACCTTGCACTCTCCCGGCTGGATATGGGCGATGGAACGGCAGAAACCGCCGTGGGTCTCTCGCTGGAAAAGGTGTTAATGTTGCACTGTGCCCCCAGGTTTGGGAGACAGGCGTCAGCTGCTCCGTTGTCCCTCACTGTCTGTCACTGCAGGTGGGATCTATTGGATTGAAGTTGCCACTGATTGTGGTGAAAGTCCAAAATAAACATGGGATGATTAAAAGCAAATGTTCCCCTTTTTCTTGACGCGTTTCTCCGTTCAAATCAAGTGACGGTTTCCTCAGAAAGTACATGCTTGATTTAATCTACTGTATTCAAGATTGTTGTATATGTGAAGACACAAAAACTAGGCTGCATATGAGTCTTTAATAAACGTGTCCGTTTTTACACTAGAATTCACCATTTACAAGTTGACAGTACAAATGTAGCATCTTGCAGGGGTTCTAAAAGTGAAATGTGGGTATGTTGCTAATAGCAACCAATCAAATTCTGTCTATCATTTTCTAGAATGCAATAGAGAAATGATACCTAGAATCTGAATGGTTGCTATGGACAACATCTCCACTTTTAACATTTAGAAGCTTTAGTTGATTTACCCCGTAGATACACAGATGTACATATTGCATACACTAAGAAACTGTGTAATAATGAAATCACAAATACATAAACATGAAACATTTCCTTTGTTTATAATGGCTACATTTAGTTCCTAATTCAAATGAATAAGAAAAGACATATTTCATTCAAACAGTAGGAAAAAAAAGCAGAACAACTCCACAGAGAAGGGCTTTAAGTAAATGAAACAATAGCAGTTTATTAGATAAGGGAGAGATTAGCTGTTTTAGCTCCTGGCTATAAAATCTAGGAGAATATGATTTTCTTCAATACTGATGCAGAGCATCAAATAGACATTAAACTGGAGATGCATGCATGGGAACTGAGATGCTAATGGGAATCTATGACACCGCTCTCTTAGCATGTGGAGGCTTAATAGTTGTTCTGCAGTGAAGCTCAGCATGGTGTATAGTAACTGATATATCTTCACATTTTTACATGGTCTAGGTTTACAAAACAGAAAAGCTATATCAATGATTTACTAAAAAAATATTAGGCAATCTATCACAAAGCTTCTCTCACTATTCTTTAGTATCATAGTAACAATGTACCATAGCTCAAGAAGTTGAAAAAAAGACAAGTCCATAGAGTTCAACCTATTTAAAAAATGCTCTATAGTATCCTGTCCCCAGCATTCCCTGAGACTTTGGCTGAAATTTACCCTACTATCCCCAGATGAGTTTCTCCACTAAAAATATGTACAACTCTATTAAATATATTAAGTGAATCAGCCATCACAACCTATTCTGGCAGATAATTCCAGATCTTGCCCTAACTGTGAAGAACCCTTCCCTTCGCTACATGTGAAATCTCCTTTCCTTCAGCCTTAGGGAATGCCCAAGTGTCCTGTGCAAAGACCTCATGTTAAACAGAACATCTGACATCTCTCTGTATTTTCCCTTGATGTATTTATAGTTATTATTCATGTCACCTCTTAAGCACCTTTTTTCCAATGTAAACATTCCTAGCCTGGCTAACTGTTCCTTTAATCCAACACTGAGGGAAAAATGTATGACGCTCGGTGAAATGATAATGTGGCTGGTACTTTATCACTTGGCCAATCATCTCCTAACACTTATATTTCAAACTCAGCCTGTAACTTGCATTTAGTAACTGATTGGCCGGTGATGAATTACCAGCCACTTTTTCTCTTCACTGGGCTTAATAAATCTGCCCCTGAATTCAAGGTGGAGCCTTACTAATGCTTTATACAGGGGTAATATCACATATCACTGTGTCATTCCTAGCCATTTAGTTTATATGTATGGCACTGTTTTCTGTTCCCAAAGTGCATGACCTCACATTTGTCTACATTGATTTTAATTTTCCATTTATCAGCCTTGTTTCCAGTTTATCATTGAAATGTGGCCAGGGTAGCTGAGGAAATCTGTCCAGCAGAACATCGCAGTAAATAGTTACACATATGAACTAGTTTTAGGCTTCCAAAGCAGGTTCTCCTAAAGCCAAACATGAGTTTAAAACAGGTAAATAAATGGATGTTACCATCATAATTTTTCTGAAAGTGGTTTATAGTGAAGATCTCATATGGAGAACCAGCGATGGTCACCACTACTGCTATTTGGTTAAGGCCATTGCAGGCTGTAATAACCGGTAAATAGATTGAATGCCCATTTATTTGAAAGCATCTCTTATTAAATAATTTTTGAATATTTTCTCTTTGATAAATCAACCTCTACATGGCATATATAAACTATTTGTATATATATATTTTTTTTTTGCCGGCTACAAAACTTTTTTGATCTTAAAGTTAATATGAGTGGCTTTTCATTTAATTATATAATTCTAAGAATTGCAAAACATTTTTTTTATAATAAATATAATTTACTTTTCAGACACTCAAAAACCTACAGTGCTCTACAGCAACAGTATATATATTTTTATATATATCATATCTCCCAACTTTGTGTTAGTCGCAGGAGGGATATTTTCACCAAAGACACCCCCAAATTAGGGGTGTGGCCTTGCTGTTGGGGGGCATAGCCTTGTGAGAGTTGCCTCGATCACAAGCCATGCTGTGATCATGATCGTCTTGCAACAAGTACAACTAACAAGCTACCTTGTTAATTTGCATGGTACCCATGGTAATATGCAACAACAACAGACAGATAGGGGTAGATTAGGGCATCACTTTTCTGTATAAAGAACTGTGCCTATAAATCTGTTGCAGGACACAAGGTTCACCTCATTTATCCCTAAAGGGCTGCACAGAATGAAATGACTGTACTTCTGTCTGTCCATTATTTTCCCATAAAAATAAAGAGGACACCGTTTGTTTTATGGATTTTTAATTGTGATATTTAAGTGTGTATTTTATATCAGCACAGTGTTTAAACATATAAGTACATTATTTTCATATTCGAATAGCACGCTACTTTTGTAACATAATACTGTATATGAGCTGTTTACACACTGTACCGCAGAATCATTTTTTGTTTAACATACTGTAAGTCACAGAAGTGCGCTTAGTAATTTTTAAATAATATCTGAATAATTAGCTATAACAGTAAAATAAAAATCTTTAGATATTTGCAGATAACATAAAGAAAAGTTATTTTTCTCTATGTTATCTGCTTTAATACATCCAGAGGTTCCATGTAAGCATTATATTATTAATGATTTTATTTTTAATATTATTATTGTTATTTATAATACCAAAACTCTTAGGAAAGTAGTCAAATACATTACAGTTATGTCTTACATTAACAAATCTGCTGAAAATCAAAATAAGTTTCAATTGACAAAACTTGTTTTGTTTAACTTCCTGTTCTAACTGTCCAATTATAGAAGTGAAAGAAGACAGGAAATTCCATAATGAGATGCATTCCATCATGTGAAAATTTTCAGGACCGTCACTCTTGATAGCACTGAATATTGAATTTGTTAAGAAAACTGTGTTCGTGGTTGTACTATACAGTAGTTTTTCAGTACAGTCTTAAAAAAAAATGAAATATTCTTGTTCTATTAAGCTTTTATTGCTTTCTTTTCCAGAGTGAAAGGCTTAAAAAATACTGAATTTATACACTGAAAATGACAATATTTATTTCCAACCTTAAATAAGTGTTCTCATTGTTTTGAAGATAAAATGCAGAATACCCATGTGGCTTTAAAGTATCTAATAAGATCAAGTATTGGAACTTATGCCAACTTTTCCTGTTAATTTGAATTAATCAGGATGGTAAATGGACCTTGTGACGAAACCAGGCCACGCCCCTTTCCGTCATATGTTGTTCTCCCGCCTCTTTCTGCGCTTCAGCAAAGAGAATTGCGAAATGCCGGCGATAACCGGATATTATCACTGACTGTATTCATATCTGAGCTGTGTTCCCCAGACTGCTGTATACAGGGGACATCACAGGGCTGTATGTCGGACAATAATAGGATGTTATACTGAATAATCCAAATAGGTTATTCCATTAGGCTGAGTATGTGTGCTACTGGAGGGAAATATTCCCTCATGTTATGTAAATGACTGTAATATGTTCCCAAAGCTTTGTATACTGTATCCCATACTGTTACATATGCATATGAAGGCAAGAAGATAGTTTTCTGGGCACAGGAGAAACTGGTAGGGAGGATCAGCATTGCCCGTGGTTACGTCACTGCCTCCAGGTCCTGTTCTTAGTAAACTGCGATGGTATCATGAATAAGGGATTTGTGACTATGAAGTTAATTATGGCAGTCTTCCCAAATGTATATTACTCAAATAATGCAACTGTATATGTGGAGACAAATGGTCTGGCTAGAATGGACCAAATGCTTAGATTGGAATGTGTTTATTTTGTGTAGTCTTAGGTTCAGGGATCAAAGGACCTCTTTATAGGCTGTTTAGTAACAGAGACAACAGGTAGTGGCAGAGACTTCCACTTCCCCCCCCAAATAACAAGAAGCTAAAGGATGGATAACACCAGGGTCAGTCTCCAGAGAAGAGATCTGTTTACATGAAGGTGTGAAATCCCTCACATACACAAGCTTCAAAGCCAGATGAAGGGAGTGAGTTAATCAGCCCCTGGACAGGTAATAGGAGACCCTGTTACATTCATGCAACTGCACCCAGCATAGGAAGGGTTAAGATTTCCTGAGGGAGGGGGAGAGGGGTGCCTTTGGGATGTAAGTTGGTGTTTGCAGGGAGAGAGGGAGAGATGTGAATGAGAGCCAGCGCTGGGAGAGTCATGGACTTGCGGGTCCTGCCCATCTGAGCTTAATCTGAAGGTAACGTGGTAAGGTTCTGATAACGTGACTAATACTGATGGCCTTTCTGTATATAATGTATATAGACTGTAATTGCTGATTTTACATGTATATCCCGTGTGTAAAATAAAGGTAATACTTTTGTACCTTTGCTATTGTGTATTCCTGTGCGATCTTTGGAACTCGGAGTGACCCCGGGGCTCTGCGTGAGGCATAAGTCGCGCTGCGCTGCTGCATGATCCCGGGATCATCACAATTGGTGGCAAGCGGTGGGGATCGCACACCCAAAGGAGGGAGAGCTAGGGGCTCGTATCTTGATGCGACCAGGCTCTGGAAACACAATAGCCAGTAATTGGCCAGTATTAGCTCATGTTTGAGGGACCTGGTAACCATTGTTCCTAACAAGGATGCCGGTGAGAAGAAAAAGTATACTTTGCGAGGGCATTAAGCGAGGGAAGAATTCCGCTTAAGTGCCGGCTTGTCCAGGGGACAATCCCTGCAAGCGAGGGAACGGCGGAGTGTGCCGTGGCCCAGAAACGGAAGCTGACGTAAGGGGGTCCAGCAAGTGACGCTGACCAAGCTCTACGAGTGCAGCCCGTGTGGAGAATGGGGCCAGGAAAAGGACAGAGACGTCCAAAGAGAGGCAAGAGGTGCCCACAGTCACCCAGAGCAGTGAGGCTCATAGATGAGGAATCGTCATGGAGTCGTCTGGCTGAGGAATGGGACTGGAGAAGCCCATCCACGCTGATGCAGCCCCTCTGGGAGGATTGGGAAGCAGCATATCGGTGGATTAATGTATGGACAGGAGCTACTACAGAGGAGAAAGCAGCTTACCTGACCGATGAATTTGAGCAGTATGTATTTGAGGCTGCTGCAGGAAACCTGCTGCATACGGTGGCGTGGAAGGCTTTTGTCACAGAAGTAAGTAACGCCACGCATCAGCTAATGCATAGAAGCCGGATCGCTGCGGCCAGCGTGCCAGCACCGGGTAACGTGGTTCCTGGGAAGGAGCCCGCGAAGAGAACTCAAAGGGAGGAGGAGTTGATGGTGCCACCGGGGTGGATGACCGAGGGGTCCACTACCGAGATCCCAGGGGGGGAGGCAGAGGAACTGTGGCCTGCAGAATCTGGAGCTCCATTAGCAAGAATGAGTCTGGAGGACCTAACTGACGAATGGAGGCTACGATGCAGCACACCCCCTGAAGGCCGCTCACACTGCACTCTTATCCGATGGGTGTATGAGCAACAAGAGGACCCGCTACATGCGTTCAGCGCGTATCGGAACTGGGTCCTGTGTCCAGGGGAACTGAAAAGCGTCCAGGAGCAGTTGCAGTGTCTCCTGCACTGTTATGATAATGCAGAGAGGGTCGCCCTGGCACAGGGGCAACTGAATTCCCCAGAGTGGCTGGACCAGTGTCAGAGGGTGGAGGCAGAGGAACGTCGGCTGCTGCAGCTTATGCATCCTCAGAGAGCCACAGAACTAGATCCCCCACTGACACAGGGAGAAATCACAGAACTGTTCCCATTCAGTGAGTTGGGAAATGAGGAACTAGCTGTGGAGTGTCCCTGTGATATCGCACCAGGGACCCCGGACTCTAAAGGAGCCCTAACATCATGGACTGTGATTGTGGCAGATGGATATCGGGGAGGGGATATTTATTCCCCCTGCATTGTGCCAAGTAGTGTGGCGGAGCTGGGCACTGTGGCCCCACATGGTGATGATGGACTGGTGCACACGGAGCCTGTCATAGATGGAGCAGTGCCAGTATACAGTGCAGGGGCTGCCCCAGAGAATAGCCCCAGAGCAGAGCAGATCTTGGAGGCTGGGACTGGGATGGCTGAGTCCTCGCCACAGGAGGTACAAACCAATGGTCAGCCACTGTTCCAAGCAGCTAGCCAAAGGATGGGGGTGCACCCAAAAATGGCACCCCAGGAAGAATGGCAGTACATCTTCCCTTTTGCAGATGGGGGAGATGGAGACTTTGGAACTAGCGGCCAGGGGGTCTGCAATGATTGTGCCCCAGCAGAGGGGGCAGTACTTCTCCCCTACATGACCACCAGTGGCCCAGCGAATGAGGGCATCTTGCCCCAGGAGCCCCAGCATATTCAGCAGGGGGAGATGGAAGGAAATGTGTCTGGTGTGTGCTCTGCCACTCTACCACCCCAGGAGGATTATCCAGGACTGTTCCCACTTAGCCATCAGAGCCAGGAGGAGCTGAAGTCAAAAGGCAGGTATGTGACCGGGGTGCCAGAGCAGGGAGTAGAGGCTGGGGTGCAGCGCTTCTGTGAGTCCCCGGCAAGAGTGACTGACTGTAATTATGTGCCCGGGGAGCCGCTGCCGCAAACAGGCAGCCAAGCAAGCAAACATGGAGGGGATGGTCAGAGG
The DNA here is from genome assembly GCF_055691185.1 of Crinia signifera. Taxonomy (NCBI): domain Eukaryota; kingdom Metazoa; phylum Chordata; class Amphibia; order Anura; family Myobatrachidae; genus Crinia; species Crinia signifera. The sequence goes on along the minus strand of NC_139219.1, from coordinate 240,062,616 downwards.
CATAGCTCAGCACCCCCCTGCGCCTCAGAGGAAGACACCTCACCACCCAGCATGGCACGAGCAAGAGAATGTGAGTTTGTACCTGGGGCTGTAAGGGAGATGCCAGCAGTGCTGCCGTACAATGCCACCCCACCAGCCTCTCTCATAGCCAGGCTGGGGAAGCAGTGCACCCTGGGGAAGATGGAAGTTTGCCCAGGGGAGGCCCAGCAGTTATTGTTCAAAGGGCTGGGGGAGGTGTTCGACCAAAGGGGGGGGATTGTGGGTAAATCAGGGGGAGACTTGCGGATACCCCCTGCTTCTCTGCAGCCATTGTGTGAAGAAGAATCCCCAGGACCGCTGCCTGCTGCTGAGGGCAGGTGGAGGCTGGGTGTGCTCAGGCCCTGGGAGGTGGGGGAGAAGGATCCCACCAGCAAGGCCCTTCAAGCATCACGTAAGGGTCCAGAGGACCATCTAGAACTGGGGGAGGTGTTTGTGGGGGCTTTTGAGGGAAGAGCCAGGGAAGGATTGCGGATACCCCTTGCTCTTCTGCAGCCATGGTGTGAAGGAGAATTCCCTGGGCCACTGCCTAATGCTGAGGGCAGGTGGGGGCAGAGTGTGCTGAGGCCCTGCAAGGTGGATGAACAGACATGGATGGAAGGTTGCCCAGGGGAGGCCCAGCAGCTTCAGGGGCTGGGGGAGGTTTCAGACCCAAGTGGGGTGGATGTGAAGGCGTTTGAGGGAGGGACATTGTCGGTACCCGCCGCTCCTCTGCAGCCAACATCAGCACTATTGTTAAGAGCGGCCAGGTTCCCGGATGCTGGTCTGCGTGCACAGATCGGGCCCCTCCCAGTTGCGCCAGAGGCGGAGGGAGGAGGAACAACCAAAAGGGAAGGCGAGGAGGAAACATTCCCACCTGACAGTGGAAAACCCTGTACCAGGAGTACTGGAGGTTGTGCGCCAAACTGTGAATGGCTGAGCCCAGGAGGGCCAGGGATAAGCAATACGCAGGGACATTGTGTAGCCGTGAATCGCAGCGGCGGTAAACAACAGGGGTGCTGTGTGACGAAACCAGGCCACGCCCCTTTCCGTCATATGTTGTTCTCCCGCCTCTTTCTGCGCTTCAGCAAAGAGAATTGCGAAATGCCGGCGATAACCGGATATTATCACTGACTGTATTCATATCTGAGCTGTGTTCCCCAGACTGCTGTATACAGGGGACATCACAGGGCTGTATGTCGGACAATAATAGGATGTTATACTGAATAATCCAAATAGGTTATTCCATTAGGCTGAGTATGTGTGCTACTGGAGGGAAATATTCCCTCATGTTATGTAAATGACTGTAATATGTTCCCAAAGCTTTGTATACTGTATCCCATACTGTTACATATGCATATGAAGGCAAGAAGATAGTTTTCTGGGCACAGGAGAAACTGGTAGGGAGGATCAGCATTGCCCGTGGTTACGTCACTGCCTCCAGGTCCTGTTCTTAGTAAACTGCGATGGTATCATGAATAAGGGATTTGTGACTATGAAGTTAATTATGGCAGTCTTCCCAAATGTATATTACTCAAATAATGCAACTGTATATGTGGAGACAAATGGTCTGGCTAGAATGGACCAAATGTTTAGATTGGAATGTGTTTATTTTGTGTAGTCTTAGGTTCAGGGATCAAAGGACCTCTTTATAGGCTGTTTAGTAACAGAGACAACAGGTAGTGGCAGAGACTTCCACTTCCCCCCCAAATAACAAGAAGCTAAAGGATGGATAACACCAGGGTCAGTCTCCAGAGAAGAGATCTGTTTACATGAAGGTGTGAAATCCCTCACATACACAAGCTTCAAAGCCAGATGAAGGGAGTGAGTTAATCAGCCCCTGGACAGGTAATAGGAGACCCTGTTACATTCATGCAACTGCACCCAGCATAGGAAGGGTTAAGATTTCCTGAGGGAGGGGGAGAGGGGTGCCTTTGGGATGTAAGTTGGTGTTTGCAGGGAGAGAGGGAGAGATGTGAATGAGAGCCAGCGCTGGGAGAGTCATGGACTTGCGGGTCCTGCCCATCTGAGCTTAATCTGAAGGTAACGTGGTAAGGTTCTGATAACGTGACTAATACTGATGGCCTTTCTGTATATAATGTATATAGACTGTAATTGCTGATTTTACATGTATATCCCGTGTGTAAAATAAAGGTAATACTTTTGTACCTTTGCTATTGTGTATTCCTGTGCGATCTTTGGAACTCGGAGTGACCCCGGGGCTCTGCGTGAGGCATAAGTCGCGCTGCGCTGCTGCATGATCCCGGGATCATCACAGACCTATACAGAGAGACCTCCACACAAAGGAGATCTATCCTAAAACTATTATATGAGAGATCTAGTGCGGTTCACAGTGTAAGCAAAACATGCTATTAGTTCTAAGCAATAGTTATTAAGTCACACATTTTACGCAATAGTAGCAATAGGCCTTATATAAAATTCAATCAATAAGTCATGTGCAACAAATAGATGTAAAACATATTGACATGTTTAAAATAATATTACACAGTTCATATAATTGCTACAGCAAATCAAGAGTTTTTCCTGTCCAGTGAAGCTTGCGATCTAATTACTTGTTATGAGCTTGCTGCAGCTCATCTCTGCAGGCGAACCGGATGCCACACTGCCTGATGATATGACGGTTGCTGGGCAACTGTGACTATGAGCGGCTGTGGAGGATCTTAGTCCTGGCTGTTGCCTAGCAGCCAGGATGCTGGTTGAGCATGCAGCTTAGTCTCTTGTATACTGTATCATAAGTTTCTGTTTCCTGTTACAAGGTGATCAGTTCTGCATTTCCCAGCCAGTGATCATTTCTAATTGTAGCTTTATCATTTGGACCCTGATCCTGCAACAGTTCCTTATTTCCAAGCTGCGTTTCTGAAGGTATCATTTTAGCTAAGTGCCTGGATTACTGAACCTTGCTTTAGTTGCTTCTTGGTATTCTGTGTATTCTGTGTGTTCTGTGCAGTTATCACTGCTGTGAATTCCACCTGTGTTCACCTGAAATTGCTGGCTAGTTACCTTTGCTATTTCATATTGGATTTCTGTGCAAACTCAATGTAACTCTTAAGGGGCATACACACATGGGGTAATTTTCTCTAGATCACTTAGAAATGGAGCACTGATTGCTCCATGTCTATAGCCCCGGGCAACGAGATTAGAGATCCCCAGGGAAACACAGTGCTATAAATAATAGGCAAAGCCCCACACTACAGAGATTGCTCAACACATATTACGGTGTGCATCTCAGGTGTGCCACGGTTTGTGATAAATGATTGTGCTTAAGCCCATCGCTCAGCACGGAGTGCGGGTTGCCCCGGGTGTATGGGGTTTGCCTTTGACTACAACTCTAAATTCTTTAGTTAGAAGTAGGGTAGCTAATCCGTGGGCATTTTTCAATACCGGGATTCGGAGGATCCTGGGATTCCTGGAATGGCTTCCCTAGTGCTTTTCATTAGAACTTTATTTATCTGTGGATCTGCCATTTTGCTGTTGCCCATCACTACTACCCCAGCAATATCAAGTTATCTCCAGACAAATATATCAGCTTCTACTGCTTGATATTTAAGATGGCTGGCTTCCTAAATTCTGCAGTGTGCATAATACACACACACAAAAAAAATTACAGCTGCTGTAGTCAGATTGATTTATCTGTTTCATAAAATATTACTGAAATATTATCATATGTGTTTGTGAGTATAACTGTAAAAACAAAACATAACAAAAATAGTGTGTGTTGTATATACAATACTAGCAGAAATGTAACTTATCACAAAACCAGTATTCATTTCAAGGGTTAGCAAGGTTCTTAATTCTGTAACAAATGAATTACTTGCATAATTACTTCTCCACAGTCTCCTTAAGATGACCTTTTTCATCTGGCAATTTAGTAAATATTGAAGATGTCCCATGTTTTTTCATTTGCTTTTCATTTCTGACATTGTCCAATTGTTATTAACTTGCTTAAATGTCCTTCACAGATACATAACATTTTCCAACCTATTAACCAAAATACAATCCTTTGATGTAATGATTTTTATCATTTGCATATCTTCATAATTCTGATTGGATCTTTGCAGCCTAATGATTAGTTTAGCAGAATTTGGCGGCCATTTATGATGAGAATACAAAGTGAAGTATAGCACAGCAGAAAATACATTTATCCATTTATGGAAACATTTTACATCTACTTATGTGAATGAAGATTGCAACTTTTCAGGCACACATAGAGTACAGTATTTGGAAACAGACATTTTCATTTGGAAGCTGTTGATGTGACTCCACAACATGGAGCCACATAAACTCTCAGTGCAAGTGGAAAAAAGGTATCCTTAAAATACACTGCTCCAAAAAATAAAGGGAACACTAACATAACACATCCTAGATCTGAATGAATTATATATTCTTATTAAATACTTTGTTCTTTGCATAGTTGAATGTGCTGACAACAAAATCACACAATAATTATCAATGGAAATCAAATTTATTAACCCATGGAGGTCTGGATTTGGAGTCACACTCAAAATTAATGTGGAAAAACACACTACAGGCTGATCCAAATTTGATGTATGTCCTTAAAACAAGTAAAAATGATGCTCAGTAGTGTGTGTGTGGCCTCCACGTGCCTGTATGACCTCCCTACAATGCCCGGGCATGCTCCTGATGAGATGGCGGATGGTCTCCTGAGAGATCTCCTTCCAGACTTGGACTAAAACATCTACCAACTCCGGTACAGTCTGTGTTGCAATGTGGCATTGGTGGATGGAGCAAGACATGATGTCCCAGATGTACTCAATTGGATTCAGGTCTGGGGAACGGGTGGGCCAGTCCATAGCATCAATGCCTTCCTCTTGCAGGAACTGCTGACACACGCCAGCCAAATGAGGTCTAGCATTGTCTTGCATTAAAAGGAAGTCAGGGACAACTGCAAGAGCATATGGTTTCACAAGTGGTCTGAGGATCTCATCTCGGTACCTAATGGCAGTCAGGCTACCTCTGGTGAGCACATGGAGGGCTGTGTGCCCCCCCCCCCCAAAGGAATGCCACCCCACACCATTACTGACCCACCCACTGGTCATGCTGGAGGATGTTGCAGGCAGCAGAACGTTCTCCTTGGCGTCTCCAGACTCTGTCATGTCTGTCACGTGCTCACTGTGAACCTGCTTTAATTTGTGAAGAGCACATGGCACCAGTGGCGAATTTGCCAATCTTGGTGTTCTCTGGCAATTCCAAACGTCCTGCACTGTGTTGGGCTGTAAGCACAACCCCCAACTGTGGATATCGGGCCCTCATACCACCCTCATGGAGTCTGTTTCTGACCGTTTGAGTAGACAGTAGATGTACTGGCCTATCTGCTGGTAGCACCTCCATGCTCTGGACACTACACTGAGAGACACAGCAAACCTTCTTGTCACAACTCCCATTGATGTGCCATCCTGGAGGAGCTGCACTACCTGAGCCACTTGTGTGGGTTGTAGACTCTTTCTCATGCTACCACTAGAGTGAAAGCACCGCCAGCTTTCAAAAGTGACCAAAACATCAGCCAGAAAGCATAGGAGTTGAGAAGTGGTCTGTGGTCACCACCTGGAGAGCAACTCCTTTATTGGGGGTGTCTTCCATCTGCTGTCTATTCCATTTGCACAACAGCATGTGAAATTGATTGTCAATAAATGTTGCTTCCTAAGTGGACAGTTTGATTTCACAGAAGTGTGATTGACTTGAGTTACATTGTTTCGTTTAAGTGTTCCCTTTATTTTTGAGCAGTGTACAATAACAATCCATTGGAGAGATGGCAGTAAGTATAGGAGCAGCCAAAACACTTTTTGGGGGGGGGGGGGGGGGGGACAGCACAATGGTGAGATCAGCAATATAAAATGCTTGGGCTTCTACAGAAGACTATAAGCTGTAGCTGGTCTCAGCTGGTTCCATGGTTAAAAGACCCTCTACAACATAAACCCAAGTGAATATCCCTTTCACAAAGGATAATTTCTATGTCTACTAAAATGACCATGAGAGCAAATACGAAGGTTTCACCCCAAGATACAGACCAAATTTAAGTCTCAAGAATACAAAGGCCAGATTAGATTATGCCCAACAAAATGCTAAAAAGTCAGCTCAGTTCTGGAGCAGTATTTTGGGGCAGATTCAACCTGTATCAGCATTATGGGAACAACGTTATATAGATGGCTAAGAATGGCTCATGTTTCAATGCATACCACCACAACTGTAAAACATAGTACAGGTAGTTTGATAACATGGGCTTGTATGGAAGCCAATGGCACTGGTCACTATTTTTTTATGTGACTGAAGACAGAAGCATCCAGATGAATTTTGAAGTGTATAGGGATACTTTCTGCTCAGATTCAGCCAGATTTAATGAAGATTATTAGATGGCGCTTCACAGTACAGATGGACATTGACCTAAAACATAATGATATCAACCTGATTGAGCATGAATTTAATTTGTTGCAGACATAGGCCCTTATTCTGGTTGGTGCGGTCGAGCCGCATATGCGGCTCCGACCGCACCAGACGAATCCCCGCCTACAAGACGGATCGGCACGGCCGTCCGTACACGGACGGCTGCCGATCCGCATGAAAATGGCGGGGCGTACGCCTCCACCATGTTGGGAGCTGCCCCCTGCATTCGATGGTCGTCGACCATCGAAGGCAGGTCCGCACACCCCGGCAGCTCCCGCAAGCTGAGACCACACGGACAATCGTCCGTGTGGTAGCTTGTATGGGGGCTGAAAGCTGACATCCGGCGACGTCAGCTTTCCGCCCCCATGAGTTGCGTCATGCCCTCATTAGCATGCGTACGCCCCGCGTTTGCATGGGAACGCCCATGAAACGCGGGGCGTATACATAGGGAAATGAGGGCATGAAGCCCCTCACTCCCCTATACGCCCCCTTTGCGGCGTAGTAACGGTATGTGCGGCGAATTCGCCTGCACATGCGCAGATTGACCTCTGCGCATGTGCAGACGGAAAACATCGGCGGTACGGCCGCACGCGGGCCGTACCGCTCGAATCAGAATAAGGGCCATAAATAGAGGCATAAAGAACAACTGCAGAGGGTCAGTAAAAGCCTACAAAAGCATACCAAAGGAAACCAAGCCTTTGGTGATATTAATAGGTTCCAGACACAAGGCAGTCATTGCCTGAAAAAAAGATTCTCAACAAAGTATTAAAAATGAACCTTTTAGTTTTAATTATGTATATTTGTCTAATTATATTTGATCCCTTGAAAAAGGGGATTGTGTTTAAAAATGGTTTTCAGTAAGTTCTTGAAATTGTCATACAATACTCACTGCGTAACACCTTCAATTAATGCAGACAATGTACACAATCACATCTCCATTGGTTAATATAAAATCTGTATGAGGTACTGTAATGTACAGAGTTCAGATTATGAAAATACAGTATTGTCTGTGTCCAAATATACAGTATATGGACCTAACTGTTTAATGTTCATAATCAACTGGATGTCAGAAGTGGATTCACCTGGGGTGCAGATCATATGACCTTTGCAAGTAAGCTTGCCATATTCAATAATGTTTACAATTAACTTTGTTATATATCCATGCTGTGTATTATATACAGTACTATTTGACATTTAAGATATATTGTTACTGTTAGCTCAAAAGTATTTAGACTTGTAGATATATTGCACATTATGATTAGACACAAGATAAAATATACTGTACAGCAAATTCCGTTTTTTTTCCAATACCACCTTACTTTTGCATTGGTGAAAATGGAAACTAAAGATCAGGAAGGTCCACTACTAAATGTAGCTGGTTCCCTAGAAAACAACATCAGGCTCTACATCAGAGGTGGGAAATAAGTGGCCATCCAGCTGTTGATGCACTACACATCCCAGCATGCCTTGTATCAGTTTTACCAATGCCTAATAGCAAAAATAAGGCAAGGCATGCTGAGCAGCTAGAGGGACGCTTATTGCCCACCCCTTGCTCTACATAATACTCATCAGAGTATTGCCTATTGGTAGTGACAAGATAATCTCTGGGGAACTTATTTGCCTTTCCCTTCAAAATTGTACCCAATCAAGGTTTTGGAGGCAATACTATCCTTTTTGGTACTGAAGGAATAAATTGATACTGAGGAAAAGATTTATTCACTCCCAGTATATTATACAGATCTACTGTAGTGGCAGCAGTCTCTCTGGACCCTCTTCAGCACATGTTAGACTGGGAAGAGATGCTGCTGTTCTGAGCAGCAGCAGTCTTTGCTCTGTCACTGCACTTACAGTATGTGCTGCTCACAAGCACTCTGATTTACTTTAATAGCAGTAAGTGGCAGTTGTCAAGAGGTGACATTAAGCAATGGCCCTGATTGCCCCCCACTGCATGTACCATGGCCACCTGCTTTCCAACGCTGGCTTTGTAATATAGGAGTGAGGCAATGATCAGGTTCAGCTCTATCTTATTGCCCCACCTGGCTAAAAGATTCTAATCATGTTTATAAACTGAAGTGGGCATTGATGTGGCCTTGGTGAGGTTATTTTACATCATTTATCTACTGAGAACTGAATACATATGAAATGTGGGCTTGGAGATAATCATTCCCAATACTACTGCATGTCAAAAATATACAGACTTGTCAGGGCTCGGTATCTAGTATCCCTGGCTGTGGCAGCAGTGAGCCAGTGGAAGGGTCAGGGAACTGGAACACGGGAGGCTTAAGATAAAGGCAGTTCATAGAGCACTGGGCACTGAGGACACAGCTAGGTGGGGGAGTTGAAGAGACTCTGAACAGAGGCGCAGACTCTAACTCACAGATGGTTTTCACCAGGGACCCCCGAAGAAGGTTTGGCCCACTGACAGAGTTTCCACACCTAATTGGCTAATCACTGAGGGAAGGATAGTGATGGCTGAGTGCTGCTGAACTAGAGCCTTGGAGCCGAAGAGAGATGTCGACAGTCTGAGAGCCTAAGATACTTGGGAGCTGTGAGGGTCTGTGTCTGCTTGGGAGCCGAGAGGGTCTGCATCGGCCTGGGAGCCGACAGGGTCTGTGTCAGTCAGCCTGGGACCTGAGAGGAATGTCGACAGCCTGGGAGGCAAGGTGGATGTCGACGGCCTTGGAGTCGAGATGGATGTTGACAGCCTGGGAGCCATGGACAGATTGTGTAGACTTGAGAGTCGATGCCTATGTCGATTATAGAGTCGTTGACTGTAAATGGCTTGGGAGCTAATAGTAATCTCTGCTGGTGGAAGCTGGGAAGCTCAGACCTCTTCTCCTGGAAGCTATAGATGTTATTAGCTGGGAGGTAACCTGGCAGGTACATGATTAACCAGGGAGCTTTAATAGCAGCTGAGGTAGATCGCAGGTACAGTATATATTACATGTGGCTCTGGAATAGGGAACCTAGAGCCTAGAACGCTGACTTCAGGGGAGTACTCAGGGATTAGACAAGTTGTTGAAGACAAGGAGGAAGGGCCAGAGGCCTGACCTATATCTTCCTGCCTGTCTGTGACTGACTGCAAGTCACAACATCAATTAACCCCAGGAAGTACCTGCACACACCTTGATCAGATGATCAAGTGCACAGGTCAGAGTATCAATGTTACAGAGAAATCATTGGATGAATCTAGTAATCTGACTGCAAGTGTCATGCAGTGTAAAATCAGCTTGGGATCAGCGTGGGACACTGACTAAGCCCCAAGGAAATACCTTGCACATAATGCCACGAGGAATGACTGGGGACAGCGTCTCAGGATGCACCACTGGGCGGGTAAGGGACATGGACAAGGTCGCAGGGGCGGTCTACTTCAACACTCATTTAATTGTAAATTAAAACTGGCCTATAGCAACAAGACATACATAGTGTTATGTTAAACAAATTATTTTCAAAATGTTTAAACTCCTGGCATGCAAAACAAAATTTTTAAATTGCCAAGGCACACCATCAGAACCCAACAGGGATAAACACATTGGCTCTCACAAGAAAAAAAGACAAACCCATTGGCCCCCATATGAAAAAAAACAATCACTCTGGTCCCCACAGGTAACAAAAATAAGATAAAGTCACATTAAACATACCTCCCAACATGACCCTCTCCAGGAGGGACACAATTCTCTGTTTCTGGACTTCTCCCTTCATTTATGATTGCTATTATCTGTGTTAAAGCACCTTTCTTATCAATTAACCTATTTGAAAAGGTGATGGCAATCATACATTAAGAGGGAAGTCCAGGAACAGAGCATTGTGTCCTTCCTGGAGAGGGTCATGTTGGGAGGTACAGTATGCATGAAAGCAAGAGACCAGTAAATAGCAGTTCAACTGGTGGTGGCAGCTGTAAACTGGTGTAAACATCACTAGATCTGGTGGCACACTTGAGAACAGCTCAGGGCACACTAGTGTGGTTGAAAAAACTATGTTAAACACTAAGGGGTATATGTATTACTTTTTGCGAGCTGTGACAGCAAACAGGGCTGACCGCTCGCTGTCACAGCTATCACAGTCAGTATTCAACTGACTCCCCTGCGCATATCACGTCGCTGGATTTTTACAGCAATGTGGAAACTGTGTGTGCGGCCGCCCTGGCTAAATGCAGCGGGCTCCCTGCACGAGCCTCGCTGTTTTGGGGAAATCCTTGCCGTCATCTGACAGCTAGGATTTCCCCAGAACATTGAATACGGTGAGTGGCTGGTTCTTGTTTTCGTCAATCTCTGCCGTTTACACCCTCGCCGGCTGCATTGAATAATGCCCTAAAAGTTACCTTTTCTCTAAATTTTAATTATAGTGTCCCTGTAAAACAGTTTCTCCAATCTCTAGAGATCAACTTGTTCACCTGATGCCTAGTCAGTACAATTAAGATATGAAACGGTAAAGGTGCCCACAGACGCTACAATTGTACTGTGCTATGCGTTTTTGACTGTACAATGGTTCTATACAATTTTTCTTCCAGCTTGCTATGAGATGTGCACTTGGATGCATGTGATGAACCCATGTTTGTAATGTTAAATTTCAGATGTAGTCTAAAAAGTACGTGCAGCACGTACTTTTTTAGACATACAATATCGGGCTTATCGCATTGCACAAGCCCATAAACACCATCCAATAATTGTACATAAGATGCAATTTGTGCTTAAAAAGTACAAAACGCATTCGATAATTGATGCGTCTGTGGGCACCTTTAGAGAGCTAAATTTTGTTTTAAATGCCCTACAGAGATTTCTGGAGTGTTTTGAGTCGTAGATAACTTGTCACTATTAGTTATCATTTTCCTTCTGCACACTTATTCTGGTGTGACTCATACTTTGAAAAAAAAACTTGCAATCTGTATGCTTGAGTTTGAATGGATTTATATAACAAATTGAGGTCAGCAGGCAGAATCCCCTGCTTGTTTATATTAAAAAGCCCTAACATTAACTTTGTGCTTACCTGCACTCTATAATATACTGTATGGTCCATTAAACATTTCTATTCTTAAGAAGTGTACTATAGTAGAGTGGAAATGATTTATTTTATATTGTCATAATGTCATTGATTTACTCTCTAATCGCTATTAGATAATGTGACTGGAGATGAGAACCTGTGACTTTTTATAATAGAGTTTTATCAAATGTAAATGTTCTTTTTATTTACTTATTAATTCATCATGTACACTGAACAGAGTCAACCCTTGTTATAACATCACTAGTGCTGGTTCAAATTAATATATATATCTGATTAGTGACAAAACCATTGCAATTTCTATCTATAGTAACCTCCATGTGTGCCCAATTAATCATTGTCTTTAGATTTTAGTGCAATGCAAATAATGACAAAGCAAAACAAAGAAATAGTGTTACTACCACTGTAACAAATGAGTGGCACAGTCTGTATATAGGTCATGATGTAATACTAAGTTAGTCATGTTAATTTATAGTGGCAGATTCTCTTAATTTAAAGATGAAAACAAAAATGTGAAAATCAGTATTCATTGGCAGTATGACTTGTGTACCACTTAGATAAATCAAATCTGTACATAAAGACAATTAACAAGCAATTATGGGCCTTATTCTAGTTCACTCTTAGAGGCAAATTCCTTCTCAGATGGACAAAACCATGTGCACTGCAGGTGGGGCAGATGTAACAGGTGCAGATATAATTAGATTTGGGTGAGTTATTTTGTTTCTGTGCAGGGAAAATACTGACTGCTTTATTTTTACACTGCAATATAGATCTCATATAAACCCCACCCAAATCTAACTCTCTCTGCACATGTTATATCTGCCCCACCTGCAGTGCACATGGTTTTGCCCATCTAAGAAGGAATTTGTCAGAAAGAGTGAACAAGAATATACATCAATGTACTAGAATGACATCCAGTGACTTCAGCTGCCCGCCCCCGCATTACTGGTCGATTTGCATGGGAACACCCAGCGTTTTCATAGGAATGCCCATGAAACACTGGGCGTTTCCATGGGCTGTGCCCCCTGCCTGCACTGCTAGGTGCGAGTGGGACGACGAACATGTAGTTAGCCATGCCTGCTGGCACCCTGCGTCTGCAAATGCGCATAAATAGAAAACATTGGTCCTCTGTGTAAACAAAGAAATGAGAAAAAACCCCATAGAGGGCATGCTATTGCTTGCAGTCATTTTCCTTATAGGCTAATTATTATTTTAGCCCAGTGGTATTTTTTTGTTATCCAATTATAGAATGTTTGTACTTTGCAGTAAATATGGCTATAATACATGGAATCTTGGATAAGTTTTTGGACCAATCTATTACCACAGGAAAACAGAACTGATAGACATGGTTATCTGGGATTTCACCTGAGGCACGTGAAGCATAATCCCAATAATTCCTGACTATCAGGGCCAATTAAATATGCCCTAGGGCAGGGGTGTCAAACTCAAATTCATCAGGGGCCGCATCAGCAGTTTGGTCACCCTCAAAGGGCCGCTTGTATCTGTAGGTCCCCCTGTATAATAATAATGCCATGACACCACAGACTGCTCCCCCTGTATACTATAATAAAAGTAATGCCATGACACATAAATGATTATACAGGAGGAGCAGCCTGTGGTGTCATGGCATTATTATTATTATACACGGGGACACCTCAGGAAACAGCAGATATATATATTTTTTTTATTGTGAGTGTGATCCTCATCCTCACTTACTGTTTCTCCATCTGTCCTGCAGCTGCTGCGGCTTCCAGCTTTTCTTCACTGCTTGCTGTGACCACACTGTCCCCGACTCCCGGTCCAGCTTCCCTGCCTGCTCCTACTTCTCTACAAACGCATGGGCGGGCGGCGTCATCGTCATAACGTCCCCACCCAGTGTCTGTCACTGCCGGGCATCAGAGGGAACAGGCGGCCGGGCCCTCCTCCATGTAGCCGTGGAGGCCGGCGGCCATGTTTCTGTAGCCGCATACATATGTGCCTACAGGAACATGGCCGCCGACAGTGGAGGAACAGGTAAGGCGGCCGCGGTGCGGTGGGTGAATGGAGGTGGCCTAGGCAGGAGCTGGGACACACTGCTCTGCGTGCTATCTCCTCGCGCGGGCCACATGACGAGGTCTGGCGGGCCGGATTTGGCCCGCGGGCCTTGTGTTTGACACCCATGCCCTAGGGGGATTCATTGGCCATGGTAATTTATTGAAGCTAATAACCCCATTGTTTCAAAGAAAGGTGTTATATGGTAATGGTAGTGGTAAATGGTAATTTGCCTACATACTTTAGAGATCGCCAATGCAACATCCATATGCTTAATGCATAAACAGCTACATTCTTTTCTCACAATAGCAATTAAGGGGCTGATTCTGACTAAATATACACCAAGCTGTATTATTACATCTATGTATACCTAGAGAAAACGTCTTCATCAAGCCATGGACACGTCTGACTCAAAATTAGCTCAAAAGTTCAGAAAATATTGCATTTGGCACCTTCAGAGCTTAATCGATTTAGTGTAAAATGTTAGTTCTCTTGCTTTAATGCGATCTATGTGATACTATCCAACAATGTTGGACTTATTGTCATAATCAGTAACAGAATGACAAGGTATGTGTAATATGGCTTTCAGACAATGATAGGTTGTTCCTCATCCTTTTGCCCCACAGAACTCATCCCCATCTCAATGCCCTCACACTACCATAAAGTAACGATTTGAAAAGATTTGAATTCAATCAAAATCAATGTTGTGTTTCGGGGCTAAACTGTGCATTAACAGGAGATTTTTTATATTGATTTTTAAATGTTAGCAAATGTGCCAGTTAGTCCCTGAAATACAACATTTAGATTGATTTAAAATTGATTTAGTTAATTTACTAAATCAATTTGAAATCAAAGAGGTCTCCTCTGAGCTGTCATTCAACCGGACCCCACATTCAAACCACTTAATCTCTGTTAATTGTATCATATACAGATGAAGCGCCTCTCGCTATTGCTCCACCAGCGCCAGAATCTGGCCGCTGGCTATCGCCGGTGGAGAGGTGCCCCATTGACTGAGACGCGCGTGTGTGTGAGACGCTCGCGCGTCTCTGTCAGATGGGGCGCCTCTCCGCCGGCGATCGCCAGCGGCCAGATTCTCCATCTTTATGTTAGTAGTTAAGCCCTTCTGTATATTAAGCTAAATAGCTTACAAGTATGTATGTGAACAGGTGAATTGTGTATTACAATCAAAAGCATGGTATAACATTGCTGTATCACAGTGACAGGGTAAAGGGTTTGATTCCTACCAAAGCCCTACCTGTGTGCAATTTGCATGGTCTCCATGCATATATATTCTGGGGGAATATTTACTAAAGTGTTTTTTTTTTTTTTAAGTAGAGATGATGGTCATAGAAACCAATCAGATTCTAGTTATTGTCTAAAGTGCTAGATAAATGTTTAGTATAATCTTATTGTATTGTATTTCCAAAAGATCAAACTTTGTACTCTAGAGTTCTGGAGAGGTGAAAATACTGATTCAGAATCATCACTTGTCCTTAGAAGACATAACTGTTTGGCAACTGGGCTATCTCACATTTGATAAGTTCAATTGGTCTTATCTTAAGCTCACTGAGGTGTTGTAGATGATCCTGGAATTCTGGTCAGACAACCCACTAGAGAAGAGACCGATAGTAGGTATTGACAAATACACATGTTAGTATATTGGTAGGACAAACAACACAAAGAAGAAGGCAAAGCTGTAGCTTGACCACGTAAAGTCATCAGTGACACAATAGCCACAGACCAGTTTTCAGTCATACACTTTCATCCATCTCTGACAGGAAGCCACTGTTATTGTATATTTTGTGCAACTCTGAAAAAGGCCATAAAGACTGAACTCAAAAGTAAGGTTTCATACCTTCAAACTCCAGTGTACAGTATATAGTAACAGAACGGAACTGTGATACAGTATTTAGAATATAATTATGAACTACAATATAGTACTATAGGAAATATTACTCTTTGACACTGCATTGTTTTCAGTGTATTCGAACCTATTCTGTAATCTTCACCCAATAAAAACCTTTCCTTATCCAGTGGTTGTCTTGTTTCCAGGACCAGCAATAGCAGGGCACAAGGGGCAATATTGTACTGGCCCTGAGATTGTGACAGGCTCCAATTACTCAAGGTCCCACAGTTAAGGCCATCTGCCCCATTCCAATTCACTTCTGGTTGCTACCTGTAATACTGAAGTAATCAGCATAGTGCTGGTATGAAAGAAGTCAGGGATGACTTTCACAGAATCTCAGGTAGTTGGTACAATTAATAATTCATTGTGGTGGACCAAATGCTTTATCATATTGAGCAGCACTGCACTACTGAAGGACAGAAAAGCCAAGAAGTCAGCATGCATTATGTTTACAAAACCAAAAGGTCAAATCAAGCAAAAGGTCAATGAGGCAACTGTTGGCACATGACAAGGTCAAAATGAATTTTTCATGATTTCATTTAATTTTGTAACCTTTTTCATAATTTAACATCCACATGGACTATGATTCCAAATGGTAAAGTGTGACGATTGCAGTGAGGCACAGAGCCCAAAGAATAGCAAGGGAAGTAAGCCATGCAAGAGTATGCAGTACACATGGGGGTCCACATGTTGAAAACTACAAATTGCCACCAAAAAATTCAAAAAACTTGTGTCAACTTTTTCATGTGAGGATTATTCCTGTGTTGACACAACACTTGTGTCCATTCCATTTTCACATGTCGATTCATAACTTTGGACCCTATGATCCACATCCATATTTATTTTCTCTTTGACCTACTATTTTACTACACCACAGTTTTTGCTGATATCATTATCTCTTTCCTCACATATACTGTAATAATCCCAATGCAACATATATACTAATGATCAGTAAACACAAGAACCATCAATTCCCATATTATATCTCTTCTGAGGAATCCTGTGGAAATGATCCTTCTAGTCTAGGCTACTGTTCACCCTTATATCGTTGTCCCCAAATCATCGCCATAATGCAATTACTCTGGAAGTACCCTTCCAAAATATAGAGATGGCTAAGAAAACACATTCATGAATATTATTATACAGTATACCAAATATGGAGCATTATTAAACTGAAAACTAAGTGACACTTGTGTTTTTAAGTTATTTAGGTCCATCCAACATGCTATATGTGACATCCTTTTACTAAAAGGTAACATGTCTACAGAGCTCTGATGGTTGTGATGGGCCAGAAAGATAAGTTGTATAATATTTTCTATATTAAATTCTGTAGAATTATTGTGGTTAATTCCTTGTTCCTTTTTTTCTTATTCGGAGACAGAAATTACTTATCTTATAGAGAGACTGCATTACGAGGCTGACTTATTGGTCCTTTGTCTAGTCATTGTAGACAATACTTTTTGGTACTATATCATTCCAACTACCTGCCTTTATAAACTACAGTATATGAGTTTTAATAAAATCAGGGAGCCATTTGCCTGCCCGTTGTTAGTGTATTGCTAATAGCTGAAAGCTCTCTTATGGCAATTGCTATGTTAAAATAAAGATTTGAATGGTTATCTACCATGAATACTGATTTTAAAGCCCCAGACACATAAGCTGAGATTTTAAAAGACATCTATCAGAAGGGCCCTTTTGAGCGATTTCTTTAAAAAAAAAAGTCTAGCATGTGTGCTCATTGTCATTAATCCCATGCATCGTTACACATTCAGGTTGATTTTGGCTTTGTACAGATGGAGCGGGAGACATCTTTGGCCGGCGCTCGTCAGATCCCTTGCACTGGCGATAGAGACTGGGACGTGTGTGCGTCTCACACGCACGTGCGTCCCAGTTTCCCGTCAGCGGGGGGACGGAACCCTGTCCGTCTCCACTTCAGGGAGATGGACAGGGTTAGGGGGGGTGCAGCAAGGCGGCGGGGACCCGGGGCGACCATCGGCGAGGTGTTGGGGACCCGGGGGGAGCCCCGATGTAAAGAGACGCGCGCGCATCTCGTGCGCGCACGTACCCTTACGGCGGCTGGTGAGGGATGGCGGATGGCGACTCTTCTGCCATCCCCTGCAAAGATGTCTCCCGCTACATCTGTAGGACTTTCAGGTTGATTTTGGCTATGTACGACTTGCATGGGGAGTGGGGTGACCTCGCTGACCAATATCATTCAGTGTGATCACCCATGGCCATTGCCAAAATCATAAACTATATTGTTCAGTGTGTACTCACTATATTGTTTGCCTAAGACCTCCGATATTGTTAACGATATTGGCGGTGATGCGGGCCATTTAGTGTGTACAGGGCCTAAGTCTTTGTACATCCACAACTGATTACGATCAGTCATGCCACTGTAATAATACTGTAAACAGGGCAGATTAAAATGTTCTTTCCTATATACAGAATATTCTATAGGATGTTCTGATTCTGTTTTCTTGAAAGGTTACTCAAGATTTCTTTACAGCACACATCTATTTTAAAATTTAAGAATGCTCATGGGAGTTTAGCCATTCAGCATTAGGTCTGAAAGCTTAACAGCTTTCCTGCCATGTCTCTCAAGAGAACTTGTTATGTGTAATATATCTGTGGTAAGGCTTAAGCGATAGTTTGTTCCCCATCTGAAGTAAAGTAAAAAATAATTATGTTTTCAGTTCTTCTCGATGCTGTCTTCTATTTCATGACAACAAATTGTATTAGGTACTGCAAAATAGTATAGGCTGGTATGCTTAATCTAGAAAAGGAGTTTTATATTCTGAGTCACGTATCTGAAAATGCTGTCATAACAGGATAGGAGATACAGTACTGCTATTTTGTATTTCTGGAAATTAGAATGGTATAGTCAATTTGTGCAAGACTAATACCTGAAGTGATTAAACCTACAACAACCTTGTTTCTGAACTTGTAAATAATGTTTTTGAACCAATAAAGCATTTGAGTTCAGTTTTTATTTCAATATGGTTAGAATGTATTAAGTCAATTTTCGAAACACCTCTAAAGAGCCTGATTTTAAAATTAGAATTTATCAGTAGAGTATCAAGAGTGTCATCTTAAAACAGAATCTATTGAACCTTTACACATAACATGATAATCCCTACAAGCATGGATTGTTAAGTCTGTGTAAAAAGATCAGATCATTGCTCTTTGGGGGATTTTAAACTACAGGAGTTTTAGGGTTTCATTTGGATAGATTAATAAATTACTAATGTGAGCACAATTTCATACTGAACATTAGATGAAATACAGGACAGCATGTAACTTAAGTAATGTATGGGAAAGGTTAAAAGGGCAGATTAACGAAATTAAAATTCAAAGCTAAGTCATACTTCAATATCCGTAGTTTAACAATCACATTATATTTCAGGCAAGGTGCTGAAGGTGTAATGAGCATTAAGTATTCATGTAGAGTGTGATTATCTAATGGACTAGGTCAGTGAGACTGAACCTTAACCATCACTGAACACAAAAATCTAAGCAAATTCAAAACATGTTCATCCACAAGACCTGCTGATAGCTCAGAGCAGGAATACTTAGCAAGACAAAAGTATATAAGTATATATAAGGTTCGCTGCAATGAACTCAGATTGCTAGATACCTTGATTCCAGTGACAAGGAGAATCCTTATTGCTTATCATAAAATGCTATGGTACTTGTGTAGTTTCACAGCGCCAGTATGGCACCGTGCGTCTGAGTCCCCTTGCGGGGCTCGCTTCGCTCGCCTACGCTGCGGGCTCAGTGGCTCGCTACGCTCGCCACGCTATTTAAAATCAACTCCATGTCAACATGGATAGTGGAGGTATGAACTATTCATGTTGGCATGGAGTTAAGTTACTTTTTTTAACATAGTTTGTGGCGACCGTAGAACCCGGAAGTAGCACGGCGCCATGCTGGCGCCTTGAAACTACACAAGTACCAATGCAATTTCGTCAGACTTGAGATTTCAAATTGCCTATCTTTCAAGACTCCTCCACCATTGTTACTATTAAGGTGCATACACACTGTACAATTTTTTTGAAGAAATTTGGTTGAAAGACCTTTCCATTGAACCCAGTGTCCTGGACGAAAGATGTTGATGAAAGATATTGACAACCGGCGAACGATGAATGATGATGCGCATACATGCCAGTTGTTTATCAAGATTGTTCGTCAACTGTGCATGCAGCTCAATTTGGATATCTTTCAAAACGAGCCTATAAACTGTAGCTAGATCTTTCATCTTTTGTCTGTCGTCAATATCTTTCATCAACATCTTTCGTCCAGGACACTGGGTTCACTGGAAATGTCTTTCAACCAAATTGGTCAAAAAAATTGTACAGTGTGTATGCACTTTTACAGTAAAAGGCAAACATTTAGTCCATCTATGTCTGCAAATCTCTGTACAGTATCAAATTTGCCCTGCTATACTCAGCTAGATTGTGATGTATAATACTGTAGATTGTAAACATGTAATTTCTAACATCTAGATTGCAGTTTAACTTATCCTCTACCCCTTCCCTCTAAGACAGGGCTGGGCAGTAAGAGGCCCTCCATCTGTTGATAAACTACACATCCCAGCATGCCTTTCATCAGTTTCAGTATGGTCAAATAGATAAACTAAGGTAAAGCATGCTGGGATGTGTAGATCATCAACAGCTGGAGGGCCTGTTATTGCCCTGTCCTGCTCTAAGTGAATGATTAGGTTATTTATCTTCACTAACGTCATATTTTCATAATCTGCATTGTCTATAGACTCTTGCTGAGTTATGTGCATTTATATCTTGTAATTTAATGAACCAACACTTTCTAAAAAAGGTTTTTTTTTCCTCTGCCAAATTGACTACCCACCAGATGGACCTCCTTGATGCTGTTATTGGGGAGGAGGAGATTTGACTCAAACTTCAAAATGTCCACGCTTTGATGGTATCAGTTAGGAATACTACAAATATTTAATGTATTATCTAGTCCCCACCCTTGTTAACTTTTTTCTATTTAAAGGGGAAGTCTTTTACATTTCACAAATTGTTGACTCACATTGTGCCATTACCCTTTTGAACCATTTTTTTAAAGCTCTTGGCAAGGAATATTTACTCCAACCTCCAATCCATTATGCTCTCTAACCTAACCAATAATCAAATGGTTGTTACTCAGTTCTCAGCATTCAGTTTGCAATTGCCGATATTGTGGTGTCAAGAGCCAACATAACCTCCGATAGTATACTGTTGAGATTTGATGCTAAAAGGAAATTTTAGCATATCTCTTTCATGATTTCATACTCAAGGAACTCAAGGAATCTTGAGAAAATGCATCTGAAATATGGCAGGCAATGACTAGACGTGTAGTGAAATAAATGGCTGTGGAGGAACTTGCTAATAACAGAACATAATTTACACATATGTGAGCCCAAGGGTACATGTGACAATTATACACAGGCAAAGTACAATATACTGTTGGAAATGTTGTGTGAGATGTACAGAAGGTAGGAGGGGATTCAATGCCTCCTCTGTTATAAACATTTGCACTCCAGAGTTTTTATTTATAAAAAAAAGATATTTCTAAATAATTTTTATAGTCAAAACTCTGGAGTATATTGGAGTATGACTGGGGAGGATCTGCTGCATCTTCCTCACCTAACCACACATCACTGGAGGCAGGCTTTCCAGTTTAAAATGGACTTGTTATGAATCCTGCAATTATTTAATGACTTCCAAGACATTCGTATTGGCCATTGTTCCTTCAAGTTGTAGACATGACCTACTGTATTCCCCATTATCTAAAATTCTGAATTGCTTTATTAAGATAAGGGACAGGGGAGTTTATTTTTAAATAGAATCTGGTTGTTAAATCCAACACTTCTGAGTGTGTTTATGCACAATACTTAAAAGGGCAATGATTTTATGAAAAGTTTCTTCTTGTTAGTAAAAGCATTGCCATCTTCAAATTTTGTCATAAAAATAAGTGGTGGTTTTAACAACTCAACTCTTCAATAATTCCACACCCATGAAGTGTCTTTTTTTGGTCTTATGCTCAGACATCACATTTGTTCTTTTTTTTTATCATGGACAAGAACTGCTACCACTGTTGGCTGACTTTGATAAAAACATCATCAACATCCTCATCATCAATATCCTCAGGAGCATCCGATTGTACACCAGTATCCCCCTTATTCAGTTTTCACTTTCACACTACTGTAGCATCCTCACATTTACAGAGGGTACAAAAATGGTGAAAGGAGTCTTATCTATGTATAAAGTGAGAACAAATAGACACATAGCCAATACTCTCTCCTCATTAATTTGTAAAAACACAATTTTTTCTTCCATTTTAGTGTTCTATTTTGTGGGTGCAAATTTTTCCATTTTAAATGTAGCACTTCTAATTTTTCTTTTACATTTTTAAATATTTAGATTTCAAGGTCCTTATCTTAAACTTTCTGCCCCATGGACCACTTTTTGCAGATGTTGTGGAAATTGTGGATGTTAGTAGAAAATGACTAGCAGCTACCACAGCACAAGAACTTGGTTGCTGCTCCATTACCTGATCGTGATCCACATAAAATATACAGTACCTACTAGGTGATACTGTAAAACAGTGCCATTGCCTGTCCCTGAACATGCACAAGTTTTACAAAAAGTAAAAATGAGAAAAATAAGAAGTAGATTCTGATTGATTGCACGTCTTAGTAAATTTCCCCCTATATAACAAATGACTTCACACTGTGACACAATGCTTATATTATAAACACTGTGGTGTAGCACCTATTGAGTGTTATTGTAACATAGGGCCTTATTCTACTTCACTCTTTCTGACAAAATCCTTCTTAGATGGACAAAACCATGTGCACTGCAGGTTGGGCAGATGTAACATGTGCAGAGAGAATTAGATTTGGGTGAGTTATTTTGTTTCTGTGCAGGGTAAATACAGATTGCTCTATTTTTACACTGCAATATAGATCACACCTTTAAGTAAAACCCCACCCAAATCTAATTATATCTGCACATGTTACATCTGCCCCACCTGCAGTGCACATGGTTTTGTCCATCTAAGAAGGAATTTGTCAGAAAGAGTGAACCAAAATAACCCCCAGAGTTCCACTGCCTGGTCCAGAAAAGGCAAAAGTTTTTAAAAAATAATTGTATTTCTATTTTTTAATAATAGACAATTTCAGACTGCACATATATTATTTACTTGGTGGCACTGCACCTACTGAGTTTTCTTCTTTATTTAACTTTTTTACACACTGCTGCAACTCACATGCTTATAGGCACACTGTCTCTTCATTTTTTTATTATTGTGCTTGAAGGTCCTGGACGCTGTCCCCGGCAGATGAAGGTGCAGACGACGAATGACGGTCAAGGCAAGAGAACGGGACTTAAGGTACTTGGGTGCACCACTCAGAGACTGGACGCCAGCCCAGGGTGCCACCGGTTCGCACCCGGCCCCCCTGCCCCCAGTGACTTCCATCCAACACCTGCCCTCTGGATGTCCTATACCTTCCCCCACTGACATTGCACATAAGAGACATCTGTAGTTGAGGATACATGTACCCATGGCAGGTACTGCAGCACTTCCTGGGGACATCCTCACTATAGAAACATTTCTTATTTTCTTATTTTCCCCATATATTTTTTCCCATTTGTACTTTTTGCTGACATTACAGATATTAATTTTTTATTTGAGGCATAACATCATTGTATTGTGCAAGTTATTTTCCAAGTTTTTCCTTATTGTTTTTCATTGTTTATTATCATGCACTAGTATGTCAGAAACAGCACTACTATGATTAAGACACAGTGGGTGACATTTATTAGAGATCGTTGTTGGGTTTTTGGCGATTTATATCGCAAAAACGGCCCTTTTTTTTTTTCAAATCGACTACTTAATGGGTGGCGATTTGTAGCATAAATCGCACTTTTTGCCGCTAATTCGCACTTTCTGAAGCGCCGATTTACAACATAGCATCCAGATGTTTTCCCATTGAAAAAGATACAAATCGCTAATTTAATGTCTGCCGCATTTGGAAATCTACAGCAAAGTGCGATTTTTGACCAAAAAAAAAATAGACCAAGTCCAGGGTGGCGGTTTGCAAAAAATCGCCACCGTTTGAGCGTAGAAATGGTTAAATCTCTCACAGGTGACTCACATACCACTTACTAACTCCCCTACATATACTCCCACATGATTATGGACACCTGTGAGGCTGTTTGAGATGGACATTTTGCACAGTGGACTGGAGGTGCTAGTGTGTGAGCTGGGCCGTTTGGAGGAGCTACGCAGGAGGGATGCTGCTGCTGCCCACCAGATCCAGGTACCCCGACCACTCCGTGCTTCTCGTCGGTACCGTGCTAGGGTGTACCTGGACTCCCTCTCTGATCAACAGGTGGTGGACATGTATAGGTTGAACCGACAGAACCTGTTGAACTTATATGAGCTGGTGAGAGATGATTTGGACCCTTGTGGGGGGGCCAACTATGCAGTGTCTGGGCTGCAGAAATTAATGTGCGCCCTCCACTTGTTTGCCACAGGCTCCACTCAGTCTGTGAGCTCATGGGCCTTGGGGGTGTCACAAGCCACTTTCTCTAAACATTTTTCTCAAGTGTTAAATGCATTAAAGAAGCTGTGGCGCACATATATCACATTCCCACGATGTGAGTCCGAGTGGCAGGACCTGAAGGTGGCATTCTATCGGCTCTCAGCATTTCCAAATGTGCTGGAAGCCATAGACTGCACCCACATTGGGATTCGGGCCCCGCACGTGAGGGAGCATGTCTATGTTAATCGCAGGGGCAGACATTCCCTCAATGTGCAGGTGGTCTGCGATGCCAACCTCAGAATTCTCAGTGTGGTTGCAGGCTACCCCGGGAACTGCCATGATGCCTATATCCTGCGGCACTCAGCTCTCTGGGACCGTTTCCACAACAACACCATGCCAGAGGGCTGGCTACTTGGTAAGTCACTTACCACTGTTTACATGATGTTTGCTTACCTATGTCTTTACCTTTAACATCCATGTGTGGAACCTTCTAATCAAGAGTCATTTCTGTTGTAATTGTTTATACCAGCCCAAACAATGTAGTATAGGCTGCTACTATTATGTACCAATTACCCACATGATATGTGACCACACAAATCCCTTTACATGTTAGGTGACTCAGGATATGGGTGTCATTCGTGGCTCATGACACCTCTGCGGAACCCACAAAGCCCTGCACAGCACCGCTACAATGCTGCACATATTGCTACCCGCAATGTAGTGGAACGCACCTTTGGGGTGCTGAAAAGCCGATTTCGGTGTTTGGACAGGTCAGCAGATACACTGCTATACCACCCTGCCAAAGTGGTTTTGGTTGTCCAGGTTTGCTGCATGCTGCATAACATAGCTTTGGGTCAACCAAATTATGTTGATGTGGCCCCTGCAGCAGTCGTGCAGGAAGCTCAAACTACTGATGTTGTAGTGCGAGGTACACGGAGGGGGGATGTGGTTCGTACACGGATGATCCGGCAGCATTTCACAGGTAATTTGTGTGTGTACAATGAATATTAATGGGGAACCTGTAACACACATACATTGGTAACATTACATTTTTCCCTGTCCATGTTAATTGCCCAGAAGCAGACCAACAATATGGCCAACCCCTGCAAGCTACCCCACCACAGCATACTTTATGGCTGGCAACATGATAACACCTATAACAATGTCAAGTAAGTACTGTAGTTTTCTGTGTGTACAAATGTTGGCAACTACAAATTAACATAGGCTTAAAGGATGGAGGTGACATGGATCATTGATCTCAGGTGCGTGAAATGTTGCAAAACAAGTGGCGCCTACATACAGTATGCAATTCCCAATGCTTATCCCCTTCAAATGTGACTATTTCCTTTAAATCCCATTACTAATAAGCACACACAACCCAAAGTCCCGTGGCTGCTAAAATGTGACTAGTTGACAATACATAATAGAACAGTGTGGGTAATCATTTGTAAAAAAATGACAACAAGTTTGCTGGATGCAAATAATTTTTACTTGCAGAAACATTTAGCCATAGGCCATAGCATATGAAACATTTGCAGGAAGAATCACTGCAACAGTGAATGCAAAAAAGAATAAACATGATACACATGTAAATGCAAAGAAGATTATTCATGTTTAAATACTGCCCGGGTATTCGCACCCTTACCAGTAGTGGCACCACCACCCCTAGTACGGACACTACGCCGTGGGGGAGTAGTGGGGGACCCACTCATGGGTGTGGAGGATACACTACTGCTTTGGGTAGATGTGGTTTGGTGCTGACCTAACAAAGTATTAGCACTGAGGCTGATTTGCGTTTGTAGGGACATCAACGCAGTTGTTTGCCCATTAATTGCTTGGGTCTGTTCAACCATGTTGGTATTTAGACCTCTAAAACTAGTAGTTTGACCCTGAATGGCTTGGCCAATTTCTGCTAAGCGTGTGTCTAATGTAGAGACAAGACGAATTTGTGTCCCTACATTAGCCCGCACACTTTGTGAAATTATTCTCATTTGCAGAGCTATGTTCCGCACATACCCCTTCACCGTTTCTCGTTGGGTGGTCTGCACCTCCATAAAAGCGAGTTGTTTCCCCTTAAAAATATGGATGGATTGCGCCAACTCCTCCGCACTAGTGGGGGTGTTGGTGGGTGCAATGCTTGTGGGCTGCTGCCTATGTGACTGCGTATAGGGGGCTTCATTGACTGGGTGTGCTTGGTTTTGTGCAGGCTCCAACGATGTCACCGTCTCCAGTATGATTTCACTCATGTCGTCGATATTTTGCATGGGATCCGTTGGTTGTTGTGAAGGACCTACACATGAGAAAAGAGTGGTAAGTATGCTATGCAGATTGGTGTATGGTGGGTCATGTTACCTTATTTGGAATGGTTAGGTGTTGCTCATGCATTATGCATTGGCACAGGCTACTGTGGTGGGGACAGGCATGTGTGATTTGTGCAATGTGTGTGTGTAACACTATGATAGCTCACCTGCAGACTGGACAGTGTCACCAATCGGATGTGGCTGATGTTGGTCAACAGCAGGCTGGGACTCCAGAGCTGGAGCTGTTTGAAAGAAGAAGACATGTTCTATTATTATCATTTGCACCTAACTGGCATTTTTCGCATTATGCAGATACAAACTTTTCCTCAATCAAACTTTTGGACCCTGATATGATTACATAAGGAATTTGAAGACTTTGAACTGAAGTGGTTATTTCAGTATTATGACTGTGAACAATATTTTAAATCCACTTGCAAATAACAGGAAAGACCAGCAGATTACACATGTAAAAGTGACTGTAAAGTGCTTTCCCAACTACCCAGAGGATTGATAAGGATTAACAATCAAGTACACTGCAGGCCTACAGTGTTTAGGACAGCACACATAAATAGGATCTGTGGAACTACATAACCCAGCAACATGCAGAGTCCATTATTTAGCAATGCAAGGTAGCAAAATGTGATTTTGCTGGGAGATGTAGTTCCACACACAGCAATCTTTTGGACACATAAAGCATAGCAGCATAATAGCATGCGCACATGACATAGCAAAATGTTACATTGACATGTGTGGACACTTACCAGTTGGCAGTGGAGTGGGGGACCTGTCTGTGTCGGCAATGTGGATGCCGGGAAGCACCTCCGGTGGGATGATTCGGCGTAGCAACCTCTCATATGCCTTAAAGCGGACCTCCTGCCTAGGGCCACCTCCTGTGCGACAGGCCTCTTTCTTCTCCAGGGCAAGCTTGGCTTTGAGGAGGCGCTTGATGTCATTGTAACGCTTTTTGACGTTGCGCACACTCCTCTTGTGTGTGCTAACTGCATTTACCGCAGAGGTGATACTGTACCACATCCCCTTCTTCCTTGCCACACTTGTACGATGATGGTGAGGACCAAGTAGGCGGTCATACAGGGGCAGGAGTGCACGCACCAGGGCCATATTCTCCTCATATGAGAACCTGACTTTCCTCCCATTAGCTGTACAAGCTGCATCATCCTCCTCCACATTTCCAGCCTCACCTTCTTCCTCCTCCTCCTCCTCCTCCTGTCCTGGTTCTTCCTCCAGCACCTCCAATTCAGCTTCCTCTGCCTCCTGCACAGGCCAGTCCACCTCAGAGAAATCCCCCTCTTGCAGCTCCTCCTCTGTGTGCCTGGCACTCTGTTCCTCCTGTGAGGACACCTGGCTTGTGCCTGCTTCCTCCTCATCCTCCATAGCCACCTGCTCAGCTTCCACCATGTGGCCTCTCCCTGGCGCAGCTCTTGCTGTGAGCATGCTGGCTCTCTCTGTCCTGCCTCTGGCAGTGCTGGCTCTCACTCCCCTACCTCTCCCAGTGGTTGGGGTGTTTGGGCCCAAGCTGGCTGTCCCTCTGCCTCCTCTGCACCTTACAAAACCTCCTCTCCTCTCCATCTCAAATGCCTTACTCCCTTTCAGAGGGTAAAATGGCGTCTGCACCCCTTTATATAGGGGGTGTGATGCGTATTGCAAGGGACTAAGGTGGGCCAATAGGCATGTTGTATGGGCTGTTCAGGTGTATTGGTGTAAATCGCACTCCGGTTGGCCGCAAATACGCACATGACCGAACCCGGAAATCGCACTTTTATGGCGTATTACATTGACTCAATTCGCACCTTATCGCCGTCTATCGCCATGTATCGCACTTTTCAGGCAGCTTTGCGCCAGCCATTCAATACGCGATTTCTGGGGAAAAATGCGATATTAAAAAATGGCGATACACGGCGATTTGAGTTTAAATCGCATTTTGTCAAAAACGGTAAACGCAATAAATCTTGCCCCGTCTGTGCTAACCCGCACCTAGCCAAGTGCCTCAGAAGCACTGTTAGGACACGTTTTGTAATATTTGAGACACGCATTGTGACCAAAAAAGTATCTCAAGTACACTAAAATTAAAACATCTAGTTGTCATTTGCCTTGCACAAGTCGAGTACACAATTACTACAGAGCGCAGGTCTCTACACCCCTGTCTTATCCAGAATACTGCAGGAGACTAGTCCCCTCCAAGTTTTATATCAGAAAACCCTTCAAGGTGAGCGCTATACTACCCCTCACTACACAGTGCACCACAGTACCACTGCCTGCACAACAGTGCTCCAAATTGTTTTTTTTTTTTAAATGCAAAGAGCCCATAGGAAATAGATTAGGTGCTGCAGCCCAGTCCCCAGTGCCCTGCTTTTAAAGTGCCCCTAAGATGCTGAACCCAGCCCCAGTACCCTCTTCAGTGTTCTTAATCCTTTTTTTTTGTGTCTCTAAGGGCCTTATTCTGGTTGGTGCGGTCCGTTCCGAATTCTTTCGGAGGGCGCTTTTTAGCTGTCTGCGCATGCATAGGCAATGCAATGTGCATGTGCCACACATGGTCTACGTACTCGTTCTCTCTAATACCGTCCACAAATGTGCACCGAATCGACTCTGAAATATGGGCGTAATATGGGCGTCATTCGGCCTTACACAAAGGCGTGGTTTCAAAGTGGGAAAAACTGGGTGTAAATCTGGGCGTACACGAGGGAGTGCACTAACTCTGGTAGGCGTACATTCGGACACGACACCGACTGCAAACGAACCAACACGCATGAAATATGCGGTCTTCATAAGCAAGTTTCACTTTGCGGAGACCACTTGTTCATGTGCTAGGCATTCGGTTCGCCCAATTAGTACGCCCGCACCTGAAGCACTCTCAGCTGAACACAATACAATCCACTCCTCTAATCATTAGTGATTAATTATACTCTTTTCATAGCTTCAATTGGAATCATTGATGCCTAAATGGCCCATTACTAACTACAGAAATATATGCTGCAAACACCACTGCACATTTTACACTGCAAGCAATGGACAGAAATGTGTAACACTAAATAAATGTACATGTCACTTTTACATTCAGCGATAACAGCACACATTTGGGGGTAAAATAAAAATGTATTACATTTGACAAAAAACATAAGAAATTTTTAGCATGTTATTTGGCACATGCCAAAACATAAAGGGAATAATAATTAATTGATTACAATTACAAACAATCCCTTTTTTATGAGGTTGCCTAATTGCATAATTGTGTCATGTGGCAGATGTATGAGTTCCGATTACAGTCATGAGTTTTGTGGAAATACACCGCATCGGTGCGTACGGCCAGCTTTCCGTCCGTTCGGACGCTGTAAGACCGTGCATAATCTTTGTGTTCCCACTGCACACGCACGGTTTGGATGTTGTCCGAAAACACACCCTCTTCTTAGAGAGTCAGTCCGACCGAATGCGGACGACCTGTGGGCGTTTGTTCTTACAATGTCCGCACAGCGTGGCGTTCGGTCAGCTCCGAAAGAATTCGGAACGGACCGCACCAAGCAGAATAACCTCCTAAATGTGGTGATCAATCACAGGAAAAGAGGCCAAATTGCAGGTAAATGACAGGAGGTCCCACCGAAGCCTCCGAGTTGCACTGGCTGGAGAAGCCATCTGCAGGACTGTTTCTGAGCGGTGCAGGCTTGGCTTTTCGTTGCATGCAATATATCACATACAAAATGATTACATGTGATATATTGCATGCAATCCTGCCATGTTTGAAATTTGTTGCACCTAGAGCTGTATTCGACATCTTAATCTCCCTGAAGTTTGGCAAGAACTGGATTTACAATTCTGTGTTGTTGAACACAGGGATATAGCTAGGGTGGTGCAACATGTGCCACCACACAGGGCACAGCTAGGCAGGGTGCGCTTTTCTACAGAACCAGACAATGTTCTGTGTTACTCAATCTCAGTTGCAAATTCTTCTTCCTTAATCACCAGCATCACTGGTAGTCCCCATCTTCCAATCACGCCCTTAAGCACCTTCAGTCACACACTCATTTTATTAAGGAACACACTTCAAAATGATGTCATACTGTAATTTCCATGCAGGAGCAAATAGCTTCATGAGAACTGTGTCTGACTACAGTGTGGAAGGTCAGTAGTTTGAATCTTGGATTTGAAATGCGTGCTTTAAATAAAAGAGGCTGAAGATCCTGGGTATGACAGCTCAGAAATGTGTGATTTAAAATAAATTTAATTAAAGTTGGCCCAGGGCACCCAAATGTATAGTTACAGCTCTGGTTGGAGAATCCGATCCATCACATACCTACTGTAACTTTCAATCTGTGGTTCCCTGGTGCCCCCTATCCCTTCATCACATCACAATATTATTGTCACTGGCATTCTGGCATTAGGCGTTTAGACAGGTCACCATCTCTCTAAAAGTCAAATTCATGTATGGAAGTATTCGGTTCTGCTGAGAACATTGTGATCATCAGACTAGCTACAGTACTGTACATGTTGTTTTTCCTAAGCCTGTTTATAAACTGTGGATACAGTATACTGACTTACATATTCATATTGGCAATAAGGAGGTGTACTGACCCTAGTCACTCATTCAATCAATATTATTATAGTAAGAAAAGCCATGGTAATAATATATAGACAAGATGCTCTTATCAAATAAATCACATTTATTTATTAATTAATTAATAGTTTATTTATTACCAAATAAAAAAAAAAATATTTGTAGAAGGGAACTCTTAAGGACATTTTTCAATTCACTTTTCAGTCAGCTCAATGGCCCATTGTATGATCTTTTCCATATTTGCAGAGGTGAATAAATCTGTTTGACAGGGTCAGAAATGATGGCACCTTTCTCACTTACAGTAAATAACTAAAATACGGTATATTCAGTACTGCTGGTAGATGTTAAAAATAGAAATTACATCGTCAAGCACGATCATAAGTATTTTCATTTATGTTACGTAACATAAAAGTCAGATGATAAATAATAATGCTAATTTCCTTTCCGTACTGCTTGTCACTGCAGCATTATGTTCTATTGAAGCGAGACAAGTGTCCCTTAAAGACCAAAAGGAAATAGACACTAGAGGGCAATCCATCCTATGTCTTCCTCCTGCATCCATAAAACTTCTAATATCAGGCTTCAGATATAGGCAATGTAACAGAGATGCCTATGTGCTGCAGGAAGGAAATAAAATGCATGCATAATCCTAATAAGTAGTATGCTGCTTAAATCATAGCCTCAGGAAGAAGCAAAAAGTAAAGTATACCATACACATGGTTCCATACATAAGGTAATATCATGGAGCCTTATGGAAGCCAGATAATGCATTATATTACCAAAGTCTTATCTGTTCTAGCATGACAAATAATTCTGCTCAGCTTGTCATTGGTGACAGCTGAGACTTTTTGCTTACATGCCTTGACAGTGCTTGTATTAAACAGCTAGAGTCGTGCGCTCCATTAAGTTTTTGTAAAATTAACTGTCTGCTACTTGCTGTTTCACTGATAGTGGCAGCGGTTGTGCGCTACTGTAATCCTCTCTGGTAGCTGGATTGTTTGAGCGAGTGACTTCTGTCATCCAGCAGGTGTCTGCCATGGCTTTAGAACTGATTGTTATGTTTCACACGTGTCGCGACTCAAAGAAAAGCATATGCTTAAATTGCAGTTAAAGTAAATAACACATACATTTTAGTAGCAACAGAAGATAATGGAATAAAACAGGCATCTTGGGGAAATAAATAACAGTCATTTGGCAAAAGAAAATGTCAGCCCCAGTTGATTTGTATGCTATATATAATTATGTACTACAGTATATGTTTTGTGTTTTTCATTAAGGATACTTTTGAACCTCAGTACAAGCTGTAAAAATGACATGACGTGGTCTTATAGAACCACATCTTTCTGTATCAGGGTGTTAAAGTATATGCTGGATATCTGAGTATGGGAATATAAAGCAGACTTGGTATAGGGGGAAATGTTAGAGCCTAACATTAAACTGTAGGGGTTATTCTAGTTCACTCTTTCTGAGAAAACCCTCCTTAGATGGACAAAACCATGTGCACTTCAGGTGGGGCCAGGGGCGTAACTAGATATTTGTAGGCCCCATAGCAAAAGTTTCTAAGGGCCCCCTATTTAGCACCTGATGGTGATAAATGCATGTAAAACATATTACTTAGGCAGTAAAGATGGGCCCCCTTCAGCTTTGGGCCCCATAGCAGCTGCACCCCTTGCACCTATGGTAGTTACGCCTTTGGGTGGGGCAGATGTTACTTGTGCAGAGAGAATTAGAGTTGGGTGGGGTTTTACTTGAAAGTGAGATCTATATTGCAGTGTAAAAATAAAGCAGTCTGTATTTACCCTGCACAGAAACAAAATAACTCACCCAAATCTAATTGTCTCTGCACATTTTACATCTGCCCCCCTGCAGTGCACATGGTTTTTTCCATCTAAGAAGGATTTTGTCAGAAAGAGCAAACTAGAATAAGGCCCTGTATCCTTACTGGTATAGACATATAGATCTTTTGCATTAATAACCTGTGTAAAGGTAGCGATGGAGCATGGGATTTTGTAAGTGACATAATTTCACTGTACTGGCCTCATACACTCACATATTCCATGTGGGCATGGCTTGGTTTATAGCAGGCATCAAGATTAGCATGTCTAATAATACTCTAGTTCTCCCAGTCGAACCGCTGAACTGCGAGAGACCCACCTAATCTGTATGTTGGCTACTGCTTCCTACAAACACATTTTAAATGGACTCTGTTCTGCAGTATTCAGATTGGTATTTGAATTTAAATAGTAATGAAATTCTAAGTGTATCCTGGTTGTGAGTCCACTTTTAAAGGGTATATTTACTAAAGTGCGAGTTTATAAAAGTGGAAATGTTGTCCATCGTATAGATAACATCTCCACTTCTATTAATCTGCACCTTAATAAATATACCCCTAACAATCTCGCATCAAAACTGTCTGTTACACCGTTCTCTTGTGCACTAAAGTAGCGCATGGAGACTTAGCAGCACCCAGAACAAGTGTGTGCTATGGAGCCACCTCCCCCCTCTTTCATTTTAGCAATCACCCTTGGCAGTGTCACATCACCCCACCTTAACTACGGCTCTGTTTCCTTTTAATAGTTAAAAAAAAAAAAAAAAAATTCATTTTTTAAATTACTAAATTACCTTATACATTACCCACTGTCAGGGCCTGAGAAGGGCTCTATGCCACCCTGTGCAGACCTTATCCTCCAAACCAATGATATTGTGGTGCCATATATAGGGGGTGGGGGTGCCAGCCCTGGTAGTAGAGAACTACCCAATCTAGAGGGTGCATTCCTTGGATTCCCTGGGTGGTTCCGTAGTAGCACTATTTCAGGAATCCTGCAAGCCAAATTCAGGTACCCCTGGGGTAGCAACAATGCTATCCTCAGGGCCCAGTGCCTTGGCCACAGCACCGCTCATACTCCCCTATTTATAATCCTGTTAACTGTTATTTCCCTCACTAACAATATACCTCACCCATAAAAAAAATCCTATCACTCATCATTGTTGCCTGTTGATTGCCTTACCCACTGTAATTCCCCTCTTACTATCAGTCCCCCTGCACAACACCATGACACCTTCACACTAACTTACAGTACACCATGAACACTAACATGCCTTTCTGCACACCAACATCCTCATGCTGCAACACCAACACACTCCTCCCTTTCTATTTTTTCTATTGTAAAAGGTTGACATGGTCATAAGATTAAAAGGTAAAAGGTTGACCTTGTCTAAGGTCGACATGTACAAAAGGTTGACTGGTGCAAATGGTCAATATGGCAATGATTGACACACATACTGTATGGTCAACACAGCATAATTCTTTTCTTTTACTTTTTTGCACGCTACCATCCACGTGAAGTGAACTACAATTGGGAATAGTAACTGGTGCCGGGTGCATCAACGCACCATGCCCGACTAATGGCGAGCAAAGGGGAACACTTATTGGGGTGTTACAGTGTGAATATTGTTTGTTACTTGTTTAGTTTCACGGCGGCAGCGCGCGCCACTCTGTGCTTGAATCTTGGCAGCTTGCAGAACTGCCTTACTTCTCTAAGCTACGCTATCAGCGTAGCGCCTGTTTGAATCATGGCAGCTCGTCAGCTGCCTTACTTACTGTAATCTACGTTATCAGCATCCTACGCTGACTCCGCGGCAGCCCAGCGCTGACAGGTCATTGTGGAACTTGTAGTTCTCCAAGCTACGTTATCAGCGTAGCACCGGCAGCAGCGCTATGCTGACTCTGCAGCAACCCAGTGCTGACAGGTCATAGTGGCACTTGTAGTTCCACAGAGAAATAGACACCCCGGAACACCGCTAACAAAGGGGGTGTCTAAAGTAGACACCCTGGCACACCGCGCTAACAAAGGGGTCATCAAAATTTAGACTCTGTAGCTTCTTAATTTAGACTCTAACAAAGGCTGCATCTAAATTTAGACGCTCTAGCATCTAAATTTTGTTGGGTATAGGGGTACATAGGGGTGCACTGTGCAAAACACTATTAAACCTGTTAACAATGCATAGAACAAAAAAGACAAAAAAAGGGGGTGGGCAGCGCTAATTAAATGACTGATTAGGTGCAATAATATGCAAAGAAAAATGAATTGGGAGATTGGTTAGATCTATCACAAATTTTTAATACATTTCTAAAACCTGCAAGCCAGAAAATACGGGCTAAAAACAATAGACATAAATAAACATGTATGGTAAAATTGTCGTCTCACCGAACCAAACCACATGGGGGTTAGACCCAGGAAGTCCCAAACGTCCAGATGGGTGGACACTGGTGGCACCCACTTGGTGGTGGGGAATGTTCAGAGTGTCCAGTGATGTTGATGGTACAGTCCCCAATCTTGCAATATGGAGGGAGGGCACAAAGATGTTAATACCAGGAGTGGCCCAAGATGGCACGAATCACTAACTCCTATCGCCAGATGTTGTGGGCAGAATTGTGTCCTCAACCTCTACTATTGTTGCAGAGATATTTGTAATCCAATTGGTGGGGTGAAAAAAGTGGGGAGCAATTGAAGCTGGTGGTGGTCCTTCCGAATATTTTGATGGATCTATTTCCCCAGGGTGGTTCACCTATAAATGTGGTGAGGTAGGTGAGGCAGATATCCTGACCGGTTTCGCTGCTCCAGGCAGCTTTATCAAAGCTTTTATAAACCTGTTAACAATGCACTTGTTGACATAACAGCTGTCGACCTTGTTTATTCCACTATCCACGTCAGCCCGAAGCGTGGCGAGCGCAGTGGTATGCGTCCTACCAAGCTTTTCATACCCCCACTACCCACGTCAGCGTGGAGTCTATTTTATATAGTGTGGGGAGCGCAGCGCAATACATGTGAAGTTATCCGCGTCAGCTCGCCACGCTTCGGGCTCGGTGGCTTGCTGCACTCGCCACACTATATAAAATCAACTCCGCGCCGACGTGGATAGTGGGGGTGTGAAAAGGTTGGTAGGAAGTGTACCGCATTTATTGGGTTGTCTTTTATGTTAGATTCTACATTATTGATTTACAGTTTTATTTAATTAACATTCCTTCTTGCTGCGATTCGAGATGAGAAAAAAATTTCTAACATTTTTTTCATTTCTCTAGAAGTGAGTAAATGGGTGCCTTTGAGGAGCTGTTTTCTCAGAGAATCTAATAAAAAAAAAAAATAGGTATAACTTAATTTCCACTCCAAACAAACACCTTACACATCTGTCACAGTAGTGAAAAGACAGCATTTACTCAATGTTGCTGGGCACAGTAGTTCTACAACATGTCAATCAAGGGTGGATTGGGAACTAAAAGAGGCCCTGGAAAAAGTTATAGAAAGTAAGCACATGGGTGGGGGCTTTGATGGACAAATGGACAGATAGAGCACCACCTGTAGGTCAACATATACAGACCTACAGGGGAATTGCGGACAGAAAGACAAACAGCACCATATGGAGGGCATAGATGGATGGACAGGAGAGGAGATAGATGGGAGGTGATATAGACAGACAGATGAGTGGGGGTTTAGTTATCTGGAGGAGAGGAGGCATATAGGGCATAGGGCATAGGTAGACAGACTGGCTGGACCCTCTATCTACAGAGGGTGCAGGGGATTCAGCTGTTACAGGGCCCAACAGTTAAATATCGCATAGCATCGCATGCCAGCAAATGGGATACAATGCGATGCGAGTTTTAATTGTACAAGCACCCATGCCATGAGATGTGATGGGTGCTTCCAATGAGGTGCTTGTACAAGTAAAACTCGAATTGCATCGCATCACATGCCGCAATATTCCATGGGGATGCGATGAGATTTTTAGGAGCTCATACGATGGAAATCGTATGGGCGCCGTTCTAGGAAACAAGTACCTTTTTTTCTTTATCATTAACCACCACAGGACAGGTTTACTTATTGGGAGGGAGGAGAAACACCTTCTTGTATAGAATCCAAAAGTGTAGCTGTGCCTTCAGTAGTGGTGTGCGGTTGGTGGATTGTACAGCACAATCAGTGTGCATCCGTCAGCCACGCACCACCACTACTGCTACCAGCTTCTGGATTATCTACAAGAAGTGACGTTACCTTAAATGTTCTCTCTCACCCTGTAAATAAGTGCACGGCCCTCAACCTGTCTTGCAGCAGTGGTGATTAAATATAAAAAAAAAAAAAAATCAAAGAAAAAATAATTTTAGATTGTAATACACCTTAGTAATACGGCTTCCTGCTACACCTTGGTAAAGAGGCGCAACAGGAACAGCTATAGCAACAAGATATGTACCACTATAGTTCCTGTTTTTCAGGTCACCTGAGATTTTCAAAATGTGATCTGGGAAATATGGCCTGTGTGGGGTGTGAAGGATCAAGTTTAAGAACCACTGTGGACCAAACATGTATATTGGGGATTATTCTGATTCACTCGGAAAGGCACAATCACTCTCTAATGGATAAAACCATGTGCACTGCAGGTGGGGCTGATGTAACATGTGCAGAGAGAGTTAGATTTGGGTGGGGGGTGTACTTCAAACTGATATCTATATTGCAGTGTAAAAATAAAGCAGCCAGTATTTACCCTCCACAGAAATAATAGAACACCCAAATCTAATTCTCTCTGCACATGTTACATCAGCCCCACCTGCAGTGCATATGGTTTTGTCCATTAGAGAGTGATTGTGTCTTTCCAAGTGAATCAGAAGGTACTTGTGTAGAATCACGGCTCCCACGATGTCCATCGCATAGCAAAAAATCGCATGCGATCGCATGCGATTCGATCGCATGTGATCGCATGCGATTTTTAACAGAAATGCATCCAAATGCATTGAAATTAGTATCAAACATGTTCAATGGCTCCCAAATGTCATTTTTGAGGCTGTACCACCCCCACTATCAACGCGAACCCGAAGCGTGGCGAGCGCAGCGAGCCCACGAGGGTCGGCGGTACGCGTCCTACGACCTTTTCATACCCCCACTATCCACGTCGGCGTGGAGTTGAGAATAGAAAGTGTGGCGAGCGCAGCGAGCCACTGAGCCTGAAGCGTGGCGAGCCCCGCGAGGGGACACGGATACCTTCACAGGTATCCGCATCCCCTCACGGGCTTCACAGATGTCCGCGTCCCCTCGCGGGGCTCGTTGCGCTCACCACGCTTCGGGCTCGGTGGCTCGCTGCGCTTGCCACACTTTCTATTCTCAACTTCACGCCAACATGGATAGTGGGGGTATGAAAAGGTCGTAGGACGCGTACCGCCGCCCCTCACGGGCTCGCTGCGCTCGCCACGCTTCGGGTTAGCGTTGATAGTGGGGGTGGTACAGCCTGAAAAATGACATTTGGGGGCCAATGAACATGTTTGATACTAATTTCAATGCATTTGGATGCATTTCTGTTAAAAATAGCATGCGATCGCATGCGATTTTTAAAAATGCTTAAAAACTGCAAAAATCACATCCCATCGCATGCCACTGCATATGGCATGCGATGGGAGCCATGAAAGTACACAAGTACCAATCAGAACAACCCCCAGTGTCCTGAACACCTAATCATTGTAGTGTTAGGATGAGAGGAGAGTGGTCAACAGCAGTAAATGCAACAAATAATAGAAGAGAGTTAAGGTGCATACACACTGGATGTTTTTGCATAGCATGTATGCTCAGCGATGATGGTGGAAATTGCTGGGCTGAAAATCGCTCAGTGCATACACACTGAGCGATATACACCCATCTAAGTGATTTTCCCCAGGGTGAATGGCTTTCTATAACAGAACACTATGAAAAACCATCAACGTCATTGCTCATCTGCTGGTAATACCAGCTCAAAATCACCCAGTGTGATTGGGCCTTTTTAGTTACCAATTATGAAAATTTGAAGTAATATATCACCTTAGTCAGTGAATGTATTAGAGAGGCTTTGGGACTAGCAGTCTGACTCAGTAATATCACTAGAGAGGTTCTGGGGGTGCAGACCGCTCTCAGATGCTGCTGAGGAGTGACACCAAAAATGACAGTGGTCAGGTGCTGAACTATAACACTACATGAAGCACTCCACTTCTGTTACAGTGTAGGATCCAGCACTGCATACAGATAAACTCTTAGGCAGCCCATCGTCTTATGGCCTTCCGGAGTGAGAAAAATTGGGGTTGGGCCATGTGACCACACCCTCTTCTGTGCTCTGAAGCTACACCTTTCCTACGAGGCCATGCCTCTTTAGCCACATTGTTGTCACAAAGGAAAGTGGCCTGTGGCCTTATCAGAGATCACCAATAGAAAATATGTCTGGCAGTGGCGATAGCATTTCTTAGTAATAACTCTAATAACTCTAATTCAATTAAATTTTTATTATGTTATTAGAAGTGGTGGTACAACTAGGTGCACTTCTAGGTTGTACAGTTGAAGGAACATACAGTATTTATTTATTAACAGTTTCTTATATAGCGCTGCATATTCCGTTGCGCTTTACAAAGGGGACAGTGATACAACAAAACAGGGTATTTACAGACAGTCAAAACAGGGCCCTGCTCGCAAGCTTACAATCTATAGGGAAATAGGCATTGATACATAAGGATAGATACTGTATTCTTTATTGCATCGATTCCACCAGAATGCAAGGTTCTATGACTGGTTCTGGAATTTGATAAGCTTGCCTGAAGAGATTAGTTTTTAGGGAACGCTTATAGGTTTGGAGACTGGAGGAGAGTCTTATTGTGCTTGGGAGGGCATTCCACAGAGTGGGTGCAGCCTGTAGAAAGTCCTGCAGTCGGGAATGGGAGTGAGTAATGAGTGTGGATGAGAGACGCAGATCTTGGGAGGAGCGTAGAGGTCGTGTTGGATGATATTTTGAGATAAGAGAAGATATGTATGTTGGTGTAGTTTGGTTTATGGCTTTGTGTGTAAGTAAAAGAATTTTGTATTGAATACGGTAGAATACAGGTAACCAATGAAGTGACTGACAGAGTAGCTTTGCAGACGATGAACGTCTGGCTAGGAAGATTAGCCTTGCAGCTGCATTCATAATGGACTGTAGTGGTGAGAGTCTGTATTGGGGAAGGCCAATAAGGAGACTATTGCAATAATCAATGCGTGAGATGATGAGAGCATGGATTAGAGTTTTTGCAGTGTCTTGTGTAAGGTAAGGGCGAATTTTAAATATGTTTTTTTAGGTGCATGTGGCATGATTTAGAGACAGATTGAATGTGGGGTACAAAGGAAAGTTCTGAGTCAAGGATAACACCTAGGTAGCGAGCTTGATAGGTAGGAGTGATTGTCATCTTCTCAACAGTGATAGAGATATCAGGTTGGTAACTACTATTTATTGGCGGAAATATCATTTATTCTGTTTTTGAGATATTAAGTTTGAGGTGGCGAGAT
The DNA here is from genome assembly GCF_055691185.1 of Crinia signifera. Taxonomy (NCBI): domain Eukaryota; kingdom Metazoa; phylum Chordata; class Amphibia; order Anura; family Myobatrachidae; genus Crinia; species Crinia signifera. The sequence continues at coordinate 240,022,511 of NC_139219.1, read as the reverse complement.
GACATCCAGGATGAAACAGCAGAAAGGCATTCAGAGACACGGCTCAATACAGATGGTAGGAGTGTACATTAAAGGGGAGCAAAACCAAGACATTTGGAGATGTCCGTCCGGATCCCTTTATTAATCATAGTATGCAGTCAGGAAATTGGTTCAGGAACCACATTAATTGGTTACTTTCTGCTTCCAGGTCACTTGGGTTTAACCCCTTTTTAAGATCTTCCCAGAATAACATGCAGATAGTGTTGTTGTCCGAATGCTACCAATGTTATTTCATTTTAAGCTAAAAAAAAGCAACATTTGTTTACCAAAATATTTAATGCCCCATCCATTTCATTTTACCACATACAGTACTTACCTACTTTATTTGTCTCCTCTCCAGGAGAAGTTGGGGGTTGGGATGTGTTACTCTGCATCCTGCTTTTTCCAAGGCTGCAAGGAATTACAACAAATATCTGGACTATGCTGCAGATCCGGGAGGGCAATATGTTTTACCATGTAGGTATATTAGAAACTGTCCAGTGTTTTTGCTTTAAATTTAGAAACCTTTTAATAATTAGGGGTCAATCCTATTAACTACGAAGGGTGCAATGTGCTGTTGCCACATTGTTTTGATGCCAGCAAAGACACCACCTCACACCTTAAATGGGCTGCACAAATTTGCATTTGGGTCGATGCAAAGAGTTCTCCGCTCCCGTGATAATTGGATTGACCCCTAAAACATGCCAGAAGTAGCAATGGCAGGATCATACATATGTAAACCACACAAAAGCTTCTCAGCAAAGCATCTTGAACAGTCACTACATTTGCAATGACCCCAGTAACTGGAAAGCACAAGGTTGTCTTCATATTATCCTTTGAGATTTATATGACAATGTACAAAATCTGTCTGGAATGAAAGTATTTTCTGTCCCATCATCCAAGGTTTAACACTGAGCCATACACAGTTTCAGGGAATGGAGATTAGTAGACACTTGTGCTCTGTGAGCTTAGGAAGTTGAATATCCAGTGTTCAATGAGAAAGCAGGATTATTGCATTCCGCAACACTTGTTTATATTTCAAGCAACAGAGCGTGGTCCTTTTACATTTGTATTTTTCTTCCCTAATGCTACCCTGGCTGTTGTATCGCCAGCATAAAAGATTTATTTAAAAAACATACTACTTCTGACATTTTAACCTCCAGTGCACATGATGTTAATTGCATCTCAGTGATATTTGGAACATAAGGGGTTATTACTGTAAATTCATAGTACACATGCACAAGGCCATCCTGCCATAAAATACTGCTACTTTTTTTATCAATGGCCATATGCAAATTGATTAATTGCCGGCATCTAGGGGTGTTAACTGTCCGTTTTCTGGGAGTGTCAGGGAAAATGCACGTGTGCCTCGGCATTTCATTTGAAGCATATGTGAGCCGAAAAACTTAAAATAAATGAGAACCTCTGATGTTGGGAGAGCTTCATTTCTTTGTAAATCAAAAAAATAGTAACCATTGTCTTATATAGGGCCTGATTCCGAGGCAGGAGCAGTTTGCATCTTTTGACACTGCCACTGCGACACCTCTATGCCAATACTGTAGTTGACAGACATCCAACTGAGATGCCAACGGGCTGCAGGACTTATTTGTTGTTGTGCATAGCAAAACAAACCATTGCACAGGCCCTATGTATGTGCTGAATTTGCACTGTAAATGGGCACCTGTGTCAGTACAACTGCGTCCTCATGCAGTCGCTGACCACGACACACCAACATCTGTATAACCCCTGTTATTGCCAAGGAATGAATGCATCTGCCTGCAATATTGCCCTATTGTCACATGTGCAGTAATCATTGGGACACATGTGCAGTGAAACACAAACTCAGCAGCTTGAATCAGACACATTGGGGGACATTTACTAAGATGTGCATTCTACTTCATATGTGATGTTGCCATGGGCAAACAATCAGATCCTATCTACTATCTTCTAGAGCAGTGGTGGGCAATAAGTGGCCTTCCAGCTGTTGATGAACTACACATCCCAGCATGCCTTACGTTTGGTATTTGGCCATGCTTCAACTGATGCAAGGCATGCTGGGATGTGTAGTTCATCAACATCTGGAGGGCAGCTTATTGCCCACCTCTGTTCTAGAGGGTGCTAAATAAATAAGTATATTCTGTTTGGTAATTTATATGTTCAGATTTATTCAATATGCTCTTTTGCTAATCATTACTGAATTATGTCTTCAGAACGTTTTTGATATATATATATATATATATATATATATATATATATATATATATATATATATAGCAACAGCGTAGAGGTGGCACTCGGTTAGTCGGAAATGAATTACGGACCCCCTTGTTACAAAAGTATTTTGGTCCTGAGGAAGAAGCGTCTAATTAAAGGCTTCGAAACGTTGACCTAACAAGGGGGTCCGTGATTCATTTCTGACTAACCGATTGCCACCTCTACGCTGTTGCTATTGTTGCCTGCTTCTAGTGGGTTGTGGCGAGCACCGGATATCTACTATGTGAGAGGAGTGCTACTCCAGATTGGACTATATATATATATATATATATATATATATATATTTGTTTTGTGACTGAGTTTGTGTGTGTGTGTGTGTGTGTGTGCATATGTGTGTGTCGGGGGCTAGAGATGGTTGGGCTAGAGATGGTTGCGATGATGATGTTGGATGTACTGGAGTTGTTTGGCAACTACACGAGTCGCAGCCACACAATGTATAAACAGTCTCCAAAATGTAGCTGTGTGCACCTCTGAATCTGGCTGTTTGTACTTTCCTCCATCCTGTCTTCCATGTACATGGAAGTTAGGTCGACACACCTACTGTATGGTCGACATGCATTGGGTCGACATGGGCTTAGGTCATGTTTTGGATTTTGGGACGTATCTCCAGCCATGTTTTAGGTCTGGATCTGTTTGAAAACACCACCCTTTTCGTGTTTCGCGTTTTGGATCTGTAGGTTTTTTTTTAAAACCACTTTTTTTTTTTTTGCTCCTACGCTATTTTTAACCTCATCAATATTCAATTCCATTCACTTCCAGTCTACTCTGAACACCTCACACCTCACAATGTTGTTTTCAGGGCAAAAAGTTGCACCCAGGTAGCTGGATGACTAAGTGATACAAGTCGATGGCACAAACACCTAGGAGGAGAAAAACTAGGCCCTAAAGAGCACATAATGCCCAAAAAAGTGGTGCAAGATTGAATTGTCCTTCTTCCATCCCACCCTTCCTTATGTTGCATAAATAGGACATGCACACTGTCTTTAACAAACCAATCATTTTCAACGACAAGGTCTGCAATACAACTGTGGCTTAAATGATTGTTTTGTTTGGGCCCCCACAAAAAAGTAGCAATTCATCTCTCTTCCTGTACAAACCAGCTCTACAGAGGCAAGATGTCGTCCTCATCCTCTGATCCCTTCAGTGTGTACTTCCTCATCCTCACAGATTATCAATTCGTCCAAGATGGTGAACATCATCTTAACAACAACCTCCATTGTTGCTCGGTGACCAGGTGACCAGGTTCCTGCATGCACTAAAAACTCTTTTGGAGTACACACTGGAGAAGGGACAACTCAGGTAAAATAGAGCCAGTTTGCACAGGGGCTTCCAAATTGCCTCTTTTGCCTGCCAGTACAGGTAAGAACTGTATGACATGCCTACTTGGATGCCGTCACCAAAATAAATCTCCACCATTTTTTTCAATCTTGATAGCATCATATACAGCGACAGTAAACTTGTCTGCAATTGTTGGCAGGTCCTCCAGTCCATACCAGATGTCCAAACTCGCTCCTGCCTACCCTGCATCAATGCCAGCAGGTTGGGTAGAAAATCTTAGTTGTAGGTGTGGGAGAAAATTAAGGCGGAGCCATGTCATGTAAACCAGTCACGCCGAAGCGTGTGAGCAGCGCTAAGAAAGGGTGCCATGTCATGGTCTGCTTCAGATGATCAGCAGGTCTTGCACCACTGTGGACTTGCGTCCGATGGAAACAGAGACCTAACATACACTTTAAGCCAGGCATGTCCAACGTTGGCCCTCCAGATGTTTTGAAACTACACATCCGAGCATGCTTTGCAATAGTTTTAGCATTCTCTAATAGCAACACTGTGGCAAAGCATGCTGGGATGTGTAGTTTCAAAACATCTGGAGGGCCAACGTTGGACATGCCTGCTTTAAACCAAGGTGGCCAAAATGTATTCCTCTGACTTTAATAGACTGACCACCCTCATATCCTGGCAAAGCGAATGAAGAGCTTCTTCCACAAGACCTAAATGCTTTGTAGAATCGCTACGCTTTAGCTCCTCCTTCACTTTCTCCAGCTGCTTCTGCAAAAGCATGATCAGAGGAGTGAAAAGTCAGGAGAGGTTGTCACTCACAATGGACCCTCATCTTATTTGAGGGAGGTGGACCCCCTGATGTATTACACAATAAATTATTTAAAGTCAAGAGTTGGTAATGCGGGGGTGTGCTACCACTAGAGAAAAAATTATGATAGGAAAAACGAAGTAGAAAAAGGTTGTCGATTATGTGGTTAACCTATTAGGTCCCATAAAATGTAAGCTTTATTGGAATAATTTTAAAAGTTGCAAAATATAAAACACACACAAAAAAGAATAAGAGAAAAAAAGTAGGAATATGGGGCGTTAAAATAAGGTGGCTTGCTGGCAAAGCACTGTGGGATGATAGTGTGTCAATATCACTTATTTATTAACTTTGAATGGGCACTATACAGTATGTAATATACTCCTAAATGGATTTTATTTTTCAAATATTCTAGGTGCCGTTCAAGATTTTAAGGTGGCAATAGTCATAATAAAGTTGTCACAGTAGTTTGCTATGAATCAATATGTCTCTGTCAGGGAGTCTTAATATCGGTTTAGTGTTGACTTGTAATACTACTGTATATATTGCTGTTGATACACACAGCCAAGTCTGCCACTAATACAGTACTTCAGTGAGGTGATATGCACACTTTTAGTGACGTGTTTAAATCCAGTTTTGTTGACCAGGGAAAGCTACGCATTCAGCTGAGAATTTTTAGACACTTGATGCATGAAAGACTAGAGTCACAGTATTGTATCCAGGCTCAGTGCAACTTTGTACCTCATGCAGTAGTTGCTGGCCAGGAGAGCAGATAGTATAACTGTCAACAAGGATTATGTTATATAGCAGGGCTGGGCAACACCGGCCCTCCAGATGTTGATGAACTACACATCCCAGCATGCCTTGCATCAGTTTCAGCATGGCCACATAGCAAAACTAATTCAAAGCATCCTGGGATGTGTAGTTCACTAACATCTGGAGGGCCGGTGTTGCCCAGCCCTGTTTTATAGGGATGCAGTCAATATCCCGGCGGTCGAAATACAGACGCCAGAAACCTGACCTCCGCAATGCTGGCACTATGTCCCTCTATAGATGTCACAAAGGGAGAATAAAATAGTGTGGCAAGCATAGCGAGGCACCGGGCCTACTTCGTGGCGAGCGCAGCGAGCCGGCGGGGGGGTGGGCTCCCCTTGTCGGCATTATATATATATATATTGTCAGAAATTTAGACTAACAGTCAACAATTTATTCCGTTTCAGCACAAAGCTGTTGACATATGTGTTTCGACAGTGATTACTTTCCCAGGTGTTTGTATTTTCTAGATATAGTACTTCAGCATGCCCTTGTTGACATATATGTGTCGACAATAGTCGTGTCATATATTACACCTGTTTTTAATAAAAGGCAGATTGCTAGTGTATTAATACATACAGTACGTTTGATGATCACAAGTAGTTCCAGGGCTGCGGTTCAGGCTCTTTCAAGTAAAGTCCTATAAGGTGATATCAATAAGGTGATTCAGTAATTATCCTAGATTGGTGTTTGTATACCAAAGCAGATCTCACACTTATTCACGAATATCCTAATAGGACATTTACACTTGTCGACATATATGTGTCGATAATAGTTGTGTCATATATTACAATGGTTTTTAATAAATGGCTGATTGGTAATGCCCTAATACATATGTGTGATGATAACAAGTAGTACCTGTGCTGCGGTTCAGGCTCGATCAAGTAAAGTCCTATATAAGGTGGTATCAGTAAGGTGATTCAGTAATTGACTTAACTGGGTGTTTGTATACCGAAGCAAATATCACACTTTCCCCTTGAATAAAGTCTTATGGGGAGAAACCACCTTTATAATTATAGGACTATATTTTTATTCACAGATATCCTAATAGTACATTTACACTTGTCGACATATATGTGTCAACAATAGTTGTGTCATATTACACCTGTTTTTAATAGATAACAGATTGGTAGAGTTTTAATACATATGTGTGATGATCACAGGTAGTTCCAGAGCTGTGGTTCCGGCTCTTTCAAGTAAAGTCCTATATAAGAAGGCATCAGTAAGGTAATAAAAGGTATGTGTGCTCAATGATCTTCTAAATGCAAGGGATAGAGGAGACTGTTCAATCCTAATCCTTCTGGATCTCTCTGCAGCATTTGACACCATTGACCATGGGATTCTAATTGAGCGCCTGAAGAATTTCTGTGGTTTGGGTGGCACAGTCCATAACTGGTTCAAATAATTTCTCGCTGGCATGTCACAGAGAGTTTTATCAGGAGTATACTCTATGCCACCAGTGCCATTGTCTTGTGATGTCCTACAGGGTTCTATACTATCTCTTATGCTTTTTGCAGTATACATGCTTCCACTGGGTGACATAATCAGACATCATGGCCTGGTCTACCACTGCTATGCAGATAATACACAACTGTACCTGTCCTTTGCTCCAGGCACTGATAACACAATAAAAACCTTAAATTGCTGCCTAGCTGAGCTCCAGGAGTGGATTAGTGCCAGTTGGCTGAGACTCAACCCAGATAAAACAGAAGTCCTGAAGATAAATCACAGGACAAGACGGCAGCATAGCCAACTGACCGGTCTTACGCTGGGGGGGCACAGCACTAAAAAACTCTGATCATGTGTGGATTCTTGGTTTTGTCCTGGATAATGGCCTGACACTTAACATCAGGTGTCAGCCACAATCAAATCCTCATTCTATCATCTAAGGAATATAGCCAGAATCAAGCACTTAATTCCCTCAGAAGACCTGCCTAAAGTCATACATGCATTTATGTCACTGGGTCTCCCATCAAAAGAATTGCACCGCTTGCAGCTGGTACAGACTATTTTGGTCGTAACACTGATAGCTGGCATACACTTCGCACAAGCTTTCTCAAGGCCAACCTGACTGATTGTCCAGAAGTCTCTGAAATACCCTGGGGTGGGTATGTGTAGCCAATCAGAGTGCTCACTTCCTATGGCGTGTGATGATCTCTGTCTGGTCTGACTAGCAAGGGAGTGGTGATAACATGGATTTAAGAACCATCCTTAACACCTTTCTTATCAATAAACTACAGGTGATAGCAATCATACATTATCAGGGAAATCCAGGAACAGAGCATTTTCTCCCTCATGGAAAGGGTCTGGTAGGCAAATATCATACCTCCCAACATGACCCTCTCCAGGAGGGACAAAATGCTCTATTTCTGGACTTTCCTCTTAAATTATCTTTGCCATCACCTGTTTTAAACAGGTTAATTGAGAAGAAAGGCTTTTCAACAGAGGTAATGGTAATCATAAATTAAGAGTGAATTCCAGAAACAGAGCATTGTGTCCCTCCTGGGGAGGGTCATGTTAGGAGGTATGAAGTATGATAAACATAGATCAGGGTTGCCTACCTGGCCCTCTCCTTCAGGGAGAAAATGTGCTCTGTCCCTGGACTTCCCTGGTAATGTATGATTGCCATCACCTATGGTGAAACACATTTCTTATCAATTACCTAGCTCCCCACAGGTGATGGCAATCATACATTAGCAGGGAAGTCCAGGAACAGAGCATTTTCTCCCTGAAGGAGAGGGTCAGGTAGGTAACCTTGACATAGATATAGATAGATATTTCTTTAAGGAACTGAAAATAGAAACACTTCATTAGATAGTTACCAAAATAATGGAGTGGGTATAGACTTATGGCATCTGGTCATTTGTACACAACATGACTTTGCTGTGGGCATGTTGTTGGCTTGTTAATGGAATTGTGGAGAGATTAGCATTTGCAGGGAATTGTGCAACTTTTATCAGATCTCCTGCATTAATGAAAAAACTAAATCCCAGGATTCCACTGTCCCTTATGTGAATAAAAGTGCGTGTGTGTGACACTGTCAGAAATTAATGGAGAAGGAAAAAGGTATGGGGAGGGGGTTCGTGCACAAGCTGCAATATGTATTGATACAGAAATCCACTATAAAGGTCATTATAAACCAAAAGGTAAAGAGAATGATAACTCAAGTGCAGGTGCTCCCCAGAGAGTAATAAAATATAAGTTTGAAGAGAGAGAAATAACTCTCTCTTTGTGGGGGCACTCTTATTTAAGAATAAGAGTGCCCCCACAAAGAGAGTACTTTCTCTTTCTCCAAACTGTCAGAAATGTACATAGCTCACCCTGTAAAACAGCATGCTTCAGATTTGCTTTGCTCTACAACTGGCAGTGGAGACAGGACCAGCAGAGGGTCCAAGCACTGGCAGACATCAGCAAGCAGTGGTGACTCTCAATCAGTCCTCTTCCACATTAAGGCTTGTTAAGGCTGCACTGCATGAGAGAGGGTCCACTTCATCCTCCAAGATGTGAGTCATCTCAGCCAGGTCTCTGCTTAGATGGTAAATCTAATAGCCACCCAGTCGCTGAGAAAGCAGATGCCAGACTTAATTGTAAATGATTAAGGGGTGACCTGGCAAGTGACTTTACATAATGACCCTTGGTGTCATCATTACAGTCATAGAGCACAGATGTAGGAGGTCCAAGGTCAGTGTCTTGGCTGACAGAAATAATACTCAACGCTGGTGAAGGTAATCTTAGGCTTAATCCCCAAAATCCTAGGATTGGAAACACCAATCCTGGGATTCAAAGCTCAGCATTGACCTGCAGAATCCCAGGAACCTGTCCATCCCAATCCCAGGATTGGCTTTCCTAATTCCTAGCCTCTGTAACAAAAGCACATGCTCATTGTACCACCATACAGATCTTCCTGACTACATAGTTTTAAATACAGGTGCAGGTTGTGTGATGTGAATGTCAACACTTTAGGGGCCGATTCAGGATTATTCGGTGCGATCCGAATTCGACCCCAGTCTCGATGGTCTCTGTGCATGTACAAACCCCAGCACCAAACGGCTTCGGCAATTTACATACTTGCTGCACCGTTCACTGTGGGGAGAGAGGGGTGGGCAAGGTGAGGCTGCAGGGGAATGCCCAGTATTTTATAGGCGTCCTCATGAAAATGCTGGACGTTCCCCTAAGAATGCCAGTGGGCTGATGCCTGACGTGGGCGGGCGGCTGACATCACTGGATGTCAGCATCCGCCCCTTCTTCAGTGGACTCCATCGGAAAAAAAAGTCAGTTTAGACTGACTTTTATTTCCAAAGGGGAGAGAAATCATTCGATGGTCAGCAAAATCATTCGATGGCGACTGGCGAGGGGACATGTTCGCATACATCTGCTCGCAGGGATTTGGCCGTGGGGGAGCGAGCATTTGGCCAGTCAGCGGGAGGCATTTAAGGGCTTGCTAAGCAGCAAACGCTCATTGCCTAGTGAGCCTTGCGTAATCAAGCCATTAATGTATAGTGAAAACAGATGTCCCTGTGCAATGTTAAATAGTGCCCAAAGTATACTGAATTCTGACTTTATTCTCCAGGACTAGGAACTTCATAATGTTTTCATCAAAATTGGGGAGTCTGTCTGAATGTTTAAATTAGATACAATGCTACAGTATATCATCTTCTGCATTGTGTTACAGAATGATCAATGCTGCTTCATTGCTCAGTTCAAGAAACATTGATTATTATTTGTTTTCCGCAGAGAGTATATAGATGAAGAGGTTGCAGCTGTGGCAGTGAAAAAGTCAACAAAGATTGAAGGCCATGAATGAATTGAATCGAGGTAATCTTTTTATAGCTCATGAAACTGGAACGGAATTCGGTAAAAAATAGCTTCCCTTTCTTTTGCCTGCTACCAGATTGCTGCTTATTTGCTGTCTAGGTGCAGCTGAAAGAACAGGAATCCAAGACTCCTGTAGCTCTTAGAATTCACCAAATGTTTACCAAGTGGCTGGATGACTTGACAGTAGTACTGCAGGCCATACTGGTTTGAATACAGCATTCCAATGTGGATAGGATCTTGAGGTCATTGACTCACATAGCATGGCTAGGTGAACTCTTTGGACAAATATTCTACAGTGCTGTCCCACCATGCTGTCCTATGACTGTGTACAACACATTTTATATCATGGTCAATTGTTCCTCTAACCCTCTCCAACATACTTCCTCCTAGTATATGTATAAAATGCTGACTGCAATTACTAGACTGAGACTAGATGGTTAATTAGCATGAGAAATAGACGTTTATCTGAAAAAAAACAAGCAGCTTTAAATAAACAAGTGATCACTTTTAAGTATAATAGCTCCTATAGTGGCATACCTCCTATGACAAGGAGGGGGAACCTTTGACTCTCCAGCTGTTGTTGAACTACACATCCCAGCATGCCCTGCTACAGTTTTGCTATTTGGCCATGTTAAAACTTTTGCAGCACATCCTAGGGAGTGTAGTTGAAAGTTGAAACACAGCTGGAGGGACAAAGGTTCATATGGCATTCCCTGCTCTATGACATGCAATTCTTTTGGTTTACCAATTTCTGAACAGGTGTACAAAGATTGGTTGTGATTATTATATTAATAATAATAATAATAATAATAATAATAATAATAATAATACAGTAATTGTATAATAATACAAATAATATTATTATTAATAAATAATAATAATAATAATAATAATAATAATAATAATAATAATAATAATAATAATTATTATTATTATTATTATTATTATTATTATTATTATTATTATTATTATTATTATTATTATATATACTAGCACTTGTTAATCTGGAAACACCAGCATACCCAAATTGTTTATGGTTGCCTATACTGGGAGGAAACACTTTAACATTTTTCATATGACCACTTTCTATGGATGTTTTTCAGGCTTTCTATAACAACAAAAACAAACTGTTCAACCCTGTGCTGCTATTTCCCAATAGGGCAGTTATACGGAGTGACCCATTCAGCCTGTTATAGCCTATCAAACTGCATCAATTACAATGTGCTAAGACCACTTTTTCTTCAATATGTTTTTACTGAAGCACCAAATACAACAAAGACAAATTAAAAAGATACAATCGAATTGGCATTTGACATAGGTTATGTAGAGTACAGGGGATATTGTCTTATAGTTAAATGTATGTTATACACATATTTATACTTATTCAGGATAAATTAACAATATCAAGTGTGCAAGAGTTTCAACCAAATATTAATGACAATAAAGTTAATTATATCAGAAATAAGAATGAAGAAAAGAAAAATTGTGGCCCTCTTCACCCCTTCCCACTCTCCATCCGACCTCCATTCAATTGAGGACAGTATGTGTATGTATTAACATTAATGTTAAAGGTGGATCCCCCACCTAATAATGGCAATAGATACAGTACCATGACGTATGTTTGAGACCCGAGTGGATTTGTTTTCTCATATTTAATGACGGGGTTGTAATATAAGTTTCCCACATAATAAAAAACTTTTCCACCTTCTTTTAAGGCCACTTTTTTTAAACAAATGATTTAATATTTTTTGAAATATCTACATAACAATCTAATATATCATCATCAAGTTGGCACATCATACATTTAATATTATAGAACACTTCACATGTATCCTCATGCAGGAGATGTATTTAATATAATATGCTGAAGCTTGCCTGGAGCTTCAGTTAAACTGTCTACAGTAAAATAATATTATGACTAAAGAAAACTGCAATAAGCATCATATTATTTGACACTTCCCATTAGTGTAAAGTCAGCACATATAAAAAATGGGAAATCTTTCAAAATAAATTAGTACATTTACTTTATTAAATACTGAAGCTGTGTTACAAACATTAAAAACCCTGAATAATATTTTCCAAAACAGACAATGCAGACAAATCTATTTAAATAGAAATATATTTAGGCTTTGTAAAGAATACATACAATTTGTTATATATATATATATATATATATATATATATATATATATATATATATATATATATATATATATATAGCACAATATATTCAATAAATGCATACATCATCATCATCATTTATTTGTAAGGCGCCACAGAGTCCGCAGTGCCGGGCAGACAGCATTTAAAAACATTTACCTAATAAATAACAAGAGCATCAAACAGAGCAAGTGCTTCAGAACATATTAAAATCACATAAATCCAACATGATCATAAAAACGAAAGAGGTACACAATGAGGAGACAGGGGAGTAGCAGACATGAGACATGAGAAGGAAATGTTTTACAATTAGTCTGATCAGGTAATTTCCATAAAACAATAATGATATAAATATATCCAGTGATATCCAGTAGCTGGCACAGATAGTGGAAGGCCTTAGTGAAGAAATTATAAGTACCTTACCCTAACTCATCAATCCTCTATATTCGGATATCCCTGTTCTAAATCCAGTGTTGTATTATTCTAGAATGGATTAAATAATATAAAAACATGAAATGCACTCTCACATATTATTCCAGCCTATGCCACATGGTGCCAAAATATTAAACTCTCTCAACTAGTCAGGCAAGGATTCGTGGGGAATTTGGAATCCCCACAATAAAGTGGTCCACCCTCCCAAGTTTACCCCAGGCTTGGGCTGACATATGCAGCTATCCCCCTCACCCCTAAAAATAGAATTAAATATTCTTCAATATGGTGGGACTACAGGTGCTGGCAAGCGTGTCCAACATTTTGACACTTATAGACCAACAAGTGTCTGCTGGCTGATTGGAAATATCTTCTAATGGCGCTTCTAATATACACCTCTTCTCTGTAGATGGTGATCCTCTTCTCCGTTTTATTTAAAAGAGAGAGATAAAGATGTATAAATACCACACCTCCTCTTTAGAGGACAGGGATCCTCTGCTCTGCCTTAGTATAAATCACAGGTTTACCCAAATGGACATCAGGTCATGCAGTCCAAAAAGATGGGCTTCGCAGATGTGTGTGGTCCCAAAAAACAATGAGAGTATAATATGGTGTAATACCATTTAATAAAATCACAATAAAATCACAATCAAAGCACAATAACATTTAACATTTAAATAACATTAAAAAAAAAACCAAATAGGTAGGACATGGAGTAAAATGGCCCATTACCATAGATGGTGGAGATCCAGAGTAAACTTAGTTCTGAAGTGCGCACAATGACAATGAGTCCCGGGAATCACGGTCAAACGGAAACAACAGGTAACAGGTCCAGATATCACCAGGTCCTCCAAATGTAAAAGGTAGTCCACATGTATTCTATTGCTGTCTGGTGTTAGGCTCACCACATGTGGAAGTATCTACCAATAGGCGGCTTGGTGCATTCGTGCAAGAGATTTTCATTAAATTTAAGGTGTCTGCTGGCACCTGTACCCACAGTGTAAAATAAAATGAAAAGACACACAGAGTATTCAATCTTGCTGTGACCTGTAGTCCCACTGTAACAAACAATATTTCACTCTAACCTCATACCCAGTCTTCAGCCCAGACTTTGTTATACTCTGTCCCCAGTTCCAGCTGACTAGTTGAGGGAGTTTAATGTTTTGGCCAAGGGACCCTATATAGCATGTCCCCTATAAATGGCCTTATCCAACCTTACCCACACTGGATGAGCCGGGTGCCAGTTCATGGAATTATGGGGGAGGCCCACACAGTTTTTTCTTGTATATCGGGGACCAGAACTGGCTCATTGAGATGTGTGTTGGTCATACTTTGGTGGCAGGACCAAACACATTTATTTTGTGAATTTTTAAGCATATGGTTATACATTTAGTTATACAGTAACACACTGATTTGTGCAGGCTTCTGCAGAACACACAGCTCACCTGCGGTCTATTTGAGACTTCTATTTTGTTCTGGGTTTGCTTTATGTTATAAAACTTAATTCTTGGTGTATTCTTGTCTATGAAAAAATCTTTTAATTTAGTTTTGTGGTCTACTGACTTCTTTTTGTGTGTTTGGCTATTTCTATTTGGATTGAGTTTTAACAATCATGTTTGGCTTTAGTAAACTTCTGAGTATCAAAAAGATGCTAAAGTCGCTAGAGAATGCTACTGTGCCTTGACCAAACCTTTTCAGAAGAGAAATGGGGTGAAATGTAATAGGGTGAGAGAATCAGAAAGTGAGAGATTTGGTAAGAAATCTCCAGTTTTTTAAAGCGGCAATCATTTATACTGAAAAATCAAACTTGTTTTGCAGTGCAACTGATTGCTGCTTTCACAAAACTGGAGATTTCTTACCAAATCTCACACTTTCTGATTCTCTCACTCTTGCATGCAAGGGTTTTTTTTCCCTCTCTTAAATAAACTTCAGTCTAGACTGACTTTCAATGGAGATGGCCAAATTCAGGGTGGGAGCTGATGTCATGATGCCTCGAGCAGGCATTGACCCACCTGTGATCACAGGGTAACGCCTAGTGTTTTAATGGGGGGGGGGGGTGACAAAAAAATGCTGGGTGTTCCCTTGCCCCAGTCCCCTTTCCGCCCTCTCCTCTGACATTGCAAACACCTTAGTGAGTGTGATACTCGCCGAAAGCTTTTGTGCATGGGGTTTGCACATGTGCATATATTCACGCACAAACGCGGCCCTATCTGATCAGCTCTGAATCAGGCCCATTGTGCAATAATTAAGTACTTTTTTTATTTAAAAAAAGTATAACACCATACCACTTGACTGATGAAAACATAAGGTCTTTCAACAGGGATCATTTTTATAGTCATAGGAAAATGAAGTGCATCTCAAAATAGCAGTCTACAGTCAAAAAAAAAATCTGTAACATAAAATGTCAATGGCTGTAATCCACATTCATTTCTCTATATTCAGTTCAAGTTTTATGTTAGAAGTATCAGGGGAATAGTAAGTGTTTAGGAAAGTGAGTGGTCCATAAAATCAGAGGCAGCCAAAGGGCCATGCAAAATGAGACAAGAGCAGTGTCTTTGGGATTTAGCAAGGTGGAGGTCGTGTAATACTCTGCTGATTGCTGTTAGAGCTTACTAAGAAGGGTGAAATCCTCCTTGGCGAATGTCTCAAGACAATCCATAGACTGAAAATTCCAGCATAAAGTAAAATACAGATTGTTCTTGCAATATAACAGAGGCCAGAGTGAAAACCAAGGTGATAGATGGTTTAGAAATGTCATGGATAGTGCTCTGTAGAAGGTGCTTTAGACAGCAAATATACACCATTTTGTGCTATTACTGTTAGAAGCAGGCATTTACAATATTCTAGCCACAAAATGAATGTGTCTATTTCCCAAAATGTATACTTTGTGTGTGAATGCTGCTGTGATTTATGATATTACCAACAGATAATGAGCACCATGCTACAACATTGGTCATTATTATGTTTTAATGTCATCCAAGCAACACATTCTTTGCAAATGTTATGGTGTAATAATGTAGCACACTATTGAAAATCATGGCGACCTACCAACAACACCAATGTATAATTATTTATTGTGAATATCAATTCCATTATGGGATATTTGCCAATGCGCTTAATTAGAGATAAACAAAGGTAATGGAAGACTGTACACCTCTTCTATACAATTCTACAGCAAGTATGTAATTTTTTATTTGCACTTTTGTATGTGTGTCCCTGTACATGTGTTCCCCTTCTCCTCTATTTGGCAGCGGAGAGGGGGGGTACTAGTTACCATGGTCTAATGGTGGGGCCACACAAGGGTCCTGGTCTGTGGCACTTCCCCCCTCCACCTCAGGCGGCAATAGCAGCAGCAGCATGCTGAGCTCTCAGTATGACAATGTTGTAGTGTGCTGGGGATCCAGCTACTGCTGAGCCTCTGCTCTTTGCTGTGCAGGTAAAGGGCGAGTTATCACACTGATAGCACTCACCCCTTTTATTGCCCTGGATGAAGGGCTCAAATCATCCCCCTGCCCTCTGACTATATACAGAAGGTTTGCACTCTATTGTACCCATTGGGGCGTGGTTATGCCTCTCGCGATTAGGTCACATCCCCAAAATTTTACCGGGGCCTCTCGGTAGAACTTCTCCTCTATACAGATGCTCAAATTTATTTCAATGTGGGTCTCATCTCAAGTCAGTGTATTGGATTGGATGTAGAGACCAATGTTCTAGAACTTTAAATAGACAAAAAGAAGAGGAGAAAAACTAAAGCAAGGTAGGTTAAACCATAATGACTAGTTGGATTGTTACAGCAAAATTTGTAGTCATTGCCATTTGATCCTCAAGCTAATGTAAAAATCTACATAAGTATAATAAGTATAATTGAATGATGTTTATGTGTGTGTGTGTGTGTGTGTGTGTGTCTGTGTATGGATGTTTCACAGTAACTCTTGAAAGCACACTGTGCACATTTCTGTATCATCTAAGGGCCTAATTCTGGTTGACTTGCAAAGGAGCGGTATTTCACTGCTTTGTGAGCCAAATGACACTGCTTACCCGGCATGCGAATGCCGACCCTGTGCTGTAGGTCGAATGTCCCTGCAGGCCTGCGATTCAATGTTTTGCACAATCATCCATTCGCAGGCTTTCATGCGGGCCCAAAATCAGTCAATGGCAGCCAACCATCAAATGATTCCTGAAGCTCTGGCTAAGCTAAGTCACATTCTGGTGCCTTAGTTTTGTGGCACCCTGCTTTGAGAACAGGGTGGACATCTGACATCCAGTGAAGCCAGCTGCCCTGTTTGCATGGGGACGCCCAGTGTTTTTGTGCATATGCCCATGAATTGTTGCCCACCTCCTGCACGGGAAGGGTAGGTGGATAGTTTGAGACTTGCACTGGCTGCTGCAGCAGCTTCTACCATGCTGTGGTTGGGAAAGGAAGGTGAATAGTTGGAGACTTGCCCTGGCTGCTGCAACAGCTTCTGCCCTGCTGTGGTTGGGATGGGAAGGTGGATTGTTAGAGACCTGCTCTTTGGTGCTGCAGCAGCTTCTCCCCCGCTCTGGTTGGGAAGGGAATTTGGATAGTTGGAGACTTGCTCTTGCTGCTGCAGCAGCTTCTTCCCTGCAGTCGTTGGGATGGGATGGTGGATTGTGAGATAACTGCTCTGGCTTCTGCAGCAGCTTCTGCCCTGCTGTGGTGTGGAAGGTTAATAGTTGGAGTTTAGCTGTGCCTGCTGCATCAGCTTCTGCTCTACTGTGGTTGTGTAGGGTAGGTTGATAGTTGGAGACCTGCTCTGGCTGCTGTAGCAGCTTTAAGCCCTGTTGTGGTTAGGAAGGGTAGGTGGAACAAGAATTACATAAGCATAGACTTTTGCCAGTCCATCAGATGGGTCTCAAGACTTGTAACTGAATAACTTAAAACAATTAATTTGTAATACTCTATATGTACTACAAAATTGATCATTAAGCTCAAATGGAAGAAAAAATATATAATTTACTTTAATCTTTAGTTTATCTGCAAGATGTGAATTTAGTGATATTCAATCCCAAACTGAAATGGCCCCAAATCTTGACAATACATTGAACATACAATTGTATATATTACCTTTGAACCAGAAAACTTTTATTGAATTATGAACTAATTCAAATAATTTAAGATTTTCTGCTATGCAAAACCTTAAATGGGCCTTATGGTATCCTATGCCAGCCATGTTTCTTGTGTGCATAAGGTCATGCTGAGTGGGCGGGTCTGCCAGACAAGAACAGATCTGCAAAAAATATCCTTGGAATGGATCAGGAGGCTGTACTGACACAGTTGCAGTAATGCCGGGCACTTTGCTAATAGCCTGCAGGACATAGGATCCACGTTCTCCAAAGGCCACATTCAAATCCGTAGTCTTATAACCAGCATGCACAGTAGAACAGCTGGCTACTGAACCAGAAATTTGATGATACCTATTGGAGCCCCTGTTTCGTTACATGTTTTATTAATACATCTGCATGAGCCTTCGTTTCCTATAGTCTACAAGCGATATAAAAATATTATACAGTTATGGGGTCTAAAACCTGACATTATGACACATTGGGTATGAAGCAATGTTTTATTTATGCTGGTTTTTGTAGCTCATGACCAGGCAATGACTGCACACACATTTCTGGGGTATGGAAGATAGGGTCAACAGTGTCTACAGTAAATTACTTTTGAGGGGAAAGGGATGTATGGGAGTGGACCAGTGCACAGGTTGATGTATATTGTGAGTAACAGCGAGAGGTATACAGTATCCACAGTACTAAGATGAATTTACTGGGCTAGTGGTTCTAGCGTCCTTTCACTAAATAGAGGTTGTGGAGGTGCTCCCTAGAGAGTATGAATAGTATTTATGAGAAAGAAGGGACTTGATCCCCGGGGTGAAATTATAGGTATCCACTGTGTCTCTCTCCCTACTCTTTCCCTCTCTTTTCTCCCCCTTACTTTGCTCGACCCCCTTCTCCCTCTCCGGCTCCCTGTAACTGCTCTTACCCATCTGTAACTACATACTCTGGGCTGCTTGCCGCTCACCCTCAACCTATACAATTTATTGCAAGTGGGGGACAGCAGCGCAATTCAGCCCCTAAGCAACATAGTTGCACTCATTCAACTCATCTGTTTTAGGAAACACTCATCCTGAAAGATAAGGGAATGATTCACCCTGCACTGGCTTCACTCTAACCAGGGGAACCTACCCCACCCCAAGGATAGCAGTTTTCCACATTTTCCTCCCTTGTGTTATCCTCTCTCCCTGTAACCCCTAATACTAGGACTCTCTCACCCGCAATACCTCCAAAGCCCCTTGGCATCATCTGCTAAAGGAAGCCAACCAATTTGAGATATACCTGAGCACACAGAGGGGGGAGACCCCACTGAGGAAATCGGTGTACCCCCTTTTTGGTCATAGGTATCTAGAGCTGGGCAGCAGCAGTCCTTTGGGGTTAAATCAGGGAGCATAGGTCCGACTCCCCACAATACCTAGAGGGCCCATCTATTACAGATGGCAGCTGGTATGCTGGGTGGTGACGAGTAACAGATGAGGGAGACCTCACTGCGAGAACTCATCTTTCCCAGCACACTATAGGTATATAAAGTTGGTGAACTGTCACCTTTGAGGTAACATTTCTCTTTGATCTCTTCTAGCTTTCCTCTCCTTCTCTTGTCTTCTCTTTTCAATTCTATTACTTTCCCGACTTCCCCTTCTCCGCTCTTTCCAAACAACATCCTTTACTCTCTAAGGGAGAGGAGACAGTGTTTTTCCTTTACTTATAGAAACTATATTTTCGCTATCTTTTGATTGATGTGTGACTATAACCTTACTGTACAAGTTGATGTACTCTACCATTTGTATAAGTACACCATAGAGATATATATAGATTGACAAACAATAGGGACTTGGACACAGCAGTTATTCACAAAAGACAGTTTCTTTATATGACCGGTAGCGGTGTCATGACAGAATCGACACAGGCAGCCTGTATTTGAACAGTGTGTCGTCACTTTGGACACCCAGAGTAAGCAAAGCCTCTTGTGGCTGGACAGACTCAATTATTCTGTCACCTCAGCTCCAAGGAGCCATATAATTATGTATTTTTCTTCTTTCTGTGACTAAACTGATCCCTATCCTAAAACTGTCAATACCAGAGCTGAATTTGGAAGGCATTCAAATCAAGGACTGAGATCCCAGTACGAATATAATCACTGCCCTTTTAGGGGAGTGTTTCTCCCAGGGGAAACGTTTTTCTATAGGTCCCATTGATGTGAGTGCCATTGCCAATACAAGCTCATTACGTGTTTTATGTTAAATGTATCCTTTTTGGTTATGTCATTGTTTGTCTGTGTTTAGTGCTTAGTTTTAATAATATACTATTAAAGAAATTATTTTAAACCTTTTCATACACCTATGCAAAGTAAATGTTGCGCTAATTACTTCAATAATTGCTCAGTGTTTTGGGGCCCTGTTGTGTCTCCCTCCTGCCATACTTATAAATACCTTTTTGAACTGTTAAAAATTTTTTTTCATGATAAGAGTGCCCCGACAAAAAGAGAGTCTTTCCCTTCTTTCTCCTAAAATAGTGTCTACAGTAAGTCAACATGAAAAGTACAATATGCGCAAGGATGACATATATAAAAGTACAGTAAGTGGTGTCTTATTGCAGGCAGTGCACAGTAAGGACATTTTTGCATAACTGCAAACAGGTGCATACCAGCAGAGATGCGTATCCACCTGTACAGCCACATCAATTAGGGGTGCCTACGGATTGGTGGAAATATACTCTGATGAAGGTCAACTACAATACCGAACTGCTTTTTATTGGCTGATGGCAAACTCACATAAAAAGCTACAGTATGTGCTTTCTTCATTGGATGTGATTGTTTTTGTTTGCGTGTTTCAGCATTTTTTTAGTTGTATAAGAACATTTTCAGGAAACCTTATAGCAAATATGTATGTTTCTAGCAAAAGTAATGGTTAAATCATGGGTATGTGACATATGCCTAATGAAAACTGGACCCATATGCTGCTGGTGGAGACCAGTATGCATCTTGCTATGCATATGCCTCAGCATATGTGCATAAATACATTACTTTTCCCTGCATCTCGGGGATAAATTACATTACATATGCATCCAGCTCAGCATCAGTCCCATTGCTAATAAACAAATTGAATTAAGTTGAATACATAAGGTGATAGCAGATTGGGAAGGAGAAGAAAGAGGAATAAAAAGTACCGTAGGGTGATATAAGGTGGGTTATAAGGATATGTGACACGGGATGGTTTCAACGGTTTAATTACAGTGTTAAAATGATGTAAGATACATTTAGAGTACAAAGGGTTTATTTAAAAGTCAGTTTTTATCCATGTAAATTAATGTAATGTTCTCAGGAAGAAATAAACCACAATTGTACTAACATTTTACAAAGACATTTCAGAAATAATCTGTTAGTAAATGGGTTTATTATCCCCTGAAAAACAACATGTATTTAGGTCGATTTCAATTGATTTAAAATTGATAAAAATTGCTGGAAATCAACCTAAAGGTGCCCATACATGGTTTGTTTTGCAGGTGCAATGCGATGCCGCTCCCACACACATCCCATCACACAGCTCAAAAATGATGTGCTACACATACTATTTGAACTAGCTTTGGATCGCATTGCAGGCAAATTGCACGCAAATCGCATGCAATACGATGTAGGCCAAAACGCATCCAATTATTGTAACGTGTATGGGCACCTTTAGTAAATAAATCCCTACAATCTAGTATCAGGGGGCAGATGTATTAATCCTTAAATAGAGATAAACACGATAGTGATGAAGAGTGATAAACATCCATCCAATCAGCTCCTAAATGTCCTGTTATAGGCGGTGGTGGAAAAATGGCAGTTATGAACTAATTAACTGGAGGTTTATCACTCTTTATTACCCACGCGTTAATCTTTTTTTAAGGCTTCATACATCTATGTCAATCTTATTATTGACTGTGACAGTTACTGCCGGCCCCAGATCTTCCGTAAGGTGCCCATACACATTGCGATTGTAGTGTGCTATGCGATTTGTACTTTACAATGGTGCTATGCGATTTTGCCACTTGTATGCGACGCGATGTGTATTTAGTACGGTGCGATGCGATTTTAACCTTTTGTTTTGTTTTAATAGTACAGATGGCGCCGGGCTTGTCTTTGCTGGGGATGGCGGAGGACTCGTCACCCGCCATCCCCCGCCCCGCGCCATCTGTATGTCGGAAGGGGACGCGCGTGCACGAGGTGCACGCGCGTCCCGTTCCGACGGTGCTTTTCCCCGGGTCCCCGCCGGCTTCCCCGGGTCCCCGCCAGTCCACACCGCCCCCCCGCAGCCCCCCGCAGCCCTGCCCGTCTCCCTGAAGCTGGATACGGGCAGGACTGCACCCGCCGCGCCGCCTCGCCGCCCGGCTATTGAGACGCTCGTGCGTGGGAAACGCACGAGCGTCTCATTCAGCCAGAGCGCCAGATTGCTGGCGGATCGCCAGGGACACGGTCCTGGCGCTCCGCCAGCAATAATAAGGCCGGCGCCATCTGTATATAGTCACCTAATGGTCCCCTGTGCTCCCCCCTCCCCACATCGCATTGCATCGCATTGCAACGTACTACAAAAGTGATGCAATGCGATCTAGTACAAAAAGTACTTGCTGCACATACTTTTTGTACTATACAATATTGTACCGCGGGGATGGGCATCGCATCGCCAGGACAACCTAAACATGGTGCGATTAGTACTGCATGCGATGCATTTTGAACTAAAAAGTTCAAAATGCATGCAATAATCGCAACGTGTATGGGCACCATTAGAGCCAATCTACCATATTGTATTATTAACATTCAGAATGGGAATTCCTTTTTCCGTAGCTCAGCCATACAGCACTAGACAGTTACTCATATAATAGAAATACAGGTACTTGTTTCCTAGCACGGCCACACCGAATTGTATCGGGTGATCGTGTCGGAAAAATTGCGTCGCGATGCGACCGACGCGATCGACCCGATTTTTACATTGAATCAAATGTGAATAGGGCCCCATGGACCCTATTTTACATTGGATTCAATGTAAAGTATTCCCCAGACCCCCAATTTTACCCCCTCAACGGCACCCCACGATTGACGCCAACCCGAAGCGTGGCGAGCGCAGCGAGCCCGCGCGGGGTGGCGGTGCGCGTCCTCCGACCTTTTCATACCCCTACTATCCATGTCGGCGTGGAGTTGAGAATATAAAGTGTGGCGAGCGCAGCGAGCCACCGAGCCCGAAGCGTGGCGAGCGCACGCGTATTACTTCACAGGTATACGCTGCGCTCGCCACGCTTCGGGCTCGGTGGCTCGCTGCACTTGCCACACTTTATATTCTCAACTCCACGCCGACGTGGATAGTAGGGGTATGAAAAGGTCGGAGGACGCGCACTGCCGCCCCTCGCGGGCTCGCTGCGCTCGCCACGCTTCGCGTTGGCATCAATCATGGGGTGACGCTCACAATGGGGTTGCGTAACCCATTACGGGGCCATATACAATGTGAAATGGGTCATATTGGCCCATTTCACATTGTTTCCTAAGTAAAATGGACTTAATCAAGTCCATCTCATCTTGTGCCATTATAATGGCACAAGACCGACGCGATGCTCCCAATTTCAATGTTAAAAATATTTTAACATTGAAGCCTATGGCAAAATCGCATCCATCCCATCGGTCGCGTCGGGGGCCATGTTAATGCACGTGACCGACCCGATGCCCCCGATTTTGCCTTTGCCGGCAAAATGGACCTGATTTCAAAGGAAATCGGGTCCATTGCGTCCATCGTGTACCTTAACTTTAAGGTACACGATGGATGCGATTGTGGCCGTGCTAGGAAACAAGTACCGAAATACATTTTTAGGTAGAGAATTTTTTTTTGTTTCTTATGAAGTAAAAGTGAACCAAGGTCAGTTTCATCCAAGCATTTTCATGGGTGCCATACATATTCTGAAGTAGATACTGTATTTCTAAATTGCTGTCTAGGGTATCAAAATACATAACTATATTTTAAAGATACATGTAGAGACTAAGTATATTATTTATGTGGGGATAAGGTTAAACTATAGCTTCTTAGAGAGTAGTGTATGTGTGTGCTACTAACATTGTACCCTCCTTCTATAAAACCTAATAAACTAATCTCTCCATACCCATGGAGCGCTGCTCGTGGGTGGTTGATGCTGCACAGCTGTAAAGGAGCAGATATTGTGAATTAATGCTGGTTGCTTAGAGATTACAGGAACAGTGCTTTAACACACTTCTGCTTTTGTTACATCCCTGGTACTTAAATCCTATAAGAAATGTTATTGTGACATTTCTGTTATAAATGCAGTTTTAGTCCTTGATTAGTACGGGACATAAGGGAAATTCACACTTCATTTGCAGTATTTGTTTGAAGTCATTGGGTTTCATTTTGTTTCCGACAGATTTTTTTTATCTTCAAATGTATTTTCATCTCCTGGTGAATGGTATCAATTCCTCCCCTCTACAAATTAAAAAAAAAGGATGTATATTAACAGGGATGCACAGGGTAGTGGGGAAAGGTTAGAGGTATTGAAAGAGGGAATATAAGGGCAGTTGGGGATATAGGGAAAATGATAAAGGAAAACTAGGGCACCTGGAGAGGATGATAGAGATGAGGCCAGATATCGTGGAGGCTACAGAGAGTAAGATAGATGCAATGTAGCCAGGGGCATAACTAGATATTCGGAGGCCCAATAACAAAGGTTTATAAGGGCCCCCTATTTAGCAACTGATGGTGATAAATGTATGTAAAACATATTACTTAGACAGAAAAGATGGGCCCCCTTCAGCTCTGGGCCCCATAGCAGCTGCACCCCTTGCACCTATGGTAGTTACGCCCTTGAATGTAGGGTATAGTGGGGCTTAAAGAGAGGATGATGAAGGGGAGGCTAAGGGAGCCTTTGTTTACAGGCAGTTAGTCAGGGTGGGGAATGCAGTGCACCTCACCCAATTCTCCCCCCTCCTGATTGTTAAACTGTAATGGCACTGTCACTCTCTAGCTTTGTTAAATATGATGGTCCCCCCCCCCCCCCCCCCAGTTGCAGCCCTGGCATAAATCCAGAATATCATTTTATAAAGGTAATATAGATAAATAGGGCTGAGCATTGCCTGTTAAAAAAGGTTACAATTACAGTAAAACAGCTGATTAGAAAATAATCCCTGCTGATCGCATTTTGTCACACATAACTCCAGATACATCTAACTCTCAGCATTTTAGTATTTTTATGTCAGGCATTCACATTCATGTACAGTATTTATGCCCAACTATGTTATAGAGACGTAGCTGATCAGTGTTCATTTTAAATACGAAATTTAGATTACAATATTTGTACACAGTATAATATAAGGAATTGCTGAAATTATCATGTCTGTCAATAATGAAACAGTCAAATAGAAGCTGTTAGGTAGCGCTTCTGGTTTCATCGGAGTTAAATTGTGCATGAGGTATTCTAAACTTCTAAAAAGATGTACCCTAAGGAGAAAATCAAGAGTCAAGTCACTTAAGTGTCCATGTCCGTGTCTTTCCATGTGTACAAAGTGTATAAGACACCCCAAAAAAATATGTATACATCTTACAATGTTTGTGCAGCATGGTGATACAGATTTGTATTAGCCACAAATGCATTTATGTCCAACTCTAAATCAGACGAATTGCCTTTTTTTTTTTAAACCAAAAATGTTAATAATTTTGAAGTCAAAACATTAAAATGCTTAAACAACAGCATCAGCTCTATACTGTAGTTTAATCTTTATCATGCCTTTCCCAGTGCATATCTGTGCTGCACTCAGAATCCATAATTCACATATTGGCGTCATTAAAAATAAATCTTTTCAAAGAGTCATTACAAAAATTAGTCCATCTGCATTTCTGAAAAGGCCAGTCAATTCCTCTTTTAATTAATTTAAATATCAGGCTTGCACATAATATATGCTGTATTCAGTGGAATGTGTATTGCACAGCAGTTAAAAATATTTTCAGAGATGTCAATCTCCAAACCTGCACTAGCACAATGAGGTGACATTGGCATGAATTAAGAATGTCATTCAAGGGTAGGGGCAAAATCTGACATAAAAACGTGACTGTCCCAATAAGTGTCAAAGCTACATCTGCATTCTCTGCAATGGGGTGCGTAGAGAATGTTTATAAAATGTGATGTATTGTCCACTGTGTTTACTTAAACTATAGCATTTTACAATACAGATATTACCTTAAGATGATGCCCCATGAACCTTTAACTAGGACCAAGTAACACAACAAAAATGAGCTGTGTATATTTATGAGTAGGTTCTTGCTACTGAAAACTCAGTCCTTATGAAACCAATCTTGGTACTTGTTACCTAGAACGGCGCCCATCGCGGGCATTGCATATACATCGCATGCCATTATAATGGCATGCGATGCGACCGATGCGATGCCCGCGATTTCACATAGAAATGAATGGTAAAAGGTAAATCGCGTCGGTCGCATCGCATGCGGCCAAAAAACGCATGCGATGCGACCGACGCGATTACCGCGATTTACATAGGGAACAATGTTAAATGGCCCAATTGACCCAATTTTACATAATGGCCCACAGACCCCAAATAGCCACCCTGAAGTGTGAAATGGCCCCCCCAATTGCGAGGGGTGGCGGTACGTGTCCTCCGACCTTTTCATACCCCCACTATCCACGTTGGCGTGGAGTCGAGAATAGAAAGTGTGGTGAGCGCAGCGAGCCACTGAGCCCGAAGCATGGCGAGGGGATGCGGATACCTGTGAAGCCCGCGAGGGGACGCGGATACCTGTGAAGTTATCCGCGTCCCCTCGGGGGGCTCGCTGCGCTAGCCACGCTTCGGGCTCGGAGGCTCGCTGTGCTCGCCACACTTTGTATTCTCAACTCCACGCCGACGTGGATAGTGGGGGTATGAAAAGGTCAGAGGACGCGTACGGGTTGACGTTGATCGTGGGGTGGCGTTAACAATTGGGGGGGCCATTTCACTTCAGGGTGGCATGTGATTTTGTGGCCGCATGCGATGCGACCGACGCAATTTTTTACCTTGCGATGCCTAGGATCAAAATTGTTGGCGACGTTCTAGGTAACAAGTACCCCAATCTCTATGTACCAAATAATGCTAACCATTATAGTCATATAACCTCTCTCTCAAATGGTCAGATGTACTAAGCTTTGGAGAGCAATAAAGTGGAGAGAGATAATCTACCAACAAATCAGCTCCCTTCATTTCTCAAACAGCCTGTAACATGGCAGTTGGAAGCTGATTGACTGGTACTTTATCTTTTTCCACTTTATCAGTCACCAAGGCTGGAACGCATACAGTACATCCTAAGTGGTCCTTTAGCATACATTTTTCAGATAAATAATAGCACATAGCCGCATACCTTATTTGTGTGTGGCTGAGTGGTTATTGTGGAGTATCTGGGCATGTGTGACAGTGAGGGTGAGTGGGAATGTGTGACAGTGAGAGGTGAGGGTATATGCCTTTTGGGGAAGAGGTATTGGGACAGTTAGGGGGTATGTGTGATGGTGGGTGGTAAGGGGTATGTATGATGTTGAGGGGGTATGTGTGACGGTGAGGGGTATGTGTGATAAATAGCTTTATTTGTTTTTGACTTATTTGGTTATTGTGGCATCTCTGGGTATGTGTGGTGTTGTAAGAGTAAATATGGTGAGGGGTATGTGTGGCAGTTAGGGAGTATGTGTGATGGTGAGGGGATATATTTGATGGTGAGGGGGTATGTGAGATGGTGAGGGGTATGTGTGATGGTGAGGGGTATACTGTATGTGATGGCGAGGGGTATGTGTGAAACATGGCCTTATTTGTGTGTGACTATTGTGGGGTTATTGTGGGGTCTCTGGGTATGTGGGTGAGAAGGTGTTTGTAGTGGTGAGGGGGTATGTGTGACTTTGAGGGTGTATGCGTGATGGTAAGGGCATAAGTGAGAGGTGAGGAGGTATATGTGATGGTGAGGAAGTATGTGTGACAGTAAGAGGGTATGTTTGACAGAGTATGAATGTATGACAGATTAAGGAGGGCATTCAGTGACTGGGGGCAGCTCCCAGGTATCCGGAATGTGCAGTAAGTAATGCTCGTATCAGGGACCCCTGAGCCTACAGTCTCTAGTCAGTCTATTATGTCAGTATATTGCCTATATTAATTTGAGTGCCGCCGCCTCCCATTCCTATATACTGTGTATATATATATATATATATATATATATATATATATATATACATAATGTCCTGAAATTTGTTTGGCACTCCAGACAATGAGATTGAACCATGGTGCCTTCCAGCAATATGATATAAATCCAGACACTCACACATTAAGCTAATGAGCCCAGTGAGAGATGATAGGCGGCACTCCGATGGATTTTTCTCAAAATAATCTGTATTAGGTGGTACATATTTTTCAAGTGAAATTTACAAAGTCCATGAGGACGTTTCAAGACCGGAACAGACTTTTCATCAGGCCATATGTGCAAAATAGCAAAAGTGCAGGTATTCAACAAACAACAGTATCTTACCTCTCCATGAGACATTATATAGAAGTGTGAGAAAACAGCGTGCAGCTCCGACAGACGCGTATATATATATATATATATATATATATATATATATATATCATGTCAACCTAGACTCATGTCGACCTTCCTGCATGTCGACCAAGACATATGTCGACCTAAATGCATGTTGACCTAATGGTGTCGACCTAATAACTGTCTAACATTTTGGTGACCAACTGATCCACACCCATAATTACTACCTCAGTCAATTTGATGTACTACTGTAAGGTCTCTACCATTGATATCGTTAAAACCTGAACTGCTAGGGCGCCCTGAGAGTCATGTTTTGGAACCACTGCCCCACGTGACTTACTACCTCCCTGTTCTAGACAAAGGTGGTATAGATGCCACACTGATATCGATCTGTTACAAAATTACTTTCAAATCATTGGGATAATCTCTGTGTATCAGGAAAAGCTGCAAAATATATTTTTTTTTTATGTCATTGTATTAAATAATGTGTGTATTTCTATCATAAAATGTATATCCAAGAATAAGTAAAATATATTTAATTGAACTGTTTGTATTTAAGTATTTTGTGAATTTCCACTTAGGTATTCCGACTTTTTATAGGCATTTTGATAAGTGATCTCCTTGAGCTGAAGACAACGTTTTTCACATGATATTCCTTGAGGAGAAACTGTATAAAATATTATCATGAGTGATAGAACCATCATATTGATTTATGGCTGTATGCGCTGGCAAAATGTAGGTTACAGCAAGTGATGAAAAAACTTTCATTAATCAAAGACATATGAATGTTATGGAGTGGATTTCTGTGATTGGCTCATCGATTGTACATTGATATGTAAATACTGTATATACTAAGAAAAAAATCATTGCGAACTAGAAAAGCAGAAGGTGACAATGGATGTACTCAGCTGGCCACCTTTATCACTAAGCAGAAAGAGAAGCTATTAGCAATTTCAGTTTTATCCGTCAATGACCTGCAGTACATCAGACTTTGAAATGCTTTTGTGACATTACATTAATATATCAGTATTTATTAAATGTTTGCCTTGCTATAGTAGTATCACATATGCATTTAAGAATTCATTTGGCTGCTGTTAACCCTTTGAGTGCCAAGTGAATTTGCCAAAATTGGTGCGAAAATTGGCAAGCAAACATTTTTATTCATCATAATGACCTGTAATGTTTACCTTATATAGGAAATCTAATATTATTATTCATCATAGTGACCTGTAATGTTCACCATATATAGGAAATGTAATCTTTTTATTCGTCATAATGACCTGTAGTGTTTAGCATATATAGGAAATGTAATATTTTTATTACACAATATTTTTTATTCTAATATATTTAACAAATGTGAGCAATGCTGGCACCTCTCAGAGATTTTGGCACTCAAAGGGTAAGGCATCAGTTGTTAATAAGCAGAGCAAGGTTGAGTTTTATCAAACCTTCTACAGGTTTTTACCAATGGCACCAATCAGATTTTATGTATTATTTTATAGAATGTACTTGATAAATGACAGCTAGAAAATGATTAGTTAATATGGGAACCTTTTCCACTTAGGGTAAATTTATTAAAGCTTTTAAAAATGAAAAGAGGTGATGTTACTCATTGCAACCAATCAGATATGGTCTTATATTTCCGTGGATGCAATAGAGCAGTGGTTCCCAACCCTGGTACCCCCAACAAATATGCGGCGGGGGGGGGGGGGGCGCAAAAAAGCTAGTTACGCCACTGTATTGGCAGTTATATTACAGTAAAATTCTTGTGAATGTATTAATGGCACCCCCCACACCAAAACCAGTTACAAATCACAGAGGAAAGAAAAACAGATGAACTGTACTAAATCCCACAATTATATCTGACACAGCTCATAGCTTATAAAGCACATGGTAATGAGCAGATATCATTATAACAAGTGGACAAATTACATTATATATATTCTTCAAAGTGTACCACAGATGTGTCCTCATTCATCTAGCTAGTTTTGAACTTTCGCACTCTAGCATCTTTTTTCATGTTGCATGATGTCTTTATTCACACAAATAGGATTGGTGTGTACCGAGAGCTTTACTTGCAATCATGCCAGTATAAATTTACAAAATATTGCTTGAATGGAAGCATGGCGCGGCATACTAATAACGGTCCAGATCCCTTACGTTTTGTAACACCCTAGGTGCCCTTCTGTAGTATGCAAATCTGCTAGATGTACGCAGGGTATTCATACTGATGTAGCCACACTGATCGCACCTGTGGCTACTTGTGGGTGCAACTTGTTTGCCATGAGTAGCGTGCATGTTCACGGGCATGTGCGAATAGACACAGCTGTGATCCATAGAGAATACATTGCATGGGGGGGACTATTTGCACATGTGTACACATCATGACATCTGCATGTGTACACATCATGAGAGTGCCTACAGTACATTTCTACTCACTGCTAGGGAGATTGAACAGACCTAGAAATTGGCATGTTTCAATAGCTTTGAAAAAGAAAAAAAAATTACGGTTTTATAGAAATACATGCTCCAGTGCTTCATCCCCTTTAGTTAAGTGTATTTGGACACTTCCGCATTGTCAATGATATGCGTTCCAGCTACACCCATTACTTTTCTTTTATGGTTCTGACTACAAATCAATAACATATATATATACATATATTGAATGTATCTAATTTAAGCAGTGGTTTAAATCGGGTCTATAGAATAGACGCATTGGGGGGAAATTACTAAAGGAAATTTGTAAAAAAAATGTGCTATCAATAAGAATTGCCGTATTTTCGGGATTGTAAATGTAAAAAATAAGTGTATTTCTGGATACAAATACACCAATTTTTACAAGTTTCCTTTAGTAAATTCCCCCATTATGGGCCTTATTCTGGTTGGAGCGGCCAGGCCGTACGCGTACGTCCCGGGATTTTTTATGATCTGTGCATGCGTACATTCGCTAATGCGCAGGCGCGAACACTCCAAAACTCTTACGGACGGGCCTCTACGTGCGAAAAAACCTATACGCGAGTGTACGGGCATTGGGGGCGGCATAGGGGCGTGAAGAGGGGAGCGGCCGAAATAATGAGGGAAAATGGGCGTAAATATGGGCGTACACGGGGGTGTGCACCAAAAATGAGCGGTGCTACTACCGCATGATCGACTAAGGCACCGTTCATTTCGGACACAAAACAGGCGGCCGCCAACCGCCATCTCAAACCACCCCTACAGATACCGCATGCCAGCGTGCGCCTGGATTTGCTAATTTACGCTGATTACTACCAAACACATACACCTGAATGTAATACCCAATGCTGCAGTCGATTAAGTCCAAACCATGATTTCACTACCTGCAAGCCTACACACAGCACTCAAACACATTGGAAGCTTATCTTTCTATACTTCTCTACATTTAAAGGTTTGTTTAATTTAAGGTAAGAATCTTTGTAAGACCTGCTTATATATGCTAAGGTAGGTATTTATTAAACAGTTATACACATTCACTACGTGCTTTCATAGACTTTACACAGTAGCACACTCAATCTACACAAGTCGACATGTGTCAACGTGTTCACTCTTATACAAACATAGGTTTTGTATTTAGGATACAATAACATAAACCACATCTAACACCTACAAAGGATGTTTCAGCAATGTTTTAAGCCCATGGCCACTATTTTGCACATTAATTAATTCAATCAATTAATTAATTTTCATAATTATAGTTGAAAGGCAAGATTTGCAGGTCCATATATGTGAAGGGTATGTCAGCGTACACAGACGTACGCTCACTCTCACGAGCAGTGACATAAGCTGAGTTTTCTATTGAAAACAATAGGGACCCGTCCGTGCAAGCTGGCGTACGCTCAGATAGCCGCAAGAAGTCGGTGGGAAGACGGACGAGAGACGTCCGTAAACGGTGGTGTACGCTCAATTGTACGCCAGTTGTCGTAGTGTAAGGGCTGGCCCGTCCGTGTACGTTGGCGTACGCACATTTGTACGCCACTCCCCTTCGACGTTGTTTCTGCCCGTACGTATGCGGCTGAGTTGTGGGTGGACTTAACCCCAACGGCCGCGTACGGATAGCGTACGTTGTTTTGGAACGTACGCACGTTTGGCCGCTCCAACCAGAATAAGGCCCTATGTGTGTATAAAACCCAGTTTATTTATACATGTTACTGAACCTGGAAGTGAGTTTCCATTTCCGGTTTATAGGTTATTATGCCATTTTTTTTATTGAATAATTTACTGTTTCCTATGATCAAAATCCAGATGTACTGCACTTTGAATTTTTGTTTTATTAATACAAGTCTGTCTCTGAGTTTGTTTACATGTTTTTATGTATAATATGTATTTAAATTCACAATGAGGTCATGCAGTATCAATCAGTGAGGGTATTTATACCCAGCCTTAGGTCTCCAACAGTCACCTTGAGAAAAGCTGTCCCTTAAGTGACAGCGAAACGCGTTGGTGATACTCCTGAGACCTACATCCGCACTTTGCACTTTACCTGCTTATTCATCTGGTCCTGCTGTTATTTTCATCCCCCACCTGGAGCACTTTATACCCCCAAGTATGAGTGCACTTTAGAGAGGATCCCCCCATTTTTGTTAGTCCTCACTGGACTGGCACACCTCCAGTGGATTACAAATTGCCTCCAGCTACCACTTTGGCCCCTACTGGACTTCCCAAAAACCTATACACGTTCGAGAGGATCCCCTCACATTTGCAAGTCCTACATCGGACTGGGATACCTCCAGTGTCCATTTTGGAACACCATTAATCCCAGAGGTTACCATTGGCCTACAAGTGGATTCCCCATTGGAAGATTGACTGACCAGAGCAGATTATACTATTTACAACTACTCAGGTCTCAGTGACTCATTGATTTTAATACATGCACATTAATGTCATTTTTAATATCAATTTAACTTTCTTTTTATTTAATACATTTCTGTTTGAATTAATACAATTGTTCGAATCATTAACCAAGCGCTGCATATTCTTCTTCATTTATGTTGAAACATGCCAAGCTGCTTTTTTAGCAAATGGACAAAACCATGTCCGATGTAATGTGCAGTGATACACAGGGCGCCTGGGAGCATTGCAAGCAGTTCTTAGAGCAGTGGCCATGTCCCACGCCTTCGGTGTACCACCGCTACTGTTGGGAGGTATGGTTTCTATATGAATTTTTAGTACCCTTAAAACATGGCATAATCACAGAAGCCATGTATCACTGTTTTGTTCTTTACAATGTTGCTTATTATGCATCAACAAAATCTTGTTATAAGACAGTGGGTTGCCATGGGTGACTAATCAGAATGTACTTCTCATTTATTGAAAACCTTCTAGAAGAAAATTATAGAATCTGATTGGTTGCCCATAGCAACATCTCATCCTAAATAGAACTCCCATCTTAGTAAATTTCCCTTATTATGTTTTGTTTGCATAAAGCTAGGTATGCAGTATGACAACAATTCATGCAGTATGACAACAATTCATGTAAGCACATACACTTAGTGATTGGCCTCATAATGGGCGGGTTGTACTAAACGAAAATGCTGTAAAACCCTGTTTTCTGTGTTTTTAATGCATTTTTTTAATTTACTATAGCCCCTGCATGCGCAGTTGGACTTTCTGTGGGTTCACAAAGGGCAGCTCTTATTGGGAGAGCTGCCCTTTGCATCGCTCACCACATATATTAGTAATTATGTGATAAGCATCGGTGCGAAGGGCGGTGGGATGTTCCGCCACTGCTTTGTACAGCCCGCCTACTGTCTGCCCTGAAATTAAGCTGTGCAGGCATTTGACTTGCTCACCCAGCTGTGATGTCAGTTCCTGCAGCCATGCCTACACAGCAAAATGCATCGGCAATATTGCATACAGGACATCTGCTGTACAGCACAGAGTCGATGTGTCTGTAAATGACGTCATTCACAGACATGTTTGTATAACATTGACCCGATCGTGATATATCAGCTGTTCAACTGATATTCCCCAGTGTGTACCCTGCATTAGATACTGGTATTTTTTTAAATGAACATATTAATAATCAGGAAAACATGGTTCAAATACCCTCTTCTTAAACTGCTTGTCAAACTAAATACCATCACTTCCATTCCAACTTGTTCTAAAGACATTAATTGTGCACTTTATCTTGCGTTATATAATGTTTCGCTTAAGTGTCTACAACCATGAATAATGACACCTTTATGCTCTATCAACCTGTAAATCCTTTTATGTCTACTTTGTTACATATGTTCAGTGATCCTTAAAACAACATTACTTCTGTTCTTACACATTATTTTCTTCTTATTGTTGCAAACTATGCTTACTTATAATAAAAGGATTCTATTTTTTCATAAAACTATGTGTTTTAGCTAATACAAAATATAAACAGTCAATAGGTCGACACCAGAAGGTGTACATAAAATACAGTGGGTCGAAATGGTTTAAAGGGTTGACATGAAAAAAGTCGACATGGTCAAAAGGTTTACGTTGAAAAGATCATCACATGAAAAGGTCAACATGAGGTTTTACAATTTTGAGTCAATTGTAACATAAATTAGTGTAACATGTACCTACAAACGGCCCAATTCGCTCACCATGGTTCGGGCCTTGTGCTTTGCATGACATCATCTGGCACACTTTACCGTCCTCAACTGTAATCCAAGTGGACGAGGTGGGAAAAAGTTCACAAAATTAAAACAATTGTGAAAAATTCATTCAGTATACCGATGCCAGCATCATGTCTGCCTTTAGAAGACCTGCGTGGAATTTCAAAAGCCGATGCCCGAATACCGCAAGACTGCATCGTGATCGGTTAGTATGCAGGCGGGTTAGAGTCAGGCTGGGGTTAGGTTTCGGTATTTGTGGCTTCATTTAGAATTAGGCTGTGTGCAGAGGAAGGTTATGGTTAGGCTACAGGGAGGGTGGTTAGCTTTAGGCACTTAGAAGGGGGATTAGATTTGTTTGAGAGGTGCACCTGTCTTCATTTGCAGTAGGAGAGAGCCCACCCTGTCCTCAGGTGTGGGCGGTCCCTGGCATCCCTAAGCGCTGTGAGAGACAGCACGCCCAGCAAATCCCCTTCTAGCGCACCTTCAGTGTGTCCCCACACTGTGTCCTTTACCACAGCGCTCCTATGGTGTGACAGGGAGAGCTAGAGTGACAGCACACACAGTAACTGAGCCCTCACAGTGCGTCTGACAGAATGGCGCCATTTGATTAGAGTGTCCTGAGTCCCCGGCAGCTATCCCCGCCAGAGAGGGAGCTGTCAATCACTGCTGGGAGAGTTCCCTGTGCATAGAGCCGCAGCTACAAATCTGCCTACTGTGCAGACTTCTTCAAGCCTGCTACTAAGAGACCTCAATTACCCTCCAGCATCCACTGCAGCTACAAGGATATGATAAGTACCTGCACCATACACCTGTGAACACCTGCCTGTTATACTGTTATATATATATATATATATATATATATATATATATATGCTATATACTGCTATAGTGCATATCTGCAATTTAACCATTCAATGCCTGTTAACTCTGTGCTCATTACTACAATAAACCAAAATTCCTGGGGAAGCTTCCAAAAATGTATGTCATCTAACAACACCACAAGCACCGCTATTTACTCTGCCAATGTTATGCGTGCTTGGAAGGTTAACCCCTAAAAGCTGAGTTATAGCACTGAATATAAAAGAATACACAGATAACTCTGACTTTACATTTTTTTATAGAAGATTTAACAAAATGTATAACACAGGGCACAGTATGAGCGTTAATAAGCTGAAAGGTTCGGAGGACTGCATCATGTGGAAGTTAGCCATGGAGATGTAGCTTTAGAGGGAAAAGCTATTGAAGGTCACTGTACAGCCAGGAGATAGTCCAGACCCAGACGAGGTAGACAGAGCCATCAGAACTATAGGTTTAGCTGTGGAGCAGCATGTCTATTCTTTAATTAATGGGAAGGAGTCCGCCAAGGACATGTGGACTGCAAAGTGCATACAAAGATAAAGGTCTGGTGAGAAGAATAAGTTTGAGGGGCATGCTATATGGAACGAAGTTGAGTGCCTGCAATATGAATGACTACATCGACAAGATCTTGTTGATAGCTCAGCAGTTGGCATTTGTGGGAGCACAGGTGGATGAGGAAGAAGTAGCATGGTGATTCTGCAGAATCTCATGGCAGAACTTGACTTCTTAGTAGTTGCCTTAGAGTCTAACAACACCAAGCTAATGACTGAAATTGTAATAGCCAAGCTACTGCATTTCCAGGAGCATATTCCTGTTGAAACCATAACTGAGGGTTCTGCTTTGATCGCAAAGTGCGGGAAACCTAAAAAGCACAAGTTCAAGTGTTTTGTATATCACAAGATAGAACACAAAGCTTCAGGTTGCCGGAAAAAAATACCTGTGGTACGCAGAAGCAGTAAAACGAGTCAGCACTGAACGTAGCAGACAACTACAGGAAGGATTGCTGGTATGTGAACTCGGGAACCACTAGACATTTTAGCTGCAATCAACATTGGATCAATTCTTTGACACAGTGTGAATCCACTACAGTTTGAGGGATTGAGAATAGGTCCTTACTGCATTACAAGCTTTGTACATCTTAGACAGTAGACTAAGAATTGGAGGATAAACAGTTGTTACAGACATCCAAGATGTGTTGTTTGTGCCAGATTTTGGAAAGTAACTTCATCGCCATCAGCATATTGGAGATAAAAGGTTACAGGGTCCAACTTGAAAAGGGCAGGTGTATGGTGCATTATAAAAGAGGGACTGTTCAGCTATGATGGCCTTTGACAACAGTGAATCAATAGAGCTGTGGCACAAAAGCTTAGGTCATCTGGGATATGACAACGTTCAGAAACTGATGAATGGAATGGTAACAGGAATCACAGTGAGCAACGCTTAAAGACCTGTATGCAAGATGTGCATAAAGGAAAGCGAACTCACAACCCATTTCCCAAATCAGTCAGTAGAGCAGAGACACAGCTAGCTCTAGTGCACACTGTTGTGTGTTGTCCATGGAAGTGGAATCGATTAGTGGCTACAGATACTCTATGACTCTCATTGATGACACTACGAGAATGATGCACAGGTACCTCTTTAAAGAAAAGAGTGAAGTAGTCAGAAAAATTGTAGAGTACAAATCCCTTAGTGGAGTATCAGACAGGTCCTGAGATCTGACAACATTGAAGTCTATGACAATAAAGTGTTAGCCAAATTCCTTTAAAAATATGGCATAAAGCAACAACTAACAATTGGCTACATACCGGCACAGAATGGCGTGAGTGAGAGGGCAGATTGTTGAAAGAGCACTGATGATGTTAAGTGACATTGGCCTGGAGAAAATATTTTGGGCAGAAGCAATATCTACTGCAGTTTACCAAAGAATCGAACACCTACAGTGGCAGTTACAAGCCATCGGAGGCCTGGTCCGGGAAAAAGCCAAGTGTCAGTCATCGTTGTGTCTTTGGAAGTAAAGCTTTTGCACATATACCGAAAGAGAAAAAAAGAAAACTAGATCAAAAATCCATACAATGCATAATACTTGGCTACTGCAAAGAAAGTAAAGGATACATACTTTGGGATACAGAAAACAAACATCTTCTAAAATCCAGATATGTGGTGCTCCAGGAAACAGCGCCACTAACTAAGGCAGTGGAGCCAGAAGAAAATGTAGAGACTGTAAAAGTGGAAAAACCATCTTGGAACAGAGTTTCCATGAGGAGTAACAAAGGCATACCCGCTAAGAGATACAGCGAGGAGTATATGAATAAAGCTTAATGTTAAACTCAAAACATCCAAGAAGCAAAGTCAAGGAGTGATTGGACAGAGTGGAAGTCAGCAATTGATACAGAGCTGTTAGCACTGGATGAAAATCGTACATGGACTATGGTAGATAGGCCGTCACCGTAAAATTATTAAGAACAGGTGGGTCTTCTGAAAGAAGTTGAATTTAGACGGGACAATTGCCTGTTACAGAGACCACCTTGTTGCCAAGGGCTACACCCAAACATTAAAAATCATTACGGAGAGATCTATTCACCAGTTGCAAGATAGAGCACCCTAAAATTGGAAATTGTCATTGCATGATACATGATGAAAAAATAGGGGTGTTCATGATATGTTCTGTTTCATATTTATGCATATACAGGGTGGCATATTCTGGGGCCATATTCGCCCCCATAGCCATACCTTTACATTGCAGGCAGAAGGCATTGTTAAACAATAAGTAGATTTTTTTTGCAAAATTAGGTACATCAGTTACAGTAGATATTCAACCAGAGGTCTCTTTATACTTTGGATTACCCATAATGACATCACGAGTGGCAGATACACCCTCATCATTGGTAATATTGTTGTATAAACTGCTCACATCGAGTGTGACCAATAGGCAGTTGGGCAGAGGCAGACCAAAATTATTTAACTTGAACGAGAAAGTCGGTGGTCTCTTTAATGTAATGTGGGGTAGCCTTTGCTACTGACTGCAAATAAAAGTAAATTTATTGGGAAAGTGGTTGTCCCAACAAGCCCATAGAAGATATAATAGGTGTCCCTGGAGGGGAGACCAGGCTCTTGTGGACCTTTGGTAATATGCTCAGGTGTTATTTCGAAATCCTGTTTAAGGAAGTTTGCAGTCTGTTCATCTATCCACCCATTGGTGGAGTCCATATTGATAATATAATCAATCTCCTTTTTATATGCTGCAGTGGGGTCATAGGTGAGTCATTTGTAACATGAGGTGTCTTGTAACTACCTCATGACCTCTGAGACATGAGGCCGAACGATCCTGGATTGTTATGCCCCGACCTTTATCAGTGGGGCAGATGATAATATTTTTATTATCATGTAATAATTTTACTGCTAGTCTCAGCCCTTGTCATATTGGAGAATACATTTTTTTCTCATTAAATTTAGGCCTAACTTATGTTTAATAAGCCTACAAAATGTTTCAATATATGGGTTCACTGTGGGTGGATCAAAGGTGCTTTTGGGTTTAAATATAGAAGCGGGAAGAATACAGAAGCCCCCTTCCTTGCATAAACATCTATAAGATTTTGCTGTCTACGAAATCTGTAGAGCTTAATTTCAAACTCAAAGGTTTATGTCTATGTGTTTGGACAAATGTAAGTCCCTTGGACAGGACAGCCATCTCTTCAGTAGTAAAAAAAGAGAAATAAAGAAGGTTGTGTGTTGCACAATTAAGAGCAGCTGGCACAGGGTAGTCACTCCCCTAAAAATTTTATAATCAAGAAAGGAAATGTGCCATGGCTGAATGATTACAAGATGGTTCTCTTTAAAATTTGTTTTTAATAAAGAACAATATTCTCAAAAATATATACCACAATAAAAAAAATATTATTTCAAACATGATAAAAAATGAAATAAAAAATTAGAACTGTATTTTGCTGTATATTTGTATGAGGTCACACAGTTCCAGTTGGATGGATATTATTTATGTTTATATTACCACTCCATGATGACGCACTGGTTGATGGAGTCTGAAGAGGATTGGAAGATGTTGATGTCCCACGTATGTAAATGTGCCTCCTACATCCTCATTTATGTGCACTGAAAATTCTAGCTCTGGAGTCTTTGAGATTGTAATCCACTTGATAAACTGATTATTTAGGGGCAAGGCAATAGTCCCATATGCAGTGTCCAGTGATGCAGTGGTGAATTCTCACGAAAAACAGCCATGGATGGTATAATGCCAGTTGGTGGTGTATAAGGTGCCCAACACGATTCCCCGGATATAAATTTCCGGCTTCGTCAGTAGCAAATGTGCCCCTTCAGATGACTTTTCCTCTGTACAGACAGATGTGTATGTGTACACATCCTCTCACATTGTAGTAAGGGGATTCGGGTGGTGGCGGTGGTATGTGCGTGTGTATGTGGGGGGGGGGGGTGCGCTTGCCGGGGCAGTGTTAACCTGCTCACTAGGCTCCAAATATACGCAGCCTAGCGAGCAGGTCTGAATAAGGCCCCCTAGCCCTTAATAAATGTGCTTGTTCCAGTCCTGCAACACTGGCTCCTAGAGAAAATGTCCTGTTTACACTACCCCGTAATGTCATTAGCAATAAAAGAAGATTGTCCACAGCCTCAAAATACAGAATCTGTGGATACAAGTGAGGCAACATTGAAACACAGCAAAGGAACTGTGTACAGAGTATTCTTTAGGTGGTAAATCACAGCAACGCAGCCAGGGGTTAGTTGTGTCTCTAATGGACCTATAGTATGCGCAGTATTTAATCAGAGATACTGGTAATAATTTACTGGCAGTGATAGGTCAAAGCATTGTACAAAGAAGTTCTGAATATTTTTAAATTAAATTTTCCACATTAAATAAATACATGTGATTTATAAGCTATCCTAGTTACTATATACTTTTTTGGGGCTTTTTATAGCTCTGTCGGTTTAAAACTAATTTTACAATGCAAAATTTGTCGCCGATCTAAAAGGATTTCATTAGCGGTGACACATATTACAAAAGGTTAAAATTACTGTGACATTTATAGCATTAAATGCTGTCATTAACTTCAATTTACAGGCACTGCCAAATTAAACTAGAAACTATTTTGATGCTTTGGTTAGTTACCTAGTTGCTCATATTTTAAAATAAATTCCTAGGACATTCTAATGCTGATCTAGAGTTTGGTAATAATAGACATCCAGCTAGGACAATGATTGTATTAAGAATCTCACTGGAACTGCCTTCACATAGCTACAAAAATCAGTGAAGACACCATGAAGGAACAA
Organism: Crinia signifera; assembly: GCF_055691185.1. NCBI lineage: Eukaryota > Metazoa > Chordata > Amphibia > Anura > Myobatrachidae > Crinia > Crinia signifera. The sequence goes on along the minus strand of NC_139219.1, from coordinate 239,981,559 downwards.
AAAAAAAAAAAAACTGTCAAGATTATAAAACAAATAACAGGTATGTCCATTTAAAACAATAAAATGGAAAGTGGCCTAGGCTGGATGAGTGAGATGGTACAGCGCAAACATCAGGGCTGTAACTAGGCAAAAAATGCTCAGCTCACAGCCCTGTGGGAGATACATCGGCATCCACCAATGATGCTGGCCACGCAATCACTTTAAGGAAGTCGTAGCTGCTACTACTACTGCCCACGGCTTGTTCGTGCACAGCAGTGGTTCCTAAAGGTCTATCTCTTCCTATGGGACCCTTTAGCTGAACATCCTTCTCCCATGATAGATGGATGACCATGCTGATAGAAGGCAATAGCTACAGTACAAATTATATAACTCCCCATTTCTAGAAAGAAATACAACCATGGAGAATGCAGTGGGGAGCGGAAGAGGGGTGTGTGGCTTGCAGGCTCAGTGGTCTTGCAGCAGGCACACCTTGAATGGTGTCATGTGGATGCTAGAAGACAATCACACCTGCACTTTGCTGTGTTGGCTTAACCTTCTAAAGATCACACAATGTGGATACTACTCACACTAAACTGAGGTGAGAGTGCATACAGTACCTTACACCTTTTCCCTATGCCTTCCTTCCTACTCTCCGCATCTTTCTCTCACTTTCTCTCCCTCTTTCACTCTCTATTCCCTACCCCTCCTCTCTATCTCACTGTCTCTATCTTTCTCTCCCTGTCTCTTATCTCTCTCTGTATATGTCTCTTTCTATTTCCTATCCCACATCTTCAGGGTTGGATCCAAGACAAAATGACAATGTTACAGGAAGTGGAGGGGGGAGTTTTTTGTGCCTTGTAACAAGGGGCATGACCTCACAGGAAGTGCCGTATCCCATTAGCTTGGTACATACAGTAATGTTCAAACTGTTGTCCCCTTTGACAATAATGGAACCTGCACTCTACGTGCATTAAGCTATTCTTAGCTACTTATCCATAGTGGTGATAGAAAAAATTATGCAGAAACTATATTTTCTGTACAATTTTATAAAATCATGTTTTTCTTGTATACAATCACAAATTAATAAATGTATTTCAGTGCATACCAATACATTTTAGCAGTACACAGAAAAATGTATAAATACAGAATAACAATAAGGAAATATAAATACACCCCAATTTTTTTATTGAAAGCTAAAATAGGAAGATTAGAACTTAAAATTATGATAAACAAGGTGATTAGTGATTACAGGGGACAGGCATACCACACTGCTGACATATCCTCAAACAGAGTGCATGCTGGCCATTCATTCAGGGAAAGAGGCTGGCAGTGAAGGGGGAGGGGGGCATGGCATGGGGGGGGGGGTTGCTAGAGTCTGGAAACAGGGAAGGTTGTATGACAGTAAGTTTAGCAGCAAGAAGGAATGTCTGGTAATAGTGAGGGGTACCACTCTGTGGTACTGGTGAAAGGAGACTGAATGAGGGATGTTCTGGAAGTAGTGAAGTAGGAGAAAGGTGGCTTATGGAGACAGGGAGTGTAGGGAGATGGAGTGGAGGGCTCATATCTGGAGGCAGGGTATCTGGAAGCAGGGAAGAGATAAGTAGGTGATGCAGGGTGTGGGATATGGGGGATTTCTGTTTGAGCCCAAACCACACTCAATTATTTGAAGTAATTAAAAAAGAACATAAAAAATACATTTGCAACACATTTACAGTATATTTGAAAAAGCTGCAGGTCTCGGATGTGTCAGTACACACGCATCTAATTTAGGACCCTGTTTTCCACACTTGAGTGGGACAACAGGTCAAAAATGAAAGAATATAGAAATAGATAGAATTGCTGCGCACCATGGACTTAACAATAAAATAGCAAATCAATTAAAACAAATAAAGAATATTTATTAAGCTATAAAAGTGTAATGTATAGGTGGCCACCTATAAATACATTATAAAAACATATTGATCCACAAAATAATTATTATGTAGTGTGTACTGCGCTGATCACTTGTAGTTTTTGAAAAGTTTGTCCCCAGTTATTGTCACAAGCAAGCCACTTGTGTCGCTGTGATTTTGGAACACGACATCCTCAATATGGGTCCTGCTGATGGATTTGCCCAACCCGCCTGGAAACTCACGGATAGTGGTGATGTGCATACAATGCGTCTCTCACCTGCAGTGCTACTAGCTCCACTTCAGGCTGACATTGTTGCACTCGCTTGGGCTGAAGGCTGAAGACGTCTATGAGGTGTTAGCTTGCAAATACGCACAAAGATCGGTGTTGATGGACTTCAGATGGGCTGATATAAAACCACTGGGTATGGGTCCTCTTAAGCATTTTGCTCGCAAGGAGCTTGTAAATGTTTGTATTAATGTATTTATAGGTGGCCACCTAAGCATTATGCTTTTATAGCTTAATAAATATTCTTTATCTAAATTAACTGGGTTCTGTTTGGAGACCGGGATGGTGGAGGGGACTTGTGACACGCACATATCCCAAACACTCACTGTTTATTAGCTAGCATCAAACGAATTATGGTACTGACCTCATTTGCAAGTCTATTGATGGGATCTCCTCTGTGTACTGCCTGAGACTCAGACCTGCACACTGTCAGAGGTAGAATTGCAAGGGTGCACTGTGACAGACAGCTCTGCTGCTGCTCTATCTTTTGTCCTTGGCATTTGGCTTCTGTCTGCACTGCAGCAGGACATAGATGGGTGACTCCAGGTGCCTGTGCTAAGGTCTCAAACAATGTGTGCACACAGCACCTGCCAGACAGTCCTGGCAAAGATCATTAGCTCCACAGAAGCAGTGTGTTGTGGCGCTAAGTCACTATGATAGCCTGGAGGAGGGAAGAGCACGTATCTCTTATCCCTCTCTTTTCCAGTTGCCCTGTATAAGCAGCTGCCTGGCAATAGCCACATCTTGCTGGTGGCCATGCAACTGTGAGCAAAATCAAAGGCAAAAAAAATCTAAACAACAGGGATGCACATTACAGCCAAACTCTTTGCAGAATCTCTTTGTCCTCAATACATCATCTCCATCACAGCTGATGCTGCAATTAAATTTGTACAACTGGGAAGAAAGTATTTGGAAATGGTGATGAACCTCTAAGTTGTTGTGCGAACAATGATTAGTGAGCTCAGAGCTAGCAATGTATTTGCCGACATTCTGAATATTTAAACATTCAGGGGCCATAAATGATCTTACAAAATCAGAAGAGGTCAACTGTTACCATTGATTTTGTCTCAATTCTTTCCATCCATCTACATCTGGAGATGGTGGTGAAGGTGACTTGTCATGTAAATGTGATCGAGTACTATATCTTGCACTGCAATGAACAAGATAGACAGTGCTGTGACATGCAACCAAGACTACAAGAGCCACTGGAACTGGCAATAAAAGGCTCTTTTATGTAATCTTCTTTCCAACAGAGTCACTCTGATGAGGATCTAATGAAAGCCATTTATTGGTAAGCAATGGAAAAAGTGGTTTGTGTCTTCAGAAGGCTTATGAGTTTCTGATGACAATTTGATACAGAACATGCAATTTCAGCTGCTAGCATCATCTGCAGAAGTACATACAGGCCTGGGAGTTTAAACTATTGGACATCTCTGTATTTAGCTAATATTATAAGGACATGCATGGTAAATAAGACTTTGCAATGTTGGCATTTACTGTATTCAAAGATATTTACTGTATAGAGGGGTATTCAATCCATGATCACGGCTGTCGATCCCTCCCAACAGCTGTGATTCTGGCCCATTTGCATTTTGATCGACAGGTGAACGACAGGTGGGATTCAATGTCCCGCCTGCCGATAGGTGCAAAGGGTGGTGTGGGCACGAAAATGGCCATGGATTGTCGATCTGCGACCAGGATTGTGACAATCCACGGCCATTATCAGCAGAACAGGCACAACAGCTTCTAAAGTCAGGCCTGTTCTGCCGTGATCCCGATTCAATGCTGTCTCTAAAGACAGCATTGAATAGGGAGCCGCCACTATTTCCGACATTGGGATTAGTGGCCACACATTGAATACCCCAGAAAAAAAGATAAAGGACCAGATGCACTAAGCTTCAAAAGTGATAAAATGGAGAGTGATAAACAACCAACCATCAGCTCATGCCTGACATTTTTCAAACATAGCCTGTGACATGGCAGGTAGGAGCTGATTGGCTGGCTGTTTATTACTCTCCATTTTATCACTTCTGAAGTTTAGTGCATCTGGCCTATTCTTTTTTAATAGTACAATAATTGACTTTACATAAGGTTACCTTTAAGGGATTTAATAGTTATATTAATACTGTATTGGAGTTTGACTTGCTGACAGTGATGTTGGCTGTCAGATATTCATAATGAGACTCCGATCAGGAGTCTACACTTATACTTCATTCTTGTTGATTTGTTCAATAGCTTACTTTAGGTAAGTTTGCCTTAAAATCTCCTGCGGTGTATATAATTGATCTCCTAAATCTGAGTGCTTAAAGGCTTTAAGAAATGTATTACTATTAATAGTATTGTATTACTTGCTCATGCAGTGGTGAGGCTGTCAGATATTCATAGTCATGCTAAGATCAGGACCCATCCATACTCCATTAGTATCTTCGTCATTAGTTGATTACTTCAATCACTTACTTTACTTAAATGTGCCTTTAATCTTAAAGGCTTTTATATAGTTAATATTAATACTGTATTAATTGCTGATGCAGGGACAGGGTGGGGGCTGTCAGATATTCATAGTCCCGCTCAGATCAGGGTCCATCCATTCTCCATTCTTGCTGATAAGCTCAATAACTTACTTTACTTAAACTTGCCTTTAAGGCTGTTGTCTTGATAGCTGTCAGATTATATATATATATATATATATAGATTCACTGTCAGTCCGGCACTCAACCTCTCGTTCAGCAGCAACCTGGGTGCCCTCCGGTGGGTAGGTGTAGAGAACTGCAGCAAGCAAGCAGCGGCACTCAAACAGGATTTGCAAAAAGTCAAAAGTGATAATTTATTGCTCCAACGTTTCGGGGCTCCAAACCGCCCCTTTGTCAAGGTGTACAAACAAATAAGTGACCATACAGTCCTACCTTAAATACCAGCAGGAGTAAGTGCAAGATGATCCCCCTCCGTGGAGCGCTCCCCGGCGTCTGACGTCAGTTCCGGTGTTACTACCCAGGAAGTGACTGTAGTCTTGGTAACCTGGACGCTCAATGCGCTCCCAGCGCTGACTGGATTGTCCTGTCTGCGTCTCTGGTTGCTATGGCTCCCGGAATACCGGTCATAGCCGTGGCGCTCCCCGGCTGGGGAAATAAACATAATGAAAAAACAAATTAGTAAAAGCATATCAAAAGAGCAAGTGAATGTAGCGTGCTAAGTGTTTATCTAATTAAAAACATCTGAGGGATTACTGCGGAGGACGGGAGAGGTAATGCTGGGATCAGCTCTGATTTATCCCCGCTTCGACATTACTAATACAAATGCATAAATACGTTACTGACAATATAATCAACATACTGGGGGTGAACTATCCCCCTGAGACCAGACTGTCCCCACACCATGAAGAGCTGAAAGAACTATAAGATATATTAATATAGGGACAAAAACAAAAAATTTTCAAGGGAAGGTAGAGCCAATCAATATAGAGGAAGGGAAAAAGAAAAAAGAAAAAAAGGGGGGGGGGGAGAATAAGACAAAGGGGGGGGGAAGAGATTAAATGGGACATAAAAGAGACGGGGAAAAAAATAGACGGGGAAAAAAATGAAAAAGGAGAAAAATAAATAAATAAAAATAATAATAATAATAATAAAATAAAATAAAAATAAAAATAAAAATGAAAATAAAAATAAATATAAAAAATAAAAAATAAATATAAAAATTAATTATTAAAAATAAAATAAATTAAAAATAAAAATAAATATAAAAATAAAAATAAATAAAAGGACAAAATATAAAAAAATTATTATATAAAAAATAAAAAATATATAAAGTACAGGAATATTCAATGGCAATCCTTGCTTGTAATACTGCTACATGCACTGAAGTACTAGAAGCCCTCTATTGTATCAAAAGAACACGTTGTAATTTAAGCGTTCATTTAGTCCCAGTGGTTTGCTGGATTTCAGTGTGTGGATCCATTTCGCTTCCAGGCGCAACAGATCTCCATCTCTGTCGCCTCCTCTTTTCTTCGCCGGAATGTGATCGATGATGAGATGTTTGAATTCTGTCATTCTATGTTTCATTTCCGCGAAGTGTCGGGCCACTGGTTGGTCCGATGTTTTCCCTGCCAAGGCTTGTTTAATGGCCGAGCGATGGAGTGCCATCCTCTCCCGTACTGTTCTAGTGGTTTTACCCACATATATAAGGTGGCAAGGACAGGTGACCAGGTAAACCACGTGTGTAGATAGACATCCCAGTACATGTTTGATCTTGAACGTTCTGGATTTCATTGCGTCTTGAAATGTACTACCCACTATCATGTGAGAGCACGTGGTGCACTTGGGGCACTTGTAGCACCCTGGTGGTCGGGTGAGGAAATTTGGGGGCGTTGGGGTGGAAAATTCTGATATGTCCGTGTGTACTATATAGCTTTTAATATTTCTGCCCCTTGTATAGCAGGACATGGGTTTTACCCTGCTCAAATCGGGCAGATGTTTATCTGTGGCTACTATAGGCCATAGTGCTCTGGTGGCACGTGCTAGTACCGGACTAGATGTGTTGTACCTGGATGTCCATGGTATCACTGCCTTCGGATCTTTCTGTCTGGGCATAAGTAATTCGCTTCTCGGCATCTGTAATACCTCCTCTTTTGTTGTTACCAGGTCTCTATACCTGTATCCTCGTTCCTTGAAACGGTCAATCATATGGTCCAATTCTCTGGGCAACAGGTCTGGATCACTGGTAATGCGTGCTGCCCGTATCATCTGAGACCTAGGTAGGCCTTTTTTGAGGGCTCTGGGATGGTGGCTGTTGTTTCCTCACCCGACCACCAGGGTGCTACAAGTGCCCCAAGTGCACCACGTGCTCTCACATGATAGTGAGTAGTACATTTCAAGACGCAATGAAATCCAGAACGTTCAAGATCAAACATGTACTGGGATGTCTATCTACACACGTGGTTTACCTGGTCACCTGTCCTTGCCACCTTATATATGTGGGTAAAACCACTAGAACAGTACGGGAGAGGATGGCACTCCATCGCTCGGCCATTAAACAAGCCTTGGCAGGGAAAACATCGGACCAACCAGTGGCCCGACACTTCGCGGAAATGAAACATAGAATGACAGAATTCAAACATCTCATCATCGATCACATTCCGGCGAAGAAAAGAGGAGGCGACAGAGATGGAGATCTGTTGCGCCTGGAAGCGAAATGGATCCACACACTGAAATCCAGCAAACCACTGGGACTAAATGAACGCTTAAATTACAACGTGTTCCTTTGATACAATAGAGGGCTTCTAGTACTTCAGTGCATGTAGCAGTATTACAAGCAAGGATTGCCATTGAATATTCCTGTACTTTATATATTTTTTATTTTTTATATAATAATTTTTTTATATTTTGTCCTTTTATTTATTTTTATTTTTATATTTATTTTTATTTTTATTTTATTTTATTTTTAATAATTAATTTTTATATTATTTTTTTATTTTTTATATTTATTTTTATTTTCATTTTTATTTTTATTTTTATTTTATTTTATTATTATTATTATTATTTTTATTTATTTATTTTTCTCCTTTTTCATTTTTTCCCCGTCTATTTTTTTCCCCGTCTCTTTTATGTCCCATTTAATCTCTTCCCCCCCCTTTGTCTTATTCTCCCCCCCCCCCCCCTTTTTTTTCTTTTTTCTTTTTCCCTTCCTCTATATTGATTGGCTCTACCTTCCCTTGAAAAAATTTTGTTTTTGTCCCTATATTAATATATCTTATAGTTCTTTCAGCTCTTCATGGTGTGGGGACAGTCTGGTCTCAGGGGGATAGTTCACCCCCAGTATGTTGATTATATTGTCAGTAACGTATTTCTGCATTTGTATTAGTAATGTCGAAGCGGGGATAAATCAGAGCTGATCCCAGCATTACCTCTCCCGTCCTCCGCAGTAATCCCTCAGATGTTTTTAATTAGATAAACACTTAGCACGCTACATTCACTTGCTCTTTTGATATGCTTTTACTAATTTGTTTTTTCATTATGTTTATTTCCCCAGCCGGGGAGCGCCACGGCTATGACCGGTATTCCGGGAGCCATAGCAACCAGAGACGCAGACAGGACAATCCAGTCAGCGCTGGGAGCGCATTGAGCGTCCAGGTTACCAAGACTACAGTCACTTCCTGGGTAGTAACACCGGAACTGACGTCAGACGCCGGGGAGCGCTCCACGGAGGGGGATCATCTTGCACTTACTCCTGCTGGTATTTAAGGTAGGACTGTATGGTCACTTATTTGTTTGTACACCTTGACAAAGGGGCGGTTTGGAGCCCCGAAACGTTGGAGCAATAAATTATCACTTTTGACTTTTTGCAAATCCTGTTTGAGTGCCGCTGCTTGCTTGCTGCAGTTCTCTCTCTCTCTCTCTCTCTATATATATATATATATATAATACAAGTATCCACAGAGATTCCTTTGCAGGTCCCAAAGCAGAAGAAGAGGCGGCACTCAAAACGGACTTTTTTTAAATCAAATAAATCTTTGTATTAGATCATGAAATAACAGTGCAGTTCGACGACGTTTCAAGACCAAAACAACGGTCTTTTCATCAGGTCCATACAATAATTACATTGTGCAATATGTGATCACATATTGCACAATGTAATTATTGTATGGACCTGATGAAAAGACCGTTGTTTTGGTCTTGAAACGTCGTCGAACTGCACTGTTATTTCATGATCTAATACAAAGATTTATTTGATTTAAAAAAAGTCCGTTTTGAGTGCCGCCTCTTCTTCTGCTTTGGGACCTGCAAAGGAATCTCTGTGGATACTTGTATTGTATACCCCTATGTGGAAGGCACCCCGGCATCCCCCCATCGGTCCTGAGTGCCAATCCCTTCGTTTTCTATATATATATATATATATATATATATACACACATATATACATACATACATACATACATACATACATACATACATATACGTGTGACAATTGTATCTGGCACTCCCTGTTGCTGATAGGTGAAGCTGCCCTGGTGCCCTCCTATGAGCAGGATGTCTCCTGCCCTAGTATATGGGAAGCAGAGACGGGCGGCACTCATGTGATGGTGAACAAAACCAAGAGGGTTTATTTGTGCATACAGGCTTGTTGTCGTTTGGCTTGAGAAAGGGGCGCAGCCCCGAAACGTTGCCTGTATGCACAAATAAACCCTCTTGGTTTTGTTCACCATCACCTGAGTGCCGCCCGTCTCTGATATATATATATATATATATATATATATATATATATATAGATGTAGAGGTGTAGGCCTGGCACTCCTCCAGCAGTACAGGTAACCCAGGTGCCTTCAGGAACAGAAGTACAGGATAGTGAAGAAACAACAGCGGCACTCTGGGGATTTTTAGAAAAAATATATTTTCAGCAAAAAAAGCTTCCAACGTTTCGGGGTATGTGACACCCCTTTGTCAAGGTTATATGCACGTATAACCTTGACAAAGGGGTGTCACATACCCCGAAACGTTGGAAGCTTTTTTTGCTGAAAATATATTTTTTCTAAAAATCCCCAGAGTGCCGCTGTTGTTTCTTCACTATTTATATATATATATATATATATATATATATATATATATATATATATATATATATATATATATATTACTAATAGTTAGACTCAGATCATGGTCCATTCTGTTAAATTAGACTTTAAACAAAGGCTTAATACTTGACAGCTGTCAGATATTCATAGTCAGATTATCAGGGAGGGACCATCACCATTCTGTTGATACTTGAATAACTTACCATGAGTTTGCCATTAAGGATGTAATATGTGCTGCTGTGCTGATGGCTGTCCGATTAGATATGTGGATAGTCAGACTCAGATCAGAGTCCATTCTGTTTTGATTAACTTTAAACAAAGGCTTTAATACTTGAGGGTTGTCAGAAATACATAGGGCCAGGTGTACAGTATCAAGCTTCAACAAGTAATAGAGTGGAGAGTGATAAACAGCCAGCCAATCAACTCCTCCTAACTCCCAGGTTACAGACTGGGTTTGAAAAATGACAGGTAGGAGCTGATTTTTAAATCACTCTCCACTTTATCATTTTTTGTAAGCTTGATGCATCTGACCCATGGTCACTCAGTCCATGTACCATCACCATTCTGTTGACTATTTCCTGTACCTCGCATGGTTTATACATGTGCATATATGTTTTCATTTTTATATTTTCCCATTTGGGAAAACAATAAATAAGTATCCTATGGTTATCAAGGAAAACGATGAAGAACATAATGAGGATAAATATTTTGAATGGGTACCCCTCTTGTCTCATAGGCCAAATAGCAATAACACCTACTGAACAACATTTCTCACTATCTGGAGTCTCTGGAGTCCCTTCTAGTCTTAATAGTCACATAGTCAAAAATTGGCATGTGGGCATTAGCAATGCATGATTCCATTGTATAACATTTTTTTTCAACCACACATATGACAATAAACATTATAAAAAGGTTCTTACATTGGGCTTTATTCTAGTTCACTCTTTCTGACAAAATCCTTCTTAGATGGACAAAACCATGTGCACTGCAGCTGGGGCAGATGTAAAATGTGCAGAGAGAATTAGATTTGGGTGAGTTATTTTGTTTCTGTGCAGGGTAAATACTAACTGCTTTATTTTTACACTGCAATTTAGATCTCACTTTGAAGTAAAACCCCACCCAAATCTAATTCTCTCTGCACAAGTAACATCTGCCCCACCTGCAGTGCACATGGTTTTGTCCATCTAAGAAGGAATTTGTCAGAAAGAGTGAACTAGAATAACCCCCATTGAGCAGAACAAATAGAGAATGTGCCGGTGCAATTCCAAATAGCTTGACCTGATCAGGAGGATATATTTCATTGTGCAGGACTGATATTTATAGCAGGAAACCTAACTACAATTGCCTTCTGTTGCAGTTACAGTAATTTTTTCAGCTGCACCATTTTGGTTGTCACCGCGCATCTGCAGATATTGTGTGACCTTTGTGGGACAAAGTGCAGTAAAAACATTTATAGAAGGCATTATTAGCCAGTGGTTCAATAAAACAGAGGCCACAGTCCTTTGCAGTATCTATCTAAAGTCACTAGATGTCCGGTTTATATTATTATTATTAAATAGGACCAGCACCATCTTCTGGTGTCAAAATCATCACTAGGTCAACTAGAGTGCAAGAACGTGGCCATTTTTAAGTTGTCCATAGGAGTTTACAGAAAACTCCATCTTACGTAGGGTAGGACCTCAAATCACATTGAGAAAATGGAGTATAACACAAACAAAATAAATAGTTATATGTCTTAATTGTGATCATTAAACATTTCTCTATAGTTCATTTGTATCTGATTAACATTATTAGGCTATATTATTTAGAACCCTGCTACACTATAATAGTGTGCTAACTTAAAATTCTTAAAAGGTTTGCATAAAAACTCATTTAAAAACAATATAATTTAAATAATTTCTTAGTAAAAGCAGAGTAAATTTCTTATTAAAAGCAGAATTACATTGAACTAAATGTTTCTTAAAAGATTAGGGGGGTATGCAATGTGCCGCCGCTATTTCTGACATGGAGGATAGCGGTGGCTCCCTATTCAATGCTGTCATTAACGACAGCATTGATGCGGGATCACGGCAGAATGAGCCTGATTTCAGAAGCTGTCAGGCCCGTTCTGCCGATAACGGCCGTGGATTGTTGTGATTCAGGCCGCAGATCAACAATCCACGTCCGTTTTCACGGCCACGCCCCTTTGTGCCCATCGGCAGACGGGACATTGAATCCCGTCTGTCGTTATGTGGTCGATCTGACCGAAAACGGGCCAGGATCACGGCTGTCGGCGGGGATCGACAGCCATGATCCCAGATTGCATACCCCCCTAAACCAGTGGTTCCCAACCCTGATCCTCAAGTACCCCCAACAGTGCACATTTTCCAGGTCTCCACACAGAATCACAAGTGAAATAATTAGCTCCACCTGTGGATCTTTTAAAATGTGCCTGAATAATCTGTGCAACTGCTGGGTGACCTGGAAAACGTGTACTGTTGGGGGTACTTGAGGACCAGGGTTGGAACCACTGCCCTAAACCATAAAACCCAGATATAGTGTAACAATAAATACTTATACAGTATGCACTTATTTACAGGAATAAGGTTTAAGTTTAAATCTGCATAAGTAACACCTGCACATGTAGAAGGGAGGGTGCATAAAATGTCTGTTACGGCCAATGCTTTTTTTATATGCATGAGACTCCTGGTGACATGTCATTTAGGAACAATGTTATTTCAAGAGAATTAATTAACCCATGTGGACTCACTAAGAATATAAATCCATCTCATGCGTGTATATGATCGATATGAATTATGGGGCCAGATGTAATAGTCCCTGAGTTTGGCCGCTTGGTGGGATGCCATCAAAACATGGACAATATTTTAAAGTGGCAAACATTTAAAATGCATGGTTTTGCCGGCAACTCACACAGCCGCCAAACTCAGAGGCTATTACACCCGGCCCATGTTGTTTTATAAAATGTTTGGGTATGGAGTGAATATTCAATCTGTTTTTAATACCCCTAACTTGTTCCTGTTTTCTTCATTTCAAGTTACACTCTAACTGATAGATCACCCTGGTGCTCATACAATTCATGAAATCCTTAATTTTATAGACCCTCAATATTGGTATGATTACTTAATTCAGTGCAGTCATGAATCTTACAAAGTCTCATAAAATAAAATCTCACAGAATCTTCCAAAGAGATGAAACAATGGATACAATCTTAAGCGCTATATTACAAAGTATTGAAATTGTATACAATACTTTCCCCGTGATGCAGAAGTTGGAGATATTCGGAAGATTTCTTGATAGGGGTTCACTTTTCAGTGGCATGGATAAACTCCATAGCATATACAAGAAAAATACATTTGACAGAAATGTGTAATAAAGTCATAAATGTGTGTGCCACAAGTCAAAAAAGGAATATTTTGAAGAATATGTTGAGGGTAAGATGGGCATACCCCACTCACAGTGGTGAAGATAAATTCAACCCCAATGGTTAAGAAAGACTGGGTAATACCTTGACTGACATTAACTAAGGGTATCTTTGTTACTCTTCACAGGGGTTTTGCAATGCATGGCTCTGTAAAATATTCATATGCAGATTGAAAAAAAATCGGGCATCATTACACACCATATTGTTAAAAAAGAGTATTTATTTAATCACATGTATAAAAAGAGCAAATGTAACTATATGTATAGTATAAAAGACAACATGAAGAATTCCACCTAAAAGGATGTTAAAAAAAATATTTTTTGAGGCAAGCAGACATCCAAACACAAAAATAGGTACTTATGAGTTATCCGGGTGCCCGATTTCTAAATCGGGTCGGATCGGGCACATCGCATCGCATCGCATGCGACCATCGGATGCGATGCGATGCGATGCGATGACCCGATTTTTCCATAGGAATCAATGTTAAAATGGACAGAGTCCATTTTAACATGGAATTCAATGGGAAAAAGGGGTCCTTTTCATACCCCTACTATCCAAGTGGGCATGGAGTTGGATATAAACCTGTGGCGAGCGTAGCGAGCCACCGAGCCCGAAGCGTGGCGAGCGTAGCGAGCCCCGCGAGGGGACATAGAATACCGTCCCCTCGCGGGGCTCGCTTCGCTCGCCACGCTTCGGGCTCGGTGGCTCGCTACGCTCGCCACAGGTTTATATCCAACTCCATGCCCACTTGGATAGTAGGGGTATGAAGAGGACCCCTTTTTCCCATTGAATTCCATGTTAAAATGGACTCTGTCCATTTTAACATTGATTCCTATGGAAAAATCGGGTCATCGCATCCGATGGTCGCATGCGATGCGATGCGATGCGATATCGCATCGCATCGCATCTGATTGTATGCCTTAGTTTAAGGCATACAATCAAAAATCGGGCGCCCAGATAACTCATAAGTACCCAAAAATATTATTCCTGGACTATTCAAGTGTAAAAGACATCAGAGTCTTCTGTCATAAATCTACACACATTACATCCATTACACTTCTAATACATTTTTTATGTTGGACAGCCCAGTGTCTCTAAGGCTAGGAGCCAATTGGTGCCAAAGAGGTAAGGTAAAGCCAGTGCTTTGGATCGTACTAGTTTTCTCATATATAAGATTAAGGATGAAAGTAAGAGTTCAAATAATGTTATTTTTTAAATCAAATTGTCTTTAGAAAGGCAATTATTTTAAAGGACTATTACAGGTAGCACTACACTGTACACTGCTAGCACTACAACCACACAGAGCAACAGTTATATATGTCAACATGATTTCAAAAGATACTTAATGTATGTACTGTATATTCTAAAGCATGTAATCAAGAACTTTCTGTAATCACTCCAAAATATATGTCACAGTAGGTTAATTGGCTGCTTATATAAAATTAGCTGTAGTGTGTATGTGTGTGCACATGCAGTAGGGTGAATAGACTGTACAGGTGCATACACACTGGGTGATTTTGCCTGGCGTTTATGCGATGATGTTAAAATCAATGGCCTGAAAACCGTTCAGTGCATACACACTGAGCAATTTTCCCCCTGCCCAACGATTTTCACAGGGGGTGGACGACTTTCCATAGCAGGACACTATTGGAAGTCGTTCACCCCATCACTCATCTGCTGGTAATACCAGCAGATGAGCTGCGGTGGTGGGTAATGATACAGGAACACGCATCAGCGCTCATCGCCCATCGCCTGACCATACTCACTGGGCGGCTTTTGAGCTGAAAGCAGCTCAAATGACAAAACAGCTGCTTTCAGCTCAAAGTCGCCCAGTGTGTATGGGCCTTATGCTCCCCTGTGGCAGGGACTGATGTGAATGGCCAAATAGTATTTGTAAAACACTGGGTGAAATGTAATAGGATGAGAGATTCAGAAAGTGAGAGATTTGGTAAGAAATCTCCAGTTTTTTTAAAGTGGCAATCATTGACACAGCAAAACCAGTGTGATTTTGCTGTGTCAATGATTGCCACTTTAAAAAAACTGGAGATTTCTTACCAAATCTCTCACTTTCTGAATCTCTCATCCTATTACATTTCACCCACTATGTAAATAACTGGTAATAAATAAAACTTTAAAATACTGTCTGCTTCTATATACTGAATTTTAAAATACTATCTGCTTCTATATAATTATTGCATCGAAATTAAAGTACACTCTTCAAAAATTCAAACAAACAGAATAGAAAGTTGTATTTTGTATCATTAAAGTCAACAATCTACATATCTACATTATGCTTCAACCTATGTGAAAAAAAAAAAAAAAGATTGTAACCAGGAACAGGAAAACACTGCACTATTAGTTTTATGGGCACCATGAACTGAACACACACAATATCCTACAAACATAATATATAAATTATAAATGTAGTAAACAATAAAATGCATTTCTTTAGGTAGCCACCTGTAAATTAATCCGATAAAAAATATACAGTATGTATGTGTATATATATATATATATATATATATATATATATATAAATATATATATATATATATATATATATAAATATAAAATTATAAGGTACTTGTTTCCTAGCACGGCCACAACGATCATGATCGTGGGCATCGTAAGGGAAAATCGGGGGCATCGCGGGCATCGCATGCACTAAAAAAATCTGGTGCGATGGCCGCGACGCGATGCCCGCGATTTCCCCATAGGGAACAATGTTAAATGCCTCTATTTAGCCGCGATGCCCCCGATTTCCCATAGGAAACAATGGTAAATGGCCCAGAAACCCCCAAAAACACCCCTGAACAGTGAAATGTCCCCCCAAAAGTATTTTACGCCACCCCACGATCAACGCGAACCCGAAGCGAACCCGAGCCACCGAGCCCGAAGCGTGGCGAGCGCAGCGAGCCCCGCGAGGGGACGCGGATACCTGTGAAGCCCGCGAAGGGACTCGTTTACCTGTGAAGGTATTCGCGTCCGCTCGCCACGCTTCGGGCTCGGTGGCTCGCTGCGCTCGCCACACTATTCTATTCTCAACTCCACGCCGACGTGGATAGTGGGGGTATGAAAAGGTCGGAGGACGCGTACCGCCGCCCCTCGAGGGCTCGCTGCGCTCGCCACGCTTCGGGTTCGCGTTGATCGTGGGGTGGTGTAAAATACTTTTGGGGGGAAATTTCACTGTTCAGGGGTGTTTTGGGGGGTTTCTGGGCCATTTACCATTGGTCCCTATGATGATTTGGTGAAATTGAGTCATTTGTTCCCTATGTGAAATCGGGGGCATCGCGGGTACATTGAGCCATTTGGTACTTGTTTCCTATCTGGGCGCCCACGATTTTGATCGTAGGCATCGCAAGCAAAAAAATCGCGTCGGTCGCGTCGCGTGCTGACAAAAAAACGCATGCGATGCGACCGACGCGATTACCGCGATTTTACATAGTGAACAATGTTAAATGTCCCAATTGACCCGATTTCACATAGGGAACAATGTTAAATGTCCCAATTGACCCGATTTCACATAGGGAACAATGTTAAATGCCCCCCCCCCAATTGTTAACGCCACTCCACGATCAACGTCAACCCGAAGCGTGGCGAGCGCAGCGAGCCCGCGAGGGGCGGCGGTACGCGTCCTCCGACCTTTTCATACCCCTACTATCCACTAGGGCGTGGAGTGAGAATAGAATAGTGTGGCGAGCGCAGCGAGCCACCGAGCCCGAAGCGTGGCGAGGGGACGCGGACACCTGTGAAGCCCGCAAGGGGATGTGGATACCTGTGAAGGTATCCGCGTCCGCTCGCCACGCTTCGGGCTCAATGGCTCGCTGCGCTCGCCACACTATTCTATTCTCACTCCACGCCCTAGTGGATAGTAGGGGTATGAAAAGGTCGGAAGACGCGTACCGCCGCCCCTCGAGGGCTCGCTGCGCTCGCCACGCTTCGGGTTGACGTTGATCGTGGAGTGGCGTTAACAATTGGGGGGGGGGCATTTAACATTGTTCCCTATGTGAAATTGGGTCAATTGGGACATTTAACATTGTTCCCTATGTGAAATCGGGTCAATTGGGACATTTAACATTGTTCCCTATGTAAAATCGCGGTAATCGCGTCGGTCGCATCGCATGTCATTATAATGGCATGCGATGTACACGCGATGCCCGCGATGGGCGCCCAGATAGGAAACAAGTACCAGCCATTTAACATTGTTTCCTATGGGGAAATTGTGGGCATCGCGTCTGCTCCATTTAAGCCTTTTTTAGCCGCATACGACGCGACCGACACGATTTTCACTGTTTTCAATGCAATTCAATGGGAAAATTGGGGGCATCGCGTCGGTCGCGTCGTATACCACTAAAAATTACACACAATGCTCGCGATTGTGGCCGTGCTAGGAAACAAGTACCAATTATAATATAATATAACTAAGAGCCTCTAATGGTCCCTTTTAAATGATAGCTTTAATTTCAGTCTCACATTTTGTATACACTTGTGTCTTTTAACCAGCTTTGATGGTATTAGCGAATTGTTATAATGTTATAATGATATGATTGATTGATATAATGTTCCAGCAAATGTAACTGGTTGGTATAGTGGACAGAACAAGAAAGTCAGTTACCATTTTTATACACAAATATTTCAATTTAATATCAATAATAATTTAATAGGTAAAAACTAAATAAACCAACTGAATGTCTAATAGTATAGTGGTGTTTAAAAAATACTATACTATACTTCATAGTAATAGGTTAATGGGATCACTTTCTGCTGCTGTGCCCATGGCACTCTGCTGCACTCGTGCAGTAATTCACTTCACACGAATCCCTCTCCTGAGAAAATTTGCGATCTTTAGCCTACAGTATATTGGCCCTTATTCTGGTTCAGGTAGGAAAATTCCTACTCAAATGTACAAAACCATGGGCCTTATTCTGGTTGGTGTGGATATGTCCGCGTGCGTTCGTTCTGCCGATGTTTTGTGTTTGCGCATCTGCAGAGGCATATCTGCGCATGTGCGAAAGGGACATACGTCCAAATTCCGCATGAATTGTTTACACTAGGAACAGGGGGAGGAGAGGGGCTTGAAGGGCTGTTTGGGCTCATTACCATATGTGTACACCCCGCGTTTCATGGGCGTTCCCATGAAAACGCTGGGCGTACGTATGGTAATGCGGCCGTGACGCACGTGTAGGGGGCGGACATATGACATTGCCGGAGGTCAGCTGCCCGCCCAGATCCCTGCTTTTGTACGGAGAAATGCCCGAGTGGTCTGAGCACGAATGATGGGGGAGGTTCCCAGAGATGGAGGAGGTGTATACCTGAGAAATCCACTCGTGCTCCGTGCGGTCAGCAGCTTACCGCATTCGGACGCAGTGAGCGATCCGTACGAAAGGCGGGGTTTAGGACGCTCGGTCCTGGCCGCATATTCGGATCCGGCCGCACCAACCAGAATAAGGCCCCATGTGCAGTGCAGGGGGGACAGATGTAACAGGTGCAGAGGGAATTAGATTTAGGTGGGGTTTTACTTCAAAGTGAGATCTATATCGCAGTGTAAAAATAAAGCGGCCGGTAATTACTCTGCACAGAAACAAAATAACTCACCCAAATGTAATTCTCACTGCACATGTTACATCTAACCCCCCCCCCCCCCCCCCCATCTCCCTGCGCAGTGCACATGTCCATTTGAGAATGAATTTGCCTTTGTGAGTGAACCAGAATAACCACCATTGAAACCTATGGTGGCTACTATTGTGATCTGCTGCAGAATTCCTATTATACAACTTGCTTCAGTTTTGCAGGTATCGTCCAAAGTGGATTTTTGGGGGGATGTACCACAAAATGAGTTTAATAAATATGTGTAATTAATACTTTAGTTTAATTGAAGTTGGCAAACATTAGCATTCAAAAACTGGAGTAATGGAGTATATATCCTTGTATAAAAGCATCTATAAATTTATACACTGATTGATATTGAAACTGTTATTTAAGACTATTAAATACTAGTAGTTAGCATTTATTTTTACGTACTGCACCTAACAAATGATACAATTATGATTTCTGAGTACACTTGAAGGGATGGTCTCATTTGCATTTTCATGGAAATGCAATTATGTCGTCTAATTGGGGTAGCAGAAATTATAAAACTATATAATTGATGCTTGTCTTTTCTCATGTAAAGATCATTACCATTGAGAGTATTTTGTGGCACTTACAAAATACATCATCATAGTGTTTGTATGACATTCAATTTTCTGCATCTGTAATTTGAAACCAAGAGGACTTTAATATATACATTTATTTCACAAAATATCAATATGGAAGCATTTTTAATGTGTCTATTACAGAAAATAAAAAAGAACTGAGGATTTTTTTTGCACTGTAAGAATATTTTGTATTCCATCTCCTTTGAGACTCCCTTAATTCTCAATTTCATTTACTCTTGTTATTTATTATGAACTTGTTTACTTTTGGTGAATTCTTTATCTAATTACATTGACGGTTCATTAATATGCCTTCTTACTGTAAGTCTACCAAAAAACTGCTTGGGAAATGTGCTAGTACAGTATGGTTACTGTTTTTTTTAACCCCCAAACTCACCATAAAACTTAATTAACCACTCTTCCTCTATTCCTTTCAACTACCCTATGAAGCTCATTGATCTACCAGGGTGGTGATCATTGGCAAAGATAGACAGTTCATAGTGGGTACCCCTGGTCTCATAAAACTCACAAATGACATCCAGATGTTTTGCCATCATATACATAGAGCACAGGCAATGTAATAAATTAGCATTTGGCATATCATCTATTACTTGCTGCATAGTCCTGAGGGGGTTATTCAGTCTCATCAGTGATGTATTCAGTTGCACAGGATCAATGCAGAAAAATAGGTGTTAGAACATCTTGACACTGTACAATTTTTTTGTTTTAAATGTATTTTATTGAAGCAAATGCACAGTACAAATATGTAAAGTGGTCCTGAAGAGGTTGTGGAACTCATTTCCACTTACACCCAGCGCCCCTCCCCTTATTATGTGGAGCGAGGGCCAGTGCTAGAGTTTTGTACACCCCTGCAAACTATACATTTCTGCCCTACTTTATGAACAATACGCTAAACAGTAGTACACCTTATACCAATTATGCCACATATAGGGTGACATTCTATGGAATGCGATTTTGTTTTTTGTGCAAATTCTTCTCCAAAAAACGGCTAAATCGCATTTTTCCTTGAATTCGCATATTTAATATGATGCGAAAAGGTCCCTAAATTGCATATTTTTTGCGATAAGTCATGCGTACTGAAAGTGCGGTAAAAATTTGCAGATGTTTTCCAATAGAAAAGTATACAATTCGCTTATTTAATGGAATGGGATTTCGCAAATCACACTTTTAAGGTGTCTAATAATCGCCATTTTTTCAGACCAGGTTCTGATATGCGAGTTGGCCAGAACCCTGCACTGATCATTGAGATCTGTGCAGGGTTCTGCGGTAAAAAATGTGTTTTTTTTTAGAAAAAAATTGCGTGGGGTCCCCCCTCCTGAGCTTAACCAGCCCCAGGCTCATTGAGCCGGACCTGGTTCCAAAAATACGGGGGACAAAAAGTGTAGGGGTCCCCCGTATTTCTGAAACCAGCCCCGGACTCTTGGACCGGTCCTGGTTCCAAAAATACGGGGGACAAAAAATCTGGGGTTCCCCCGTATTTTGAAACCAGCACCGGGCTCCAACAGCCCGCAGTGTCATGCCACAGCCGGGGGACACATTTTACATAAGGTCCCCCCGCCGTATCATGAGCACCGTGGCTGGTCAGCCTTGGACGGGGTACCTGGAGGAGTGGGGACCCCCCCAATAAAGGGGCCCCCCCCCAAGGCTTCACCCATCCAGGGCTGAAGCCCGGGGCTGTCACCTGCGTGCCTGGCCAGTGGACACCGGCCTGATGGTGTAAAATCTTTCAATCCTAACATCGCTTTATACAGGAGAACTACAAGTCCCAGCAGACCTCCCCTGCAGGCTGGGACTTGGAGAACCACAAGTCCCAGCATGCGGGGCATTAATGGGCCTGCTGGGACTTGTAGTCCACCTGTAAAAAGAATGTTAAAAGAAAACACACACACAGAAAAGTAAAACTTTATTACATACACATCCACACACCTCACTTTTACAACCACATACTCACCGATTCAGGATCCAGTGCTGGTCTCCCTTCTGCTGCAGACCCGGCTACCCCCGCACTGACAGCGGGGACAACCGGCTTTCTCCGATGGAGCTAACAGCTTCTGTCGCGTTGCCCCAGCGCGACACAGGCTGAGAGCGTGATTGGGCGATGCGTCTCCATGGAGACGCATAGCTCAGCCCTGATTGGCTGAGCTATGCGTCTCCATGGAGACGCATACGCCAAAGACGCTCTCAGCCTGTGTCGCGCTGGGACAACGCGACAGAAGCTGTTAGCTCCATCGGAGAAAGCTGGTTGTCCCCGCTGTCAGTGCGGGGGTAGCCGGCTCTGCAGCAGAAGGGAGACCAGCGCTGGATCCTGAATCGGTGAGTATGTGGTTGTAAAAGTGAGGTGTGTGGATGTGTATGTAATAAAGTTTTACTTTTCTGTGTGTGTGTTTTCTTTTAACATTCTTTTTACAGGTGGACTACAAGTCCCAGCGGGCCCATTAATGCCCCGCATGCTGGGACTTGTGGTTCTCCAAAGATTTTACACCATCAGGCCGGCATCCACTGGCCAGGGACGCCGGTGACAGCCCCGGGCTTCAGCCCTGGATGGGTGAAGCCTTGGGGGGGGACCCCTTTATTGGGGGGGTCCCCACTCCTCCAGGTACCCCGTCCTAGGCTGACCAGCCACGGTGCTCATGGTACGACTGTGGCATGACACTGCGGGCTGTTGGAGCCCGGTGCTGGTTTCAAAATACGGGGGACCCCCAGATTTTTTGTCCCCCGTATTTTTGGAACCAGGTCCGGCTCAATGAGCCCGGGGCTGGTTATGCTCAGGAGGGGGGACCCCACGCAATTTTTTTAATACAAACCCAAAATTGCACATAAGCTCAAATTCGCACATTTTCATGCCTAAAAATCGCACATTTTCATGCCAAAATTCGCACATTATCGCACTCAATCGTACTTTTTACCCTCTAATGCGCATCCCATTAAATATGCGAATTATGACCAAAAAATGCGAATTCAGAAAGTGCGAAGTGCGGCGATGTAGAGTGCGATAAATATATGCGCTTTTCTCGCATTCCATAGAATGTCACCCATAGTCTCTCTTATACACAATTCCCACAGTAGTAGTATCCCTTACACAAAATACCCACAGCAATGCCCCGTATACACTAAGGGGGAAATTTACTAAGGTAATAAAAAATGTGTATTCGTACAGCAAAATACTATTTTTTTAATGCGGATTCGTATTTTCAGGATTGACTAAATACGCCTATTTTTAACATGAAAACAACGTACTTTATTCATTTACTAACAATTCGTATTTGTAAAAAATATGAATTGTAAACGCATACAAATCGTAAAAAAAATACGCCCAAAAAAATACACCTTGATTTGGAAGTGTATTTCACATCTTAGAATTTTAAACATGAGGAAAAAATCTGAAAATAACCCCCAGCTGATCAAAATCACAAAAGTGTGACTTATAAAAGGCCACATACACACTTCTCAGCTTCAAACATGGCACAAGGTTTGCATTCACAGACCATTTCAGTGTGGGCTATGAGATACCTGGGCCGAGATTTAATGGAATGTGAAAAAATTGTAATTTTCCGAAATCGCAACACATCGCACTATTTTAAATTGCATTTTTTTTTCTGTTAATTTGCATATTTAATGAGATGTGAATTTGTGATATTTTTATTACACTTTTTACACTGCAGCCTGCACGGATCTGACTGATCCATGCAGGCTAAAACCAATCCGAATTTGTATTTTAAAATATGAATTTGTATTTTAAAAATATGAATTTTTATTTTAAAATATGAATTTGTATTTAAAAATACAAATTTGTATTTAAAAATACGAATTCGTATCGGAAAAATACGAAGCAATAAGCCATCTGATAATACGAATCAGTCAGATACGACTGATTAGTAAATTATCCTCCGGAATACGAATGAAAATATGACTACACCAGTCGTATTCATTTGTATTCATTCGTGGTAAGAATACAAATACAATTTTGCTACTTGTTTCCTAGCACGGCGCCAACGATTTTGAATGTATCCATCGGGTCGGAAAAATCGGGTCGATCGCATCGCATGCCAAACAAATCGCATGCAATGCGATCGACCCGATTTTTACATTGGAATCAATGTAAAATGGTCCCTGAGACACGATTTTACATTGATTTTAATGTAAAAAGCCCCCAAACCCCCCATTTTAATACTAAATGGATAGTAGGGGTATGAAAAGGTCGGAGGACGCATACCGCCGCCCCTCGCGGGCTCGCTGTGCTCGCCACGCTTCGGGTTGGCGTCAATAGTGGGGTGACGTTAACAATGGGGGGGGGGGGCATTAAACATAATTTTTAACCATATTCAATGTGAAATGGGCCATATTAGCCCATTTCACATTGTTACCTATGTAAAATCGGGTTGATCGCGGTGATCGCATCGCGGGCCATTATAATGGGCCGCGACCAACGCGATCAACCCTATTTTCACTTTTATTTTTTTTTAACATTGTTCCCTATGGGAAAATCGGGTTGATCGCGTCGGTCGCATTGCGGCCCCTTATTAGGGGCCGCGATGGACGCGATCAACCCGATTTTATCTTTCACCGGCAAATTAGCTGGTGATTGACACAAAATCGGGTCCATCGCATTGATTGTATGCCTTAGTCCCGTGCTAGGAAACAAGTACAGGTTGAGTATCCCGTATCCAAAATGCTCGGGACCAGGAGAATTTTGGATAACGGATTATTCCGTATTTCGGAATATTTTAATATTTCAATTATGTATTTTGAAGTATCTTGCATGTATGCTGTATAAACACATAAAATACACACAAATATATTTTATTACCACATAAAATACACACAAATATATTTTATTTGTTCAAAAAACAAGGTTTCAAAACATGAAACAAAATTTGTGTACTATCTCAGATATTGAATTTGAATGCCAAGCAATAATTTTCTTGCACATATATAGTGCCAGTTACATATCATGTCACCAGTAGTGCTGTTACAAATGTCCCCAGTGAGTTTTTAGCCAAAAAAATATTATTTTTTTCACTTTCTGGAATGTATGGTTTTCGGAATAATTCGGATAACGGATACTCGGATACGGGATACTCAACCTGTACCACAATTTTTCGTATTCTTAATAAACTAAATGTCACTTGAACAGCTGCATGCCCTGTACAGCTCCAGCAGCTTCCCACTTCTCTGTGCCCCTCCAGCACCCTCTCATATTGTCTTCAACATGCAAAGAGCCTGCTCCTCTTAGTGACCCTTCTACATTACTTAAACCTTGCCAAAAAAGGAGGCCACAGGCTTTTCTGTTGAAATTACTGTTCAAGGCTGTGTTGGAGTGGGAACTAGTTCCCGCTACCAATCAGGTGGTGGAACTCAGTTCCACCTTGTTTCCCTTCACTTTAACCCATGTATATATATATATATATATATATATATATATATATATATATATATATATAGAGATATATACATATATCTATCTATCTATAGATAGATAGATAGATAGATAGATAGATAGATAGCGGGTGCCCACAACTCAGCTGAAAACAGCTCATACAATCCACGGCAATATGTAGCACTCCAGCCTCTGTTGAAAATGTGAATTTTTATTTTAGCTCACACAGCTGTGTGAGCTAAAATAAAAATTCACGTCTTCTACAGAGGCTGGAGTGCTACATATCGCTGTGGATTATATACTGTATGTATATATATATATATATATATATATATATCTATCTAAAACAAATAGAGGGGGCGCTTCATAGTGTAATACCGTTTATTTAAAACAGGTGGACAATGCTAACAGCAAATCTCCTTTTAGGAAGGTAGAACCCGTACCGAGGTGTTTCTCCGGTGTGGGCTGGCTACCACAAGATATATATCAAATAACCACTGGCACAAACTGCAGGCAATTGTAGCTCACTCACGGGACCTCTCACTGTTCCAGGAGCACGATGTCAATTCCGGAACCCAGCGCCTCAGGTTCCGGAATTGACATCGTGCTCCTGAAGCAGTGAGAGGTCCCGTGAGTGAGCTACAAGTGCCTGCAGTTTGTGCTAGTGGTTATTTGATATATATCTTGTGGTAGCCAGCCCACACCGGAGGAACACCTCGGTACGGGTTCTACCTTCCTAATAGGAGATTTGCTGTTAGCATTGTCCACCTGTTTTGAATAAACGGTATTACACTATGAAGCGCCCCCTCTATTTGTTTTAGATGGAAGTGTTCTGAAGTTCCCGTGGGAATCGGGTTCACCAGAGGGGAGCTGCTGCCCTAAACAAGTTAACCCATTGGACTGAGTGTGGATAAGGATCACTTTTAAGTGTTTCTATAAGGACAGAAAAAGTGTCAGCGCACCTATAATTTTATTGTTATATATATATATATATATATATATATATATATATATATATATACATATATACGGCCAAATGCAATTTGCACACTCCAAAGTCCAATGAGCGGGTGCTCAAACCATATAGAGGGTAATATTGATGAACAATTAGAGGCAGGCACACCTTTGCAATGAAAAAAACTAATTTGTTTATATTTAGAAAAAATTCAGTAAAATCCATCTTGCTGTAGGTACATCATCAAAGTAATATTGTAAATCCATACTTAGCAAAGCGGAAAAGGATAGAGAAGAGACCACTGCAAGTGCATGACTGACTTGCAGTGGTCTCTGCTCTATCCTATAAATAGCTCAATCCAGAAATCACCTTAATATGCGTGCACCTTCCACATCTTTTGCTGGTCAGCGACCAGCAAAAGATGTGGGAGGTTCCCCTGCCCTGCTAATGGATGTTATTGTGTAACATCCCTTCACAAACCCCTGCGAGCAAGTTTTCCTTGCGAATGGTGGACTCACAAGGATGCAAATTCACAGCCTTGCAAATCAACCAGATTAACCCTCATTGTGTGTACTAGAGATGGGTTGTTAACGAAAGAAGCAGATCTTTTGGATGGATCCCATAAAGAAGTGAGTGAACCGCCGATCCCAAAATGGTGAAACGTCATTCTTTTGCTTTCAGTTTCGTTTTTCATTACAATGCATTTGCCTGAGCTCAGCACTGCCAACTGTGGCAGCTGAGATGTACTAACTCTGGAGACTGAGCACAGTGCTGCGACTGCCAGTGAAAGAAAAAATAACAAGGCTGCTGCTGCTAGGAATGGCCATCGGTGCAGACACCATCGATGGTTGCCATCAATGGCGATTCTGCACCCAGCCATCGATCAGTGTTTTACTCGGTCATGTATGTTCTTATTTGTTCAGCTCACTGTTTTAAAAAAAAGTTATAAAAAATGGCAATAAATGATGGTAAAACAAATTATGCTTCGTTATTATCATATCACCCCTTTTTTCAAAGTGAGCCGTTGATCCTCCTAAAAGATCCGGATCTTTTCACGGGTTGAGAACTAGATCCCAGCTCTTCTTAGTGACCCGTTTTGCCCATCTCTAGCTGTGTACTAACTTACAGATGGATAGGATGATATATAATTTGTCCCTGTATGAATGTTATATCGCTTAGTGTGTACACAGTACAGGTCTTACTGATATATACTTTACTTACAAATCTTACCACTTTTACATTTTATCTATCCCTCTCTGTACACTTTCACTCTTAATATTTCATTCATCTTGCAGCATCTTAGAATAATGTATTGGCGACAGCAGTAGTGGGAAAATATATTAATGCTTTTATAGTAAACAGACTGTGTCAAACAAAGCTGATTAGAGTAAATGAACAGTTAAATTGTAATCTAAATTTTGGCAGTTCATTATACATTTTTGGATTTTTTTCTAAATCATTTGATGGTGATCCAGGTAACAGATTGGCATGCGCTATAAGAATGCTGATGGAAAATGTATGCATATGCTATCTGAGAGACAGAATGAAAGAGAAGGTATTTACTGTACTGTAGGAAGGCATTCTCTGGCTACAAATACAATTAGATTTTTCCAATTTTGTGTTAACTTTCCATCATTTGATATGTACCCCCTCTTACCAGTGCTTAATTAAACCTTTAAAACAGAAATGATGACACATACATTTATAAGTGGAAAAGGAAGGTCAATTTAACATGAAATTAACACACAAACTCACTAATCCTGTGGGTGCCAGTCTGAAAAAATCTGTTGAATTGTCTGTTATTTTAGACTCCTCCCATCATTTTGTGCCTCCACAATGCTGCCATGTATGTGCTGTCTGCTGACTACACAAGATGTGATGACCTTTTGCAGTAACTTGCTGGGGTCCTCTAATTATTGTTATTGTCCCAGAGCAAAATAGTTTGAAAACCTCTGCACTAACCCAATTAGTTTAGGACTTCCTCACCCATGCCATTCATCTATAGTAAGCAAATTTACTCCCTACTCTGAGGGTGAAGACCCCAGAGGACTGCCATATTAGCACAATATCATCTGGGTCACCTAGATCAGATGAGCTGAGGCTATGAGACTGCTGATGATTTTACTGCTGTGCTACACCTTGCGAGGATATCAAAGATGACTTAATGGATGACAAGGATAACTCGCCATGCAAGTGCAAGCACTGATGCAAGTGCTACCCTTTGTGTCAATATTTCTGCTACCACTCACCAGTCATCGCCAATTTAAGAGCAAACAGAACCTAAACACAGAAAAGATTACTAAGACCTCCACCCCACACAAAAAACCTCACGCCACTACTGTATATAACCATTTCTTGTCCGGAACCATGGCTTTAATTCCCTACATGCATATGAGTACCTTGTATGTTCATTTTTTATGCAGTGGTGTACATGGGTAAGCATGTGATCAAGATGTTCTCAACTCCAGTCCTCAAGTACCACTGCCATCTCTGGTGCATGATAAGAAACACAGATTGGATGTTTGGAAGGCTTGTCTCTGAAGTGGCCTGACCCTTTGCAGTGTGGGTAGTTCTGCCATAGGACTAGAGAGCTTATATATTTCTTAGCATTTTGCCATTCTTTAATACCCCTTTCACATCGCACTTTTAAAACGGTATATTGCCGTTTTTTTCCCTTTTTAAAACGTTTAAGGGTGCACTGTGAATGCACCACAGCCGATTTACCGTTTTAAGCTAACTGGCATTTCGAACCGTGTAAAAAGCAGAGTCCTACACGGTTCCTTGCCGTTTTTTGTGCAATGTGAATGTGTGCAGTTTGTCTGAAACGGTATTTCAGGCAAACAACACAAGCACAAGCACTGATAGCCCCCCCCCCCCCCGGACAATTTTGCAGCTGCCCCCCCCCCCGTTAAAAGACCTCCCCGGGAGCTGGCAGGGGGGTCCGTGCGGCGCGGAGGTACCTGTTAAGGGAGAGCCTGGAGGTCCCTGCGCCTGCGGCGCTGAGTTAAAAGACCTCCCGGGAGCTGGCAGGGGGGTCCGTGCGGCGCGGAGGTACCTGTTAAGGGAGAGCCTGGAGGTCCCTGCGCCTGCGGCGCTGAGTATGATGCTGCCGGGGTCCCTGCAGTGAAGTGGAAATAACGCGCTATCTCCGCTGGAGATAGCGCGTTATTTCCACTTCACTGCAGGGACCCCGGCAGCATCATACTCAGCGCCGCAGGCGCAGGGACCTCCAGGCTCTCCCTTAACAGGTACCTCCGCGCCGCACGGACCCCCCTGCCAGCTCCCGGGGAGGTCTTTTAACTCAGCGCCGCAGGCGCAGGGACCTCCAGGCTCTCCCTTAACAGGTACCTCCGCGCCGCACGGACCCCCCTGCCAGCTCCCGGGGAGGTCTTTTAACGGGGGGGGGGGGGGGGGGGGCAGCTGCAAAATTGTGGTGTTTTTTTTCCGGAGCGCTCCCCACCACAACCACAAACAAAATTGGACAACAGTATTCCAAAAGACATCCTCTATCCTATGGTACCTGCGCTACAATGATTACATGTTGTTATGTCATATACACTGAGCTGAAACGTGTTCAGAATGAAACGTTTCAACTGCAATGTGTAATGACACTGACCCTGCATTTAAAACGGTAATCTGGCCACTATTAAGGCTCTGACCCGTTTTAATTACCGGTTTAAAATACCGGTTTTTAAAACGGGTCTGCGATGTGAAAGTGGTATAAATGAGTTACAATAAGTAAATACTGTATGTGCCCATACCTCAATATTAGTAAGCATATTCAGAGCATACACTATACCAGTGGTTCCCAAACTTTTTGGAATCACGGCACCCTAGAGCATCAAAATATTTTCAAGGGACCTCTAGACCTAATGCTTCTTATCGAGAAATTCAGAAAAAAATATTAAATTAAGCGCATTGTGTTTACTTTATATGTCACAGTTATCTGGTGAGGGACAGGATTTGCTTCTGTTTGTCCACATATATTATGATTGGCAGCCACTAGCACTGA
Source organism: Crinia signifera (assembly GCF_055691185.1). NCBI lineage: Eukaryota > Metazoa > Chordata > Amphibia > Anura > Myobatrachidae > Crinia > Crinia signifera. The sequence continues at coordinate 239,951,861 of NC_139219.1, read as the reverse complement.
GTTTGCCTGGTACATTTACCATAAATAATATGAATTGATCTTGGTCCACCAACCCAAGGCACCCCTGCAAGTGTCATGAGGCACCGCAGGGTGCCAGGCACACAGTTTGGGAACCACTGCACTATACAGAAAGGTGATACAGACTGGGGTTGTTTGTGATGAAACCAAGGTAGAGTATCTAAGGCTGAACTAAATAGCAGGAATACAGTATAAACATTCAAGGTCAATACAAAGATTGTGTAAATATTTTTTTGTCTCCAGGACTGTTAAGCTTCAAGATGACATTTTTTATTTTAACATCAGCACATAAGGGAATTTTGCACTGTATGGGCAGTTACTATGCAGAATTTATGACCAAGAATCACTCATGCAAAACTATTATAAATGTTAGAACTTGTAGCTACAATTATGCAGTACAATGTCCAGGCTGATGTATCTGCGGAATTGACTGATTATATTTAATACATCCTATACAGTACAACCATGCTGCTGCTAATTCCAAATAGACTATTTACTGTATTTGGAAGATAAGAAAATGAAATGAAGTTCTCCTTTACATTTATTTGTACATACATTCTCCAACATCGCTTAAAACACAGGTGCACAGTAACAGTGAAATGTGTGTGATGTTTGCAGAGTACTAGAGCACTATTGGCATGTCTTAACATACTGTATGCCTACACTGTCACTGCAGAACCACATCACTGGTTCATCCATCATAATGGAGCTCTCATTACAATCATTCACCCATATCTTGTATATATGAGATCCTTTTTATTATTTCCTGTTTAGCAGTGACTGCATCTGATGAACCAATCACTTGGGCAATCTGTCATTTTACATACAATTATGTGCAATGCTGAAATGCAGCAATATCCTATATTCATTATTGTAACTGTTGAATTACCTCTTGCTACAAGCTCTAATTAAGTTAGAGGAATGTGGGGATAGTTGTTAAAAAAATACAAATATTCAAATATATTTTTTACAAATATTTCATCACAACCAAACAGAAATATTAACACAAAACAATATTCTTTTTATTTATATGGGGTGTAAATTATTATTAATAATAAAAACATGTTTTTTTTTAACAAAAAAAATCATTACTGCCTCACAGCACTGATGTCATGGGTTTGATTCGTACCATGGCTCTAACTGTGCGGAGTTTGTATATTCTCCCCGTGCTTGCATGGGTATCCTCGGGGTACTCCAGTTTCCTTACACAATCCAAAATATAATGGTAGATTACTTGGCTCCCAATAACCATAGAATGTCTGTGTGTGCATGTATATGCGTTACGGAATATAGATTGTAAGCTCCACTGAGGCAGGGACTGATGTGAATGTTCAAATATTCTCTGTAAAGTGCTGTGGAATATGTGCACACTATATAAAAATAAATAGTAATAGAGGGTTAGCAATTTTATGTGTTGGGGGCAGTTGGGGGACCTCCTGTAACTCACTTGCACACAGCATCTATTTAAAGCAGACAGTGGGACTTGGGGCATGCCAGCAGCTCACAGATTGCTAAGCATGCCCCAATAGTAACAACAAATATGGATGTGGCTTTCATTTGCATCATTGCTGTGAAGCCACACCTCCTGAATTTGAAACACAGACAAGCAATGTGCAGGAGTACCGATTCCATAATTCTAAAAGTTTACAGCCATGTAGCACTGTGGGGCAGTAAAAACTAGGGATGTGCACTGGACACTTTTCACGTTTTGGGCTCTGATTACCTTGAGGTTTTGGGTTCTAATGGTTTTTGCCAAAGCACCCCCTAAATGTTTTGGGTTCTAAATTTTTTGTAAAGCATAAAAACTGCTTCTCAGTGAAACAGCGTTAGCGCCGTTTCACTGAGAAGTGACAGTTACATATTCAAACTCCCAGATGCAAGAGCCACTGCACAATATGGGTGGAGTTTTAGATTCATTGCAACAACTTGCCTCTGTACAACTACAGATGTAGTGCCACTCATTCAGTGCTTGGACTCACCAGACCATCCCCACTGGCGAGCGGATGCTAGAGCGTCCCAGTTTCCTGTCAGAATGCATCTCTTTGCATCTCTGCTTTAGGGAGACGGGCAGGGTTAGAGGGGGGAGCGGGGAGGTGGGAGACCACGTTGGGGACCAGCGGTGAGGCGGCAGGGACCGAGGGGAAGCACACGCTTTTTGTTCTCACACGTCCCCGTCCAGCAGCTGGCGGGGGCTGGCGGTTGGCAAATCTACCACCAGCCCCTGCAAGGAAGAGGGACGCTCCATCTGTAGCCCCATCTTCCCCTATTGCATGATGAACCTGTCAGCAGAATAGGCTGGCCAGTCATGACTATTGCAGTTGAATAGTCTTAATCAAGTTTCTAGTGTTTAACTTATATGAACATGAACATTATTACTCTTTAAGATGTGCATACTAAATGATACTTTATGGGGCTGATTCAGACCCATACTTTACAAGCCCAAGTCGTTCCCGATGTTTGGAGTTTGCGTATGCTCATTTTCACACGTACATAAATGGGCAAACCACATGAGCGAACAGCTTCTGTGAAATTCACACTTGCTGAGCTGTTCACTCCAGTAGGGGAGGGAAGGGGGCAGGCAGGGGTTGGAAGCAAAAAATACAGAGGGTGAAATCTAATAGGATTAGAGATTCAGAAAGTGATTTTGCAGTGTCCAGTGTGATTTTGCAGTGTACATGATTGCCACTTAAAAAAACTAGAGAATTCTTACCAAATCTCTCACTTTCTGAATCTCTCATCCTACTAAATTTCACCCCCAGTGTTTTAATGGGCATTCCCATTAAAATGCTGACTGTTCCCCTGCACATGGAGGCGTGGCGATGCCTGCTTGGGGCGAGCAACTGACATCACAGCGTGTGAATGAAAAGTCAGTCCAGGCTTACTTTTCATTATGAACGGCAGAAAAATCATTCCATGGTCAGCGATCATGGAATGATTTTTTGGCTGAGCGGCCACATGTGAGGGGATGTGTTTGACTACATGGTTCTTGTGTAGTTTCACGGCGCCAGTTTCACTTCCGGGTTGGGTACGCTCGCCAAACTATCTAAAATAAAGTAACTTAACTCTATGCCAACGTGGATAGTTCATACCCCCACTATCCACGTTGGCATGGAGTTGATTTTAGATAGGGTGGCGAGCGTAGCAAGCCACCGAGCCTGCAGCGTGGGCGAGCAAAGCGAGCCCCGCAAGGGGACTCAGACGCACGGCGCCATGTTGGCGCCGTGAAACTACACAAGTACCGACTACATTTCCCCTCGTATACTAGTGAGGGGATTTGTGCGCCAAGGGGGGGCGGGCATTCGGCCAGGCGGTGTGCTGCGCTTACCTGTTTAGTAGGCTGCGATTACACGCAGCCTAGCAAACTGGTTTGAATCAGGCCCTATATTTCACTGGTGTTGCATGTTGTGCAATAATTGATCGCAAAAAAAGTAGATGAATGTAGGCCATGGGAGACAAATGCTTAAACCTTGTGAAATGTAAGTTACTTGAGACACCAAATGAATGACAGAATATGCCCATCTTTATATTTAGATACATGGGCAAATGAAACAAAGTTCCAATAACAAAATATAAACCCTTGGAATTAAAGTTAAGTCAGAGTAAATTGTCTCCTTTGAATTCTCATCCAAATGTATTCCCAGTGCCTGATACACGAACTTCATGGAGAGTAATTAATTCAAGATATTTACTTTGGATTGCTGTTTATGTTAGCCTGTTTTATGGTGCATTATGTTTACCAACATATGGACATGATGCCGGCACTATTTAGAAGTGCAGCTCTCTTTTTAATGGCTAGGGTTTGATGGGAATGCATAATTTGCTTACCCTTTTATGACTTGAAATTTCTTGCTATAAAATTTCTTGACAAACAAATTCAGTGATTTCAATTAAGACCATAAATAATTATCTTAATCGAAGAAAATAATGCTGAAACTAGGCATATAAAGAAAAACATCTATTCTTTCAAAAGGGAAATGGATAAGGCTTTTCCTGCATACGCAAATACAATTTTATGTTGGCTTCCAAGTGGCTGTAAATATATAGGTTAAAGAAAAATACAAATACAGATAGATTGGCAGGTGTGTACATAGGGTTTTTTAAAGCAGCAATGGCAAAATCAACCTGGTTTTGCAGAGTAATTGATTGCTGCTATAAAAAAAAAGGGGAAAACTCTCCCAAAATCTCTCACTTTCTGAAACTCTCACCCTATTACATTTGGGAGTTTATAAGGCAAAACCAACCTCGAATTGCATTGTAAATTATTGCAGCTTCAAATACACAGCCATTCTCTATAAACTCATGCACCCCTGGTTTCTTGCAACCTATTACATTTAACCCCTTACATTGGCCCTGAAGCACAGAATAGGACAGAAACTGGAGGGGGAGGCTAGGGGACACTGGACACTCCAGCGGATCGGTGGAATGTGCTGTTCACATTTTCTGTGTGGAGTTTGTTTGTTTTCCCTGGATTCGTTTACTCTCTTGTGGCCTCCAGTGGTCAGCCTGTGCCATTGCAGCTCACTCAATAATGTGTCACTTGGGCACAGGCGTGTCATCCTCAGGCTAGCTTGGAGTGCACAGCTGCGCTAATTACCAGAAGCCTTTATAAAGGATCTGGACCTGTGTAGCCCTGCCAGTTATACTGTCTTGTCAGTCCTGAGTCAGCCATGTGCAAGCGAGTCAGCCATGTGCAAGCCTGTAGTTCAGAGCTCCCAGCCTTAGTCCTGTGTGCTACTTTTGCTGTCCCAGCTTTGTGGACCCTGCTTAGCAATCCCTTGGTGTTCCTGAGTCCTCCAGAGTCTCACAGTGTTGGTTCCTGCATCCTGCCCTGCTGCAGCTAAGTGTCCATTGGACTTTTGCCTTGTATTCCTCCTGTCTCCTGGTTTCCCTAATACCAGCCTGGGTGTCTGCATTGTGGGGCTTGTCCCTCGCAGTGCAGGATAGTACAGTTGAGGTTTATTATTATTGCATACCATCTTCTGAGCATTGTTGCCATTGTTTATTTTTATTCATACCATCTTCTGAGCATTGTTGCCATTGTGTATATATACCACGTCACGCATTGTTGCATCCAGCCATAGATTACCTCGTCTCATCACCTGTGGGAGCATTCCCAATCTCCCTGTGTAGTCACCCCCTTGGGGGCCCGGGGGCCCCTTGCCTCATGTGGGCATTAGTTAGCTGGTACCCTTTCTCTCTCCTGGCCTTGGTGGGCACATTGTCACTCTTAAGACCAGGTGGCATCGGGGTTGGAGCTAGACTAACTGGCTCCTTCGAACGCGGCTATTATTGGCGAAGCCTAGTTCTGCACGCGCCCGCCAACCCTAGTCTGAGGCAACGGAGTTAGGGCAGGCGAGGTTGCCCCAGGATCCTTACACTGTCTCACTGATTAACATAATGACACTGGAGAGGGAAGAGCCATCGTGTTAAGGTGAGAGGAGCAGAGGAGGGAGGTCAACTGGAGGTGGGACTCGGAGCTGGTGGACATACAGGTTGGTGGACAGGGGACACACGCTGGCTGTGGTGCACCTTAAAGGAAGCAAGGTCCATCCACTGGCAGTGAATGTGGTGCATAAGAGTAGATTTGACTACAGTGTATCATGGCACATTTTGCTAATGTTCTATTTATATGTGTTAATTGAGTGTTGCTGTGTTTTTTTTTGGGTGGGGGGGGGGGGGGGCACAAAACTACTTGCTTGCCCCAGGCACCAGTAATCATAGTTTCGGCCCTGAGGCTGTATATATTGTATCTGAACAGCCAACTGCACGTACACTTGATGTAGGGACCACTGTTGACAGACATCTTCACTTGGTGGGAAAATACCTGCCTGCCCAGTTGTGGTGCAGGCACATTGAGTGACCAATAGGTAAGTGTTTTCCAGATTTCGCCACACTGGCCACGTGAAGGCCAGTTGGCAGATACATCGGTCAGTTGTGTACTAAGCCTTAGGGGTAAAATTACTAAAGCTGCTAAAAATTAAGAGTGGCTGTTGCCCATTTCAACCAATCAGATTTTATCAATCATTTTCTGGGATGCAATAGAGAAATGATAGACATAATGGGGGAAATTTACTAATATGAATTCGTAAAAATGTATTCGTAGGCAGAAATACACCTTTTTTTTTACACATTTGTATTTTCGGGATTTACTATCCCAAAAATACAGCAATTTGTATTCTTAAAGATGGGACATTCGTATTTGTATTTACAAATACGAATGTCTACACCATCGATAGAATACGACAGGAATCACCATTCAAAAGAATGGTGGTTCCTGATTTACTAAGCAGCCGTATTAATAATACGGCTGCTAATTGGCGTGAAACAGCCACGAAAATAAGGCAGGAAAAAACATCTTGATTTCCCTGTCGTATTTGCTTTAAGCCTGCACGGATAGTCAGATCCGTGCAGGCTTTAGTGTAAAAAAAATGATTCTATTGGCCGCCTAGCGGCCAATCAGGAGCCAAGAAATTCGGCTCCTGATTGGCCGCTAGGCGGCCAATAGAAATCATCCTGAGAAGAGGCGCAGAGTATGAAATATCTCTGCGTCTCTCCTCAGTCCAATGCGGAGAGTGCGGGGAGCGCCGGCAGCTTGAAAAATACCTGGACTACGGCGAACCAAGAAAATACATCTTCACCACAGGACCAGGTGAGTAGGATTTCCTTCCACAGCTCCACCATGGATTACTTCGGACCCAGACACCGCCATGGACCTGGAGGAGGACACGGACTGCCGACATGGACCTGGAGGACGACACAGGACACCAGGACCGAGGGCTACCTACGGGCTCAAGATAGGTAAGTATCAGTATGTGTGTAATGGATGTATTAAAGTTTTATTTTTATTGTGTCAGTGTGTATTTATTTTATTGTACTATTTTTATTACTGTGGAACTACAAGTGCCAGCGGGCCCTTTAATGCCCCGCAGGCTGGGACTTGTGGTTCTCCAAGTCCCAGCTTGCAGGGGAGGCTTGCTGGGACTCATAGTTCCACAGTTTTAAACAGTAGTTTTTCATCTATTTTTTTTACACTTCAATAAGCCCGGTGGCCACCGCACAGGGCCATCGGGGACAGCACCAGGCTTCAGCCTGGTCAGGTAAGTCCTGGAGGGGGGACCCCTTTATTGGGGGTGTCCCCACTCCCCCAGGGCCCCTGGCCAGGCTGACCGGTCAGGGGGTTAATGTATTGGCTGCTGGACCTTATATAATAAGTGTCCCCCGGCTGTGGCATTACCCTGCTAGCTGGTTTGGCCTGGGGCTGGTTCTTAGAATACGGGGGACCCCTAGTCATTTTGTCCCCAGTATTTTGGAAACCAGCCCCGGAACTCGAGCCTGGGGCTGGTTGTTAAAAATCGGGGAACCCCTATTTGTCGGGTTCCCTGATTTTTAATTACCGGCCCCGGCTCTTTCAGTCTGGTGCTGGTTCTGGCTGTGGGGGGAACTCCACGCCGTTTTTTTAATTTATTTTTTCTAATTTTTTTTACACACTGCAGCCTGCACGGATCTGACTAATCCATGCAGACTGCCTGAAAAATTCGTATTAGCGGTCGTATATATGGCCAGCTCATACTAATTACTACGACATCGGAGGGTTACAAAGCAGTCATATATGACTGCTTTGTAAATTCCCCTCCGGAACACGACTGTGCATACGGCTGAAACAGTCGTATGCAGTCGTAGGGAAAATACTAATACGAGAAAAAAGGTTTTTCATATTAGTAAGTTTCCCCCAATCTGATCGGTTGCTATGGGCAATATCACCTCTTTTCATTTTTGGAAGGTTTTGTAAATTTACCACTAGGAGTCAGATTAATCGTAGAGAGTGAATTTCTGTTACTGTCACCACATTACTTGATACAAAGCAATGACAATTGATCTGACAATACAGAATGGGATATACTATATAGCATAGCTATGTAAGTGCAAGTACAGGATGCGATATCTTTATTACAGTAGCTATAAGGTGTGGAAATGAGGTAGCTATATGGGGAGTCTAAAAAAATATGGTAAAGTTTCTAAATAGCACAACGAAATATGTAAAGCGCAACGGAATATGCTGAGCTATATAAGAAACTGTTAATAAATAAATTAATAAATAGAAAAACTGGTGACATTGCTCATATCGATCAATCAAATTGTATAAATTATTTTTAAGAATGTGCTAGTTAAATGACAGGTAGAATCTCATTGGTTGTTATGCGCAATACCTACTGTATCCTTTATCTATAGAAACTTTAGTATAAATTCCTGGGGCCAAATGTAATAGGGTGAGAGTTATTTACGTGTCCTTTGAGAAGTCATTATTTCTGGATTCGTCTATGCTTTTTTTCCGCCAATGAGGTGCACTTACCATGCAAACCTGTACAAACATTAAACAAATATAATAAACACATTATAAGTGCAGACAACTAAAATAATGACTTATTTACTTACTCAGAATATGATCCCACAGGGGAAGCTGGGTATGCACTTCTGTAGGCGTAAGGCAGCTAAACAGACACATTTATTCCAAATAAATCTATTGCACATCTACACATTTTGCTGTCGGTTCATGAGCTTTAATAACTTTGACACCATGGAAGATCAGAGTAATGAAAAAGATGGTGCACCACCTTGTATTAAAGTTAAATAAATCTAATCTATTTCAATCTGTTGAATGAAATAACCCGAACCCAAATTTGTACTTTTCCTCCAATTTGTACTTGTAATTGCTCATTAGCTGAGATATATATTTTACTATGTTAAGCATATTAGAAATTGTGTGACTCTATAAGGGAAACCCTGCTAATTTGATAATGAATCAGACACACAAATCGTTTTCTCAGGAAGATTGTAAAATAATTGTCATACAGTACATCTATGAGTCAGCTTAATTTGTTCTCAAGAGAGCATATTACCTAGATGGCAGGGCTGCACTGAAGAAAAATTTTTTTTTTTTTAAATCTTGATTTGTTACCTAAGTGACAGATCTTAATAAACTATTTATAATAAAAAATGACTTTTGAAGGAATTACATGAGAAACTCTTAAATTCATATATAGTACAGATGCTCTCATAAGAGTGCCTCCTGGCGATTCTATCGCCATGCGCCAGCAGCCACCGGAGTCCGGCAGAATGGGCCGCTCGTGCATGAGATGCTGGCAAGCCCCATTCTATCAGAAGACTTGCCTGTCTCCGTGAAGTGGAGAAGGGCAGAGAAGCACCCTTTCCCCGCCACTTGCTGACAGGGATACTCGAGCGTGTGAGCCGCTTGTGCATCCCCTTCCGCCATCTCCCACACATAGCCGCCCTTCGCCAGCTAAGGGGATCTGTCAAGCGCTCAGCAATGCTGAGGGAAGCTCTATCTGTAGTTCAGTTTGTGGTTCAGTGATTGTTCTGATAAGTTAGCAAATAATGAACAATATCAGTTACTATATAATAATAATTATTTTATTTATATCACATATTTTCTCCAATAGGACTCAAGTAAGTTAATCTTGAAGATGATTCAGCATTTTATAGGCAGCCAGTGAAGAGAGTAGAGAAAGGGAGTTACCTTGGTATGTGGCTAGAACGGGGCTGGTTGGTTAACAGCCTGGCAGCTGTGTTTTGTACCAGCTGTAATCGGTGCAATTCTTTTGCTGGGGGAACAGGTAGAGGATATTGCAGTAATCTAATTGAGATGATGCAATGCATGTATGACTTTTTCTGGTTATGTTCCTCAAATGAAAGAAAGAGGATTTGATTGTGGTTGAATATTTTGTTCCCATAATAGTATTTATATAAATGCTTGGTTCTGATATTGAATGTGTCTACTATAGGTACAGATCAGATTCAGAGATGAACGCTAACTGCATCACAGCGGATCTGAGAAGATGTACAAATGTTGCAACGACTTAATTTTCTAGAGAAATGCTCAGAGGTCTGCCGCTTTCATACAAAGATGCAGCATTGGACAAACAACAATCAAACCATGGGTCCTTATAGCGATGTTATGGTTACTCAGAAAATCTATTGTCTGGCATGGTTTACAAGGCTGTGTTGGCAGATTCACACCTTTAGAACTCTACTGAAGACTAGCCTATTGCTTTTTAAATCAGAAAATTAGTACCCTCCAAATCCTACCTGACTGGGAGGAGTTTCTTGGTATCTGACTTCCTATTGATCTACTCTAAGTTGCTTCTATACAGGAGCATGGCTCTTTCGTGGGTGCAACTTGATTGCCATCTTGGAAACTTCTCTAGACCTCCTGTATGCACACCTTACTGGTGAGGCCACTACATGATATCTTGGATGCTTCCTCATTCTCCTGACCACAGCTGCATCCCATCTTCCTGCTTTTTCTGCAGATCCTCTCTAACTGTGACTCCTCTACATTGGTGGCTGCTGTCCTTGGACCTGTTACTGAGTGTTATGGACCAGGACACCATTCCCAGAACTCATAGCCTACCGAGAACCTCACATTACGTTTACTTGATGGAAACAGAATAAACTGGCTGTCCACCAATCTGGAAATGACCAGTGAGTGGATGAGGAGCTTTGTAGCAACCTTGTGGGAGAAAGGGTCTGATACTGAAGGAATCAAAAATAACAGCATAGGCAGCATACTTGGGAGCTAGCAGAGATACAGTATATAAATATGTTTTTGTGCTTGCTGCTCAAAGTACAGTATGTTTTCATGTACTGTATACAGTACCTAACTCTTGTAAATGTCTTGTCTCACCCCCTGCCACTTTTTCCATTATCGTTCTTCATGTTTTTCTTTGCTGTACTCCAAGTTTTACATAACTCAATAAAATTTAATATTGTAAAAAAAAATGTAAACACAGTGCATTTAGGCACTAGTTGTTGGATTTATAAATATCAAAATGGATTAAGAAAAGAGTTTACATTTTGAAAATACATGCAAATAATAATTGTATTTTCCATTTTGATTATATAAAGCTTTTAATGGTCAAAATTAGTGGAGACTATAGGAGGCATATTACATATACTGTAGTAATGGATTGTTTTAAGCACCTTTAAACAGATAATAGTTTTTCATCTAATTAATTGGTACTTGTTTCCTAGCACGGTGCCCGATTTTACTACGTACGCAAACGTAGTCAAATCGCATCGCATGCCATTATTGTTTGGCATGCGATGCGATGAGATGCAATTTTCCTATGTCATTTATTCTCTGCTCTCTGTCAGTGAATTCATTACAAAAATCGGGTCCGATATAAAATCAGATGCGATCGCATCCGATATCTTATCTGATTTTACCTGTTATAATGGCATTTAATGTACTATACAATTAAATGACATATAGGGGGAAATTTACCAATATGAAAAACCTAGTTTTTCGTATTGGTTTTTTCCTTACGGTTGCATACGACTGTTTAAGTCGTATGCAACCTCGTGTTCCGGAGGATCAGTTACAAAGCAGTCATATACGACTGCTTTGTAACCCTCCGATGGTGTAGCCATCCGTATTAGCGGCCGTATATACGGCTGCTAATACGAATTATTTCTAGCAGTCTGCACGGATCAGTCAGATCCGTGCAGGCTGCAGTGTGTAAAAAAAAATAGAAAAATTAAATAAATAATAAAAAAAACGGCGTGGGGTCCCCCCCACAGCCGAAACCAGCACCAGGCTGACAGAGCCTGGAGCCGGTAATTAAAAATCAGGGAACCCGACAAATAGGGGCTCCCCGATTTTTAACAACCAGCCCCAGGCTCCAGGTCCGGGGCTGGTTCCCAAAATACGGGGGACAAAATGACTAGGGGTCCCCCGTATTTTAAGAACCAGCCCCAGGCAAAACCAGCCAGCAGGGTAATGCCACAGCCGGGGGGAGACTTTTTATGCAAGTCCCCCCGGCCAAAGCATAAACCCTACCGACCAGTCAGCCTGGCCAGGGGCCCTGGGGGAGTGGGGACCCCCCCAATAAAGGGGTCCCCCCCCTCCAGGACTTACCTGACCAGGCTGAAGCCTGGTGCTGTCCTCGATGCCCCTGGGCGGTGGGCATCGAGCTGATAGCGGTGTAAAAAATAGAAAAACCATTGTTTTTTACTGTGGCACTACAAGTGCCAGCAAGCCTCCCCAGCAAGCTGGGACTTGGATAATCACAAGTCCCAGCCTGCTGGGCATTAAAGGGCCCGCTGGGTCTTGTAGTGCCACCGTAAAAAAAATAGTTAAATAAAACACACTGACACCCGTTTTAAATAAAAGTTTAATACACACATTACATACATACTGATACTTACCTTTCTTGATCCCGTAGGTAGCCCTGGTCCTGATGTCCTGTGTCGTCCTCCAGGTCCATGTCGGCTGTCTGCGTCGTCCTCCAGGTCCATGTCGACGGTCCGTGTCGTCCTCCAGGTCCATGGCGGTGTCCGGGTCCGAAGAAATCCATGTTGGAGCTGTGGAAGGAAATCCTACTCACCTGGTCCTGCGCTGAAGAAGTCTTCTCTTGATCCGACGTAATCCAGGTAATCTTCAAGCTGTCGCCGGTCCCCGCTGTCTGCGCTGTCTCTGCATCGCGCTGAGGAGAGATGCTGAGAAGTTTCATATTCGGCGCCTCTCCTCAGACTGAATTCTATTGGCCGCCTAGCAGGCCAATCAGGAGCCGACTTTCTCCGACGGCAAATGCCGTAGTGGGCGCCGTGCTAGGAAACAAGTACCAATTAATTAAATGTACTGTACTGATTTGGTGCACATTAAATAAAAACATCATAAAAAATATATATATCTCATCTAAGCTGCGGGGGCCAGTGAAACTATACTCAAAGATACAGTTGCCTATGAATCTTTTGCAACATGCCTATGTTCTATTTGTCAGTTCCCCTTCACCTTCCCCAAAAGATCACTGCCTGTCGAGCACCTGTGTCCTAATCCACACCACGACCATCATCGCAAGACCATCACAGCATGTGCACAGTGTGACTGTATGCACAGTAGAAAAAAGCATTAGTTTGCCAGATTATCCATTTTACTGGAATATCAGTGTTTTCCATAACATCACTACTCTCCTTGCACCTTTTCTCCCACCCTAGCAGACATTTCACCCCCCCGCAGACCGATTCCCCCCACAGCGTGATTCCCTCCTCCTGCAGGGACACTCCCCCTCAGCCCATTAGCCACGCAGCCTGTACCCTCCCCCCCTGCTGCTCGAATTCCCCTCTAGCCCTCTAAACCCTCCCGCAGCCTAAATTCCCCCGGCACCTGATGTTCCCAAATTAAAAGAGGTGCTGGACCATCAGGTGCCAGTACATCAGTGGCACCTGCTATTGGTTCTCAACTCTGTAGAATGTGTAGTATATAATTACAGGTGGTATCAAGTCATTCTGATCTGTGGTTAGAGCAAGAGGATGAAAATCCTAATGGAACAATTAAGGTTCAATTTTTATGAAGATAAATTACCCCCCAAAAATAGGTCCCATATTGTCTCAATGTTCTTAAAATATTGCATGTCCCAATCATGATGGTAGGTACTGTATATCCTTCTATTCATCTATATAACTTTGTGCCTGGTGTGCACTATACAACTCAGAGTGCATTCTTATGGCCGCCATACAATGTAGAGGGAATTCTCATGGCTACATTCAATGGATTCTTGAGATCACATGTCATCAAAATAAACTACAGAGAACTTTCTTGTGACCATCATATAATGTATACCTGACTGGGCCAATAGCATGGGCGATTACTTATTTATTTGATAGCTCATGCGTAACTGTTTTGACTTCAGCTCTCGCAAAATTTACAAGCTCTCCTATGAATATTCCAGACAGCAGAGATTGACATGACCTATCAGTCCTCTTCCCCATAACTCCCGATAAGGAAATGGGGGCTTTATTCAGGCCACACAACTGTCTATGCAATAACACAAAGGGGTAAATTTACTAAAGATTCTAAAAATAAAAAGAGGTTATGTTGCTCATAGCAACCAATCAGATTCTGTTTATTATTTTAGAGTATGCAATAGAGAAATTATACAACATCTGATTGGTTGATGTGGGCAACATCAACTCTTTTCATTTTGAGCTTTAGTAAATTTAGCAAAAAGTGGCTTTGTCTCCTTGATGTTTGGGTGAAATCCATGGTTTCCCTCAGCTCACTGAATGGTAATAGTAACCCGTCTTGAACATTACATGATAATAAAATTCAGATATTGGTTATATATATTTGCGCAAATGTATGATTTAAGCCTCAAGCTATCAAGGCTTTTCTGCATATTTAGGTGCAGGAGCGGCACCCCAAAAACTGGCATACGATAGAAAGCCCAGGCAAGTATTACATAGGAGGGTATTTAATCCTGGCTGATATTTCTTAAAGGGGGAAATATTTTCAGTTTTCGACAAACATAGGTCAAATTTACATTCCACCTTTTGAATGTCCCATCTGTATACCATCAAAAACAGTCACCAATAGTCTAAAATTACCTCAGATTCGACAATCCACTGGCCGCTTTCGATAATGCAGATTTGACTGTTTAAAAAGTCAAATCTGCATACGCAAGTCCCAGCCAAAATGGCCGGTAATCATAGGCGAATCTAGGGGGTGGTCCGGGGGTGCACTGGACCACCTATTAGCCCATTTTTTAGGTGAGGGATGGGTCTTTCCAAAGAGCCCAGCCCCGTGTCTCTAGCCCCCTGGGAACCGGAGATACTGCCAGGCAAAGCTGGAACATTTTCGCTATAGGATAACTTGGGACCCGCTAATTCCGACCCCCACCCAGTTCAACGGCTGCCAGTTCCCCCTTCGGCATCACTGAAGCTTGAGGTTGATCTCAGTCGAACCTAAATCGTTGGGCCTTCAATCTGATACCAGGCTGGATCCATATGGGTTAATTGGTTCCAGGGATATTGAGGTTAAACCGTTTTTTTTTTTCATTTCTTAAATGTAATTTCATGACTGTTTATGTTCTTTGAGGGCAGATTTCTCTGGAACCAAACAGCCCAGTTTCACGGGACCAAAATCATTCGAAGCGAACTCAAAAGTTCTTCAATATGATACTGGTATCATGTAAATGGGTCAGTTGGTTCCGAAGATATAGCTGGTTGGTTAAAGGGTGGTAGGGAGAGGGGAGTGGTTGTCTATCCCCCTCACACCAGAAAATGCAGGGACTAGGCTGGTGTATAAGGGGTCAGCCTGGGAATGTCCCTGTATGATCCTGGGACCATATTCCCGGGTAAATCTCTGCATTTTCTGTGAAAGGGGTATTATTTCAAACAGCCATGACCTGCAGTGCTCTGAATACAGCCAGGCAGCCCCCTGCCCTCGGCCCAGCTGTCAATGACTGTCACCCCTGCAGCTTCCGCTCCAATTCTTCTCCCCGCTTTCACCTCAGCCAGCCCCCCTTTTATCATGTGGTTCCGGCGCCCGGCATGCTCCCCCGACGTCACGCACAACAATAGCACGCACAATATTTCAAATGTCCACTCGGCTAGAGGGGACACCAGGAGGGGAGTGGGAGCGTGCTCTGCGCTGCGCTCTGCTCCTCTCCCCATAGAAGCATCTGCACTCCTCTCCATTTCTCCCTGCAGCAACAGCGAAGGCTCATACAAACATTTACAGTAAGTGGCACTTTTGGGGGCATTGCTTAAGGGACGCTACAAGTGGCGGTATGTGGGGGCATTACGCATAATGTGTGGCTTAATGTGTAAGGGGCATTACGGTGTGCAGCATCATGTGTAAGGGGCATTATGTGGGCAGCATCATGTGTAAGGGGCATTATGTGTGCAGCATCATGTGTAAGGGACATTGTGTGTGCAGAATCATGTGTAATGGGTACTAATGTGCACGGCATCATGTGTAATGGGTACTATGGTGTGTGGCATCATGTGTAATGGTTACTATGATGTGCGGCATCATATGTAATGGGTACTATGGTGTGCGGCATCATGTGTAATGGGTACTATGGTGCCATCAAGCAAGAACCCCCTAGCAATGAGCACGTAGGTAAGCAGCACTTATGTGGCAAATATGTAATGGGCATTACGTTTTGTTATATAGTATGTAATGGGCATCATGATGTGTGGCACAATGTGTAATGGGCATTATGGTGTGTGGTCTTATGTGTAATTGGCATTACGGCTTGTGGCTTTATTTGTAATGGGTATTACGGATGTAACATTCTAGTATTAGCTCAGATCTTTCTTTTCAGGTAATTTTACAAAGGCTAAGATAAAGGTTAACAGGGTTTATTATATTACAACAATCCAGTTTGACAATATTTAAATGTTACATTTAATAGTTAGTTTTGCACAACTAATAAATTATTAAAATAAATAACTAAAATAACAATATTACTATAACATTAAAAATCAAGTCTTTTTCTCTAAATTGCGCAATTTAGCTCTTAAAGGAAATATCTATTATGTGCAAATAAATGGATCTTCTCCCTGTATTCACAGTTATAATCCTGAGTTTAACTTTTAATGTTTCTTGCACTGACAACTCTGTTTATAGATCCTTTATGCTGCTCTTGCCTGCTGCTGTATTATATCTCCTAGTTTAATTAGCAATGAATGTCCTGTGGGGCCCTATAATCAAGCTGCAAAGTCTGCTTCTCTATCCCAAGTCTGTTCTTAAACCCTAGGGAATAATTTCGGGTCCACCCCTATTGCCTTTCAGGGGTATTCGGGGCTTGACTCACTCACTGTTTTTGTGGATTAGAGGGGCTCTGCGTAACTGCACACCACTGGCCTCAATCAGCTAGGCCAGGCCTATGACACAGCCCATTTCTGAAGCCCCTCTATGGGATTCTTGACCAGCAGGATGGCGCTGCTTCCTGATGGGGACAAACACTGGACAATTGTGCTGCATAAATGGGAGTCGCCTTTTGGTAATTCTTGCCACATTTGGTGCCTCTGCAGCTCTCATGACAGTGCACAACCCTGATATGTCTCTCTCCTCAGCAACTGCTCAAACTGTCACATGCAGCTCTGCTTTTTAACCCCTCTCATCCTGGGCTTGTGGGGCTCTCACTCTGCCTGTTTGCTCCCTTCAGATTAACTGTTACTTATCAGCCTCCCCTCTCCCTTCAGGAGATTGGTACAGTCCGCAGCCTTGTAGAGGTGAAGTTTCTCCATCAAGACAGTCACCTCCCCTCCAGAAAGGGTTTCTTATATATTACTAAACTCTCCCTCTATGATTGGATTGAATCCCTATATGTTCCCTCTGTGAGGGATCTTCATCAAATAAATACATTTTACATACTTATTATAATATTTATGCATTTCTGGGATGTCACATGGAGTTTGCTAAAATGTGTAATGGGCATTACTGTGTATGGTCTAAAGTGTAATACCACACCCCTTTTTGTGATGCTACGCCTCCTTCCCATGAGGCCACGCCCCTTTCCCCCGTGCGGCTACGCCGCACAAAGGTCCCTCTGCTATTATTTCTAGATCTGGGATCACCCATTACCATAATTCTAGATTCGCCTATGACGGTAATGAATACTGATTACTAATATCTTCTGGGATTGAATACCCCGCTTCCCCCTTCCAGGCTCCCTCAACAGAACAACAGAACAAAATAGTGACTTCAGTTTAATGTGGAACTTGATCAGGATAATTATAGTGTAAACTGTACTTCCATGCAAAACTTTCTTTTCCACTTTAAATCTTGCATTTGGAGTGTTTGTCTATATTTTAACACATTTGGTGGTTACAGTATATGTTAATGTAATAATTGTCTATATTTGGCATGCATACAGAAGGAATCACTTTTTTAAACAAGTAATCTGTTTAAAACCACATCTGTTTTCTAAGGGGGATATCAATTATCTGCAATGTACGATGCTATGTTAAGTAGCGCACATCCCAGTGAATTACCATATTTTACTGTGCACCTCTATGGTGTGCGGGAAAAATCGATGTCTGATATTACTGGGATCTAAATAAACTATATATTTGTAGAATTTACCTTTAGTATTTATCATAACTAACTTACTCAGATGTGTTGGCTAATGTACAGTAAGTGTGGCTGGCACAGAATTGTAATTTGCATCTGATAATCTATTTTCATTTGTTCACCTGGGTTAGATCAGGAAGTGCATATAGTTACTTTGGGTTTCTCACAAATTGCTTTATGAAAAAGCTAAATGGCCTGCTTTATTTCGTTGAATTTGTTTTCTCCACTTAGAGTAAAATGCACACTTGACAATTAGATGGTTTGGGAGATTGATTGGTTTTTAATGACCAACAGACCAATATTTAGCTATAGTAATGTGATCTTGTATAAACATGTATTCTAATGTGACTTTTTGCTACTCACATGTTTGGCATTTAAATTAAGCCATGGACAATAAAATAGCATGCTGACTTTGTAAAAGAAAGATGTATGAGGCATATTGAGTGCTAATTGCTTAATTAAAAGTTAAATTAGGTATTAAAAAGTATTCTGATTGTAAGTGTAAAGTGAATTGCAAACCCTCACATGAACTTTGCAATATAAATCACTGCAAAAGTCTTGCAAATGAAGAAACATAGCAATCACTCCTCTTTTCATTCTTCATTTAGAGTTGTAGTTGCAAAACAAAATGAGTATAAGGTAGTAAAACATGGACTCAGTATTTAGAAGACATGGCATAAACAGAAATAGGATTGATTTATTTTTAAATAAAATAAACCCTTTATTTTCTTGTAATAAAGCATTATCTTCCCATTAACGTGCCCAGGCAGCTATCACAATACTGTAGCATCACCATGCTGACATTCTACCGGCCCCCTCTGGGGGATCATAGGATGGGGGGGGGGTGCTGGAGGAAGAATGTGGAATAGGGGTGTAACCTCCTGATCACAGCCCCATTACATAACACATTGTGAAGCAGGAGGCAAGGCCACAATGAAGCTATGCAGCATGACTCACATCAGGGAATGGTGTTGGCAACTTTGGGTCTGTGGCAGTCTGGAAGGGGCAGTGGGTGGGCATGTCGGTAGATTTGTCCACTCTTCTGGGAGGCAGATAGTGACATACAAGCAAGTATGTCTATCATTGTACATGATAAATTCAAATGTGTTTCATTCCAATATGTCCCCAGTTACGCTATAGCTGAAGATAATTATCACTGAGAGAGGTTTTCTTAAATAGAAGAAGTGGTAAATTAAAAGTCTCATTTCCTTGTGGATTTGATAAATAGACTCCTTAGATAAAAATCTATGATGCTATGTTTTTTAATCCTTTACACTGAGGACTTGATTCAGATTTGTACCTAAACCCAATGGTTTATGTAGAAATCCAATGGCTTGGAGTGTACACATGGCAGAAAGGGTCCTGTGTGATCCATCAAAGTACCCCTTAGCCGCAGCATGATTGACAAGCTGCGACAACACAGACTTCCTTTCCTCAACAGAGTTGTTCCATTGGCCAGTCTGAGTAAGCTTCAGCTTATGCAGGCTAAGTGATGATCACAATGGTGATCTGATGCTGCATCTTTTTGTTACGGACTTGGGGGTTACCCACCGTGGGAGTCCGGAGACAGTAACGTGAGGATGTTGGTGTGGTGCTGCAGGAGGCAGGGAGCTGGAGATCAGGTGTGAGCCTGTAGCCGGGACCGCTGGTTAGAATGGCCACAGCGAAACCCTACACTGACTCTGTTGAGTCCCCCGGGCAGATGGAATACCCCTGCGGTAGTGCTATGCTTCGCCTGTAGCCGCCGTGTTCGAAGGAGCCGGTTAAGCCTGCTCTGACCCCGATAGGAGTTATGTGGTGACAAGGGGTGAGCGATCGCCAGGGGGTATCTCAAAAGGCAGATCTAACTAACGGGCCTACCTGAAAAAAAACCTGACTAACCGGCACCAGGCCAAGGACGGGACAGCGCGACCGAGTCGCAAACACCAGAACAAAGCAACAATAGGGCGCCACCAAAACAAACACACGCCAACATAAAAATAGTACTCTTAAAGTGACGGCACCCCAAAACAGACGTAAACCCACAGTTGTCGGCCTCTCCGAACCACGGAGAGCAGAACCAGGATAATAATGATTATAACTAAGGAGGAAGGGCCGATTGCCCGTAGGAATAAAGAAT
This sequence comes from Crinia signifera, assembly GCF_055691185.1. NCBI lineage: Eukaryota > Metazoa > Chordata > Amphibia > Anura > Myobatrachidae > Crinia > Crinia signifera. Next base: position 239,931,843 of record NC_139219.1, on the reverse strand, counting down.
AAGGAACCAGGCTCCACTGGAGCACTTACGTGACCGGCCCAAGACTGGACACTGACCGCAGCAATTGGGCAGCTGAATAACGGCTGGACTACGGCTGCACGGTGACCGCAGTGAGACGGCAGCTGGACAATGGCTGCACCACGGCTGGAGGTCCCTGGACTAGGACAGCAAGGGGACAATGATATTTGATCCAGACTGCAGCAGGATAGGACACTTGACTGGACCCAGACGACACAGGACAAGACTGTAAACAGGACCCAGACTGAAGTGAGAAGGACTCCGACAGAATCCAGACTGAATGGAACAGGAGCAGGACCTAGGACCAGAGAGCAGTAGATCTGCAGCTACCAGCACAGAAAACAGCAAGCTATAACTGGCAGAGATCCAAAGAAGAGCATGCCTTATCAAGGCCTCAGATGATTGATAACACCTGGTGGATCTCTAGGCAGTCTCCCAGCAAGTGCTTGATTAGCTTAATATCTCACAGCCTAGTGAATAAATTAAGCTCCCAGAACACAAAGCTGTAATGGCAACAGACCTGCCACTGGAGGCCACCAGTGAGCCAAAATGCCAAACAGAAACTGACAGAAAATAAAACAGATTGAACCTGGTTCCTGATACTTTGGATGCAGCACTCATATTGTAGATACATTTAGGAGCGTCTATTTCATAGAGATGCATCCTGCAGCATAAGATCATTTGTGCTACAGTCTGTGGCATAAGTTTGTCCCAGTTGCCCGGAGGCAAGATATATAGTGGTGCCCGCTACACATAAATGCACCACATTCTTATATAAATAAATATGTATGTATACGTGAATGTATGTATGTAAAGTATATTATGTTTAAAATAAAGAAAGTGTGATGTATATTGTCCTGCTAGAAAGAAGAGTCAGTCACAGAAGCAATATCAATGGCTTTCAATGAACTGATTCAATTCAAAGGGGAGGAGAGATGCCCCCTTGGGAGCAGAAGCCCGGCAGCAGATGACTCCATTGTCTCCTAGAGTTACGCTTCTGGCTACAGTATCAGACAGCTGATACCTTATGGTTGTGCAATACTATCTACATTGGTATAAGACTAAGAATCTGATAGATTGGATAATATATTAGGTTAAGAGTAGTTCTTGTTCTGTTAAAAAAAAAATAGGAGACGTTGCCCATAGCAACCAATCTATTATTTATTTGGTAGTGTGCATCTTTTTCAGCTCAATAAAGAGATGTAAACTTAAAATGTGTGCATTTGTAAGAAGGTGAAGGTATCCGATTTCCAAACACATAAACAGGTTTAGTATGAAATGCAGGTAGTCATCGACCCAATGTTCAGAATCCCAGAGAGTGTTCAAACCCTAACTAACCCCTCTCACAGAAAACCCCTCACTTTCCTATCCTACAGCCTAATCTTAACCATCTTCTTCCACAACTTAACCCTAAGACACCCCCCCCCCCCGCCCAACACACACACAGGCCCTTATTCAGAAATGGGCAAAACTATGTGCACTGCAGTTGGGGCAGATGTAACATGTACAGAGAGAGTTAGATTTGTGTGAGTTATTTTGTTTCTGTGCAGGGTAAATACTGGCTGCATTATTTTTACACTGCAATTTAGATTTCAGTTTCAACACACCCCACCCAAATTTAACTGTCTGCATATGTTACATCTGCCCCACCTGCAGTGCACATGGTTTTGCCCATTTTCCAAACAAATTTGTACTGCAATCAGATCTGAATAAGGGCCTTTATTTGTAGACTTTTGTTATAAGTATTTTACTGCAATAGGGATTAAATAGAATTGGGGTGCCTAGCTGGCTCTTTGCGCCTGATTGGATCCAATACTCTTTATTAGTCTCTCAGCCCTAGCATGCTTTGCCAGTGTTAGCTGCTGATTCATGAACTTGGTCTGGTCTTCATAAACCTGTGGATACACTGTCGTTACCTCTTTACCCATGTCTCCAGTCCAGCTGGAGCCATCCATCTATTGCCTGGTCCTCAGTCCAGTATACCCATGTATCCTTCCGGTGTCTCTCAGTACTCCAGCAAAATATCTATGTCCTAAGAGGATATAACACTGTACTATCACTGTCTGGTCTCTACCCCCTCCCCCATTTCCATCTGCATCGATGTGGCTGCGGTGCTCCATATTTCCAGATTCCATTACAGCCTAAGTTGAAAATTTACTAAGATGGTTCCAGAAACTTTACATCAGTTTTGTCCAGTTAAAGGACAAGGCTAGTGTCCAGTTTTGTTCAGGCAAGGGGACACGACCAGTGCTTTGAGAGCCATAAAGTCCAAATTACCTTGTGGGGTTCCCTGGTGAAAACCTTCCAGAGTACTTGGTATTCTATCCAACTGAACAAGAACCATAACACTTTAGCATGACATACACTAGTGCAATTTGTATACATTCATCCAATTACGATGGATTGGGCCAAGAAATCAGATGAAAAGTGGCCAAATCTCATGTATTTGACATCCCTACCAATCAGATGTGCGGTCCTGTGCACATCGGATTGATTTTAGAGAACGGATCTCCTGCACATAGGAATAATAAGAATCGCAGGCATCAGGTGCACATTGTGGCTGTTGTTAGCACCTGTGATATAGCGCATGCAATTTGCCTTATATAGCCCCATATTTGAGCTATGATGATGATGTGATAAAGCGCAGACCCAAAATCCATCTTGAACAAGTGAAATAAACCACTATGGGCCTGTCCTTAGCACCCAAAGCTGTAAGTCAGGATTTGCAATTTATCTCTATACAACATCTTTAGACTATCTATAAAGATACCTCTATTTGGTGACTTCACCAACTTCATAAAGGAAGAAAAACCCAGACAGATGTTTCACTCTACTTTAAATTGTGAATTTGGTATGTCCTTCTCCCACTTAGGTACTACACTAACGACCAACATACTGTATCACAAACAATTTTTCGCATTATTTGCCTTTACATTTTCTTTTTTGCATGGTCTGAGTAGATTCAATACCCTGAAGTTGAATATTCCATCTCACCCAAATACATCTGGAGCATCCACTCTTCGATTAAAGGATGTATTTAAAAAAACTTGAAAAGCCCGTTATTTATACATTTTTATTCAGAATCACTCTGCTCTGAAGTTAGCGTTTTGTTTCAAATGTATTTTTTTTTTAGTAAACTTTTTTTTTATTGAAGCATGGAGAAAAAGAATACAATTAAAGTATAATCTCTGTATACATTGTTTAATACTTGCTGTTTAGTATATATAAAGAGTATAAAGCACTAAAGAACAAACAAAGGTAAGTGTCAGGATCTGGGACTTAAAACAGTTTCTATCCCAAACTAAGGAATATACCAGCAAGAGGAATAATATTACGGTAGATCATGATATAGATTGGAGGGTCATTGGAGGGTAATTTCCACACATTCGCGTTTCATACCACAATGGGGGAAATTTACTTTAGATGGGTATTCTACTTCACATGTGATGTTGCTATGGGCAACCAATCAGATCGTGTCTTCTATCTTCTAGTGCTAAATAAATAAGAAGTAAATTCTTATTGGTTGCCAATAGCAACATCACATGTGAAGTAGAATACACATCTTAGTAAATTTCCCCCAACGTGTTTTCGAAACACTTCCATATATGCTCCTTCATCGATGTCGACAGAATTTCTATATAGCTTTCCCATGTTTCGAAAAACTTTTCAGTAAACTTTTCCTTTTGTAAAGAGGCTAAAAAGAGTGATAATGGGGGGCTGTGTGTTGTATACATAATTGAATGATACATTTTTTAGCACCTGCAGATACAATTATAAATACTTTTCCAACACCCTGTGTAATTCTGGTTCTGTCAGATGTGATACCAAACATTGCCAATTCAGGAGTCAGGGGCTAGCAAATCATTAAACACTGAATCATGTATCGCCAAATATGAACCCCAAACCTCCTAATAATTGGGCAGTCCCACAAGCAGTGGAACAAGTCTTCTTCCTGGGAACCACACCTAGGGCCGGAATGATTTGGTATCATTCTCATAAGATTTTGACAGTGGGGTGATAAATAAGTTTTGTGGAGTATATTCAAGAATAATTCTGCTTTGACTAATTCAACAGACAGGTACAATGTTCTTAAAAGTTTTTAGGAGTGTGCAAGGGGGAATTGTCTCTCCATGTGTTAATCCTGTTTGCAGAGTGTCATTATTAATAAGGGCACGTAGGAATGAGGGGTTTATTAAGATTAACCAGCTACTGTATATAGTGCTGGGCTTGCATATATGCCAGGGGGAAGGGTCTCAATATTGCGAATTGTTCCACTGCTTGTAAAAACTCAAATGGTTTTCCAGTTTTGCAATTTACCAGTTGCCGTACACTTTGTAGGCCATGTTTCTATAATAGTGAAAAATTATAGTGTGCAAGTCCATGTTGACAAGAAGGGTTATTCATAAAAGGTAAAAATAAGACCTGAGAGTTTACTTGTGTCTATGGCATCAAGAGCAGGTTACCCTGAATAGTAAAGGGAATATCTTCCTTGTTCATATGGAAGAAATAAACTATATTGTGACCAATTAAAAAAGCAGCCTCTATAACAATATTACAGTATCCACCATCCCTATGAATCCAATCACGTAAATAACGTAGGTGAGAGCATATATGTATTCCGTGATATTGGGAAAGTAAATGCCTCCAGTAGATCAATGTTGTTTTAACTTTAACATACTGATCCTGGCTCTTTAACCACTTCTCGTAAATAGAAAAAACAGCACAAAAAGCAGCGCTACCAATTAAAGATGAGTGAATCAGATATCAAAAAGTAACAACAATTTATTAAAAACAATAATTAAAAATACACATATATAGCAGCATTAATTATCCCATAGTATATGCATCACAAGTGGGCACAAATGGAGTGTGTGCACATAAACATTTGAAATAATGGCAATAAAAGGTGACCAGATCTCACGTGTCGGTATTGTACCCCGTCCGGGGTGGAGGATTAAAGTCCCGCACTGTCCACACTAGGTAGTCCCATATGAATTGACGGAGTCCAGAGTAACGGCGATTTGTATTCCTGTGGGCTCACAGAGGGAGTGGCTGTTGTTATATGAGCCTACCTTCAACCTCGCGGCCGAATATCCAGGTAACGTCCAAGTTGGTGATAAATTAAGCCGTGGACTTCCAGGTGTTGTTTGGGAAAGATGGTGGTCAGGTAATTGAGCAGGAACCTCCAAAGTGTAGGTTGAGATCTTGGTAGCAAGGGGGGGCCAGCGCGTTTCGCTGTCCAAACGTCAGCTTTGTCAAGGCATAACACTTTAAGGATTTGGGCCTGTATTTATACCCAGTGCATTATGGGATTCATTTGCATATTCTCGGATTCACTCATTTTTCTTACATAATATTACACGTAAAACATTTCCTACCTATTGGAGACAGACCATAAGTACATTCTATATTGATACCACATGGAAAACCATTTTATTTATCATAAAAAACATAAAATAATTATAAGTGACTTCTCGGGTTCACTTCCAGGTCAAATCAATGACATCATTTTATGTTAATACTGTCTTCACCTCCTATCACATGATCGGAGGAAGTTGATTCAATTCTTTAGCTCCTGTCAGTTTCTAATCCCTGTTTGCTTAATGTGGGCATTTATTCATACTCTCAGAGCTACTTCAGCACAAATCATATTATGTATATAAAAAATCTCTTATTAGAGAGTTAGAAGTGGGAGCGCTTCCATTATTGTTTATTGTGTCACCATGACAATGTCCTCAGTGTACCGGAAGTGACGTTCCGTCTATGCAACTGATTGTCTCACTGTTGCTGAGGATTTTATAACCACAGCTCAGTTATACCCAGTATCAGGATCATCACACATGCTGTTCCTATTGTGCACATAGCGTCAAGCAGGTCTATAAGTCAGCATCCTCATTTATAGTTTTATTCAAGCAAGGGGAAACACTTCTATTTTTATCTGATTTGTCTCCCTGGTAACGTCCTCCGCATACCGGAAGTGACGTTCCGTTTATACAGGTAGTTGTTCAGCTATCTCTGGAAGTGTTGTGACTACAATACCCATAGTCACCTTTTCCGGAAGTGATGTCACGCTTATTCCTATTTGTAGATGTCACAGACTAGCCATAGTGTTGCTGTATGTCCCTGGGATACTACAATCCCCATATTGCATCTGCGTTTTTAGAGACAATATTTATGCAGTTTCACACATATAATTTTATTCACATTCTAGTTACATTAGTAGACCCTGTTTCAACATCAGCTCAGGGTGAGAGAATGTCGTTATTGCTTCTTAACCCCTTCCCGACATTTGACGTACATTTACGTCATGGCCGGGATGTACTTCCCGACACATGGCATAAATGTACGTCATGACTTTAAACTGTCACTGCGTCTCGAGACGCAGTGACAGAGGGACGATGTCTGCTGTCCCTGACAGCAGACATGTCCCTGCATGCCCAGGGGGGGCTGCGATGTCGCCCCCCCGTCGGCGATCGCTGTGATTGGCTGTTCAGTGTGAACAGCCAATTACAGCGTTTTCCTGTGTTACCAGTGAATCAGACGCTCGGTAACACAGGTGTCAATCACCGCCGGGCGTCAGGGGGCATGAGGGGGTCATCGGTGACGATGACACCTCACCCCACCCTCACCCCACCTGCCCCCAAGGCTGTGATTGGTCCGTGGGACCCACGGACCAATCACAGCCAAGGCGCGACATTTAAACTAACGGTGACTGCGCTGCAGATGCCATTCCGGTCTGGAGTAGCGTGCAGAGCGGTCACCGTGCCTATCTGCCGTGATACTGACCTGATCCTTGCTAATACTTACCTGATCCTTGCAAATACCTTACCTGATCACTTGATCACTGCTTGTAGCGTGCTGGACGCTTCCTGGATCTGACTTCCTGAGACTTCCTGCTGCTGCTGCAGTGTGATAGAGAGATAGAGAGATAGAGAGAGAGAGATAGAGAGAGATAGAGAGAGATAGAGAGATAGTGACAGAGAGAGCTATATTTTGTGTCTGCTAACCCCTTCAATTTTTTTTTTGGTATAAAGTATTTTTTTTTTCTGCACTACATACACATTACACACTACATTCCCCCCAGGTTGAAATAAAGTTTGTACCCCCCCCTACACTATACACGTGTTGAAACATTTCACTACCAGTAACACAAAAATAAAAATGGCATCCCAAATGTCATCCCAAATGTCATCCCAAATGTCATCCCAGTCATCCAGAAGAATGTATTCTGTGGAGGAGGCATATGCCATGCTTGCTTCTGACTCTGACACAGCCAGTGATGCAAGCGGGGAATTTGAAGGATTCGCCTTAAGCTCCTCTTCCTCCTCTGGTGATGAGGGACCCCCTCAAAGACGTCCCCGTAGAGCAGCTGAGACCCCCCCCAATAATTGATCTCGTATGGACCCCACCACCAGACAATTTTGAGCCCCAGGTTCCTGAGTTTTTGGCCATGCCAGGAATCCAATTTGATTCCACAGGTCTCAGAGAAATTGACTTTTTCAAATTATTTTTCTCTGATGATTTTATAAATTTAATGGTGGACCAAACTAATTTATATGCCCAGCAGTTTATTGCTCAAAACCCCACGTCATCATTTGCAAGGTGGACCCCTGTAGATGCAGTAGAGATGATGACGTTTTGGGGTCTGGTGTTTCATATGGGCATAGTAAAAAAGCCAGAAATTAGGCAATATTGGAGTACAGATGTTCTGTACAGCACCCCATTTTACCGTATGGCCATGCCCCGGGCTCGATTTGAGACGATCCTTAAATTTTTGCATTACAACGATAATGCACAGTGCCCACCCAGAGATGATCCCACCTTTGACCGGCTATTCAAAGTCAGGCCGGTCATTGATCATTTCAGTGCCAAATTTGAAGACATGTACATCCCAGATAAATTCATTTGCATAGACGAGTCCCTTATACATTTTAAAGGAAGGGTTAAATTCCGCCAGTACCTTCCCAGTAAGAGGGCAAGGTATGGCATAAAAATGTATAAGCTGTGTGAAAGCACCTCAGGGTACACTCACAGGTTTAGGGTATATGAAGGGAAGGATTCAAGAATTGAACCGCCAGAATGCCCCCCCTCCCTCGTAGGTGTTAGTGGAAAAATTGTCTGGGATTTAGTGCACCCCTTCCTGGATAAAGGTTATCACCTCTATGTGGATAACTTTTACACCAGCATCCCCCTGTTTAAGGCCCTTGGTTCAAGAGGTACAGCAGCTTGCGGTACTGTGCGCAAGAACCAAAGAGGCCTCCCAAAAACGCACATTGCCCAAGTACTGAGAAGGGGTGAAAGCAGGGGAATATGCACCGAAAATATGTTGTTGGTCAAATATAAAGACAAGAGGGATGTCCTTATACTGACAACAATTCACGGAGACAGTACCACCTCCGTCCCTGTACGAGGTACCAGTACCCACACCTCCAAACCTAATTGTATCCTGGATTACAATAGGTACATGGGCGGAGTGGATCTTTCAGATCAGGTACTGAAGCCGTACAGTGCCCTGCGGAAAACAAAAATCTGGTACAAGAAGCTGGCCGTGTATATCATCCAGATGGCACTGTATAACGCTTACGTGCTATTCCGTTCTACCGGCCAGAGGGGGACATTTATGCACTTTCAAGAGGAAGTCATAAAGGGCCTAATATTTGGGAACCAGCAGGCAGAGGGCCCCAGTACTTCTAGTACTGGCCCCCGTATTGTACCAGGGCAGCATTTTCCTGATGAAATCCCCTCCACTGGAAAAAAGGGCAGGACACAAAAAAGGTGCAAAGTTTGCTATAAAAAGGGAATAAGAAAGCAAACTATTTTCCAGTGTGACACTTGCCCCGACAAACCCGGCCTATGTATAAAGGAGTGTTTTAAAATATACCACACATCTATGGATTATTAGGTTCATAATTTCACCGTGCTTCGGGGGTCTTGCTAATGCCACATACCACCCACCATTCATTCCACCATAATCTGAGCCGCAAAATCCAAAAATCACTCCTTCCCTTCTGAGTCCTGCCATGCACCCAACTGGTATTTTTTGGTCACATGTGAGGCATTGCCGTACTCGGGAGAAATTGGGGCACAGATTTTGGGGTGCTTTTTCTCCTTCATACCTTCTGAAAATGAAAAATTTTGAGCCAGAACTGCATTTTTGTGTAAAAAAATGTAATTTTTCATTTTCACTGCCCACTTGTATCAAAATTGGTGAAACCCCTGGGGGTTTGAAATGTACACTATACCCCTAGATGAATTCCCTGAGGGGTGTAGTTTGCAAAATGGGGTCACTTGTGGGGGGGTTCCACTGTATTGGTGCTTTGGGGGTCTTGCTAATGCGACATAGCACCCACCATCATTCCACCAGAATTTGTGCTGCAAAATCCAAATATCACTCCTTCCCTTCTGAGTCCTGCAACTTTTTGGTCACACATGAGGCATTGCCGTACTCGGGAGAAATTGGGGCACATATTTTGGGGTGCTTTTTCTCCTTCATACCTTCTGAAAATGAAAAATTTTGAGCCAGAACTGCATTTTTGTGTAAAAAAATGTAATTTTTCATTTTCACTGCCCACTTGTATCAAAATTGGTGAAACCCCTGGGGGTTTGAAATGTACACTATACCCCTAGATGAATTCCCTGAGGGGTGTAGTTTGCAAAATGGGGTCACTTGTGGGGGGGTTCCACTGTATTGGTGCTTTGGGGGTCTTGCTAATGCGACATAGCACCCACCAAAATTCCACCAGAATCTGAGCTGCAAAATCCAAAAATCACTCCTTCCCTTCTGAGTCCTGCCATGCACCCAACTGGTATTTTTTGGTCACATGTGAGGCATTGCCGTACTCGGGAGAAATTGGGGCACAGATTTTGGGGTGCTTTGTCTCCTTCATTCCTTCTGAAAATGAAAAATTTTGAGCCAGAACTGCATTTTTGTGTAAAAAATGTAATTTTTCATTTTCACTGCCCACTTGTATCAAAATTGGTGAAACCCCTGGGGGTTTGAAATGTACACTATACCCCTAGATGAATTCCCTGAGGGGTGTAGTTTGCAAAATGGGGTCACTTGTGGGGGGGTTCCACTGTATTGGTGCTTGGGGGGTCTTGCTAATGCGACATAGCACCCACCAAAATTCCACCAGAATCTGAGCCGCAAAATCCAAAAATCACTCCTTCCGTTCTGAGTCCTGCCATGCACCCAACTGATATTTTTTGGTCACATGTGAGGCATTGCCGGACTCGGGAGAAATTGGGGCACAGATTTTGGGGTGCTTTGTCTCCTTCATACCTTCTGAAAATGACAAATTTGGAGCCAGAACTGCATTTTTGTGTAAAAAAAATAATTTTTCATTTTCACTGCCCAGTTGTACCACAATTGGTGAAACCCCTGGGGGTTTGAAATGTACACTATACCCCTAGATGAATTCCCTGAGGGGTGTAGTTTGCAAAATGGGGTCACTTGTGGGGGGGTTCCTAACTTTTAGCATCTTATGGTGCCTAGAAACCTACATGGTGCCTAAAAAATAATCTCATAAAAAGGAGGCTCCAAAATCAAGTAGGTGCTCCTTCTATTATGAAGCCTGTGGTTTGGTCACCGTGCACACTAGGGCCACATATAGGATATTTATGAAAACAAAAGAATTGGGGGAATCAATTTTCAGTCACATTTCTCTAGTAAAATGTACTGTGTTCCTTAGAAAAATGTATTCAAATTGCAAATCTGCAAAAAAAAAGAAATTTTGAAATTTCACCTACACTTTATTTTAATTCCTGTGAAACACCTAAAGGGTTAACAAACTTCCAAAATGCTGTTTTAAATACTGTGAGGGGTGCAGTTTTTGAAATGGCATCATTTATGGGGGTGTCTCACATACAAGTCCCTCAAAGTCACATCAGAACTGAACTGGTCCCTAAAAAAATCAGTGTTTGAAATTTTCTTGAAAATTTGAGAATTTGCTATTCATATTGTAAGCCTCCTAGTGTCCCAAAAAATTAAAAGGAAGTTGAAATAATGATGTCAACATAAAGTAGACATATGGTCTTTGTTAGTTATTAACTATTTTGAGTGGTATGATTATTTGTCTCACAAGCAGAAAATTTAACATTTTGCAAATTGCTAAATTTAACATTTTTTTACGACATTTTGGTATTTTTCACAAAAAAACACAGACTGCATCGACCCAAATTTACCACTAACTTGAAGTACAATGTGTCACGAAAAAACAATCTCAAAATCACTGGGATAAGTAAAAGCAAAAAAAAGTTATCCCCACTTAAGTGAGACATGTCAGATTTGAAAAAAAGGGCTCTGTCAGGAACGCAAAAACTGGCTCTGTCAGGAAGGGGTTAATATCATGCATATATCATTGTATTTAGTGGGTATTGGTATTAATCAGATTTCTGGACTACATGTCCCATCATGCTCTCCAACACGGAGGAATAATAATAAAAAATAATAATAAAAAATTACACAATATATCTCAAATACAATGGCTAAACCTTAACTCTTTGTATATTTCTATGATAGTATAAACGCCCAAATAGTTTTATTATACATTCATTTATTATAGTATTAGGTAGTGTTACCTTTCTGAGGGTGTAGATGTCACTTATTTCTGACAGAGAGGAGAGGGGAAGATGTTATAAAAAGGGAAATAGATAGACAAATGTTTAATTAAAGAAAGAATGTTATGAGGGATTTTTAGACAGTAGGACTACATATCCCATGATACTTTCTGATTTTGGTAATGAGAAGATATATATTGTTTCTATTTTGTCACTATATAAGAGGCTCAGATTATTACATCTAGGTAGTATTTCTACTCATTCTCCTCTATCTTTCTCAAAAAAAAAAAAAAAAAAAAAGGGGGGGGGGAAGAAGGGAATGTAGGAGTGGAGAGAGCAGTGAGAGGAGTGGGTAATCATAATTTCCATATTTTAGCCAACACTTGTTATATTTTGTTATATATTTGTACTATCCCTCAGGACCTTGAATATTCGATTCTCCGATGTTACTGATTTTACACGGAATGAGTTCCCTACATACACTTCATTTCACTGTATCTTTTACCAGTTATCACTGTATATCATCACTCTATATATATATTATTTTATTTTAATCCATCACGTTATGTGGGGTTTAGGGGGCACCAAGTATGGTCGATTATATTCCAGTAATGTGGTTCGATGTTATCAAGAAGATTTTATATTTCATTCATAAGACCACATTCAACTCTAGGGCCTCATTCAGTCCGTCTGGGAAAAGGGAACCAAATTTTAATATCCAGAATATCTCTTGGTTACACAGAACCTTATATCTATTTCCTCCTCTTTTTGTTTTCTTTATTTGTTCCAAACCTATAAGTTTTAGACAGTCTGGATTACTATTGTGATGCTCGCTATAATGGCGTGATACACTGTGCATCAGGTTATTATTCACAATATTTCTTCTATGCTCTAAGAAACGAGTCCTTAGAGCCCTTGTGGTTCTGCCAACGTATCTGAGGCCGCATCCACAGATCAACAGATAGATTACATATTCTGTGTTGCAGTTGATAAACCCTTTTATCACTGCAGGTTTTGTTTCACCTGGTATTTCTACAGTGGTGGCTTTATTCTTTATATGTTTACAGGTGATGCACCCCGTCCTACCACATCTATAGCATCCTTTCGGAATATTAGGGAGCCATTGGCTCTGTGATGACATAGGTTCTTTTTCTGTTTCTTTTAGTACGCTAGGTGCCAATAGCGTTTTTAAACATTTATTTTTCTTGAAAATAAAAGATGGCCTTGCGGGTAGCAAACCTCTTAATATATTATCATTTTGTAAAATGGAGTAATTTTTGTGTATAATTCTTTGTATATCCTTATATTGATTATTGAATACTGATATAAATGGAAATTTATTCCTGTTCTCTTCTGGGGGTGAGGTTTTAGCCTTTTCTTTTCCTTTTAATAATTTATCCCTTTCAATTTTACTTACTTCCTCTATTGAGTTATTTACCAGGCTAATGGGGTAACCTCTGGCTATGAAGGATTCACCCAAAGCTTTGGCTTGGTCTTTATATGTTTGAAGTTGCGAACAGTTACGTCTCAGCCTCATCATCTGACCTTTAGGAATGTTCCTAACCCATGAGGGATGGTGCGCACTTTTGAAATGGAGGTATGAATTTACCACTTCTTTAAACCACTTCTCGTAAATGTAGGAATAATTTTATTTATCTCAAGAGTGTCTTTCTTGATTAGTAGGAGCGGGAGAGACTTTAGAGGATATAAAACCCTGGGGAATAAAATAATTTTAACCAAATTCCCACACCATAAATAAAAGAAGTTTAAATGGCACCAACACTCAGTATTATCCCGCATAATTCTTAAATAAATTTAGCGTACACATTAGTTCGATTTTTGGTTGTATCCCTAAATAGGTAATGGCTTTGCTCATCCATTAAATTGGGGTTTCCCCATACCTTTATGGGCATTTATAGCCAGGTTTTAAATAGAGTGCAGTGAATATATCGAAATTTACCTCAAACCCAGATATCAATCCAAATTCCCTGATACGATCCATCAATGCTCCAAGTGTCCTCCTAGGCCTAGAAATAAAAAAAAAGATTGTTGTCCACAAGTCAGAGATTGTTATCTCCTCATCAGCCAAACCAATGCTCCTAATTAGTAACAAAGTAACATAGTAACATAGTAATTAAGGTTGAAAAAATCATTAGTCCATTGAGTTCAACCTATTTGGCTTGAGTAAGCCATGTCTATAGGACTCCCTTAGGGGGCAATAATGTATCCAGTTCTTATTTAAATTAATTAGCATCATTGCCGCTGGGCTCCAGCCCTAAAAGGGAGCATCTGCTATGTTGTCTCCTTTGTCTCTGCTCCTGTTATGGAGCACCAATCAACATAAGTGGCACCTCTTTCTCAAAGGTCTTGGTGTGTTGGGTCCCCTCCCCTCTCCAGCAGGTCCCAATGTCCCGGCTCCCCTCTTACACAGGTTTCCTTGTGCAGGCTTCCCTTCCATCTCCCACTGTACTCCATGTGCATGGCTCCCTTTTCCTCTCCTCCAGGACTCTGTGTGCAAGGCTCCCATCCCAATTCTGCCGGACTGCGTGTGCAGGCTCTGCTCCTCTCTTTGGCAGGTCTCCATGTGCAGGCTCCCCTTCCCTCTCCCACCAGACTCTGCATGCAGGCTCCCCTTCCTGCTCCTGCTGGACTCTGTGTACATGCTCACCTCCCCCTCCCGCTGGTCTCTGTGTGCAGGCTCCCCTTCCCTCTCCTGCTGGTTTCCATGTACAGGCTCCCCTCCCACAGGTCTCTGTGTGCTGAATCCCCTTCTCCTGCTTGGCTCTATATGCTGGCTTCCCCTTTGCTCTTTTGTTGGTCTCTGTTCCCCTGCACTAATGCCTCACTCGCAGCCTCCTTATAATCACAGTGAGAAGCATGCACAGTATTGTAGACTTATAGAGGAGCTGCTGCAAACTGCTCCTCTTGGGCACTGATGCTTTTGTTATTGGCATTTGACAGCACAGGCCATTGTGACTGGAGTATACAGCAGATTTATGCCTGGGGGTACTGGCATGGAGGGGGGGGGTGCATCTTTAATAACTGGCCGGATGAGCTAACACTGTCTTCCCATGCCCCTGTATCTCCCCATGTCTCTCTGCCCCTCTCTCTCTTATGTCTCTCTGCTCCTCACTCTCCACACATCTCTCTGCCCCTCTCTCTCCTGTCTCTCTGCTCCTTCTCCCTGCACAACTGTCTACCCCTCTTCCCCCACACATCTCTCTGCCCTCTCTCTCCACATGTCTCTCTGCCTCTCTCTCTCCCCACACATCTCTCTGCCCTTTGCCCACACATCTCTCTCTGCCTCTCTCTCTCCTCTCCTGTCTCTCTGCCCATATCTCTCCACACATCTCTCTGCCCCTCTCCCCACATGTCTCTCTTCCTCTCTTTCCCCAGAAATCTCTCTGTCCCTTCCCCCCACACATCTCTCTGCCCCTCTCACTCCTATCCTGTCTCTCTCACTCATCTCCTGCCCCTCTCGCTCCTCTCCTGTCTCTCTCACTCCACTCCTGTCTCTCTCGCTCATCTCCTGCCCCTCTTGCTCCTCTTCTGCCACTCTCGCTCCTCTCTTGCCCCTCTCACTCCTCTCCTGTCTCTCTTGCTCATCTCCTGCCTCTCTTGCTACTCTGCTGTCTCTCTCGCTCATCTCCTGCAACATCTGCATTGCCTCCAGGCTACTGGGATGAAGTTATGCCACTGTCACCTAGTGCTCTATATAGAATAAAGCAATGCATTGTCCAGCGGGTGGACCTGCAAGGCTCTTTTGGGAGTGCAGATGGGTGTGGATCATTTAAGTCTACCAAACTAAGGTCAACATTCATTAGGTCGACCACTGAAGGTCAAGTCTTGGGTCGTCACATGAAAAAGGTAGACATGGCTTATATACCGTGCAGATTCCAGATTTGGAAGCTATTCCTTTAAATCAACAAACCCTTATGTTCTTTTGTTCAATTTAAGAAGTTTACATTAAAATGCAAGAAAACAGCAATAAACTTTTTAAAATATAAAAAAATGTAAATAACTTTTAAATAACTACTATGTGTAAACCAATTTGATATACAGCTTTAATTAACTGATAAATAATATATTTAAGTTTAATATGTTGGCAAACAAAACCACAAAATTCAGTCAACTGAAATGTTTTCCTGAATAGGATTATTTATAATTAGCCTTTTCTTGTGTTTAGGCAGAATCAAGTTTATTAATCCTATTCTCTCCATTAGAAAATAAAAAACAGCAATACAATTGTGCCTTGAAACTGCATGAAAAATCTCTGAACAGGTATTATAGGTATTACAAATATATAGATGTGGAAACAAAATTGTTTTATTCAACAGGTAGAAACACATTACCCATTCCAATTACGGGTAATGGTTTCGACCAATAAGTTATTGCAGCAACAACCTCTACTGCAGAACAGACTTTCACATTGTGTTTGCAGCTCTGTACAGATTTGGGAAGGGGAATAGGGCGCAAGAGGTGCGAGATGCGGTACTATTGTTGGTGTCCATACCAATGCAAAGTCAACTCGCACACTATGTATGCAAATAATGCAATTTATTTATAAATTAATTAGTAAGTATTGTATATAGTTTGTATTCATGAGCAAAATACTGTATAACACATACGTTGTTTGAATAGTTCCATAAGCCACTAAGAAGGTCAAGGATAATGGGCCTGATTCTAGTTTACTTGCAAAAGCAAATTCTCTCTCTAATGTACAAAACCATGTGCACATATGGGGCAGATGTAACGTGCAGAGAGAGACAGATTTGGGTGTTAATTGGTTTCTGTGCAGGGTAAATACTGATTGCTTTGTTTGTATACAGCAATATAGATATCAGTTTGAAGCACACACCCCACCCAAATCTAACTCTCTCTGCACATGTTACATCTGCCCCACCTGCAGTACACATGCTTTTTTCCATTAGATAGAGAATTTGCTTTTGCAAGTGAAACAGAATCAGGCCCATTATTCTCTTAGTTATGTAGTGACACCATGCAGATATTTTTTTTTTACAGCAATGGCCATTTTGAAACACAACTCATTCATAGCAGAGAGATAAAAATAACATGTTTCATGTTCCTTCATGTGTTATGTTCAAACAATCCTTACATCTTTTCTCCTTTATTCCTCTTTTGTGCCTGCAAAGTTATTCTAGTCAGACAGTATGCTATCCCAAAATACTTAGCACCTGTCCTAGTCCTTTCCAGTAGCATATTAAAGGTTCTCACAATATACATTACTGTGACAAAAATATGACAGAACTGTAATTTAATAAAACCGAAATGGAATATTAACATGTATTTTCTTTGTTAAAAACTACCACTCACATGTCACAAAAATGTCACACAAAGATTATTTGGTACTTATGTATTATCTGGGCGCCCGATATGAGGATTGTATGCCTTAACTTAAGGCATGCAATTCGATGCGATGTGATAATCGCATCGCATGCGACCAAATCGTATGCAATGCGATCGACCCGATTTTTCCATAGGATTCAATGTTAAAATGGACTGAGTCCATTTTAACATAGGATTCGATGGAAAAACGGGTCCTTTTCCTTTCCCCACTATCCAAGTGGGCATGGAGTTGGATATAAACCTGTGGCGAGCGCAGCGAGCCACCGAGCCCGAAGCGTGGCGAGCGGACGTGGATTCGTTAAAAAGTATTCCACGTCCCCTCGCCACGCTTCGGGCTCGGTGGCTCGCTACGCTCGCCACAGGTTTATATCCGACTCCATGCCCACTTGGATAGTGGGGAAAGGAAAAGGACCAGTTTTTCCATCGAATCCTATGTTAAAATGGACTCAGTCCATTTTAACATTGAATCCTAAGGAAAAATCGGGTCGATCGCATTGCATTCGATTTGGTCGCATGCGATGCGATCGTCCCGACCCGATTTTCATATCGGGCGCCCAGATACTACATAAATACCGATTATTTTGCAAGAGAACTTCAGCTAATAATACAATATGCTTCCCATATCTATGGTGGGAGTGACTGCCTTCACTGAAAAACTGATTTTAAATCTGATTTTAAGTAAACTGTGCAGTACATTTTTAAACTATATAAAAACCATAGTACATGTACATGCAGCCTTGTAAATAAAAGAACACTTTGAAAAAGAGTCATGTGACATATGGGTGGAAACTTGTCCATCAATAAAAAGTAAGCATACATTGGGCCTAATTGAGAATGGATCGCTAATCAAATCATTTGCAGGGGACTGTGAGGAGAAAGCTTCTGCCCAGACAGAAAGAAAAAAATACAACCAAATTTGTGAAAATTGCAAATATATATTCCAAAATCCATTCACATTTCCTGAAACACTGAAGAGACTATGCAGTCTGTACAAATGTGAGTAGGTCTGAGGCCTCCATTAATTTGTGACTGAGACAGGTTGGAAGTCGTTAGCAATGATGTCAGAGACTCTCAACAAAGAAGCCTGGGCACGTATGTATTTTACTCAAACACACCTACAAAACATCTGGTTTCTGTCCAAAACAGGCTTCCTATCACTCAAACTGATGCTCTATTACCTTTACACTACATATGCATTTTTAGTTGCGAATTTCCCTTGTGCATGTGCATGCTGAAATAGGCCCATAGTCCTGTAATGAATTATTCTGAAGAATCATTGTGTGCTTGAACTGACATTTTTTGCAATTTTTTTTCAGAGGTTTTTCTGATATTTATCCAATTTGGATGCCAAAAACAAATATTTTTTGCCTGAAAACAGTTTGTCAGAAGTGGCTGATTCCTAGCAGTCCTTAAATATTGCAGTTAATTATCCATGCACAGGAAGGTCAGAAAGTATGGTACTAAACTGCTGAATATAAATTCTTCAATTTGATATTACTTACATACATACATTTTCAATAGTGATCACAAAAATGTAGCAGCACTAATTATTAAAGATGAGTTGGCTCGTGTCTCAGAGAACCTAGCCCACCCAAACTTCTGGCATCTGAGAGGATCGGCGATGTGACTTAGGGACTCCCACTGTTGGATCTCAGATCTCACAGGTTTTAGATTCTTCTGCCCAGTGCCGTAACCACATATACAGCGCCCCCGCCGGGAATTTTGGGCGCCCCTTCCCCCCCATAAGTTAACACTCCTCCCCAGAAAAATCAACACTCGGAAAATGGCTGCCCCCATAATGCAGACAGTTTTTGAGGATGCTAGAAGAGGCGGCGGCCTCCTCTAGCAACCTTAAAAATGGTCTGCTGTATGGGGGCAGCCATTTACTGTGTCACTTTTTATTAGCAGCTATAGCCGGAAGAGCCGGGGACCTGACAGATCTGCATGTCCGGGTTAGAGGCGGTGGTGGCGGCAATGGGGTAATGAGGGTGTTAACTTTTCTAGGGGGTGGCAGGAGCTGTGACCCGGGTAACTATAGCCCCGCAGACCCCCCCCCGGCGACCACACCTTCTCACCGCGGGGGCTGCGGGACTATAGTTACGCCACTGCTTCTGCCATTTTTAATATTCAGCATCCCCTCTCTGGATCTTGGCTCCTGCTATGACATGCTGATGCTATAATGTATGTATATGGTGATTGGTACCAGTTGATAGGTCTACAGTTATTAGGTGACGGCTTTTGGTCGAAAGACAAAAGGTTGACATACAGTAGTCAAAAGGTTGATATGCACTAGGCGCCATTGACAAAAGTTGGACACAAGCAATAGTTTAAAATGGCAATGGTTATATGGCATGGTGACATGCTGCTGCTACTTCTATACATGTACAGTATACACTGACAGTGACATTATGTGGCTGCTATAATGTATGTATATGGTTACCTGCTGCTGCTATAATCTAGGTATCCCAGAGGTTGCAAATGCTACTCTCTTTTTCTGTAATTATCTACCTCTTCCAATCAGACTCTCTACCTCTCTACAAAATTTCAAACAGGCTCTTAAGACCTTTTCACAAAACCGAGTCAACTCTCATCCTACACAACACCTCTGTTGGCAAGCTGCTCAATCAGATTGTGATGTCACTCAGGTGCCAAAAGGGAGGGGTACTTCTGGTTAGGAAAAAAAACATTTTGTATCCCAATTGGACACTGAGTGAGAAATATCTACATAATAATCAGATAATACAGAGATCTTGGTTGCATATATCTGCAGATATAGGGCTAAGCCCCCAGGCCGTACGTCAAGGCATCTCTGTTTCACTGGGGGTCCCTAATATTAGGTATAATGTATGTATATGGTTACCTGTTGCTGCTATAATCTAGGTATCCCAGAGGTTGCAAATGCTACTCTCTTTTTCTGTAATTATCTACCTCTTCCAATCAGACTCTACCTCTTTACAAAATTTCAAACAGGCTCTCGAGACCTTTTCACAAAACCCAGTCAAATATCATCCTAACCCCACTGTTCCATGCTCACTTCTACCCCTTCTGTGTCACCCCTGTCAGTCTGCCCCTCGCCTTTAGAATGTAAGCTCTGAGGAGCAGGGCCCTTACCCTCATGTGCTTTTACTTCTCTTACTTAAACAACCTCAATGGAATCTAAGCGCTCGGTTTTCTGGTGGAAAATATGAAGCCGAAACATAAAATTAATACAGACCCATAATCAATACACGTGGGTCAGCGCACATCTCTACTAATTATCATTCTGGGGAAGCTATTGAGTAGACAGAGAGGTGGAGAGGAGGGAACACTCATCCAGGAGCTGTTCCTATAACCAGATGGTTATTCCATCTCTGAAACTGGTGGAGCATTAGGCAAAAAGAGAATGTCCCGCACAGGACACTAAAGGAAAAGTAACAATATAGTTTGCATAGAACCAACAATTGTATATAGTATTCTCAATGAATGAGACTATTTAATTCCAATGTTGGAGGTGCCTCCAAGCAATCAAATAATAATCAGATACTCAGAAGGAAAACGATTGTTCGCAAGAGGCAGATAATCTGTTAACACAGATATTTCTGGTGGGGTGCACACTTTTGAAATATGATTAGTTTAAAATATAACTTTTAATTAAATTCTTAATAAAATACCACATCTACTGTCTAAATGTAATCAGACATTAGTCACTAGATAAATACCCTCCCTCCTTTTTGTGTATCTATGGGCCTTATTCAGGTCGATGCGTAATTTTCCGAATTCTTTCGGATGGCGTTTTTTAGCCGTCTGCGCATGCGTGGGCAACGCTATGTGCATGTGCCACGCACGGTCTCCGTACTTGTTCTCACTAATACCGTACAGAAAAGTGCACCGCATTCACTCGGGAAATATGGGCGTAATATGGGCGTCATTCGGAGGGTACACAGGGGCGTAGTTTCAAAGTGGGCTAAACTGGGCGTAAACATGGGCGTACACGAGGGAGTGCACTAATTCTGGTAGGCATGCATTCGGACTGAACACTGACTGCAAACGAACCAAAAGGCAGAAAATATGCGGTCTCCATAAGCATGCGCTAGGCATTCGGAACGCCCAATTAGTACGGCCGCATCTGAACCAATGTCAGCTGAACACAATACAATCCACTCCTCTACTCATTACTCATTAATTACACTCTTGTCATTGCTTCAATTGGAACCATTGCAGCTTAAATGGACCATTACAAAACACACAAATCTATGCTGAAAGCACGGCAGCATTTTTTACACACATTTACACTGCAAGCAATGGACAGAACTTGCTATCACTAATATAAATATCCATGTCACTTTTACATTCACCAATAACAGCACACATTTGGGGATCAAATGAAAAATTTATTACAGTTAGGGAAAACATAAAATTTTAAGAGCATGTTATTTGGCACATGCCAGTTCAGATAATAGTCGTGAGTTTTGCGTTAATACACCGCATCGGTGCGTACGGGCAGGTTCCCGTCCATTCTGACGCTGTAAGACCGTGCAGACGCTGTAAGACTGTGCAGAATATGTGTGTGTCCACCGCACACGCAAGGTTTGGATGTCGTCCGTAAACACGCCCTCTTCTTAAAGTGTGAGTCCGTCCGAATGCGGAGGACTGGTGGGCGTTTCTTCGTATGATGTCCACACAGCGTGGCATGCGGTCCGCTCCGAAATAATTTGCATCGGAAATTTACGCACCAACCAGAATAACCTCCTATGTTATGTATGTTTTGGGCATCACAACCTCTTTATTTTATTAAGAATTTAATTAAAAGTAATATTTTAAACTAATCATATTCAAAAGTGTACCCCCCACCAGAAATCTCTGTGTTAATAGATTGTCTGCCTCTTGCTAACAATCGTTTTCTTTCTGAGTACTGGTGGAGAATTGCCAGTTGTTAGCATCAGGGGCGAATTTGTATCTCTCTGTCAGGTGAAACTACTGGAATTTACCAGTAGCCAGTAGGAAATCAACACTTTTGCTATAAACTGTTAACATAAGCATATAACATACACAAGTGGTGCAAAAGGATACAGTAATTGTGTCAATTATCTGGTATCACTGGGAGGTAAATACTTTAGAATCCTGCAACGTTTCTATGATAAGTAATGTAATATTACTTTTGCAATTTATATTGTAGTCACATTCTAGTTTGATAATTTGAACATAAAAAACATGTGCTCTACCTCTAGATTAGTTGGGAATTCCATATAAGTCATATATTTAGTGAGTATAGTATTATCAAGCCAACATCCACTTTAGAAAAAACTAGACCCATCCAGGTAGCAATAGGATACATCTCAGGACTCCTGGGTATTGTGGCAATAGTAGAGGCGGAGCTACCATTGGTGCAACAGGTGCATTGCACCGTAGCCTCTGATGACTAAGGGTCCCACAGCTGCCTCCCACTGCTGTGTGGCTTATTGTGACCTTGAGTTGGAGAGTGGAGGATGGGGCCTAAATTATTACTGGGCCAACCTCTCAAAAGTTCCGCAGTGGCGTAGAAAGGGGGGGCTTCTTCAGAGCTGGAGAGTGAGGCAGCACTGCAGCAGCAGCCTGTCCTCTCTCTCCGAGCATGCACGATCCCTCCTACCCACTTGTTCTGCACAAACATATATTTTTCCACAGAGGTGTGGTCACAGACCTCCAGTTACCATGCCCCCTCCTGGTGGCCAAACCTCCTTCATTTTACCTTGGCCTGGCCATCCTGTCAGCGCCCCTGATTGGCAGCAGATATGCTTAAAATAAGAAATGTTGCAATTTACAACATGTTCCATTAAGCTTTTTCAGGTACAACTTTATTGGCTAATAGATTTGAATAAAATACATTAATGCCTGATAAAATTGGCTATGAGCAATTGCATACAATAAACAGGAAAATAAAAAGATGTCACTTTTTACTGGCTGGACAACTATATAAAATTCTGCATGATGGACCTGTTCCTATTGCCGTATAATCAATATAGTAATGTCTTGCAAAATTTTAGATGATGGTATATTTACCACTTCATAAATTCTGATGTGGGCCACCCTATGGGATGGAATTCCTTCTGTCAATCAGCTGAATTGGTCAGACTTGACTTGATGTTTCCGATGGTTCCAATGTCCCAATGTGGCATCCAGTTATCTGTATTCTATTCTATTTTTTCTTTCTGTTTATACATCGGGTACAACTAACCCAACATTGCAGCTGCTGTTGTTAGGCGACCCCTGATAGACACCCTCACATGGCGTCAATCTCACACAACTTTATTGGCTGCCAGAACATGGTGGCACCCGGAGAATCACAAGTGCTAGCATTCCCTGACATTTGTTTCAAAAATATGAACATTAAAAAAAGACACTGAATGAAAAATACATTTGTTATTGCATAAGAAAAACACTGTCACACATCTCCTTAGAAAACCAACCGAATGATGCATACCTTTAGGGACTCTGCAATGTCCAGCTTTAGGTACTTTTCAGTAAAGTGTTTCTGTTCATTTAAATACTTTTTTTTCCATTTAGATAAGGATGGAGGTAGGTAAAATGAGACATTTACAGTATGCATAACTGTTACCACAAAAATGTGAAACAAAATACAGTATGTGTTTTGTTTGTTCTAACACTCACTGAAAGTGTCAAGAATGCTTAATAATTCTAGATTATGTTACTGTTATTCTCTATAGAAAACTGCTTGAAAATGTCTGCAAACTTAGAGCAGGCTTGATAGAAACACAGTATTACCCACACTTTGTCATAAGATTACACTGAACACTAATGAGCATTGCTGATATCACACAATGTAGATGTGAAAATGAGAAACCACTGCATTAAAACAGCAGTATAAAACTGTTAACATCCACAATTTGAGTTCATATAAATTAAAATGAAATACTTTGGAGAACAGACTCTAATTAGATTTTCTGACAACTTTAATTTTTTTACCCATAAAATGTTCACACTACCGGTACACTGTCACATTGGACCTGTGTAACAAATAAAATACAAGCCAACATCTACGATGACAATTCTTGGCCTAGTTTGTCAAACTAGTTCGAGAAGCAGACCCCCCCCCCCCACAAAAAAGGAAATGCCAACATGAAATGTCTTAGTAGAGCACCTAATAATGGAGTATTGGATAAACCAATGTCTGGATTTGTGTAGAGGGATGCAAAGACTCATTAACATGATGTAACTGATGCTTGGACGCTAATGATGGAAACGGTGTTTAAGGCATTGTTCCAGATATCCAATAAATGCTTTTTTCCAGACCAGGTAAATTACAGATAGCACAGAAAACAGTATAATACTCTCCGGGCAGGAGCACAGCCTACCAGTGAACAGATATAATGTACATTTTATTATAGAAACATATAAAAAGAATATAACACCTCCGTAAAATGTACAAAATAATGTATACACAGAAAGTGAGTAATGTATAATATATCCATATGTTCAATCACAACTGGTACGAGTATAGATGTACAGAGTATATTTTATCATATTACTCTTCATTACTATTATAGAGAACCTCCGTGGAATAATTATACCCACTTGGGAAGATCTCACCATTGGGAAAAAAACTACCTAAAAACCCATAAGTAATTTATAGAATACTGTACAAATGCTCAGTATTTCTCTCATTCCCTTTTTTTTTTTAATTGAGTCTTTATTTATTTTTCTCAACAAACACCATATAAAAAGGAAGCATCTCTTTGCTTAAAACTTTCAAATACATTTAGACATAGCGACATACATTACAACACACAATACATGACAAATAGGTTCCTGTAATTCAACACTCCCATCCCCTCCCCCACCCAGCATCCCGTAAATCCCACCCCCCCTTAACTTAACTTTTCAATATAGCCCATATCGTCATAGTGTACTATACGGAGAACCAGCTCTTACTTCATGTGCGGGGGCAAAGGGTAAGGGTACATAATTACGGCAAATAAATAAAAATCCTCCCCTTGTATACTCAATGTTATTATATACAGTATTATATCAACCCCACGTGTAATATATGTAATATGTGAGCCATTTTACCGATCCCTCCCTCCCCACCCCAACCTCATCCCACCCACTGACATCACGTCCATACCCTACCCTCTCGAACCTTTTTTTTTTTTTTTGTGTAAACGCCAATAAAGTGTATCTCTCAAGTCTTAAGCACACCAATATTATATATGTATAGATTGTTTCACTTCCACTCATATTTATCAACACTATAGTGCTATTCAATAACCTCCAATACAGTGTATCTCTCAAGTCTTAAACACAGAAATTATATATGTATAAATTGTTTCACTTCCACTCATATTTTATCAATACTATAATGCTTGTTCAATCCGTGATACTATCTCTATTATTTTTATGTGTTACAAATCTATTACTCGCACTCTTCCCTTCCACACCTCCTAATAACATGCTCAACCCCAATATAACCCTCCTATACTAAATTACCCTTCGTCAACATATAGTAGGTAGATCTTTGCCAATACCCCCATATCCTTTTAAATTTCTGTGGGTTCCCCCGTGATGCAAATAAGTATCTTTCATGATCGTACGTGGAGTTTACTAGATTCACCCATTCTGCCACTTCTGGGCCGTTGGCAGCCATCCAATATCTTGCCACGATTACTTTTGCCAGGGCAGATAGATTCCTGGCTATTTGCTTCAAATCACATGACATTACGCCCTCCCTCCATACCCCTAGCAATACATTCACTTCGTTTAATTGGGTTCTAGGAATTCCCACCTGGACCATAATTTGAATTACCCTATCCCAGAATCTGGCCACCACCTGACATCTCCAGAGTAGGTGCCAGAATGCAGCCTCATCTTCCCCGCATTTAGGACATTTATCAGATTTTGTCCCACTAAATCTTTTTAACTTCACTGGGGTAATATATATCCGATGCAGAATATTAAATTGTACCTGCTGTACTTTTATTGAATTGGTAGCCAATTTATAAACAGAGAGGGCCCCTTTCCAACTTAACTCCTCCAGCTGTGGCATATCCTCAACCCATTTTGCCCGTACCATCTCCAATTCCTCAGTTTGAGCATATGAGTGTAGGATATTATACAATTTAGATAATCGCTTACCCTGTCCCAGTTGTTTAATACATTTTTTACATGGAGACTCCATAATACACACCCGTTCGTTCCTGCTAAATTGATTCAGGGCACTCCGTAGTTGAAGAAACCTAAAAAACATTTCTCTTGGAATCCGATATTCACTTTGCAACTGGTCAAAGGATTTCACCCTTCCCTCGCAATATATCTGTCCCATTGTTGCTATCCCGTATGCTCCCGATATCCTACCTCCTTGCTGCTGTTTAATAGCCTTAACTGTCTGTATTGAAAAAACTGGCGTGTCTGGATCTAATCCCTCTGCATTACACGTTTTACTGACCCATCTCCAAACTTTAACAGCCTGTATAATTATTGGGGGATATTTCCTGGGGAGACCCTTAGCCATCAATCTCTGCAGGGGTGTCAACTCCGGGTCCACAGTTTCAAAAAGATGTAATAATTCATAGGATGCTTCCTCCTGCCTGATCCATGAACACAAATGAACAGATTGAGCAGCCATGTAATATGTCCTAAAATCAGGCAGGGCAAGCCCCCCATTATCTCCATCCCTGCAGAGAACTTCCAACCTGACCCTGGGCCTCTTATCCCGCCAAATTAGTGATGAAACTAGGCTATTTATTTTCCTGAAATAGTCATCTCTTATATACACTGGAGACTGCTGAATTATATATGTAAATTTCGGTAAAATAACCATTTTTACTAGGCTAACTCGCCCCATTTGGGAGATTGGGAGCCTGACCCAACATCTACATTTAACCCTTAGTTCTTCCATAAAAGGCACGATATTATCCTGAATAAAATCCCGTGGCCCTCTAGCAACCCAGATCCCCAAATACTTAAACTTATCCACCTTCTGCAACTGGGCATTATCATAAGATAAGCTATTTCCATTATTACTTATTTGTAGGAGGTGGGATTTGGTCCAATTCATACTTAGTCCTGAATACTCCTCATATCCTCGTATAATCTCGGTTACCACTGGAAGATTTTCCTGGGGGTTTTTCATTCCCACCAGGAGGTCATCCGCATACAATGATATTAAATTATTTCCGGTGCCACCTTCCAAATCACTCCCCCTTAGGGCATATCTCAGCATACACGCCAGGGGTTCCATGGCCACTGAAAACAGCAGTGGGGATAAGGGACACCCCTGCCGTGTACCCCTGGACAGCCCAAAGGGGGGAGATGTATACCCATTAATTGACATCCGGGCCCTTGGAGTCTGATATAACCGGGATACTAGATTAATAAACCCTTCCCCAATTCCGAATGCTTTCAAAACCCCCCATAAAAACCTCCACTCTACCAAATCAAACGAGGCTATTACCGCATCCAGTTTCTTTTGTTCTATGCACTGAATATATGTGAAGACCCTACGTAAATTTATCATGGTGGACTTGCCTGCCATAAAACCCGTCAGGGTGAATGATCTGACTAATCACCTGGCTTAATCTGTTCGCGAGGATCTTTGCATATATTTTTGCATCAGTTGTTATGAGTGATATTGGTCTATAGGATTCAACCCTTGTTAGATCTTTACCACCCTTGGGGATCATAATTATTGTTGCCTCTGACATCGAAGGGGGGATTGAGCCAGCTCCCTTCATGTCCTGAAAAACCTCCAACAATTGGGGACCTAATGTTTTAATCTACTTCTGATACACTTCTCCAGGAATCCCATCGAGCCCAGGGGCTTTATTACCCTTAAGTGTTTTTATCGCTGAAACCACCTCATCCTGAGTTATTGGTGAGTCCAAATATTCCCTTGCTTCTGGGGACAACTGTGGCATATCAATTCTACCCAAATATTCCTCCAATTCTCCCTCACTACATCGTATTTTAGAACGGTAAATTTCTTTAAAGTATGTCACAAATTCTGCCACTATTTTGGGGGTTTCTGTCAATATTACACCAGATTCGTTCCTCATGATGGGGATAATATTCGAGGGTTTATCCTGCTTAATTAGGTAGGACATAAATTTCCCGGCCCGATCTGCTTCAGAGTACCATTTATGAGCCCCAATTGCCATTTTACGGCATGCTATGTCTTGCATATATTCCAGCCACACATTTGCTGTGCCCTCAACCATTCAGACCTGGCCTCATCAGTTTTACTTACAAGAAAAATATTTTCTAGAGCAATCATTCTTCCCTCAAGCTCTAAAGATCTAGCTCTATGTGTTTTTTTTCAAAAAGGCGATTTTTTATATAAAGAACCCTCTTATGAAGGCTTTACAGGCATCCCATACATATCCGGCTTGGGTTGAGCCTCTGTTATCCAACATAAACCCTGCCATCTTACTATCCAATTCTTCCGGAGTTCCCAACTGAGCCAACCAATAAGGCTGAAGTTTCCAATGCCGGAAACCTACTGGGATATCCAGGTCCAGTTGGATAACAAGGGGTGAGTGATCTGAAATCCCTCGGGGTTTATATTCTACCTGGGAGATTTTATTGAGGAGTCCTTCCGAAACCAAGATCATATCTATTCTGGAGAAAGCTCTATGGGAAGAGGAATAGCATGAAAATTGTTGGAGGTCAGGATTCCTAATCCGCCATGGATCCCGCCATCCCACCTCCTTCATAAACTCAGCGAATCTATTTCCCTCCCTGGATATCTCTTCCTCCGATCTATTCCACCTATCAAGTCTGGGTGCCAACACCTTATTAAAGTCTCCTAGACAAATCACCATACTATCAGGGTACTGTGCCGCGAACTCCACAGCCGCTTTTACCACTTCATAGGAGAAGGGGGGAGGGATATATACCGCGAGAATACATATATGTGTCTGTTCCATGCTACATTCCAGAAATATATATCTTCCTCCTGTATCAATTTTAACCCTTCTACATTCAAATACCAACGCCTTCTTTACCAATATTGTTACCCCTCTTGCCCCTGAAGAGAAGGGCGCGTGGTATGAGGGACCAATCCAGGGCCGTTTTAACGAAATCACCCGATCTTGAACTAAATGGGTCTCTTGCAGGCAGATAATATCTGCCTCCATTATTTTACACTGTCTAAGCACCAAAGCCCTTTTTACTTTGTCATTCAGTCCCCTGACGTTCCAGGTCAATATCTTAACCATAATTGACTACCAATATATATAGCATAGTACTTTGTTTTCAGGGGTATAGGATTTTTTGGGATGTGGGAAATCATAGGATCCCTTTAGGGGCCTTGGTCCGGGTGTGGACATTCCAGGAACAGACATGGACATACACAAACATATACACTTACAAATACCCCCCCCCGCTCCCCCACCCTGTATAACCTGTACCCTTAGGCATACCTATCCCCCACACCCACCACCTTATACCGTTATTATGATACCAGAGGCAAAAAACTAATGGCCACCACCGAGGCCCACTCTTGCCCCCCCATGCCTGCTTACCTACATAGGATTATACCTTTTTCATTACCTTTTCCCCGCCCACCCCACCCCCCGAAACAAGTTCCCCAGCCTTCAATGCCACATCTATCCATATTAAGGCAAGTATACAATATTTCATATGTTAATTGCCTCACGGCACATGTTCACATTGCCCCAATCATTACTCTATCTGGTCACATTTGATCATATTTGTTTTCTGCCCGGAAAAGTGCTATCTAGCCACTGTGCTGCCTCTTCTGGGTAAAAAAAGAACTTTGTAGCACCCTCCGAAATAACCCGCAGCTTTGATGGATATAACATTGAATATTTAAGATCCAGTTCTCTAAGGCGACTTTTAATGTCTCTGAACTTCAGATTTCTCTCATTCCCTTACATTTTCAATTATAGTTAACATCAGTGTCATTCTCACCAAAACAACTTTGGCAACTACATATGCTCTATGCATTGGGACATTGGCATTCTTGCAGTCACCACCCCTATCAGAAAATAATTACTGCAACGTAGTATTTAAATGATTCCTCAATAGCACATAGCAATTAGCTTTGATTTAATTGCAAAAAAAAATAAATTGTGCCCCACAACATTACAGAACCTCTGTTACAACCAAAGTTACAGGTCTCTAGAATTGTTTATTTTGCTGTCACCATGCAAAACCATACCTTGTAAATGATTGCCCCTATAAAAATACATTCAGGTTTGGACAGCAACCCACAAAGCTGCTAAACTCAGATGCTATTAAATCCAGTTTATTGAGACCCCTTGTCTGTGTCTAAATCAGGGGTGGCCAAACCTGTCCTCTAGATCTACCAATGGTGCATGTTTTCCAGGCAACCTATGGATCTATAGTAGGAATGGATGCAGCATGTTCGAAAATGTGACAGTTAGTATTGACTGTAGCTGTGCACCAGCTAGTTGATGTGGAAAATGTGGACCATTGGTAGATCTGGAGGACCGGTTTGGCCACCCCTGGTCTAAATAAACTGCCTGCTCCTGGCTACAGATGTTGCAGTCAGTTGTGCAATTTCCCATCTGCTTTGCCTTTTACTTCACTAGACACTAATGTAGCTTACACACATAGTGATTTTTGCCTATATTCTAAGCGATCTGACTAGACTGCTCTGAAATTGAGGAAATAAAAAAGGTGGGGACCCTGCACTTCTTATTAGGGTAATCAAAGTTGTATAGGGGAAATGTTCTCCTTTTCCCAATCTTCTTTTGAATGGAAATAAATGTTTGTTCACCTAGGTATATAAACAGGTACAGTGTGTTTGCCTCTACACACCCTGAGGAAGACTTCTAACAGTCGAAACGCGTTGGTGTTCTTTTGAGGCACCTGGGAACCTGCCTGGAAATCTGTACACCGGGACCAGAGTTTGGAGAACCTATGCAGGGGTCCACCCGGGTTATCACATCTGACCCCCCCATATGCTCCTAAACCGGCCTTTGGTGAAAGGCCAGACACGGTACCAGGCTTTGTTTGTTTGTTTATTTTATCCTATTGTGTGTTTATGAATAAATTGGTTGGTTACGCTATGAGTGTTTTCCTTATATATTTCTGAGGAAAACGAGAGAACAGGACCCAAAAAGCAAATGATTTCCTGAATTCTACAAGTGACCCCAAATCTATGCTGAATTCCTTGGCCTATAGGAGAGGCCCACACATGGTACGAGTACCCTTACATTTGTGTTATTAAACGTCGTGTGTGCATTAAGTTTCCAGGAAATCTGCACCATTAGCTTTTTTCTTCTTCTCCCGAGGTGATCCATATTGAGGAACTCGAGCGAAAGAACAAACATTTATTTCCATTCAAAAGAACATTGGGAAAAGGAGAACATTTCCCCTATACAACTTTGATTACCCTAATAAGAAGCGCAGGGTCCCCACCTTTTTTATTTCCTCTAGTATATATCTTGTAGTAGGTGGTACTACTGGGTTCCCTGCAGCATCTGTTTGGACGCGCAAACTATTCCTTTCTTTTGTCTATATTCTTTTGCTACTCCACCTAATAGTCTGCAGCACCATGTTGGGGTATAGAGAAAAACGTAGGTTAATGATTGATTTTGTATTTGATATCACTAAACCTAGTAATGAACCAGATCAAATAACAGTAGACATAGATCTGCATCAGACCTTTAGAAGACTGGAAAAATTATTGGTTAGTGAAAGCAAGATGTGGTGGGAAACCGTCACTCTTGAAAGATATATTGCGGAGCAAATTATACCAAAGGGACTTAGAGTTGATAAGGTTTGTGTGACAAGCAAAATCAGTGAAAACTTTATAAAAGAGTGGCAAAAATTTTTAGATACATGCTCTTTTTCACTAATGGATGTTATTGTAAAAGAAAGACGAGAAAATTTGATAGAATTGGAAAAAGAAATCTCTGAAGTAGGAGAGGATATTGATCCTTTCAGAAAATTAAAGGAATGTGAAGAGTTAGAACATAATTTAGAAAATAAAATAATACATTAAGAAAAATAACTCATGAATCGAAAACAGAAAAAATACAGAAGAGATAGAAAGGATATTATAAAAGATAGCAATTCTAAAGAGATAATTGAATTAGAGGAAGAAGTGAGCTTTATAAGTGAAGAGGAGGGATCTTCATGTCCCATTCATCAAACTCCCACTATAAATAAAAAATTAAGATGGGATAAAAAGGTTTTCGAAAGACCAAGAAATAGAAACTACACCTATACAAACGATGAAAGAGGAAGAAGAGAGATGAATAGAAATTATAGTAATCGATACTATAGGAACCCACCCCCACAATCTCCGTATAGACAACAGAGAGGTCACTACAGGAAAGGAGATTACCGGAAGCCCTATGAAGATTTCAGTAGGGATAACACTTACAACAGAAGGAATCAAATGGGGAGAAGAGACTTTCAAGATTATCGCTCCCCTTTAACCCTTTCAAATCGTTATGAAACCATCAGAAGGGAAGATTTTTTAGGGAACAACCACAGGAGAAGAAATCCTTACTAACAGAGACCTACAAATGTAAAAGAAGAGGAAAAAGGGGGAATGGAGGAGGTAGGAAAAAAGTAAGAAATACCTCTAAGTCACAGGAAGACCCTGACCAAAAAACAAAAATCTTTAATCTGAGCTCACACCAATTGGATGAAAATGAAAGAAAGATTTTAGAAAAGGGTTTAAAGTTCGCTCCAAATAATAAACTCAATAAATTTGACACTTATATAAACATCCAAAAGTTTATTAGAAATCTTAGTCTAAAGAGATATTTTTTGGGTCAAAAAAGAGTGGAAGATACAGAAGAAATAAAAATAGATAGGTTCAAACCGAAATCAACATTTAACCCCACATTTAGTAGGGGACACATGGTGGAAAGTTTTAATAAAATTGTGTGTTCAGAAATAAACCGTTTACAACCGAAGAAGAATCATACATTCAATGTAAACAGAGAAGAAAAAGAAGCCGTCACTAGGTTAGAAAAGAATAAAAACCTAACAGTGAAGCCAGCTGACAAGGGAGGCGCAGTAGTGGTTATGGATACGGTGAAATATTATCAGGAGGTCCTACGCCTTTTAAGTGACAAGGAAACATATAAAACATTAAGAGGAAACCCGACGGAGAAGATTGAAAAGAAGTTAAGAATAATTGTTGAGAATCATTTAAAAACCGGGGCAATTTCGGAACAACAAAGTAAGTACATCATCAAAGAAAATCCAGTATTGCCGGTGATGTACATACTTCCGAAAATACATAAGGATTCACAAAACCCACCCGGACGCCCAATCATTGCCGGCACTGATTCTATCTCAGCTAATTTAAGCCATTTTGTGGACTCATTCTTACAACCAGAGGTAATAAAACTGAAATCCCACATCAAGGATACCATTGATGTAATCAACAAAGTAAAGAAAATTAGTTTATCTACAAACTGCACCCTGGTTACGGCAGATGTCACATCCTTATACACTATTATCCAACACGATATAGGAATTCGAGCCACTGAGTATTTTTTAGAAAATGGAGGTAACCTTGATCCTTTTAACCCCTTCCTGACAGAGCTAGTTTTTGCGTTCCTGACAGAGCCATTTTTTCAAATCTGACATGTCTCACTTAAGTGGGGATAACTTTTTTTTGCTTTTACTTATCCCAGTGATTTTGAGATTGTTTTTTCGTGACACATTGTACTTCAAATTAGTGGTAAATTTGGGTCGATACAGTCTGTGTTTTTTTGTGAAAAATACCAAAATGTCGTGAAAAAATGGAAAATTTAGCGATTTGCAAAATGTTAAATTTTCTGCTTGTGAGACAAATAATCTTACCACTCAAAATAGTTAATAACTAACATAGACCATATGTCTACTTTATGTTTCCATCATTATTTCAACTTCCTTTTAATTTTTTTGGACACTAGGAGGCTTACAATATGAATAGCAAATTCTCAAATTTTCAAGAAAATTTCAAACACTGATTTTTTTAGGGACCAGTTCAGTTCTGATGTGACTTTGAGGGACTTGTATGTGAGACACCCCCATAAATGATGCCATTTCAAAAACTGCACCCCTCACAGTATTCAAAACAGCATTTTGGAAGTTTGTTAACCCTTTAGGTGTTTCACAGGAATTAAAACAAAGTGTAGGTGAAATTTCAAAATTTCATTTTTTTTGCAGATTTGCAATTTTAATACATTTTTCTAAGGAACACAGTACATTTTACTAGAGAAATGTGACTAAAAATTGATTCCCCCAAATCTTTTGTTTTCATAAATATCCTATATGTGGCCCTAGTGTGCACGTTGACCAAACCACAGGCTTCATAATAGAAGGAGCACCTACTTGATTTTGGAGCCTCCTTTTTATGAGATTATTTTTTAGGCACCATGTAGGTTTCTAGGCACCATAAGATGCTAAAATTTAGGAACCCCCCCACAAGTGACCCCATTTTGCAAACTACACCCCTCAGGGAATTCATCTAGGGGTATAGTGTACATTTCAAACCCCCAGGGGTTTCACCAATTGTGGTCCAACTGGGCAGTGAAAATGAAAAATTAAATTTTTTACACAAAAATGCAGTTCTGGCTCAAAATTTTTCATTTTCACAAGGAATGAAGGAGACAAAGCCCCCCAAAATCTGTGCCCCAATTTCTACCGAGTACGGCAATGCCTCACATGTGACCAAAAAATACCAGTTGGGTGCATGGCAGGACTCAGAAGGGAAGGAGTGATTTTTGGATTTTGCAGCTCAGATTCTGGTGGAATTTTGGTGGGTGCTATGTCGCATTAGCAAGACCCCCCAAGCACCAATACAGTGGAACCCCCCACAAGTGACCCCATTTTGCAAACTACACCCCTCAGGGAATTCATCTAGGGGTATAGTGTACATTTTAAACCCCCAGGGGTTTCACCAATTTTGATACAAGTGGGCAGTGAAAATGAAAAATTACATTTTTTTACACAAAAATGCAGTTCTGGCTCAAAATTTTTCATTTTCAGAAGGTATGAAGGAGAAAAAGCACCCCAAAATCTGTGCCCCAATTTCTCCCGAGTACGGCAATGCCTCACATGTGACCAAAAAGTACCAGTTGGGTGCATGGCAGGACTCAGAAGGGAAGGAGTGATTTTTGGATTTTGCAGCACAGATTTTGGTGGAATGAATGGTGGGTGCTATGTTGCACCAATACAGTGGAACCCCCCCACAAGTCACCCCATTTTGCAAACTACACCCCTCAGGGAATTCATCTAGGGGTATAGTGTACATTTCAAACCCCCAGGGGTTTCACCAATTTTGATACAAGTGGGCAGTGAACATGAAAAATTACATTTTTTTACACAAAAATGCAGTTCTGGCTCAATATTTTTCATTTTCACAAGGAATGAAGGAGAAAAAGCACCCCAAAATCTGTGCCCCAATTTCTCCCGAGTACGGCAATGCCTCACATGTGACCAAAAAATACCAGTTGGGTGCATGACAGGACTCAGAAGGGAAGGAGTGATTTTTGGATTTTGCAGCTCAGATTCTGGTGGAATTTTGGTGGGTGCTATGTCGCATTAGCAAGACCCCCCAAGCACCAATACAGTGGAACCCCCCCACAAGTGACCCCATTTTGCAAACTACACCCCTCAGGGAATTCATCTAGGGGTATAGTGTACATTTCAAACCCCCAGGGGTTTCACCAATTTTGATACAAGTGGGCAGTGAACATGAAAAATTACATTTTTTTACACAAAAATGCAGTTCTGGCTCAAAATTTTTCATTTTCACAAGGAATGAAGGAGAAAAAGCACCCCAAAATCTGTGCCCCAATTTCTCCCGAGTACGGCAATGCCTCACATGTGACCAAAAAATACCAGTTGGGTGCATGGCAGGACTCAGAAGGGAAGGAGTGATTTTTGGATTTTGCAGCTCAGATTCTGGTGGAATTTTGGTGGGTGCTATGTCGCATTAGTAGACCCCCCAAGCACCAAGACAGTGGAACCCCCCCACAAGTGACCCCATTTTGCAAACTACACCCCTCAGGGAATTCATCTAGGGGTATAGTGTACATTTCAAACCCCCAGGGGTTTCACCAATTTTGATACAAGTGGGCAGTGAAAATGAAAAATTACATTTTTTTACACAAAAATGCAGTTCTGGCTCAAAATTTTTCATTTTCAGAAGGTATGAAGGAGAAAAAGCACCCCAAAATCTGTGCCCCAATTTCTCCCGAGTACGGCAATGCCTCACATGTGACCAAAAAGTACCAGTTGGGTGCATGGCAGGACTCAGAAGGGAAGGAGTGATTTTTGGATTTTGCAGCACAGATTTTGGTGGAATGAATGGTGGGTGCTATGTTGCACCAATACAGTGGAACCCCCCCACAAGTGACCCCATTTTGCAAACTACACCCCTCAGGGAATTCATCTAGGGGTATAGTGTACATTTCAAACCCCCAGGGGTTTCACCAATTTTGATACAAGTGGGCAGTGAACATGAAAAAATTACATTTTTTTACACAAAAATGCAGTTCTGGCTCAATATTTTTCATTTTCACAAGGAATGAAGGAGAAAAAGCACCCCAAAATCTGTGCCCCAATTTCTCCCGAGTACGGCAATGCCTCACATGTGACCAAAAAATACCAGTTGGGTGCATGGCAGGACTCAGAAGGGAAGGAGTGATTTTTGGATTTTGCAGCTCAGATTCTGGTGGTATTTTGGTGGGTGCTATGTCGCATTAGCAAGACCCCCCAAGCACCAATACAGTGGAACCCCCCCACAAGTGACCCCATTTTGCAAACGACACCCCTCAGGGAATTCATCTAGGGGTATAGTGTACATTTCAAACCCCCAGGGGTTTCACCAATTTTGATACAAGTGGGCAGTGAAAATGAAAAATTTAATTTTTTTACACAAAAATGCAGTTCTGGCTCAAAATTTTTCATTTTCAGAAGGTATGAAGGAGACAAAGCACCCCAAAATCTGTGCCCCAATTTCTCCCGAGTACGGCAATGCCTCATGTGTGACCAAAAAGTGGCAGGACTCAGAAGGGAAGGAGTGATATTTGGATTTTGCAGCACAAATTCTGGTGGAATGATGGTGGGTGCTATGTCGCATTAGCAAGACCCCCAAAGCACCAATACAGTGGAACCTCCCCACAAGTGACCCCATTTTGCAAACTACACCCCTCAGGGAATTCATCTAGGGGTATAGTGTACATTTCAAACCCCCAGGGGTTTCACCAATTTGGATACAAGTGGGCAGTGAACATGAAAAATTACATTTTTTTACACAAAAATGCAGTTCTGGCTCAAAATTTTTAATTTTCACAAGGTATGAAGGAGACAAAGCACCCCAAAATATGTGCCCCAATTTCTCCCAAGTACGGCAATGCCTCACATGTGACCAAAAAGTACCAGTTGGGTGCATGGCAGGACTCAGAAGGGAAGGAGTGATTTTTGGATTTTGCAGCACAGATTTTGGTTGAATGAATGGTGGGTGCTATGTTGCACCAATACAGTGGAACCCCCCCACAAGTCACCCCATTTTGCAAACTACACCCCTCAGGGAATTCATCTAGGGGTATAGTGTACATTTCAAACCCCCAGGGGTTTCACCAATTTTGATACAAGTGGGCAGTGAACATGAAAAATTACATTTTTTTACACAAAAATGCAGTTCTGGCTCAAAATTTTTCATTTTCACAAGGAATGAAGGAGAAAAAGCACCCCAAAATCTGTGCCCCAATTTCTCCCAAGTACGGCAATGCCTCACATGTGACCAAAAAATACCAGTTGGGTGCATGGCAGGACTCAGAAGGGAAGGAGTGATTTTTGGATTTTGCGGCTCAGATTCTGGTGGAATGAATGGTGGGTGCTATGTGGCATTAGCAAGACCCCCGAAGCACGGTGAAATTATGAACCTAATATTCCATAGATGTGTGGTATATTTTAAAACACTCCTTTATACATAGGCCGGGTTTGTCGGGGCAAGTGTCACACTGGAAAATAGTTTGCTTTCTTATTCCCTTTTTATAGCAAACTTTGCACCTTTTTTGTGTCCTGCCCTTTTTTCCAGTGGAGGGGATTTCATCAGGAAAATGCTGCCCTGGTACAATACGGGGACCAGTACTAGAAGTACTGGGGCCCTCTGCCTGCTGGTTCCCAAATATTAGGCCCTTTATGACTTCCTCTTGAAAGTGCATAAATGTCCCCCTCTGGCCGGTAGAACGGAATAGCACGTAAGCGTTATACAGTGCCATCTGGATGATATACACGGCCACCTTCTTGTACCAGATTTTTGTTTTCCGCAGGGCACTGTACGGCTTCAGTACCTGATCTGAAAGATCAACTCCGCCCATGTACCTATTGTAATCCAGGATACAATTAGGTTTGGAGGTGTGGGTACTGGTACCTCGTACAGGGATGGAGGTGGTACTGTCTCCGTGAATTGTTGTCAGTATAAGGACATCCCTCTTGTCCTTATATTTGACCAACAACATATTTTCGTTGCATATTCCCCTGCTTTCACCCCTTCTCATTACTTGGGCAATGTGCGTTTTTGGGAGGCCTCTTTGGTTCTTGCGCACAGTACCGCAAGCTGCTGTACCTCTTGAACCAAGGGCCTTAAACAGGGGGATGCTGGTGTAAAAGTTATCCACATAGAGGTGATAACCTTTATCCAGGAAGGGGTGCACTAAATCCCAGACAATTTTCCCACTAACACCTACGAGGGAGGGGGGGCATTCTGGCGGTTCAATTCTTGAATCCTTCCCTTCATAAACCCTAAACCTGTGGGTGTACCCTGAGGTGCTTTCACACAGTTTATACATTTTTATGCCATACCTTGCCCTCTTACTGGGAAGGTACTGGCGGAATTTAACCCTTCCTTTAAAATGTATAAGGGACTCGTCGATACAAATAAATTTTTCAGGGATGTACACCTCTTCAAATTTGGCACTGAAATGATCAATGATCGGCCTGACTTTGAATAGCCGGTCAAAGGTGGGATCATCTCTGGGTGGGCACTGTGCATTATCGGTGTAATGTATAAATTTAAGAATTGTCTCAAATCGAGTCCGGGTCATGGCCATACGGTAAAATGGAGTACTGTACAGAACATCTGTACTCCAATATTGCCTAATTTCTGGCTTTTTTACTATGCCCATATGAAACACCAGACCCCAAAACGTCATCATCTTTACTGCATCTACAGGGGTCCACCTAGCAAATGATGACGTGGGGTTTTGAGCAATAAACTGCTGGGCATATAAATTAGTTTGGTCCACCATTAAATTTATAAAATCATCAGAGAAAAATAATTTGAAAAAGTCAATTTCTCTGAGACCTGTGGAATCAAATTGGAT
Organism: Crinia signifera; assembly: GCF_055691185.1. Lineage (NCBI taxonomy): Eukaryota > Metazoa > Chordata > Amphibia > Anura > Myobatrachidae > Crinia > Crinia signifera. Next base: position 239,892,595 of record NC_139219.1, on the reverse strand, counting down.
TCCTGGCATGGCCAAAAACTCAGGAACCTGGGGCTCAAAATTGTCTGGTGGTGGGGTCCATACGAGATCAATTATTGGGGGGGGTGTCTCAGCTGCTCTACGGGGGCGTCTTTGAGGGGGTCCCTCATCACCAGAGGAGGAAGAGGAGCTTAAGGCGAATCCTTCAAATTCCCCGCTTGCATCACTGGCTGTGTCAGAGTCAGAGGCAAGCATGGCATATGCCTCCTCCACTGAATACTTTCTCCTGGATGACTGGGAGGACATTTGGGAGGACATTTGGGAGGACATTTGGGATGCCATTTTTATTTTTGTGTTACTGGTAGTGAAATGTTTCAACACGTGTATAGTGTAGGGGGGGGTACAAACTTTATTTCAATCCGGGGGGTATGTAGTGTGTAGTGTGTATGTGGTGCAGAAAAAAAAAAATACTTTATACCAATAAAAAAAAAAAAAATGAAGGGGTTAAAAATAAAAAATTGAAGGGGTTAAAAAAAAAAAAAAAAGGTCCTGCGCCAAAAATTGAGCACAGATGTTGGTCAGTAACGTCTGTCACTGAACAGCGCTCAAAGGCAACAGGAATTTGATCAAAAAAAAAAAAAAATAGATCAACCCTGTGCCGAAAAAGATGATCAGTGATGTACGTCACTGATCAGCGCACAGCGGCCACAGGACACCCACAAAATCACAGTGTGTGTAAAAAAAAAATTAAAAAAAGACCCCACAGCACACACACAAAAAAAAAAGGTGATCAGTGATGCGACACTGATTACCAGTGAGGTGCAGCAGGTGCACAACCTTTGGTGCAACTGACAGGTATATATAAAAAAAAAAAAAACCTCTGTACCCCCAAAAAAGTTGCTGATCACCTCAGATATAGTGATCAGCACAAAAGGCGGGGGCAGCAGACACAAAATTTAGCACTCTCTATCACTCTCTGTCACTATCTCTCTCTATCTCTCTATCTCTCACTATCTATCACTCTATGACACTGCAGCAGCAGCACTGACAGGTATATCTATATATAAAAAAAAACCTGCGCCCCCAAAAAGTTGCTGATCAGTTAATTTATACTGATCAGCACAAAAGGAGGGGGCAGCAGTCAGTTATATAAAAAATATATAGCACAATCTGTCACTATCTCTCTCTATCTCTCTCTCTCTATCTCTCTCTATCTCTCTATAACTATCACACTGCAGCAGCACAAAATATAGCACTCTGTCACTAGGCCTCTCTATCTATCTCTCTCTCTCTATCTCTCTCTCTCTATCTATAACTATATCACACTGCAGCAGCACAAAATATAGCACTCTCTGACACTATCTCTCTCTCTATCTCTCTCTATCTCTCTCTATCTCTCTCTATCTCTCTATCTCTCTCTATCTCTCTATCTATCTCTCTATCTAGCTAGTACACTGCAGCAGCACAATTTCACAGGAAGGCACAAGTAGCAACAGGATCCAGGAAGCAGTGATGAAGCAGCGATCAGGTAAGTATGGAGCAAGTATGGAGCAAGGTTCTGGTCAGTATGGCGGCAGGGGGGTACGGTGACCGCACTGCACGCTATTCCAGACCGGAATGGCGTCTGCAGTGCAGTCACCGTTAGTTTAAATCCCCCTCCTTGGCTGTGATTGGTCCGTCGGTCCGACGGACCAATCACGGCCTTTGGGGGCGGGCGGGGTGAGGTGGGGTGACACCAGTGTCACCCTTACACCCCGCGGTGATTGGTGCTGTACTTTACAGCACCAATCACCTCTGATCCCGTGTCACCGGCGAACGTTATTCGCCGGTGACACAGGAAAACGCTGTGAATGGCTGTTCACACTGAACAGCCAATCACAGCGATCGCCGACGGGGGGGCGGCATCGCAGCCCCCCCTGGGCATGCACGGACATGTCTGCTGTCAGGGACAGCAGACATGTTGAAACTGTCACCGCGTCTATAGACGCGGTGACAGTTTAAATCCATGACGTACATTTACGCCATGTGTCGGGAAGTGCTTCCCGACCATGACGTAAATGTACGTCAAATGTCGGGAAGGGGTTAAAATTGATTTTATCAAGGAAATCATAGAATTCATTTTAAAAAAATATTTTTTTATGGTTCAATGGTCAATTTTATATGCAGGTGCAAGGCACAGCTATGGGCACCCGCTTTGCCCCATCCTACGCCAATCTTTTTATGGGATGGTGGGAGGAGAGTAATATCTGGCAAAATAACCCCCACATAGGTGACATTCTTTTATGGATACGTTTTATCGACGACATCTTTTTTATATGGAAAGGAAGTGACGAAAATTTAGATATATTTTGTGATATTTTAAATTCAAACCCCTATAACATTAATCTTACTTTTAATAAAAGATTTATTTATTTATATTGAGGGCTCTTGTTTAAAAACCAGAAATTATAGTAAACCCACGGACAGTAACTCTTACATCAGTATGAAAAGCCACCATCACCAAAAGTGGTTGGCAAATATCCCAAAAGGTCAAATACAGAGAATAAGAAGAAACTGTTCAGAGAAAAAAACCTTCAAAGAACAAGTGGGCGAAACGAAAAATAAATTTATTAGTAAAGGATATAACGAACCTAAAATTGACATTTTAATTAATGAATTTGAAAATATCCCCCAAGAAGATTTATTAAAATATAAAACAAAAAATGAAGTTAAGAAACCCACCCTTCCTTTTCTATCAACTTTTAATAATGATTTTAAAGCAGTAGAAATTTTTTTTAGAAAACATTGGTACCTTTTGAAAGAAGATCCGATCCTAAAGGACATTGTACCCGAAAAACCATTATTTATATACAGAAGGGCACCTAATCTAAAAAATCGATTAGTTAAAAGTGCCATTACGGAGAAGAGATCGGATAGAATCAAGACAAAAGGTTTCCACCGCTGCATAGACTGCTTGATATGTCGCTCACATAAAAAAAACCCACTAAAATAGAGGAATTTCAATCAAATTCAAACGGGCAGCATTTTAAAATTTTAGACTTTATTACGTGCAATAGCACGAATTGTATATACATTTTAGAGTGTACCTGCAACCTGCAATATGTGGGCCGAACCAGTAGGAAATTGAAGGAAAGATGGGGCGAACACCTCAGAAATATAAAAAAGGGATATGAAAACCACTCAGTATCAAAGCATTTTAAAGAAAAGCATAATTGCTCAATAGAAGGAATTAAAAGTATAATGGGAATAAAAAAAGTGGAAGGAAACTGGAGAGTAAAAGGAAGTGAACATTTTTACAGCAACAGATCCCTCAAAAAAGCACAACAATCCCTGCGAAACAAGGACAGGGAGACTTTGTTCTTCAAACAGAAAACCCCAGAGGAATCATTGGAGCAACCACCAAGATTCATCAGCGGGTTTAACCAGCACTGGAAGCAGATAAAAGAATGTGTACAGAGACATTGGCATATCCTCCACTTGGACACGGATCTTACTAAACATCTCGGAGATAAAGTTCAGATAAGCTGGAGGAGATCGCCTAATTTAAGAGACCACCTGGTTAAAAGCCATTACGTGAAGAAGAAACCTAGACCACCTATCCTGATGGGCTCCTTCCCATGTGGAGTATGCAAAGCATGCAAACACATGGTGAGGAAGAAGGAGGTAACAGACAAGTATGAGGTCACACATAAAATCAGGGACTACATCAACTGCCGGACCATAGGTACAATTTATTGCCTTTCTTGTGATTGCGGGATGAAGTACGTAGGAATGACCAGCAGAATGTTAAAGCAAAGAGTCTTAGAACACCTGGGGACCATTAGGAATGCGGCCACGGACCAGAGAAGGGGGAAACAACTTACCTCAGTGGCAAGACATTTCCTCAACAAACACAATGGGGACCAAAGTCTCCTGAAGGCCTTTGGATTGGAAATCGTTCATCTGGGCATCAGGGGTGGAGATATAAACAAGGAATTACTGAAAAGAGAGAGCTACTGGATTTTCACATTGGGAACCCTGACACCTATGGGCCTTAATGAAAACATTAATTATAGCTCCTTCTTATAAACCTAATTTCAGGACCATTTAACATTAACAGAACTACCAAATTCTTTCCCTTTAGGATCCCCTCTATGTATTATACATCAAAATTATTTACTTTTCTCCAGGATCAGGATAAATGTAATACACCAATGGGATTAATTACAGCTACTAGGGATATACCCCCTACTAGTATTTACTCTGTCCAGCCAATCCACAGACTAGGTCCATAATACACACAGGACGATAATTTCACATTTTAGATCTTACCAGTTTTATATATATTTTTTTGGTCACATCTCTGACCATTTAATTAACTGATTTTTTACACGTGAGGAATAATTCTAGGTTTGGCTGGGTTTGTAGACCCCTTGAGGAGGTTAATACCACAATTATATCTACTTAGGTGGTTCACAAATATATCTTATACACTTATATGATATAATTATTTTATCTGTCTCCCCCACCTAAATAACGGACTTACTTTACAATTCTCTACTTATGAAACCCCCATTTTCTTGATATATAGCATAGTACATTATGTGTATACACCAAATACCTTATAGAACTAGTAACTACTACTATTATTATTTTCCTCTTTTTTCAATAATATCCATCCAATAATTTGAAGATCATATTCTTTGGGTACACCTACTTTACCACCATTGGTTTAACCATACACTCGATATAATATAATTTGAAAATAAATATGCCTATTGTGTGTGTATATATACGGGTTTAACATTACAAGGAGAAAGGTTTCTAATTAAAGTTATTGTATTTTACACCACTTGAATTATGACGCTCTACTGTATATTTACATACAATTCAGGGAATTTTATATTACGAGTGTCTTTATATACCTTTATATATGTGCATGTATATAAACTTATTTCTCTCTTTTTTCAACTCTACTTTTGAATGATTTATACCTGATTTAAAAACTATCAGGTTTATTCTCCGTAATCTGGCTCAAATTAGGACTTTTTACTTACTTTATATACACCCCTGAGATTACCAGATCTCTTTACGGAGTATTTTATATCTTATCAAAATTATTATTATCTATAAAACGTATATATATTTCTATAAATACCCTCCGTGCCTCCATTTACAAGCTGTTATTGACTAATATTTCAATCAAGCTAATCTATTATCCTCTCCGCCTCTTTTTTCAAAAAATGCGGATCAATTAACAAAGGTTGCGGGGATAAATAGAGAAAACCCCAGCACCTCAAAGACAGGAAGTGATCAAGCCCTGCACGGGCGAAACGCGTCTTCCCGCACACTTGCACACAGCATCACCCTTAGGCAACTTGCTCCTGGAAGGAGAGACAGTTGGATGCTGTCACTGCCATTTAAGAGGACACTGAACGAGCCAGAAGCTTATGCACAATCTGTACCAGCAGACTGCGGTGTCACTACGCTAACGGCCGGGTTTGCCCTGCCGCTGTCAGCAACGATCTGAAAATCAGCAACAGACAGCTCTAATCGTGAACAACCCGCTCCTGGACGGAAGGACAGAGTTCCCGCATATTTGCACACAGCAATATCCTTAGGCAACTTGCTCCGGGAAGGAGAGAAAGCTAGACGCTGCCACTGCTACTTAAGAGGACACTGAACGAGCCAGACGCGTATGCACCGCCCGTACCAGCAGTTTGCGGTGTCACTACGCTAACGGCTAGATCTGCCCTGCCGCTGGCAGCAACAATCTGGAAATCAGTACCAGATAGCTCTAACCGTGGATTACCCGCTCCTGGACGGAGGGACAAGGAGACACTGCTGCTACCAATAAAGGGGACTTAGAAGGAGCCAAACGCATATGTATCAGCTGAATCAGCAGACAGCAGTGGAGCTACGCAAACGGCCGGGTCTATCCTGCCGCTGGCAGCAACGATTTGAAAACCAGCACCAGATGAGTAAAACCTAATATATACTAATAACAAGTACCACTCACCTAGGCATTTGCAAATGTATCTGCACTAGAAAGAGGGTAAAGTCGCGCCCCAAACGCTTATCGCTGGTGGCACTTTAAAACGCATCATTCAGAGCAATATAGCTCTGGTTAGATAGCAATATCAGCCCTGCGCTATAACGATGGTTATTATATATGTATATAGGAAATAATCTACACTTGTATTTCATGACTAGACCCTTAACTGTCAATCCGTAACGCTGTAATTTGCACTGGTACTCAAAGGCTACCCACTACTATTTTTCTGTGGACTCCTCTCACTCGCGGGACCGGTAGTATATGTCCTGCAATACGCATTGGCACCAGGACTTTTCTCTACATGTTAAACGCGGAGTAGTAGAGAGTCTACATCCTATCTACCCTCTTTCAGATTGATGTGGTCCCAAAAGATCTCTCATCCCTCATCCGCTTGTAAAAGATGAGATGACAGCAGAATCTATATGGGAACCTTACCCTGTCAATCTCTATTAAACTGTTTTCTCCTCTGTGCAATCCAAATTGATACTATGTAACATTACTGCCATACAGCCACTAAATATCAATTGTTTCAAAAAACTGTTAACATGTTGCAGTCACTCCCTTTATAGTTTGCACAGAGAAACTATTTTTCACTTTTCATTCCTCTCTCACTTAGCTGGCAGCGGGACAGTGGCACTGCAAATGTTATTTAACATCAGTGCTGCTGAACCAATGTAAGCAAGCAGCAGAAGGAAATTATAAACCTATCATTTCTGAGCAACCAGCTTCTCTGCCTTTAAAATCTCCACATCTCACCATCCTCTGTAACAAGATAGTGAGAATAGGAAAATAAGCAGAGGACTCTGCCCGGAGCTCACGGTTTAAATTCATTTTCTACCAAACTTGGTATATGTAATTATTATAGCAATAAAAGTGACTATACAGGGTATTCCCTAGGAACGGTGTCTCATAGCATTAACCTCAGGAGCCAAGTCAGGCAACTTACTAGAAGGAAATTATTATTGATTGCCTTAAAATTAAACCTAAAGGGTGAAAGTATCATTTAAAAAAGGTACATATATATAATAAATATTTCCTGTGTGCATTGAATATATGTTAGTTTGTTTATGTGTTGTTTGTTAACTGTGGAAAAACATTTTTCCTCTGTAGCTCCTATACCCCGTTCATACTTATTATTGAAGGGGTACTATGGGACCTTTTTCTAAGTGACCATATTAAAAGTTAATTTTTAATGTAATATAATAAACGAATCCATCTCTTAAAACTAGTGCCCCCAACACAAGTCTTCTTTTTTCTCTGTGTTTTCTAATAATGATTTTAAAGCAGTAGAAATTTTTTTTAGAAAACATTGGTACCTTTTGAAAGAAGATCCAATCCTAAAGGACATTGTACCTGAAAAACCATTATTTATATACAGAAGGGCACCTAATCTAAAAAATCGATTAGTTAAAAGTGCCATTACGGAGAAGAGATCGGATAGAATCAAGACAAAAGGTTTCCACCGCTGCATAGACTGCTTGATATGTCACTCACATCAAAAAAAACCCCACTAAAGTAGAGGAATTTCAATCAAATTCAAACGGGCAGCATTTTAAAATTTTAGACTTTATTACGTGCAATAGCACGAATTGTATATACATTTTAGAGTGTACCTGCAACCTGCAATATGTGGGCCGAACCAGTAGGAAATTGAAGGAAAGATGGGGCGAACACCTCAGAAATATAAAAAAGGATATGAAAACCACTCAGTATCAAAGCATTTTAAAGAAAAGCATAATTGCTCAATAGAAGGAATTAAAAGTATAATGGGAATAAAAAAAGTGGAAGGAAACTGGAGAGTAAAAGGAAGTGAACATTTTTTAGCAAAAAGTGAAATGAAACTTATATATGAAATAGGTACCCTGGAACCAAACGGCTTAAACGCCGATTTCGAGATAAAGTGGTTCCTTTAAAAACAGCCTTCCACAACCTGTGTATGCACTTAAGCACTTTTGCAGAAATGTTTTTTATCATGTTTTTATCATGTTTTTTTAATGTTATTTATATTTCTGACAAGAGCACTGTATCGATATGCAGCACTTTATTAATATGCAGGGGAGATCGAGGGATGTACCTATGGGGCTTATGTACATCAAACTCCCTGCCTCTGGAGCTTTGCAGAGACACGGAGGACCAAATTATGTATGTATCCCGGAAGTAAGAGACGTTGCGTTCCAGGTTCCGCTACGCATGGAACGCATACGTCCTTTCCGGTCCCGCTGTTGCAGGACATGAAAAGCCAGTGTTTTCAGATACATTATTTACCCCCATTTGAAGTCTCCTACGTACATCCCGGCATAACGTACACCTACTGTCTACACGAGCACTGTAGGTTTTTTTTAATAAGATCTCTAAGTAAAGGCCGTGCGTTCCATTGCGCTGGAACGCACGACCACTTCCGGCGGATGCATAACCCCGTGATGAGGGTTCCGTACGGTTTTTCATGTGTTTATTTTAAGCTTTTTCTTTATATTTATTATGGAACTTATATAGTGAATGTATGGGCTGTATTCTAGCACACCTCATCTGTAAAATGTACTAGAAAGTAAGCCCGTAACCCAGGAAGCACAACCTGGATGGGAGGTCCTCACCTAGGTATATAAACAGGTACAGTGTGTTTGCCTCTACACACCCTGAGGAAGACTTCTAACAGTCGAAACGCGTTGGTGTTCTTTTGAGGCACCTGGGAACCTGCCTGGAAATCTGTACACCGGGACCAGCGTTTGGAGAACCTATGCAGGGGTCCACCCGGGTTATCACATCTGACCCCCCCTATGCTCCTAAACCGGCCTTTGGTGAAAGGCCAGACACGGTACCAGGCTTTGTTTGTTTGTTTATTTTATCCTATTGTGTGTTTATGAATAAATTGGTTGGTTACGCTATGAGTGTTTTCCTTATATATTTCTGAGGAAAACGAGAGAACAGGACCCAAAAAGCAAATGATTTCCTGAATTCTACAAGTGACCCCAAATCTATGCTGAATTCCTTGGCCTATAGGAGAGGCCCACACATGGTACGAGTACCCTTACATTTGTGTTATTAAACGTCGTGTGTGCATTAAGTTTCCAGGAAATCTGCACCATTAGATTTTTTCTTCTTCTCCCGAGGTGATCCATATTGAGGAACTCGAGCGAAAGAACAAAAATTTATTATCATTCAAAAGAAGATTGGGAAAAGGAGAACATTTCCCCTATACAACTTTGATTACCCTAATAAGAAGCGCAGGGTCCCCACCTTTTTTATTTCCTCTAGTATATATCTTGTAGTAGGTGGTACTACTGGGTTCCCTGCAGCATCTGTTTGGATGCGCGAACTATTCCTTTCTTTTGTCTCTGCTCTGAAATTGAGCACAAATCACTGTGTGTATGCCCCATACCGATAGTGATGCATGGCCCGTGCGTTGCTATCGCCGAGCTAGATATTTCAAGCATGTTTGAAATATATAGTTATCACCCGTGTTCCCTCTATTGAAAACACAGGTAGTGACAAATTGCTTAGAACACATCGCTGGTGCAGTGCTGTGTGCTGAGCAATCGGTGCTGAGTGATCTAAGTGATCAGCACAAAGCTCCTGTCGCTACGTGTGTTGGTATATTTACACGTGGGTACATTTACTAAAAGTGTAAAGCAACCAATCAGATTCTGTGTATCGTTTCCTAGGATGGAATAGAGCAGAGGTTCTCAAACTGTGGGTCCTGACCCCAAAGTGGGTCCCGACCTGCTCAGCATGGGGTCGCGACTCCATGTTGCTGACCATCAGGCTGATGACTTTTCTGGAAAATCTGTTGAATTGTCTGTTATTTTAGACTCCTCCAATCATTTTGAGTCTCCACAATGCTGCTGTGCCATGCATGTCCTGTCTGCTGACTACAAATGGGATGTGATGAACTTCTGCAGTAACTTGCTGGGGTCCTTAAATTTTTTTTGTCTGATGGGGGTCCCAGAGCAAAATAGTTTGAGGTTCCCTGGAATAGAGAAATGATTGTTTCCTTTTTGCGACATGCCCACTTTTCACTTTTAGAAACTTTACTAAATTTACGAGACAGATTTAATTATCCGAGGTAATTTACCACACAGGGAAAATGGCTATAGCTTTGGGCTTTTTGCCTGGGTCTATAAATGACAGTATATTCTCCCGGTACTTGTGTGGGTTTACTCCGGGTACTCCCAAAAATATACTGGTAGGCTAATTGGCTCCCAACAAATTAACCCTAGAATGTCTGTGTGTGCGTGTACATGTGGTAGGGAAAATAGATTGTAAGCTCCAATGGGGAACGTGAATGTTCAAATATTCTCTGTAAAGCGCTGCGGAATATGTGTGTGCCATATAGGAAACTGTTAATAAATAAAATAAATAAAGGTTGCCTAACATAGATTCTTCTTTGACCCTTGGTCTGTGAAAGTGCAACATGCTGGTTGATCATGGGCTGCTGTGGGCTGTAATTGAATAGCCACATTCTATTTAATTAGCCTAAAGTAATTAACCACAACTAATTGAATCTGTCCCTTTTGCTTTTCATATCTTAATTAGTTTAGGGTCTAGGTACTAAGCCTTGGGGAGAGATAAAGAGGAAGAAGAAAAAGTACCAGCTAATCAGCTCTTAGCTGCCATGCTACAGGCTGTGTTTGAAAAATGACTGCTAAGAGCCGGTTGGTAGGTACTTTATCTCCGTCCATGTTATCTCTCTCCAAAACTCCTCCTATCTCCTATGAATGATATACTCAAGGTGTAATACTGGTATTAAAGTGTTCACCACATAAATTCTGCTGTGTTAATGACATACAAAGCATTAGTATTTTTGTCAATTAAATATGCCATACAGTGCTTGTATAGTATATGTCTCTGTACAGAGAATATTTAAGCATTCACATCAGTCCCTGCCTCACTGGATTCATTTAGACTGCAGTCATTGTTCATTCCTGTATTGATTGGCAATTACAGTACTTTCATGATTTATTGGCTGAAAGGAAGAATATACTGTAACTTAGGAAAAGATGGAAAATATAACATTTTGTACAGTGTTAGTGTATGGGAATGTGCATTGTTCCCTATGGAAACAATTTAAGAGCAGTCCGTAACATGAGTGATGGATTATGGACAGAGAACAGTTCCATGAAAACTCATTTTGTTTAAGCAAGCAATAAATGACCCTAAATAAACTGGATTTCTATTTCTCTCTCATATATAAAATTTACATTTTATTGTTTTATGTAACCATTACAGACAAGCATATAATTCAGACTAATACTACTAACTGTTACTGGTTATGTCATTATCAGTTTTACAGTAATTCACGTCTTTACTGTTAAACAGCTTTGCCATGTTTTTTGGGCACATTGGGGCTACAGATAAGCATACCCTCCAACATGACCCATTCCATTAGGTACAAAAATGTCTGTTCAGAGAACTTGTGCTTGTCCGTTGTGCTAAAAGAAAAACTATTTGCTTGGGCTAAAGAACACAAACAGTGGAATCAGACCAGTGGAAATCTGTATTTTGGTCTGACTTTTACCTCTACCCACCTTATGAGTGCAAGCTATCTGGATGTCTGGTTAGAACCATGAAACATTGTGAGGAGATGTGATAGCGTGGAAGTGCTTTGCTTGTGACACTGTTGATGTTATTCATAAATGACACCTTTAGTCATCAGGGATACAGTAGCATTCTGCAGGGACACACCACTTCATCTTGTTTGTGCTTAGTTAAGCCCAGAACATTGACAAAAACTAGAATTTCAGAATTGTAAGAACTATTAGATAATAGATGACCTGGCCTTCACAGTGAACTGATCTTGACAGTATCTGTACTTAAAGCACAATGGAACTTGGAGTGGCTAAAAGCCATGACCGTTGTGTTATAGCACATTTTCATATTCACCAGCGTTCCGTATCAATTTAATTAGGGCAGTCACATGAAGTAGCTTTTTGAATTTGTTTCCCCCTCGTTTTAAGGGGTGTATTCAATGTCGTTGGTGATCCCCTGAAGCTGAACTATACAGCTAGCAGTGCTGATAGCTCGCCATCAGAGTATTCAACGCCCTCCCCTTCACTTGCCGTTTCCACCTTGCTGATTCTGTTCAGCGAGGTGGAAACGCTGAGTGTGGCCATCAAAATGGTGGGACTCGCCACAAAATGCAGTTGACTCACTGCATTTGCGGTGAAATTTGCTGTTTAATGGGATCCTTGCCATCTGGGCAAGTTGCAGGGACACTACAGTATGGATATATGCAGGGATAGTAGGATACAGTATGTGTATCATGGATAGTAGGGTATGTATGTTGCAGGGACAGTAGGGTATGCATATTGCACGGACAGTGAGGTATTCATGTTAAAGGGACAGTTGGGTATGCATGCTGCAAGGAACAGTATAGTAGGTTATGGTACAGTATGTGTTGTATGGATAGTAGGGTGTGCATGTTGCAGGGACAGTAGGGAATGCATAGAAAAAACAGCACAAAAAGCAGCGCTACCAATTAAAGATGAGTGAATCAGATACCAAAAAGTAACAACAATTTATTAAAAACAATAATTAAAAATACACATATATAGCAGCATTAATTATCCCATAGTATATGCATCACAAGTGGGCACAAATGGAGTGTGTGCACATAAACATTTGAAATAATGGCAATAAAAGGTAACCAGATCTCACGTGTCGGTATTGTACCCCATCCGGGGTGGAGGATTAAAGTCCCGCACTGTCCACACTAGGTAGTCCCATATGAATTGACGGAGTCCAGAGTAACGGCGATTTGTATTCCTGTGGGCTCACCGAGGGAGTGGCTGTTGTTATATGAGCCTACCTTCAACCTCGCGGCCGGATATCCAGGTAACGTCCAAGTTGGTGATAAATTCAGCCGTGGACTTCCAGGTGTTGTTTGGGAAAGATGGTGGTCAGGTAATTGAGCAGGAACCTCCAAAGTGTAGGTTGAGATCTTGGTAGTAAGGGGGGGCCAACGCGTTTCGCTGTCCAAACGCCAGCTTTGTCAAGCTTTGTTGATGCCTTGACAAAGCTGGCGTTTGGACAGCGAAACGTGTTGGCCCCCCCTTGCTACCAAGATCTCAACCTACACTTTGGAGGTTCCTGCTCAATTACCTGACCACCATCTTTCCCAAACAACACCTGGAAGTCCACGGCTGAATTTATCACCAACTTGGACGTTACCTGGATATCCGGCCGCGAGGTTGAAGGTAGGCTCATATAACAACAGCCACTCCCTCGGTGAGCCCACAGGAATACAAATCGCCGTTACTCTGGACTCCGTCAATTCATATGGAACTACCTAGTGTGGACAGTGCGGGACTTTAATCCTCCACCCCGGATGGGGTACAATACCGACACGTGAGATCTGGTTACCTTTTATTGCCATTATTTCAAATGTTTATGTGCACACACTCCATTTGTGCCCACTTGTGATGCATATACTATGGGATAATTAATGCTGCTATATATGTGTATTTTTAATTAATGTTTTTAATAAATTGTTGTTACTTTTTGGTATCTGATTCACTCATCTTTAATTGGTAGCGCTGCTTTTTGTGCTGTTTTTTCTATATATACTTTTGGGGACAGACCCTCCCCATTCAAGCAGCTGCTTCAGATTGAGGTCACAACACTTTAAGCGCTCCTATGAGTATACACACTAGTGTCTACTCAAATTCTTTTGTACAGTAGGGAATGCATGTTGCAGGGACAGTAGAGTATGCATGTTGCAGGTACACTAAGGTATGCATGTTGCAGGGACAGTAGGGTATGCATGTTGCAGGTACACTAAGGTACAGTATGCATGTTGCAGGGACAGTAGGGTATGTATGTTGCAGGTACACTAAGGTATGCATGTTGCAGGGACAGTAAGGTTGGGTATGCATATTGCAGGTATATTAGGGTACAGTAGGGTACAGTATGTGTTGTTTGGATAGTAGGTTATTCATGTTGCAGGGACAGTAGGGTATGCATGTTGCAGGTACACTAAGGTACAGTATGCATGTTGCAGGGACAGTAGGGAATGCATGTTGCAGGTACACTAAGGTATGCATGTTGCAGGGACAGTAAGGTCGGGTATGCATATTGCAGGTATATTAGGGTACAGTAGGGTACAGTATGTGTTGTTTGGATAGTAGGTTATTCATGTTGCAGGGACAGTAGGGTATGCATGTTGCAGGGAAATTAGGGTATGCATTTGCAGGAACATTAGGGTATGTGTGTTGCAAGGACGTGCGGTGAGGTAAATGGCTGAGGAGTCCCTGGCAAGTACCAGAGCCAGATTTGCACACAATATATGAGCCATAGGGTACATGCCGGCATTATAGACATGTGCAGCAGTATACACTGCTAGAGATTCTATGAGTTTTGATAAGAGATGTGCAGAAAAGGTAGCAAGGTGAGGCACTCCAACATATACGTTAGTATGACAGGAACGGCTGTGCCTCACCTGCCTCACCCCACCGCACGCCAGTGGTGTGTTGCAGGGACAGTAGGATATGCATGTTGCAAGGAGAGTAGGCTGAGCATGTTACTGGAACATTCTAGTGTGTTGCTGGGACCGTAGGGTATGCATGTTGCAAGTAGATTTGGTGGTACGTGTTGCAGGGACCCTAAGTTATGCATACTGCAGACACCATTAGGGTATGCATGTTGCAGGGACAGTAGGGTATGCATATTGCAGGGATAGTAGGGTACATTATGTGCTGTATGAATAACGTAGTATGGGTATGTGCAGTGTAGAACTGGGCCATGAAGGGCCCACCATGAGAATGCCGGGGAGTGGCCAGTCTCTAGAGGAGGTGCGGTCAGCCATCAAATTGGTTTGGTCTGGACCTCTTGACAAATATAGTTAGTAAATACTAATAGTGCATGCATGATCATCTACCAGATTAATAACAGGATTGCACTGTAGAGAATACACCATAGACCTGGGCAGTATAATTTAACATATCTATCATTTATACTGTAATTCAAGTGATACTACATCCATAAGCCTCCAGAGTCCTGCTGCGGCATCTCTGCACCAAAGACACAAATCTCTCGAAAAATGGCAGCGCTTGCGCACTTGCTAGGTCCCCGGGAACTAGGCACGGACGCCATGTTCTCAGAAACTTGCGCATGCGCAGAGTCTACTCGCCATCAGAGAGAATGGGCCAGCAGCGAAGGTGGCATGTGGGTCCTCTCCTCTTTTAAAACACCCCTGCAGTAGAATATGCAACTGCAACTGTAAAACCCTCAAATACAAATGTGTAAAAATGCCTTATTTTAAATTTGACTACTAGTAAATGCAAAAAGATAAAATTGCAACAATTCTTTTTCCCAACTTACAGGATACTGTGTGTGTGTGTGTGTGTGTGTGTGTGTGTGTGTGTGTGTGTGTGTGTGTGTGTGTGTGTGTGTGTGTGTGTGTGTGTGTGTGTGTGTGCTTTCTGCAAATGTAAAAAGTATGGTTTATTACAGCAACTGTGTGGAATAAAATGCAGCACTTTAACAGGATACTCCACACTAGTGATTCAACTTAGTCTGCTAGGAACTTTTTTAATTCTATCAATTCCCACAGAGACTTATTACTGAAGTGAGATTGAAGGAAGCAATTAATTCAGGATGGCTCATATAGGTTTTGATGCACTGGAGAATTTCTGTACGCCTGCTGGTGTGTGAAAGTAATGTTGTGATGAGTAAATAGAATAAGAACAAAATTACAAAATATACATTTTACACAAATCATAGTATACAGTACATATGAATCAAATATGTATGTATGTATGTATATATATATAAATATTTATTATTATTATTATTATTAATACAATAATTATTGATTTTTTTTGAAAATACAGTCATTTGAAGTCTTCAGCCCTTGCAGCAACTTAAGGCTGTGACTCAGATTCTGATTGGAGAGATAAAGGTCTGCACACATTGGAACAGTGCACATTGATGAACATTTTAATACTGTCTCATAAATAATTGCTCCATCTGAATAGTATAAATATATTTGTCTGCATTACTGTCTCTGTATTTAAAAGTGGACTTAAAAAGCTTAAAAGCTTATTTTCACGGAATGGACTGTAATGCAGCAAGACTGTTTTATATTATCTGCATATATACAGTATATAATATATCTATATACTATACACGCACTATGGCCCTCATTCTAAATGACCCCGGAAGGGGTTGAATTATGCCCCATTCTGATGTTTGGGGCTCTGCACATGTGCATGTTATATGATGTGCATGTGCAGGTCCCCTTTGTGAACTGCCCGGGGGTGGATGGCGGCAGGGTTTGGGAAAGCCCAGCATTTGTGGGCATACCCATGTAAATGCTGGGTGTTCCCATCAGTATGTGGGCGGGTCTATGCCTGCTGGGGGCAGGAAGCGGATGTCACAGGACGTCAGCCGCCCGCTCCATCTTTGGCCTGGTGGCCACAAAGGTGAATTTCCACTGAATTTTTTTTCTGAAGGCTGAAAAATCATTCAATGGTCAGCGAATGTTTTCTCCTTCTGCGGAGACATGCGGGGGGATGTGTCTTTGGTACACATCCCCTCACATGTTAAAGAGGGGAATTGTTGACAGCAGACAGGTGGGTGCTCAAATGGGCAAAGGGCGGCTTCTCTGGTGCTCGGTTCTCGCAGCTTACCAAGCCAACAAGAATAATCCCCAATACAGTAGCTGAGATAACAAAACCTGGATTGGTTGTGGACTAGAAGAAGTACTGGAGATGGCCGCAGGTGGCAAATTAGGAACAGATACAGACTAACACTGGGTAGTCACCGTAGACACTAGGGCAGGTAATTCTAGACATCTAGATACTGCTTATACAAGTTATAACTGGTTTGGATCCAGAATAAGATGGATTCGGACTGAGCTGGAACCAGACTGGGAACAGGGGGGTAAATGTATGAAGCTTGGAGAAGTGGTATCTATCCCCAAAAAGAACGTTATGTGCAAGGTGATAATGCTCTAGCCATTCAGCTCCAATATGTAACTTGACAGCTAGGAGCTGATTGGCTGTAGCATTATCACCTTGTACATAACATTCTTTATGGGGATAGATACCACTTCTCCAAGCTTCATACATGTACCCTAGACTGAGATGGAACAGACTGGGACCAGTTTTAAAAAAAGGAACTAGTCTGGGACCAGATTGAGCATGAACTAGACTGGGACTGGAATGGCAACAGAATGGTAACTCACAGGAGTGACAGACATAGAGAGTTTGCACTTGGAAGCATGGAGTCTCTGGACAGGGCTGATGCTACTAGCTCAGCGAAGGATGGAGTGCAGGGAGGCACCAGGATGGAGAGGAGCTCTCCCAGATCTGTATCCTACTGATGCTGTTAGTGCCGCTGTCGGCTGCCGCTTTGCTTGTCACAGTGTAGGACAGGCAGGGGCACTAGCAGATAGCTGAGCACTCCGAGCTCACCAACCCTTAACAGCCAAAGACATTGGGTCCTGTAAAGGGGGCGATGCTACCTGGTGCTAAGCTAAACTGCACAAAGGGCATGGGCTTACATTGGAGTGGTTTGGATTTACGTGAATAGCCAAGTAAGTGGAGCCCATATGTATAGAAGCATCCATGCTACAGGGAGCATTATGTGTGTCGGTAGGGCTGCTCCTGTGGGCTTTATGCACTATGCATATAAACAGCTCTGCTACTAGAGGCATTATGCTTTTTTGCGGTGCTGCTACTGGGTGTGTTATGCATGTAAGCGGTGCTGCAATTTTGGCATTATGAGGTTAAGCTGTACTGTTACTGCTGGCATTATGTGTGTAGGCAACGTTGCTACTGGGGGGCATTATGTGTGTAAATGTCCTCATACACTACGATCCCCCTTGAGCTGCCAGGACACATATAGACATACGCTAGAGGTGCTCCTGCACCTCTAGCGTCTGACAAGGGAGTGCACAGCACCCTGGACTACCCAGAAGTGAGGATTCCTGGAATGCTGGCGTGCAGTGTGCAACACCGGCATTGAGAATGTAACACTACTGTATGCACCCCTGGGCAACAAGCAAGTAACTCCCCCTGACAATGAGCATGTACTCCCCATGGCAATGAACATATAACTCCTCCTGGGCAACAAGCAAAAAACTCACCCATGTCAACAAACATGTAACTCCCCCTTGCAATGTGCATTTATTCCCCGATGGCAATGAACATGTAACTCCCCCTGGCAACCAGCATTTAATCACCCTGAGGCGATGAGCATGAAACCACTGGCAACTAGCATGAAACCCCTGGCAATGAGCATTTAACCCTCCTCCCTGTGGCAATGAGCATGAAAACCCTGGCAAGGAGCATGTAACCCCCAGGAAACGTGGTGTAACCTCTGTCAACAAGCATGTAACCCCTGACATTAAGATAGAAACACCTGGTAACAGGTATGTAACTCCTAACAACGAGCATGTAAATAAGAAGCAGTTATGTGGCATAATATGTAATAGTCATTAACATATAATAGTCATAACATGTAGTGGGCATTTTGGTTTGTGGCATAATATGTAATGTGCATTATGGTATGTGGCTTAATATGTAATAGGCATTATGGTGTGCTGTATAATATGTAATGGACATACTTATGGGGGGAATATAATGAAATGGGCAATAATACGTGTGTGGCTTAATATGTAATAGGCAATACGGTGTGAGGCGTAATAGGCAGGGGAAAACGTCGAATTTCTAAAGGAGGGTTTCCAGATATGTGTATGTGTGCACTATAAATATTATAGTCAATGTATATATATATATATATATATATATATATATATATATATATATATATATATATATATATATATATATATATTAGGAATGACATACAGCACTCAGAGACTTCCCAAAGCAAAAATGAGAGAGAGAGAGAGAGAGTTTAATCCTGACTAGCTGGTACTTTATCTATGTCCACTTTAACTCTCTCCCAGGCTTGGTACATAGACCCCAGAGTTTTATTGAAGATGGAATGTTGCCCATAGCAACCAACCAGAATCTTCTCCTTATCTATATAGCACCTTCTAGAAGATAATAGATTTAATCTGATTGGTTGCCAGTAGCAACATCACATCTTAAATATAACTCCCATCTTAGTAAATAAACCACAGTGGGGCAGATGTATGAAGCCTTAACAATAGATAAATGCAAGGGTGATAAAGAGAGATAAACGTCCAGCCAATCAGCTCCTTACTGACTTTTTTCAAACACAGCCTGTAACATGGCAGTTAGCAGGTGATTGGCTTCACGTTTATCTCTCTTTATCACCCTTGCATTTATCTCTTGTTAAGGCTTAATACTGTACATCTGCCCCATTGTATCAAGACACTTAAAGAGTTGGATGCATTTCCCACAGCTACAGTACCAAATAGTTTCTGTCGTAGCTTTCACTTATCTAACACCATCTAAAAATCATATATAGAAGAAATGTAAGGTCTGTTCCCTCTATTCCGTAATCTTTATTTAGTTTCAGAATTTGTATTTGTTACCATAGCACCAGTCATGTGACTGCAGGACGCCGTATCATAGTGCACTGAATATGGTGATGCCTCAGTGAATGAATGTCAAGACACCCAGAATATTAGTATATATTCTCCTTTAACAGTTGCTTCATGATGTAAGTTCTTTCAATAATAGCCCTGGGTGCGGGATAATGGGTCCACCCACATATTTACACTGCTGACTCCTATTGACGGTCCTGCCTGTTTTTATTTAACTGATTGATCTCAAACCAAATACATACCTCCCAACTGTTCTGCTTATCGTGGGTACGTTCCTTTATTTGGGACATTCCCATATCCCTGCCGGGGCCGGCAGGGTCCCACGACGGAGGAGGGGGGGCAGTTGGGTGTCCCTCCCTACTATCATCCATGTGCAGCGTCTATTCCTGCAGTCAAAGGGGCTGGGGGCATAGCCAGCAGCTCACGGAGCTGCTGAGCATGCCTCCACAGTGGTTAAAATGGGGGCATGGCCTCACAGCAGTGTCGCGTCTGCAGGCCATGCCCCATTTTGGCTAGACTGAACCCCAAATTTTCAGCACGCGCCATTGGCGCACGCACTGTCCCTCTTTGAAGCGAACAAATCTTGGGTGGTATGCAAACATAACTAATAAACTAATAGCTTCAAAACAGTGCATACACTATAAGGAATCGTGTAGATATTATGCATGATGTCATTATTATTTAGTATGTTTACATTTAAATGACAAAGGAGAGTAGGGAGCTTAATCACAACCTGTTGCTAGAAACACTATAGCAAACATTTAATAGGGTAAAAGATTTGATTGCAGGAGTTTGCACTGGGGACTCTGCTATTCAAGCCTTCCCCTAATACCTTTTAAAGTTCACAGGCATGCAGGGGGAATTCAGATTGTCAGGTTTTGTTTCTCCAAAAAATATTTGCAATATGCTTGAAGAAATTAATTCCCTTGCTCCTTTCAGTGAGTAACCATGTTGCATATAAAACATAAATGTTTATTTCTAGACATAACAAATATCGTGAGCTCAATAGCATTGTCATTATTAATCTACTAAATGATAACCTTTACATTAAACAAATAAAAAGTACTTAAACATTGAAAAAAAAAATATATATATAAATAGAATATTTTGACTTACTGTATGTCCTTATTGTGACATCAGAAGTAATACCAATTAACATACTGTGGATCATATATATTAAATTTGGAAAGAAAAAAATTCTAATCACTTCCTGTTATTTTTCAAACTTAGCATGTAAAGTGACAGCTGATTGGTTGGCACTTTATCTCTCTTCACTTATCATTTTCCAATATTTGATACATACTGTATGCCGCTGTATCTGCTTAAGGGAAGAAAGAGAGTTCATTCTGAAAATACATTTACAGTATTAGAAAACTGACAGATTGGTGATATTAAGACAACTTTATACTGTAACTATACAGAATATTGGGGCTGATGTATTATACTATAGCACCACTTTGGATCTGTATATTTCTGGCAGTGTTTTGGATTTGGATCTGTTCCAAAACACCACCCTTCAGTGTTTCTTTTTTTGTGTTTTGTATTTTGGATCAGAATTTTTTTTAAACATAAAATTGCAGAATTTGGGGTTTTGTTTGCTCCTATGCTATTATTGTCCACAATAACATTCATGTCCACTCATTTCCAGTCTATACTGAATACCTTGCACCTGACAATGTTGTTTTTAGGCCAAAAGGTTGCACTGAGGTAGCTGGATGACTATTCTAAGCAACACAAGTGGGTGCCACAAACACATTGCCCATTTAAGAGTGGCACTGCAGTGGCAGACAGGATGGCAGTTTGAAAAACTAGGCCCCACTAAGCACATAATGGTAAAAAAGAGGTGCAAGATGGAATTGTCCTTGGGCCCTCCCACCCACCCTTATGTTGTGTAACTAGGACATGCACACTTTAACAAACCAATCAATAGCAAAACAGAAAGTGTTGTGGTAATTAGAGCGCAATTGATCAGGTTTAGTGCAGCCCACTCCAATATGTTATGGGGGTACACCACCTCCCAGATACAAATTCTACAAAACAACAATATGTGAAGTGTGGCGCACTTTGCCTGAAAGATGTTCAAATACTCAAATCCAATTTTTACAGGATTTATTAAAATACAACAAACACATGAATAATGCAACAAAAAAGGGGACAATGATGCAATACTTGTCGGAAAACTAATTTTCCACTCCGGTTTCTGGGTATACACAATCAAACATACAATGGGTACAGTATCTCACCATATATGAGCACTGCGGTGGGCTATACTAAGATGGTAAAAGTCTGCGGCACCACCGCAGTAAGCTTTTTCTTGATTGGTTCCAGGGTCCACAAGTGCTGGTGCGTTTCCAATAAAGTGCATCCAGGATAAAGTGTAGAGTGCCAAGGTGCTTTGTTCAGAAAGTGCAGTGGCATAAGATTAGCAGCAACGCGTTTCGGAGACTGGAATAATATCTCCTTTTTCAAGCTGAGATACTCAGCTTGAAACATACCACACACCATAATCCTTAATTCACTTTTATGCCACTCACCATAATGCTTCAGATTAATGCTTTACACGCAATGATGTAATTATAAATTTTGCACCCCCATACCATGGCACTTTAGTGCCACTTACACATAATGCACTCTGTAGGGCTACTTACATGCATACTTAGACACGTTGCAGTGCTCCACGTGTAGCCTTCCGATCGACATAAGTAGAATAGATATAAATGGCTATAGTTATAATCGGCAATGTATATGTTAATTTACAAGTACACAATTAGATTAGCACATTCGTAGTAAATAAACCTTGCTGCTTATCAGGGATTATGCTTTGCATGCCTCAGGCAAGGAAAGCATGATACCTGATATCAGGGCTAAGGGAAAATGGCATTGGGACTAATAGGATATCCCCAGCAAACAAATTAACAGTTCTGCTAATAGGATATCCTTTGCTGTATGCATTTGTTCACACTAATTGAAGATGTATATTATGCATTACAATCAGATATCATAACAAGAACAGTTATTTACAGATTCTTAAGAAGAGACTATACTGTTATAACCCTTGATCTTTATTTAATGTCTGACCCAATGCCTTCTAAACATCTGCTTTATACAGTACTTCAAAACAACTGATGCTATTGCAATAGACATAATGAAGCAGAATATTTGGCATTGCTGCCTTCCAGCACTAGGGTCCAGGGGTGTACTTATATCTGTGTAGGCCCCACCCTCCCAATGCAACCTCTTCTTCCTTGCAGAAGCTTCTCTCAGAAGATTGACTGTGGCAGATGCTGCAATCAGGGTGGCAGTTTTGTCCTGGTGCAGCCAGTGTTATTGTAGCCAGAGAAGGGTCACTGGGTAGAGGGAGTTGCCCTACATGGCCAGTCTCTCTGATTTTGGAAAGAGTGTCCCACGGTTGTCACTCACTCCGAGCGTACCAGGCTTGGTGCAGCATGATTGGGTGCAGAGAGAGATGTGCCCTGGAAAGACTGGTTGGTTCACATAGATATATATTCCTATGCTAGGTTCATGGGCTAAATCCTAGCTAAGGCACTCTCTGTCCATTATTTATGTTGTTCCCTTCAGGTACTCTGATTATAGTCCATAGCTCAAAAACATGCATGTAGGCTGTATGTGTGTGGTGGGAAATATAGAACACAGTTAAATATCTACTGAAGTTATTATATTCTATACAAAGATATGCAATATAATTGCCACTATATGATATATAATGATGAACGGCATTGTGAAAGAAATACAGGATGAGAGATTCAGAAAGTGCGTGATTTGGTAAGAAATCTCCATTTTTTTAAAGCGCCAATCATTTACACTGCAAAACCAATTTGATTTTGAAGTGTAAAAGATTGCTGCTTTAAAAAACTCGAGATTTCTTACCATATCTGTCACTTTATGAATATCTCATCCTTTTAAATTTCACCCAATATGGTGTATTAAAATGATGCAATGATTTGTTGTCCCACCTAAAACTTGTATCCACAGCAACTAAAGATAATGCTGACTATATCATCCACATAAGTAGCATATACTGTGATTACAACAATTCCACCCCATTCACACCATTCTTTTTTCCCAGGTTGGCCCCGGGAACAACTCAGTTGTAGTGCTGGTGTGAATGGATCCCGGGGTATGGTGCGGTGTGAATATGTATCCCATGTTGTGTGACCTGGGTCCCATTCAAAGTATGGAGGAGGCAGCGCTTTCAGCTCCAAACACTGTCTCCTCCCCCTGTCCCTCGACAATGTGCCATCACTTGGCCCCGCCCCGTGTGATGTCACCAACCCGGTAATTAACGGGGTTGGCATCAGAACTTGCAAACCACAAATGCCAGGTCACTCCTGGAATGGACCCGTGTCCTAATCCCGGGAGCAACCCCGGCATATGCTGTATGAATGGGGTAGCAGAGGTCAGTATTCAATGGCAATTAAACTCTAAAGAAAAATATATAAATTTGTATGTGAATAAGCATAATATATGGGCATATTCATTTATTAGCGAGTTTTACAGTGGGACCATGCATGTAAATAACCCAAAGCCACCTCAGATAGAATCATATGGGTTAACTACTACAATGTGCGAGCTGTACAAAGTGCATTTTCCATGCAAATTGAATAGTACAGTTTACTTATTACGCCTTCCACAGAGTTCACCATAACACAAAAAACGTAGACAGGTTCTTTGGGAGTGCCTTGGTGAAACATTTGTGATTAATTTGTATGTTTTGCAGGAAATAAAAGAATGTTTGCTTTTTATGGCTGTGATTGTTTTCTGGTGAGAAATATGCATAGAGTTTTGGAAGCTCATTGTGTTAAATTAGTATATTTACCTAGTGTTTGTGAGTTTTGAATTGGATTAATGAGGTTGCAGTAGAGAAAAGTGTAGACATATAAGAGATGTGCATGGACCCTCATGTTTTGGTTTTGGCAAACCACTATCACTATCAATTTTTTTTTTAACAGGCAGTTAAAATCCATTTGGTCCTTCTTTTTTTCCTATAGTATTATTACCTCAATAAAATATATTTCTACTATTTACAGTCAATTTTGACCAAATCACAGCTCACAAAATTGTCCACAATATTGGCTAAGGTTAGCTGGCTGACAGCAGTCGCACAAACACACTGCAGTTACATTAAAAGAATATAGCACATCTAATAAACATTATGGCCCAGTAGTGGTAGACAGGATACACTACTGTATATCACCCCACAGAAAGAATAATTGTATTTATTAAGAAGAGGTCCTAGGGCAGTATAGGATAACTGAGGTGTAGTATGCAGTGGCTTGCAGGTAAAATATTGACTGATTATTAAATTTACTGAAATTGATTAATTTTGAATTCTTCTTTTTTTTTAAGATATACAGTATATATAGGGTTATGCTGATGCAAAGGCATGTCTGCATTAATTAAGGCAGAAATAAGATTATGTACCAGTAGTCATGTGAAGATCTTTGGTGGTGCCCCAAGAGTCGTTGAAAACCGTTAATTCAAGAAAAATTAAAAAGGATTTAAATTTGTCTCTAGGAAGAGAAAAGGCCATAAAATAATATCATTTCAATAGGCAATGATTCCTGTCAAGGGTTGAAAGAGAAGCCAATAAATTAATTGTTGCACTGCAGAGTTGCAAACTCTAAATCAGCCTAGATGTCCTCATGCATACCTCAATACACCACACAACAGGAGATGTCTGGAGTTAGTGAGTTGACTCTGCTGCTTAAAATGATATGATTCTGTGTGGGACCGCATCTGTATCTTCCTACAAAATGCTATGATACAATATTTTCTAGGAAAGTAGTAATGTATTAGTGCAATTACCAAAACATTTTTGTCTGTGAAAAAAGTCAGCATTGCCCCCTCAAAAAATAATTATATAATTATTACTCTTTGTAAATAATTTATTAAACTCTGCAAGGCAAGCCCACAGAAGGCAACATAATCAGAAGGAAGCAGGAGTTGCTAAAGGACTGGCAAGTGCGAGACAGAAGACCATCAATAATGCCTTTGAAAAATACAGACAATAATGAAACAAAAAAAGTGGTGCACATTGGAATTGTCCTGATGATGTCCCATGCACTGATATGATATACAGTACACTAAAAGGACACACAGTTTAAGCCCTTTTGTGGATGAAGTGCTTGGTTTGTTGGGCCAACAACAAACCAATCTACCAGAAGGCTTTAGGCAGTTAACAGCATTGTTATTCATCATCACATTTGGACCATGCAAGGCTTATTATCCTCATCAACCCCTCCACAATGTTGTTAATATCATCATAATTATTACACATTATTATCTCAACCCCACTAGAATCCACCATTACAGGAGACATTTATCTTTGTTGTAATTGGTGGCACAGGTCTTCCTCATAAAAATTTGTATTTATTTTAATTGATGTCAGTTGTTCCATATTTTTTTAGAAGTAGCCTCCTAATTTGATTGCAATTGTGCACCATTCAGTGTGTGTGTGTGTGTGTGTGTGTGTGTGTGTATGTGTGTGTGTGATAAACATTGACAACCATGATGCCTGCAGACACTGATTACCAGTAACTCTTCGCAGGTCAAAGGCACCACTAAACAATGTAACTGTAGAATTATATGTATTATAATTTATAATAATCATCCAACTCCTAATAGCATGCAAATGTTGTCCTGTGCTAATGATGGTCTTTTATTTTACAAACAGTGTGAAATGTGATCATGAGGGAGGGACATATGGTATATTGACACCAAAACACGTGAGATCTGACAACACAGAAACTTGAGACATAAGATATTTGCCACCACGAACATGATGATTTGCCTTGTTCTTGGTTCTTAGAATACTTACTGGTATTCTGAAGGATGAAATGACTGTTAGATGTAACGGTCACTTGACTGACAGGACCCAGAAGCCATGCTGTAGCCACTGCAGCCGCCAGGGCACATATTAAATCATGGAAGATGTTAAAAGAAAAATTGAAGATAATTGAACATGCCCATTTTACTATTCTTTACATCACAGTTAATAAGTTCATATATCTAAGAACACATTTACAGTATATTGTTATATTCTCTCTGTTAAAATCTATCTGTCTCTCCCTCTCTCTCTCTCTCTCTCTCTCTCTCCTTGTAAATATCCATTTTTCCTCATAGTCAGGGGTGTAACTTGATATTCGTAGGACCCATAGAAAAGTTTGGAAGGGGCCTCTATTTAGCAACTGATGGTGATAAATGTATGTAAAACATATTAGACAGTAAAGATGGCCCCCATAGCAGTCTTTTATATCTATGTGTAGTCATATGTTAAAGTAAAGGAAGATTGTATAGCAGCCAGTAAACAAAATTTACTGTATATCAGTCACTCATTCTGGGGCATAAATAAGCACAACGACAGATTCTGATAAAAAACACCAACAATCACATTGATGCCAGGGCATGTTTCTACTTGTAGTGCCACACGTTTAAATTATAGTATAAATTATACTTCCCATCAGTAAAGTGTTACCTTTGGAATAATAAAAAAATATTTGTGTTTGCTTAATTAATCAATCAATGCAGTCATATTATATTCCCCTCGTACAAATGAATTATTTGATTTTATTTTTATCTAGCTCCCTTAAGAAATTGATTATTTTAGAGTTGTACGCTAGCATATTATTTATTCATTATTAGTGGCTGATTTTTTTTTTTTATAGATGTATAATTTAATATTATCTCCTGCATAAATAAAAATTGGTATCTGGTCAATAGGTTGACAGTCAATAGGCCGATATAGACACAGTGGATATAGACAAAAAGTTGACACAAGCAGGCATGGCAATGATCGTGGAACATTTTGTTGCATCTTGAGTTGTTTTGAATTTTTGTAAACTTTCATAATTTACCATCCAAATCGCTAGAAAAGTGTGCTGAGTGCAGCATTAGCGATAGCGCAGCGAGGCACCAGAGGGGATGTAGTACACTAATTTGGGGTCAATGTACTGAAATCTACAAACTGACACAAAAAACCCTTGAAAATGAATGTAATCTTTTCATGTATTGACCATTTCCGCCGAGTCTTTTGTCTATGTCAACTTTATCATGTCTACCATTTGATGTCGACCCATTGTTGACCTAGACACTGTAAACCGTTTATGTCATCATAATCTTATATAAGTGAATTGAATTTATTATGAATTTATTCTCCTGTTTTTAATAACTGCATTTCAGATAACAAGGTAAGCAATACAGACATAAAGCTTTTTCTTTTTTATGATCTGCCAGGTTAGGTAGCTCAGACCACATGCGGTATACTCAGTTGCATAACAATAGCCCCACAGCCCCCGCGGTAGTGGTGAGGCGCTGTGTAAGTGCGGGCGCCGGGGGATGCGGGGCTTTTGTAATGCCGCCGCCCAGAGCCACAGATTTACAGTAATTGTATTCGTCCCGGCTCCCCTCCTGGCTTGTTCTGATGCTATGGAGACAGACCATCATAAAATGTCCGCCCCCATATAGCAGATTGTTCTCTGAAACTGTCTGCTGTATGGGGGTGGACATTTTGTGATGGTCCATTTTTCATTGCAAAAGCCAGGAGGGGATCCGGGACTGCACAGATGAAAAGTTCTGCGAGTCCCTGCTGCGTAGAGAGGTAAGGCACGGGGTTACGCCACTGGGAAGACTATAGCAATCTTTTCCATCAGAAGCTATTCTGTGGTGGATTGATCTGCAGTTTTGTAAACCGAACTGATACATTGCACAATTTCTATTATTGATTTGGAAAAATCAGGATGGCAGTTTAAGAAATGGTTCTCAATGCGGTTTGATGTGCGGTTCTGCATTTCATAAATCTGACAGTTTACAAACTACATATAAAAGTGCCATAACACTTGCAGTTTTGTAAAACCACATATTAGTAAATCTTCACTACTGTCTCCCACAGAAATGTCCTTATTAAAACATAGAATGGACAATATTTTCACATTTACTTTCTAGCTTTCAACATAACAGGTTTGGAAATATTGCAGTATAGTAGGTTGCCATGGAAATGTAATATAAGTATCACCTTATGCTCAATAAAATAATCTTCTTAATTGAAGCCCAAGATTTCTCTGCTGTTTTTGAGCAATTTTTGTGTTGTCAGTCCTACTGCGTTGGATATTTTATCATGTATAATTTTAGCCTTAAAAAACTGTTTGCAAGGATTTCTCCTGGGACAAGAGTTTCTAATGCTCTGCAAACGTAAGACGGATGTACAGTACCCTGGAAATCAAACTGCTAAGACAATCAACCCAGATACACTGTGGATTGTTTTAGCAGGCAATGCTACAAAAACAAAAACAGGACATTTACAGTGAAACATAGTTTTCCCTATTTAAATAATTTTTACCAGAATATCACTGCAATTAATGATATTATTTTCTATTAATTTATTTTTTATTATTCTTTTATTCAACTGGATTAACTTTTATACCCCTGATTTAGAATTTGTATAAAACAATGATTCAGTATAATATAATGGGAGAAATTTACTAATATGTGTATTCTACTTCACATGTGATGTTGCTATGGGCCACCAATCAGATCTTGTCTACTATCTTCTGGGTGCTAAATAAATAAGAAGTAGATTCTGATTGATTGCCCATAGCAACATCACATGTGAATTGGAATACACATCTTAGTAAATTTCCCCCTATATGTTAAACATAAACCATCATCATCTATTATTCTGGATTATTCAGTTTTATAAAACATGAATGTCTGTTCTCTGTAATAAGAAAAAGGAATCATGGACAGCATTCATTTATGAAATATGATGCATTTAATCTTATGCAAGTATAAAACTGTTGGATTTAACTTAACCTTACCTAATATTTAAAGGACGCCATTAATTAGTATGAGGTATTGCATGCTACCTTGCTAGCCTTCCCCAGCGGCTGGATCACATGTGACACATTGAATGCGGCCAATGATTTTGCCTATGATGTATATTCACCACTGCAGGTACAATAAATCCTTATTGCAGCACTGACAATGTTTGTATCCGATTCAATGCGCACGGGACCAGGCATCAGTTTGGAATTGTTAGTAAAAGACAATTTTAAACTTTTTACATAACTTATCGGTTCGATGCATCCAAACCATGTAGAAACGAGCCAAATTGTGCTAGTGTATGGGGGCCTTAAGGGCCACTATTCAAACCAGTTAACAATATTAGCACAACTATGATACCGTAACTAGAACCAAGTTAACAAAAATGCACATTAGACAGAGCTTAAGGATTACCATCATAGCAGTATTACTTCTAATTAGAGATGAGCGGGTTAGGTTCCTAGAGCACCAAACCCCCCTAAACTTACCTGATTAAAGGCAGACTCACGGATGGCTCACTCCTTTGCATCATTTTCTGTATCCAGAATGAGGCTAGACCTCATCATCCTGCTGTCGGATTCTCATGAGACCCGGATTCTACAGTACATAAGTCTCAGCGACAGGGATTAAAGTGAGGGGGAACGGAGTGGAACTGAGTTCCACCACCTCAAATGGTGAGGTGGAACATTTTAACCTCCACATTTGCCCTGTACACTAATTCTCACAGAAATGCATTCTAGTTTGCAGGGAGATGCCAAAAACCCTTCCACTGGCCCTGTCTCTGCCTAATGGGGGGAGGGGAGGGGGGGGGGTAATTAGGTGGCATAAAGAAATGAGTTCCCCCACCTCTGCATGACCACTTTAAGCCCTGCTCAGCGATCTTGCCATTTACATTCTGGCTGTGATTTCAGACAGCTCCAATAAGTGGAGGACTGCAGGGAGGGCTGTGGAGGGCTGCGGAGGAGATACAAATAATAATATAATTCCAGGCATGCTGCTATGTGTGCCGTATCAGTCCAGGGGTGCCACCATGTGTGCTATATAATTGCAGGGGTGAGGCAATGTGTGTTATATAATTCCAGAGGTGCTGCCATGTGTCCTGTATAATTCCAGGGGTCCAGCTGTGTGTTCTGTATAATTACAGCAGTACCACCTTGTGTGCCATATAATCCAGGGGTGCCAACCAGTGTACCGTAGCTGTCCAGGGGTGCTACTCAATGTGCCAAATAAGTCCAAAGATGCTGCCCTGTGCTGCTGTAATAAGTCTGGCATTTAACTCCAGCAGTGCTGCCCTGTGCTGTCATATAATTATGCCGCATAAGTCCAGCAGCACTGCCCTGTGTTGCTGTATAATTTTGCTGTATCGGTCCAGTAGTGCTGCCTTGTGCTGCAGTATATTCCAGCATTGCTGCCCTATGCTGCGATGTAAGTCTGATGTACAAGTCTAGTGGTGGTGTCCAGTGCTGCCATATAAGTCCAGTGGTACTACTCTGTGCTGCTGTATAAGTCTGTTGCATACAGTAAGTCTGCTGTATGATTCCAGCGTATCTGCCATATAAGTCTGCTGTATAAGTCCAGCAGTGCTGCACTATGTTGCCATATGCAGTGGGGTGAAAAAGTATTTGTACAGCCACAGAATGTGGAAAATAATTAGACAGAATGTGGATAAAAAAAAAACAGGAAATCACATTGTATGATTTTTAAAAAATGTATTTGTATATACTTGCAGAAAATAAATATTTGGAAATCAAAACGTTAAACTCAATATTTTGTAATATAACCTGGGTTGGCAATTACAAAGGTTAAATGTTTCCTGTAGTTCTTGACCAGGTTTGCACATACTGTAGCAGGTATTTTGGCCCACTCTTCCATGAAACAACTCCCTCCAAAGATTTTCGAATGGGTTGAGGTCTGGAGACTGGCTAGGTCACTCCATGACCTTGAAATGCTTTTTACAGAGCCACTCCTTCGTTGCCAGGGTGGTGTTTTGGGGTCATTGTCATGCTAGAAGATAAAGCCACGTTCCCTCTTCAATGCTCTTACTGAGGGAAGGAGGTTTTTGGTACATGGACCCATTCATCCTCTCCTTAATACAGATCAGTTGATATGTCCCCTTTGCAGAAAAGCAGCTCCAAAGCATGACGTTTCCCCCTCCATGTTTCACAGTGGGTATGGTGTTTTTGGGTTGCCACTCATCATTCTTCTCCCTCCAAATATAGCGAGAGGAGTTTATACCAAAAAGTTCTATTTTGCTCTCATCTGACCACATGACATTCTCCCAATACTCCTCTGAATCATCCACATGGTCACTGACAAACTTTAGACAGGCCTGGACATGTACTGGCTTAAGCAGGGGGACCTCTTGGGTGCTGCAGGATTTGAATCCATGTCATTGTAGTGTGTTATTAATAGTAACCTTTGTGACTGTGGTCCCAGCTCTCTTGAGGTCATTTTCCAGGTCCCTCCATGTAGTTCTAGGCTGATTCCTCACCTTACTCTAGATTGTCAGTGATCTTGTATTTTTTCCATTTTTTATTAATTGTTTTAAAATCATACCATTTGATTTCCTGGTTTTTTTTCCCGCACATTCTGTCCCTCACAGTTGAAGTGTACCTAGGATGGAAATTACAGACCTCTGTCAACTTGCACAATCGGTGGCTGTCCAAATACTTTTTTGCCCCACTGTAAGTCTGCCATATTAGTCCAGTGGTGCTGCCCTGTGCTGCCTTATACGTCTGCCGTATAGGTAATTTTAATATTATCGTAAATACAAATTATGAACATGCATTCAGAAAGTTCATAGAAACTGCCATGCTAGCTTTTTAATTAAAATACAAACGGTCATATATCATAGCCAGCGAGTTATAGTAGCTGGTGGATTTCCAGCAATTTAAAATTTAAAGCAGAAGTAATTTAAAAGACACAATAACCAAGTTTTGCCTTTTAAATTCAAGTCAAATCAAGTCAAAGACAAATCAACAAATTGTCTCAGTAGAAATGCAAGATAAATAGTTTGTTCAGGGTAATGCCTAGGTTAGCACAAATTCTGAGTAGTTTCTATAAGGGAGACAAGGGAGACCTAGGCCCTTATTCAGATCTGATCGCAGTACAATTTTGATCTCAAAATGGGCAAAACCATGTGCATTGCACAAAATTGAGAACAAATTTTTACTATCAGATCTGAATAAGGGCCCTTGTGTATCATCTATTATACAACAATGAACTGTGCTCCATCTAGACTTTCTATGGATCCAAGGATTAAGCTTTACTCTTTTCCTACACCCGCTCCCCATGAAGCATTCACAAGTGTGGTATGCCTTTAAATCAGAATCAGAATCATCTTTATTGGCCAGGTATACTTGCGTATGCTTGGAATTTTTTTGTGGTAACAGTGCAGCATCAATCAGGGAACACAAAGGGGGTGGGAAGAGAGGCATAAACATACATCACATACATTTCACATATATCTAGAACAGTTCGAGTTAGTATATAGTATTTGGTACGTTCAATACGGTTTAGCTGGTGGACAGCTATTGGGAAGAAGCCTTTTGTAGTTCTTGTCATCTTTGCTGGGATGGACCGAAAACGTCTGCCTGATGGAAGGGGTTCAAACAGGTTGTGGCCAGGGTGTAGCTTGTCCGCCAAGATCTTTCCTGCACGCTTATTGACCCTGGCTAGGTATAGTTCTTGGACAGTGGGGAGCTCCGCCCCAATGATATTTTCTGCCACCCTGACCACTCTTTGCAACCTTCGTCTGTCATTCTCGTTTGCTCCTCCGAACCAGATTGTGATCGAGGAGCAAAGGACAGACTCTACAATGGCAGTGTAGAAGATGAGCAGCAGCTCCTGCGGGATGTTGAATTTCTTAAGTTGCCTCAGGAAGAACAACCGCTGCTGAGCCTTCTTGACAGTTGTAATGATGTTGGGACCCCATTTGAGGTCGCAGGAAATCTTTGTTCCTAGGAATTTGAAGGAGTCGACCCTCGACACTACTCTGTCAGATATTATGAGTGGGTGCATGGCATTTGGTTTCCTTCTGAAGTCCACCACCTTTTTGAGGGGGTAGGTTTTGGATGTGACTGTATAGATGATTAGATCAAATGTTTCTGGAGAATGGTTTTCAAATGTTGCTGCTTACTGCAAAAAAAATGTCAATATAGTGGATCTTATCTTGACTGTTTTATCCTATCCATTGATAAGAAGATACAATTCTCTTGTAGTTCTAGAAACCATATGCCATATACTCTTATTTGATTTGTTGCTGTAGCCCCTGTTATGTTGACCATACACCAGACCATATTTCCTCCAACCATTTAACTGATCAACTGACCAAATGTCTGTCCAACTAAATTGGTGCTCCATATACCTAACCAACTTTTTCATCAGACCATCCATCCAAAAAGCTTCTCTCGACCTTGTGATGACACAGAAGCCAATTTCTGCAATAAATTCTAAACAGATATTTGTTAAAAATGTGCACATCAGTATGTGTAGTTATTAATTTACATAGATACTTTCAGAAAACTATTTATGACCATGAAATTTAAGCTATGATCTTCAAATGTTCCTACTTTATAAACTGTATTGAGTGAAAAGAAATGGCTCTAACATTATCCTAACACCAGAATGGGATTCTCTCACTCCTTCTATATTGCAAATGGCAAAATAAATACGTTTTCCTTCTGCACCCAAAAAAGTATTAGCAATATGGCTTAAACACAACAATATAATAGAGAATTCAGAGATCTTAGTTGCAATATATTTCCAAAGACATGGTTAAGCTACTAGGCCATGACAAGGATTATCTGATACTGGTGACCCCTAATGCTACATGATAATAGCACCCACTATTGGAGATCTTTGGCATTATTTCCAAGTGAAAAATTTCTTACAACAATCTCTTAGAAACGGGTTGATATTCAAGGGAGAATATCAGGAAAGAAACTCCCGGGTGGGGCACTGCCTTCTATAATATAAACGTATCAGTCTAAAATATCAACTTTATTAATACTAAAATTGATCCTGTTAATGGATCAAGAGACGAACATGAGACGAGGACATACAGATAACATGAATAGAAAAAATTGAGAAAAGATCGTGAAAATATGATATCTGGGTCTGAAAATGGGCTAAATGCCTCTGTTCAATATGGCTGTAATATCAGCGTATTCCTGTAAAGGATTATTTCAGACTAAGCACGTCTTCAATTAACCATATTGGTTATCATAAGCACATATCTAATAAATGCGTAACAAATGGCACACTGTCTGGCAGTACAACTTATTGTTATCTTAATTACTTTCTAATGGTCGAAAACTGTGTATAATCTCACTCTAATTGGACTGCAAGATCCAAGAGAAATTGAGAATTGTGGTGAAGTACCTGGGTTGAAAATGCTCACACCGATTGAGAAAGCTTCCTACGTGAAACGTACGTCTCGGTGTCCTAGGACCCCGCTGTGTACAAGCGGGACCCTGCACGCTTCACACATATCTACTTGGCTACTACTACTGCCCTGACAGCGCGATATTCCCAGCGCTGCACCCGGGAACCGGTGTCCGTGAGTTACCAACAGCCCTCAGGGCAATACTGTCATTATCTGCTTTTTAATGGTTGGAATTACAGGGTTATGGCAATACAACCCCCTACCTATATTTATTGATATCACATGTTGATTCACCTAGGCACTAAATTGTGAACCCGTATTGCATGGAGGATTTCTTTCTGCAATTACCTCACCCTGTCACCCTGCCTATACCAGTTGATGCCATATTTAAATGTATTGATCTACCTTAGGTCTTAAAGTGTGACTCCGTATTTATAGGGGATTCTTTCCTTCATATATATTTTCACCCTGTCACATACGTGGGACTTGTTCCCTCCATTTAAAAAATGTCAACATTGAACATAGTGTATTTGGGTAAGGTCGACACATAGTGTGTGCCGACACAAGACTACAGACCAGGACTTCATTCTAAACTATTGTGTATATTCCATCATAGATATCCATCTGACTGGGAGTTGTATGCACTAAATTGTGAACCTGTATTGCATGGAGGATTTCTCTCTCCAATTACCACACCCTGTCACCCTGCCTATACCAGCTGATGCTATATTTAAATATATTGATTGACCTTAGGTTTTAAAGTGTGACTCCGTATTTATAGGGGATTCTTTCCTTCATATATATATTTTCACCCTGTCACACACGTGGGACTTGTTCCCTCCATTTAAAAAAATTTCAACATTGAATATAGTGTATTTGGGTAAGGTCGACACATAGTGTGTGCCGACACAAGACTACAGACCAGGACTGCAATCTAAACCATTGTGTATATTCCATCATAGATATCCATCTGATTGGGAGTTGTATGCACTAAATTGTGAACCTGTATTGCATGGAGGATTTCTCTCTCCAATTACCCCACCCTGTCACCCTGCCTATACCAGTTGATGCTATATTTGAATGTATTGATTGACCTTAGGTTTTAAAGTGTGACTCCGTATTTATAGGGGATTTTTTCCTTCATATATATTTTTTCCTTCATATATATTTTCACCCTGTCACATACGTGGGACTTGTTCCCTCCACTCATCAAAAATTTTCAACATTGAATATAGTGTATTTGGGTAAGGTCGACACATAGTGTGTGCCGACACAAGACTACAGACCAGGACTGCACTCTAAACCATAGTGTATATTCCACCATAGATATCCATCTGACTGGGAGTTGCATGCACTAAATTGTGAACCTGTATTGCATGGAGGATTTCTCTCTCCAATTACCCCACCCTGTCACCCTGCCTATACCAGTTTATGCTATATTTGAATGTATTGATTGACTTAAGGTTTTAAAGTGTGACTCCGTATTTATAGGGGATTCTTTCCTTCATATATATTCTCACCCTGTCACATACGTGGGACTTGTTCCCTCCATTCATCAAAAATTTCAACATTGAATATAGTGTATTTGGGTAAGGTCGACACATAGTGTGTGCCGACACAAGACTACAGACCAGGACTGCATTCTAAACCATTGTGTATATTCTATCATAGATATCCATCTGACTGGGAGTTGTATCAATTTTTGTTAGCCCATTTCTTTCTTGGGCTTGCGGCCAATTAGAGCAAGATATTCAGTCTTATGTGAAGTACAGATTGTGCATTTTCTGAAATCTCCTCCTTTTTTACTACCTTTGCACGGTATAGCAGCGACCCACTAGGAACAATACCAGAGTGCACCCTGTGCTTCCTTCTGCAATTCACTACCCAGATATACCGCTCAACCATTGTTCACTACGTCTACATGCGTACACACTGGACAGTAGCGTATACCTGGGATTAAAGTGAAATTGCTCTTCTTTTCTGGCATCTCCCATAGTCGGGGTTCTCTCATCCCCAGGGGACCCATTACCTGACTCTGCGCTGTCACTGTATAACAGGGCCAGGTTGGTCACCCCTGGAGACAGCAGAAACCTCCTTTTTGTCTTAACTCCTGTACCTGTGACGCTCGCAGAGTCCGCTCAACTGTGCAGTTGTCCGGTTGCCATCATATGCACAGGCAGCAGCCACTAGGCGAGCATTTTCAACCCAGGTACTTCACCACAATTCTCAATTTCTCTTGGATCTTGCAGTCCAATTAGAGTGAGATTATACACAGTTTTCGACCATTAGAAAGTAATTAAGATAACAATAAGTTGTACTGCCAGACAGTGTGCCATTTGTTACGCATTTATTAGATATGTGCTTATGATAACCAATATGGTTAATTGAAGACGTGCTTAGTCTGAAATAATCCTTTACAGGAATACGCTGATATTACAGCCATATTGAACAGAGGCATTTAGCCCATTTTCAGACCCAGATATCATATTTTCACGATCTTTTCTCAATTTTTTCTATTCATGTTATCTGTATGTCCTCGTCTCATGTTCGTCTCTTGATCCATTAACAGGATCAATTTTAGTATTAATAAAGTTGATATTTTAGACTGATACGTTTATATTATAGAAGGCAGTGCCCCACCCGGGAGTTTCTTTCCTGATATTCTCCCTTGAATATCAACCCGTTTCCAATTGTACTTACCATACTCCCCGGGAGCACCTCCACAACGAGATTATAACATAATTTACTCACTCACATGTTGACTGGAGTTTAACCTTCTTACCTGCTAGCAAATTAGTCCTGTGCACCTGGCCCCCATCCCCTCCCCCTTTCCCCATTTTTCCAACAATCTCTTAGACCAGGGCTGGGCAACACCGGCCCTCCAGATGTTGATGAACTACACATCCCAGCATGCCTTGCTTCAGTTTCAGCATGGCCACATAGCAAAACTAATGCAAAGCATCCTGGGATGTGTAGTTCACTAACATCTGGAGGGACGGTGTTGCCCAGCCCTGTCTTAAACTCACTTCTCGAGAGAGTTCTCGTCCCTTTTGAATCTTTCTACGCAGGACCAAACATCCTTGACACATTCTTTCTGATATATTTAAAATGCTGGCTGAAGTGCAGTTATATTGTCTATCTGCATACACCGCATTGTGGCAGAGGGAAATGAAACTCACTATCTTTGACTAACAGTCGGTTGAGTCGACAGGGTTCTAGGTCAACATTGATGAAGGCCGACAGGTGTCTAGGTGGACATGGGACAAGGTCAACATGGGTTTAGGTCTACAAATGCATTAGGTCGACATCGGTTAAGTCGACCGGTCACGAGGTCGACATGAATTTTTTCACAGGTTTTTTACCCGAATGTCGACACAGTTGTCATGGACACTGTTGGAAGTTAACTGCAGCCCCTCGCCCCACGGTGCCTTGCTGCGCTCGGCACACTATTTTATTCTCCCACCTCGCCCTAGTGGATGGTAGGGCATGAAATATCACCTGTTGGCACACGTCGACTCAAAAAACAGTGGAAAAAACAATGTCGACCTCGCGACTAATGTCGACTAACGCATTTGTCGACCTAATACCGTGTCGACCGTGCCCATGTCGACCTAGACACCTGTTGACCTTCATCCATATCGACCTAGAACTCTGTCGACCCTCTTGCCTGTCGACCCAAAGGTGTCGACCTAATGACTATCGACCTAAGTCGGGTCGACAATAAGACCGTATCCCATCTTAACCAAGTACCGGTCCACAAAAAGCATATGCTGTACACAATCACATGCTCCCTTTCTCTAACCCACTGGCCCACTCTTAATTGCCTGGCCACTTGTTGGCATCAGGAGCCCTGAACCCTTGCCCTAACGAGCTTTAAAAAAGTGTGGCACAGGTGTGCCTGTTTCTCGGGAGTACTTGCTCTTACACCTGGACTGGACCTGCATGGATGGGATCTCATGTGCAGTATGAAATTGCAGGGTATTTATCTCAAGTCCTAAACCCACGTCGCTTTGGCTCGGGGCACCCAAACAACTGTACCCTGTCCTGCAAACACCCGGGGTGGCATCCGGACTGGACTGCCACAATATTTATATGGATATGGATGACATACTGTATTGCTATCCAGGCAAGATAGCTGTCAGGAGTTACATCAATATAGTATATTGCATTGCCCTGTAATGAGAGGTGCTACCTTGCTGAGATTTTTAGCTATATGCAAAACAGAGGGGGGTTGCAGGTGCACTATGCAATCATTACTGCTAACACGTATTCCTTTTATAATTCATTTATGAGGATGTTAGCATACATTTGGCCAAATATATCTACCTGCTCACCACGTTAAGGTCTCCTCATTAGAGCAGGTCCCTAGCACTATGGGGTTCATGCCTGGGGTGCAGGGCACCCCCAAGCCAGTCCAGCAAAACCACCCCAGGGCATTACATAAATAAAATATAGCTGTGAAGTGTAATAGAGTGTAAAGTGTCATAGAATGTAGGGTATGTGTAAGCAACTAATAGTGATAAAGGGTGTGTCAAAAAATAAAAAAATGTGAAAAAATATGTGAAAAAATACATATAAAAAAAGACATACATAGAAAAATTATATTTTTATGTGAGACTATGTGTAAAGTAGCGATGCCCTGGAGTGGTCCAGCCAGACAAGCTCAAGGGGGCCCCGCACCCAGACAATTATCCCAAGAAAAATAGTATATTGCTTGCCTGGCTAGAATACAAAGCACCTAGGAAATATCAGGATTATTTGTCAGGATAGATTGGATTTAGCAATGAAACATTCTATCTTCTTATATCTTCTTATCCCTGTTCTTTTGTTTTAATTCCTCTAACCCCTATTGTTTTCTCCTTTTGTCCATGGTACTTTGTTCTTTTTATGGGCAACCAATCAGAATCTACTTATTATTTATTTAGCACCTTCTAGAGGATAATATACATAATCTGATTGGTTGCCCATACCAAAATTCCATCTTCAATAGAACTCCCATTTTATTAAATTTACCCCTGTGAATGTTCTATATTTAAAGACGCATGCTCAGCATGTCATAAGGATAGATCTATTCTTGTTCTATAATGATCTTCAACTCTTCTCATCTCTCTGCATAGCTTTAGTTGGCACCTCCCCCCAAACTTTAATTCCTATGATATGCCACCAAGCTGCATTGGACTCTAAACTGCTATAGATCTTTTTGTGTAAGTTATTATAGCAGTGACATGAACTGGCACACGTAACTGGTGTTTAGATGACACATGCCCAGTACATCATAAAGTGAGATCTGTGTTCTGCTCAACTCTCTGCGTACATTAGCTAGGCCCCTCCCCACAACATTGTATTTCTAGGCTATGCCACTAACCAAGAATTACATTGTATGTTACTGTAGCAGCTTGGTGTAGTAATATACACCAGAAAACCCAGTAGGACTGCTGCTATGACTGGCCTGCCCCGATCTAGCGGTTAAAGTGAACGTTTAAGGTTCATGGCTTAAAGAAAAGTTTTAGCCTGCTAATGACATTTGTTAATGCATGGAAAACACCTGAGATTAGGGGTGGTTTATTAAGTGTTTCTGCCATCTTACATGATTAGAGATATCATTTATCTTTATCTGGTGCAATTACTTGTGCAGGTAAAATATACTGTAAAAAGGTTGTTTTTCTGAAACGTGATTGTAGGGGATGGTGGAAAACACTGTTAGTAACCTTTAGTAAATCACCCCATTAATAATGTTAACATAGACACATAAATCTAAATAAAACAATTCTCCAAAGAAAAAAATGATAAAAACTTCGGTACTTCCTAGCACGGCACCAACATTTTGTATGTACGCTAACGTACTGAAATCGCATCGCATGATGCAATATACTGACATACGATGCGTGCAATGCGATGCGATTCGATGCGATTTCACTAACTTCCGTTCCCGCTCACTGTCTCCCACTCCCTGGCTCACTGTTCTCTCACAAAATCACCTCTGAGGTGATTTTGTGAGAGAAGCGGACGTAGATTTGTGAGCTAGTGATTTATTCTTGGTGTTTTCCTAATTTCGACTGCTAATTTCGACTGAAATGGCTGCTGTGCTGAATTTGTTTTCAATGCTGCAGACGGAGATGGAGGCAATTGATTTCTTTCAGAGCAATCATCTACTGCCGGTGGCGGCGAATTGCGCCAATGGACACAGTATGCGGCTGAGTCTTAAGGAAGGTATGTGTCGCTTACCATTCCTCATATTGGTGAGGTTTATCTTCTCGATAGAGTACTGCCAGCAACAGCTGGATATGTCCAAGAAATCAGAAGTACTGTACAATAAGTGGATGCGGGAGGCCTACCTGATGGATCTAATGGCACAGCCACACCGCCGTGTCGGTGGCCCAGATCGCATAGTTGAGGTGGACGAAACCTTATATGTCAGGATGCAAAGCAATGTACTGTAGGCCGGATGTTACCCCAGTAGTGGGTATTTGGGGGAATCTGCAGGAAAACAGGGCAGTGCTTCCTGATGAAGCTGGCGACCCGCGATGCCACCACATTGATGTCAGCTATATATACTATATATATATATATATATATATATATATATATATATATATACGGACTATTGGAGGGCATATAGCACACAGCAGCTCCAATTAGCCAGATATGAGCATTCCCATGTGAACCACGGATGCAATTTCATCGACCCTTCAACGGGGGTCCATACACAGAACATTGAAAGGATGTGGGGCGCATGTAAATGGTGCAATAAATGCCATCGGGCCACCGCATGGCACATGATACAATCATACCTTGGGGAGTTCATTTGGGTGGGGATGACCCTTTTCAGCGTATCCGCCACGCCCTGACACTGCTACCGAAGGACAATTAAATTATTTGATCGTGATTACATTTCCTTAATAAATCTTTACTGTTTTAAATAAATTGTTTTTATTACATGTTATTTTATGGTTTATGAGTTATTTAAGTAAATTATACTTCTTAGTCAACACATCTCATCCTTACTGTATCAGTTGCATGATTCCGTGGGGGTGAATGTGTTCATAAAACACCACCACTATCAACCCCCGGTGTCAGTGTGGAGTTGATTTCATATAGTGTGGTGAGCCCCGCGAGGGGACGTGGAATACATGTAAAGTAATCTGCATCCGCTCACCACGCTTCGGGCTCTCCACAATATATAAAATCAACTCCACACCAACGTGGATAGTGGGGGTATGAAAAGGTCGTAGGACGCGTTCCGCTTCACTCGCCACGCTTCGGGGTGGCAGGTATAGTGGGGAGGTGGCTGTATGCTTAAGGGTAGCGTGGATATTGTGGGTGGGGAGTGGGGGGCTTCAAAATCACAGTACAAAATTACATTGTATGTCATTTTAATGTACAAATACCCTGTCACCTTGCATTCAACGATGTATGTAATTTGTTCACTGACAGAGAGCAGTGAATAAATTACTATGTAAAATCGTATCGCATTGCATCGCATGACCACAAAGTGGATGCGATGCGATACGATTTTCTTATGCAGTGTCCTCCTCTACGCTATTACCTTAGTGGGCACCGTTATTGGCGGATTCAGGGGGGGGCACCCGGGCACGTGCCCCCCCCCCCCCGGTATTATTTTTATAGCTGAAGACCAGGGCTTTCCAACGAGCCCAGCCCTGTGTCTCTAGCCCTCTGGGAACCAGAGATATCCCCTGGCAAAGCTGTAACGTTTTTCCCCATAGGATAATATGGGACCCGTTAATTCCGACCCTCACCCGGTTCCGACGGCTGCCAGTTCCTCCCCTGGCATCACAGAAGCTTGTGGTTGATCTCATTCAATTCCAATATGATAACAGGCTGGTCCATATCGGTCAATCGGTTCCAGAGATATTGCGGATAAACCGATTTTATTATTTTTGAAATGTAATTTCATAGCTGTCCATGTTCTTTGATGGCAGATTACTCTGGAACCAAACACTCCAGTTTCACTGGACCAAAATCATTCAAAGCCCACTCAAAAGTTCTTCAATATGATACTTGTCTCATGTAAATGGGTCAGTTGGTTCCGAAGATATAACCGGTTAAATTAGATAACTGGTTAAAGGGGGGGGGGTGGTTTTCTCTCCACCTCACACCAGAAAATGCAGGGACTAGGCTGGTGTAAAAGGGGTCAACCTGGGAATGCATTTTCTGGTGTGAAAGGGGTATTATTTCAAACAGCCAGGACCTGAATACAGCCAGGCTCTGCCACTGTCAGTGGCTATCACTTCTGCCTGGCGGCGGCTGTCACCCAGTTACCGCGAGCATGTATTCCCCCTTGGCAATGAGCATGTAATCTGTGTGGCATTATGTGGATTCTGGCTCAATCCGTGTGGCATTATGTGAATTTCGACACAATCAATGTGGCATTATTTGAATTTTGGCTCAATCCATGTGGCATTATGTGAATATTGGCTCATTCCGTTTGGCATCATGTGTAAGGAGCAAGTATAATGGGGTCTATTATTTTGTTGCATAATGTGTAGAAGTTGTATATGGTGTGGTACACTACACTCAAGAACATGCCTCCTGTTGAGTGGCTACACACCCTTTTCTGGAGCGCGCCTTCGGTGCGCACAACTACATCTTTCACTTTTGTCATCATGGTGGGCCTGCATAACGGTTGAGTTATGTGCTATGTGCATATCACTGAAAAACAATATAATAATTATAATAATACAGGTACAACCCCAATTTTCCAGAAACCGATAGTCTGGAACCTCTTTTAATCTGGACACATTGGGTGCCAGGGGGAAGGTAGTATTTAATGCGTTTTAACTGTAAAATCATTTGTAGGAGGGCTTAGGATGGCAGCAGGAGGGCTTAGAAGGGAAGTGGGAGGTTTTGGATTGTGGAAGGGGATAGTCATGCTGCGGGGAGGGGCGGTGCCGCGCTGCAGAGGTGAGCCTGAGATGCGCTGTGGAGGCTTGTAAGCATGATACAAGCTGCGGGGGATTGGGGAGGCGGGAATCAAGCTGCGCGGGGGTCGCGCTGCGGGGGTCTCCCT
Source organism: Crinia signifera (assembly GCF_055691185.1). Lineage (NCBI taxonomy): Eukaryota > Metazoa > Chordata > Amphibia > Anura > Myobatrachidae > Crinia > Crinia signifera. The sequence continues at coordinate 239,848,878 of NC_139219.1, read as the reverse complement.
TCAATTTGATAATCCAGCTCAGTGCTGGAACCGATGATGCCGGAAAATCAGTGTTGTACCTGTAATAATAATACAAAAATACACAGAGACATACATCTGGCAGAAATTGTGTTAGCTTTTTATTTATTTAAATATATATTTTTAAGGGAAAATATAGTGGGAAAGAGAGGACAGTCACATTCACTTATAAAGCCATAACCCATTCTACTTCCATTAACATATCTGACCTTATCTCTCTTTACACTCCCATCAGCCCTCTTCGCTCCACAAATGCACACCACCTCTCCTGCCAATGGGTTACTTCTAGGGGTGTGGAAGTTTGAAATGAAGGAAGTCTGCCTTGGAGCGTGATTTCCTCCAATGTCATTCAGATATATTAAGCCTGGTACAGAGATAAAGTGGAGATAAAGTGGAGATAAAATAGAAGGTGATAATGAACCAGCCAATTAGCTATGTTTGAAAAATTACAGTTAGAGGTTGTTTCTGACTATCGGAACATCCCAACAGTCTAAATCCTGGGATGTTTGTGGTGTGTCCGACTATAACTTGACAGCTGCAATTCAATTTTCCGGCTGTCAAGTATCGGATAGTCCGTGGATCGGTGACATCGTGGCCATGTTGGTGAAAAATGTCTGCTGATTCGACAATCCATGGCCATTTCAGACAATACAGACTCACCTCCAAAGGGAGTTGGGTCTGTAGCAGGTCTGGGATGGCGAATACTGACCTGCCAATATTTTCCCCAATATCTTGTGCCTTTTTACAGTGTGCATAGTGCAGAACCAAGAACATGCAATTACAGATGGAGCCCCTCTGATTCAGGCAGGGTCTGGCAGTGAATTTGCCAGCAGCTAGCCCCCACCAGCTGCCTGAAGGGGATGCGCGCGCACGAGACGCATGTGCATTAGCTTCAACTGGAGGACCCCAACACTTCATTGCTGTCCCCCACCTCCCCGTCCCCCCCCTCACCCAAATCTAATTCTCTCTGCACATTTTACATCTGCCCCCCTGCACATGGTTTTGTTCATCTAGGAAGGAATTTGCCAGACAAAGTTAACCAGAATAAGGCCCATTCTCATGTAGGCAAAGTTCACTGAGTGAGTGTCAACATAACTGTGGGTCATACCGGACTGGGTGAAAGCATAATTCCGCTTGTGTCAAATCAGGCACAGCACTTGCTCTAAGTATAGGCTATTGATGATGACAACGATGAGCTGAAAATTAAACGTATGGGATGTACTGTATGGCTAGGGGTGGCAGGATAATTTGAATATACTTACACTTATCTATACACAAAGCAGAAGCATATACTGTCAATTTGCATTTAAATCAACATCAGGCCTGGATATTCTGATATATTTTGATTTATTTTAGTACATATTTTCTGTCTTTTTCAGGTTTGTCATTTGCAATATTCTTCAGACTCAAATTAATAGTAAAATAAAACAACCCCAACCACACACAAAATTTGACCAACAAAAATAAACAATTGTTTACTGCATTGTAAATGACCTTGTTTTGTTAGCAAAGTGCATTTGGTGGTTTCTGTAATAATAAAAGCACTTTTGGGCCTACTGTATGCTCTTATTGTCAGCTACTAAGTAACCCCTGTGGCATAAACCCCAGGGAGGCATAAGCATCACAGCATGGTTTATGGTTCATGGTTTGATAGACAGCAAGTCATAACAGGAGCATAGTTTGTTGCATAATCATGCATTACTCATGATATGATTACATTATCTATTCTGTACAATAAATTAGGATTTTATTGTTTCCCACATATGTAATGTAACCCGCAGGAAAACAGGATATTTTACTGTTTTAAGATCTCACAAAATAATTTATTGGTGAATTAACTGCTAATTACAGTAATCTTCCCTTCATTCCTGTCAGTGGACTGAGTTATGCTATCCTAATGTTACCCATACATCATGTTATGAATGCCACAAAACATAAAAGGCTTAGTCTCATACACACTGCACTACATTGCCAAAAGCTGTGAGATCACATAGGAAACCTATACAGTACACATGACAACATGCAATATTTGTATATAGGTTGGAGAACCACTAAGCAGTGTTATTGCAGGAGTTTGAAGCTACAAGCCATCTTGCAGCTGTTTATGAAATGCTTTGCTGGAATAGCATAGCAACAAAATCTGATTTCTTATATTGCCTTTTCCAACAGAAAAGGAACATTTAATATTTATTAGTCTAGGCTAGTGGTTATCAAACTTTTTTGCACTGGGTACCCTAGAGTATCAGAATATTTTTCACAGCTCCCCTAGGTGCAAAGTTTGTTACCGAGAATTTTAGAAAACAATATTAAATTAAATACATTGTGCTTATAAGTTATACTGGTGAGGGATAGGATGAACTTCTGATTAACCACATATTTTAAAATTGAAAGCCACAAGCATTGATTTTGCCTATTACATTGACTATACATTAATTGAATCGGTTCTGGACCACCAAAACGAGGCACTCCTGCAAGTACTCTGAGGCACCTCAGGTAACCGTGACACACAGGGCCTTATTCTGCTTGGTGCGGTTCGTTCCAAATTCTATCGACAGGCACTTTTTAGCTATCTGCGCATGCGTAGGCAACGCAATGGGCATGTGCAACGTAGTGTCTGCGCACTCGTTCTCACCAATACCGTCTACAAATGTGCACCGAACTCCCTCGGGAAATATGGGCATAATATGGGCATCATGTGGGCGTACACAAGGGCGCAGTTTCAAAGTGGGCAAAACTGGGTGTAAATCTGGGCATACACGTGGGAGTGCACGAACAGTGGTAGGCGTGCATTCGGACCGGACACCGAGTGCAAGCGAACCAACACGGCAGAAATCTGCGGAGTCCATAAGCAAGTTTCAGTTTTCGGAGAGCACTGGTTCATGTGCTAGGCATTCGGATCGCCCAATTAGTACGCCCGCACCTTAAACACTCTCAGCTGACCACAATACAATCCACTCCTCTAGTCATTAGTGATTAATTACACTCTTTTCACCGGTTCAATTGGAAGCATTGCTGCCTAAATGGCCCATTACAAAATACTAGAATATATGCTGCAAACACGACTGGATTGTTGCTATCTGACCCACATTTACTCTGCAAGCAATGGACATAACTCTGTTAACCAAAGAGAAATGCACATCTCACTATTACAGTAATCGGAAACAGCACACATGTGGGGGGGGGAGAAAATTATTTATTAAATAATAACAAATTATAATATAGTTTCACCATGTTACTTGTCACATGGGAACATAAGGGTAAATAATAAAGAGTGTGTATAAAACTTTTTACATTTTACACATAACATTAGGAAGTAATTGATTACATTTAAAAATAATCTATGTGTTTTGAGGTAGGCTAATTGGATAAGTATGTCATGTTGCAGAAGCATGACTTCCGAATAGATTAGTGAGGTTTGCGGAAATACACCAACTCGGTGCGTACGGTCAGCTTCCCGTCCGTTCGGACGCAGTAAGACCATGCAGAATCTTTGAGTTTCCACCGCACATGCACTTTGGATGCAGTCTGAAGACACTCCCTCTTCTATGCGAGTCCGTCCGAACGGATGCTGTGGGCGTGTATTCTTAGAATGTCCGCCGTGTGTGGCGTTCGGTCATTTACGAAAGAATTCAGAACGGACCACCTCAACCAGAATAAGGCCCACAGTTTGGGAACCTCTGGTCTAGGCTGTTGTACTGTGATTTGATGTGAAATCAGCTTGTCTGGTAATGCAATATACCGCATTCACTGCATTCACTGCTTTATTAGTTTCGGTGGAAAGATTTAAAAAAAATATTGCCCAAGACCATACATCCCAACTCTACCGATTTTTGCAGGGCAGTTCCGTTTTTATGGAGGAATGTCCCCCTGTCCCACCGGTGGGCCAAATTGTCAGCCATTGGTGAATAGGTGCTGTCTGCATGTGTACAAGGTCTATTCAATGTCTATTCATGGGATTGGAGGCATGTCTCACAGTTCAGAGAGCACTGGACATGCTCCCACAGTGACAAAAATGGAAGGCACGGCTCACTATCACTGCATTTCCATTAAGCCAAGACCCCTTTTTACTTAGGCCAAACCTTTTTTCAGGGGCATATGACAATATTGGATTTTGGAAAGTATGCTCAAGATGTATATGTTAAAAGCAAAGTGACCTTGTAGGGAATGGGGGGTAGCCTTACAACATGCCACAAGATTGCACTTCATGGCTTCACTCATTGCTCACCAGCTGTGAGAGTGTTAAGGGATGTACACATGGTGCAATTTCTTTTCTATTCAATCCCGATTCGATCGAGATCGAATCGCATGGTGCAGTGTACACATTCGATTTAGACTATATAGTACATATATGTGCTATGTAGTCTTGCCTGAACAGTCCCTTTTTCTATTAAATATTGATGCCGTGGAGCCGTGCATCGGGATCGAATCGATATCAAATGTGTTCAATTTCTGTTCGATTTCGATTTGATTTTGCTTATATAAACAAACTTGAATAAGATAGTAGATGAAATCTAACAATTTGTTATTTGTTATTAGAGTAATAGTAATAATTGTGGGGTTAGGTTATTAGTGTTTAGAATTAAGGAATATTATTATGTGATATAATATAATAATAATAATATTTATATGGCAAACTTTTTCAAAAGCCAATAATATTTATATGGCAAACTTATTCAAAAGCCAATATTATTTATATGGAAGCCTTATTGATAAAACAGCCATAGGCTCTGTATAACTGTTGTGAAATTGTCAATTATGTGATACAAAGTTAACTATTTTGCATAGTATTAAGGGGAAACTTTGGGCAATGTGTTTAGTGTGCAGCAGGCAGATCATATCTGCCCAAGCACCAGCAGCTCAGTCCCATATAGCTAAGGACTTGCTGACATCACAGGCAGCCGGAGGCACTAGTGTTGATTTGTTCGAATCTTTCATTAATAATACTGTATTTTATACAGTTGCATTCATCCTCTTTAACCCTAGAATTACTCACTTGCACTGCGGCTGCGCAGCAACTCTCTGTCATGAGAATCACTCCATCAGTGTATGTACTGTAGCTAGCTAATTAGTTACATTTAGCTAAATAACTATATATTATAATATGCTTTCGTACAGCTTAATTTTATTTTGCAGTAGACTAAGACTGTACTACTTACTTGTATTAGGCAGGTTGTTGTTATTATTTGGGTGTGAATCCCAAACCATAAGGCGCCCAAGGGATTATATTGGTTACCCTCTGTTGTTACCTTTACAATAACTTCCTAGAAATAATTCACGCGGACACCTTATCTAAAAATAAGACTCAGACAACCATGGCATAAGTTTAAAATGGTCAAGTTATTTACTTAGGTGGTATGACCCTTGTTAGTCTATCAAAGGGATGGCCAAGACAGCACTTGAGACCAGCACCAGTCAGAGGTGTATGTCAATGGCAGCGACTGCCTCGCTCCAATCTAACAAACACACCCCTTACGTAAGGTACAGCCTGCACCGTGACGGCTCCCCGCCCCCTCTAAGGTAAGGCGCGGACACCTCAAGGAAGTGCCCACCGTCCCCGCTCATTTCGGGACTCGCCCACCGTCCTGGCAAGGGGGGGGTAATACCGCACGGTGACCACCTGACACCTCACCCGACTGCTGGTCGAGAGCGCCTTCTCGCCACTGCCAAGGCTCCCCAGACCTAACAAGGTCGCCCGGGACCAGGCCCGCCACCCCTAAACTAGACCTAATGCCTTCCTATTGCCGAGTCATGCCAGAAAAGATGTCACCCAGGAAAATTTCCATGCCCGCGTCAGACAGGTGGACCCCGTCTGACCTATAAAGGTGGGCCGACTCCCTAACTATCGTGGGGTGCCGCACTGCCCTACCCCCCATGGCGCTCACCCTCCTGGAAACAGCGTGGTTCACCTTCCGCCTTGCCCTATCTATGGCAACTGCATTCCTGCAGCCCCGCCACTGAAGCCGGGGGACGATATCAGACCACACTAACCGCACACCTGGCCAGAGGGCCGCAATGCGCTCCAGGTCAGCCGTTATGCTACACATGAGTGAGAGCCCCGTATTTTTAACCAGGTCGTTGCCCCCTAGATGTATAATCAATGTGTTGGGGGGACCTGAACTGCGGGCCTTGGAAACCAGCAGGCTATAAAGCCCACCCCACTGAAGTCCCCTAACCCCAAACCACTGCACTGAGTCAGCTCGTAGCAAGCCTAACGCTCTGGAGGCCATGGGATGCCTGGCCGCCCAAAAAATATATGAGTGGCCCACTACCCAAACTCTCCCCTGATGTGATGAGGAAAGGGAAAAAGCTGAAAGAGAAAAAACCTAACGTTAACATCAATATATTATACACTGTAACACAACCAGAATACAGTAAACAGCCCAAGTGAAGGTGAAAAACTTAAAAAACCTCCGGTGAACTTTGGTGACAGCCGAATTGAATTAGTTCTATCTCGGAGGAAAAAGTAAAAAATTCACTCCACACCGTCGATTCCCGAACGATAGCCGTTCCAGAACCGATTGTAAACTTACGTTTTTGGGCTGGCGCAACAGGCGCATTCTACAACTTATCTACTTTATCTAACTTATCTAATCTTATATATTTCCTATAAGCCGATGACTTCCACCTCCCTACCTTCTGTATGGCAGAGGGTGGAAGCCCCGCCGCAGCTGCGCATGTTGCGGCCCCTATGCGAAAGGAGTGTGTCCCATAATCCTGGGCCCTCAAGCCTATGCCGGTCAAGCACCTTCTAAACACAGCCCCGAACTGAAAACGGGTGAGGGGCACACCATCCGTGTGCACCAAAAACTGCATGGCTCCAACCGGCCTAAGAGACATGTAGTCCCTGCATAATGCTACAGGACAAATGGCTTGGTTCACACTGGATCACAGGGTGGCCCAACTACCCTTTCCCAACTGGTCTGTTTTGGATCTCTGTATCCTGCACAGGACGTGGTCCTCATGGAGAACCACGTCTTCCGACCTAAGACCAGACTGGGCCTTCTTGCTCGCAGCTACCAGCTCCCCAATCCTGAATGCCCAGAAAAAGGCGAATGCAAAGGCCACCTTCAGGAGCGCAGCTTCAAAGGGGTTATCAGCCACCTTATCTAGATTTGCTACTAGCTCCCCCAGCATGCGCTCGTCTATAGGCCGCCGAGTGTCAGGAGGCACTGGCCGCTGCTTAGCCCAGCCCCTCAAAGCCTTACTTAATACAAAAGAGGCTGTGGGATCTTGCTCCCCTCTCAGCCTGCTGTGGAAAGCTATACCAGCCAAAGCCGCCGTCATAGCCGACTTTGATCTGCCTCTTACATAATGGCCCCATACGAATGCGAGTAACCGGTCCTCCACCGACTTACCGCTAGTGTCAGGCGCCGACTGAAACTCTTCCCAATCCCTCCAGGCCGCCTCGTAAGCCCTGCGGGTTGAGGGCGCCAGTGACAGCAGTGCCAAACCCTTCATGCCGATTCTATGATCTGCCATACAAGATTTGGACACCTAAGCCCCAGGGGTGACGCTTCGGGAGCAAGCTCCCGAAACTTAGTAAACTGAAACCTAGACAGGGCGTCAGCTATAGTGTTTTCTACGCCTGGGACATGTCTAGCCTTAAAATGTATATTGTACTTCAGACAATGAAGCACCAGGTAACGCAGCAACCTGAGGGCCTCTGGGGAAGCCGCCCTCTGATTGTTAATGGCGTGTACCACCCCCAGGTTGTCACACCAGAACACTATGTTCCGATTCGCCAATTCTGTTGCCCACAGCTGCACTGATACTATGATGGGGAACAGTTCCAGCAGCAAAAGATTGACCGTGAAACCCCTGTCAATCCAAGACTGTGGCCACCGTGCGACGCACCACGCCCCTTGGAAATAAGCCCCAAATCCCGTGGAGCCAGCCGCATCAGTGAAGAGCTGCAGTTCCTTGCTGGATTCTGGCTCCGTGGACCATATAAGCTCCCTATTAAATTGCCCCAGGAATGTGGACCACACTTCCATGTCGTCTCGCATCTCCCGTGACAGCCTGACCGTGTGGTGGGGGTCCCGAACCCCCGCCGTGGCCCTCTCGAGCTTGCGGCAGAATACCCGCCCCATGGGAATGATGCGGCAAGCAAAATTAAAGGACCCCAGCAGGGACTGCAATAGTCTCAGCTGTATCCTCTTCTTCTGCAAGCACTCAACTATTAGCCCTTGAAGCTTTGTCACCTTATCCTCGGGCAAGCGGCAGCACCCCGCGGCCGAGTCTATTTCTATGCCAAGGTAAGACAGGACCCTGGTGGGTCCCTCCGTCTTATCCGCAGCTATAGGGACCCCCAGCTCCTCTAGCAGGGAAACCGCCCGGGACAATATATGGGCGCACGTGCCGTCGTCTCCTGGTCCCACAAAGAGAAAGTCATCCAGGTAGTGGGCTACGCCCGCACAGCCTGTACTGCTCTGTATGCACCAGTGCAGGAACGTGCTGAATTTCTCGAAGTAAGAGCAGGAGACAGAACAGCCCATCGGTAAGCACTTGTCTATGTAACAGCCTCCATCTAGCCTAAATCCCATGAACCTGAAGGACTTAGGGTGTAATGGGAGGAGCCTAAACGCGGATTCAATATCCAGTTTGGCCATAAGTGCTCCATGGCCGAAACCCCGGACTATGCCCAGCACCTCGTCAAATAGCTGGTACTGCACACTACAGAACTCATCCGGGATGGCGTCGTTTATGGACGCACCGTGGGGGTGTGACAGGTGCTGAATCAACCTGTATTTACCAGGGGTCTTCTTAGGGACCACCCCGAGAGGGGAAAAACACATGTCAGGGAGGGGGTCCCCTTGGAAGGGGCCCGCCATCCTGCCCAGGGCTACTTCAGCCTGGACCTTCTGGCGGACCACATCTGGAAAATCCCTGGCCGACTTGAGGTTCCTAATGCAGGAAACTCTGATTCCGTCAGGGATGGGGAGGGGGAAACCAAAACTAAACCCGTCCAACAAAAACCGAGCGTCAGCCCTGTTAGGGTACGCCATTAACCTACGGGCCAGGGCGTCTACCACAATTGGGGAAGGGGCCTTACTTTCCGCCAGTGCCGGCGTCCCCGTGATCCCCACCTTTGGCCGCGGACCTGCAGGATTTGGAGGGGTGCCCCGCCCCCCCGCAGTTACTGCAGTCGTGACGGAAGCGGCACTTGGCGCCCCTGTCACATTTGCCCTCGTTGTACGCAAAGCACTTCCCTTTGCCGCCGGCTTTGGACCCGGGTTTGGCCGCAGGAAATGGCTTCCTACCCGACGTATCTGAGCTATGCTGCCCTTTGCCTATGACCTCGAGCCATATCTCCACGTGCTTGCAGCCCATGGGCATGACCCTTGACCCGGCGTGGGCGAGGCGGAACTTCTCATCGTAGTTCCGCCACGCCAGCCCCTTATAATCCGTGTACGTCTCGTTCACAAGGAACAGGTAGCGTAAGACGTTCACGTGCTCCCCAGGCCTTGTGCTCAGGTAACAAGAGGAGAATATTAAAAAGCCCTTCAGCCAATTGTGGAAGCCTTTAAAGGCCGCCTCGCTACCACTTCCCGCTTTCTTGGCTGCCTCAAAGTCTTTTTTCATGTCGACTGTCAGTGTAAAGAAGTCGACAAACTTCCCCTTTTTATTTTGTCCTTTACACCCTTACGCAGGCCCCTGGCCATGGCGGTGTTGGTGCAATGGACCATATCGCCCGCTGTGGCAGCTACTTCAGGATTCGCCTCTTTCCTAGCCCGCTTAGTGCCACCCACTTTTTTCGCAACCGCGCGTGCAACCATTTTAGCAAACGTGCGCGGGCGCTTGGGGGACCCAGACTCGTCGCTACTGGCTGAGGAGTGAGAGGAAGAGGATGCACACTCTGAAGTATTGTCATTCTCACCATCTCCAGAAGCTTCGCCTTGGACCACGGGATCCGCCCGTGCTGTGGCCCCTGTCCCTGCAGAAGTGGATGCTTCTGCCCTTGACGTGGATGCAGGGGTCTCGGTCGATCTGGGGGCCGGAGCCAGGACCCTGGGTATGGCTGGAGCCGTCACCGGTGTTGGCGGTCTGGATTCCGGGGCCCTCCTGGACCTTTCTGCGTCCTCTTCCTGGGACGATCCCCCGAACATGCCACTCCTGCCACCGACAGAGGATACCTCGGGAGATAAAGGTGCAGTGTTAGGACCATATCCTGAGCCCGTCACCCTCACAGACCCTCCCGCTGCTGTACCAGTGCTCCCCAGGCCCCCAGTCGCATAAACCTGGTTGACCTGTTGAGCCTGGGCATACATGTTGGGGTGCGTGTAAGCCGCCCCCTGAAAAGCCTGCTGCGGCACCCCGGGGCCCTGCTGTTGTGGTGTACCAGCACCCTGCCATGCTCCCCCGAAATACCCCCCGGGAAACCCTCCACCTGCCCCCGCTGTTTGGGGAAAGTACGGGAAAGGGGGCTGCTGGGTCCCTGTGTAGGGCCCGTATTGTGGGTTGGGCATGGGGAACCCCGGGTAACCCCCCGCATTCGGACCGGGAAAAGCCCACTGCTGTTGCTGCTGCCCGGGGGGTTGCATGTATGCCTGCTGACCTGCACCAAAACCCGTGTGGCCAAACCCCTGGTGTCCCCCCTGCCCCGCCGGGGCCCCGGCGAAGCCCTGAGGGGCCGCGGGGAAAGGCTGCTGGCCTTGATGCCATTGCTGCTGCGGGGCCTGCCAACCCTGGAAGGGGGGGGCACCGCCATCCATCCGGCCGCCGACGAAAGCGTCCCCACGGCCACCGTCCCAGCCCAGGGGGATGAGAGAGCCTCTCCCCGTGGCCAGTATGTTTGTCAGGGAAGCCAGAGGGCCCTGACCCGCACCGCGCTGCCCACCTGCATTCATCCGCAGAGGGCTCCATGTGGGGCCCCCTGTTATGACCTGCAGGGGACTCCCTGGACCCTGCACTAATGGGGTGCTAGTCCTGGGGGGCACCCCCCCATCCCCCCGCTGAGTGACACCCTCCCAGCGCTCACCCCGCTGCCTGAAGCGCGCGGGGTGCCCATAGGGGTCTGCATACCCCGCGCTGGCGTTGAAACGCCAGCAGATGGCGCCAGAGCACTGTCCCCAGCAGCGCTACTCGCTGCTGGGTGCCCACCATGTGCTGCTGGCGCAGCGCGCTCCCCGCTCCCAGCAGAGCCCTGCTGAGCTGGGGAGACGCTTCCCTGCGGTGGGGACCCATGTCCCCCAGAGGCAGAACGTGCAGGAGACGGCGCGCTCACCCGCGATGACGCGGTTGCGGCCGTCCTGCTGCCTCCCCTGCCTCCCCCGCGCGCTGGTACAGTCACCAGCGGGCGGGCTGCGTCTGCCAACCACCTAGGTGGTGGGGCAGATCTCTTGGGGCGGCCGGACATACTTGCAGCTGCGCGAGTGAAAACAGGCCTAAAAACAAGTTAAAAGGTACTTAGCTTCGCGTGCTGCACTGTGTGAAATCCGGATTCCAAGAGGAAGTTCCTCCCCCTAAGCTGGACCCTATATACCCCACTTAAGCTGCCTCCCCTCTGGGTGCTGATTGGCCCATAAGCACCACATGCTAACCTGTCTAAGAATTACACACTGCTCTGATGCTGCTTGTGTATCTGCGTTTAACCCCTAAATCCCCGGGCTCTTAACTACACTCTGGCTTATGCAGCCTTCGTTTTGCCTAAGCGCTGTTTAGAAGTGTTATGGTGGACCCTACACTGACTCCATCGAATTTCCCCATAGATGGCTGACACCTGCATGACTAAGGCTTCACCTCTAATAGCCGTGTTTGGAGGAACAATTAAGTCCATCCCAACTCAGGTGTCACCAGGTCTTATGTGGAACAAAGTGTCAGCAATATTTGAATAATAACAAGAATGGATACTGGCTAATGATGACCTAACAAGTTAAATAAAAAAGGAACAGCCACTGTAACTGTTAGGCACTGTACTAACCAAAAACAGTAGCGATCTAGTCGCATCCGCAATCTAATTGCAAAACAACCTGAGCATCCAAGTCGCATACACAGAAAATATTAAACCACGCAAAGAGCTATATAACCCCACACAAAATACGAAATATGCCGCTAAGAGGCCAAAGACCTTACGGCACCAGGACATGGAATAGCGCTGATAGTGGCGCTACAATGTATATGGATATAGCCTGAGGCGTGTTCCTAGAACAAGAACTGACACACCAGAGAGCATGCAATAACATATAAGCAAGATGAAAGAAGATACAAGAACCAGGTTTCCTAGAAAGGAAAACTCACGGATACCTGTAACAAACCAGGAGCTGACAGATGAATCTCCAGTCTAGCTGACACAAGCCAAGCTGGGACTGAGTGGAGGAGAGAGGAGGCAGGCTAGGCAACTAATGGAAGCTGGATGCATGCACAGGGAAACAGGCCTGGAACATAGGACAGCAGATGGAACTGACTGACCAGACTGCTGGAAGCAGTAAGCAAGAAGCTAGACCTGGGAACTGTGACCAGAAAGATATAGGTCTGGGTCTGCTGTTAGTATAAAAGGGAGCAAGAACCAATCAGCACTGCTGGAAAGGTACAAGCCTCCTGAAGCACAGATTACCTGCAGGTGAGCTGCCCAGATCAGGTAATGAGCTAATTAGGCCAGTGGTTCTCAACCTCGGTCCTCAAGGACCCCCAACAGTGCACTTTTTCCAGGTCACCCAGCAGGTGCACAGGTGCACTCATTAATCACTGACACGTGTTAAAAGATCACAGGTGGAGCTAATTATTTCACCCGTGATTCTGTGTGGAGACATGGAAAAGTTACGCTGTTGGGGGTCCTTGAGGACCGAGGTTGAGAACCACTGAATTAGGCGACTGTGCAGAACAACACACAAAACTGAGTTGCAGTAGCACAGACTCACCACAGGAGGCCACAATAGAATCTCATACCAGAACATGAGAATCCTGGAATGCTCACAGAAAATGACTTGAAAATAATGAGCCACAGCAGTGGCTCATAACAGTTGTATTTTTTCTTTCATTATTTAAATTACATTTTAATAAAAAAAAACAATTGTATTCTTGCATTGATATTTACAGAAAATAAATGACCTTCTGTGAAGAAAATAACATTTGTGTTGCACTTGTTTAATACCTAGATTATTAAACACATAGTGAAAGTATACATAGTATTCAAGGGAATGAAATACACATGATCTTCAGCAAAACCCATTACAGTATAAATAAACTGCAAAGCTATGACTAAATCAATGACTAAAATTAGATGAAAGGTCCCTAAAGATCCACTAACTAAAACTTGACTAAGATAAAATGTAAAACAAATTAACTAAAATGTGACATTTAGTTTTGTCAAATTTTAGGAAAGTGACTAAGACTAAAACTAAATGAAAAAACCCTGACACAATTAACACTGTACAATAACAGAAGTTTGCAGTATAATACTAACAGCTGAAACATTATTGTGTACACTGTAACAAACATTTGACTAATAGAAACTCACTCACTGAAGCTGGTATTTAAATACAGTGATTATATAGCACATTATGTATTATCATTAGCAACTATATTAATACAGAAGGATAATTAAGTTCTCTAAGGTATAATACTAATGACTGTAATCAAATTGTATAGACTGCAACAATTAAAAACAGCTGACTAGTATATACTCACTCTCTGAAATATAATGAGTTTATAGTATAATATATATATATATCATCAAATAGCAGCTATATAATTGTGACTATAGTACTCCCACTGAAAGATACACATATAGGATATAATGATATTAAACATTGAGCGACACATTGTGTGATAATAGAGCACTTGGTGCATGAATCTGTTACAGCAGAGCCAATTGCATCTATTGTTAGCCCTTATGCAAACTGAAGAACACTAATACCCCTTTCACATTTGAAGCAAATTACTGGGTTAAAGATTTTCAAGCTGGAATTTGCTAACAAAAACTGTGTTTTTCTTTGGTGTGAAAGGGTCAACACAGGTCTTAAATCCCATCACTGCGACCCTACTTTTGACCAGGGTTGGAGTACCGGGATTTAAGACCCGGGTTTTTCCGCAAATTCCCGGGTTGAAAAGATTTAACTCGGGAATTTGCTTCTGGTGTGAACTGGTGTCAGGCTTCACCCAGCAAAATGACCCAGTACTCAATAATGCCGGGTAATTGCCGGGTGGCCGGTGTGAAAGGAGTAAAATAGGCATTTGGACTTAGTGAATTATAAGAGCAACAAGATAACCTGTGAGAGATAACAACCACTTTGCTTTCATCGAATTGACTTAAAAAATGACAAATAGACAACAGTTACTGTTAGATCATTTTATTCCAGTATATACACATTTTATTTTCTTGTTCACTATCCTTTATTTTCTATTTCACCGTTTTAACAATTAAATAACATATCTAAGTGCATACTAATAAAGTGCTACACTTTTTATAAACATTGCAGTCTCAGTGCACCCTGATAATCTACTTAATGTACTTTTGTGATATTGTCATGTCAGAATCCTGATGCTGACTTTCTACTGTCTAAATTATCTCTGTCCATGTAGTGACTATAGACAATTCGGTACTTGTGTATTATAGCGGCGCCCCCGATGTACATCGTACGATGAACGTATCGTATCGCATCGCATGCCATGTACCCGATGGCATGCGATGCGATGCAATTTTGACCCCCTATACGATTAAAAATCGTATAAGCACCCTAATGGGTGCTTACAATGTTAAATGCACCCCCACGCCACCCCCCCACTATAAACGTGAACCCGAAGCGTGGCGAGCGCAGCAAACCCGCGAGGGGCGGCGGTATGCATCCTATGACCTTTTCATACCCCCACTATCCACGTCGGCGTAGAGTTGAGAATAGATTAGTGTGGCGAGCACAGCGAGCCACCGAGCCCGAAGCGTGGCGAGGGGACGCGGATACCTTCACAGGTAAACGCGTCCCTTCGCGGGCTTCACAGGTATCCGCATCCCCTCGCGGGGCTCGCTGCGCTCGCCACGCTTCGGGCTCGGTGGCTCGCTGCGCTCGCCACACTAATCTGTTCTCAACTCCTTGCCGACGTGGATAGTGGGGGTATGAAAAGGTCGTAGGACGCGTACTGCCTCCCCTCGCGGGCTCGCTGTGCTCGCCACGCTTCGGGTTCACGTTTATAGTGGGGGGGTGGCGTGGGGGTGCATTTAACATTGTATGCACCCATTAGGGTGCTTAACATAGTATAAGCACCCATTAGGGTGCTTATACAATGTTTAATCGCATCGCATCGTATGGCATTGTATGCCATGTACAATGGCATACAATTTCAAAATTGTATGCCATTGTACACTAACCAATGACATCGCGTCGCATCGCATACCATCGCATGCGTTATGGTATACGATGCGATGGGCGCCGCCAAAATACACAAGTACCGACAATTCATATGTATCCCAACTAATGCTTTGTATTTTTTTTTAGCAAGTTTCCACCATTTTGCTTGATCTTTGAACTTCCCAATACAGGTTGAGTATCCCTTATCCAAGACACTCGGGACCAGAAGAATTTTGGATAATGGATAATGGATTATTCTATGCAGGCTGTCTCCGGAGCCTTCTTCTCCCCTCCCTGCAGCCGGAAGGACGTTCGGCTGCTTTACTAGGGGAGAAAGGGTTTACCTTCTGGGTCCAGGAGGACCTGGACTAAGGTAAGTCAGAGGGAGGGGGAGAGGGGGGACGGTGGAGGCAGTGGGTTGGCATCAGGCTGGCATTGGGCGGTGATAGAAGCCCATAGGCTTCTATAGGGTATCGCCACCCAAAGGTGGTGATACCCTGCCCTGCATTAACATGGCAACGGGGTATTAGTACATATGAAATGCAGTAAAATGGAGTTTTCCCGCATTTTACCCTTAGTACATCCCACCCTATATGAGATAAACACCACAAAACTGAAAGTAAAATAGTCTAGAAGGTGTATATAAGGGTTTACTGCAGTGCTGGAAAAATCACACTCGTCGGCTCCGACACCATTCCCCTTGTGTCTGGTGGCTTTCTCTCACAGGCTCTTTTAAGAAATAAAGAGACTGGGTTATTTTTAAGAAAACCGTGGAAGTTACATAATTTTATGAGGTCCCTATTGGAATAATTTAGAAATTAATCCTGCATATCCTACAAATCTTTAACATATGTTTCCAGTGCTGCAATAAACCCATAAATACACCTTCTAGACAATTTTTTGGAAATACAATAGGATTGAAGTTTCCTGTTAGGGTTCAGCAGCAGCAGGAATAAGAGCGCTCAAGACTTTTTTCTAAAGAAAGTAAAATAGCCTATAATAATAAATATGAATAAAAAGAAAACAATAATGACTGGCTACTTAGACAATATTGAGATTAGGTGTAATGGTTAGCATTACTGCCTCACAGCACTGTCATGGGTTTGATTTCCCACCATGGCCGAAACTGTGTGGAGTTTGTATATTTTCCCCGTGCTTGCGTAGGTTTCTGCCGGGTACTCCGGTTTCCTCCCACAATTCAAAAATTTACTGGTAGGTTAATTGGCTCCCAACAAAATTAACCCTAGAATGAATGTGTGTGCGTGTAGGGAATATAGAGTGTAAGCTCCACTGGGACTGATGTGAATGTTCCAATAGTCTCTATATGCTGCGGAATATATGTGCGCTACATAATATAACTGTTAATAATGAACTGTTAATAGGAGTAATATTGATGATGGAATATTGCCCATAGCAACCAATCAGATTATATCTATTATCTTCTAGAAGGTGCTAAATAAATGAGAAGTACAATCTGATTGGTTGCTATGGGCAACATGCCATTTTCAATAGATCTCCCATTTTAATTAATTTACCACTACGGTTGAAGAACTCCAGATAAGGATACCCAACTGTCTATGATAGGGGTGCCAAGGGCCATTTGTATGGTGAAAAAAGCCTTCGGGGGCCATATGTAAAAATTTCTCTTACAAATTGTCCTGCTGCAGATGTCCCACACTCCGGCGGCTGCCGATGAATAGGACTGACAGTCTCCGGCTGCTGTTGATTAAGAGGAATCTCGCGAGAACTACCGACCTCTCGCGAAAATTCCCCTGTACTTGACTCCGGTAAAGCTGCCAGGAGGGTGGGAGGGCCACTTAGGCCGGCTAAGGGGGCCGCATACGGCCCCCCCGGCCTGAGGTTCCCCACCCCTGGTCTATGATAATATATACTGTACAGTTTATGTTTGTTAGAATTTTCTATCCTTTAATACAAATATTTCTGGTCTCTGTAAAATTGCTTATACAATTTATAGACAAATAGGTAAAACATAAAACATCAAATCAAAAAGTGTATAACCTCTAACTGCATTTATAGACATGATTAGCATTACCAATGGGGAATGCAATATAATGTAGAACACAGGAAGCTAAATGAGTTTTCTCTGTACAGGGTTTTTGTTTTTTCTTGTCTTTTGAAAGTAAAATTAAACGCTTCTGTTTTATAGATTCCCTTCCTGATGTGAGTTTTTTATGCTAAGCCTTAGAAGATGCTTTTGCTGTTTAAAATTGGTTCTTCATTATCAAGCAACTACTGTGTTTTCAGTGGATTACAACAGCTTTCTCTCAGTTAATATTGATTTTTCTCCCTAATTTAATGCATATTACACGGTGGCTCATTGTGTAACAGTAGAGGGGATTACATTATTATCAGTGTTATCGTCATAACAACTTGGGTTTGCGTATGAATTCCAAGACATGATGGATCAGTCGGCTGCAAGTGGATCCTAATTATACATTCAGGGTTCTTGCTTGGCGTGCAATATTTTATAGGAAACAAATGGCCGTTGTTGTACTTTAAACGGGGAGACAGATTTTTTAAAGTGGAATGGTAATGAGAATACTCGTCCTCCTGGAACTGATGGATACACATTCAATCGGTTTCTGGAGGCAAAAAAAGTAAGTAGAAAGAGACAACGAATACAAAATCAATACAAAAGAAGAATGTGTTACAGATCCTTCATTCAGACGCTTAAGCGATAATAAAACATATTGCGTCACATATAACTATTCCTATACAATTTTCAGCATGTACTCAAAACTCATGTATATTTTTATTCACTTTGCACCATTCGAAACAACCGATATTCCCATTGGGTTGTTTGGATTGAAGTAAATTACATTTCTGTGGATAAAAATGTCAGGTTAGTTCATCACTTTTTAAAACACCAAAAGATATATCATCTAGTTCAGTAAATCTCTGGTGAATTAAGTACCCTTAAGACTCCTTTCTGAAACGTGATTAAGTATAAACTATATTTTATCTCTATTGCAATGACAAATGATGTCTCCAGTGGTAACATGTTTATAGCTAACATGGAAATACTACAGTAATATTTACAAAGGTTATAATCATAGTTTGGGATTTACTGTGATATAAAACACTATTTACATCACTATTTATTTATTGCACCACTATTTTTACCTTTTAGCAAAAGGATTTTACTATATTTGTTCTGCGATTAAATCTTACAAAATAAAACATTTTATTATATTATTCTATGTATGCATTACTGATATTTCACTTCTTGATAAAGAAAAGATTAAGGAAAATAAATATTGTTGCAGTACAATAGTAAATCCAAAAGAGCTGCATCAAGTAAATCACATTTACATTTTAACTCTATAGCTCTATAGTTTATAATGGCAATATTGATATACAGTACTGCATCTACAGTACAGTATTAACAATTGCTCTATCTTAGCTTTTCTCCATTGCAATTCTCAGTCATTTAATACATTTACTAGTTCAACAGTGATGTCCATCGCTTAGTTGGTGTGACAGTGGTGGTAGTGGGGGGCAAAAAATCCTTGAGACCTAGGGGTTAGATGTATTACTACCCATACACTTATGCAATCGGATTTGATGGGATATATTTATGTGATATATGCGACTCGATCGCATCTTGTTGTGCAAAAAGTGCCCCCTTTCAGCACCCGATGTCAGATGCCATCTTGAGATGGCACATTGGGTGCTGGAAAAGGGCAGGCAGAGGCAGAGGAGTAGCGTAGCCATAGAAGTAGCTCTAGTGGGCGCCGGGGATCGGTGGTGGCAGCAGAATTGTTTAAAACACTGGGCAGCCCTCTGATTGGCTGAGCTCTCTCAGGCAATCAGAGGGCTGCCCAGTGTTTTAAACAATTCTGCCGACCCAGCTCACCCCTGTCGCCCTCTGCCCACTTGGGCTACTTCTAGCACTGTGCTACTCCACTGCCCTCTGCCTGCCCTCTCCAACGCCACCAGTGGTCCCTTCTCCCCAAACCCCATGCTGAAAGCGTTCCTCACGCCCTCCTCCTGTGGATTGCATTCCAGTGGTCGCATGTGGTTAAAAACCACATGTGATCGCTCCTGCAATTCAATAGATTGTATTTGCAGAACGTAAGATCTATCAATGCAATATTCGACGGCATGCCCTCACATCGCGTCAAAAGGTCCCTTAAAAATGCATACAATCATTCGATTTATCGGCCAGATGGGGTCAAAATCGAATGATTGCATGCAATATCTAACAAGTGTATGAGCACATGTTAGATATGAGTGGCCCATGGCAACCAATCATCACTGAAGTAACATCTATAATTTGCATAATATAAAATTATACAGAGCAGATGATTGGTTGCCATGGGTCACTTCTCCCCTGTCTCACTTCTCCTCCATTATCACTGCTTCATACATCTACTCTCTAGTTCATGTTCAAATGTAAAAGAGATATACAGTATTTATACTATTTGAACCTTGTTTAAATGATTAAATTAAACAGCATATCCCAAACACAAAATCCAGTATTCAATGCCTCAGATTCACCATATTTTACAGCAAATCTGCCAATTCGTCTGGGTAATGGCAAATTTTCTCTCATAAAAATCAATTCGCCCTAGACAATTTGCTGAAAATGAACAGCGAATATATGTCGATTCGCCGTGTGCGATTCGCCGCAATTCGCCGGTGGTTTTCAATGGGATTTTTAGTCAAATTTGCAGAGAGTGTATTCAATGCTCAAATGGAGAATGGCTTTCTCCGGTGATTTTCGTCATGTTTCACCGTTTTGAATATGTCATCTTTTTTAGGTGAACTGGAATGTGATCTTTTAAAATATTTTTTTTTTTTTTTTAGGGTGTCAAAACATCTGATTTTTTTTTCTGTGAAGGGGCATGCTATTTTTATTCATGTGCTTGTAGCACATGAATATATATTTAATTATTAATTTATAAAAAAAAAAAAGTAGTTTACCACCAAACCTTGTTTTATTTTAGATGGGTCTTGAAAGGTTGATTTGATATTAAAATAGAACCTTTTGACTTTGAAATAAATCAGAGGCCCATTTCATAAACCTCAGTATACTGTATACCCAAAATTTGGGTGCATGACTTCATGGCCAGGGGGTGTGGCCTACAATCCCATGAGGTCACGTCCCCATTTGCCACTGTGGACACATGGCCAGTGCTCTGTGAGCTGCTGGTCATGCCCCCAGCCCCTGTCCCTCCCTGAATAGATACTGTGCACTCAGCAGAGCAGCGACGGGCCAGGAGACTTCCAACTGCCCTCCCCAGGGGTGTAACGCCCAGAGGCAATGGACAGTCCAGCCCTGAAGGTACACCTGCATGTAAAGCAGCACCTGTGTGGTTCATAACGGGATCCGTGTGTGTCCATTGGTCTTGCAATGGAGCTCTTCGGCACAACTGTCGTAATTTGGCTCTATACCAAGATCTCTGCTAACATCTGCAATAGCCCCTGCCTGGTACAGCTTAGCCTGCGCTGTAATGGACTCTGATGATGATATGCACAGAGGAATGTCGACACACACCATATTTAGGGGGGGGGGGGGGGCACCAAACCCCAACTAGCCTCTGGGCGACTGAGATGAAATTTCACCCCTTCCAAACCAATGGACTGTTCCATGAAATTGGGGACAGTTTGGATATATGACATAATCACCAGCGTAACATGTATGTCTACAGTTATTCTTACCAAATTTCAGATGCAAACAGAGAGTGCTGGGCTAAGTAATTGGCTTGGATCCTGAAATACATTTTCCAAAACTTTCACTAAACTGAGCATGCTATAAAGAGCTATTCTCAGCTCAAACAGAATAATCTTTGGTCCTGTAGGGAATTATATGACAGATAAATTAATCATAACGCAAGTTAGAGAGAAAGTCAAGGGTTCTACTTAAACACGAGGAACAGAACATGGCAGTGGGTTTAATACATTGTGTAATATTACTGTGCGTTAGGGCTAGAAAACCTTACATGCCAAACCTAAAACTGCAAGGCTGCTTCCACAGTTTCACTTGTGTTTTAACTCTTTACTTATGAACTTTCACTCTGATGTCTAGAAAATGTTTCCCAAATCATTTTCTTTTGGAAATGTATAAATCACCATGGCCCTTATTCTGATCGGTGCGGATTTCTCCGCATGCGTACGTCCCGCCGATGGTGATCGTCTGCGCATGTGCAGAGGTCACTCTGCGCATGTGCAGGCGATTTCGCCGCACGTATTCTTGACACGCCGCACAGGGGGCGTAGAGGGGCGTGAGGGGCTACTTAGCCTCATTACCCTATGCATACGCCCCGCGTTTCATGGGCGTTCCCATGCAAACGCGGGGCGTATGCATGGTAATGAGGCCGTGACGCGTGTGTAGGGAACGGGCATCTGACATCGCCGGATGTCAGCTGCCCGCCCCCATACATGATTTCACACGGACAAGTGTCCGTGTGGTCTTGTTTGGCGGGACCTGGTGGAGCGTGCGGCCCTGCATTCGATGGTCGGCGACCATCGAATGCAGGGGCTGCTCCCAAGACGGAGGAGGCGTATCCCCGTCCAATTTCATGCGGATCGCCACATATCCGCGTACGGACGGAGGTGGCGATCCGTATGGAAGGCGGGGATTCGCCTGCACGGTCGCGGCCGCATATTCCTGATCGGGCCGCACCGATCAGAATAAGGCCCCATGTCAGCCTGTCTTAGAGACACTGTACGGTTGTGATGGTGTTCAGCTGAGAGCCAAACTTAATGAAATGTTTCCACTCAGGGGCGTAACTAGATATTTGCAGGCCCCATAGCAAAAGTTTGTAAGGGCCCCTATATACCAAATATTGGCGATAAATGTATATAGAAAATATAACTTATACAGTAAAGATAGGCCCCCTTCCGCTCTGGGCCCCATAGCAGCTGCACCCCTTGCACCTATGGTAGTTACACCTTTGTTTCCACTTACACTATTTGCTGCAAAACCTGTTTATATTGGCACTATTGAATATTTAAAAAAATATGGTTATCAGATTGATGTAGTAAAGTTGCTCATTCTGACAGACAAAATAGAGCAAATAGCTTACTGTTTTTTACTTGCTTGTGTAAACTAAAGTTTTTTTCTGTTTTTACTAACAGTGGCAGTTAGAATTAAGGTTATATAAAATGTAGTTTTATTCTCAGTTGGCCCTTAGGCTATGTACACACTAGGCTGTACAGTATATCAGCCATTAAAGCAACCAATACAGGTTGAGTATCCCGTATCCGAGTATCCGTTATCCGAATTATTGCAAAAACCATACATTCCAGAAAGTGGAAAAACATTATTTTTTTGCTAAAAACTTACTGGGGACAACTGTAACAGCACTACTGAGGACATGATATGTAACTGGCACGATATATGTGCAAGACAATGATTGCTTGGCATTCAAATTCAGTGCCTGAGATAGTACACAAATTTTGTTTCATGTTTTGAAACCTTGTTTTTTGAACAAATAAAATATATTGGTGTGCATTTCATGAGGTTGATGTGTTTATACAGCATAAATGCAAGATACTTCAAAATACATTATTGAAATATTAAAATATTCCGAAATACGGAATAATCCATTATCCAAAACTCTGCTGCCGAGCATTTTGGATAAGGGATACTCAACCTGTATATTGCAAGCCAGAAAGCAGGTGTGTACACTCAATATGTTTGTGAATAATGTCATTCACAAATATATCACTTTGATACTGTACTTTATATCAAAATATATATTGGTGCATCTAACTGTGGACATTTGCTACAGGGACTGATTTCACAGCTGGACAAATAAATCTGCATGCCTGCTTAGCTGGATGTCCTGACCAACACATCATGGGCTGATCGGTAGGTGTATTTACTTGCCTAAATCAGCTGCTCTGCAGCGCAATTGTGAGTCATTAAGGCAGCAGCCCATAGAAGTAATCATGATCCCGGCGCCTGTCCAATATTAGTTACAGGCACCGGGACCAGCATGTGTGCAGTACCGATATAGGTACTGCGCATGCGCATTTTGCAGTTTTGCCCGGCAGCCCGCAACAAGGCATCCCGGAGGAAGGTAACACCTCCCAATGGGACTGCCTTGGTGGCTGGCATGTCGTACTTCCAATAGGAAGTCACTGCCAGTCACAGTGAAGCCAGTGCAGTCTCACAGACTGCACCTGGCTTCACTACAGTGACAGATTTTTCCTGGGGGGCCTGCATTCTAAGATGGAATATTTTCCCAAACTGATGGAGGGGATAAACCAGCAGGGAATAAAATCTAGGTTGAAGGTTATTTGCCTACTGACAATCGGCAGCACAACCAGTGAAAGAAAAAGGAGCAAGCTGACAACAAATGACATTTATATCAGTCATGCCGGTTCTCTGCTTGCACAGCCTTTGTCAAGAAATCCAAAATGCAAGCAGTGAAGGTCACCATAGAAACAAAACATCTCAGGGGGAGCGAGCAGTCCTTGTGATAGGATGTATGATTAAAGTTACCTGTCTGATGTCCAACCTTTAATAAAAGAATAAATACTGATCGCTATTTTCTATCTATAAAACATGTATTTAATCTGTGTTACATACTGTAGTACCAGAAACATTCCTCTAGTCCAGTGCTGAAGGCTACAGTTTGTACTCTTAACACTGTTGTTTTTATATAAAATCCAAATACAATCGCTATCTGTCAGCCTTCACCAGCCGATGGAAGGGGGCGCAGGAGATGCTTGCACAGCTCGTTCTGTTGGAGCCACCCTCTGCAGCCCTCTGCAACCCTCTGCAGCTCCCCCGCAGCCCCCTCCAGCACCCCATGATCCCTGCCCATCTCCCTGAAGCGGAGACAGGGAGGGAAAGCGCTCCCTGCCGCCGTATTGACGGGGATGCGTGCGCGTGTGAGATGCTCGCGCTTCCCCGTCAGATGGAGTTCCTCTCTGCCAGCCTGTGCCAGCTAAGTGCTTCTAGCGATTCCTTGCGCTGGCTGAGAGGCACTCCATCTGTAAGAGACAGAATTTTAGGGACCGGGAAAAAAACGCAATAAGTCAGACATTATCATGTCTGACTTTTTTTGGTGGATCTCGGCCAATGTAAAGGCGTGCGTCTTCAATGCTCCGAATGCAAACCTGATCATACTTCTCATTGCATTTTTTTTGGAAACACAAGACATTGCATGCGCAAACCCCGGGAGTGAATGGACATTTTATTCAGAGGGGGTGGACAGGAGGCTGATGCAAGGGAACACCCAGCATTTTATGGGCGTACCCATGAAAACGTTGGACGTTCCTCTGGGAATGATGGCGGGTCGATGCATGCTCCCGGTGGGAGGCTGACATCAGCGCCTGCCCTGTATTCAGTGATCAGCAGCGGAAATAGATGTCAGTTTACATCAGGCATGGCCAAACTATAGCCCTCCAGCTGTTATGAACTAAAAGTCCCATCATGCCTTGCCACAGTTTTGATTTTAGGGAATGCTAAAACTATGGCAAGGCATGCTGGGATGTGTAGTTTTACAACATCTGGAGGGCTGCAGTTTGGCCATGCCTGGTCTAAACTAACTATTATTACATAACTGGAGAGAAATGATTCGATGGCGACCATCAAATGATTCCCCTCCCAAAGGGATGCATGCGAGGAGATGTGTTTGAGTACACATCTCCATGCATGCTAGTGCGAGGATTCGGCAATGTAGGGGGGGGTGTCTTTCGGAGAGGCGGTGGGCAGCTCTTGTTGGCTAGGCAGTGAGTATGCGCAGCCAAGCGAACATGTCTGCAGCAGGTCTTATGTTTCATTGGCCAACTTTGCAACATCTCTGACTTTTTTGCATATTTCACAAAATAAGACCAAAAATTTTTCCAATTACATTCCAGCCATAGACGTTAAAAGCAGGATGGTACAGTTCCAATTCTGAGACGGGTTTAAATCAGAGTTTAAACTAACTAAACTAAAAGCACAGGTCTATTTAAATATACAGTAGTGGTAGTTTTATTCAGAGATGGACTTATATCAAATAGCACATGCATACAATATTTGCATGGGCCCTGCGCGTGTGCATGTGTCCCACCATCGGAGATGTAAGAAATCCATCAGGTTTATGTCCTTCTCTGAATCAAGCTCAAAGTCAACTTCTCCTTCTACAGTATACAACAACTAGCATCTTGTACAGTGTTTTTCTGTTATTCACAAATTCATGGACAAGAAAATTGCTCCCAACCCATAAATCGTCTGCAGACGAGAGTAGAAAAGAATCAATTACTTTTATTTTTAATAAAGAATTATTGAAATCCTGTCAACATTCTATATTATATACCACTAGAAAAAGATCTTTAAACTGATACTTGCCCATTAAAACCTCACATTAAACTGTCTACAAGTCTAATTAGATGTGCATTACAAAACTGAACAATTAAGAATGTAAAATCATTATAAGAAAATGATATTTTCAAAATCATTTATTTACATGTGTAAAGGGTGATTGAAGATTTTCAGTCAAAATATTATACACACAAATGTGAAATGAAGACTGTGTGGGAGCAGAACTATCACTGCTGCAGCAGGTGCAAAACATAATAAAATATATATATATATATATTTTTTTATTAATTTTCTTTTTTTGTGTAGACTTTCCTCTCAGAGTTATCCCTGTTCCATCATCTATTACATTATGCTACCTTCTTTACCTGTTGTATACCTTTTATTTCTATCGCAGTCTAGTATTCTAATGCCCATTTTTAATTATTTAGTTTAACTTTGGCCCTTATTCTGGTTGGTGCGGATATGTCCATGTGCGTTCGTTCCATCGATGTTTTGTGTTTGCGCATGTGCAGAGGCATATCTGCGCATGTGCGAAAGGGACATACGTCCAAATTCCGCATGAATTGTTTACACTACAAACAGGGGGAGGAGAGGGGCGTGAAGGGCTGTTTGGCCTCATTAACATATGCATACGCCCCGCGTTTCATGGGCGTTCTCATGAAAACGCTGGGTGTACGTATGGTAATGCGGCCGTGACGCACGTGTAGGGGGCGGACATATGACATTGCCGGATGTCAGCTGCCCGCCCAGATCCCTGCTTTTGCACAGAGAAATGCCCGAGTGGTCTGAGCTCGCGGGAGCTGCCTGACCACTCGGTCCTGCATTCGATGGTATGCGACCATCGAATGATGGGGGAGGTTCCCAGAGATGGAGGAGGTGTATACATGAGAAATCCACTCGTGCTCCGTGCGGTCAGCGGCTTACCACATTCGGACGGAGTGAGCAATCCGTACGGAAGGCGGGGTTTAGGACGCACGGTCCTGGCCGCATATTCGGCTCCAGCTGCACAGACCAGAATAAGGCCCTTTGAGACAATACTTGTATGGTATCTTTATTAGAGGGGGCAATTGTTTGTGATGGAAAGTTATTACATTGCTCAGAATCTTCCTGGAAATGATCTTCTCCACAAAAGAACAGCATGCATCCCAAAAGGGAACATGTAATGGATTCTGAATTTGCACTAAAATAGTTTTTCTGCCGATTTTCCAGTGAAAATAAAATGTGTCAGAAAGTTGCCAGAAAATCACTATTCACATTAAATTTGCAGTCTTGCTTATTTTTTTCAACATTTTAAATAGTTGCTATTTGGACATTTTAGCACTGAAGGGGCATTCAATTAACTGTGAGAACCTTTTTTTTGTGACCTGCTTTGTCACAGCTATGCAATTTCTTGCATATGATAATTGTCCATAGGGTTTATCATGAGTTTCTCTTCATCTAATCTGAGCAGGTGAAAAGTTGGGAAAAACCCATATTTTAGGGTAAATGTGTAAAGAACTTAGGGGTAATGCAGTCCTGCATTGCATGGCTTCCCATTATTGATACAGTGCGTGTGGCCCATAGTACACATGCACGGCCGCGCTGCGATGAAATCCGGCTACTTCTTCTATTCACAAGCTGTTCACAAGGTGATTAATAGGAAGTAGGCATCTGAGGGTGGATATTGGCCGTTTAGTGGGAGAAAAATACAGGTGTGTCTAGGAAAACACTGGGAGTGTCCAAGAAAATAATAGCCATGCCTGAGCATTTAAAGGGAGGGTGTGTGTTATCCGCTCCATGCTGCCCAGTAGCTTCCGCAAGGTGGTATTTCACTCTAACAGTGCGGCAGCTTAAAAGAACGCTGACCGTGCTAATTGGTCTTAATTAAACACATGGTTCAGAACCCCTTAATGACTAATTATGACTTTTGCACTTTTTACCCCAAATAATTAAAAACTTTAAAGTGATGGATATGTTGGTACAAGGTATATGACAGATATATATCAGGGTGCTTTATAAGTGGGACAAGTGTTATTGGGCTTGCACCTTTTTAAAAAGTGCCTTTAATTGACCCAAATATATATTTATACCCATTTTCATGTTTCTAAAAATGTATTAGATCATTTATTTTACACAAATAAAGCTTGATTTAAATTTTTTTATTTTTTAAATTAGAGGGCATAATAAAATATTTTTGGGTCTTAAAATTTGTGAAATATATATTTATTTTTTACAACCTGCCCACAGTATTATTGACAGGAAGTAGTCGTTTGTGGGTGGTAATCAGTTATTTTCTGGGAGTGTCAGGAAAAACACAGGTGTGCCCAGGCATTTTCAGGGAGCATGTAAGATGTCAGCTGTGGCCTAAATCAGCCTGTATCTGTTGCAGACTTATGGAATGGTCAGAGTTACACACACACACTTGCACAGACCTGAGAAATCATTCGATCGTGAGTGAGTTGTGAATTGCTTTGCAGCTCAGTAATCTATTAGTAAGTGGTTCGGAGATTTGACTATTTTCAGGAGGTGACTATCTAATCACAGGCCACTGCAATTTTGGATAGAAGCGATCATGTCTGAATCGGGCCCATAGTCTGAACTGGATGCTGAATTCTGGAACTCAGTGGAAGTATGACAGCTAATATAATATGCAACTAGGATTGTTATCATGGACCTACAATGAGCAGGTACTACCCCTACCACCTCCGTGTCGCTGCAATCTTCCGTCCCCCTGGACCTATCTCCCAATTTCTTGACAACTTTGCCACCTGGCTCCCACACTTCCTCTCCTCTGACCTACCTTCTCTCATTCTTGGTGACTTTATTATCCCCTTGGATAACCCCGCTGATTCTGGCACTTCCAAACTCCTCTCTCTCTGCTACTCTCTTGGCCTATCTTAGTGGACTACCTCTCCCACCCACATCCAAGGACACTCCCTCGATCTCATCTTCTCCCACTCTTGTTCCCTTACTGACTACACTATCTTGGCTTTTCCTCTTTCTGACCATCACCTCATCTTCATCTCCCTCACTGCTTCCCCCTCTCCCACCCCCCCTCCCAATCGCAATTTTCTCACAGCATAATGTCAACACACTTGATATTGCTGTTGTCTTGGACACGCTGTGTCCTCTTCTCGCCCTAATCGGCGCCATGTCATGCCCGAACCCTACCGCCCTCCTCTATAACGACACCCTATCTTCGGCATTGGACTATGCCTGCCCTCCCTCCTCTATCCCCATTCAATGCTCCAACCCCCAACCGTGGCACTCGCCTATCACCCAATTCTTTAAAAAGTGCTCTCGCACTGCTGAGCGCTTCTGGAAGAAATCACGCTCCCTCGCGGATTATCTCCATTTCAAATTCCTTCTTTCCTCCTTCAGCTCTGCCCTTGCTTTGGCCAAGGAATCCTACTTTAAGTCCCTCATCCTTTCCCAATCATCCAAACCCGCAGGCTCTTTGCCACCTTCAACTCCTTGCTCTCCCCCCTCCTCCAGCTCTTCTGTCCCCCATCGTAGCCGCTGATTTTGCTACCTATTTTTCAACCAAAATCTCCTCTCTCAGGACTGCCATCACTGCTGCCATGACCTCACCCTCTCCATCCTCCCCTCCTACATCTCCACTTCTCTCCTTCCCACTCCTGTCCTCATTTTACCCCAGCACTGCCGCTGAAGTCCATTCTATCCTTCAATCTGCTTCTTCCTCCACCTGCCCGCTTGATTCTATCCTCTCCAATATTATCCGTCGTCTCAGTCCGTCGGTCTGCTCACACCTGGCTTACCTCTTTAATCTTTTTCTATCCTCTGGGATCTTCCCCTCCTTCAAACATGCTCTTGTCTCCCCAATTCTCAAAAAAAAACAAATCTGGACCCCAACTCTCCGTCCAACTACAGGCCCATCTCCCTCCTCCCTTTTGCCTACAAACACCTAGAACGTCTGGTCTATAATTGTCTCCTAATCCACTTTACTGGTAACTCCATTCTACACCCCCTCCAATCCGGGTTCCGCCCTTTACATTCCACTGAAACTGCCCTGATCAAAGTCACTAACGATCTACTATCGGCTAAATCCAAAGGTCTCTTCTCTATCCTCATCCAGCTTGATCTGTCGGCTGCTTTTGACACTGTTGACCACCCTCTCCTGCTCAACACCCTTCGCTCCTTTGGCATCACTGGCACGGTCTTCTCCTGGTTCACCATTCCTCTCCACTGACGCAACCAAAAATCTCATTCACTCTTGTAATCTCCCGCCTTGACTACTGCAACATCCTTCTCTCCGGGCTTCCTCTCGCACGCCTCGCCCCTCTCCAATCCATTCTTAACGCCGCTGCTAGGCTCATCTTCCTCTCCCGCCGCTGTACCTCTGCCTCCCCCCTCTGTCTATCTCTTCACTGGCTCCCCATTTCTTTCTGACTCTTTCTTTAAACTCCTCACCACCACCTACAAGGCTCTCTCCTCCTCCACTGCTCCTTACCTCTCTTCACTGATCTCTATCCACACTCCCTCCTGTCCTCTTTGCTCCACCACTGACTGCCGCCTGACCACTCACCTAATCACCTCCTCCCACTCCTGTGTCCAAGACTTCTCTCGCGCTGCCCCCCTGCACTGAAACAACTTCGTGCCACACATCAGGCTTTCTGATTCCCTTACCTCCTTCAAGTGCTGCCTCAAAACCCACTTCTTCCAACAAGCCTATCCCTCCTCCTCCTAACCTCTTTCGCTCCTCCTATCCTGCCTACCCTACCCCTCCATCCGTTCCCATCTGTTCCTACTTATCGTATTGTTTTTCGTTCGTCCACCCACCTCCTTTTAGTCTGGTAACTCTTATGAGTAGGGCCCTCCTTCCTCATGTACTCATCCTACCTCTTTACCTCACCTGTGCTCCTGCCCTGCTCTTCTCTTCCTCTACTTCATCTTCAGTCTCATCTACAATTTTGACACCTACTTCAGAACTGATGCTGAATTTAGTTCTACAAGTTATACCCCTATTTATGCTATATTTTATCAACACACTCTATACGTTACCTTGTAATTTGTTTTTTGTTTGCTATGTACGGCGATGCGGACACTTTGTGGCGCCTTATAAATAAACGAACTACTACTACTACTACTACTACTGATACACCAGAGTTTCAGAGGAAACTTATAGAAAATAGAAAACTTTTTTTTTCTCATATTAGGAGTGAAAGAATGCTAAAATGACAGTCTAGCTGCAATGCTAGAATGTGTAATGCAATGAGCCCTGCTGAGCCTTGTCCAAGGAAACAAAATACAGATGAGCCATCTAAAAGCAGGTCAGGCAGTAACAGAGCACTGGTCACAGCAGCATTAATAAAAGATTATAGCAGATGTACGTAAAGCAGGTACTGTAGCTGGTAATGATAGTGGCAAGATGAGTGTCGAATACAGAAGTACAGGCTGTAGTTAATCACACAGGGTGACTGGGTGGAAGATCTTCAGAGTGAAATAATTCCAGGCTGGAGTTATGGTCTGCAGTGTGGTAAACAGTTGACTGTATGCAGGGTGAATCTGTAAACGGGACATGATATGCAGGGCTTGTTGCAGGTGAATGATAGTTGATAACAGAAATTAAGCTTATAGAAGGATACTGCTTTAAAGTAGGTCCGTGCAATCTCAGAGTAAGACAGCACTGTGGGAACTGCTAAGGTTTGCAGAGCAGAGATGTGAGAGCTTCAGCAGTGTTGGAAGCTGTCCAGATGTTGCAAAAACAGGAGCCAGGAATCTCCATAAAAGACTACTTGAACTAGCTATAAGATAATGCATACCTCCCAACATTGTCAATCTGAGTATTGCAAAAAAAAAGATGGGTGATTTAAAAAACAGCGCAAGACAAGGAACATCAGCTACTCAGAATCACCAAGTGTTTTGTCAATTCAACACTCAATAGTGACAATCTGAAAGGTACAGTATAGGGTTTGTGAAGCCACACAGTGCTACCCTTGCATGTTTGCAGAAACATAAATAAAATAATACATACAGTAACTTTCAATGAAATAATTGCCCGATGCTTTTCAAAGGATGGATGATAAACCTGAAATGATATAAATGACAACCCCTTTCCCAAATATTCTGGATTGATAGTGAGGGGTGTATCAACAGAAAGAAATCATTGTGCAGTATTTTGGTAATGATGAAAATTGAATATGTAAAAATAAATCACAATGGTAAATAAAAACAAGCATATAGTCATATGTCCATGGCAAAGACTGCTACCACAACGTAAAAACGATCCCAGACTGGAAAATGGAGACTCCAAGTACCGGTAATAGAGGACTTCTATTACCGGTACTTGGAGTCTCCATTTTTTCACAGGGAGATGCTACCAGATTTTTGGGGACATCCATAAAACGCTGGGCATTCCCCTACTGCCATCCCCTTCCTCCCTTTACTAAACGAACACCTCGGTGAGTGCAATACTCACTGAAGGCTTTCCCACAGGAGGTTTTCATTTATGTATATTCGCGCATAAGCAACGTGGCTGATTCGGACCCAAAAAATGGGTCTGACTCGGTCCATTTGTGCCTCCTATGTATACTGGTGCACACTCTGTGCCTCTCACACATGTTCTATTGTAATACCCTGCTATGCAATGTTTTAATGTTGATTGTCATTTCACTGGCAGACAATTCCCACCAGCCTCTGCAGCTGCTCTAGAGATCAGGAGCTGGTCACATGACGGGAGGATGACAGTTGAAAGTGAGCAGCAGTTAAGTTGCCCATACACGGTGCAATGAACTCCGTGCTTTTAGCATTAGACTGCATTGTATCTAGTACAAAAAGCGTACAATGTGCAACAGCACCGTGCATTGTTTTTACTAGACAGGATGCAATCTAGTACTGAAGCACGGAATGCACAGATTTCTGTGATGTCCGATGTGTTGAGCGCAGAAGCGAGCATTGTATCGTATGTAGTTCAAATCGCACCGTTTCTATGGGGCTTGCAATGCAATGTGACTGTATGCGAGGAGCGCTTCTGTGTACTTTAAATTTTATAGTACAAAAGGTATGTGCAGGCAATACTTTCTGCACTAAATCGCATTGCATCACTGTTGTACCACATTGTATACAATACAATTAAATAATGTAGTTTAGTTCTAATTATATGCAAATGTAATACCCCGTTCTCAGTGCTAGGCAAATTCCTGGGTCTAGCATGTTGACCTGGTAATTTGCCGGTACTTGTTTAGTTTCACAGCGGCAGCACGAGACGCTCTAACTTGAATATTGGCAGCTTGCCAGACTGCCTTAAGCTGCGCTTGTAGCGTAGCGACTGTTTGAATTTTGGCAGCTTGCCAGATGCCTAGCCGCCTTACAGTATCAGACTACTTGTTTTGTTTCAGGGCGGCATCGCATGCCGCCTTTAGCTGACTTCTCCGTGGCAGGCCAGTGCTGCTATCCCTAACCCTCCTCTTACACAGCGCTTGTACCTGCATTATATCCTCTCTCCTGTGGAGAGGGGATCATAAGAGCGCTGGCGGAGAGGCGCTCCATGTTTGTGTTACGTAGGAGCGTCTCAGATGCTCAAGCAATGAGGCTCTCCTGCGTCTGATGCAAAATGATGAAGGCATTTGCCAATGCTCCATGTTGCATACTGGCAAATGCCTCCATTTCTTACTCCCACCATCCACGCCATCCCGAAGCGTGGCGAGCGGCGGCAGTACGCGTGCTACTGACCGTTTCATACCCCCACCATCCACGTTGGCGTGGAGTTGATTTTATATAATGTGGCGAGCACAGTGAGCCACCGAGCCGAAAGCGTGGCGAGCGCAGCGAGCCCTGCGAGGGGACGCATAATACATGTGAAGTTATCCATGTCCGCTCGCCATGCTTTGGGCTCGGTGGTGCACTGCTTTCGCCACACTATATAAAATCATCTCCTCGCCGGCGTGGATGGTGGGGGTATGAAAAGGTCGGTAGGACGCATACTGCTACTCTCACCACGCTTCGGGATGGCGTGGATGGTGGGGGTGTTTCAGGAACACATTCAAACCTGCCATATCATACATCTGAGCAATAGCTACTCAGAGGTCAGAGGCAGTAGGGTATCATTGCATTGCTGCTTGAGCATCTGAGGAGCTCAAACCTATCACACACATGGAGCATATGATTGCATTTCTACTGTAGAGTCTAAAACGCTCCTACGTAACACAAAGATGGAGCGCCTCTCCGCTGGCACCATCATGATCCCCTCTCCACAGGAAAGGGCATATTATGCGGCCACAAGCGCTGTGTGAGAGGCGCTCACTTGACAGGAGGGTTAGGGGTAGCAGCGCTGGCCTGCCACGGAGAAGTCAGTGTAAGGCGGAACGCGATGCTGCCCTGAAGCTAAACGAGTACTCTGATAACGTAAGGCGGCTAGGCAGCTGGTAAGCTGCCAAAATTCAAACAGTCGCTACGCTACAAGCGCAGCTTAAGGCAGTCTGGCAAGCTGCCAATATTCAAGCGTATCATGCTGCCGCCATGAAACTAAACAAGTACCAATTTGCCTTTTAACACAGGTTTTTTTCAGTGTGAGAGGGTCAACCCGTGTCGAAATTCCCAGGTCTCCAACCCTGCTTTTTACCTGGATTTGAGACTGTGTTAGGCAAATTACCGTGTAGAACTGCTTCACCCGGGAATTTTCCTTGGCAGTGAGAAGGGGGGTCCATCAGTGGAGTCCCCGGCATTGAAATTCTGGGTAAAAGCCATGTATTTCACATGAGCAGTGTGAACACGGCATTAGATCAGCCTCACCGGAAGTGCACATGGTTTTGTCCATTACAGAGTGAATTTGCCTTTGCGTGTGAACCACAATTAGACCCAAAGTGACTAGTTTGTCAGTCATAGAATTGTTATCACACAGTCCAGTTATTTCTATATTAACTTGAGCAACTCAGCCTGAATATTACCTTTTATACCGAACTATTGGAATTTAGATATTATCTGCAGCAAGAACTTAATTAATGCAGCACAGTGCACTATATAACCCAATTCTGGTTAATAAATCTGCTTAGGATACAATATAATAAACATGACAGTTAAACAGCTTAAGGAAGAGTCAGTACATTGAAAACCCTGCAGATTAAAATGGAGAAGCAAAGAGTTAAAGGAAAGGCAGTTCTTTGCAGAAACACCTTTTTGAGAGTTCATTTCCTCAAGTTTTATTATTCTAAGGAGATAAGTTATGGTGTGTACACACGGTACAATTCAGCATACAATACTATATAGTCATACCATATAGTCAAAATTGCATCGGGATCGCATGCAGATCGCACAGGATTTTTAACCTTGCGATCCCAGTGCGTGCTCCCGCACAGCACAAATGGAAGCCAGATAGTCAGGGCTGCATTGACTATATAGTACATATTCTGCCACAGATGCATGTGAAGGAAGTCTCTGATAGTTGTGAGTGGCAACCCTTATGCAAACAGTGGAAGATAGTGAACTCGCTATGTTAAATTCCCTTAGCAACACCAGTTGCATGTAAGGATCCAGTGAGGAGTATACAATGGTAATGCTTTAGGTATTTTATTGCTGTACCTTGAGATGATGCACAGATATACCTTGAGGGATGATACATAGAGGTCAAAGCAAAATCCTTTCGGCAGCTCAGGAAAACATGTCTGCTACACATGAGGCTGATACTGGAACTGGAAGTGAGCTTACCGAACAGGAGTAGTCACATGACACATACATATGCTAATTACATTAACTTACAGAGGTAAATATAACATTGGCCAGTAGATGGCAGCAAAGGATAACAAATACATAACAATACATCATATAACATCCATACAAAATGGTGGATTCAACTTGAGAAACCCTAACTAGGGCAGCACACTCCCCGTCTGAAATCCTAGGATTTCACTTTACCATTTAACATTATGGATTAATGTCCATGATATAATCAACGATGGTTCTGACCTGAAAGACAAAATACACAAATGCAAAACACAACAATACTGGAATGTGTATATGGAGTAGTCCAGTGAACATATATTTCAAACACGTATTAAATGATGAAACAAATTAAACAAAGTTCTTAAAGAAGAGTAAGGTATTCCCTTTTCCATCTGCTCCAGAAACAGTAGGCGAGATGTTGAACATGTTTCCACCTCTTCTGATATGGAAGGTTTTCAGGTGGACTAGGAACAGTTCCAAGTTTTTGAGTGAGAAAAGTTGCTGGAGTGAGAATAACAGGGGTCTCTGGATCCATGGATACAGGAACAAGAGGTCTTGAATTGACGATAGCAGTCACTTCAGGCAAAAATGTGGTTAGAGTCTCATGGGTGAGCCTTGTGATGGCGTGTACAAGCTTTAGCCATCTGAAGAAGTGTTTAAAGCGATGGCAGCCCAAACTAAAT
Organism: Crinia signifera; assembly: GCF_055691185.1. Lineage (NCBI taxonomy): Eukaryota > Metazoa > Chordata > Amphibia > Anura > Myobatrachidae > Crinia > Crinia signifera. Next base: position 239,812,954 of record NC_139219.1, on the reverse strand, counting down.
GTTTCTTTGGACCTTGTAATAAGGGTACTTATTTCAGGACGAATCTCTGGGTCGATGTCAGGGTCTTGGAGACTGAAGACATCTTGTAGGGAAGTTTATTCAGGCTGGTTCTGCAAGAACTCTGGGCCAGTCAACCAAGAAGAATTTTTAGAGGCACTATAAGATGCTGGCCTGGTGGCACAATCTGCAGGAATGAGATGGGTTGGAACATAGTGCCGTTGTTCAGGTTTAGAGGATTTCCTGATCCTTTCAATGCGGTTACTGACATAAACATAGACGCGTTTCATCTGGTTGCTTATATAACCCAGAACAACCTTGCTATCTGTGTAAAACTGAACATCATCTATGTGAATATCCAACTCTTGCTGTATAAAGTCTGCAATCTCTACAGCCAGTACAGTTGCACAAAGTTCGAGCCTAGGAATGGTATGTTCAGGCCTAGGAGCTAATTTAGCCTTCCCAAATAGAAATCCAACATGAGTTTCATTACAAGAGTCTATTACCTTCAAATAGGCGACAGCTGCTATGGCTTCAGTAGATGCATCTGAGAATATGTGGATTTCCTTTCTCTGGCTTGTGGCAAGAGACATTGGAGTGTAACATCGTTGTACATGAACCCCATCTAAGGTTTGTAGAGATTCCTTCCAAGACTCACAGCTTCACTGTTTGTCTGTAGGTGGTGGAGCATCCCAGTCCTCAATAGACAGAGCTGTCTTAACAGAAATTTGCATTGCACGGTTAAGTGTGCTATAAATCCCAGTGGATCATATAGGCTGTTCACCACTGAGAGGACTCCCCGCTTGGTAAATGGCTTATCTGCACAACTTACTTGAAACCTGAAGGAATCATGCAACAAGTCCCACTGCAAACCCAGACTTCTCTGTACTGGTGGATTGCCTTGGCCGAGATCCAAGTCTCTAAATTATGTGGCATAATCGCTGGGTTGAAAAGCTTTCATGACAGCAGCACTATTGGAAGCAATTTTATGTAACCTTAGATGAGCCTTAGAAAGCATACCTTGTGTTCTTTTAAGCAGATCTATAGGTTCTTCTGCTGTAGGTAAAGATTAGAGTGCGTCGTCCACGTAGAAGTCTCTTTCAATGAAGTGTCGGGCATTCTTTCCATACTCTGATTCGCCATCAGGGGCAATCCTATGTAGGCCATATGTAGCGACTGCGGGTGAAGGACTGTTACCAAACACATGCACCTTCATGCGGTATTCAACCATTTCCTGGCTGGTATCATGTCTCGGTGCCATAGAAACCTAAGGTAATTCCTGTGATCTTGTCGTACAATAAAACAATAGAACATTTGTTCAATGTCTGCGGTAATGACAACTGGCTCCTTTCTGAATCTCATAAGCACTCCTATCAGATTGTTGGTTAGGTTCGGACCAGTGAGGAGAACGTCATTCAGAGATAAGCCACAATGCTTGGTACTTGAGTTGAATACCACCCTGATTTGCTTGGGTTTACATGGGTGATATACTCCGAAGGAGGGAAGATACCAGCATTCTTTATGCTCTTGCAAGGGTGGAGCTAGCTCTGCATGGTCATTTTGAAGTATCTTATTCATAAAGGTCACAAAGTGATCTTTCATTTCAGGCTTGCTTTTTAATGTACGTTGCAATGACATGAATCTGGATAAAGCCTGTTCTCGGTTGTTTGGGAGTCTTGTTCTAACATTCCGAAAGGGTAAAGGTGCAACACAGTGGTTGGATTCATCCTTGCAAAATCTACTGTCCATTATCTTAATAAACTCTTTGTCTTCTATGGACAAGGCTATTCTGTTGTCATCTTGCGTTGTGCAAAACAATGATCTTCCTAAATTATCATAAGGTGTAGGAATTACTTCTGGCACCTGGATGAGGTCAGAGAACTTTTCTCTCACTTCATAGTGATGTGAGCATGGCTTGAAGTGAGTTGTGCAACCGTTTTAGAGCACATAAGTTTTAAAAGCGTTAACTTGAGAAGGTTTATGGCTCTTGCCCAGGCACACATCGCCCACAATTACCCAGCCTAAATCAAGTCTTTGTGCATATGGGGCGTCGTCTGGACCATTGCAATATTGGCGTACCTTATGGGCCCTCAGAATGTCTCTTCCCAGTAGTATTAGAATGTCAGCATTCATGTCCATCGGAAGAATTTCTTTAGCAAGGTGTTTAAGGTGAGGATGATGAAGTGCAGATTCTGGAGTAGGAATTTCTTCTCTTTCATCAGGTATCTGGTCACATTCAATTAATGTTGGTAAGAGTATGTGGGTATTCCCCTTGATTGAGGAGATAACATAGCCAGTGGCCCTTCTGCCGAAAGTCTCTGTATGACCGGAGCAGGTGTCAATGGAATATGACATTGCTTGTCCCTTTATACCGAAGATCTCAAAGAATTTAGGTTTTGCTAAAGACCTGTTGCTCTGTTCATCTATAATGGCGTACATTCTGGTGGCTTTCTCAGATTGCCCTTCTGGGTAGACCTTGACCAGACAAACCTTAGCACAACATTTGGGATTGTTCTCTTCCCCTCATACTTCCATGCATGATGAGGAAACTGTGGGTGTAGCTGAGTCTTGAGGTTGTAGCTCCCCGCCATGTTTTGTAACGGGGTTAGGCACTGTTGAAAGTTGTGTGTTCTCTGGAGGTAGAGTGGGATGCATGGCTGTAACGTGTCTATCGCTATTGCATTCGGTGCACTTGACAGTAGCTTTACAGTCTTTTGCAATGTGGTCTGAAGAGGCACAACACTTGTAACACACTCCAAGCTCTCTTAAAGTTTCTCTGCGCTCTTGCAAAGTCTTAGCCCTAAGCCCACGACATTCCTTTAGTGGATGAGGCCTTTTGTGGATAGGGCACACACGACTGGAGTCCCTTTGTTTAAGAGCAGGAGCATCTTGTTTGGTGTAGGAGGGCGCAGTAAGTGGGACGTTAGTCTCTCTGACAGATACTGTTCTCCTTAAATCTCTATGTTTGGTAGCAGTGTTATCATACCTTGAGGATGATGATGAAGCTGCTGGAATAGGTTCAGTGAAGTCAAAGCTGGGATCATTCTTCTTCCGAGCTTGGTCACTGATGAATCTGGAAAAGTAAGAGAAAGGGATGAAGGACACTTTGTGTTCTCTTTTGTACCTGGAACCCTGGTCTGCCCATTTTTCCTGCATGCCATAAGGTAGTTTGGACACCACTGGATTCACGCCATGAGCAGTGTCAAGGTAACTCAGTCCTGTCAGACGAGGATCTAACTTGGCTAGCTCTAATTCTTTTAATAGGTCGCTTAGATCCTGGAGCTTGTGGTTGTCTTTGCTAGTTATCTTTGGGAAGGCTTGAAGTCTTTTGAATAAGTCACTTTCTATAGCTTCAGAACTGCCATAAGTCTGTTCAAGTCTCTCCCATGCTGCAGCAAGTCCTTCCTCTGAGTGGCTGGTATGAACTGCTCTTAATGTCTTGATGCGTTCTGCAGATTCTGGGCCTAACCAGTTGACGAGCAGGTCAAGTTCTTCCTTGGCGGTGAAGTTAGGATCATGGATTACAGCTTCAAAGGTCGATTTCCAGGCTCTATAGTTCTCAGCAGAGTCATCAAACTTTGAGAGACTGGTGTTTATAAGCTTCCTGCGTATCATGTATCTGGCAAGGTCAGACATGTCTGTTCTCCCATTCCTTGTTGCTGGATGAACTTGTGGTGCCGCTGGAGCATGTAAGTTCTCTGGCGTATAAGGCTGAGATATGTCAGGCCAAAATGATGTAGCATAGGGATTAAGCTGTGGTTTATTTACTGGGGAATCTGCTAGTTTGTAGCTAGAAATGACCTTGTCATGGGTAGGTGGCATCACCTGTTGCTGTGTCGGTATGTCTGCATTGAAGATTGGGGGTGGCATCGGTATGTGCAACTTAGAAGCTTCTGTTTTGAGAGCTGAATCTTCATGGTAAGCAGGAGGTATAGTGTTAGTTGCTTTAGCACATAATAGCAGTGCGGTCTGCTGGGTTTTCTACTTCTCCTGGGATGTAGTGGTTCAGATCAGTACCTTGGCCTAATGCTTGTTTAAGGACTTTCAGTTTGGCTAAGGCAGCTGCTTCTTCCTTTTCCATTTGGAGGATCTTTGCCTCAGCCTTCATCCGTGCCATTTTTTCTCTTACCTCTGCTTCCTTCTTAGCAAAAGAACTTCTTACACTAGCTTCTTCTGTATCTGCACGGATTTCTATTAGCTTCTCATGTAAAGCTGACCTTCTGGAACGAGACGATCTGGCAGATGAGGATGTAAGCTTGGTTGAAGTTGATCGATGTCACCTAACTTCTTGTAAGTGTGCGATGCGGAATTCTGCTTTATTTTTGGCATCTTGAACTAAAGCATTATTTCTTTGGAGTAGAGTCTCTATCTCAGCTAGCTTTGCTGAGGCATCATCAAAATCAGAATTACCCAGAAATGTGATGTATTTTGCGGACAGTCTCTGGTAGCGATAATAGGTGGTAGATAAGCGATTCAAAACCGCGGTTAACTCTGTTGCATCATTGTTAAAGCGTGGAAGAGCTGCTATGTGGTGTTCCGCTCTTTCCCATAAGTCATCTAAATTGTCCTTAAATTCGTCTCTGGTTGTCTCAAAAGTCTCTCTAATCTTTTGTGTAGGTTTGAACACACGTTTAGGGCGTACATATTGTCCTTCAGTAAGCTTGAACTCTACTTCCTGTACGTCTGAGTTATCAGAGGCATGATGGACTTGCTTTTGTGCAGCCACGAAGGAATCCACAGAAACTTTTGTGGACATGTTATAACTTGCTTAGACGTGCCTCTTGAAGGTAGAATTGTGCTTTAACTTATAGGTGGAGAGCTGAGTTAGGAAGCACTTGTGGCCATATATTCTCAAAAGATGGTGGCCAGCTCTAAACTTGCTTGTAGACTATGTGTATACATGCAGATGCTGTAGACTTAGGTTTGCTTTGACTATTCTGCCACAGATGCACGTGAAGGAAGTCTCTGATAGTTGTGAGTGGCAACCCTTATGCAAACAGTGGAAGATAGTGAACTCGCTATGTTAAATTCCCTTAGCAACACCAGTTGCATGTAAGGATCCAGTGAGGAGGATACAATAGTAATGCTTTAGATATTTTATTGCTGTACCTTGAGATGATGCACAGATATACCTTGAGGGATGATACATAGAGGTCAAAGCAAAATCCTTTCTGCAGCTCAGGAAAACATGTCTGCTACACATGAGGCTGACACAGGAACTGGAAGTGAGCTTACAGAACAGGAGTAGTCACATGACACATACATATGCTAATTACATTAACTTACAGAGGTAAATATAACATTGGCCAGTAGATGGCAGCAAAGGATAACAAATATATAACAATACATCATATAACATCCATACAAAATGGTGGATTCAACTTGAGAAACCCTAACTAGGGCAGCACAGTACATTTCTGTATTAAAATGTCAAAATTGCATGCTTGTCTCATGGCTTGCCGTGCAATTCGATCCCGATTCGATCCTATCGCATTGGGATTGAATAGTACGGCTGTCTACTGTGTGTACACACCATTAGAAAAGAGCTCTTTATCAAAAGGACTTTTGAGTGCACATAACTGACTTTGGGTATAGACCAAATTGCACAATTTAAAATTTGTGTTTTTTTTTACTATGGTTTTTTTTATGTTTCAACGTGAAATACCAAGTTAATAATATTATTTTATTAAATTTAAAGCTATATACTGAAATTGTAGTGTATGTTGCACTAATCGCTTAGATTCTAGGCTAAGAGAAGCTGGTTTTGTAAAACACAAGAGGAATCCAGTTGGCCTCCTGTATAACAAACTTTGTACAGTGTCTGTATAATAATTGCATCTGTTTGATATTGTAGTGAATACAATTTTACTAAATATTTGAACTTATAATTGGTCTGTATATACTTACTCAAGAAGGTTATTACACTATTACGTCCACTGTGCCACTCATACTCATCCCAAAGCACATTCTGTGGCTCTCACACATTTGCCAATGCATGCTCTATGCCTCAAACATAAACTGGTGTATACTCTGTGCCTCTTCTTTTACATACATTGTAGAATAACTCTAAATCTCACACATATGCTGAATCACACTGTGCCTCTGTGACACAATCTAATCTACACTCTGTGCTGCACCCACTTTCCCTCACACATAAACACACTGACACACACACACATTGTAACTCTCACACACACACCTTGTGGCTCACATACACACACACAGTTTTGGCACTAAACTCTTTTTTGTACTTGCTCCAGTCCTGCAAATTCCGACATTCCTGTCAATGTAGGATGGGGGCTTGTCTGTGCTTGGATTGGCCGAGTGACTGTGTCTTATGTCATTCAGCAAATTTGAGGACACTGTCACAGCAAAATCTGCAGCACTGCATAAACAGATATTGTCTGAGCTTTAATACATTATTTTTAGTCTCTAAATTAAAACTAGTGACCCAGGGCAATAACGGAGGAACCAGACCAACCATGCATGACACCATTCCTGATGGTAGTAAGAGGATCCCTGCAGCAGGGATTTATTTGGTCCCGCGCCAGGCCAGTTGGACCCTGATTAAACATTAATCAGCCAGCCAAAGCCTATAGAAGGAGTGTGTGGTACAGTTTTAAAAGTGCCATATATGTCAATTTGTCTCTTTTTAATGTTTTTAAATAAATGTTTCAAATTTTTCATCAATCCATTGCATTTAGTGTATAAACCCAAGCGCTGCTTCCTTGTTTGCTTTTCTCTTGTTTACCTTATTAAAGTGGTCTGCTATAACCACTAACAAGCAGCTGCTATTTGAATCCTGAGAAACCACTCATATCACGCGCCTAGTTCACCACCACGTTGGTAACACCTCTTTTTTGCTCTGACTGCTAACTCACTGATACCCACGGAAGCATTCCTCCACTATGCACCCTGCTTGTTCCACATGGTATTTGCATTATGGGCACTGCTATGGCACTTGTGATCTGCTGATCACTGAACGACAAACCACAAGCCCCAGAGCAATCACCTGCCTCTGTTAACCAATCCACTGAGTTGTTGCCTTGGTCCAAACCTCTGTTTTTCTGCAGTCATGTGCCTAACTCCTCTAATCATCATCCACTAAGGAGGCAGCTCTGACAAGTCTCCAGGGCCTTGAACTACTTGTCACTTCCTGTAGATTTGTTAATTGTTGCTTCACCTGCTGCACATCCTGATCAATCCACCTTCTGTGTAGTTGTGTAGTTGATCCTGCACCTGTGATTCCATCCTCACAGAGCATTACTATGATTTTCAGCTAGTCTCCTGCAGCATCTTGTCAAGCCAATGCCTTGACCATAGTTTTATAGGCCAATACCTGACTATTGGTTCCCTGGCCAATACCCTGAACATCAATTATCATGCTGATACACAAACCATAGAGTTCCAGCCTCAGACTGAAACCTAGACCATCAGATCCCAATCCAATACCTAAGCTATTTCTCTGTCAAGTTCAGCAGTCACATGCAATGACAGAGACTTGTAACCTGCCCGCCAGATGCAGCGAAACCCATATCCCTTGTTGGGTTTCCAGGAGAAGACCACCACAGGGTTTGATTCTGGGCCTCTGTTTCGGGTATCCACCAATTCTCTAATACTGCCTGTGTCCTCAGTATCCATGAGTATTGTCCAGGCTGCTTGTTCACCTCACTTCCAGTATATGCAAGTGATATAATGTATTAGCCGTCCCAAGTTTTTCTTCTCAGTGGACACCACTGGCCCACTTATGACACAGCAGGAGCACAAGTTTAGACAAACCTGACAGTTATCATGATGCAAATAGTCTATAAGCTTCCCAAGATATTTTAAGAATATACTGTATTGCTCAAGTAAGCAAATAAACATGTAGATATTGGGACAGTAGTAGATAAATGTCACAGGCCAGTTTTAGATTGGAACTGTGTACCTGACTACTGGACAACCCAGAACAAAATGATGTACATTAGCAGGAATCAATGACCTGGAAGTTGGATTTTTTCTTGGGAATAGGATTGTCACCTAGCAACAGGTGACAGCTAAACCAGCTAATAAGAATAGGTAGTAAAATCCCCAAATTCTGCTGGAGGCATATGCCAATAAGAAATGTAATTTCCTTTTGACAAATCCAGGAGAAATGAAGAGGAACGTGTTGTGTGCATGAATAATTCACTTGCATATTTGTGGTTTTGTGAAAGTGCATCCACACCCAGTTGTGGAAGGCCACAAACCAATAACCATAATATAAATAATACTATTTTTGGCATAACCAGTGTCTTTGACTAAGAATGCTTTAAACACGTAGATCAACTTGTGAATGTTACTATATAACTGTTGGGAAAAACAAGATGATGACATGATTCCAAAGTCATTTAACCACTTTAAGAGCAAATGTTTGAGGCTTTTTCCTGATCCTTCTAGTGTCTATGTAAAATGAGATAACAAAGTTTTAGATATCCATCATTTTGAAGCAGAAACAATAGACATTATAATAGGTGAAATGAGAAACACAATAGTTGCTGTTACTAAGTGGCAATCCCATTCCTTCAAATTAAGCTCATAGATCACTGGAAACAATTCTTTGCTCATCGGGAAACTTTCCATCTAGCAACAGCTAGTGAACATTCTAATGTTCACTAGCTGTTGATAGATGCAAAGCCTTCTGATGAGCAATGAGTTGTTTTCAGGAATCTGTTCCTGGTGGTTGCACTGAGAAACATGACCTTCTGAAGATCAGTTGGTTTACAGTAATGTTTAGCAAGATTCCATGCTGAGGACCAATGAACCACTTCCACATTTATTTGTAATAGATACCCTTAGCCACCAATTTAGTAGTTGTTGGCCGGTGTCCTTTCTTGCATCTTTCATTACTAGAGCTATCCACTTTATAATAATAGAGAACCTGTGTTTCCGGAAAGGTTCTCTTTACATAACCAAGAGTTAGTATTCTTTATAATAGCTCTAGGAGAGATAGATTGACAAAAAAAACAAAAACACAATGACTACAGTATATTAGATTTTATTTTATCTATGATAAGAGGAATTTTAGATACTAGTTGGATAAATGTTTCTGTTTCAGTGTGACTTTTTCATATAATATTGTATCCTTTTGGGTTATGTATAGTCCAGGTATCACCAGAGTTATGGCTATATTCTCTTCACTTAATACCAAAACATAGGTTTGATAACACTATAATATTCCTACAAGGTACTAAATCATTTTGTTACAATCTAAGTGTGGTGTTACCTATAAATTAGGACCGTTAGACTAGATTTTAGTTAAAATAATACTATGAGATTTTTTTTAATGAAGGGTTAATAGGTATGTTTTGACCTAACTTAAGGTGCATACACTTCCAAAGCACTTTTTTGGTAAACAACCCTTAACTAGGAATTAGTTATTGATGTATACATATGCTATTACTGTCACTATTCGACCATAGCCATCTTTTAGGCAACATCCCATCTTCAATAGAGCTACCATCTCAGTAAAATGCCCCCGTACTGTCTGGAGTTTATATCACCTGCAGGGTGAGCCTTGTTATGTGTATTTTAATACAGAGAATGATACACATGTGTATGTCATTTTAATTATATTTGTATTGTAAGAGTATATACTAATAGGTAAGAAGAGTCATATAAAAAAAATCCTACATTAATTGTTAAAATACCATCTTTAAATAAAAATATTGATATGTCTCTGTGTTAGTAGTCTGAGGCTGAGATGTATGGATGACTGGCCAAGCAGCTCAGTCTCCTTGCCCTGTGTTCAATACGGTGGATGCATGATGGAGGAGGTTGGATTTTAATGAGGAGCCAAGAGGAGGACACCAAGAGTTGGACCAAGTTTTTGCCTTAATTTGGCCCTGACAATATTTCAAGTTGTCAATAAGGTCTGAAAAAGGTCTAAAAAGAGATAAACTCATAGTTAATATTAAGATATTGACTATAACGAAACCATCTTCTTTAACATGCCTAGAGAATGTATTGAATCACCTGTCACATTGGGGCAGATGTATTAAGCCTGGTGAAGAGATAAACTGGAGATAAAGGGGAAGGAGATAATGCACCAGCCAATCAGCTGTGTTTGAAATATGACAGTTGAAAGTTGATTGGCTGGTGCGTTATCTCCTTCCATTTTATCTCCAGTTTATCTCTTCGCCAGGCTTAATACATCTGCCCCATTATCACTTTCATGAGTTGTTAGCAAAACGCATGGACACATTTTATTCAATTAAATATTTATTTTTGTTTCAACAGGTATAATGAATAGCTGCAGCACTAAGACTGTGTAAACATTTCTTACCAATATAGTAGCACGTCTCCCTTGAAATTAATATATTTATGGTTTTACATTTTTTTATTCATTTATTTTCATTTTTTTGTTTTCACTATATTTCCCATCATAACAGAGTGGAAAGGCTTCTGATTCATCACCAGCTGTTATCTGTGTTTAATCCTCATCGATGACTCATCCTCATAGCATACAGTAGATGACCAGTGTCTTCCTCAACATTGACCGTCTTATCACCGTGAACATGCATATGCTTTAAAGTATTTGTTATAGTTGGTTCGGAAAGGACACCTCATTACACTGATCGTCCTAAGTGTTCTTCTGCATGTAGTTCAACGGAGGCTCTAACTGTAAAATAATAGGTAAAACTATGTTAATGTCACACACATGAGACTTTTTCATAATGTAAGAAAAGAACATTTTTAAAACATAAAATATCTTTATTTCAAGCAGCAGTAAGGTTCCTATGTAGATGTGAAACATTTTATTTTCTATTTCTTCAGTAACTATATTTTAATTATTTATATTGCACTTAATTGTTTTGTAGTAAATTTTGAAAGTCATTTACTAAAAGTAAAAATTTAGTTTTCTTCTACAATTTTGTGAATTAGAAAGAAAACACTCTATAGGACCGATAGCAGTGAACAAGTCTTACATTTTCATCTGTTTGGGTGGACTTTCTCAATTGCAATTGGACATGATGTCACATACAGTGGGACAAATGTAATAAGGTGTTACAATCAGAAAGAGATTTTGGGAGAGTTTTCCCTTTTTTTATTTTAAAGCGGCAATCATTTACACTGCAAAACTAGATTGATTTTGCCATGTAATTTATTGCCCTTTAAAACAATGGGAAAAATCTTCCAAAATCTCTCACTTGACTGATTCTAACACCCTATTACATATGGCCCAGTATCTGCAAACTTGTTTAATTGAGTAAACTCAATCAGTAGTGTACAAATGTTTCATCCACAGTTGCAATTGCTTTGGATAAAAACAAAATTCCCACAATACAAGTGCACATTTATCAGAAGGATGCAGTTCATTTTCACTATGTATAGTACAGGAAATAAATTACTATTGTGCATAAGATGCCTATTATAGAATTTGTCAGGCTTTCAATAAAAAAATAAAATCATTATTAATAAAAAAATGATTGCATACATTTAAAAGTATTTTTAATAATTGATTTTTAAACTGTATAAATTTACTAGAGCAGAAAGTCCTTATTTAGGAGTTCAGTTCCTCTGCATGCACAAGTCAGCAACCAGGCTAATGTGTGCAACTATGCAGGCAATGGTAGTTCATCAGTGCATCATTAATCTTATTGCAAGACCTTGCCAGAAGACTTTGAATAAGGTTCTAGAACTGGAATGCTAAGTGTGACCAAAAAATTGCACACCTGTCCTGTCTAAAAAAAGGCACAAAAATAGACCTGCTTCTGGCAGGCAAATTTGACAGAAGCATGCACAGATCAGTCAGATCAGTGCATGCTTCTGTGTGTAAAAGTAAAAAAAAAAAAAAAAAAACAGCTATGTGTGGTATCCCCATAGCCCACCCCCCAAATCTTTTGTGCCTGGATTCAGAGATATGGGGGACAAAAGAAGTAGGGGTACTTGTGTATTTTGGCAGCGCCCATCGCATCGCATACCATAAGGCATACGATGGTATGCGATGCGACGCGATATCGCGCAATGCTGTACAATGTCATACAATTTTAAAATTGTATGACATTGTACATGGCATACAATGCCATACAATGCGATGCGACGCGATTAAACATTGTATAAGCACCCTAATGGGTGCTTACAATGTGAAATGCACCCCCACGCCACCCCCCCCCCACGATAAACGTGAACCCGAAGCGAAGCAAACGCAGCGGGCCCGCGAGAGGCGGCGGTACGCGTCCTCCGACCTTTTCATACCCCCACTATCCACGTCGGCGTGGAGTTCAGAATAGAAAGTGTGGCGAGCACAGCGAGCCACCGAGCCCGAAGCGTGGCGAGCGTACGCGGATACCTGTGAAGCCCGCGAGGGGACTCCGATACCTGGGAAGGTATCTGCGTCCCTTCGCCGGGCTCGCCACGCTTCGGGCTCGGTGGCTCGCTGCGCTTGCCACACTTTCTATTCTCAACTCCACGCCGACGTGGATAGTGGGGGTATGAAAAGGTCGGAGGACGCGTACCACCGCCCCTCGCGGGCTGGCTGCGCTCGCCACACTTCGGGTACACGTTTATAGTGGGGGGGGGGGGGGCGTGGGGGTGCATTTCACTTTGTAAGCACCCATTAGGGTGCTTAAAAACACCCTTTATGGTGCTTATACGATCTTTCATCGCATAGGGGGCAAAAATCTGTGGCAGTGTCAGCATAGACTACAATAATGATATGTATTTTGTGTGGAGCTGCCCACACAGAGAAGAAAGGACGTATGTTACCACACCTAATGGCTGCCACGTTGTCAGTCCAAGTCTGTATCCAGCCAACATATGGCTTGTGGCAAACCACAGAGGTTGTGCTTACGTTGCTGAGAAGCCAGGTCACAATGCCGGGTTGGACGTGGGATCTGTAACAGTATCATCATAGATTAGAATAATGAAATATGTATTCTGTGTGGGACTGCCCAAACAGGGAAGAAAAAGCATACATTACCACACCTAATGGCTGCCATGTAAAGTCAGTCCACGTCTGTATCCAGCCCAGATATAGCTTGTGGCAAGCCAGAGAGGCTGTGCTTATGTTGCTAAGAACCACCGACGGGGCTCCCTTAGACCTGCAGCAGTGTATGCATCTGATCACGGCCTTGGACATGCCCTTTGGCATGAGCAATGAATGCATCTGATCATGGCCTTGGACATGCCCTTTTGGAGGAGCAGTGAATGCATATGATCATGGCCTTGGACATGCCCTTTGGCAGGAGCAGTAAATGCAACTGAATATGGCCTCTGAAGAACTATATGTGTCTGAGACTGCAGCATCTTTCATTGCCACGACACTCTTATAGCACAATCCAAATATTTCTTTGTGTTTACTTCAGAATACCCTCCAGTCACCACATCGGAATGCCTGCTGTATTTCTTTTCCACACAGAGGCAGAACTATCATTGGTGCCGCAGGTGAAATTCACTGGGGGCCCCCGAGGACGAAGGGACCCACTGCTGCCCAAACCAGCAATGAGTTATCCCCTGGCCCTCCTGCAGACCATTTTGAGCAATGTTCGATGAATGGCCCAGGATATGGAGCACAGTGGTCCCCACTGCCTGAGGGACCTGGCCCTTTCCTAACGAAGGCCGGGATGACCTTATGTTCCGGACTGATAGAGTCCTGCCAGCTATGAGTGCTGATGATCAGTCACATGATGCTTCTACTGTAATTACCAAACAGCTGTATATTTTTCTGATTCACCTGTTTGTGAATTAACAGCAGCTCACAAATGGTGTATTTGGCTCTGTCAGGGTATGTCTGACCAAGTGCTAAACTGAGGAAAGCCAAGGGCTGGGGTCCTGTCAAAGACAGAGCATGGACCACTGTGTTCCTGCCTCCACAAAGATAACTGCCCCCTGTTATCTGCACAATGCAGGATATTGTGCTTGTACCCATCACCCTCTGTTTTCCAGTGTGACACTCTTTCTCTGTGTCCATTCTACCTCCCCCTGCCTTACCCTGTCACCCTCTTCCTCTCACTGTCACCATTTTCCTCTCCCTGCCACCTACTGCCGTGTTGTATATTGTGAACTTGGATTGGAGTGGAAGAGGGGGCATAAATTATACATTATTTTCACCCCGACAGAGTGAAAACCTGCCCTGTACAAAACTGGGAATGGCTTGAAAAAATATTGCCAATTTTCATCCATCTGAAAATCCATACACAACTCCTTAGCCATCAAATGCTTTCTCCAGTGACTGCAATCTTTGCATAACTCTGACCCTTCCACCAGTGTGTGATAGAAACAGGCTGATCAAGGCTAGAGCTGATGTAACACACCCTCTCTGCCTATACAGATATTCTGTCTAATGGGTGTTTTATGTGAGTGTCACTGCTTGTCTATACAAGGGGTTGTGTACACAGGCACCTGGCCACTCACATAGGAGACCAGATGGAAAAATTGCACTTGCCAAAATGCTGAAGCAAATTTCATGGTGTGACTGATGGTGACATCTAAGGATGTCACAATCTGTATTACTGCATGTATGGGACTGATAGATGTCATTAATTGCATATTGGATACATGGAAGTAATTGATTTATATCAGCATATGCATAAAGGGCCTTATTCTAGTGCACTCTTTCTGACAAAATCCTTCTTACATGGACAAAACCATGTGCACTGCAGGGGGGCAGATGTAAAATGTGCAGAGAGAATTAGATTTGGGTGAATTATTTTGTTTCTGTGCAGGGTAAATACTGGCTGCTTTATGTTTACACTGCAATATACTGTAGATCTCACTTTGAACCCCACCCAAATCGAATTCTCTCTGCACAAGTAACATCTGCCCCAACTGCAGTGCACATAGTTGTGTCCATCTAAGAAGGATTTTGTCAGAAAGAGTGAACTAGAATAAGGCCGAAAGTCACAAATGGGTGATCTTCACCAATAGCATTCTCAGGTTCTCTGTTTAGTAATTGATACCAGCCTAGACTGTTTAATCCTACTCACCATAAGTCCCGGTTTTTGCTCCCTCACTTGCATGTGCATAACATCCATTCACAGGCAGAAAGGGACTGGGGTCATAGCCAAAACCTAACCGCGGCTGCATTCAGTCTATTAGGTAACTCAAAATTTGCTATCTCTTATCTGCACCGGCATTTGCACATGCTGCACCTATTTCTTGAGTACTAACCCCTCCGGTTGCCCATGACAAGGCAGCAGCATTGTAAAACTGACAGACAAAATGTCTGCAATTTTCTTTGTGATTTGCACATACGCCATGTTAAAATCACTGGGAAAATGGCCACCGTGCCATTTTATCAGAGATCTGCAATACGCTTTAGAGTCTGAGCTCTGTATAGTTCAGACTCTACAGCATTGCTGACTGAGACAAGGGAGCCTGGTGGATGGAGGAAGCTAAACACAGTCCCACTCCTCTCTTAAAAGTCCCCTGCTTAGTTGTAAAGGTACAAAACAAATGTGGAATGGCGCTCTGATTTAGGTATATTAGTGCAGCTGCTGGTACCAATAATAGAGGGAGGCCCCCTCCTAGTGATATGCAAGAGGAAGAGATTGGAAACCTGCGCTAACACCAATGTAATGGATACAAGTATATGGTGTATAGGAAATTTATTGAAAAAAATACACAATGAGTCTGGCAAGATGGGGGGTAGTTACAGTTACTGCACTGTAACCGGGGTAATGTCCAGAGCTCAGGGTACTCCCGCTTCACCCAGGTGGTGTCTGCGGTCTGTTCCCCCGAAGAAATAAGAATTGTAGTCCCGCACAATTGTCCAAACATGCACTTCAGTTCGTCCGTAGCACAATAGAGGTGGCGTGGGGGGGGTTTGGGCAATAAAGTCTCTGCGGGTCTAGGCAAGTGCTGCCGTGGCACCAGGGGCTGGTGTCCCTAGCACCCCCGGTGGTGCACTGACACACTTACCTGATACCTTCCGGCTTTAGGTCCTACTGGTGTAGCTCGAATGCGTATCGACCCTCTGGGTCTTCTTCAGGAAGCAATGGTGAGTCCGGTTCATGGACTGGAGAGGATCAGCACCTCTCAACACAAGTCTCCTCTCACATGAGAGTTGAGCGCGTGTCTTTCCGCCGACACAACACTCCCGCTGCACGTTTCCCAGCGGCTTCGGGGAGTGTGTACCACCGGCGTGGGAGAGACACGGAAGGACATCCAGCAAATTCCAGCAACTCCGCACGCTGCACACATCCACACAGGACGCTCGTTTGAGCCGCATCGAGGGACAATCGTAGGACCTAAAGCCGGAAGGTATCAGGTAAGTGTGTCAGTGCACCACCGGGGGTGCTAGGGACGCCGGCCCCTGGTGCCACGGCAGCACTTGCCTAGACCCGCAGAGACTATATTGCCCAACCCCCCCCCCCCCCCCCCACGCCACCTCTATTGTGCTACGGACGAAGTGAAGTGCATGTTTGGACAATTGTGCGGGACTACAATTCTTATTTCTTCGGGGGAACAGACCGCAGACACCACCTGGGTGAAGCGGGAGTACCCTGAGCTCTGGACATTACCCCGGTTACAGTTCAGTAACTGTAACTACCCCCCATCTTGCCAGACTCATTGTGTATTTTTTTCAATAAATTTCCTATACACCATATACTTGTATCCATTACCTTAGTTGTAAAGGTGCCCACACAGTGCAATGTGCTCCGTGCTCTTTGACTTAGATTGCATTGCATCTAGTTCAAAACACATGCGATACTCTACACCGTGTATGGGCACCTTAAGCCTTTTTGCAGAATGGGAATAGATGTGCATGGCAATGTGACCACATCTGCAATGGACTCTCTCTCTCTCTCTCTCCTATTAATTGATTATAATAATTTATGCCAAATTAAACCTCATGGTTGCACTTCCCTCCAAAGCTATGAGCCTGTTTGCATATTCAGCTGGGTGCAGTTGGTGAAATAAAAGAGCATGGCGGGTCTAGAGCTGCCGTGCTGCTGTTTTGTACTTTGTAAATGACCTCCAGAAAAATGCACCAACAATAATTATTTAAAGACTGCAATATTAAATAACAAATCTATTAAAGCACATATACGTTACAAGAGAAATAAAGGCATGTTGTCTGGAACAGGGTACTGTAGATCAAAGGATATGATGTCAGTTGATAGAGAAACAGGTCAGGCAAGCTCAGGTAACTCAGGAAACAGGTTGCTAATTATTCACTAACTAAATAGGTATACTATTGCAGCACTACAGTACGCTACAGAGTCAGGAGGTCACAGCCTGCACAGTAAGTTATTCAAAGTGAACCAGCTACCTTCATTTGTTTTTTTTTGCTTTTTTTTACATTATACCTACAATGGGTGAAAAGGAATCAAATTCTGCCAGTATGTCTCTGCAAGGTAAGTTCAACAGCTTTTTAAGTGATTTTTTCCAGAGTTCAGGTGTTAGATTAGCCTCTGCAGTCTGTGAAATTTGTATTGCCTCTTGCAACTGCATGTGTTGGTGTTTTCATACCTAAAGCATGACTAATTGAAAATGTGGTGTGATTGAAAAGGCGAAAGTGTTCTGAGTAATGTTGTTTTTTTTTCTGTGGCACTTTGTTAACGTAATGTGTGAGTGCTAACATGATATGCAGCAGTGTGCTAGAGTTGGCATGCCCCTCTCTTGAAAATTTGCAGTCCAGACATCTTGTACCTGTCAGTTTGACAGGCTCGGCTTGTATCAGATCAAATAGTTAGTGCAATTTTTATGTTTTGCGTTAGTAATGTGACATTGTGTTCAGCTAGCTCATAAACATTATATTTAATCATCTCGTTTCTTCGTTTGTGTTCTATGTATTTCAGACGCATGAGTTTGTTTCAATTTGCTTTTTCTTTCTGTTTACTCATATTTATGGAGTATCAGTTCTATGTTGTCAGGATTAATAAATGAATGTTTAATATATATTAGAGGCACTGCACTGAAATGTAATGCTTACAGAAAGACAACACATGGAAATATGGTATAAGCCAAACGTATAGTATGTACTTTGTAGGATGAATTATTTAGAGGGGTGACATTATACCCAGTTATGTGAGACATTATACTTTAAAGTATGTGGATAGGTAGATTAACAGTATATATTCATATTAATCTATTTAAATAAAAATAAATATATAAAAATGACATATAATGAAGGCAGTCCCAGTAGTTCAAGATTTAAATGAGGCTTCGTAGAGAAAGTGAAAGTTTCTTTTTGCTGTACAGTATTACAGGGAAAGGCAGGAAGTAACAGTAGATACTACTGTATCTATATTCTGAAAGGAAATGTTTTACTTTTCTGGCATATTTGCTCCTAACACAACCTTTATAATTGTGTAAAAAGTGTAAGCACAGATAAATAATAATAAAAAAAAAAAAAGTCATGCATTAAACTGTACAGGTGGCCCTAATCTGGTCGCAGTGTCCTGGCCTTCTTCTTCTTCTTTCACTACTGTGTGCCAGGAGAGGTTGAATCACAGTAGTAAGAAAAGGTGGCACATGATTTTGTATATAAACTACATCTGCTAGTCTCAGATTTAGGGCGAGATTCTCTAAAATTCGCAGCCCTCTTCGCCGGCCACCGCATTTCTAACGACCGCATATTCTCTAAAATATGCGGTCATTAACGCAAGGGACAGCTCTTGCGGTAAGAGCTGTCCCTTGCGATGCGGCGCCGTTGCTGGACTTCAAGGGTCTATGACCCGGGAGTCCGTCTGCGCATGCGCAGACTGACGCGCCGGCCGCAGGGCATGCTGGGAGGGATCCGTGACGGATCCCTCACACACTGCTGCGGTAAGAAGCCCATAGGCTTCTGCAGGGAACCGCCAGCTTTTGCTGGCGATTCCCTCCGCAGTGGTGACAGTGGTGACAGTGGTGACACTGCGGAGGGGGGTTAGAGAATACAGAAATGCGGTAAAAACCCAGATAACGGGGTTTTTACCGCATTTCTGTAATAGAGAATCTCACCCTTAATCTCATTGTAACTCCTTCAGCCTGGAATCGGTTGAGAAGCAATAGAGGTACCAGTAGTAATATACTGTACAGGGGCAGAGGTGTAAAGACCCCCATGCACTTATTCGACTTCGGAGGGAGAAGTCACATAAGAATTCCCTTTAACCACCAGTGAGCTTCCCGTGCGGCAGGATCAAATGCAATAAATCAAATGCTGTACTTTTGCATGCCATATAATGCATGCAATCCCATTCCCCAGTGCCGGGAGGCTGGCCGTGTTAGAGGTCAGTTGTGCAAGCAGATCCAATCTCCAAATCCTATGCACACATGACCGCTCATCTGAGTTGGATTAGATATCAAACATCCGATTTGGCTCCTTTTCACCCGATTTCTCCTCCCAATCTGTCACGAATCAGGGGAAAAGTGGGCAAATTGGACAAGTGTATGGCCAGCATAAGTTTATTCCAGTTGCCCAGAGGCAAGTAGAAATTTGGTGCCCCACTCCCCATAAAAAAAGGTGTGACAATGGGCATGGGTCAGGGTCAGTTTGGCAAGATTTATCCATCTGCAGCATCAATCTGCAGTCATTGCTGGGTGGCACAGTCGAGCAGCAGCAGTGAATGCGTCCTTCCTTGCTTCAGTGCAGGTTGAGTGGTACCAGGGAGGAGACATCCTTTCTCCTATTGCAAATGATCACTAGCAGTGTTCCTGGGACAGAGTTGATTAGCTCTGCAGCAACAGTGAGTACGCTGCTGTATATGCAGATGCTCATTTAGGGATTGGAACCAAGAGGCAGGTGTCTCCATTGCCTTTGGAATTTATGCCCCTGAACAGTGGTGCTATATAAATACTGTGGCTATTAATACTTATGTAATAAATGGTACTGGATGCTTACTATATGTCTAGAAAAGTAATATGGCCTTTATAGTAGTTATATGGCTCTTCTTTATTTGGGAGCCTCCTAAAAGGCAGCAATGCTGGTAAAATATTTGTATGGTTTATGTTAAGAAGAGAGATGTTATCAGAAGTAACAGTACTTATATGTTAGTTGGGTGCCCACGATAGTTTGTACGCTTATACCCCCACTATCCATTTCCGTGTGGAGTTGATTTTATATAGTGTAGCAAGCGTGAGCCTGAAGCGTGGCAAGCGGCCGCGGAAAACTAAGCAAATAGCTTAGTGGGCGCCCAACTAACATATAAGTACCAAAGTAACAATAGTTTAGATTTTGCAACAGAGACCTACAGTTCCATCCCTTAATGCAGGCATGTCCAAAATATGGCCCTCCAGCTGTTGTGAAACTACACATCCCAGCATGCCTTGCCAAAGTTTAGTATTCCCTAATAGCAAAACTATGGCAAGGCATGATGGGTCTTGTAGTTTCACCACAGCTGGAGGGCCATAGTTTGGACATGCCTGCCTTAAGGGCAACGGCGTAGCTTTGTTTGGGGCGCCCCCCGCCATTAATGGGGGGCACACCCCCCCGCCCATCCGTCCGGCCCCCCGTGCCCCCTACCCCCATTGCCGCATGCTTACCTGTCCGCGCGTCCCGGCTCCCCTCCTGGCTTCAATAAATTCTATGCAGACGGACCACGATAAAATGGCCGTCCCCATACCGCAGACAGTTTCAGAGAACAGTCTGCTTTATGGGGCGGCCATTTTATCGTGGTCCGACTCCATAGCATTGATTGAAGCCAGGAGGGGAGCCGGGATGCGCGGACAGGTAAGCATGCGGGGGATGGGGGGCGGGGGGATTACTATAGCACCGCAGCCCCCCCAGCACCCCCATATGCACAGCGCCCCCCCATGACCGCGGGGGCTGCGGTGCTATCGTTCGCCACTGCTTAAGGGGTTGGTGTACTGTTGCTATCAGTAGGCACATTTTTCCCATTCATAAATACAGTACTTTTTGCACCTTTGTTCTAGTCTCTTCTGCAATGTATTCTTGGTAAATCTGGATGGAACAGAGAATTATACTTTACTTTCAGATGTACAGTAGCTCTTTATAACCAATTAATATATGTTTTAAATATTTATCACAGTAAATTTGAGTAGATAAACTACATATTTCATTTTGCCTAATTCTTTTGTTGGCAGTGTAATGTATTATTTTAAATGTAAGCAATGAAATAGATGTTTGTTCTCTGGGGACACTGGCCTCTATTGCACCTGACTATATAAGATGCCAGAACTGTTCAGGGCCCGTCTGATTTACTGTGTAACCTGAGCCAAACATATTTCGTTCTCACACTGCAGTGAAAATACCTCAGCACACACATTTCATCTGTTCTACCAAAACTATTTACTGTACTCTGATATCACTAATATGCCTAAGAATGTCTGTGGAGGCCTATGCCGAAAGTCTGCTCTCTGCGCTGAATATGCATACAGTAATTATTGATCTATATTTACCAAGCTCTGTTTTGCCAGCTTTACACTTAAATCAAATGTGTCAGTATTTTCTTCACTGCAAAGACTGATACACAACATCCTAATGCATGAGATGGTTTGTATTCTGCCGGGTTTGCTACCCCCACTAAGAGATGCATCTCTCTTGTATAGAAGCATAGTTTTGTATTAACCTACTGGAAAGGTCTTGTAACAGGGCACTGAGAACGTATTCCTGTTTCAATCTGACATACCATGGAGATCAACCAGGACAAGCAATTGATCCAGCAGCAATTACAAGGTCATTCTTTGTCACTGCATTTTCCAAAGAGTTACCTGATCTTCTTACTGCATTGACCATATTACAACCTTCTGTTAGTACTGGGCATTTTTCCAATGATCTTGTGCTGTACTGTTTACCTTTTCATGGAAGGCCTACATGTACATCAGTGGGTGTGATGGGCAAACAATCCAAGTAAACAAATTAAAATCAATGTCAGTACTATAATAGTAGAGCTTGCCAAATGACAAAATGCAATTGTTATTATTTTTTTTTTTCTTTTTAAGTAATGCATAGTTTCTGCAGCACAGATAATATACTGTACTCTGAAACAGTAAAACCTGGCATGTCATAGGTGAAGTAAATGACACATTTTAAAATGATACAAAATTCTTCTAAGTCAAAGAGCAAAAAGTAGTTTTAAAAGGAAATCCAATTTTGCTAACTCGTTGTTATAAAATGTCAGAAGTAAAATTGTTCAAGCACAAGTTTGTTAAGTTTATGTAATAAAATCAATATACTGTATACAGTACGTCTTCAAAATATAAAATATATTGGCACAGTCTACAGCAAATGTACTTGATATAGACATGTATAATGTTCTACAGTTAAACTTATAATACAGGTGGGAAACTCGTATGCATATAATTGTGACAGCTAAGACTATTCTTAGTTTGCTTGTTGTCAGAAGGAGCTGTTACTCCAAACAAGTATAACTAGTTTATTACGCCTACTTGATGAACAAAATAGACTTACTTTGTTACTGTACCATACATTACTTGTACGAATCTAAAATATTTCCACAAATTGGTTCTTATTGTCAGGAATCTTTGAAAGTAATTTGAATGACAATGTGTGTGTGTGTGTGTGTGTGTGTGTGTGTTTGTGTGTGTGTATGTGTGTGTGTGTGGGGGGGGGGGGTGCTCAACTTACTAATGCTTCAATTACAAATATGCATTCACAGATCCTCAAACAACAACCATATGTATATACAAATGAGAGACACATATGTACAATGTAAACATAAAAGATGATCCTTATATAGGGTACAGATGGGTCTTGTCCCATCCTTGCTGGCGGGTCGCCAGAACGTACGCGCTGGCGACCCGCCAGCAGCCTCGCCAGCGAGGAGACTGAGACTGAGACTGAACTTTTAAAATAAAGTGTTTTGTTTTTTACATTTGGTGTCAAAAAATCAGGAATTTTATTCTGAGGAGGGGCATGCTATTTTTATTCATGTGCTGTAAGCACATGAATATATATTTAATTTTAAAAAATATATATATATATATATTTTTTTTTACACAGCAGCCAGCAGGGGGCGCCGGAGCCGAGCCGCTCATTACATATTGATATATTCACTGCACCCGATCGTTACGATCGGGTATAGTGAATATACGTCCCCTGCTGGCACCCCCGGAGGGCAGCCTGTGCTGCCTGGCACCCGGGGAGCCCACCTACCCCCCACAAAGTTCTGGGGCAGGCAGAGAGACTTCCATCTCTTTGCCTGCCACCGTCCTCAGGCTCCCTGCGGCAATCGCCGCAGGAGCTCATATTCGCCAGTCAGGACCAGCGAGCCCCTGACACGTTGAATACCGGAGCCCGCCGGCTCCGGAACGTGGCGAATGTGCAGCGAATCCTAAAAAGGATTCGCTGCACCTCGCAGGTATTCTCATTGAATACCGCCCAGAGAGGCATGCCCCCATAGTGGTGAAATCATGAGGTGTGGCTTACAGAAGAGTCATTCTCACAAATTCAAGACCCCTTTAGTTGAGACCAAATCTCTTTGTTTGGGTGGTATGCGCTGTTTTTTTCCATTTTCAAAAATGTTGACCCTTGTTTGCACACTGATGGGTCACTTTAATAATGTCTGCGGGAAGCTATCATTATGTAACACTGCAAGTAGCAGCACTGATGCATAAAGTGCATCTTGGGGCTCCCATAAAAATTGAAACTTATAGTATATGCATGTGTGTTCTTGCATTCACCAGCAGCAGCTGAGCACATACTGTAGTTAACCTTCTGGGGCCTGCACACCTTCTACAGCTATGCTTAAATGTGTCAAGTTATTGTCCTCCTTTATGTGGATGGCAGCAAGCATCGATCAGAGAATAACCACAGGAGAAATCAGTGATTTGTCTGTTTACCTCTTGTTGGATTGTAAGTAATACACTGGGGTTGGGGCGGGGTAGGGGGGGAGTTAAATTAGGAGCACCAAACACTACTGCCCAAGAGATTTTTAGTGCCCCAGGCTCTCCAAAAGCTTAATCCTGCCCTGCATAAATCCCACCCTCAGGGGTGTAGTTAAAAGTGCGGGTTTTCCGAAGTGGAAATGTTGCCCTTAGCAACCTATTCGATTATACGTCTGATTTAGCCCCTTCCAGAAGACAATAGCTGGAATCTGATTGATTAATCCGGGCAACATCACTTCTGAAAAACCCACACTTTAGTAAATACTGTATGCCCCTCAGTCTCTAATTTTATAGCATAATATGGCTTCTGATTATCTCCTGCATTTGCCCTGAGAGACCAGGCTGAAGCTAGAGATAAGTGGTTCTGATGTTTTGTGAATGCTATTATCTATCTATCTATCTATCTATCTATCTATCTATCTATCATGTGTGTTGTGTACAGATGGGGCCCCTGTTATCTTTGCCCGGCGCCCGCCAGAATGTCCCCTCTGGTGTGCGCTGACAGACAGGAAATCCATTGAAATGGGACGCACTTGCGCCTCACGCGCGTCCCAGTCTCTCGGTGGCTGGGCAGTGGCACCCTGTCTGTCTCCACTTCAGGGAGATGGGCAGGGTTAGGGGGGGGGGGGTCGTGGTGGTGAGGGAGACCATCGGCGGTGGCGGGGGAGGAGGCGGCGGACGTTGGCCGGGAACTCTGTTGCCCATGGAGAGGGCTGCCCCTACCTGAATGAGACAGGCTACATCTGTACATGTGGTAGGGAATATACGGTAGGTTGTACGCTCCACTGGGGCAGGGACAGATGTGGATAGTCAAATATTCTCTGTAAAGCGCTGCAGAATATGTGTGCACTATATAAATAACTGGTAATAATAATAATAATAATAATAATAATAATAATAATAATATTGTGACAATACTTCTACATGTGTTGAACATTTATCAAAGGCAGAATTCATAGAGCTTTAAATAATGTTTAATATGAGAAAAACACATCCAGTGTACGAATGCATGTAAAGATAATTCCTGGGCTGTAGTTTTATATAAAAGATAAAAGAGAAATATCTGAATGTCTAATTTACATTATCATACAGTAACTTGCTGTGAGTAACAAGGATCATAGAATAAATCTCAGCATGAATTTGATTCCCTTGAACGTTGCATGTCTCATTACATTGCATGCTTGGCTTTGGCTGTCAGATTACCCCTTCCACTAAGGTCACTTACAGCTAGTGCCTGTCTGTAACTAAAAGTTCTGAGTAAACATGGGTAGGCTTTATGAAATCCGCCACAAGAGGGGTCACACTTTTCCAACTGTGGTTTACATTTAATTAAAGTGTTGGATGACGCTTTTAGTTTCTTTGTGTTGGCTGATCTTATTGTGCATTTCATGATACTACATGTATTCTAATTTGTTTCTCTGTTTCTTCAATACAGTTGTCTTCAGTACAATACTTGTAATATATGTTCAACATTCAATACTATAAATATTATGTATGCATATGTATAATATTAGATTCAAATAAGAGAGTATTTTCTTATGAACACATGAATAGGAGACATGCATGAATTATAGGATTGTTCAAAAGTTTTATTGATCTTTTTTCTTTACTATATAGATCTGCCTAGTAACAATAGATCTGCATAAACAATTACAAGCAAAGTTGGCCATTTAATTGTGTTGCAGTGCTTTATGCCGCCTTCAGACACAGGCTGCTGAATAACCCAGCATTTACCGGCAATTACCCCGCATTTGAAGCGCTGGGTTATTCGGCCACGGAATGTCAGACCTTCTTCACACTGGAGAGCAAATCTTCAGGTCTAAAATTTAGACCCAGTAATTTGCTCTATTACACGGGGTTTATGTCTGTGTGAAAGGGTTGATACGGATCTTAAACTCCGGGTCTCCAACCCTGGAGTTTGCAGGGTCGGAGACCCGGCATTTAAGATCTGGATGGACCCTTTCACACAGAAAAAGCCGTGTATGTAATGAGAATTTCATTTTCTGCGTGAAAGGGGTATCAATCTTGTTTTAGGACCAAAGTTGTATAAATCCATTCCCGAGTTCAAATACTAGGGGTCCCTCCAGTGTTTTCCATAAACTGTTATATTTACAGTATATGAAGTTTGGCTTTATACCCATATAAAACTTACACCTCATACCCACTGTGCAACAAAGATGCCACTTCATAAATAAACTCCATGACCTCTAAACTCAGACCAATTCTCCAGAAGACACCTTTATACCAATAGGTGTTCTCTGACTGCTGTTTTGAGGGGTGAGGCCACACTGTACAAGATATTGCCAGAATTAATAGTCATTGCACAATTACAGTACAAGCCTACTTATACCCTATTCCGACATAAAGTCCAGCAAAATCCCAGATTTTTGCCCATGAATGCACATCAACCTGCGCTGTTGATGAAGTAAGTGTGAAACGAAATAACCAGGGTTGAAGTCCCTGCTTTGTTTTTGTCAGGGTCTGACTTGGGTCACCTGTAGTGTGAGCACACCCAATCTAAGGTTTTAGATGCAATTTGGAAGAAAAGTGTCTGACTGTCTTTTCGGCTAATGGATATGGTATAACTCAGCTAAGTTTAGGCTATTACACAGTAGCCTGTGCACATGTTGTATACTTACAGGAAGTTTACATACGAGAAGTTCAGATCTGCACCTGAGGAATGGTAATACTGACAAATAGCTGGGTGAGGGAGGGGGAAAGTGAATGGGAGCACCTTCGTAATAATAACAAAAAAAACGAATAATAATTTCCTAGTAAGTAGCAAAGGTTTACAGGAAAATGGATTTAAATAGGAAATAAAACCACAAATGTGACATTAACAAATATCAAAGGCTGCATAATATACATGAAAGTGTCCCCTTTAAACACACACCAAATTCCAGGACAGATCCAGGTTCAGTGTGGGTTTTGGTGCAGTATGAATGACTGAGATGGGAGACCTGGGAAATTTGCAGGTAGATAGACCCAGGCCTTTTGTCCGAAAGTGGTATCTGCAGCCAAACTTCTTGCACTAGAAAAAAAAAAAATTAAATTCCATCCTTACAAGCAATACTAAAAGGAAATCCACTCAATTACTGCGTCTGTGTCCCCTTGCGGGGCTCGCTGTGCTCACCCACGATACGGGCTCGGTGGCTTGCTACGCTCACCACGCTATCTAAAATCAACTCCATGCCAACGTGGATAGTGGGGGTACAAACTATCTACATTGGCATGGAGTTTACAGCCCCGCAGCTGGACACAGACGCACGGCGCCATGCTGGCTCCGTGAAACTACACAGGTACCTTGATTTCTCCCCAAAGTGCTTTAGATTTGAATTTTAAAAAACACAAGATACTAAATAAACATAACAGAAAGAGCTTGGCATTGCTTGTATTTTTTATTCTAGTTTATTTGTTTTTAGGAGCTAAAAGCATATACGGCCTGATTTAGAGTTGATCGCAAATGCTAAATCTTTCTCAAATGGGCAAAATCATGCTGCACTGCAGGTGGGGCAGATGTAACATGTGCAGGTAGAGTTCGATTTGGGTGAGTTATTTTGTTTCTGTGCAGTCTAAAAACTGGTTGCTTTAGTTTACACTGCAAATTAGTGTAACTCTCTCTGCAAGTTACATCTGCCCCACCTGCAGTGCAGTATTGATTTGTCCATTTGAAAAATATTTGACATTTGCGATCAACTTTTAATTAGACCCATACTAAAATGCTTGAGGAAACAGTTACACTTGGGGTGAATTTACTAACATGGGAGTTTTATTGAAGATGGGATGTTCATAGAAACCATTAAGATTCTACTTATTAATCTAACACATTCTCGAAGATAATAGATAGAATCTGATTGGTTGCTATGGGCACAGGGCCGATTCTAGGATGTTCAGCACCCCCCTGCAAACTAAAAATGTGCGCCCTCAATGCCTGCTGAAGACGCACAATAAAAAACACATATTGGGCTTAGTAGCAGCAATACCATATGTAGATATGTAGACATTTTGGTGCCCTAGTTAGAAAACTAATTGGTACCCCAAACACATACACACACACACACACACACACACACACAGAGAGAGACACCAAAACCAGTGATAGTGCACGCCAAAGGCGCACCTCAAAATTTACCCCTCCCCCCTTTCCCAGCAGTTTTGGGCTTGATGGTAGCCAGCCCAGTACACATACCCCAGGCAGTGAGGAGAAAGCAGGGCTGTCCATGCTGTAGCTGCAGCTCAAGGCGTGTCCCGCGCATGCCACACAGGCAGCGCAAAGCACAGCAACATTGCAGCTGCCCCAGCGGTGTCCAAGGCTATTGCTGAAAATACTGGTAAAGGGGATACTCACGTGGGGAAGACCCGATTAAGCGATAGCCGATGCGGTAGTCAGCTCTGCATTGTTGCTGTGCTTAAGGCAGCGCTGTCTGTATGACAGGCGCAGTACAGGAGGCACTGTGTCCCGGCAGAAGCAGAGGGGTAGTGCAGGGAGAGGCTTGAGCGCCTCTTCAGTCCGGCACCTCCCTGCACCGCAGGAGCCGCTGAGTGGGTAGCGCCGGCCCTGTATGGGCATTATCCCACCTTCAATAGAACTCCCATCTTAGTAGGCACTGCTAATAGTCTTTCATCTACAGATCACAGTAAGCGAGAAAGAAGGAGGCAGTAATATTGATTATATTAAATAAAAGGGAAAAATAATAAACTTACTATGGTTGTAAATCTTTGAACTGTTGCCTGATTGTTGCAAACATACAAAATAAAGCTTGAAGGTGCAAAGCTTGTCCAGCTGACTGTAAAATAATAACTGGATAAAAAGAAAATCTTTATAACTGCCTTTGTTTCCTATCACAAAAGCTTCAGTAGCAGTATTCACCTTTATGATAATACGTTCTGAATTATCTCCCTCATACCACTGGCATTAAAGATAAAAGAAGTGTATTAGAAAGAAGACAATAAAATATATTTTTTAATCTGAAAATATACATTGTTTCTGACTGTTTTTTATAGATTACTATAATGCTTTAGAATCTTAGCACACTGGAAACCTGAAAAGCACGGTACTTTGCAGGTATTAAACACTGCAGTACTAAGACATTCCAATGAATGGGAAGCCTTGTTTTCTTATAAATCAGGGGTGATTCGCCTGTGAAATGCATGCACGCAGCTTTTCACAAGTGAAGGGATTTGAAACCTTTAATACCTTCAGAATGCAATCAATTTCTGGATGGAAAAATGTGGCATTACTAAAGGGCCAAGACAAGCACCGCTTCTTAAACAGACAAAGCTAATGAGGAAATATTCTATTAGAAACAAATAACCTGCTTTTTTTTTAAATAGTTTTATCTCTATAATTGATCATTTAAAAAAAAAAATATCAGTCAGTCACATTGAAAACCAAACACCACACAATAATTATTTTTTACCTTGTCAACCATCGGATGGTTTGAGATCACTGCTGAGGTCTTCACGTTTAAATTAAAATTACAGTCATTGTATTTATTAACAACTGAAGTACTGTATACAGTAGAGTGAATTGGTTCATTTAAACTGGCGGTGTGTTATCAGTCACAAATGTAAGTATCCTTACTAATGCTGGGCATACAATTATCTGTGCATTCACCTGATATGGGCACGTTGACCAAAGGTTCAATTCCTACCATGGCCCTAACTCTACTCAGTTTGTATTTTCTCCGTGTGCTCGTGTGGGTTTCCTCCGGGTATTCCAGCTTCCTCCAACAATCCAAATATACTAGTAGTAGTTCCCAACAAATTAACCATATAATGTATGTGTGTACATGTGATAGGGAATATAGATTGTAAGCTCCTCTGGGGCAGGGGCTGAAAGAGCATTGGAATATGTGTGCGCTATATAGATAACTGGTAATAAATAAAATAAATAAAAAATATCATGTGGCCATTCACTGTGAGCTATCTCACATTGTTTGTCCATTATTATTATTATTATTAACAGGTTTTTATATAACGCATCGCTTTACAGAGCATAGTTATGAGAAAAAACACATATCGAATTACAGAACAAGACAGTTCAGGACAAGTTCATGGTAAATACGGATAGTTGCATCAGGGGACAGGACACCGAAGCAATCATCAGGGTGGCAGAGGTTTATATATTCTAAAGCTGTGTACACACGGGGGCGATATATTGCTCAGCGCTATATTGCTAGCAATATATTGCTCAGTGTCTCCTTTTCATCAGCGACCAGAGATGGTCGCTGATGAAAGGGAACCTCTGCCGGGGGAGCCGCAGAGGGAATCAGCTGGTCACAGGAGCTTGCGATCATAACAGGAGCACACACCCGGCGATTTATCGCTTGTGCGCACTCCAATCGCTGGCAATATGGTCGCTCAGGGACCAAATTTACAGCAATTATAGCCCGTGTGTATGCACCTTTAGAAAGGCACATAAGGAGAGAGGGCCCTGCTCGTGAGAGCTTACATTCTAAAGGAGAAGGTTAGACAGACATGGGTGAAACAGAATGGGAAGAAGTGAGCATAAACAGAAGGTTAGGATGAGAGATGGTCAGGTTTTATGCAGGAGGGTGGGAAGAGGTCAGTTTAGTCTTTGATATTTTAAGTCTAAAAAAGCACTGGGTCATCAAATAGTAGATAGCAGAGAGACAGTTGGAGATATGAGTGAGGATAGAGGGAGAGAGAGATCAGGAAAGGAGCAGTAGATTTCAGTATTATCAGCATAGATGTGATAGTGGAAGTCAAGTGAGCAAATAAGCTCACCCAGAGAGGACATGTAGAGAGAGAGAGAGAAGAAGAGGGCCAAGAATAAAACGTTGGGGGGCACCTACTATCAATGGAAGAGAAGGAGAGGTGAAGTCATTAGAGGTACAGCTGTGCATTTTCAAAAAAGACAGTGCAAATACAAGCATAAAGAGTGCTATTTAAAGTTTGGGCAGTTGTACAAATGTTGATATTACGGATGAATAACCAGATTAAGCAGCCAGGCGTAGTATGTTGTGAGTATGAAGTGAGCTCACTCAAAGCAGTCCCTTGGTTTTCTGAGTTGCTGTTGTTTTCTGTCTTTCTGTGTCACTTTGATACCAAGATACCAAGTTGGTTGTCAGTTTCTGTCCAGTTTAAGTCCAGTATAAGTCCAGGCTTAAGCTATGTAACTAGAATGCTGACAAGAAAATGATAGGAACTAGCGCTAGTGGAAAAGCAGCTGAGTATTATCCCCTGGAGGCCATCCAATCCTCCAAACAATGGAAACAATATGCAAATACAAAAAGGTGGGACAACCAGCGCTTGATAGAAACTTGATCGTGAGCTGGAGATCAGAGCACAGCTGACGTTGCTGGTGGATTAATTACCACACTTACTTTATAGTTCTATCTCGAGTTCACGTAACAGTTTCTTTAAGCAGGAAAATATGTTATCCTGGACACTTACTTATTGGTTCAATCACGAGTGCACAAAAAGGTATCTTTGTTTCTTCCAAACATCAACATCAATCAATGGAATTAAGCAGATCGGGTACAACTTACTTTTTATTTCAGACTCGCGTTCACATAATGGTATCTTTAAAATCAGGATCCAGTCTCCAGGGATTGGTCACAAAGATTTATTCAAAGATATAACACGATAAAAACACACACGGAAGGGGATCCAGGACACTGCTGCGGGATGGAAGGTTCTTTGTCTCAGGCGCTGCAGACGCATAGGACAGAGCCGCAGACGGTTCCCGTTCACCTTGTCTGACGCGCTGGAATAAGGTGAGCCAGCAAGCAGCACTGACGTCAACGCGTTTCGGATTCCTCCTTCTTCAAGACGTACTGCTGTCTATCACAGTATTTGATTTATACTGAATGGCAAAGTCACATGATCGTGTTTCCACCTATCATGGTTCATACCTGTAATCTATGGGACCCGGCTCTTTTATACTAAGCAACATATTACCGCATGATAACGGGAAATACATACATAAATACATGGCATTACATATCAAACATATAAAATGAGTATATAAAAGTACAAAAATTACAAAAGTACAAAACTACAAAAATGTAATAAAACATCAATAAAAAATATTTTTTATATAAAAACATCGGTGTCATAAAAACATCGATACAAAAATTCACATATATCATAGTAGTATATAGAGCCGGGTATCAGAGAGGGACAGACAAACACAGAAACAAGATATTAGTAACAAATATACAACAGAACACCCTAAAAGAATATATCCTGTTAGATAAACCATTTATATTCGAAATCTACATTAAGACCTCTCGGAACCAGTGTTTTGAGTTCGAATATAGTCTTCATTTCTAGTTTTGCTAAATCCTGTTCTGTGTTCTTGGTCCTCCAATTTTTGTTACATATTTTAATGCCACAAAAATGTTTTAAAAATTTAACATCACATGCATGTTCTTTTTTAAAATGTAAAGACACATTATGAAGTTCATTCCCTTTCTTAATATTGCGAATGTGTTCCCCTAATCTTTCTTTGAGCATTCTGCCCGTTCTGCCCACATATTGGGTACCACACACACATTCCAACAAATATATGACATTTTTAGTCCCGCAAGTAATAAAATCTTTTATAGTGTATTCATGTCCCGTGACAGAAGATTTGTATTGGGTGATCTTATTTTCTGTCTGACAAGTTTTACACATAGAGCATTGGCCACATCTATAAAAGCCTTTTGATGTTATACGTGAAGGTCTTTTATCTACTGGTAAGGCACTTCTCACCAGCATGCTCCGCAAATTGTCTGCCCGTCTATATACAAATTTTGGGCTAGGACCTAGATGTTTGTTTAACAGAGGGTCTTTGGTGAGAATATTCCAATGATTGGAAATAATTTTCTCTATTACTTTGTGTTGCGAAGTAAACTTGGTGATAAAGGCTATTTCTTGCTCTTCTTTATTCACCTTTTTTGGATTGTCTTGTAACAAATCATTCCTAGAACAGGTCTTATATTGTTCTAAAGCTTTATTGACCACTGATGGACTGTATCCTTTATCCAAGAAATTTTTTCTCATAATGCGGGATTGCGAATTAAATACCTCCAAATCTGTACAATTCCGTCTTAAACGCTGGAATTGACTTTTGGGGAGGCTTTTTATGGTGATTGCTATCACATCCTATATAGGAGTTGCAATCAGTGGGCTTTACGAAGTTTTTTGTCTTTATGACCTCATTCTCAACATAAATTGTAAGGTCCAGAAAATTTATCTCTCTGTCACTGATAGTATACGTCAGTTCAATATTATATAAATTATTATTAAGGTATTGACAGAAATCTTGTAGGGATTCGTCATCACCCCTCCAGACAAATAAAATATCATCTATATAGCGGGTCCATAGGGCCAAGCTGGCAACCCAGGGATGACCCGTCCATACCTGCTCATCCTCCCAATGAGCCATGAACAGGTTGGCATATCCTGGTGCCAGCTTGGCACCCATTGCTGAACCCGCTACCTGCAAGAAGAAGTCTCCCTCGTACCAGAAGAAGTTGTTTGTTAAAACCAACTCTATTCCCTCTGTGACAAAATTAACCATTTTTTCGTTGGTATTGTTCTTCACCAAAAAATATTTTACAGCCTCTATACCATCTACATGTTGTATAATAGTATAGAGGGATTTTACATCCGCAGTTACCAATTTGAAATGTGATTCCCACTTAATATCTTTAATTTTGTTAAGTACCGATATAGTGTCCTTGGCGTAGGATTTAGTAGTTTTTACTATTGGCTGAATTTTATTGTCCAAGTAGCATGACAGATTCGATGTAATCGATCCAATACTGGCCACAATAGGTCTGCCTGGTGGTTTAGTGGCAGATTTATGGATCTTAGGAAGAACATAGATCACTGGGATTGAAGGGTTTTCAACATGTAAATATTCAGCTTCCTTCTCTGTAATAACATCCAGTGACAAATATAACTGGATGAAGATATCCATTTTCTTTTGAATTTTGCTTGATGGGTCTGAACAGAGCTTTTTGTACGTATTTAAATCCAAAAGTTGTCTCATGACCTCTGCATGATAGTCATCCCTGTTCAGGATGACTATCCCTCCGCCCTTATCGGCCGGTTTGATGATAATTTGATTATTGTTTTTGAGACTATCTATGGCCATTTTTTGAGATTTAGTAAGATTGGGGTTTTTTACTTTTTTCAAGGAAACCTTTTCTAAATCATCTTTTACCAAGTTTTCAAAGACATCTATGAAACATCCTTTTTTAAATCTGGGGAAAAAGGTAGATTTTCTTTTAAATACTTTAACCTGTTCCTCCACTATATTAACAGCGGGATCGTTCTCCTCTGTATCAGAGAAGAATTTTTTCAACGTGAGCTTTCTTATAAATTTT
This sequence comes from Crinia signifera, assembly GCF_055691185.1. Classification (NCBI taxonomy): domain Eukaryota; kingdom Metazoa; phylum Chordata; class Amphibia; order Anura; family Myobatrachidae; genus Crinia; species Crinia signifera. The sequence continues at coordinate 239,778,860 of NC_139219.1, read as the reverse complement.
TGCAGGTCGGTAAAGACCTCATATTCATTGGTATGATTAGAAGGAGAGAATTTAAGCCCTTTCTCAAGGATACTTTCTTCTTCCTTTGTAAGAACATAGTCGCTCAGGTTAAATATACTTGTTTTATGAGATTTTTCGCTGTTATTTTCAGTTTCATTAGTAATATTACTTTCTTCTGTAGGACTTTCTCCCACGGTACTTGGTATGGATGTGATACCTTTATTTTTAGCACGCTGTTTTTTTGACAGATTTAAATTAGAATTGGAACCACCTCTTTTACCTCTTTTATTTTTAGTAAAAGATTTTAGTTGAAGTTGGTTCTCCGCCAGCCCCTGTCTAAAAAATGATTGTTAGAATCTAATCTTTTTTCTTTTCCCTGATAGTTACGGGACCTATTCTCTCCCTCATCCTGTTTATTTCTCCAACCATAATTGTTTGGAGTATCAGGGAATTGATCATTTTGTCTCTTATAATATCTCTGCCTTTGTTCGGCTGGTTTCGTATATTTTTGATTTGGGCGGCGGGGGTTCTCACCTCTATTATTTCCTTCCCAATGATAGTTATAATTGGGGCTATCTTTCTTTTCCCATGACCTAGTATTTTCCTGGTTATATGGGCGAAAATTTGTCTGGTAATTGATACGATGGTTGGTATTTATCGATGGTTTAGATTTAAACCTATCAAATTTTCTGCGTGGGGTGTTCTGTACCTGATTAGTTTCTACAGCATTGATATCACGTTTAGGTGGAAGCTCACTTTCTATTGGGGCTTTACTGTCCTTCCATTTATACTGATCTCCGGTTTCATAATCTTTCTTATCTCTCAAATATTTTTTATACTTTTTATTTTTTAATTCGGTTTCATTTTTATCTATTTTGGCCATAATATTTTTCTCAAGTTCTTTATATTCAGCTGATTTGGCGTATGGTTTAATGAGAGTGTAGAGATCCTCTACTTCTTTTTCTGTAGTTTTTAGATTATGATTTTTCTCTTTGATAATAAGTTATATTAATGAATTGGCGCAATGGTCTAAAATTGCCAGCCAATCTTTTTTAAAAAATTCTGTTTCTGTGGTGAATGATGGTAATTTGTCGATTCTCAGGCCCCTTGGAATGATTTTATCTTTTAGATATCTTTCCAGGGTGGCGGTTTCCCACCATAGTTTACCTTCTTTTATAAGTAATTTCTCAATTTTAAACATTACATTATCTAGATTTTCATCACTCACAGAGGGCATTTCATCTATCCCTTTAGAGAACAAATTATCAATATTTTCTACACGGATTTTCCGATGTTTAAACATAATTCCAAGCAGCTAAGTTCCAAATCTAGATGGACAAACAACCAGAATGCTGACAAGAAAATGATAGGAACTAGCGCTAGTGGAAAAGCAGCTGAGTATTATCCCCTGGAGGCCATCCAATCCTCCAAACAATGGAAACAATATGCAAATACAAAAAGGTGGGACAACCAGCGCTTGATAGAAACTTGATCGTGAGCTGGAGATCAGAGCACAGCTGACGTTGCTGGTGGATTAATAACCACACTTACTTTATAGTTCTATCTCGAGTTCACGTAACAGTTTCTTTAAGCAGGAAAATATGTTATCCTGGACACTTACTTATTGGTTCAATCACGAGTGCACAAAAACGAATACACTATAAAAGATTTTATTACTTGCGGGACTAAAAATGTCATATATTTGTTGGAATGTGTGTGTGGTACCCAATATGTGGGCAGAACGGGCAGAATGCTCAAAGAAAGATTAGGGGAACACATTCGCAATATTAAGAAAGGGAATGAACTTCATAATGTGTCTTTACATTTTAAAAAAGAACATGCATGTGATGTTAAATTTTTAAAACATTTTTGTGGCATTAAAATATGTAACAAAAATTGGAGGACCAAGAACACAGAACAGGATTTAGTAAAACTAGAAATGAAGACTATATTCGAACTCAAAACACTGGTTCCGAGAGGTCTTAATGTAGATTTCGAATATAAATGGTTTATCTAACAGGATATATTCTTTTAGGGTGTTCTGTTGTATATTTGTTACTAATATCTTGTTTCTGTGTTTGTCTGTCCCTCTCTGATACCCGGCTCTATATATTACTATGATATATGTGAATTTTTGTATCAATGTTTTTATGACACCGATGTTTTTATATAAAAAATATTTTTTATTGATGTTTTATTACATTTTTGTAGCTTTGTACTTTTGTAATATTTGTACTTTTATATACTCATATTATATGTTTGATATGTAATGCCATGTATTTATGTATGTATTTCCCGTTATCATGCGGTAATATGTTGATTAGTATAAAAGAGCCGGGTCCCATAGATTACAGGTATGAACCATGATAGGTGGAAACACGATCATGTGACTTTGCCATTCAGTATAAATCAAATACTGTGATAGACAGCAGTACGTCTTGAAGAAGGAGGAATCCGAAACGCGTTGACGTCAGTGCTGCTTGCTGGCTCACCTTATTCCAGCGCGTCAGACAAGGTGAACGGGAACCGTCTGCGGCTCTGTCCTATGCGTCTGCAGCGCCTGAGACAAAGAACCTTCCATCCCGCAGCAGTGTCCTGGATCCCCTTCCGTGTGTGTTTTTATCGTGTTATATCTTTGAATAAATCTTTGTGACCAATCCCTGGAGACTGGATCCTGATTTTAAAGATACCATTATGTGAACGCGAGTCTGAAATAAAAAGTAAGTTGTACCCGATCTGCTTAATTCCATTGATTGATGTTGATGTTTGGAAGAAACAAAGATACCTTTTTGTGCACTCGTGATTGAACCAATAAGTAAGTGTCCAGGATAACATATTTTCCTGCTTAAAGAAACTGTTACGTGAACTCGAGATAGAACTATAAAGTAAGTGTGGTTATTAATCCACCAGCAACGTCAGCTGTGCTCTGATCTCCAGCTCACGATCAAGTTTCTATCAAGCGCTGGTTGTCCCACCTTTTTGTATTAAGCTATGTAACTGTTTGCTCCCTACTTAAAAATCTTCCTACTTTCAAAATTGTTAAAATATCAATAGTCAGCTTTCAATGGTCAGCCTGGTAGCCTCTATGAATACTAAAAGCTGTTTCTAAGTTCATTGATTGAGACCACAACCAGCCAGTACCCCTCTCCCACTAGCAATAAATATAAACAAATGGTAAGAGGTTGCATACATCCCAGCCACTAATACATTCTAACTCACTGTAATTCTTAATACAATTGCACAATTACCTATGATAATGCAGTATGCAAGGCAGAGTGATACTGACTCAATACTGGCAATGGCATGTAAAGTTTAAATACCTATGATAATACCATGTCCATGATATCTGATGGGTGTCTGGCTGTCAGATAAATGTCTTTAAGTCTTACAGGCATTTTATCTGATCACCTGTGGCCATTAGTATGCAAAACATATCAATTAGTGGATCACACTAAATCCATATATTGATCCACTCTCTTTATCCAGTCAACCATTTCACATTGGGGAGTTATCACTCACAGATGTTATAAATATTAAAGAAATATTATTAATGTTATCTTTTTATCAATACAATGTATAATTATTTCCATCATATTCTTCCCAGAGCTTAATAAACTGTAACATTGCAAAATGTAATTTGATGCATAATAACTACACTTGAACCAGTGTGCTAATTTCTCACAGGTCATCAGAGGGACAGTAATGTCCCTTGCAGTGTCCTGCCTCATGGTCTCTTGCTATATTTTTATTTGGACACAATATTACTTCAAAATCTATAAAATGCAAATTAGACACAAGCTGACTCCATATTGATTACTGCCATATAACATTTCCAATGCAATGTGTGCATTATTCACAGGCACAGAGTAGCTTAGGTCCAAGACCCACAGGTACTATATCAATATGTTAAAGAATAAGGCTCACAAACCATTATCTTAAGGGATTGTTAAATTATGAAATGTCTTAGCCCTTAAAATATTTTTTTGAATCTTCTATTTCAAAACATGAAGCTTAGAACTAGTTATGTTCCCATTGATCATCAAAGAACATCACATGTCCACATAAAAATGTAATACACAAAATATAGGGACTAAGATAAAATGCTAAATAAATGTGTGAACAGGGAGTGTAAAATAAAAGAGACAGATTTCCCTTGGGTATTTCATTGTGTGTCTGGGTATTGATCATATTGATAAAGCACGCTATTGTGATTTCTGTGCTCACCTAATTAATAGTATTTTCCTTCAAGACTCAAGCTCCATACAATAAGTGGTGGCATTTAAAGATCTTTTGTACCAGCAGTTCTCTCACATGGGAATGAAAAATTGGTTTCCTCATTTTACTACAAACTGTGAGGAGCCATATAGTGAATCTTTTACTACAGTACAACCCAGAGATTTTTAGTGGCATTCCATAAATGCCTACGCAAGATTTCTATACATTTGTCATCAGTAAAAACAATTTGTTTACTTTACAAAATTAAAGCAATGTAATGCCTTTGCAAATATATGAAGTAGCCCTAATGAGGACTGAAAAATGAGTAGCCACATGTTGTCTATACTTAAAGTATTTTATGGCTGCATAGTCTTAGAAATTGGTCTGATTAGTTTACTGCAGAATAATTGCAACTATGTATTCTTTCATTTGTCTCTATTAATCCGGGTTGGGGCTGGCAGTGCTTTTCCATGGCATAACAATGCAGAGTTACATATATCTAATAATCTAGCCTGAGCGTTCATTCTTGGGAGAATGATATAGGGAGAGTAAGAACATTTGAAATTGTGCTCCTACAGTATATTCTCTGCACCATACTGTATCTCCGATAGGAAGCATTTATAAGTGTTTGCTATACATTTGTGGAAAAACAGTCTCCTGACTTATTGTTTGTATAATCATTTCTAAAAGTGTAGAAAAGGATAAAAAGGGATAAGGTGCGTGGCTAACTGCAGCTGGTTTAAGGTTTGTCAGTCCTTATATACAGATGGAGAAGCCCGGTTCTCCATATTACTGAGACGCGCGTGCGTCTCACCCACACGCGCGTCTCAGTTTCCGTGCGGCGGGGCGATGGGAACCTGTCCGTCTCTGCTTCAGAGAGACGGTCAGGGTTGGGGGGGGGGGGTGCGGGGAGGCGGTGTGGACCCCGGGTGACCGCCGACAAGCCGGCGGGGACATGGGGGAAGCCGTCGGAAGGGGACGCGCATGCATCTCGTGCACGCGCGTCCCCTTTCACAAATACAGATGGTGGGTGGCGGGGGATGGGGGCTGGCGTCGCCATCGCCATCCCCTGCAAAGAAGAGACCCGCTTCATCTGTAATAAACAATCAAAGAAAAAAAGGACAACCAGCGTTGGCTATGTTTCTCAAATAATTTTGAAAAGTATGATGGTTTCTTTCAAATAAACAATTTTATTAGGACAATATAAAAATCATGTAAAAACAATGAATGATTGTCATGGTTTAACAGACACCCTCTGCTATTTATCTTGGATCTAGGAGTAACATGAAATCTGTCTTAAGGGTATACTACTATTTTAATATTATTATTACTATTTTTTTTAAACCATGAGAAACATTAATTAATTTTATATGATTTTTATATTGTCCTAAAAAAATGTTTATTTGAAAGAAACCTTCATACTTTTCAAAAATATTTGAGAAACATAGCCAGCTTTGGTTGTCCTTTTTTTCTTTCATTTCTAAAAGTGTGTTAAATTATATATAACTCAAAATTATGGCTTCTGCAATGTACATTCACTTTGATCTGTGGCCGTTTTTAATTTACCTTTGAGCTGTGGCAGTTTTAAGCCCAAAAACTCTCCACCCCACCCCCAGTCCCTATCTGTTCCTACCTCCAATCTCTGTCTTCACAGCTTCCTCTCTCTATATTCATCAAATTTGAAACAGATCAGTGTCCCTGCAAAAATAGCTTTTACTTTTCGTTATGACACATTTTAGCAGACAAACGAGTTAATTGCTCGGTCGAGTGGCCTCTATTGGTCAGTGCAGGTACTTCACCTCATAGAGGTGATGAGTGATTGACCTTTTATATATCAATCACTCATCATTTTATATATATTATATATTTTAAGATTGACCTTTAACAGATAGATAACAATATCTGAGATTTTTCAATAACCTCTCAGCAGAAATTTCTAGGTTGACATGCTTCTAATAGAATATCTTAAATAGAATAGCTTCTGTTTTAAAGTTGATGTTACTGTATATTAAAAGTTCACACAGTTTAGAAGGAGTTCAATTGTTTATCGCTACCGATCTCCCCTCTAGTGACAGAAAGGGGGGTGGTTTGAGCCATATTCAATTGCTTAAAGCAGCTCAACCCAACCAAAGTAATGGTCGCAATGCATATAATCACATTTGGGTTGGTCACTTTTAACACATTTCACATGAGTAGCGGGCTGAAATGCCAGCGTTAGCAGCTGATCATCTGAATGCAGAAGCAATTAAATAGTTTTGTTGTGGTGCCAGCTATTGGATAATGCTACCAGAAATAACTGTGTTAAAAAAAAGTACATTTAATTATTAATGTTTATGTGTATGGTGCCAAAAGGGTTCCGCATTGCCTAACAACACATAAATGAGTAAAAAAATAAAACAATTAAATAACGAATTACAGCATAAGGCAATTTAGCACAAGTACAGGTACATGGTATTTAAAAGACAGATCCATCAGGGGACAAGGACACTGAAGCAAATATTAGGTTGGTCTTGAGAGTCCGTTTAAAGTTTTTTATGGAGGTGAAGTGTCTGATAAGGGGAGGTAGAGAATTCCACAGATAAGGAGCACAACTACCAAAATCTTGGAGGTAGGAATGGGAGGAAGTAACTAGTTGGCAGGAGAGGCGGCATGCATCAGTGGAGTGGAAAGATCGGGAGTGGGAAGAGAGAAGTTTAGATATGTAGGTGGGAGTAGAATGAGTAGTGGCTTTGTAAGTGAGGGCAAGGAGCTTGAATTGTATTCTGAAGGGAAAGGGGAGCCAATGTAGATTGTAAGAGATGGGAGGTGGACATACATTAGTACATTTGAAATGGAACATGAGCAACATTGAGGATAAATTGGAGTGCAGGTGTTTTGTCAGGAAGGACAGAAATGAGATTACAGTAGTCCAGTCTGGAGATGACTAGTGAGTGGATGAGGGTCTTTGTAGCATCCTGGGTGAGAAAAGGCCTGATCCTGGAAATATTTTTGATGAGGAAATGACAGGACTATGAGAGTTTTAAAGGAGAGGGAAGAGTGAAGAATAACGCCAAGGCATCATGCTTAGGTGCTAGAAGAGATCGTTGTTTCATCAATAGACAGTGACATTGTGGGAGGTGAGGTTATGCGGGAGGGATATTATTAGCATACATAGATGATTTATTTTCTGTACAGTCATGCAAATATATCTACCGCCACAGGTAAAATATCCTTTAAACTTATTTTAAATACAAACCATGCGTAGAAGCACATGCTGTGTGCATTATTTGATTCAATTAGCAAATTGAATACCAAACTGCACCTTTTATAGGTATTTATATAGAATGTGATATGGATTTCTTCACATGTGATGTTTATTTTTAGACCCTTTTACTATTACATGGAAGATGGATAGCAGAATAAATAACTTGACAGAGGTCACGCACTGCTTGATGACAGTAGAAAAATCAACTGTATTAAACTAAACTGGTCATTTGCAGTATGCAAACTCTTCTTCTCAATCTCTGCATACACAGAAATCCTTCTAATATTAATGTAACTTTTGTACTTTCTGTACAAATTAATGATAAATACTATAATAATAATAATAATAATCAGCCCACATACAGTATTATGCAGTTCTGTTCATTGAAGAGATTATATTACACAAATAAGATATAATGACATGCAAAAAAGGTAAAAATGACCCTGTCCACATGAAAAATCTATTACCACTAGAAGTGATGGGGATCTTCTCTCCATGAAGAGATTAGGGCAGGAACACTATCTGCCAACAACATTAAAGCAGCCATTGGCGACTGGCACAACTAAAGGTGGTGTGGTATGGTTGGAATGAACAGAGACAGTAACTAGTGGTAGGAGACATGAAAGAAGAACTAGTCATTGTAGCAATACTGTATGCTACTGGCATCCACGACTGTCCGTCTCCACTATCCACTATCTTCTACAATTCTTCTGTAGAAGGCTTAGGCTTTATGTCAGGGGTTTCAACTTTTGAGACAGTGTGGGCCACATTAAACAATTCAACAATTCCAGAGGGCCACTAAGCTATACTGAGGTATTTAGACTCTTAGAGGAATCTAAGACCTTATAGTAGTAGAACATCTACGCTATACAATGTACCATCTTGTGATACCTCAGCTTCAAAGTACTATAGCAGCTAATTTATGCTTTTTATCATCTCTACTTTAAACTAGCAGCCTATTTAATGTATATAACACCTGTATTTCAATCTAGCAGCCCATTTAATGTACATACTGTATAGCCCCTTTAAATCTAGCAGCCCATTTAAGCAATACAAAATGCCTTGTGAGATATTACTATATCATTTGGAAGCACTCAATTATCCCAGTCGGGGGGCCATGGAGAACAGCTCGGTACACTGGCCATGGATTGAAGACACCTGCTTTATGTAGCATAGACATGGTTATGGTTATGTGTCAACATGTAGGTGTTGTGCTGGTATAGTACATAGGGCTATAGAATATTTACAAATGTCTGAGGTTATGCGGGATCTAGTGCATAGAGAATACTTAAGTGCACGGTCTGTACCACCCATTGGCATGACACCTTTATGTGCCTTAGTTAGTAATTTGTGTAAACAGGAGCATATTGGGACATATGTACTAAACCGTGAAAAGTGTTAAAGTAGAGAGTGATAAAGTACCAGCCAATCAGCTCCTAACTTCTATGTTACAAGCAGTGTTTGAAAAATGACGGATAGGGTACATGCACTCTATACTTATGTGACCTTCATAGAAATCAGCGGCCATGGGGATCCGTAGAGGCCATGATGGCCCTCATTAATAATCACCTCCCTTGTCTGTACATGTGCAGCTGATGGTGGTTGTCATGGACACGCAGGAGACCTTATCGTTTGTCGGGCACAGCATACACACTGGCCAATTATAATGAACAAAATCGTTCAGAAGGGCCAAAATGAGCAATATCCCTCATTATATTGCCCAGTGTGTATGGGACTTTAGGAGCTGATTGGTGTGTAGTGTATCACTCTTCACTGTATCATATCTGGCCCACTGTAATACATATGGCCCAATAGCTTTGTACGCTCCTATTGGTCTGAGCAAAACTGATGAAAATATTACACTAATAGTAATGAAATCTCTCAAGTACACTATTCAACCTTCCAGTATATAACCAATCTACTACATACAATGTATGCAATCCTGGCTGTTGTAATAGCTAGAAGAGATTTAATCCTTGTGTGTGTGTGTGTGTGTGTGTGTGTGTGTGTGTGTGTGTGTGTGTGTGTGTGTGTGTGTGTGTGTGTGTGTGTGTGTGTGTGTGTGAATTTGTTATTTGTAAGGATGTAGAATGCTGGTAATTACGAGGGTCCCAAGTCCACTGTGGACGAAACTATATCCAGACAAGAGGTTCCCATTAGTGACTGGTTAGCATGGCCTGTCTAAATGAGGACATGGTCTTTTATTTCTGTACAAAGAATGTCAAATAAAGTCAACCCTCCAATATAACCCCAATATCTTAGACGTAGAATCACATTTTCCAGTTTGCCACAAGCTGCACAATTGCTTTTACCTTCTCTCTAGTATCAAGACTATGGGCCTTATTCTAGCTTGTTAGAGGCAAATTCCTTCTCAGATGGACAAAACCATGTGCACTGCAGGGGGCAGATGTAACAGGTGCAGATAGAATTAGGTTTGGGTGAGTTATTTTGTTTCAGTGCAGGGAAAATACTGACTGCTTTATTTTTACACTGCAACATAGTTCTCACTTTGAAGAAAAACCCCACCCAAATTTAACTCTCTCTTCTGCACAAGTTACATCTGCCCCACCAGCAGTGCACATGGTTGTGTCCATCTAAGAAGGAATTTGCCTCTAAGAGTGAACTAGAATAAGGCCCTGTGAGACCATTAATGCAGTACATGGTCTTTATGGTGTTCAGTATATCAAGATTAATTGCATGTTGTACAGTATGTACACAAATCACTTCATGTTTTTATAATACCAACATTTTTTATTGTATTAAACACTGACATCTTTTTATACTTCGTGTTATGCACATTAATAACGACTGTATGTGTATGATGTTTAGAAACAGAATACAATGGAACACAACAGAGCTATGCATTATTTAATAATTCAACTCTTGCCTTCAGGCTTAAGTTTAAAATTGCATCTTGCATAGTTTAATTGTTCAATAAATGTAATAGCATATTGACCTTTACTGTCTTCTGAAGAGAACTTGCTTTGTCAACAAATAATATCTTCTATAACTGAAATCACAGTGCCGTAGCCTAAAGAAAACAAAATGTAGCAAGGCTTATTCATTGAATTCTAAGGACTATTTATTTTTATTTTCATTGTTTAAGGTATCTCAAATTATAGAATAACAATATCCGTATTCTTCTGTATTACCTACTTAAGTATCAATGAAAGATACTGTGACATACAGTATTTACCAGGAATGCGGTAGTGGTTAGCATTATTGCCTCACAGCACTAAGGTCATGAGTTCTATTCCTGGTTATGATGAGACATCTTTGTTGACTTATATGTACACTCCAAATTTGCATGGCTTTCGTCGGAGCTCTGGTTTCCTCCCACACCCACAACTTACCATTTCAAAATGAATTTTGATACCCTTTTGTATTAGTCTTTGCGGCGCGGGGCACATAAAAACACAAAGTTCTTTGTTTTTTTAAACTATAAAGCTTAAGATGTTATACACATGTCCGCTTCAGAGGTCATCATACATCTGGCATGCACAGCACTTGAATTCCCCCGTATGGTGGTGAAAAGCAATGTTAGCCTTTTATGATTTAGGTAAAAAATGATAGTAATATATATATATATAGTTGTTCCTTTATGCACTATAAAAAAAGTTTCTCTGACTGCCTACATCCAATTTAATCATATATCAAGTTACTTAAGGACATGTCAAACAGTGACTCCTCGCTTTAAAGCTTCCTTGGTAGCACAAGTGTGACTCTAGTTGTGCACTAATAATGGGTTAATGAGGACTAATGCTGCCATTGAGAACTCTGGGCAGTGCGCCAGTAAAAACAACTGAAATTGTAATAAATTTCTCCCCTAGCAGACTAATGTGTGTGAAATGCCACCCAAAACCACGCAGGAGAGACATCTAAAATCTGTAAGATCCAATACTGACATGATTATGGTTTGCTTCCAAGCCTGGGCCCTTATTCTGATTGACGCGTACTTTACCGCATACTTTCGGATCGCGTCTTTACGGCGTCTGCGCATGCGTGGAGAACGCTACGCGCATGTGCCACACCTTGACTCCGTACCTGTTCGGCCAAATCCCGTACAAAACTGGTCACCGCAATCATTCGGGAAATATGGGCGTATTATGGGCGTCATGCGGAATGACACATGGGCGTAGTTTCAAAGTGGGCAAAACGGGGCGGAAACATGGGCGGACACGGGGGAGTACACTTATGTTGGGGGGCGTGCATTCGGATACCACTCCGAATGCACGCGAACAAAAAGGGAAGAAATGTGCGGTGTCCAAAAGGCCACTATTGCTTTGCGGACACCACTCGTTCCTGCGGGAGGCGAACGGACCGCCTAATGACTACAAGCATTAACACCTGAACCCAATAAAATCGTCTCCTTTACTCATTACTCACTAATAGGACGCTTGTCAGTGCTTTAATTGAAACCATTGCACTTCAATTGCTGTAAGGGTTAATGTGTGCAATGCATGTGTTAGGCATGCTTGTAAGGATATATTGGAATCTAATTGATTCCAATTCAAAATAAGCATTTTTTGATGAGGATAGGTAATTGAATAAGTGGGTCATGTGATGTATTGCAGAATTGACATAATAGTGGGTTGTTGGGCGTAAATACACCGCTTACGGGCGGTAGCACCGCTTGGCTCCCGTTCGGATGCGGTATTCCCGAGCATACTCTGTAATACTCTGTAATACCGTGCAGAATCGGAGTGTTTCTCCCGCACACGCATGGTTTGTATGTCGTCCGTAAACACGCCCTGTTCTTAAAGAGTGAGTCCGTCCGAATGCGGAGGACACGTGGGCGTTTCTACGGACGATGGCCGCACGCGGCAGAACACCGTGGCGTGCGGACCGCTCCGTAAGAATGCGGGAATATCCGCACCGATCAGAATAAGGGCCCTGGTGAGAAAGCAGGACCCATGGCACAGATTCCCTCAGAACCCAAAGGTTCATATAGGCTGATTTATCGGAAAACTGATCCCACTCATCTCCATTTATTAAAAATTTGTTTACTAATATTATGTGAATCTGGTTATTTTCACAAACTTTTCATGTTATTTTAGTTTTACTGAAATGTATTAAAGATCTTTTGAAGCAGTTTCTATGAAAACTACTCCAAAACCTTTCATTCCCATTTTTTTTTCCCAAAAAAAAATCACATTTCCCAAACTGTGAAAAAATACCAGAGGAAGACTTGTGATATCTTTATCCCGAAACAGGTTTTCTCTTGTTTCCGGCTCCATTCTCTGTTCTGCAGAGTTGGGAACCAGTGCCTACGATCAGACGTGTGTTAAATAAAGCCACAGGCTAATCATAAAAAAAGTTTTCTTTTTAAAGACACTAACTGGTCATCTGTTCAGCAACAACGTGTACTGTGGCCCCAGTCATCTGATGTCTGCTGTAACTGGCATTTACAGAACAACACAGATCAGATGAAGGGTTCACAGAGCTAGAAGCTGGTGATCAGGAGACTAGAGCCAGACAGCGCACACCGGGACACTGATTGCTGGGTGCAAAGGGGTTGGTGGCAGTAAAAAATACCCCAAAAAGGCTGCTTCGTGCATTTTCAGGAAAATAACTTTCCTGCAAGCTCTGTTCCTGCATGCTATAATTGATACAACCTTGCAATGTACAGTGTTCAATTATCATTTCACAGATTGGAGCAATTTGATAATGTCTCCTCCTCACTTGAGGGGCTGAATATAATGCTGCCCGAGATGGGCGGCAGTGCAGTATGTCGGCTAAACTTGGATGTTTTATAAAGAGGCAATCCTTTACAAGGCATGGTTTTGCTTTGTAAGTGATTGCCACTTAAAAAAAAATGTTGTTTGGCCGGCATCCCACACTGCCGATCAACTAATGCCTGGTACACACCAGGACGACTAGGGCCCGATCCCATCAATCTAGATCCAATTCCGACCAATTGGATGTAGATTGTGTGGTGATTGGGCCCTTTTCTGTCCTGGTGTGGACCGATACCGATCCGATGCGAGGTCCTGCAGGTCGGTCGGTCGGTCGTTATTCAGATCTTGCCTGCAGCAGGTAGGATCTGAAGAACGACCATACAGCCGGGTGCGGGTCGCCATCGGATCGGAAGAAACACTGACGACCCGCTCACAATGTGCATCGTGAGCGGGTCGTCGTGGTGTGTACCCCACATTAGACAGCATTACATTCCTCCCGTGGATAGTGATAAATATACTTCTTAGAGATAAGGGCCAGAATGTAATGCTAATTGCTGTGGCTCTAAATCGGAGACTAGAATGTCCAACTTTTTTCAGGAACTCAGAATGAGTGGTTGTAGTAAGAAGTAAAGTTTTATTTTTCTATGGTGTCTGTGTGTTATTTGACTATTGGTTGAGTTGTAGAACTACAAGTACCAGTGAGACTGGGACTTGTGGTTCACCAGCTTAACCCAATAGTTTTAATATCTATTTTGTTAAACATTTTGGCTTTGAGCCTGGTGCCCACTGCCTAGGGGCACCAGGGACAGCCCCAGGCTGACCAGTCAGGGGTTAATGCTTTGGTCGGAGGACTGGCCCATGAGCCTGCTGCTGGTTATAGAAATATGGGGGACCCAACTTTTTTGTCCCCCTGAATTTCTAAAACCAGGACCGGTTCAATGACCTCAGAGCTGGTTATAGCCAGACAGGGGGATCCCACACTTTAAAAAAAAAAAAAAAAATATTTATTTATTCCTTTTTTTTTTACACAGTTTTAAGTTATGAAATATATTCTTTCTTTTGGAAGAAAACTGAGTTTTGTCTGGGTTTATAATGTTTGCTTAGTGGTTACTTTTTGGTAGTTTACAATAGCAGAAATAGTTTGTAATGAAAAACACATACAAAGCAGCCGCTCCTACCTTATTGAAGATGGGGGGCTTGCATTGGACACAATGCTCATTCCCCTCTTCCCCTGCTGATCACCTGATGCTCCCCGGGGCCAGGTGATCCCCGGGGAGCACCTGGCCAGTACCAGTGCCAGGCACTGGTACTGACACATGTGCAGTATCCACCTCAGTACTGCACATGCGGATACCCCAGGTTCTGTGGGCTGCCTGCAGTCCATAGATGGCAAAGAGGCAGCAACAGAGGAAGGGTACACCTCTTAATGGGACTGCTATGTGTGACTGTCAGGTCAGACTTCCAATAGGAAGTCAATGCCAGTCACAGTGAAGCCACTGAATTCTCACGGACATTGACAGTGATGCATTTTACCTGCGGGCTGCAGTACTGCAATGCATAGGTAAAGACCGCCACTGGACGTACTTGTAAGTACAGACGATAAGCCTATGGGCTGAAGTCCAGGATTATCCAGGGCTCTAGATCTGAAGTTTAACAGCCAGAGACAGCAGTCATCAAAAAGCAACAGTGTCAGACTCCCACCAGGAGAATGCATGTGATGCCTTGTTTGTGGTCCCATGCCAGCTCTAAACATGCTTCAATACAGTGAATGGCTCTGATTTGTGAATAGCTCAAGCCATCCACTGATAACTACACTGACAGCCATTTACTGTCTGGCTGCAGGCTGTGAGGAAGGTAGAGAATAATTCACTCTGCTTGGTGCATAGGTCCTGCCATTCACCAATCCGCATACTGTCAGCCATTCATTGCCTTTCTGCAGCCCGAAATACAGCTAGACCAGCGGTTCTCAAACTATGGGTCCTGACCCCAAAGTAGGTCACAACCATCCCAGCATGGGGTCACAAGTCCATGATGCTGACCACCTGGCTGATCATTTCTCTCTAATCTCTCATCCAAGGAGTCTGGAAAACTAGTTAAACTGAGTTTTACTTCAGACTCCTCGTATCATTTTATGCCTTCACAATGCTGCCATGCCTGTGCCATCTGCTGACATCACGTGGCGGCCATTCTTCTGTAACTTGCTGGGATGCTGTAATCATTTTTATTGTCAGACTGGGTCCCACAGAAAAATAATTTGAGAACCCCTGAGCTAGTCCATGGGTGGGCAATAAGTGGCCCTCCAGCTGTTGATGAACTACACATCCCAGCATGCCTTGCCTTAGTTTTGCTATTTAGCCATGCTGAATCTGATGCAAGGCATGCTGAGATGTGTAGTTCATCAACAGCAGGAGGGCCGCTTATTGACCACCCCTGAGCTAAACAAAGCTTCATGGCTGCTCCGATTGTGTGACCAGCAACCGAACCTGCTCAAAGGGCTCTTGAATTGTGGGGCTCTGGGCAGCTGCCCAGTGTGCCTATACAGAAAGATTGTCCTGTCTCCAGATAAGATATACGTGGAATGATACAGTTTATACTTGTAAAATATACTATTCATTTAATCTAATTGAGAAATGCATTAATCTTACCAATTTATATGACACATTTTACCCATAGTCAATAAAATATATTTTATATAGCCTGGCTGTTAAGCTACAGGAAATAATACATTACACTTCTGCAAACTTCACTCCTTCAACAGAAGAGGAGAAATCAGCATTAAGATATTTTTTTTTCTAAAATGATATTTATGTATTTTGTATTATCATTGGAATACATCCTTTGAAATTCTTTTTTTCTTTCTACTTTCTAAATTGAAATGTCCAGTGGTTCAGGTGAATATAACTATCTGCACAAATAAAACTGTACTGAATAAATGCAGCATTACAAACAACACTGGGGATATCTCTACTACTTTGTGCACTACTTAAATGCATTGTGATTAAAAATACTACTCAGAATCTTATCTCTGCAAGGTACTGTAATCCGTTTACTAGAAATATTCAAGATATGAGAATCGATATTGAAGATTCCTATTGACTTCTTGCTTTTAAAATGTCATTGTGAAGCCTTTACTGAATGAAGACCTTGAGTAGACTGTAAAACATTTTTTTCATTTTGTATTGTAGACATCGAAAAATAATTATCCTGCAAAAACCTCTATCTGTATTCATTTTTACAGCACAGAAGCTCTGAATTAATTTGTATGGGACTTGTTTAAAAATACTGAATACACCGTACAAGATCTAAATTTCAGTTATTATTATTATATTACAAGCCACATATATTCTGTAGAATTGTACAGTTACAGATTATTACCTACTGTATTATGACAGATATGAAAACTGACATCCATAAACCAATGGAACCCTGATGATATATGATTAGTTAAGACAGGTAAGAGATTAATGTACAGGGGGATTCAAAAGTCGCAGTACACCCTTTTGTTTCAAAAACTGTGCAGGAAATGGGAAAACTGCATACTCCAGTAAGGTGTGGGTGAGGTGGGCAATATTTTATATGTTAGGGTATGTACCGAACATATCTAACTGGAGTATTTCGTTTTCCTATTTCCTGCACAGTTTTTGAAACAAAATGGTGTACTGCGACTTTTGAATCAGCCTGTATTAAGAAGGGGGTGTTATATTAGAAATGTGATTCTAAGTATAAACCTAGTCATATATTTTTTTATATAAAGGGCTTTACATCCCACTGGCTTTTCTAGTACAGGTCCCCCTGAGCATAGGCGAATCTAGGGGGTGGTCCGGGGGTGCACAGGACCACCCATTAGCCCATTTTGTAGCTGAGGGATGGGGCTTTCCAACGAGCCCAGCCCCGTGTCTCTAGCCCCCTGGGAACCGGAGATACTGCCAGGCAAAGCTGGAATGTTTTCCCTATAGGATAACATGTGACCCACTAATTCTGACCACCACCCAGTTCAACGGCTGCCAGTTCCCCCTTCGGCATCACTGAAGCTCGAGGTTGAGCTCAGTCAAAACAAATCGCTGGGCCTTCAATCTGATACCAGGCTGGATCCATATGGGTTAATTTGTTACAGGGATATTGAGGTTAAACCGTTTTTTTTTTTTTTTTCATTTCTTAAATGTAATTTAATGACTGTTTATGTTCTTTGAGGGCAGATTTCTCTGGAACCAAACAGCCCAGTTTCACGGGACCAAAATCATTCAAAGCCAACTCAAAAGTTCTTCAATATGATACTGGTCTCATGTAAATGGGTCAGTTGGTTCCGAAGATATAGCTGGTTAGTTAAAGGGGGGTAGGGAGAGGGGAGTGGTTGTCTCTCCCCCTCACAACAGAAAATGCAGGGACTAGGCTGGTGTATAAGGGGTCAGCCTGTCACCCCTGCAGCTTCCGCTCACCCCGCTTTCACCTCAGCCTGCCCCCCCCCTTTAATCATGTGGTGCCGGCGCCCGGCGTGCTCCCCCAACGTCACACACAACAACAGCAAGCACAATATTTCAAATGTCCACTCGGCTAGAGGGGACACCAGGAGGGGAGTGGGAGCGTGCTCTGCGCTGCGCTCTGCTCCTCTCCCCATAGAAGCAGCTGCACCGCTCTCCATCTCTCCCAAAAGCAGCAGTAGAGGCTCATATAAAAATTTACAGTAAGTGGCACTTTTGGGGGCATTGCTTAAGGGACGCTACAAGTGGTGGTATGTGGGGGCATTACGCATAATGTGTGGCTTAATGTGTAAGGGGCATTACGGTGTGCAGCATCATGTGTAAGGGACGTTATGTGTGCAGCATCATGTGTAAGGGACATTATGTGTGCAGCATCATGTGTAATGGGTACTATGGTGTGCGGCATCATGTGTAATGGGTACTGTGGTGTGCGGCATCATGTGTAATGGGTACTATGGTGTGCGGCATCATGTGTAATGGGTACTATGGTGCCATCAAGCAAGAACCTCCTAGCAATGAGCACGTAGGTAAGCAGCACTTATGTGGCAATTATGTAATGGGCATTATGGTTTGTTATATAGTATGTAATGGGCATCATGATGTGTGGCACAATGTGTAATGGGCATTATGGTATGTGGCCTTATGTGTAATTGGCATTACGGCGTGTGGCTTTATGTGTAATGGGTAGTATGGAGTTTGTTAAAATGTGTAATGGGCATTACTGTGTATGGTCTAAAGCAGGCATGTCCAAAGTCA
Source organism: Crinia signifera (assembly GCF_055691185.1). Lineage (NCBI taxonomy): Eukaryota > Metazoa > Chordata > Amphibia > Anura > Myobatrachidae > Crinia > Crinia signifera. The sequence goes on along the minus strand of NC_139219.1, from coordinate 239,760,489 downwards.
GGCCCGGGGGCCAAATGCGGCCTGTGCTGTCATTTCTAGTGGCCCGCAGCCTCCAGATGGACATTAAGAGAAGGGGGGCAGCCTGGGGGACAGAGTGAATGGGTGCAGAGTGAGGAATGTACAGTGAAGGAGGGACATACAGTGAATGGGGGCAGAGTGGTGGACCATTCTGATGTGATTAATGATTCAAAGAATGTCAGGCTGAATGGTCGGCCCCCACACATTTACACTTCACCAAATCTGGCCCTCATCGCAAAAAGTTTGGACACCCCTGGTCTAAAGTGTAATACCACACCCCTTTTTATGATGTCACGCCTCCTTCCCATGAGGCCACGCCCCCTTTTAGACGCGCGGCTACGCCGCGCAAAGGTCCCCCCGCTGTTATATCTAGATCTGGGACCACCCATTACCATAATTCTAGATTCGCCTATGCCCCTGAGTCCAGGAGGGCCATAGAATTATACTTACTCATCTGGCATACCACGGCAACTGGAGCTGCAAAAAAATCATCAGGAAAATGATGCGGTGGTCCCAGTGGTTTGCATAGGTGCAATAGAGATGTCCCCGGGAATGGCAGAAATGTGTGTACAGTACATGTTGTGTGTATGAATGTAATGTGTGTGTACATGCTGTGTACAGTATATGTATAGTAATGTGTGTATACATGATGTGTGTATGCTGGGTGTATGTACAGTATGTTATGTCTGTCATTGTGTGTGTATATGCTGTGAGTGTATAATATGTGTTTGTGCATACTGTACAATTGTTTGCTACAGTATGTGTGTGCGTACATACTGTGTTGTATTTGTATCTGCAGTATGCTACATGTGTGTCTGCTGTGTGTATGTATGCTTTATGTGTATGCATGTGCATGTACAGAATTGTGTGTGTGTGTGTTTGTAACTGTATATATTAGGGATTTGCACTTTTCGGGTTTTGTGTTTGGGTTTTGAAACTGGATCTCCATTCGTGTTTTGTGTCTGGATTGGTTTAGTTAAACTACTCTTCCATTTTGGTTTTGGATCTGTATTTTTTGGTAAAAAAAATCATAAAAACTTCAAAAATTACAGATTTTTTTTTGTTCCTACAGTATTATTTACCTCAATAATATTCATTTCCACTAAGTGTCTATTCTGAACACAGCTGAAAATATTGTTTTTAGGGCAAAAGGTTGCACCAAGGTAGCTGAATGACTAAGCTAAGCGACTTGAGAGGGTGGCACAAACATGTGGCACATCTAGGAGTGGCACTGCAGTGGCAGACGGGATAGAAGTTTTCAAATTTGTGCCAAAATATGCTCCAAAGAGCACATAATGCAAAGAAAAGAGGTGCGATGTGGAATTGTCCCTACCACCAATATTTACCATCAACATCTTTTTTCAGAAGGACACTTCCATCTTGCACCTCTTTTGTTTGCGTTAGGTGCTTTTTGGAGCATTGGCAGCTTGTTTTGTGGCGGCCCAAACAAACCAATAATTTTACCTACAGCCGTGTGGCAGAACCTGTCGCTGAAATAATTTATTTCTTAAAGTGTGCATGTTCTGTTTATACAACATAAGGAGGAGGAGTTGCCGCTGCCAGGAGACGCTGCTGCCGAGAACTTTTATGCCCCCCCAACCATCTGTAAGTCTGTCCTCCCATAAGTTGCTCTGTCCATTCCTCTATGTACCCCAAATCCATCTTTCAGTCTGTGTCCTCATATGGTGCCCTGCCCTTCCTTCTATGCCCCATTTCCCTCCATCTGCACCATCTGTCTATACCGCTCCCTCCATTTATGCATGCCCCCCATTACTCTTTGAAGTACAAGAGCTCTTATCTGGGAGGAAAAAAGTTTGTATGTATGCTTATGTTTGTATGTATATATTAAGTATATAATAAGTAAATAATATAAAGAATCACACCAATGCATGCTGTCCCCTACTGTCATGGTTAGTTAAAACCACAGAAATACAGTAGTTGACACTATGCAATCATTTTATAAGAAAAGGGTGGTTTTAGAGAAATAGTACAGTTATGTGCTTCAGATAATTTCTCTACTTTGGGAATGTTTGTGCACAAACTGTAATATTGTCATGGTGTCAATGTAGGTGATTTTTTATAACGCTCCTTTTTTCTCTCTTCACACTTAACCAAACTCGATAAATGAGGTACCATTTGAAAGATTACATTCTCCCCTTCTAAAGAATTGTTAATTTACAATTGCAAATTGTATTGTTTGTTTACAAATCAATGTTAATTACTGTGTTAGGCCTTCACATACCTCCCCTCTGGAGTTATGAATGTCCCAATGCATTGCATAACATGAGGAAACAATAGAACCACAATCATCATTCTGTATATATTATTTCTAGAAGGTGATTTTTGATGATGATCCCTTTTTCTATGTTCATACTAAACTAAAATCGATAAATTAGTCGATATTAAAGATGAAGTTCTCCACTCAAATTGTTAATTTACAATTGCACATTGTATTGTTTGTTTAAAAATCAAAGCTAAAAATGTACTTTGCCAAAGTAAGCTCTGCCCCACCACTTTCCTGCTTCCCCAGATATGCTCAGTGTACGAAAAACATGGATTCCACATGCTAATAACATTAGCAACACTGGTAGATTACCGCCTGTGCTGCTACCAGACCACTGTTCAGTCTCAGCCCCCCCACTGACACCAAAAACAAAGCTTAGCTACTTAGAGATCCTGCTGCTCAGCCTAGCTGCAAGATGTGCACACGCAACACGGATGCTGTCCACTGACGCCACATCCTGTCCAGCAGCAGAGCCCTGGAGCTCCATGCAGCTGCAACAGCCTGAGCTCACACGGACCTCAGTGCAAGACGGGGAACTCAAAATCGCTACAAATGAACCGGTTCTTCTTTTATCCTACTACAAACCACCAATTTCACTATAAAATCAATCGTATTTTAATTGCGTGCGAAATTTTTGCATGGGTCACCTAGTTTTTCCTTATTGGAACTTACCATTATTGCTCCTCCTTTATAATCTATGCTTAAGACTGTCAGTTTCTTCTAGATAAAGTTCTTTATGCCGCTATGTAGATAAAAACCTGGGTTTTAACATATTGGGAGCAGAAATGCTGATGTTGCATTACTTTTAGAGCCTCACTTTATTCCAGCGCAAGGGCCGATAAAGGCAAGCTACAGATCTCTCCGAGGCTGAAATACCTTCTAACCATATTATGTTAGTGGCACATTTTAGAGACCTGTGGTTTACAGCTTCTTTTACTTGCTGTATTTCCTTTTATTTGGCCTCATGGATAACAATAGCAAACAGTAACAACATTTTATACCTCATTGTTTTGCAAAAGAAAATCCCTGTACATTTATGATGACAGCAAAGACATATTGTTCTAATACTCTACTCTGTAAGCTTAATACATATGTATTTTCATGCAATGTTATCACTTATTCAATGGGTCTATGGGGCCATGTCATAGTTTCTGCTATTGAAACCTCTCTCTTTCGTGTTTTTTTTTTTTTATCAGGTGACATTTTAGTTTATTTAAAGTATTGGTATGAAAATTATATGTAAAGTCAAAAACTAATTCATATTCATGACTCTTTACTCTGAAATAAAACTACATTATAGCAGGTAATGGTACAAAATGTACTTAGTGTTACTCATTTTTTAAGGGCATATCAGGTAACTGTATTTCTATTCAGTCACCCAACCACCCATCTGGCAATGAATGGGAGAAAACAACAGGCTCGCAAGCAAACAGATAAAATGGTTAAATAAATTTGATTTAACCAATTTTTCTGAACATCAGTTATTTTTCTGATTTACAGAATTTGGGAGCAAACGGTCAATTGTCATTTGCTTTCATTCATTAACAGATTTCTCGTAAACCAGTACATTTGTGGCTGCTTGCAGAGCCGGATTTGTGCCTAGGCCCGTGAGGCACGGGCCTCAGGGCGGCACAAATCAAGGGCGGCACTTGCGGGCTGCCATTCTTTTACATAGCAGCATGGCAGAGGCGGAGCGGGTGGGAAGCGGCAAGTGACAAGTGGCGCCGCCGCTGACATGATTCATCATCATATGTCAGCGGCAGCGTCGCTCGTTACCCGCCGCTACCCTCCCGCTCTGCCATGCACACAGACAGTAGTAGATCACCAGCGGCGTGGCTGTCGGGCTGTATCCATGGTTCCCCCCCAGGCTGCATCTTCGCCGAGTAAGCTGATTTGTGCTCAGGCTCACTGCCTCCAGCGCCCATTGGCTACTGTATACACACAGCCTATTGGCTGCTGTGTATCCAATGGGCGTGGAAAGCAGCTGAGCTGAGCTAATCCTGCGCTCAGTCAGTCAGTGTCTGAGAGACTGACTGAGACAGTCATAGCACATAAAGTTAATACTCCATGTTATGAGGTGGGCTAAAGTTACATTTGAACGAGATCTATATATATGTAATGTGTGTGTATATACACACACATATATGTATATATAAATATATATATATATATATATATATATATGTTTATATATTATATATATATTTATATATATATGTGTATATATTATATATATATTTATACTGTATACATGTGTGTGTGTATATATTATATATATATATATATATATATATATATATATATATATATGATCCAAACACAGCGGCACTCAAACGGACTTGTATAATAAATGAAAACACCAAGCAAGGTATTTAGGTCAAAAGTAGCGACGTTTCGGAGGTTAATCCTTTATCGAGCAAAGCCAACACCAGAATGAATACAGACACTCACATAAATAGTACCTGGTCTCCTTGTAGCACGACAGCGTCCACCGGCGTGTCCGTCTCTCACTAGCTCCCGCACTTCCGGGTAGAGCGTCAGCGCGTCAGTATACACCCGACATCCTGGGGGGCGTCCTGGTTGCTAGGCGACCATTCACTGCCGGGACGCTGTAGCTTGATTAGACATCTGCTACACAACGTCCACCGGCACGGTTGTCAATCACTAGTGCCCGTCCTCCCTGGGCGGGACCTGGCGCGTCACTACCTATTGCTGCCTCGGAAGGCGTCCTGGTTGCTAGGCGACCCTCCTGAGCCGGGACGCTGGAGCCTAGGAGATGAAAAACAACATAAATAACTGTGCAAAAAAACAAAGGGGAGAGAAAACAAGTGAACAAATAGATACAACAGTGCACCAATAAGCTGATTGGAGATATCATTATAAGCAACAAGAGAGCAACATCACATAAACATATTCAGCGACCATTGTTCATTTAAACCTCTTGGCCATACAGTATCCAATTTAAATATCCAGCGACTCTCCAGTTGCAGAAGTCGTCTGGCCCGATCACCGCCTCTGATGTCCAATGGTACATGATCGATTATAGTATAGCGGAGGCTAGACAGAGGGTGTTTAGCAGCAACAAAGTGGCGAGCCACCGGTTGTTCATGTTCCAAGTTGTTTTTATTAATGGCTGCCCGAATGGCAGTCCGATGATTTGCAATACGTTCTTTCAGTGTACGGATAGTTTTTCCGATATAGCACATGTCGCATGGACAACGAATAAGATATACAATAAATGTGCTGGTACATGTCAATGGGTATTTAATGAAGTATTTCGAGCCAGAGTGAGGATGATAAAATACTTTGGTGTTATTTAAACCGCTGCAGGTAGTACATCCCGTACAGCGGTAACACCCACCGCTTTTGACTTGGGTGTTTGAAGGTAGTCTGTTTGAAATTTCTGTACGGACTACCCAGTCCCGAATGTTGGGGCCCCGTCTATAGCAGGGCATGATGGAGGCATTGCGGAATTTACCCAAATTTTTATCACTGCTGATCACAGGCCATAATGCTTTTGATGTCTTAGAGATACATTCATCAGCGTTGTTGAAATCACGGACCCATCCAATCCTGTCAGTGAGAGTCGAGACCTTAGAAGTTTTTCTTTCTAATAGTGAGTCTCGTGATAGAGCATCTACTCTTCTCCTGGCCGATTTGAGGACCGTGCTGGAGTAGCCTCTCTCTCTGAACTTGTTGGACATCATGTCCAAATCTCTTGTAAGCTGGTCAGGTTCACTGGTGATTCTCTTAACCCGGATTAGTTGGGATACTGGAAGCCCATTTTTTAGAGCCGGGGGATGATGGCTTCTTGCATCCAACAGTGTGTTTCTGTCGGTGATTTTTGAAAAGACAGAAGTAGTCAGTTTACCATCCTGAACCCCAATCAGTACATCGAGGTAATGAATTGAAGCCTGACTCATATTGTATGTAAATTTAATAGGACCTGGACGGCTGTTGATATCTTCCATCAATCCGATGAAGTCACTCTCAGTGCCTACCCAAAACAACAAGACATCATCGATGTATCTAGTGTATAGGGCAATGTCCTTGGCACATGGGGCATCAAGGAAGAACTCCTTCTCTACTTCATACATGTACGCATTAGCGAACGAGGGTGCGACGGGAGACCCCATCGCACACCCCGTTCGCTGCAGATAGTACCTGCTATCAAAAAGAAAGAAGTTCCTTGTTAAAGTCAGTTGCAATAGATGAGTGAACAACTCGATAGGTGGACCATTGTACAGTGGATCATCCTTTAACACCTTGCTAGTTGCCACCAACCCTCCATCATGTGGTATGCTGGTGTATAAACTGCAAATGTCCAGCGAGCATAACCACATGTTGGGTATGGCATCTCCAAATTGGCGGAGTTTGTTGAGTAGGGACGTTGTGTCCTGTAGATAGGTCGGAAGTCTTTGGATACATGGCTGCAGAAAATGGTCCAGAAAGCTTGAGATAGGACTATATAAGGATTCACGAGCCGAAATAATCGGGCGGCCGGGTGGGTGTTCCGAGTCCTTGTGGACCTTGGGGAGGCAATATAGAAACGGAGTTTTAGGGAATTCCGTGGTTAGGAATTCTCTCGTACTGGGCAACATGGAGCCAGTCGACACAGCCAAGGCGAGAATGTCATCCAGCTCTTTTTTGTAAACTGGTGTGGGGTTTGTGCCAAGTGCAAAATAGGTGTCTGGTTTATTCAATTGGGAGTAGACTTCTTGTTTATAAGACTCCAGATCCCACACAACAATCCCCCCGCCTTTGTCGGCAGGAAGGATTATCACGTCATCATATGATTTCAATGCTTTGAGGGCATCCCATTCGGCACGCGGGAGGTTGGAGTGGCGGGGGAGTAATTTATACTCATTGTTGACCTTGACATCCATAACCTTTATAAAGCTCTGAATCGATAAATTCGAGGGTGGTGGATCCCATTTAGATTTCTTTTTAAAGGGATCGCGCTGATCAGCCGGAGAGTCGATACCACTCTCCGTATTTTTGCTGAAGTGGTCTTTGAGCTTCAAAGTTCTGTTCAGTCTGTGGAGATCGACCTTCCACTTAAATTCATCGAATTTATGGGTGGGGATAAATGAAAGTCCCCGGTTGAGCACCGTGGTTTCAGCTTCGGTCAAGGTCCTGTTGGAAAGGTTAAATATTAAGGCTTTCTCTGGCGATTTTTTGTCGTTCTGGTTGCCCCTTCTAGTTTTTCCTCCTCGACGAGTGGGTCGGAATCTCTTTCTCGCCCCGCTCTGGTTCTCACTCCAGAGGGGGGGCGTTGCCCGTTTTTTGGAACCTGGCGATTTTGTCTGTCGGCATGTTGCGAGGATGCTGACTCGCTACTTGATTCTGTATCTTGGGTACCTCGATTGAATTGTCTCCTTGGTCGTGTTTTTCTCCGAAATGCCTTGGTGGAGCCGGAGGCCCATTGGTAGACGTTGAATTCAGCGTAATCTTTATTTACTTTATCAAACTTATTTCTTTTGAAGGCTACAAGGTCTTTCTTGAAAGTCTCACATTGGTCATTAAGTTTTTTCATCCAATCAGTGGATGTGTCTTGAACAAGTGTTTCCTTGTGCTTCTGTTCGAACTCCTCAATTTTCTTTTGAATTTCAACCATTTCACGCGCTGACTTTTCAATGACCAGTGTGATGAGGTCAAAAGAACAGTTATTCAAAACGGCTACCCACCGTCTGCAAAACTCCGTATTATAACGCCCAATCGTGGGAACATTTTTGATCCTAAATCCGCGAGGTATCTTTTTGGCCCTATAGTACTCAGAAAGAGTAATGCCATGCAATAAGAACTCAATTTCTTTTTTCTTGAGTTTAAATAAATCGTTGAATATGTCATCTGCTGACGGTGCTTCCAAAGCCTCTGCAAATCTCTCTTTAAATAATACTGCAGTTGATTCATCTTCAGAAAATCTCAGTCTTTCACCCAATGGGAAGGCCGAGATATTGAACCCTTCACTGCCCGAGGCCATGTTGCAAATCACGCAGCTGGAGTCAGATGTATCTTCACCACAGATAAAATCAGCTGTTATATCCTATATACCCTAGAGTGGGTTCAATAACAGCGGCACAGACTTAATGTTGGAATCACTTGACATGTACAAATAGTGAAGATAAATGGCGGGTGCCACAGTCCACAGACGCTTGTAATCCACAAGCAGCTGTATGCATATATCCAAGAGGACAGGCACACTGTTCCCAAGATCCAGCTGCCGAGGTGCAGACGCCCACACACAAGTAGATATGATCCAAACACAGCGGCACTCAAACGGACTTGTATAATAAATGAAAACACCAAGCAAGGTATTTAGGTCAAAAGTAGCGACGTTTCGGGGGTTAATCCTTTATCGAGCAAAGCCAACACCAGAATGAATACAGACACTCACATAAATAGTACCTGGTCTCCTTGTAGCACGACAGCGTCCACCGGCGTGTCCGTCTCTCACTAGCTCCCGCACTTCCGGGTAGAGCGTCAGCGCGTCAGTATACACCCGACATCCTGGGGGGCGTCCTGGTTGCTAGGCGACCATTCACTGCCGGGACGCTGTAGCTTGATTAGACATCTGCTACACAACGTCCACCGGCACGGTTGTCAATCACTAGTGCCCGTCCTCCCTGGGCGGGACCTGGCGCGTCACTACCTATTGCTGCCTCGGAAGGCGTCCTGGTTGCTAGGCGACCCTCCTGAGCCGGGACGCTGGAGCCTAGGAGATGAAAAACAACATAAATAACTGTGCAAAAAAACAAAGGGGAGAGAAAACAAGTGAACAAATAGATACAACAGTGCACCAATAAGCTGATTGGAGATATCATTATAAGCAACAAGAGAGCAACATCACATAAACATATTCAGCGACCATTGTTCATTTAAACCTCTTGGCCATACAGTATCCAATTTAAATATCCAGCGACTCTCCAGTTGCAGAAGTCGTCTGGCCCGATCACCGCCTCTGATGTCCAATGGTACATGATCGATTATAGTATAGCGGAGGCTAGACAGAGGGTGTTTAGCAGCAACAAAGTGGCGAGCCACCGGTTGTTCATGTTCCAAGTTGTTTTTATTAATGGCTGCCCGAATGGCAGTCCGATGATTTGCAATACGTTCTTTCAGTGACATGTACCAGCACATTTATTGTATATCTTATTCGTTGTCCATGCGACATGTGCTATATCGGAAAAACTATCCGTACACTGAAAGAACGTATTGCAAATCATCGGACTGACATTCGGGCAGCCATTAATAAAAACAACTTGGAACATGAACAACCGGTGGCTCGCCACTTTGTTGCTGCTAAACACCCTCTGTCTAGCCTCCGCTATACTATAATCGATCATGTACCATTGGACATCAGAGGCGGTGATCGGGCCAGACGACTTCTGCAACTGAAGAGTCGCTGGATATTTAAATTGGATACTGTATGGCCAAGAGGTTTAAATGAACAATGGTCGCTGAATATGTTTATGTGATGTTGCTCTCTTGTTGCTTATAATGATATCTCCAATCAGCTTATTGGTGCACTGTTGTATCTATTTGTTCACTTGTTTTCTCTCCCCTTTGTTTTTTTGCACAGTTATTTATGTTGTTTTTCATCTCCTAGGCTCCAGCGTCCCGGCTCAGGAGGGTCGCCTAGCAACCAGGACGCCTTCCGAGGCAGCAATAGGTAGTGACGCGCCAGGTCCCGCCCAGGGAGGACGGGCACTAGTGATTGACAACCGTGCCGGTGGACGTTGTGTAGCAGATGTCTAATCAAGCTACAGCGTCCCGGCAGTGAATGGTCGCCTAGCAACCAGGACGCCCCCCAGGATGTCGGGTGTATACTGACGCGCTGATGCTCTACCCGGAAGTGCGGGAGCTAGTGAGAGACGGACACGCCGGTGGACGCTGTCGTGCTACAAGGAGACCAGGTACTATTTATGTGAGTGTCTGTATTCATTCTGGTGTTGGCTTTGCTCGATAAAGGATTAACCTCCGAAACGTCGCTACTTTTGACCTAAATACCTTGCTTGGTGTTTTCATTTATTATACAAGTCCGTTTGAGTGCCGCTGTGTTTGGATCATATCTACTTGTGTGTGGGCGTCTGCACCTCGGCAGCTGGATCTTGGGAACGGTGTGCCTGTCCTCTTGGAGATATATATATATATATATATATATTTATATACATGTGTGTTTATGTATATGTTTGTGTATATATATATATATATATATATATATATTTATTCCAAATTCCCCCATCCAGACGATAAGAATGGCACTCAGAGACTTTCAATGGTTTCGGGGAACAAACACCGTCTTTAGACCCTCCTACAGCCATTACCCATTAGGCTCATTGTACGGTTACAGTATACTGGCAAGTTAGGACTCATACCTTAATAATGATAACATTATAATAGGGGGGGGGGGGGCAAAAATGTTGTGCCTAGGGGCTGCCTGACCCCTAAATTCGCCCCTGGCTGCTTGGACATCTTAAGGTGTATGGCCATCTTTGATGCATAAAACCTACTTTTTATTGCTACCCTAAGAATCAAGAGGGGCTACGTAGGTGGTGCAAAGCGTATAACATCATAAAGCAATTGACTGCATGTCATAGTGTAGCAAATCTCAGCATTATACAGCAGTGGTGGGGGCATAATGATGCAATATCACAAGCCTGCTCACTTTATTGGGGAAATGCTGTAAATAGGATCCAGGAATGTTGTCTACTCTGGAGAACTCACAAAATCAGGGTAGATTATGACTGTGTTGGCATATACTGTATGAGATACATCTGTTACATTGCAATATGCTTATAAGTAAGAAAGGATTGGTTTAAGAGAGTAAAAGTCATATGTGCAGTCTCCATAAAGCCAGAGTCTATTGCACATGCATCAGTCTCCAGGAACATGGCACCCACTACTTGTTCCCAGAGACTTCTTTACTGCTGCAGTGCCAGCTCCGGACTTCAGAAAGGAACAATATGTATTTAATTGCTAAACAACCATTTTTTGCTATCACTTTCCCTGCAGAGCGTTAGCAGGTAACATTAAACTAAAAACATGTATTTTACCAGTATGTTAAACAATTGAGCTGCCATGTCTAATGATGCCTCGAATTACAGAGGAATAATATAGAGCATTTCATGGTGAGCCAGTGCATAGTCTTCTGATGGAAAGGACTGCATTGTGTGGATAGTCCAAGTTAAATATGCTCCACCTATACACATAGTTGCCTACCCTCCTGTATTCTGCAGGAGACTCCCTGAATTAGCAGCAATCTCCCTCTCTCCCTCATTAGTCTAGAAATCTCCCTCATGTCACCTAGCCCACATTACACTGTTACATCATAGTTACCTCCCCTCCTGCATTCTGCAGGAGACTCCCTGAAATAACAGCAATTTCCCTATCTCCCTCATTAGTCTAGCAATCTCCCTCATGTCACCTAGCCCACATTACACTGTTACATCATAGTTACCTCCCCTCCTGCATTCTGCAGGAGACTCCCTGAAATAACAGCAATCTCCCTCTCTCCCTCATTAGTCTAGCAATCTCGCTCATGTCACCTAGCCCACATTACACTGTTACATTATTGGGGGAAAAAGGAATGAGAGACAGATACATTTACATTGAATCATCAGCACCATTTCCCAGCACTTTAGCAAGTATAGTCGCTCTTACTGGAGGCAAAGACAAGGGCGCCTATATAGGAGCTGATCCTCTAAGGAGAGAGCTGCTGTTCAATTTAGGGGTAGTCAGACCCTAACAATAGATTACCAGGAAAAAGAAGAATAATATAAATATTTAAACCATTTGGTTGTGTGTACTTCATTGTAGCAAAGAGGCGCTGTTCATATTTTCTTCTTCATAGTAGCTCTTACTAACGGCTTCTACATTTGGATATAGGTCATTTAAAAAGATTCCTCTAAGATGTAGCAGTACACAGCCACACTTCTAGGTGCCAAGTTCACAATCTCTTTTCACAATCTCTCCATATTTGGAACTAGACATGCCCTTTGGGTGGAGCATGACACACCCTCAATGGGGCGCTGTGCACAATTCTACTACCAACTATAATTTCCCTGAAACTAGTTTTCAAAAGTAGGCACGTATGCCTATACAAGAACCTGTAGAAGAAACATAAGAAAAAATATTACATAAAATAAGTGGCAACATGTCATTCTGTATGTGCATTGTCATGGTCAATATCTGCACCTGTAGGGACTTAAAATATTATACATAAGTTTACTGTTGGTTTCAGGGTGTGGGCCCACAGAAGAGTAGCATGGCTGGTTCAGACTGGGAAAAAAAGAACAGGAACTGCAGTTAGGGACTGGATGGCTCCTCCTATTCACCCTGTTGAGATTATGACATCCAGGTTTGTTGGAGGTACGGAATGCTGACTGATCTCTGATTTATGTTTTAAGGAGGCAATCATTTAAACTCACCATCGGGTATCCCCCTGGCCCACCCCGACGGTTGATACACCTAAATACAAACTTAACTCTAAACCTTATATAACTTAACTTAAAATAAAGACACGACACAAAGTGCTGGCGTTTCAAAAAGAATGTCAAATTTATTTTGACAATTAACTAAGACTATGAATGGTGGCGGCACTAAAGAACGGTCACTATAGGAAAGGTGGGGTTAAAGATCACTAAGCATACATACAACGCTGGGTGACCACTCTCCCTGGTCAGCCACCAGGCCTGGTGGTGACGGCCATTCCCCGGACAGAAGCATGGCCCATGACAATCGATGTCGAGGGAGAGTGCACCCCACTACCTACACACATACAGAGTTCTTAAAGAATGACCGTTCTTTACCGCCACAGCCAGGCCCTAGGCCGCAGCCACCGCCACCACTAATAACGCTCAGCACCTTGAAGATAACCATCAATATGTTGCCTAGAAAACTGAGCCACGCCCTGCGTGCTCAGATGAATGTCATCGCTCCTGTACAGCTCTGGACACTGGAAGTCGATGGCGTCATGACACCCCCGCCGTTAACTAGCAGGTATCTCTCAACCGCAGAGTTCACCTTCTTACGTGAACGCTCCAGGCGGGGGCACAATCTAGCGTTCCTCCAAACTCTCCTTGAGAGCATGGAGAACCACACTAACACACAAGATGGCAAAAATTGGGCAATGATGTGGAGGTCCCGGATAATCACGGAGCGCAGCTCCAGAGCGGATCCCCGCCCAAGGTCATTCCCGCCTAAGTGGAATATAACGACCTTCGGGACCCCAAACTGCTTCACGGCCAGCATCAGCTGAGCCTGCAGCGCACACCACCTCATGCCCCGTACTCCTAGCCACCTAACCTCCTCAGCTTGTGGGAACATGCATACATCAGAGGCGAGATCCGCCTGCGAGGCCCAGTACACAAAGGAATGGCCCAACATCCACACGGACTTAACGTCCTGTCGACCTGAAATATGCACACAAGAGGTTAGTTAGTAGGGGACTCAATTGCAACCAGCACTCACACACCAACCAGGTTAGAGAGAGAGAGGGAAGAGAAATCCGTGGCCGACCAGCTCTTGAGGCACAAAACACACCGCCCGGAGTAAACTAACAGGTACGCCATGTCAGATTGTAAATGAAGCCAAATTGTGCCCCCGGGCGGATGTGAAAACACACCTCAAGGCCCCCACTGGAAGTTGGCGAGCGCTTATGCGTCCAGTCGACCATGGTGAGCAGTGATAGATAAAGTCGGCCGAATGTACCTACGGAATGCTGCCGAGTGCCATCGACCCAGAGACTGAATCTCTGAATAGGAGCGGCCCTCCGCAGCCGCCGAGGTAGCAGCCCCAATCCGAAAGGAATGCGACCCAAATTCCTTTGGATCGAGACCCGTGGCCTCCAGCGCCCGTCCCAATCCGTGGCAAAACTGATACTTGGTGAGCGGTGACCCATCATCATGCATCAACCATGCACCAGGTAGGTCTGGGTGCACCTGTGCGAAGGCCGTAACCAACGCCACGGGGCACACCCCTTCCACCGCACATGGGAGCAAAGACAGCCACCACCCCCTACCAGCCTGGTCCGTCTTGGAACGGCGCAGGTGACATAGCACCGAATCCACATGGACCACCAGGTCATCCACGGTCAGTGGTGAGGGCATTCGCTTTGACGGCGCCACCAGCTCCCCGATCCTGAAGGCACCATGATAAGCCATTGCATACGCCATTCGGAACAACAGGACCTCATAGTCAGGCCAGCAAATGTCCCTCAGGGCACCCAGCAAGGCTGGGAGCAATGCCAAATCAATTGGTCGCCTGCAGTCTGGGAGCGCCGGCGAGGTGCGCAGCCATCCACGCAACGCCCTGGACACCAGAAAGGACCGGGACAGGTCCGCCCTACCATGCAGAGATGAAAAGATAAGACACCCCTGCCAGCATCCTGCGTACTGAGGCAACAGAACACCCCAAGGAGTACAAACTCCAGACAAAGGACCCCATGGCCGCACCAGGTGTCTTACCTGCAGAAGGGGCAGACAGCCTAAACTGTTCCCCCTCGTGCCATCCTTCCTGATAGCACCACAGTGTCCTGGGCACGATAGCCCGCATAGCTAGCCCCTCCATTCCGGGCTGATCACCTGAAGTGCCGTGGACACGCCAGGGGTCCCGATAGCCGAGGTTCCAGGAACAACTGCCAGAGGAGGAGCCGGCCTGCCCTGCGAGGCCGAAGTGGCAACCGGCCTGAGCTCCCGGGCCACGGCACTAGTTGGGGACACAATTACGGGCGCCACCTGTGAAGAGGCTGTAACCCCAGGCAGCTCAGCAGGGGCTGGCAAAATGGCAGGGTTGGGAGCTGGCAGAGCCCCAGTAGGGGAAAGCCCAGACATGCGGTCCATAAAGGAAGTCAGAAGGGCCATAAACTGCTGTACTCCCTTACCGGAAGTAGGTGGCAGGGGCCCTGCACCGCGTCAGCCAACAGAGGGGAAGTATTTTTGGGAACTACCCTAGACCCCCCTTTAGCGCTGTGGGACCAGCCTGGTCCTCTGCAGCCATTGTCGCCTGGCCGGTCCTGCAGGAGGCATGTCCCCGGGGATGGACAGGAGTGACTGGGGTCCCACAATAGGGGGGTGGCCGTCCCCAGTAGCCTGCACTAGCAGCCCTACATCCCTGTCTCCCGCCACCCCGCTGGCCCGTCTTGGAATGCCAGAGAGGCGTGCAGTGCCTGTGGCAGGAGCAATGGCGGGGACTGGGCAGTGGTATCATCCAGGTGGCCCTGCCGCGCCCCCGGGAAGTTGCGCCATGGGCACTAGCTCTGTCCGACCCCCCAGGCTACTAGGAGGTCCAGGCGCCATTGCCCCGGCCTACTCCTTAGTGATGGGAAATCTAGTTAATTTTTGTGACTATTATGTCTAGTTCATTATGATCTAGTTCCCCCAAAAGATTAGTTCAGAAGATTACCATATATATACTCGAGTATAAGCCAACTTTTTGAGAACATTTTTTATGCTGAAAATGCCCGTTTCGGCTTATACTCAAGTGAGGGTCCCACTCGAGTCAATAAGCTTTCCCAGTTTTTGTTGAAGACTTAGGTGCCTAGGCTTATATTCGGGTCGACCTACACTCGAGCATATATACAGCAGTTTGTCTGGCTCATTATTCCATCACCAACTCAGAGACTGAGAGGGGCGATTAGAACTAGATGAACCAGACTACATTATTACACGCAGAGCAGGGATTTCTAATACTAGCTCATTGGAGGAGTAATGGTCTTGTTAGAATGATCAGATAGGTTTAATAAATCAGATTATTTTTCATTTTAGAAAAGCAGTAAATTATACAGCACCCTTATACCCCTTTCACACTGCACTTGTAAAACGGTATAATGCCGTTGTTTCACATTTCAAACACGTTTAAGGCAAACGGAAAGTGCCAGAGTTGATTTACCAGTTAAAGATAACCGATATTTCAAAACTTTAAAAGCAGAGTCCTACATGTTTTATGGGACATTTTTTATGCAGTGAGAATGGCTCGAAACGGTATTTAGCAAAACAACAGACTACAGACCTGCCCCCTGCATTCTGCCTTGAAACGTGTTGAGGGGATCAAAACGGGTTGACTGATGTGAATGGTATTCAAATGGCATTCAAAAACGGCAATCTACTGCAATGTCAAGGCTCAGATCCGTATTGAATACCGCCTTAAAATACAGCTCTGTTAAAATGTTTAGGAAGGGCGAAAGCGGCACTATAGGGACCTATTCATTGTTTAGCTCTGCAATATTTATCCCATTTTGGCTATTATTTTAACTTCCATAATATGCAAGTAAAATACCCAAATTCAGAGTAATATACTGTCACTATTTTTGCTTTTAAAATACAGTATATAACATGTCCCTTTGCCCCAATGCAACTGACTTTAGAGAGAGATAAAGTAAAGAGTTAGCAAAATATCCAGTAAGTTTCTGTCATTTATCTTGCACAGTCTAAATGTGACCTAAGACGATCGGCTGCTAGGGGAAACTGCTCCACTTTATGTATTATGAAGGTTCATCCATATCCATCTTTGTCCTGTGGAGTAAACAGAGCTACAGTATATAACATACTATACATGATTGGGAGTGTAGCTCGTGACCTAATATGAAGGCAGCATGGCAGTGCATACTATAGTTCTGCTCCATACACACAATACATGTGCCTGAGCACGGCAGTGCCACACATGGCAGCCCAGAGGCACTGTACAGTCTCATTATGGCTGTATGAGTCAGAGATTAGTTTAAGGATCTGTAGGAAGTGAACTAATTGAACTACTGAACTATTTGCATGACTCATGAGTCATCAGGACAATGTAGATCCGCAGAGTCCAGACCATGTCTGAGCTCTGCACTGCCACCTGTGGTAGCTAACATGTACTGCCTCCTGTATATTACATAATGAGAGCTGAATAACATGGCTGCTGCAGAAGCACCTACACAGATCCCAGCAGAAGATTTAGCCCAGCAGTATGCTCAGGACTCAGTAGCAGCAGCAGTAAGTGATTGGGCATCTGGACTAATAGTATAGTGATAGTATCACAGAAATGTGAGCAGCATGAGCACACATGCTCACTCACAGACACCCCACACATAGACTTTGGCTAGGCAATGCATACTTTCATTTGATCTGTATTTGCTGGGCTTTGCTGTACATTTAACTATAGATTCAGTAATTAAAGATGCAGTAAATTAGCCTTATGTAGCTGCTGGGCTCTGTATCAGTGTGTTACACTGGGCTCTGTCTGTCTGTGTGTTACACTGGGCTCTGTCTGTCTGTCTGTGTGTTACACTGGGATCTGCCTGTCTGTATGTTACACTGGGCTTGCACCCAGCTAGAAAGAGAAGGACAGAAAAGGAAGAATCTAACAGGGGAGAGAGAAGGTGAAAGATTTTAGAAAGATTTAGCAAAAGATAGAGAGACAGTATAAGATACTTTTTTTTTTAGAGAGAGTGCTGCAAATGCAGCTCTTGCCTTACCAGCTTCTTGAACAGAGGGTGGTCACTCTAAACTCGTGATCATTCCTACCCTGTCTAAACCCTCCCACTGCTCTGATAGGCCTTGTGCCCATCCTCATTACAATAGCATGTGATCAACAGCAGAGTGTACCCTGGGAGAACCCTCAGTGGTTTATGTCACCTCAGGCTTATTCAGCCTTCTGTGTTTCTTACAGTGAATGGCAAGGTTTTGTCTTGTAAATGATTTCCACTTTAAAAAAAAAGTCTTAGATTGGTCTGCATTCCATACCTCCAGCATACTACAGTAGAATCATTTTACATAGGCCCTACATGTGCTAATGCAATGTACTATAGTACTAATATGCTGATTATTTACTTCTATAAAAACCTGGGTTTTCACAACTTCAGAAGTGGAAAAAATTGCTAATATTCAGTAGCCTCATACTGTACATCACATAATGAACTTGATACACCATTACTATAGTAGGAGCACATAGTGTTTCTATATATTGACTGCAGCATTAACATGATTCAGTACTCTACTCATGCAAATTCCAAAAATAGTGTTCTGAAGTTTGAGGGTTTCACCAAATTGTCTTTTACATGAGTAACCAAGCTACCACAGCTCTGGCAAACTCGGACCCTGTTACATACTGTATGTATATATGCCACAATACAGCAATACAGATTACAGCAAAACAGAATGTCACCAAATTGTACACTGGCTTATTAATTGCTTGGAGAATATTTTAAAATATTGGTACTTTTACCGATAATTATAAATTCTCAATAAGAAAATAAACTGGGCATGTGCAAGTACCCATTGTAAAAATATGAAGTTTAGCCCTTATTCTACTATGTCATATGAAGATGTCATTAGATACTGGCATTTGGTATTGACGCTGCTTTTGTGATGTAAATCTGGGGATAGCAGCAGATTTCTGTGCTTGTTATTTTCTGGCTCATGGCTGCATTTGACTGTACAATTTTGACTATGAGAGTTTAACTATCTTCACTTACAATTCTGTCCTATGACCAAATACACTGTACACATATACATAGTCAAAATTGTCTTGTCTGCACAGTCTACAGTATCTCTACTTGTGTTACCAACCTCTTTGGGCCATGCATTGGTATTTTATTATTATCATTATAATCGTTTATTTATATGGCATCTCAAGGGTATCAACGGCACCTGACAATACATAGATGGGCGCAAAACAAGAAAATAATGAATTATGATGCTATGCAATTTAAGACAAGTACATGGTAAAAGAGGGTGGGTAGGAATGTAAAGAGAGATACTGTCAGATATGTAGGTAGGAGTAGAATGGGTGATGGCTTTGTAAGTGAGTGTAAGATGCTTGAATTCTATTCTGAAGTGGAAGGGGAAACAGTGTAGGGCTTGTAAGGAGAGCAGAGTAGAGGTCAGGAGAGAATAGATCAATTTCAGTATCATCAGCATAGAGGTGACACCTACATTCAGTGGAAGTACAGGGGAGGTGAAATCATTACAGGAGACAGAGAAGGAGCAGTCAGAAAGGCAGGAAGATATCCAAGAGAGAGCAGTATTAATCAGATACTTCAAAGAGTGAAGGATTTGGAGAAGGAGAGGGTGGTCCACTGTGTCAAAAGCAGTAGAAAGGTCAAACAGAATAAGCAGATAGTAGTGGCAACATGAAGAGAATCGCAGACTGTTGTGAGAGCAGTTTCATGTGAGAGAACGGAAGCCAGATTGCAGTGGATCAAGCAGGGAGTGGGAGGAATGAAAGGTAGTAAGGAAGTTATAGACAATACGCTCAAGGAGTTTGTAGGAGGTGATAAATGGGTCAGTAGTTAGAGAGGGTTAGGATCAAGGGTCTTTTTTTAGGAGAGACATTAGCATGCTTAAAGGCAGATGGGACAGTGACAGATGAAAGGGATAGATTGGAGAGTTAGGGAAGATGGGAGCAGGAAGAGGGAGAGAGGAAGGGGAGGAGGTGGGAGGAAATAGAGCCAGATGTGGAGAAGGTGAGGGTTGAGGAATGGATAAGGGTCATGACTTTATCACCAGATACATAGGAGAAGGATGCTAGGATTGGTAAGGGAGAGGAGGGATTGGGAGGGAGAGAAGGTAGTTGATTGCTGATGGTCTGGTGGTGGTTTTGGGGGGTGGTGGTGGGCAGAGGAATGATCTTACAGTTTCAAAGAGGCATTGGGGTTTTCAGATTGGGAGGAGATTAGGTTCTTGAAGCATGATTGTTTTTCAAGGGAAAGGGCAGCACTGAAGGATAAAAGCATACGTTTGAAATGGAGGAAGTCTGCCTCAGAGCGTGATTTCCTCCATTGTTACTCAGAATAGGAGAGATAAGTGTCAAACAGGGAGGATAGGAAGTTGGTGTTAGTAGCCTCAATGTTATGCTTAGTGATAACATAGAGTAGGTGATGGTCAGAAATGGGGAATGGGAAGTTGGAGAAATAAGAAATATCACAATGGTAGGTGAAGACCAGATTAAGTAAGCTTCAATTTTCATTGGAGGGTGAGGAGGTCCCCTGGGAGAGAGCATATGAAGATGTAAGGTTAAGGAGTTTTGAGGCAGAGGTTTCTGAGGGAATTTTGATAGCAATGCTAAAGTCACTTACTGTAAGATAATGGAGGGACATCAGAAGAAAGGAAGAGTGGAAGCCAGCAGGCAAAGTTGTTGAGAAATTTTGAGGGAGTTCCAGGCAGTGGTAAATAACAGCAAGTCAAAGATTAACAGGTTGGAAGAGGCCTATAGAGTGTATCTCAAATGTAGAGAATGCATAAGATGGTTCTGGGGTATGAGTTGGTAGGAGTAACTAGAGAGTAGAAGGACTCCAACCCAACCACCATGGTGGACCTCTGGTCGGGGAGTATGTGAGAATGTGAGACCCCCAGTGGAGAGTGCTGGAGTTGGAGGGAGTTGGAAACAAAAAGGTCATGAGTGGGGTGTAATTTGTTACAAACCGATCTTGCATTCCTTAAGGCACATGATAAGGGGTATAAGTTTTTGGGGCAGATGTGAATGAGATTATCAGATTGCTGTAGCACTCAGGCAAGAAAGATTTGGAAAGCTGGGATACAGCAGGTGTAGTTATGGTGATGTCCACTGAGCTAGCAAGGGAAATAGCAGGAGTCAGGCATGAAGGGAGTATAGTGTTATACTGATTGGGGAGAGGTGAGGTGATAGTGGGAGTAGGGAGAGGGCAGAACTGATGTGTGGAGCCTGTGGTGGGGCAGTGAGGTATCAGGACAGAATGGGAAGGGAAGTAGAGGGGAGTATGGGAGTCAGAGGAGAGAAGAAGATGTAGGAGACTAGGAGAGAAGGACTGAGGTAGTAACATGGAGCAGAATAAGGGATTAGGTAGACATGGAGTGTTGGGGGGTGTGAATAGCTGCTTAGCGAGCTGCTTAACGCCTCATGCCGCCCCCGCTAAACACCCCTTGCACATCCTCTTGCATGCAGCCAAAAGGGAAAGAAATCGTTCGATGGTCACCGACCATCGAATAATTTCTCTCTCCTTCAGAAATTAAAGTCAATCTAAACTGACTTTTATTTCCGCTGGAGTACACAGAAGAGGGGGCTGGCGCTGACGTCATGTGACATCAGATGCCTGCTCCCGGTAGGAATCAGCCTACCTGCATTCCAAGAGGTTTTCCCCTGCTCTGTTTAATTGACTTCAAGTCATTTGACGGCAATAACTAAGTGATTCATTTTCCTCGACTTCAACCCTGGCATTTTTAGCAGATATTTTGCACATCTCTCACAGCAATGCTGGCACTCAAATGGTTAATGTTGTTTTCTCAGTTATTTTAGAATCACATGCAGGGTTAACACTGACATATTGGCTATTTTTCTGTACGATTTGACTATATAGTGAAAATCATACATCGTGTACACAGCTTTAAAATAAGAGATTTGTTTTCTAAAATAACTGGGAAAACAACATTAAACATTACACAAACATTGAACAACGGTTCACGTTATCCTAAGACCAATATAATACCAAAGAAGCAGTGTTAGACATAAAGAAAGAGTCAATGGTTAAGCCCAATTGTACTAATTTCACATGGCAAAGAGCATACTCTTAGAAAACATCTGAATGTACATAAATTCTGACAAGATACAGTGGCAATTATGTGGACATTGAAATAACTCCGATATAGACTTTTGGGGAAAGCAAATTTGTTGACTCCAAATCATGTTTCTCAGTAGAATATAGACCAGAACTTCCCTACATAACAAGTAATTTTGGGCACGGTATACAGCCATGTCAGTGATTTTGGTAACAATTAGTAACTCTGACATATCATAAATCTCATTATTCAGGGGCTGATTTAGAGTTGGGCATAATTATCTTATTTAGTTTGAAATACATATTTTATACTCCACAATTTTTTTTATAATATGTTTCCATTCATAATATTTAATGTCATTGTATAACTATGACTCCTTATATTTAGAGATGTAGTATGGTGAAGGGATCAAGTAAGCAAACCTAGGCTAAGTAGCGTAAGGGTATTTTGTTGTACATGTGCTACCACTTTAATGTAGCACACAGATTTTATGGAAGGCGATGGAACAGATGATTTGACAGCTTATATAAAAGGCATTATAGAGATTCAGGTGTGCTCACAATATAGGCTGAGAGATGACAGCAATTATAATTGAAAAAGTGCTTGATCTCACTGATTGCTACTATAAAAATTATGGGATCTATTCATTATGCCTTGGAGATTGAAAAAGTGGACAGAGATATAGTACCAGTCAAACCATTCCAGTGGCGTACAGGTTGTACACTTGTCCACTGAGGACGTACACCAAAATGAAGGCTCCTGCTCAGTGACAGGAGACAGATACTGCACTGTAACATTACATGCAGCAATGAGCTCCTGTCATTGTGTAGGAGCCAGCGGTGCAGACAACACACTAAGTCCACAAAGCCACGCCCCACCCCACAAAGTCATGCTCCATCCCAAGAAGCCACACCCTTTTTTGTAGTTTACTCCTTAGGTAAATGCATAGAGCCTTCAAAGCCATACCATGTGTCAACAGGGTAAGCGATGCCCCTGATAATTCCATGGTACAGGCTGTTTTTTAAGAATGACAGGAGCTGGTTGGTACTTTATTTACTACCCTACTGTAGTCTATATGGATTATTTAGTTTATATTTTTCTTAAATTGGAAAGTATTTTGTTCTTTTATTTTGTATTTGCATCTGTATTTAATTGAGATGTACCCAGCTCTGCAAACTTCATAATATGTATCTTTTATTAGATGTCTTTTACATGAACTCTACATCATTACTTTAATTTTCTATTTTTATAATGGGAGCAAATGTGTCAGTTGTGTGTAAGGAAAAGCAATCTGTGTTTTCAGATTCAGTTGACTTAGAATCATAAAAGGAAATTGTGTTATTCAAACTATGTTCAGAAGCATCTTGGGAAGTCATACCAAGCAGTGATGAAGAAAATGAAGTTGTCACGTACTAGATGCATCTACCATTCAGGCAGCTCATGATGAGAATAGGAAAAATAAACTCACCTTGTTCACAAACACTATGTGAGAACCACAGTTCCCCCCATCCTGACCTTAAAAAGATTATACTGTGAAGGAATGTGCAATTTACCATAGGTTAAATTAAGCCAATAATACATTACCAAACAAATCCATGACTGCCACCAAAATTACAAATAAACTTCAAGTAGTAAATACAAATGGGAATGGTTATTCTGATTTGCAAGACAAAATCGTTAGATTTAACATTTTTCAATGTGTGGACAAAGGAGTGATTATTAAGTGCATATCATATTGTAAGCTGAAATATATATATATGTCATAACCTCCTTAGAAAGAAACATGAAGCCCACCACTTGCGGTACATCCCGCCACGCATCACAACCATAGGTGAATCTAGAAATGTGATAATGGATGGTCCCAGATCCAAATAAACACAGAGCAGGGGCCCTTGCGTGGCATTACACATTATACCACAAACCGTAATGCCCATTATAAAAAATGCCGTAATGCCTGTTACACATAATATCGTACTTTATTATGCCCGTTAAACATTATTCTGCATGCCGTAATGCCTGTTACACATTATAGCAAATGCTGTAATACCAGTTACACATTATATTGCATTCCATAATATCCGTTACACATTATAGCAAATTCCATAATGCCTATTACACATTATATTGCATCCCATAATGTCCGTTACACATTATTCTGCAAGCTGTAATGCCTACTACATATTATGTCACGCACCATAATGCCCATTACACATAAGGCCACACATTGAAATGCCCATTACACATAAGGCCACACACCATGATGCCCATTACACATTGTGCCTCACACTATGATGCCCATTACACATTATGCCCATTACATATTATGTCACATAAGTGCCCCTTACCTACATGCTCAATGCCAGGGGTTACATGCTTGATGCCAGGGGCTTCATAATCAATGCCAAGGGGGTTTCATGCCCGTTGTCAAGGTGCCACCAGCCTCCAGGGAAATCCGTCCTCTGAATGCCAGCTCAATTAGCATGCACCCGTGTAGGCCAGCAGCAGTACCTCCTCCATAAGGGTGAGCCTGGCCTCCTTGTCACCGGCCCTGTCCTCATCCTCCTGCTCCTCTCAGTCCCTGTCCCGGTCCAGCCCCTCAGCTGCCCTCTCCCAGTCGCTGTGGGAGGCCTCGGTGCGGCGCTGCACTAGGCAGGAGTTTGCTGGGTGATGGAGTTCATCGTGAGCTGGGCATAAGGGAGGGCAGGGAATCACAAACTGGATGGGTGGGGGAGGGTTATCTGCCTGCCTGGACTACCCTCATCAGGCACCGCTCTCCCCCCTTGTGCAGTCTCAGGTCCTGCGCTGTGAGCCAATAGAAGCCTATAGTTTCCAGAATGTCATTTTTTTTGCTAACAGCACTACTGGGGACATGATATGTAATTGGCACTACTGGGGACATGATATGTAACTGGCACTACAAATACTGTATACACAAAAAAATTATTTGTTGTCATTCAAGGTCAGTGCCTAAGATAGTATACAAACTTTGTTTCATGTTTTGAAACCATGATTCATGCACAAATAAAATATATTTGTGTATTTCATGTGTTTGATGTGTTTATACAACATAAATGCAAGATACATCAAGATACCTAATTGAAATAAAAAAATATTCTGAAATCCGTAATAATTCATTATCCAAAATGCTTCTGGTCCCGAGCATTTTGGATAAGGGATACTCAACCTGTACATACACAAAAACAAAAAAACACAGTTCAGCTCAGAAATTAGTTTGCTTCCCTTAGAACCTATTATAATTGTAATATTAAATCTGTTCATAAACTGTACCCAGAAACTTCTCCTCCATCACTTTGAACTGCTGGAGCATGAATGTATAAATTAAGCCAAATCTGAAGCTAAGCATTTATTTTATGCTATACAAATTGTTGACCATCGCTAACATCATACTCTTGATAAAGTTCAATTTCATGCAACAGTAATTGATGTGTCTATATTCAGGCAGTGACACAGTGGCTAACCAGTGAGTATAAATAATTTCGTCAGGATCCTGTTGACATTTAGTGAGTTCTCCTGGCATCCGCACGGCAGCTTCATCAGTAGAATATTGTCTTAAATAATGGCTTAAATTATTCATGATAAATAAATAAAAATAATTATGTTTTTAATAAATAAATCCAGTATAACTCATGGAGCTTTTGCAATTGTCATACACACTCCAATTTACTGGAATATATGTACAGTATTAAACCATGAATGTTGTTTGAATGCAGTTCTGCAATACACATATAGGACCTTATTCTAATGTTTCCCTAATGCACATGTGCATACGCTGGATGCGGGCAGACATGGCAAACTGCTAGCTCGCCTTCCCATTCATACCCACCAGTGCAGGCCTGGGGAGGCAGCGAGGGGACATGCCCATTGGAACGCCCAGCGTTATGGGTGTTCCCATGAAAACGAGTTCCCATGGAGATTAGGCAGTGATGCGGCTGCTGAGGGCTGGCAGATGACATCACCAGATGTTGTCCAATTTAAGGTTGGTGGTAATTATTAAGCACCAAAAACCCATACATGACTCATCTTGTGCTTAGCGATGCGTGCTAAGAGATTTAGGGTAGACAACTTCCTTTGATATTCCCGTTGGCTAGATCGATGTGTGCTGAGCAATCTGTGCTAACCAGTGTTCTATATTCACATGCTTGGCTATCTAACTAGATTTTGCCTGTATGTGCTGAGATCTGAGAGGGTGATGGCGACGTGCAGAACCGCACATCACCATCGCTATGGGGTGTACACATGGATGGATATGTGCTTAATTTCTATATAGCAAAAGGGCACATTTATATATTTAATAAAATATCTCATAGTAAAACAAATAAAGTAGCATATACAATAGGAGTGGGAGTGTTGGTGCTCTGGGGTTGGTGTGGATTTGCAGAAGTTAAAAAGTTTTGTAATGGGGGTGAACAGATGATGGGGAGCTGTGAGAAATAACTGTAGGCTGTGTGTTGTGATGGTGTGCAGACTGGGAGCAATAACTGTAGCCTGGGTGTTAGGATGGTGTGCAGACTGGGAGCAATAACTGTAGGCTGGGTGTTAGGATGGTGTATAGACTGGGAGCAATAACTGTAGGCTGTGTGTTGTGATGGTGTGCAGACTGGGAGCAATAACTGTAGGCTGGGTGTTAGGATGGTGTATAGACTGGGAGCAATAACTGTAGGCTGGGTGTTAGGATGGTGTATAGACTGGGAGCAATAACTGTAGGCTGGGTGTTAGGATGGTGTATAGACTGGGAGCAATAACTGTAGGCTGGGTGTTAGGATGGTGTATAGACTGGGAGCAATAACTGTAGGCTGGGTGTTAGGATGGTGTATAGACTGGGAGCAATAACTGTAGGCTGGGTGTTAGGATGGTGTATAGACTGGGAGCAATAACTGTAGGCTGGATGTTGATGGTAGTGATCAGGAGAGTGGGTGATGGTATAGTAACCTGTCCCACGATGTGGCAATGCCTGATGTCTTAATGACTGATAGTGGTGTAGCGGTAGCCTGGATTCCTTCACATCAAAACCCTGGAGTGGATGCGTGTACCTCCAAAGATAACGGCAGGAGTTCAGGATATGCAAATTGTGTGCAGAAGAAATGATGGTAGTAGCTTACCATGTGGTATCGACGTATCAGCGAATCTCACTCTGATGTTTGGGTATCCGTGCAGTGCAAGTAGGTGGACATACGGGGGAAGATGACTAAAAAAAAAGAGATACTGACTACTGTCCCTTTATATTAAAGCACAGGTTAATTAATAACAATACACAATGGCAGTGGTCAGTATAGAAAGCTGATAAAAGCGTGGGGTGGGTGTCCAAACGCGTTTCGTCCTGGTTGCAGGACTTTTTCAATGGTGGGCCGCAGTCGCACCCGAATGCTCAGGTTTTCATGGATGTTCCCATGAAAATACTGGGCATTTCCATGGAAAATCACCCATGATTTGTGTGCAGGGGGAGGTCAGCTGATGACAGTGGATGTCAGATTCCCACCCTCTTCTCGTAAAGCCGGAATGGGAAACCTTTGGCCCTTCAGCTGAACTACACATCTCATCATGCACTGCTTCAGTTTTCCTATTTGGCCATGCTAAAACTGTAGCAAAGCATTCTGGGATGTGTAGTTCAACAACAGCTGGAGGGCCGAAGGTTCCCCATCCCTGTCGTAAAGGGAGCCTGCAGTCAAAGAGGTGTCTTAGATCTGCAAGCGCTGTAGAAATCATTCAATAGTTGGCGACCATCGAATGATTTTGCACCTGCACACAAGCTGCAAAGGGATGTTTATGCAAAACATCCAATCACATGAGTGTGGGTGCAATCTGCGTGTGGGCTGTGGGCAGACCTTCAGCAGGTGGCGGGTGACGTTTAGATGAACTAAGGGGTTATTCAGAACTGATCGCTGCTATGCAAAATTGCAGTGTCCTGCAACTAGATAGCCACCACCCCACCGGAATATGATCCCGCTCTCTGTGAAACTCACCATCAAATGGTTTTTCAACTGTGTGCAGTGCGTGTTTGTGTAGCCCTGACCAACCCAAAACAACTGGGACAGACACAGGCTAATCGAGCCCTCCCTGAAAACACCCGGGAATGCCTGCATTTTTCCTGACACTCCCCGAAAATGGCCGAAAACCACCCACAAATGGCGACTTCCTGTTAATAAAATGATGGCTGGGTTGCCGTATAAAAAAGTTGCTGTTTTTTTTTTGCTTTGTGCCAACACTTCAGACACGCTGAGGCCCAGACGTATGCGCAGTCATTTGATAATCGGACACTGTTCCCTTTCCCATCCTCCTGACCTCCTGGTCAACATTGCTGGGTGACCATATCATACAGCTCACCAAGAACATTATGCAATAGATGACACCTATCCTTGTGTATCAATCCCTATTTCCTAATGAGCAGGGCCTTTCAACATATGTATGTCTATGTCTTTCTGTTTTTACCCAGTTTTGTTCAATTACTGTTGTTCCAATTGTAAAGTGCAATGCAATATACTGTGCTATATATACTGTAAGAAACTGTTAATAAATAAATTAATAAATAAATAATAAATCCCGGTGGCTGTGACATTTGTATATTTCTGCACAGCCGCTGCTTACTGAATCGCAGCTGAAACTGCATTTGCATACATATTAAAGCATTTGCATACATCTCAACTGTATTTGCATACATCTCTGAATCGAGCCAATAGTTAATAAATGAGTGTAGAATACTTATTGGCAAATGGATAACTGCAATAATAATTTCTTCCAATCCAGTTACTCATAATTGTAACAAAATTATTCAAACTTACATTGTAAAATATGCTAGTGAATTGAAGTTTGATTAAGTACATCATACATGATAATGCCTAATTAACCGCATAAAAGTAATCATTTGATTAGTGAAGTAAAATCAATTAACCTACAGTACCTGATAGTATGATGTCATTTTTGCCTCCCATAGCTATGAAATACATTGAGAATTCAATGGCAATCAAGTGTACTCCATCTGTATTATGTGCTAGATCTTTATTGTAGCTGAACTATATTTAGTATGGGATATTTAAGTTTTCTGTAAATCTGTTTATGCACTGATATATTTGTCTGAACAATCTGGCCAATGTATGCAGGGGCATAACTATAGCACTGCAGCCCCCGCCACCGCGGGGGGGCGCTGTGCATGTGGGGGCGCCGGGGGCTGCAGTGCTATAGTTACCCCCCCCCCAATCCCCCGCAGACTTACGTATCTTGCTGGTCCCGGCGGCTCCGTTCTTCTGATGAGGACCACCACAAAATGGCCGCCCCCATATAGCAAACAGTTCTCTGAAACTGTCTGCTGTAGGGGGGCGGCCATTTTGTGGTGGTCCTCAGCAGAAGAACGGAGCCGCCGGGACCAGCGCGATAGGTAAGACTGCGGGGGAGGGGGTTAGCATAGGCGGCGGGGTGACGGGGCGGCCGGGGGGGGTGCTTGACGGGGCGGCGGCAGGGGGTGGGTATGGGCGCCCCCCACTAACGGCGGGGGGGCGCCCAAAACGTAGCTACGCCACTGAATGTATGACATTGCTTAGTGCACAGTATGTTCCTGAATAATCATCCGATGCTGAAAAACTGCAAAAAATGATCATTGGTTTTGATTTTCAATGATGTTCATTTATTATATTTTTATTCTGGAAGTTTCATTCATTGTGGTGCACAATTGTTCTAATTAAATTTTGTATGCTATGGCATTATCATGCAGTTGACCAGTAGACTGTTACCAGTAGACTGTGCATGTGCTGAGATTACAATGCTCAAGTGCTAACATACTGCTGCCATCTCGCTCACAATGAAGATTCCATCACGAAAAGATTGACAGGAAGAGACCATTTAGTTGTGTTAACTTGGAGTTTCCAGGAAGTGGTTTCCAAAAACATTCTGGCAACTCATGGCCCTTTCCGGAATCGACTGTTAGCTGTCAGATTGTAAGTAGAAAAAAAGGGACACCTATGATGCTACTGCTGGAACGAGCCTGTATAGCAATAGGTACAAATATAAATGAGGACCTTTGTACCAACTAGGCATGGTAACAGGGGGGACAAAGGGGACAGCCATTCTGGGCCCCAAGGTTCAGAGGTGCCCAGAGACTCTTGGAGTCCCAGAGAAGTAAACTGGCAGCAGCAGATGCAGCATGCAATGGGGTCAATGTACTTATGAATTATTTATTACTGCCATGAGGCTGTGCTAAAGGGTCAGTTGAGCATGTGCTGACCTCTGATTGGAGAAGCCTGTTACATGTTTCTCTGACCCATGGAGATCAGCCGCACAGTGGCCTCATGGTTGTGACACTCTGAGGCTGTGACTGATGCTCTGCCTACTGCTGCCTGTGAGTACATCATGGCAGTAAGTGTGGGCTATATAATTTAGAATGATGAATGTTCCTACTGTGTGTGTGTGGCGGGGGGGGGGAGTGTGCTGCAGTGTGGTATATTGTGTGAGCATTCCATTATGTGTTTGGACTTCAGCGATGTATAATGTATGTGCTTGCATACCTCCCAACTGTCCCGATTTTCAACTTATTTGTGACTGTTGCACCCATGGCTGGCAGTGTCCCGCGGTGGTGGGGGGGGGGGGGGGGGGGTGCAGTTGAGAGTACCCCCTGACACACGCTATGCTGCTTAGCAGAGCAGTGGGGAAAAGACCACTGTCTCCGGCTCCTTCTTTACAAAGGTTTTATGTGAACAGTGCACCAAAATACACACTATTTAAATCTGCACATTACATGTGAGGTTCAGGGGCACAAATGGAGTTGGTGAAGGATGAATGTTCACCTTTTCTCCATCCATCTTCAATCATATCTCACCTAACAGCAACTACAACCTCCTTCAGCACCTACGGGCACATGACCAACCTACCCAGCTTTGCCTCTCACTATGTGAAATCAAACTAGAGTACGGGTGAATATACTGTATGTACTGTATTATACTAAGAACTGCTCAGTGTGAGTTATTTGCTCATCTGCATATCTTCCTCCTACAATAATGAAACGATTAGAAAGAGATAGATTGTGGTGGGTTAGCTTTTAGTTGTAACTGAAATCAAATGAAGAATCAGCATATTTTAGAATGTTCCTTTTTGTACTAATTTGGTTCAAAGTAATGCATGAAAAATCATCTCCTTAGCGCGTACAGTTACACTGGGGAACTTACAAAAATGTAAATTAATTTAATTGGCCTTTTTTCTGCAATCATGCATAAATACAACTAAAATAAATAGGCCTCTGCAGTGTGCACTAATATGCTCAACATCTTCTGTATTTACAGTTTTCTTAATATATTCCAATGTCGGCATTTGCCAATAATTGATACATGTTTCTCATTACATTGCCCTATCAACAGCAAAGTTTCCCTAAGCCTCGAATATGCATACTGTATGTATGACAGGGGTCAGTGCTCGTTGTTGTCATTGTTATACCGTACAATTTACCTCCTATTTTGTAGAGTGTAATATAGTACAGTTTTTAGCTCTTATCATCCATCAGAATGTTTAATCTTAAAATTCTGTATTGTAGTTTTAATTTTTCATCATCAAAAGGGTTTGGGTATATTCCATTGGTTCACTCAGCAAAGGCTATGCCTCCATAAATATTGTATAAAAGCACCTATCATGGGCATGGCCAAACCAAAGTAGGTATGTCCTTTATGATTCAGTCAAACCCCATTGTGCTCTAGCCTAATATATTTTCTAATATAGGTTGAGTGTCCATTATCCAAACTGCTTGGGACCAGAAGTATTTTGGATAATGGATTTTTCTATATTTTGGAATATTTTTATAAGAGGTATCTTGAGGTATCTTGCATTTATGTTGTATAAGCACATCAAACACATGAAATGCACACAAATACAGTATGTTTTATTTGTGCATGAAACAAGGTTCCAAAACATGAAACAAAGATTGAATTTGATACTGAATTTGAATGGCAAGCAATAATTTTCTTGTACATATTTAGCGCCAGTTACATATCATGTTCCCAGTAGTTACAGATGTACCCAGTAGGTTTTAGCAAAAACAAAAAGTACATTTTTGGAATAATTTGGATAACAGATATTTGAATAAGGGATACTCAATCTGTATAGAATTTGCGGAATGTCAGGATGTATACTCATCTGATGGTCAGTAGAAATCTACTGAACTACAAGAGAAGACAGGACTGACAGTAGCAGTAAGATAATTTGAAAAGAGGCATGCAGGAATATATGTCATAGTGGAAGATACTGTAAGCCATCCGGAACAGAACACAGTTATGATTTGAGGCTATAGTGAAACTACCACAGGACCATTGTGGGGTCACATACAACTCTGTATAAATTAAAGATCATAAATTCAAAGCTACTGTAATAAACTGTATTATAAACCTTCACATAACCTTGATACATTTCATGTGTTAAATATTTTGTATATGATTTTAACTTTGACTTTAGAATACAGATGGGGTGGGATACTGGATCGCAGATATTCAATGGATGTATTTATCAAAATGAAAGAGATTTTGCATATTATCCTCATAATGCATGTGTATCAGGTTCAATATATTTATTTTGCATATGTTAAAACCAAAAATACACGTGTTCCACAAATAAGTAAAATAGAAACATAAAATTAAATTAAAAACAAAATAAGAATATTAATAAGGGATTGAAAAAGTCATACCATATGATGCTAGTGGTGTGAGCTTTAGGGTGTGAGTTGACCCAGAAGTTGTGGCAGTTCAGGTACACTCTTCCGGCAGATGGCGTAGGCTGGTGGCTGGTGATTCGATCGCCAGCACCCGGCTGAATGAGAGGCGCTACATCTGTATATTCAAAAACTTTATTTATCTTGATTTTAACTTTAGCACATATGACTGTGCATGAACATCTCTGAAAAAAACATTTTAGAGGTACACACGATTTCTAATCTATCTGTATTGCCAGATCTTTAACATATAAGTATTACAATTATGTTCAGTGATTATTTTATAAGTTTCTGCCTAAATAATGTAAAGACATAATTCTGAAAAGTTTTCATGGATACATTTTTTATATTTCATACATTTTTAAATCTCCATAGATCCGGATTGACTCACTGAAATATGTTGCCTTATCCTGTTTGACAGTATCCCCCTCTCCCCTCCCTAAATCTGCTATACTAATGACTAGATATTATCTATTTTTTTATATTTACAACCTGCTTTTCAGCAACAATTATATTCAAATAATGTTTCCAATCATCAGTGTTTAATTTTCTAAAGTCCTCCTATACTAAGGTACTGATTTGAATATAAAAATAAAAAAACAAGGTTAAAAAAAAAAGGCCTGCTCTGGCCTGGTTGGAAATTAGAATGAAATTGAGAACCTTAAACACATGAGAGGTTTTGTTACCTTACTTAAAACACCATTGTTTGTTGTGGGAGCAGCCTGCATGGGGCACATTGTAATCCACCAAGACTAACTAGAAAAATAGATAGCAGTTCGACACTGTGGTGAGCTGTCAGCGTATGTGCACAAATGCCTTATTTTCCATAAAAATGACTTGGTTTCTAAATGCAGAGGCAAACACAGTATGTACATTAGGGGGTGGAGCTAAGCATGGTGGCCCAGTATATGCCAGGTCAATTAAACTAGTGTACATATTGTAGATAGACTTACATGAAAATGTATAGATAGATAGATAGATAGATAGATAGATAGATAGATAGATAGATAGATAGATAGATAGATAGATAGATAGATAGATAGATCAAATGTATTTTAAAATAGTCATAGTGCAATCTGCATTAAAAAAAATATATGAGAAAATCACCACTGTGTAGAAATATGACAATGTCAGGTGCTAGACCTTAACCCCTTGAGTGGTGGGTTTTGCTGGGGCAGGACAAACCTACTAGGGCAGGTTTGTCCTGTCCAAGCAAAACCCGCCACAGATAGTAGGAAGCCGCTACCCCCTTCACCTCTGCTCCCCTCCGCTCCGGCTCCCTGCTGCCACTTCCCCCCTGCCGCTGGCAATCATCACACAGGTGGCAGGCTGGGGATGTTTTGCGGTGGCTTGGTAGGATTTGGGTGCCTGAACTCTCCTTAGTCCCCCCCCCCCCCGAGCCGCACTGACCATCCCCGAGCCTGCCGCCTACGTCACTGATGCAATTGCAAACAGTGAATGGTGGCAGGGGAGCTCTGGCGTACGATTGCCGGAGTGGAGGGGGTGGGGGTGGGGTAGGTGACAGGAGTGGGGGAGGGGGGTGACAGAGAGGACCCCTAAAGGTAGTACGCCAGTGGTGCTCCGCTGGAGACACCACTGGCATGCACCTAATGCAAAGTTGTATGCCCGGGACAGCCCGCTGTGGCATACCACCCAAGGGGTTAAAAGACCTTTAACCAGAAGCCAGACTAAGGAAACAAATATCCATGAAAATAAATAAATAAATAAAACGTGCACTGCTTCATATGTAACCACATCGGTAAAACACATGCTTTCCAGAAATGCATTTCCACTACAAAGAACGCCCATATGTTTGTTCTCTTGTTGCCATGACAACTATACTCCCTATTTATTGCTTATTTATACTCCACTAAATCCTAGCATCATAGCGTAGCCGCATGCATAAACAGTACATACTGTATACATATTGTACAAAACATATTTTAGAATGCTTTAGACTTAGAAGTAGGTATAAACATATTCTTATTAAAAAGTGCTTGGTTATTTAGTGTTAACACCATGGTATCCTCAATAGCCCATAAAAAGATGGACAATGAGTTTGACTCATTTGCCCTTTGTATCTAACTATTGCCCCACCTTTGTCAGCATTCCTTATCACTACAGAGTTATTATTCAGATGTAGCTAAGAGTACTATGTTTGATAACTTGTCTGTACCTGAGATAAAGGCACTCAGAGATCTACAAAATAATAACTCTATAGTGAAATTAGGAACTGAGGCAGAGTTGGAGAACACAGTAGCTGCTAAAGGCCGCCATACACTATGCGATTTAGGCCCGATTTGGCCCGATTCGGAGGAATCGGGCCGTGAAATCGGGCCAAATCGCATGTGCAGACATCCCATCTGACCCGATGCGCGGTACCGTGCGCATCGGGTCAGATTCGGGAGGTCGGACGGGCTGCACATAAGATTTGTTAAATCTTATGTGCAGCCCAAGGCGGGCAGGGGACGCAGCGTATAGTATGTGCGGTGGAGGGAGCCGAGCGGGGGACTGTAAGCAGGGAGCCTGGCTAGAGAGGCAGTGGGCGCACTATCCTGGGCGGGGGGGGGATGCCGCAAATAGATACTTCCAGGCGGTGAACGCCGCAAGGGGATCAGAGACAGAGACCGGGTAGCGTAGGGGAAGCCAGGCACATAAAAATGAATGGACAGCCAGTAATTGGCTGAGAGCTCTCTGACTGAGAGAGCTCTCAGCCAATCACTGACTGTTAATTCATTTCTATGTCCGCCCGCTGCTGCCCGGCTTCCCCTATGCTACCCGGTCTCTGTTCTCTGGTCCCCTCGCGGAGTTCACCGCCTGGACCAGTGCGCCCACTGCCTCCCCTGCCTGGCTCCCTGCTTGCAGTCCCCCGCTCGGCATCTGGCTCCCTCCACCGCAGGTACTACAGACTGCGTCTGCTGCCTGCTTGCAGCCCCCATGCCCTGCTCAGCTCCCGGCTCCCGCTGAGAGCAGCTCCCCGGGGGCACTGCATGTGATAAATCGCATGCGATTTATCACATGCAAAACCTGGCACATCAAGTGCCAAATCGTATGTGACCCCCCCCAGGGGAGTTGTCAGTAGATTAGGTCCGACTTGTCCTTCGGACAAGTCGGCCTAGTGTATGGCGGCCTTTAGGCACATAGCGAAGACAAGTGCCCATTGAACAACCGACAATTCAAGGGTCTTTGAAAGAAGGTTGGCCTACTACTGAAGGTATGGTGATTAAATCATGGAAAAAATATAGGTCTGTCAGCTGGGGTTTCTTGGTATTCAGAACCTCCACCCCTATGACTCTGTGCACAAATGAAATGTTGGTTTGAGGTGTTGTTAATTTGGATCTTGCCTAGACTGTGCTTCAATGGGATGTATTTTGAGAAAATACACTTAGAAACACAAATATTCTGGTCATAAAATAAAAATATTGACAAAGAAATTGCGATAAATGTAATGAAGATAATGATACTCCTTATTTGCATAATTGTATATACTAAATGTTTGTTTCTAATAGTATGTTGCCTTACCACATCCAGTCCCAAAAAATGATTGTGCATTGTAATTGCATAAGAGACATACCTCAGAAAATAAACTACCATTATATGGGCTAGATGTAATAGGTGCGATTTTTAGAATGTGTGATTTTTTTGGATCAAATTACATTTTCTGAAAATCGCACATGTAGAAGTGTGCAATTTGTGGTAAAACCGCACATTTTGCCTTGATCAATAAACCACACTTCAAAAATCGCATCCAGATGTTTTATTATTGAAAACATCAAAATAACAAATGTAATAGGGTGCAATTTTTCAAATTGCATCCTAAACATGGTTCGGGAAGTGGTTTTTATTTTCAACCCCTTGGACTGACCTGCATGGGAGCGTGTGGCAAGGTGCGTATGTATGTTTTCATGTATAATTGTGTGCTTTCAAGTTTGTTATTAAAACTGTACTTTTGAGGGTATTGATATCTGTCAATTTTAATGCTGTCATGCTGTTGTACTACAAGTCCAAGTGCCTCGCATGCTAGGACTTGTGGTTGCCCAAGTCCCTATATGTGGGGGGGACATGCTGGGACTTGTGGTTGCCCAAGTCCCTATATGTGGGGGGGACTTGCTATTCAATAGCACAACCCAATGTTATTTCTTATTTATCTTTTTTTACACAAAAACTATCAGCCTGACACCCACTACTAGGGAAGCCAATCCCGGGGCATTTTTTCAATCCCGGAATTTGGGATTGAAAAATGCCCGATCCCGGGATTGGCTTCCCTAATATAAAAAACATGCCTCGGCCGCCCCGCATATGTACTTACTGCGTGGTGCGGCCGGGAGCCAGGTGGGTGGGTGGGCGAGCAGAGGAGATGGAGCCGGGTGGGAGCTGTGTTGATGATGGGGAGCGGGCTGGTCTGCTGCTGGGCGGGTGGGCGCCGGCGGTCTGGTCTGTGGCTGGGCGGGTGTTCGTGCCCGGGGTCAGTCACAGCTCACAGACAACATGGAGAAATCCTATGCGGCCTGTGCAGCGTGACCTCTGACGTCGGCACGCTGCGCAGAGCCGCGCTGCCCGGGACGGGAGAAGCCGGGCAGCTGCTGAGCACCCGCTCAGACGCTGCCCGGCATTAGACTGCGCATGCACAATCTAATCCCGAAATCCCGGGATTGGAAACTCCAATCCCGGGATTGAAATCCCGGCGTTTTGGGGGCCAAATCCCGGGATCCCGCCGATCCCGGGATTGGCCACCCTACCCACTACCCAGGATTGCTGGGGACATCCCTGGGCTTCTGCCCTGGACAGTTAAAGACTGGGTTGGATCCATGTATTGAGGGAGACCCTACTCCACCAGGGCTGATCAACCAGGTGGTGATGTTTTACCTTTACCTTCTATAAAATGTCTCCCCTGGCTGTGGCATCACACTACTGGCTGTTGGAGCTACGACCAACTCAGAAAGCCTGGGGCTGGT
This sequence comes from Crinia signifera, assembly GCF_055691185.1. Classification (NCBI taxonomy): domain Eukaryota; kingdom Metazoa; phylum Chordata; class Amphibia; order Anura; family Myobatrachidae; genus Crinia; species Crinia signifera. Next base: position 239,723,025 of record NC_139219.1, on the reverse strand, counting down.
TATGCTGGTGGGGGGGGGGGGGGGGGGAGAGACACCATGCCGTTTTGTTTACAAAAAAAAAAAAAACACGCTCCCGCTACTGAAAAATCACACCTTTACTAAAAAAACGCATCCTATGCTACCAATGTCCCATTCTTTTCAATAGATTGTGTATTATAAACAGGGCAGCTCTTCCAAGAATGTCCCATAGCCCCTGATCAGTGGTTTTTCAGCTTTTTAGCTTGTCGAGTTGATAAAAATAATGTACAGTATGTGGTCATTGCCCATAATTACCGTTTCTCTGTCACTAGTGTATAATAAAATGTGAAATGATACTGTATGTACAATTTAACTCGGTGCTCTATTAACAAATAATGTTATTATAGGGGAGGAATTGAAACCCTACCATATTTTAATATACAAAATAAAATAGTCTTCTGGAAATAATCAAGTTAAAGCTAAGGATACTTCATATGTATTTGTATAATAAAGTACTAATTACTAAATGGAGCATATCATATATAATCATATTGTATATGGAAATAATCATGTTAAAGCTTTGGATACTTAATTAATATGTATTTGTATGATAAATTACTAATAAGAATATCATATATCATCATATATGAAAATAATCATATTAAAGATTTGAGTGGCAAGTGATTTTGTCAAAATAAGTATGAAAAATGCCAACCAAACATTTTTATTCCTCGTAATGATACTCTATGTAATGTTTAGTTTATATAGGAAATATAATCTTTTTTTATTTATTTTTTTACACATTTTTTATTTGAATTTATATAACAATTGTGAGCAACGCTGGCATTTTTAGCGGATATTTTGAACATCTCTCACAGAGATGTTGGCACTCAAAGGGTTAATACAGTATGTATTTGTATTATAACTTACTGATAAGAATAGCATTTAGAAACATATAAACAGATACTGTAGGTGACAGAGGTACAGCAAACATTTACATTTGGCTGTTTGTAATACGAATGACTCACAGGGCCATAGCTAACAATCCTAAAGAGATTACAATATGAATGAAGTAGATGTGTGAGCTCAAGGACAAAAAAGCACCACAGGACAAAGGAAAGTCAAATCTAACAGGAGGAAAGTTCAAGCCTGGCAGTGTATTAAAAATGTCAGAGAATAGAGAAACCATCAATCACCCAGAGCTTTGAAATCAACAACAGTAAGAAATCAACAAAGTGAGAGCTTTGTTGAACTATGAAGGTAACCGTGACTTAAATCATGTACAGTAGGTGGCTTCTGTTACATCTTATTATTTGTATTGCACAAACGTATGTGTCTCACCATTTAGCATGAATTCTATGGTTATTTAAATAGGTTATGTTAATGTTTAAAGGAGTCATCTAAATGCAGAATATTAAGTCACATTCTACTACAGGTTGAGTATCCCGTATCCAAAATGCTCGGGGCCAGGAGAATTTTGGATAACGGATTATTCCGTATTTCGGAATATTTTAATATTTCAATTATGTATTTTGAAGTATCTTGCATTTATGCTGTATAAACACATCAAACACATGAAATGCACACAAATATATTTTATTTGTTCAAAAAACAAGGTTTCAAAACATGAAACAAAATTTGTGTATATCTCAGATATTGAATTTGAATGTCAAGCAATTATTTTCTTGTACATATATAGTGCTAGTTTTATATACATGTCCTCAGCAGTGCTGCTACAAATGTCCCCAGTGAGTTTTTAGCAAAAACAATTTTTTTTTGCACTTTCTGGAATGTATGGTTTTCGGAATAATTTGGATAACGGATATTCGGATATGGGATACTCAACCTGTATAATACTTTGCAATAATGTTATACAATTGGATTTATTAGAGACAATTTCAATAGAGCATGCATGACATAATAGAACATGCAGTAGTTTTATCCTTCTTTTTTTTACACATACAGATGGGTCGGGTCTCATCTTTGCACGAGGTGCGCGCGTGTTCACTTCCGACGGTGCTGCCCCCCGCAGCCTCCTCGGGTCCCCCCCCCCCAGCATATCCAGCGGGAGGCGGACAGTATTGCATCCGCCTCGCCGCCCCGCCGCCCGGACACTGAGACGCGCGTGCGTGGGGGACGCACGCGCGTCTCAGTCAGATAGCGGCGCCGTGTTGCTGGCGATCCGCCAGCAGCATGCTGCTGGCGGATCGCCAGCAAAGACAAGACCCGATACATCTGTAAAGAGCAAATTTCTGTTAGGTATTTCATTAGTCTCTATACAGTGGCATACGGTTTGATAAAGATAGAAAGTTTGATAAAGATAGATTAGATCTTTATCTATCTAGCCATCCCACATTAAGGGGCAGATGTATTAAGCCTTAACAAGAGATAAATGCAAGGTTGATAAAGAGAGATAAACATCCAGCCAATCAGCTCCTTACTGACTTTTTTCAAACACAGCCTGTAACATGACAGTTAGGAGGTGATTGGCTGGATGTTTATCTCTCCTTATCACCCTTGCATTTATCTCTTGTTAAAGCTTAATACATCTGCCCCAATATGTTGTAAATATTATTCATTAACACCTTCCTGCAGTTTTGAGAAATTTGGGGGAAATTTACTACAAAGGGAGTTCTACTTCACATGGGATGTTTCCTTGGGCAACCAATAAATCAGAATCTACTTCTTATTTAGCACTTATTAGAAGATAATAGATAGTATCTGATTGGTTGCCCATAGCAACATCCCATGTGTAGTAGATATCCCATTTTAGTAAATTTCCTCCATTTGTCTCAGATTATTTTCTTGATAAGCAGTTTGCTGGGTCTTGTGTCACACAAGTTGTTGCATCGCAAGGCATAATCGTCAACTATGCATACAATATAATGGAAGATGACTGTGATGTGTAGCTTATTGGAATCTGGCATTGATGAATATGCCCTGGGCATTATGTGATACATATGATTCACAATCCGCTACAGCACACTGCTATAGGAAGGGAATCTGTAGTGAAACATATCTTTATGTTATTTAACCTATATTTTTTGCTGGATTTCACCCCTGTCTTTCTCTTTCTCGCTCTCCAGTTTACCCTGTTTAACTTTCTGCCTGGCTCCCATCTATTGCTCCCATTGTAGTAGTAGTTACATTAATGGATAAAAAGGACAGTGCTGTTTTTTTGCACCAAATACAATAGTGCCACTGATTCTTCTGTATACAGGCCCTTACCTATGCAGGGGAGAGCCACAATGGCTGAACATAGGGTGAAGTCTTGGGCCATCATCACACTATATATATATATTTACTTTAAAAAGACGTTTTCTTGTCAATCCCAGAAAATGAGATGAGATGTAGACCTCTTTCAAATCAATAATCCTTTATTAAAAACAACTAAATGCGTTTCGTCAAAATGACTTCATCAGGGGCGTAGCACAACAAGAAAAGACCTCACAACAAGGTCTGTACAGTGATGCACTTTCTGATAGGCTGATAGTCGTTGAGGAGTGAGGATACCATAATTTTTGTTATCAGTCCCAAGTTGTCGTAGAACTGGTATTAGGAGCATTCTGCAAATGATATGGACACCAATTTTGCTCAGCATGAACCCAAATGAGTAGTTATGGGATGGGGTAGAAAGGTCTAAGACCCTGTTCCTACAAATATCAGTGAATTGTTAACCTATCCAGACATGACATGGGTCAACATCTCTCCAGAGGTGTTGGCATATATATAAAGGGTGTAACTTGTACTGTGTACAAAGGCCCCTGGGTCCAAGGAGGAAAACACTCCACACATCCTGCACCCATTTATTTATACTCACCTCTCTATCGCTTCAGTGGTCTAGTGGTGGCAGCCCAGAAACAAAAATCACTGGGAAAATGGATGCCTTCGCTATTTTCTACTGATTCATGCATTACCAAAATAAGTGTCCTTGGGAACGTGGTAACTGTTCCCAGAGAGCTGTCAATGTGCAGACCCTGGCATGATGCCGGAATCTACTGTACCACCAGAGGGAAGGGGGCCCATTCGAAGCCTGCATATGGGTCCCCTCCTCTCTGTCTAGGGGTCTTCCTTCTACTTCTACATATATATATATATATATATATATATATATATATATATATATATATATATATAATCACTGCAGAGTAAAAATAAAGCTATCGTGTATTTGTGGGCTACAGGCAAAAGAAGACAGTATTTAGCCTGCATGCAAAATTAATAAATGTATTTGCACCCCTTGCATAGTAACATAGGGCCTTATTCTAGTTCACTCTTGCTGTCAAAATCCTTCTTAGATGGACAAAACCATGTGCACTGCAGGTGGGGCAGATGTTACTTGTGCAGAGAAAATTAGATTTGGGTGGGGTTTTACTTCAAAGTGAGATCTATATTGCATTGTAAAAATAAAGCAGTCAGTATTTACCCTGCACAGAAACAAAATAACTCACCCAAATCTAATTCTCTCTGCACATGTTACATCTGCCCCACCTGCAGTGCACATGGTTTAGTCCATCTAAGAAGGATTTAGTCAGAAAGAGTGAATTAGAATAAGGCCCATAGTTTGTTCCAGATTCAAAGTTTTTAGCTTTATATTGTTTTGCTCCCAACTCAAAATAAGCCCCTTAACCCTTTGAGTGCCAACATCTATGCAAGAGATGTGCAAAATATCTGCTAAAAATGCCAGTTTTGCTCAAATTTGTTATATCAATTCAAATAATCTAGCAGAGTAGAATCAGTTCAACGGAGCATGTCCGGTCTGGCATTCTGTTTTTTTTTACCCATTCCCCAAGTTTTTCTCTTTAACCATTCCTACCTCCAGCACTAGACACAGCGGTTCCCTGGGAGAGGAGTGCAGTGTGTTGCCTGTTGTATAGCTGCAGAGTGGGAGTTGGGTTTCAGAGGCTGCTCAAGGTGGTGAGGGGGTTTGTGGTCACCACTTAGTATGCAGGCGCCGGGTGGGGAGGGGGTCATGTAGGTTTCTCCCTCACTTTGCAGGTTCTAGGCTGGGAGGGGGTTTGTGGAGCTGTGCAGGTGCTGGGTAGGGAGGGTAAATAGTCACTCTGTAGGCACCCAATGAGAAAGGGGGGTATTAGTGCAGTGGCCACTCACTCGCTCTGCAGGCTCTGGGAGGGGAGGAGGTTTGTGGAGCTCTGCAGGTGCTGGGTGAGGAGCGGGTTGTGGAGGTTGCTCGTTCACTCTGCAGGCTCCAGGGTGGGCAGGGGGGTTGCAGAGGCCACTCACTCTGCACGCGCCAGGCAGGAATGCAGATGACAGCTCACTCTGTAGGTGTACAGTCCTCTTATGGCAACAATAATTTCAAATCTGCTGAGGACCAACAGTAAATTACTTCTGATTGGCTACCGGCTTTGAGAGTGCCAAATTTGAAATAACATCGTCAGTGGGGTTTTTTCAGTCAGCGCTCGACATGCCATACATATACATACATATTGAAAGATAGCTAGGTGATAACAATATGATGAGATATCCAGCTGCATGCCTGTGCTCTATCATTCTGATAATAGACCTGTCACAACAGTTTTCCTGGAATATAGCTGATGTTGCATTGTAATGTAAATAGCATATGTAGGGAACACAGGCATATATATGTGCAGAGACTCTGCATACAGTACCAGTTGAATAATTATAGGTGCAATATAATAAATAAAGCAAAAACACCACAAATAATTAAAATATATCATTAATTTCAGTACAAACTAGTTAACATTAACATGGTATGTGTTTATCAAAATACACTGTGGAATAGGTATGCTTCTTTTAAATCATGATAAATACAACAGTTAAAGTGAGGGTCAATGGGGTGGAACTGAGTTCCATTACCTCTTATGGTGGAGGGAATGGAGTTCCACCTCTATCACAGCCCTGTACAGAAAAGCCTTCCAACAGAAAAGCCTGTCCTAGCAGCTTCTTCTGGCACGGTGCATGTGATGTCCTGCCATCACCGCCGCTAAAGTGAAGAAGTGCCACTAAAAGGAGCAGGCTCTGTGCTTGCTGAAGACAATGTGGGTGGAGGGTCTCAGAGGTGGGGAAGCTTTTGGAGTGACACAGGACACGGAGCTGCTGATTGAAAGATACAGATGTGTATAAGTAGAACTCCTGATCCTGGTTCACTCGCAAAAGCAAATTCTCTAATGGACAAAACCATGTGCATTTCAGGGGGGCTACTGTAACTTGTGCAGAGATAGTTAGATTTGGGTGTTATTTTGTTTCTGTGCAGGGTAAATACTGGCTGCTTTTTTTTTTTTACACTGCAATATAGATATAATTTTGAAGTAAAAACCCAACCCAAATCTAACTCTCTCTGCACATGTTACATCTGCCCCACCTGCAGTGCACATGGTTTTGTCCTTTGCGAGTGAACCAGAATCCGGCCCAATGTCCACAGTAGTGCAGAATCCAGAAGGGGCACTAGAATGTGGTGTAATATGAATCTACACTACATTCAGTGTAATGTGTATATGATTCCCTGGTGGCACTAGTCTAGTCTCTGCCTGGAGGGGGGGGGGGGGGGGGGGGGTTGGTGTTAGGGGAAAGGAGTTCCCCTAACCACCGCTCCAGGACCACTTTAAGCCCTGGATAAATAGTACTCCAATCGCTTTCTCTATCAATGTGTGCGGGTTTTGTTCTTACAGAAGTTAAGAAAACATTCTGCAGAACAGAGATAACTCAACTATCATGTAATGTGGCCGTTTCCAGGGAAACCATGTTTTATTTTTGAATAGAAGAACAAATGAGATGAGTAAAACATCTGTAAAATGCCAGTACATAAGTCAGGACAGCAAAGACTAAAGTTTACGAGCCCTCTGAAAGCAAGAATGATAAAACGGAATATAAAACCTACCTGTAATTAGCAATATTTCACAAGACTAATTTTTATATCTTGTATATTTTATGAAGGTTTGCTTGCTTCTAAAAAATAAAGAAATATACACTTAGCAATGCTTGAAATATATTATTATTACCTGGAAGAAAATATTGTGTATTTTACTCATGCTGACTACAGGGTCCGAGTAAGTGTTCGAGCTGCTGTAGGCTAATACAGAAGTGGTTACACCCCCCCCCCCCCCCCCCTCCCTCACACACACACACAATTATTTTCAATCATCAGGACTTGTAAGCGTTTGGCTTTTTTCTGATAATATATATATATATACACAGATGGATCCGGCCTCCCTCTTGCTGGCGAATCGCCAGATTGTCTCAGCTGGCGATCCGCCAGCGGCACGGCGCTCCATCTGACTGAGACGCACGTGCTTCTCACACGCACGCGTGTCTCAGTTTCCAGGCGGCGGGGTGACGGGAACCCTGTCCGTCTCCGCTTCAGGGAGACGGACAGGGTTAGAGGAGGCGGTGGGGAAGAGCGGGGAGGCGGTGGGGACCCCGGGTGACCGCCGGCAAGCCGGCGGGGACCCGGGAGAAGCACCAGCGGAAGGGGACGCGCGTGCATCTCATGCGCGCGCGTCCCCTTTCGCAGATCAGATGGCGGCTGGCGGGGGATGGCGGCTGGCGATTCCCCTGCAAAGACCAGGCCGGCTCCATCTGTATATATACTGTATATATATATATTCAATATAGAGATGTGCAGGCTCTGATTTACTCTGATTTCAAAGCAGGATCTTATTGGCTATTAACTGTCAACAACTGTCATGTGATTTGGGATAGTCAATAAGCTCCTGCTTTAAAATCAGAGTAAATCAGAGTAAATCAGAGCCTGCACATCTCTAATGTTGCCCATACACACTGCTATGCGTGCTGTTCCGATGTGTGCTTTGAGGTGCGCACTCCTGCGGCACCTCATCGCACAGTACAAAAAGTATGTGCTTGCACATAATTTTTGTACTTAGGTTTCATCACATTGCATCGCTTTGCATGCACAACGTGTGCACAGGCAATGCAATGCGATCTGTGCTAGTACAGCACGGAAAGCATGCCCTAAATAGCAGCATGTATGGGCTGCTTAAGGGCTGCTTTATTCAAAACCCCAGCACTCAGCTTACTTTCTTAAAAAAAAATCACATGTAGCCGATGCCATTACTACAAGGCAACTAGCATATGTAGTGCGCACAGGTTTTCCCTGCATACTTTCCATTCTCCAATTTCATCTCATGTTAGGACACCTGTCCCTTCTTGTTGGTAGCTGCTCTTTTCTTTTGAACTAATCACAAACTCAATCCCCCCCTTCGCACGTCGATTTTCCTCGCTCGCGTGTGAATGGAGGTTTTGCATATACATCCATTCGCAACTTGCCTGCAGGGATGAAATCATGCAATGGTCGCCGACTATCGCATGATATCTACAGCGCTCGCAGATGTGAGACTCCTTTCTGGTGTCTCACATCTACTACCACCCTGTGCGGGAAGTGGGTGGGCAGCTGACATCCGCTGACATCAGCTGCCCGACCCCCCCCCCCCCCCCGCACCCGCGTCATTGGCCCATTTACATGGGAATGCCCAGCGTTTTCATTGGAGTGCCCACACTGCTAGGTGCAAACGGGACAGCGAACAAGCAGTTTGCCGTGCTCGCTCGCACCAAGCAGCTGCACATGCGCATAAAACTTTACACATGCGAAGTCGCTCAACATCGCTCCCCTGCATGAACACGCATGGGATTGTATCAACTAGAATAACCCCCTTTGTATACTCTCCCCGTGCTTGCAAGGGTTGTATGCTCCACTGGGGCAGGGACGAAAGTGAATATTAAATATACTCTGTAAAAGCACTGGGGAATATACAGAGAGATAGAGTATAAATTACACTCATAATTAGAGATGTGTGGGCTCTGATTGCCCAAATCCGAGCCTGCCCCGAACACCAGGGATCCATGCCCGGATCCGAGTGGGGCTCAGAGCTTCTCGTCTGACTTGGATCCGGGCGCACGGGCAAACCAACATCACTCTGCTTCAGATTCTTGCAAGATCCAGATCTCTATATTAGTCCCAGCTCCGGTGCCATCTTCTTCATTCAGCATGTGAAAGTCAGACAGCACGGATGTGTCTGTGCTGTCTGCAGAGAGGGGAGGGGGACAAACTACAGAGGGGAACTACTAAGGGAGAACTACTTAGCGGGCAGGGTACAACTACTAAGGGGAACTACTGAGTAGCCAGGGTGCAACTACTAAGGGGGAATTACTGTTGTGGAAACTATACTAAGGGGGCATTACTAAGGGTACTATTATGTGGCACTACTAAGGGGGCTGGTATATGGAACAGCTGTGAAGGACAAGTAAGGGCTCTCTGGAAAAAATATATATTTTTACTGCAGCGCTGCCTGGTATCAGTCCAGGTGTCCTGTCCAGTGTCCCGTATCAGTCCAGGGGAGCTGCTCCCATTTTTTAATTAAAATAAAAAAAGTGTTGTTTTTTTTTAACCTGCAAGGGTTGGTAAGTGTGTCATATCAGTCCAGCTGTGCTGCCCATTGTCCCGTATCAGTGCAGGAGTGCCAAAATATGTGCCATATAATTCCATTGGTACTCTCATGTGTGCCGTATAATTCGATGGGTGCCCCCATGTGTCCCGTATCAGTCCAGGGGTGCCCGCATGTGTCCCGTATCAGTCCAGGGGTGCCCGCATGTGTCCCATATCAGTCCAGGGGTGCCCGCATGCAGTGGCGTAACTATCGCCCCGCAGCCCCCGCGGTGGCGGGGAGGCGCTTGGAAGGTGAGGGCGCCGGGGGGGCTGCAGGGCTATTGTTACCGTTCCGCTGCGCCTGCCACGGGATCTTTTGCCGGCTCTCCGTCTCCCTGCTCTCCCGGCTCCGTCTGCAAAAAAAAAGGTGAAACACAGAAAATGTCTGCACCCTTAATGCAGACCGTTTTTGAGGATGCTAGAGGAGGCGGAGGCCTCCTCTAGCATCCTTAAAAACGGTCTGCTGTACGGGTGCAGCCATTTTCTGAGTGACATGTTTTTTATCACAGCAGGAGCCGCGAGAGCAGGGAGACGGAAAGCCGCAGCGCAGACTGATTTTCCGGCTGAAGGTCCCTGGGCAGACGCAGCGGCACTACGTGCAGGGGGTAAGGGGGTTGGGGGGGTCGAACTGGGGGGGGGGGGGCGCAAAAGGGTTGTTGCGGGGGGGAGATTTTTCCATAGTTACGCCACTGCCCGCATGTGTCCCATATCAGTATAGGGGAGCCCGCATGTGTCCCGTATCAGTCCAGGGGTTCCCGCATGTGTGCTGTATAATTCCATGGGTGCCCCCCATGTGTCCTGTATCAGTCCAGGGGTGCCCGCATGTGTGATGCACATTTTCTGGGGTGAGCAAAGTGTGTCATATATTTCATGGGTTGCTGCCAAGTCTGCTGTATAATTTATGGGGTGCTGCAAAGTGTGCCGTATCAGTTCAGGGGTGCTGCTGTTTTTTTATTAAAAGAATAAAAACGTTTTTTTTCTTTTTACTGCAGGAGTGTCACCATGTGTGCCGTATAATTCCATATGTGCGGTATCAGCCCAGGGGTTCCATGTGTACTGTATCAGCCCATCTGTGTCATATAATGTCATGTGTGCCGCCATGTGTTCTCAGTCCAGGGGTGATGCTAAGTGTGCCATATCTGTCCAGTGTTTGTGCCGCCCACTTGTGTGGCTTATCATAGTCATCCAGCAACAGATGGAGCTGGGCTCATTCAGCGGGGGTCTGGCGATCGGATCGCCAGCTGCCAGCCACCGCTTCCCCTTTCGATAGAGCTCACCATTGGTCCCCACCGCTGTCTGATGGTCCCCACCACCTCCCCGCACCCCTCTAACCCTGCCTCTCCCTGAAGCAGAGACGGGTGGGGTTCACATCCCCTGCCGCCCAGAAACTGGGACACACGTGTGTGTGAGACACTCGCGAGACCCAGTCAGAAGGAGTGCCTCTCCGCCGGCGATCACCAGCAAGGGCATTCTGGCAAGCCACGGCGCTGGCTGAGAGGTGCTCCATCTGTACCTCAGTTCAACCTTTTGGCCTAAAGACAACATTGTGAGATGTGAGGTATACAGGATAGACTGGATATCAGTGGAAATTAATGTTATTGAGGTTAATAATAGTGTAGGAGCAAAAAAAAAACCCACAAAATTCTGCGATTTTACCTTTTAAAAAAAAAAAATCATGTCCCAAAACCCAAAAGGGTGGTTTGGCAAAACCTATTAGAACCCAATACCCGAAGGTAATCCAGAACCCAAAACCCGAAAAGTGGCCATGGACATGCCTAATCACAATCCTCATAGTCAGCTGCTGGGGAGCAGATCCCAGGCTCCTTTTCATGAACAAAAACAAGAAAATCTAGTCTCGTTAGAGACAAAGACAGGGCGCTTGAGAATGAGAACTGATTTTCACACAAAGGCAGCTGCTCTTTTTAGGGGTAGTCAATCCCTAATATTCTACTAGAGAAAGACAAAAATTTACAAAGGAGAGCAGCGCCTTTAAACTACAATGATTGACACAATTGATGGTGAAAAAAGTTTATAAGACATAAAATTGATAAAATACAATACAATGAATAACAATTAGTTGATTGATTAGCTCGCTCCTGAACATTACTTTACATGAATATGAATGGAGAGAATATTACCAGGGGAAGATAGTTGGGTCACCGTCCATGGAAATGGGGAAGGGATGAGGGGAACACAGGTCCTCTCTATTGACACGGTCCTTGGTGTTATGCCACTGGAGGAATCTGTGAGGAGTCCAACTTTTAGTTTTCCCGACAGCCCGATATCCTCTCTGGTGTTACGGCGTCTCTCACAGGCCGCTGGAGGAATGGCAATGGGGCAGATGGTGGAAGTTGTTGCTCCTGAAGTCCCAATAGACCTCTGAGGGTTCGTGGTGTCCCCCTCAGACCACTGGGGGTGGTGGGACAATGGATGGAGGTAGATGTCACAGTGGAAATGTCCCAAAAATTGGTGGGATCCAAAAGGGTCCAATGGTGTTTAATGGTGGGAGACTCCAATGAATTTGGAGAGGTCTCCTTGCTGGAAGTGGTAACAAACAGTGACCAGGCAGGGTATTCCCAATTGGAGCGTTCTGTCCAGGAGTGGAGAAACACCTGACGCGTTTCACTACTGGCTGTAGCTTTATCAAAGGTGATTCCTCCAGCGGCATAACACCAAGGACCGTGTCAATAGAGAGGACCTGTGTTCCCCTCATCCCTTCCCCATTTCCATGGACGGTGACCCAAGTATCTACCCCTGGTAATATTCCCTCCATTCATATTCATGTAAAGTAATGTTCAGGAGCGAGCTAATCAATCAACTAATTGTTATTCATTGTATTGTATTTTATCAATTTTATGTCTTATAAACTTTTTCACCATCAATTGTGTCAATCATTGTAGTTTAAAGGCGCTGCTCTCCTTTGTAAATTTTTTTCCTTTTCATGAACAGTCACAGGCCCAATTTATTCAAGCACCAGGCTTTCAAAAAAGAATTCCTACTTTCAAAGCTCATCCTATATTGATTTAAGTGTCCCCAGTTTAAATCTTGGTGACTAAGTAGATGACAGATTAGTGACATTTATACCACTTACTGTTCATTAGTAGTAGTTGCTTATTCAGTAGAACTAATTTGTGTGCGCTGCTCAGGTACTGCAAGAAGACTGAAAGTCAGCATGTATGGGTAAATGTATTTATTATTTAACATTTTGCAGAGCACAGATTATCCCACATGCAAAGTAAAATAACACTGTTATTCGTACTACACATCAGAAAGACACATTTCCATTTCATGTTTTATTTACTTTTTTGGAATATCCTGAGAATTTTATTGCTATTTTCCTTAGCATCTATGGCTGCATTTCAGCAAGGGATTGCAGTATGATTTTGGGTTAATCTTTTCTGATTCCAGTTTCTAATGTAGCTAACAACAAATGTTATTTATTTCTATTTGCTAATTATTCTGAAGATATTATATACATAATCCATTTACAACAATACTCAAAAACGGCTAATCGTGCACTGAATTTAATCTAAAAAGTCTGCTTCCAGCTTGTCTTTTTCTTATGTTAATAATATTTAGAATACAATAAAATATTCTCTTTTAAAGTAGGTACTGAATTAGAATTTTTTATCTTAACGGTACATATGTTCAAAAGGCTGTGATATAGCAATGCAGTTACCCACAGGAGGACATGGATTTGTTTGGAGCGAGGGTTAAAGTGAGGGGGAACGGGGGGAAACTGAGTTCCACCACCTCTAATGGTGAGGTGGAACATTTTAATCTCCACATTGGCCTTGCACAGTAATTCCAAATACCCTACCACTGGCCCTGTCTCTGCCTAATGGGGGTACTGGATTAATTAGGTGGCATAGAGAAATGAGTTCCCCCACCTCTGTATAACCACTTTATGCCCTGGTTGGGAGGATGGGGTGGTTAAAACTATATAAATATATATATTACTAGTAAGCCCACTCAAAGCAAATGCTTCTAAAGCTAATAGATGTAGTGTTTCATTCTCTGCTAACCAGGGCCGAAACTAGGGTTTCTGGTGCCAGGGGCAAGACATAAATTTAGTGTCTCCCCCCCCCCCCCCCCCAAAAAAAAAAAATATATATATATATAAAGGCACACATTTGGCATTTGGTTTTGCACAGAAAGAAAAACATTAATCAGAAGCCATTTATGTGCTTACAGACAGCAGAAGGGTGACATTAAACAGGGACAGTTTAAAATTTAGGGCAATTTTTTTTTTTTTTGGGGGGGGGGGGGGGGGGAGTGGTGTGGTCACATAGTAGTATCAATTCACATTATAGAACACACCGTAATGCCCAGTACACATTCCAGCACACACTGTAATGCCCAGAGCACATTACACCACAAACCGTAATGCCCAGAGCAAATTACACCACAAACCGTAATGCCCAGTACACATTATAGAACACACCATAATGCCCAGTACACATTATAGCACACACCGTTATGCCCAGTACACATTATAGCACACACAATAATGCCCAGTACACATTATACCAAACACTGTGATGCCCATTATACATAATGACACACACCGTAATGCTCATTACATATGCCACACACGCTAATGCCCTTTACGCATAATTTTACACACTGCAATGCCCCTTACACATAATATTACATGCTGTAATGCCCATTACACATAATGCCACTGACCTTAATGCCCACTACACATAAGATCACATGCCGTAATGCCCATTCCAATTTATACCACACACCGTAATGCCCATTACACATTTTTATTTGGGTAAAAGGTGTCACACACACACATGCTATAGACCACCAAATATAAACGAAAGGGAAGAGTGTCTTCTTTTAAACCAAATCAAACAAGCATCAAATCAGGGTCAGGTATTAATTATGGGGGATTTTAATTTACCCGACATTGATTGGGAAAACGAAACAGGTAAATCAGCAAGAAGCAATGGGTTCTTAAGCTTACTTAAAGATCAGTTTATTACACAAACGGTGGAAACTCCAACTCGTAGTGAGGCACTCTTGGACTTAGTTTTAACAAATAACACAGACTTAGTTTCAAACACAAAAGTAATTGAACAATTAGGGAACAGTGATCACAATATGGTTTCACTGGAAATCAACTTCAGTAAATTACATCAAAAAGTATCTGCAAAAATACTACACTTCTGAAAAGCGAACTTTGAATTATTCATTGAAGCCCTAACAGGAATTGGGTTGGAAACGGTTATGGAGGGAAAAAATGCAGAGGAAATGTGGGATACTCTAAAAAAGGTGCTTGATTCACTAACTATTGAATACATTCCTAAAGTAACTAAAGGTAAATTCAACAAAAAAAAGCCACCATGGTTGGACAAAGAAGTAAGGTCAGCTATCAACAATAAAACCAGAGCCTTTAAATTCTATAAAAATAGCTTGAATGAGGAGGCGTTCGCAAAATACAAAGAATCAAACAAAACTTGTAAAGGGGTAATCAAAGCAGCTAAAATATTATATGAAGAGTGCATAGCCACTGGTAAAGTCTGCAGGCATCAGTCAGCCCCCTTTGCCTGTTGATACACCTCTTCCCAGTTTACAGGCATCTTAAGTATATCAAGCTGCTATATTCAGCAGCACAAATGGATTCATTGAGTTAAAACATGGTGGGCGCACCATGCAATGGAGATTAACTCTCGATGTCTGCTCAACTTTTTTACACCTTCTGCTTCATGTTTATCCACAGGTGCGCTAAATTCTTCTATGGAATCTTCTTCAGATTCTTCAAGCTCAGGTGGCAAGCTGCACAAGCGTATGCGTTGTTTTGCGCAGCAAGTTAAAGGGAAAAAGAAAAGGCAGTCCGGTAGTGTAGTTAGTTCATTACCGGACACATCCGGTGATTCAGTTCATTGCACAAACTCGGCTATTTGGAGGGGATTCAGGTCAAAGGTTAGAGAAAGGATCAGAATGGGTAGATTTGTGTATATGTTTGCAATCACCCATGAAGCTAAAAAAAACATTAGATAGGGCAAAGGCATCAGGGCCTGTTGCTGAGGAAGCTAAAAGGAGTTATCAAAATTGGCTTTCTGGTATTTATGTTTTTCAGCCTGCTATCTTGAGACAAGGCCATCTGAGTATTTAAACATTTTAAAGTATTTCCATAGGGCATGTATGTTTCCGGTAGGCATAATGTTTGGCAGTAATATGATGAGGTATTTTGTAAGAAGCAGGATGGAAAGAAAGTCTCTAATTTGGATTTTAAGGATGTAGAGGTGTGGTCAGAGGTAAAGCACTAGTCAAGAATCCCTACAGAATCACAGCCACCTAGGAGGCAGCCCTTTCAGTTGAGAGCTGGGCCAGGTTCAACAAGTAAGGGATAGTGCTACACATTTAATATCGCACAGAGCCAAAGAGGTAACATCTGAAAATACAGCCATGTCTGTATTTCAGTCATCCCAAAAGCCAGCTGGCTGGAAGGGGAGAGGTTATGCCAGGTTTTAAGATTCTTTGAGTTATTAACGTCAGTTTATCTATTTAATTCATACCAGTGTGATTGGGAATTCTGTGAGGGTGTGGACACTCATTTGTATTTTGATCAGCTAGACACCCAAATAGTTTTTCTGGCCAGTTTAATATCAGATGGGTTGGGGTAAGAAGGCTTCGGTGGCATAGTCTATTATATACATTGTGGGAGTGTGATCGCAAATGGCGGTTTCTGGATACATTAATCATACATGCCGGAGGTAATGACTTAGGGACATGTAAAGGGCTCATTAGGTCAGCGATTCATGATCTACAGGTCATAAAGGATCATTGGCCAAAGGTTCATCTTATTTCATCTGAGGTAATTCCTTGGTGTTTCTGGAGGGCTGATCAGGGAGGAGCTGCACTGGATAGGGTACGGAGGAAGTTGAATGCAGCGGTTTCTAGGTTTGTTGTTGGATTAGGAGGTAAGGTTATAAAGCATCCAGAAATTCATTATGAAAAGGTGGAGCTTTTTAGATCTGATGGGGTTCACCTCAACCCTACAGGGCTTGATTTGTTTGTCACAGACCTTATGGAGTCATTAAAGTAAAAGGTTTTGTTGAATAATTTGGTAGTTCCCAGATGGCTAGGTTTAGTTAGGTGGCAGGCTTTGGTTGGTAACCTTGCTTTGGTGGAGAGCATAGCTCGTCTACAGCTCAATTTTATAGCACAACTAGTTTTCACTAGCATTTCCCCTTTGAGAAAGACGTGTCGGTCAATACCTTGGGGAGGACCAGGTCGCCATCTTATGGAGGGGCTAGCACTCTGCCAGTTAAGGGGAAATGGTTTCTACCCAACACTGTAGTGCAGGGGGTGGTTAAGCCACTCCCATTTGGATAGTAAGCTAACTATTTGCGGGTTGTAGCAAAAGAGCACTGCTCATGACGCCACCTTGGTCTTAATTACAATTAATATAATTTTAATAAATTGAGCTGTGACCTTTCTTTCCAATTCTACTTGGTTGTCTGTGTCTTTATTTATTATTTAGTAAAGAGGTG
Organism: Crinia signifera; assembly: GCF_055691185.1. NCBI lineage: Eukaryota > Metazoa > Chordata > Amphibia > Anura > Myobatrachidae > Crinia > Crinia signifera. The sequence continues at coordinate 239,706,135 of NC_139219.1, read as the reverse complement.
AAATTATTAAAACAAATGTGTTACTTAAATTAAAATAATGCCACCCCACTAGTTATGATTTGTAGATAATCTGCTGTTGACATGGTTTCCTCCTTAAACTGTTTGTTTAGACCTGCATCCTTAAGCATATACCTTGCTTTCTCCACTAGAGTAGGGTTTGTTCAGTCACTGACATCATTTTACCAAAGGCAATGTCACAACTAGTAAAGGAAGGGTTTTTTCTTTAGAGTAAGAAGTTAAGATATGGAATACTCTGCAATAGAAAGGATTAGACAATTTTTGGTAATTGTTTAGTTTCACGGCGGCAGCGTCTCAGTCGCAGCTGCGTCTGTGTCCCCTTTCGGGGCTCGCTTCACTCGCCCACGCTACGGGCTCGGTGGCTCGCTACGCTCGCCACGCTATCTAAAATCAACTCCATTCCAATGTGGATAGTGGGGGTATGAACCAATTCACGCTGGAATGGACTTTATTTTAGATTCCGAGCACCGAACTCGGAAGTAGCGGGCGGCCATGCTGCCGCCGTGAAACAAAACAAGAACCCAATTTTTTTGCGGAAAAGAATATCCACGGTTCTAATTACAAATTACAATGTATGGTAGTGGACCCACAGAGAAATAGGACTGCCATTTTGGGGTTTGAATCAGATTGGTAGTTACTCCATCTGGGTCATTTACAAATAGAATACTGTGCATCACAGGAGATCCAATATAGGTTAAACTAGATGGACTGATGTCATTAACTATGTTACTAGGTAATACCTGGCTCTCGGTCACTGCAGAAGTATACCCTCAGTACCTTGGCCCTTATTCAGATCTGTGCGGATATTCCCGCATTCTTACGGAGCGGTCCGCACGCCACGGTGTTTTGCCGCATGCGGCCATCGTCCGTAGAAACGCCCACGTGTCCTCCGCATTCGGACGGACTCACTCTTTAAGAACAGGGCGTGTTTACGGACGACATACAAACCATGCGTGTGCGGGAGAAACACTCCGATTCGGCACGGTATTACAGAGTATTACAGAGTATGCTCGGGAATACCGCATCCGAACGGGAGCCAAGCGGTGCTACCGCACGTAAGCGGAGGATTTACGCCAAACAACCCACTATGAAGTATCTTCTGCAAGACATCACATGACCCACTTATTCAATTACCTATCCTCATAAAAAACTGCTTATTTGGAATTGGAATCAATTAGATTCCAATATATCCTTACAAGCATGCCTAACACATGCATAGCACACATTAACCCTTACAGCAATTGAAGTGCAATGGTTTCAATTAAAGCACTGACAAGCGTCCTATTAGTGAGTAATGAGTAAAGGAGTAGATTCTATTGGGTTCAGGTGTTAATGGTTGTAGTCATTAGGCGTACGTTCGCCTACCGCATGAACGAGTGGTGTCCGCAAAGCAATAGTACACTTGTGGACACCGCACATTTCAGCCCTTTTTGCTCGCGTGCATTCGGAGTGGTTTCCGAATGTACGCCCCCCAACATAAGTGTACTCCCCCGTGTCCGCCCATGTTTCCGCCCCGTTTTGCCCACTTTGAAACTACGCCCATGTGTCATTCCGCATGACGCCCATAATACGCCCCTATTTCCCGACTGATTGCGGTGACCAGTTTTGGACGGGCTTTGTCCGAACTGGTACCGAGTCAAGGCGTGGCACATGCGCGTAGCGTTCTCCACGCATGCGCAGACGCCGTAAAGACGCGATCCGTAAGAACGCGGTAAAGTCCGCATCAATCAGAATAAGGGCCCATGTGAGGGGATGTGTACACGGCCCCTTGCATCAGGCCGAAGGGGAGAGAAATCATTCGATGGTCGCCGACCATCGAATGATTTATCTCCCTTCAGTAATAAAGTCAGTCTAAACTGACATTTATTTCCGTCCGAGTCTGCTGAAGAGGGGGTGTGTGCTGACATCATGTGAAGTAAGTCGCTAGCCCCGAGGAGTTTGTACTGAAATTAATTATATATTTAAATTATTTGTGGTGATTTTGCTTTATTTATTATATTGTACCTATAATTTTTCAACTGTATGCAGAGTCTCTGCACATATATATGCCTGTGTTCCCTACATATGCTATTTACATTACAATGCAACATCATCTATATTCCATAAAAATTGTCGTGACAGGTCTATTATCAGAATGACAGAGCACAGGCATGCAGCTGGATATCTCATCCTATTGTTATCACCTAGCTATCTTTCAATATGTATGTATATGTATGGCATGTCGAGCGCTGACTGAAAAAACCCCACTGACAATGTTATTTCAAAATTCAAATTTGGCACTCTCAAAGCCGGTACGGATTTGCTGTTGGTCCGCAGCAGATTTGAAATTGTTGTTGCCAGGGGCGGATTGGCCATTTAAGTTACTGGGAACTTTCCCAGGAGGCCGTCTGCATGTGAGGTCGAAAGTTGCATTCACCCCCCAGCAGCAGCGCCAGCAGCACGATCCCCAAACCGGCTCCTTCCCTCTCCTCTACGCTGCCCCTGTCAGCAACAGTCAGGCAGCGTCACTCCACTCCCTCCCCTCAAATTGGCCCACCTGCATTCCCAGGTGAACACCCAGTGTTTTTATAGGGACACCAATAAAGCGCTGGGCATTCCACTGCTTTCACCCCCTACATGACCCCGGCCCTCTCGCAGCGAATGGCCCAGCGAGTGTGTAACTCACCAAAGACATTTGCTGCCAGGGTTGCACATGCGCAAACCCCGACCATCGGGGCTGGGGCCAAATTCAGATTGTGATCCTTAATCGGCCCCATAGTTCTATGTTCACAATATTTAAGAAATTTGCTATATGTAAAAAGTCTTACATCTAAGTAAAAGATAACAAACCCCCGTATCCGGCATGATCACATGAAATGTGACCAGAGCCAGCTGGGCTCTCACTCTAAAGGGGGTACACACGGTGCAATCCTTTTAAGCGATTTTGACTAAATAGTCAAACTTGCGTAGACGGTAAGTAAAGATCGCTGTTGAGATTAGACAAATCGCCCTATAATATCGCTTAGTAATAAAGAGTTGCCAGACAAGAATATTTTGATTAGATCACTGGATGTATAGTCAAAATCGCTGGTATTCACTGCTGAGGGAGATATTCACTAGGCGATCTGCAATTAAATACCAACCAAGTACTGTAAGTTAATTCTAGCATAGTCAAAATCACCCATAGACATAATCGCTTAGTCAAAATCACTGGTGCATTTAGTCAAACCGCTTAGTCGCTCACTAGCAAAAATCGCTCCGTGTGTACACCCCTTAACAGTTAAATCTTTTGCTGTTCACATCCGTCTGCAAAAGAGTATAACTGGTCTATGACCACTGACATCAGTTCAACATTTCTGAATATTAAAGTGTGTCAAATTGCATTGTAGTTACAAGTTATTCTACTTTTATTTGTACACAAAAAGGGGATGCAGTTAAAATCCCGGCGGTCGGGATCCCGGCGTTCAGAATCCCGACGCCGGAATCCCGACCGCCGAAATCCCGACACTTTCTCCCTCCGTGGGTGTCCACGACACCCCTGGAGGGAGAATAAATTAGCGTGTCGAGCGTAGCGAGGCACCGGGCCCGCTGCGTGGCGAGCGCAGTGAGCCCGCAAGAGGGGGCGATCCACGTCCCCCCTTGTCGGGATTTCGGCGGTCGGGATTCCAGCGTCGGGATTTTGAACGCCGGGATCCCGACCGCCGGGATTTCATACTGAATCCCACAAAAAGTGATGTTTTGCATAATTATACCATTAATGCATTGCTCTAAGTTTTGCATTAACTCGTGTTTTCACATAATTTTACTGACTCTGACATACAGCTGAATTCAGTTTATCATTTTGATATAGCCATCAATTTTTTATCGTCTGCCTTGTTTAATACAAAAAAATCATGAATTTTTTTAACCCCTTCATGACAGAGCCAGTTTGTGCCTTCATGACAGAGCCCTTTTTTTCAAATCTGACATGTCTCACTTAAGTGGTGATAACTTTTTTTTGCTTTTACTTATCCCAGTGATTTTGAGATTGTTTTCTCGTGACACATTGTACTTCAAGTTAGTGGTAAATTTGGGTCGATACAGTCTGTGTTTTTTTGTGAAAAATACCAAAATATCGTGAAAAAATGGAAAATTTAGCAATTTGCAAAATGTTAAATTTTCTGCTTGTGAGACAAATAATCATACCACTCAAAATAGTTAATAGCTAACATAGACCATATGTCTACTTTATGTTTCCATCATTATTTCAACTTCCTTTTAATTTTTTTGGACACTAGGAGGCTTACAATATGAATAGCAAATTCTCAAATTTTCAAGAAAATTTCAAACACTGATTTTTTTAGGGACCAGTTCAGTTCTGATGTGACTTTGAGGGACTTGTATGTGAGACACCCCCATAAATGATGCCATTTCAAAAACTGCACCCCTCACAGTATTCAAAACAGCATTTTGGAAGTTTGTTAACCCTTTAGGTGTTTCACAGGAATTAAAACAAAGTGTAGGTGAAATTTCAAAATTTCTTTTTTTTTGCAGAGTTTCAATTTTAATACATTTTTCTAACGAATACAGTAGATTTTACTAGAGAAATGTGACTAAAAATTGATTCCCCCAATTCTTTTGTTTTCAAAAATATCCTATATGTGGCCCTAGTGTGCACGTTGACCAAACCACAGGCTTCATAATAGAAGGAGCACCTACTTGATTTTGGAGCCTCCTTTTTATGAGATTTTTTTTTAGGCACCATGTAGGTTTCTAGGCACCATAAGTGCTAAAAGTTAGGAACCTCCCCCACAAGTCACCCCATTTTGCAATCTACACCCCTCAGGGAATTCATCTAGGGGTATAGTGTACATTTCAAACCCCCAGGGGTTTCACCAATTTTGGTACAACTGGGCTGTGAAAATGAAAAATTACATTTTTTAACACAAACATGCACTTCTGGCTCAAGATTTTTCATTTTCACAAGGAATGAAGGAGACAAAGCACCACAAAATCTGTGCCCCAATTTCTCCCGAGTACGGCAATGCCTCACATGTGACCAAAAAATACCAGTTGGGCGCATGGCAGGACTCAGAAGGGAAGGAGTGATTTTTGGATTTTGCAGCACAGATTTTGGTGGAATGAATGGTGGGTGCTATGTTGCATTAGCAAGACTCCCAAAGCACCAATACAGTGGAACCCCCCCACAAGTCACCCCATTTTGCAAAGTACACCCCTCAGGGAATTCATCTAGGGGTATAGTGTACATTTCAAACCCCCAGGGGTTTCACCAATTGTGGTACAACTGGGCTGTGAAAATGAAAAATTAAATTTTTTTACACAAACATGCACTTCTGGCTCAAAATTTTTCATTTTCACAAGAAATGAAGGAGACAAAGCACCCCAAAGTCTGTGCCCCAATTTCTCCCGAGTACGGCAATGCCTCACATGTGACCAAAAAATACCAGTTGGGCGCATCGCAGGACTCAGAAGGGAAGGAGTGATTTTTGGATTTTGCAGCACAGATTTTGGTGGAATGAATGGTGGGTGCTATGTTGCATTAGCAAGACTCCCAAAGCACCAATACAGTGGAACCCCCCCACAAGTCACCCCATTTTGCAAAGTACACCCCTCAGGGAATTCATCTAGGGGTATAGTGTACATTTCAAACCCCCAGGGGTTTCACCAATTGTGGTACAACTGGGCTGTGAAAATGAAAAATTACATTTTTTTACACAAACATGCACTTCTGGCTCAAAATTTTTCATTTTCACAAGGAATGAAGGAGACAAAGCACCCCAAAGTCTGTGCCCCAATTTCTCCCGAGTACGGCAATGCCTCACATGTGACCAAAAAATACCAGTTGGGCGCATGGCAGGACTCAGAAGGGAAGGAGTGATTTTTGGATTTTGCAGCACAGATTTTGGTGGAATGAATGGTGGGTGCTATGTTGCATTAGCAAGACTCCCAAAGCACCAATACAGTGGAACCCCCCCACAAGTCACCCCATTTTGCAAAGTACACCCCTCAGGGAATTCATCTAGGGGTATAGTGTACATTTCAAACCCCCAGGGGTTTCACCAATTGTGGTACAACTGGGCTGTGAAAATGAAAAATTAAATTTTTTTACACAAACATGCACTTCTGGCTCAAAATTTTTCATTTTCACAAGGAATGAAGGAGACAAAGCACCCCAAAGTCTGTGCCCCAATTTCTCCCGAGTACGGCAATGCCTCACATGTGACCAAAAAATACCAGTTGGGCGCATGGCAGGACTCAGAAGGGAAGGAGTGATTTTTGGATTTTGCAGCACAGATTTTGGTGGAATGAATGGTGGGTGCTATGTTGCATTACCAATACAGTGGAACCCCCCCACAAGTGACCCCATTTTGCAAACTACACCCCTCAGGGAATTCATCTAGGGGTATAGTGTACATTTCAAACCCCCAGGGGTTTCACCAATTTTGGTACAACTGGGCTGTGAAAATGAAAAATTACATTTTTTAACACAAAAATGCAGTTCTGGCTCAAAATTTTTCATTTTCACAAGGAATGAAGGAGACAAAGCACCCCAAAATCTGTGCCCCCATTTCTCCAAAATACGGCAATGCCTCAAATGTGACCAAAAAATACCAGTTGGGTGCATGGCAGGACTCAGAAGGGAAGGAGTGATTTTTGGATTTTGGAGCACAGATTTTGGTGGAATGAATGGTGGGTGCTATGTTGCATTACCAATACAGTGGAAACCCCCCACAAGTGACCCCATTTTGCAAACTACACCCCTCAGGGAATTCATCTAGGGGTATAGTGTACATTTCAAACCCCCAGGGGTTTCACCAATTTTGATACAACTGGGCAGTGAAAATTAAAAATTACATTTTTTTACACAAAAATGCAGTTCTGGCTCAAAATTTTTCATTTTCACAAGGAATGAAGGAGACAAAGCACCCCAAAATCTGTGCCCCCATTTCTCCAGAGTATGGCAATGCCTCACATGTGACCAAAAAATACCAGTTGGGTGCATGGCAGGACTCAGAAGGGAGGGAGTGATTTTTGGATTTTGCAGCTCAGATTCTGGTGGAATGAATGGTGGGTGCTATGTGGCATTAGCAAGACCCCCGAAGCACGGTGAAATGATGAACCTAATAATCCATAGATGTGTGGTATATTTTGAAACACTCCTTTATACATAGGCCGGGTTTGTCGGGGCAAGTTTTACAGTGGAAAATAGTTTCCTTTCTTATTCCCTTTTTATAGCAAACTTTGCACCTTTTTTGTGTCCTGCCCTTTCTTGCAGTGGAGGGGATTTCGTTGGGAAAATGCTGCCCTGGTACAATACGGGGGCCAGTACTAGAAGTACTGGGGCCCTCTGCCTGCTGGTTCCCAAATATTAGGCCCTTTATGACTTCCTCTTGAAAGTGCATAAATGTCCCCCTCTGGCCGGTAGAACGGAATAGCACGTAAGCGTTATACAGTGCCATCTGGATGATATACACGGCCAGCTTCTTGTACCAGATATTTGTTTTCCGCAGGGCACTGTACGGCTTCAGTACCTGATCTGAAAGATCCACTCCGCCCATGTACTTATTGTAATCTAGGATACAATTTGGTTTTGAGGTGTGGGTACTGGTACCTCGTACAGGGATGGAGGTGGTACTGTCTCCATGAATTGTTGTCAGTATAAGGACATCCCTCTTGTCCTTATATTTGACCAACAACATATTTTCGGTGCATATTCCCCTGCTTTCACCCCTTCTCATTACTTGGGCAATGTGCGTTTTGGGGAGGCCTCTTTGGTTCTTGCGCACAGTACCGCAAGCTGCTGTACCTCTTGAACCAAGGGCCTTAAACAGGGGGATGCTAGTGTAAAAGTTATCCACATAGAGGTGATAACCCTTATCCAGGAAGGGGTGCATTAAATCCCAGACAATTTTTCCACTAACACCTACGAGGGGGGGGGGGCATTCTGGCGGTTCAATTCTTTTTTTTTAATTCAGTCTTTATTTATAGTTTCTTAAGACATTACATAGAAAAAGAAAAATAAGTAACAACATTAAACTACATTACAATCGTAGGACAGGCTGCCGCAGCCAAAATCTAATAATATAATCAGATTACATTGATACACTTATGCTAGATAAAACAGATAAGATACTGCCTATTTCTACTCATCTAGGTCCCCCCATGGTACAGTTAACAATTCCAACTAACCCCTTAGCTCTTGTTGGCATAGCCTAGCATGATTTATGGGTCAAAGCAAGGAAAAAAAAAAAAAATAAAAAAAAAAAAACATTTATAAAGTGACAAGCAAAATTATTTGATACACATATTCCCAACACATATATTACTTATTACAGTTACCTATTAAGAGAATAACATAGAAGTGAACACAGATCTTACCGACCTGTATTGAAAACTTTCTTAACTAATAGTATTATAAAAATAGTGCAAGAACCATTTAAGTGTGCTTACAAATGGATATTTACTACATAATAAGGTGAAGATCGCCAAAGATACCAAATTGCTTGAAAATCATCTTGTCTTTTTTTGATAGCATAGTGAAATTTTTCGTGTTCATAAGTACTATTAACCGTATTCAACCATTCTTGAAATATTGGCCCTCGCTGAGCCAACCAATACCGTGCAATAATTAATTTAGCAAGTGCACTAAGATTTATTAACAGTTGCTTTAACCCTTTATTAAACCTCGTACCAGACCAGGTCCCCAACAGTAGATTGGAATCTGTTAGCACATCGCGGGAAACCCCCAATACTTGGCAAACTCCTATGACCGCCTCCCAGAAGCTACGTACTTGGTGACACTCCCAGAGGAGGTGCCTGAATGATGCACCCAGCATACCACATTTAGGACATTGATCCGTGACAGTGCCTCCCATGGATTTCAGCTTCTTTGGAGTAAGATATGTCCTATGTAGGATGTTGAATTGGACTTGCTGTATGCGGACAGAGTTTGTCGCAAGTTTGGGCATGATCAACGCAGCTTGCCACCCTGAGTCATTAATATTAGGAATTTCCGTGGCCCATTTCTGCCTCAGATCGTCTAGGTTATTCTCATATTGGTTAGACATTATAGAACTATAAAACCTAGCCAAAGAGTGCCTGGTGGTCGTTGGTTTTGTGTTTGCCCGATTTCTTATTTAATTTCGTAGTGTAATATTTGTGTGTTTCCTTTTTTTTTTTTTTTTTTTTTTTTTTTGGGGGGGGGGGGGGGGGGGGGGGCGAGAGCCAGAGGGGATTGTAGGTATGCCTGGGCTACTGGGTAATACAGGGTGGGGGGTGGGTAAGGGTTCTTCTTTTTCTTTTTTCTTTTTTCCTTTTTTCTTTTTTAATCATTGTAAGAAGGTCTGCTGCCGCATTAGCCATATTATTTACCGAGGTATATGCTTATTTACTATGAATGCTAGGGTATGGTACTACATGCTATTAAGCAAGGAACTTAATCTAAGTTTATTTGTATTATGGTAAAATTCCTTACGTGGAATGTTAGAGGCCTTAACTGCAAAATTAAAAGGGCACTAGTCCTCAAACACTGTAAAGACCTGGGAGCAGATATTATCTGCCTCCAGGAAACTCATCTTAGCAGTAATAAAACCCATGCCCTTAAACGTCCATGGATAGGTTTCTATCATCATGCACCATTTACATCTTCTTCTAGGGGAGTGTCAATTCTCGTGAAAAAGTCTGTTGCATTTACAGCTCGTACAATTAAAACCGACCCCCAGGGCCGTTATGTGTTCATTGATTGTAGAATTAACCAGGTTGATATTTCTCTCCTAACGGTATATATTCCTCCTCCGTTTAATTTTGAGGTCATACGTGCTGCTGTAACTTTTTCTATGGAATATCCAGAAAATCTAGTAATCTGCCTAGGCGATTTTAATAATATCATGTCGCCTCAATTGGATCGTTGGTATAACAATGACAATAAAATTAATAGGGGAAGTACCAAATTTGCCGACTTTATGGCTGAAGTTGGCTGGAGAGACGTTTGGCGTGAACGTAACCCCTATATTAGGCAATATTCTTGTTACTCTCCCGCCCATCGGGTTTTCTCTAGACTGGATTTGATCTTGACTTCTGATACTGTGTTTCCTAAAATTTCCTCCATTCAGTACATTCCTTGTGGTATTTCGGATCATTCTCCCATGCTAATGGTGTGGGATATGGAGGAAGATGAAGGCCCGAGGGCATGGAAATTCCAGCCATTCTGGTTAACCCAGATGGATCAACAAATAATTGTAAAAGAGATAAAAACATTTTTTGAGATCAACCAGGGCTCTGCCCCGATTATATGTGTTTGGGATGCCTTTAAAGCCTACTTAAGAGGGATATTGATTAAACAAGTTGCATATCTAAAGGCTCAGCACCGCAGTAAAGTCGCGGAGCTGAGTGGGAATGTATCCAGTCTTGAGAATACCTATTTAGCATCGGGTGAGGATAGTGATAAAGAGGCTTGGCTTAAAGCCCAGGGGGCCTGGCTGGAATATCTGCAAGGAGTTAATTATAGACGGCTTAGGGCAAATGCTAGTCAGAACTTTTCTAACTCAGATAAAGTTGGTAGGACATTGGCGTATATGATTAACAGGGATGCTTCCTCAAATATAATTACCAAGATTAGCACAGAGTCTGGCCAGACCTTGACGTCCACTCCTGATATTCTAAAAGAATTTGTGACCCATTTTAGTCAAGTCTATATCTCTAATAATAATGTATCCAAAAAAGGGACTGCAGATTTTTTTACCTCCATTGTTCTCCCCCAGCTGTCTTTGGACTCACAGGCCCTTCTAAATGCACCATTTACCTTAGAAGAAATTAATCAGGTCATTCGGTCTCTGCCCAAAGGCAAAGCTCCGGGACCCGATGGGCTTCCAGGAGAAATATACCAGAAATTCGTGGAACTATTAGGACCACGAATTCTGGAAATTTGTAAGGAGATGGATCAGAATGAGGTATTACCTTTATCAATGGCTGAGGCCACCATTGTGGTTATCCCGAAGCAGGGTAAAGACCCCACAAGTGTAAATTCTTATAGACCAATTTCATTACTTTCAACTGATATGAAAATCATAGCCAAAATAATGGCAAATAGATTAAGTCAAGTTACACAGGAGTTAATACACCCGGACCAGTCGGGATTTATGAGGGGTAAGTCTACCGCTCATAATCTTCGTAGAATTTTTACATATATCCAGAATATAAGGTTAGAAAGACGGAGCGCGGCTGTAGCATCCTTTGATATCAATAAAGCATTCGATACAGTCGAGTGGTCCTTTCTCTGGCAGACACTTGAGATTATGGGGTTAGGCCCAGGGTTTATAAAATGGATGCGGATCCTATATGCCAAGCCTACAGCCAGCATACGCATAAACGGTTTAAAATCATCTTCCTTTTTACTATACCGCGGTACGAGACAGGGATGTCCCCTGTCCCCGTTGGTCTTTTCGTTAGTAATGGAACCACTTGCACAAGCTCTCAGAGGCTGTTTGTGTCCCTCTCCGCGGGGAACTGTCCCCAACCGAAACATTATTCTCCTCTATGCGGATGACCTATTGGTGGGCTTGGAAGACCCATCTAATGATCTTCCCAAGGTCTTCCACCATTTAAAAAATTTTTGGGAAATATCGGGGTTAACAATAAACTGGACCAAGTCCCACATATTGCCCATAGGTTCAGCCAATCTGGACCAGCTTCCTCTGGAGGGGAGCGCGGTGCCCATCGTATCCAGGTTTAAATACCTGGGCATCTTGGTTGCAAACAATCCTGATGATTTTATATCAGATAACTTGCTACCGGCTTTGGCAGAACTTAGACATAGATGTAAAAGCTGGGTTAAACTTCCTCTCTCTATTCTAGGTCGTGTAAATTTGATTAAAATGGTAGTGCTCCCTAAAATTTTATATCTGTTGCAACAAACTCCTGTGTACCTTAATGACAAATTTTTCAAGACTCTCAATAGTATTTTATCTTCATTTATTTGGAATAATAAACGGCCGAGGGTCAAAATGGCTACCCTGTGTTTGGATCGAGATAATGGTGGCCTCGCTCTTCCTAACTTTAAGTTTTATTATTACGCTGCACAATTAGTGCACCTAAAAGTGTGGACTGATCAAGGTAGTCAGACCCCAGAGTTAGTTAGGCTTATCCAAATTATAGACTCTAAGATTTCTCCTATGCAAATACTCCTCTCAGCTAGGAATCAGAAACAGTATCCCCCAATTTTACAACAAGCATTAAATGTCTGGAAAGTGTTGAATAATATGAAGGATGGTGTAGGGATAGATCCAGATTCTTCTATATTTTTAATCAAAGAGTTCGAGGAGGTAATTAAGCATCAAGGGGGTAGGCTTTGGGCTCAATTTGGAGTTACAACCATAGGTCAATTCTACCATAACGCAATTTTTAAAACCTTTGCTGCCCTACAATCTGAATTTAACTTACCATCGTCAATGTTCTACAGGTATTTACAAGTTAGAAGTGCGTTAGTACGTTACCAACAAGGTCGAACTAGATGGCTTGAGGATAACCCTATAAAAGATTTATTAATTAAAACACAAATACGACACTCTTTGGCGGTTCAATTCTTGAATCCTTCCCTTCATATACCCTAAACTTGTGGGTGTACCCTGTGGTGCTTTCACACAGCTTATACATTTTTATGCCATACCTTGCCCTCTTACTGGGAAGGTACTGGCGGAATTTAACCCTTCCTTTAAAATGTATAAGGGACTCGTCGATACTAATTCATTTATCAGGGATGTATAGCTCTGCAAATTTGGCACTGAAATGATCAATGACCGGCCTGACTTTGAATAGCCTGTCAAAGGTGGGATCATCTCTGGGTGGGCACTGTGCATTATCGGTGTAATGTATAAATTTATGGATTGTCTCAAATCGAGCCCGGGGCATGGCCATACGGTAAAATGGGGTGCTGTACAGAACATCTGTACTCCAATATTGCCTAATTTGTGGCTTTTTTACTATGCCCATATGAAACACCAGACCCCAAAACGTCATCATCTCTACTGCATCTACAGGGGTCCACCTAGCAAATGATGACGTGGGGTTTTGAGCAATAAACTGCTGGGCATATAAATTAGTTTGGTCCACCATTAAATTTATAAAATCATCAGAGAAAAATAATTTGAAAAAGTCAATTTCTCTGAGACCTGTGGAATCAAATTGGATTCCTGGCATGGCCAAAAACTCAGGAACCTGGGGCTCAAAATTGTCTGGTGGTGGGGTCCATACGAGATCAATTATTGGGGGGGGGTCTCAGCTGCTCTACGGGGGCGTCTTTGAGGGGGTCCCTCATCACCAGAGGAGGAAGAGGAGCTTAAGACGAATCCTTCAAATTCCCCGCTTGCCTCACTGGCTGTGTCAGAGTCAGAGGCAAGCATGGCATATGCCTCCTCCACTGAATACATTCTTCTGGATGACTGGGATGACATTTGGGATGACATTTGGGATGCCATTTTTATTTTTGTGTTACTGGTAGTGAAATGTTTCAACACGTGTATAGTGTAGGGGGGGGGTACAAACTTTATTTCAACCCGGGGGGTATGTAGTGTGTAGTGTGTATGTAGTGCAGAAAAAAAAAAATACTTTATACAAAAAAAAAAAAAATTGAAGGGGTTAAAAAAAAAAAATTGAAGGGGTTAAAAAAAAAAAAATTGAAGGGGTTAAAAAAACAAAAAAAAAGGTCCTGCGCCAAAAATTGAGCACAGATGTTGGTCAGTAACGTCCGTCACTGAACAGCGCTCAAAGGCAACAGGAATTTGATAAAAAAAAAAAAATAGATCAACCCTGTGCCGAAAAAGCTGATCAGTGATGTACGTCACTAATCAGCGCACAGTGGCCACAGGACACCCACAAAATCACAGTGTGTGTAAAAAAAAAATTAAATAAAAGACCACACAGCACCCACAAAAAAAAAAAAAGGTGATCAGTGATGCGACACTGATTACCAGTGAGGGGCAGCAGGTGCACAACCTTTGGTGCAACTGACAGTGCAACTGGCAGCAACTGACAGGTACATGTATATATATAAAAAAAAAAACCTCTGCGCCCCCAAAAAGTTGCTGATCACCTCAGATATAGTGATCAGCACAAAAGGCGGGGGTAGCAGACACAAAATATACACTCTCTATCACTCTCTGTCACTATCTCTCTCTATCTCTCACTATCTATCACTATCTATCACTATCTATCACTATCTATCACTCTAGGACACTGCAGCAGCAGCACTGACAGTTATATGTATAAAAAAAAACCTGCACCCCCAAAAAGGGGGGGGTAGTAGACACAAAATATACACTCTCTATCACTCTCTGTCACTATCTCTCTCTATCTCTCTATCTCTCACTATCTATCACTATCTATCACTCTATGACACTGCAGCAGCAGCACTGACAGTTATATATATAAAAAAAACCCTGCACCCCCAAAAAGGGGGGGTAGCAGACACAAATCTCTCTATCTCTCACTATCTATCACTATCTATCACTATCTATCACTATCTATCACTATCTATCACTCTATGACACTGCAGCAGCAGCACAGTTATTTATATATAAAAAAAACCTGCACCCCCAAAAAGGGGGGGTAGCAGACACAAAATATAGCTCTCTCTGTCACTATCTCTCTATCTCTCTCTATCTCTCTCTCTATCTCTCTATCTCTCTATCACACTGCAGCAGCAGCAGGAAGTCTCAGGAAGTCAGATCCAGGAAGCGTCCAGCACGCTACAAGCAGTGATCAAGTGATCAGGTAAGGTATTTGCAAGGATCAGGTAAGTATTAGCAAGGATCAGGTCAGTATCACGGCAGATAGGCACGGTGACCGCTCTGCACGCTATTCCAGACCGGAATGGCGTCTGCAGCGCAGTCACCGTTAGTTTAAATGTCGCGCCTTGGCTGTGATTGGTCCGTGGGTCCCACGGACCAATCACAGCCTTGGGGGCAGGTGGGGTGAGGGTGGGGTGAGGTGTCATCGTCACCGATGACCCCCTCATGCCCCCTGACGCCCGGCGGTGATTGACACCTGTGTTACCGAGCGTCTGATTCGCTGGTAACACAGGAAACCGCTGTGAATGGCTGTTCACACTGAACAGCCAATCACAGCGATCGCCGACGGGGGGGCGGCATCGCAGCCCCCCCTGGGCATGCAGGGACATGTCTGCTGTCAGGGACAGCAGACATCGTCCCTCTGTCACTGCGTCTCTAGACGCAGTGACAGTTTAAAGTCATGACGTATATATACGTCATGTGTCGGGAAGTACTTCCCGGCCATGACGTATATATACGTCAAATGTCGTGAAGGGGTTAAAAACAATAATAAAATTAAAAATATATATATTTCTCTGTCTTTCAGATGTTACTGAGTTTTTCATTTAACAATAGGAGCACTGAAAGAAAAGAAAAAATGTGGATCATTGCTTTGTAATGCATTTTATAAATCTGACTCAATCCTGCAAATGGAATTCATTCCATGTAATGCTTCATATTCTTATTCTTCTGAAGATATAGGGTCAATTTGAATAGTATCTTCCTCATAGAACTAAAATTCCTTTCTTAAAAGCTGATCAAAGTAAAATGTAGAAGCAGTATAACATAGATGTTTCCACAGACACAAATGCTTTCAGGGACAAACACATTGTCATTGTATCTGATGAAAATAATATTTAGTAATAAGGGATGTTCTTTTTCTTTCATCTGTTTTTTAAGCAATTTAACAATTTCTCATTGTGAAGTTGTAAATGCTTAGATTTGTAAGCTAAAATATATGGGTTAACTGAAAACCTATAAATATTATACTAAAGTATAATAGTTTTGAAAGAATCGGTGTGTGTGTGGAGAGCATTCATGGGGGGGGGGGGCAGCATATATACCGGCTTACTAGGCAGCATATATACAAATACAATATATGAGTGCTATGTCTCATGGTCTGGATGAAGCCTTCGATGTAATTGAGTCCACCCTGCAAAAAAATTCTAAGGCACCATACTGTACATCGAAAATAAAACATGTCATGCTCTCTAGGAGCCATTTTAGTCTCCACATCTATATCCTGCCACCTGTAACTGTTTACCGGATGGAGACGTTTTGTGTTTTTTTGTTATTTTACTGTAAATTGATCGTTAACTGTACAGGGATTGTTTTGCCAAATAATTAAGCAATACAGATTACACTACTGTATATGCCATTGTTATCTTTATCCACTGAGGATATCTACAGCATGTGATAGACATCTAGGATTCCCAGATGGAGTATAATGAAAAATCAAAATAGCATGCTTACTAATTTCAGGTACAAGGCTCTTAAATCTCTTATGGCCCGGGTCTCAAGCTGTGTACACACGGGGGTGATAGGGGCTGAAATCGCTGGCAATATGGTCGCTGGCGATCATATTGCCAGTGATAAGAGTGTGCCCCGGCGATAAATCGCCGGGTGCGCGCTCCCATTTTCAGCCCCTTTCTAATCGCTGGTCGCAGGAGCTTGCTCCTGCGACCAGCTAATTACCTCTGCGGCACCGCCAGCAGAGGTTCCTTTTCATCAGCGACCATCTCTGGTCGCTGATCAAAAGGAGACACTGGGCAATATATTGCTGAGCAATATATTGCTAGCAATATATTGCTCAGCAATATATCTCCACCGTGTGTTCGGGGCTTTAGATATCCACAGGAGTTCTGCATACAAGCAACCACATTACCAGTAGGATCTGTTAGAAATCAGTGTGCTACTGTATCCTTGGTATTATGTTGACAGGTCTAGACTATCTACAGTAGGTCGACGATCAATATGTCAACTCCAAAAGTTCAACAAGCAAAATGGTTGACATTGACAAAAGGTCGTCACAAGCAAAAAACCTTGACACAAGAAAAAGTCAACATGAGTTTTTCACTTTTTTTTTTCATTTTTGGGACACTTTCATACAGTAACATTCATGCAGACTTCGATCGGGAATGGTAAAGTGGGCCAAAAGCATGGCGAGTGAAATGATCTGGGCGAGGGTAGGTGCTAAACTAATTGGGGGTCTATGTCAACAGGTGACTATGGGCCAGATGTACTACATTTCAGTACCGGGAAATGTACATTAAGACCCCCTTCGGCAATCCAGTGTGTACCTGGCAATGGTGGATCAACAGATCAAGTGGAACATTACCTAAATGTCAGTCTTGGACAAAATAGACATTCTGCGTCCAAATATTTATTTTACACAGTGCATCTTAAAGCTTCAAAACTGAAACCGCTTTTTAAAGTTTCTCATTCTCTCTGTATTATGTTCTACTGCTTCTATGGTTTTATACCTTAGCAAAATGCATCTTCATCACAAAGCAAAAATAGTTAGAGGGTCGAAGAATTTAATTTCAGTGGTATAATTCATTGCCTCTGAAAATGTAGTTTGATAAATCTGTCTATTCTCCTGGAAAAGATTGAAATAGTTACTCAAGGAAAGAAAATGGCACAGTGAAAAATTATTACTTTTGTATTCCATCAGCTCTACCATTTGACTCGTTACTACAATGCATGCCATTTCCACCTCAAAATTAGTAAGTATAAATCTTAGTCCACATCCTTGGAATGGAAATAAACATTTAAATGTATATATTACCTGGTACTGTATCATCTGGTCAGTTAGTTCATGCTTGAAATTAAGAACTACTGAGTACTAAATGATACAATTTCATGCCTCTACATTTTAAATTCAAGAAATGGAATAAGCATGTGCTGCAGAGATGGCAGTTTCCAGCACTAAATGAAATGTTCATTACTTTTATTTATGTAGCATCGCCGGTTACAGAGGACGTTAAAGATTAAGCACATGATTAAAATAGTACACAAAAGTAAGTCATTAAAATAGAAGATGACAAAAAGGATGCAAAATACAAAAGGAAGAACGGCCTAACAGGTCATCAATATTACAACATACAGTATCATTTCTTAATTTTCTTTATCTCTTAAACTTAAACTATCCAGAATTGAAGATCTTACCATTTGTATTATCTGAAAGTATTGAATGGAGCTGCAAGTTGATAAGTACAGATAATAACGTACATTTCAGACAGTAAGTGCACTAATAGTTAAAGTACACATATTGCCAGGGCTGATATCAGAAATTGCGAGGCTCGATATGGACGAAATAGGCAGCGCCCCCTTCCACATCTTGAACCCTTGGCATGCCTGTTGAGACCTCCGTTGTCCACTCAACCTCTACATTGCTTCAAAAGAATTTTTTACTTTTTTTATGACAAATTATACATGATTGACCCCAGAATTGGGCCCCTGTTCTATTTGAGCCTGGATTGGAGACCCAAAAATGCCATCACGCCCCCCTCCCAATTATTGCAGATGTAAAAATATATGGTGCACTGCAAGTTTATCACCTCCATTCTATCTGCTGTGCAGAACAGTAATGGCCACCCTGACCTATTTTTGACCCCCCTCCCCTATAGTCTTGAATGCTCCCGTGTCATAGGTCCGCATTGTGGCATTACTTCCCAATTGAATCAGTGAAATAGATCCCTCATCTGCATTACCTTCACACCCCTATGTCCATTGGTCTGGACTCGTTGTGCATACGTGCACCTGCATAGATTGCATGGTGAAGCAATATAATATTTGTGATACTACCGAGGATACTCACATGTGCCAAGAGGAGGAGGGGTGTACTAAATACCCACGCCCAGGTCTTATGGAAGGGCTCAGTGGGGGCCCTTGTCCTCCCCCCATTAGCTGGAAGAAGAAGCTGCAGCAGTTCTTCTCCTTAACCCAGCAACTGTGTGCTGGGCTGCAGTGTGGCCAGGGAGGTGGTAAAGTAACTATTTTATCTGTATTTTATTTTAAGGGTGCATGGCCAGGCCTCACGCAATCAGAGTCATGCCTGGGCCTGGTCATACATGGGGATAGGTTGACAGAGCATGTGAGTGTTTTGTTATTAAAGTTTGGTGGTAGGCATCATTAATCCAGCATGCAAGCTTGCATAACAATGTAGCAAAATTATACAGTAGAGGTTTCATTTTTAGTGAAATCTTCTGCTCAGTGGTGGCTCCAGAGGTGAAACTGCAGCCTAGTTCAAAATTTAAATAGGGGAGACCCACCAACTGCCACCAACCGTCATACCAAACGGACTCACTGGCAGTTGGTGTGGCTCCCATATTTGAATTGTGCTGCAGCCCCACCTCTGGAGCCCACAATGTTTCATATTGAAAGTATTGCACAGCATTGAAAGAGACAATCGCAGCCTTAAGAACAGTGCTTAACTGTTCAATATGGTTGCACCATCAGGAACATATTGTACTGTACAGAAAAAAATATGCTGTTTTAACTACTATGAAGAGGTCTTTATATAACACAAATTAATGTACTTTTTTTTTTTTTTAATGGTTTATTTCATATAAAGGCAGATATTACTAGCTATGACCGATGAATCACAAATTAAATGTAAAGATTTAACTGAAGCATATAGTCTTTTTGAATGCAAATGTATTGTAAATTAAATGGTAATGTGTGGTAATGTGTTTTCTAATGCATAAGCATTGCACTGCCCCAGTTTTTCCATAAGGTATAGCAGTTTCTATCATTCTCATTGACACTTTGCACCTAATTTAGACCTGATCGCAGGAATATGGGGGTTATTCTGGTTGAATATTCGCAGCCTTGTGAGACCACCACACAGCGCCCGTCAAATGGCGGTATGCCCTTTCCTCCTGTCATGCCGCATACGTTCTGGCTGTGAATGTATGTTTAACATAAACATCCATTCGCCGACCATCGAATGATGTGGTAGGTTCATGTATTTCTAAGGTTACGCACAGGTAACCTTAGATATGCGTGGACATTCGGCAGGAAGTAGGTGGGCAGCTGACATCCTGCCCCCAGCACCCACGTCACAGGCCGATTACCATGGGAATGTTCAGTGTTTTCATGGGAATGCCCATGAAACTTTGGGCATTCCGCAGTTTTGGGTGCATGCACCTGGTCAACAGTCTGTTCGCCATGGCTGCATGCACCCAGCATATGCACATGTGCAGAAATGCGCATGCGCATATGCCCAACATCGGTCTCCTGTGCGAATACACGGGGATGCAAAGTAATTAGAACATGCAGGCACTGCAGGTGGGGCAAATGTGAGGCCTTGTCCCTTCCCCATGCTCAGTTATGTTCGGATATCAAAATGGCATCTTAGTAGCTATACGGCTCACATGTTTTGGGTAGCCAATAAGGTTAATCTGAACTTCTAATAGTTTCGGCAAAAAGAATCGAGTAGTTGAAAAGTTTGAACTGCTCATCTCTACTAAGAATATGGGGCCTAATTCAGCAGCAATGCTCTGATAATGCACCATAAATATCTGAGATGTGTCCCACTCAAAAGGCTTTATTTACTGAGATGGGAGTTCTTTTGCAGATGGGATGTTGCTATCTATTACCTTTTAGATTCTGATTGGTTGCTATCAGCAATATCCCATCTTTAAAAAAACTCCCATCTTAATAAATAAACCACAAAATCCTCAGGAAATATGCAGAGGTGTGTATGGTTGCCATATAGCATGCATGGTTTGTCAAAACTCACTAAATGCATCTGTATTCAGTCTTATGTGCACTCAGAAATAGGCCTTATCTATGTACACAATTTACTTTACCTTTATATTGTCTACTGCAACAACCCGCAATTGTAACTGTTTAAGCACCAATGGGGTGATTACATATAATACAAAAATATCGGTACAAATTTATTAAAACTCACTCACAGTTTCCTCATTCTACACACTCCGAGGACCTTATTCTGGTCCGTTCGCATTGGACCCTTCTATCATACGGGGGGGATGTTTTGCGTCTGTGCATGCGCAGATGCATTTCTGTGCATGTGCAGACGCAGGGTGCGTGAGGTCACGGTGAACAAACTGGGGGCGGGCTGGGGGGACTTGCCCATGGAAACGCCCAGCATTTCATGGGCGTTCCCATGACAACGCTGGGTGTTCCTATGGAAATCACCCAGTGACGTGGGCACCGGGGGCGGGCAGCTGACATCACCGGGTGTCAGCTGCCCACCCACTTCCTTCAGAAAGCCCACACACATCTAAGGTTACTTCAGAGCAACCTTAGATGTGTGTGTGCCTTCCACAACATTCGATGGTCGGTGACCATCAAATGATGTGGGTGTTCCCCCACAGCCTGTGAATGGTTGTTTATGTTAAACATCCATTTGCAGCCTGTGCTTGCGAACACATGCTGTGAGGTGTGTGGGGGGGGTGCCCCCAGCATTTGCCGGGCAGGGTTTGGTGGACTCACAAGGCTCACAGCCTTGCAAATCAACCAGAATAACCCCCCAAGTTTGTTCCTAATTTCATGTTTGCAACATTAATCCAAATATTGTTAATATTAACAACACAGAGAGTCAAAGAATTACAAATACACTTGAGATAAAAGTTATCAAATTTGAAATAGGTCCAAGCTGTTAAAAATAAACCCTCTTGGCAGCTAAAGTCGCTGATGATTTTGCATATGACAGTGTTGGAAGTATGAACTGAAAAGATGATGTACGAGGACAAGATCAAGCAGATGCCCAAAAATGATTTTGTGGCATTCTGCCATAGGAAGAGACGTGAGTGTCAGTTCTCTGTTATTTTGTTCTGCAGGGTACAAAGACAATGTGATGCTCTACTTTATAAATAATTGGGTTATAATGGGTTATTGTACACAAGTATATAAAGTGAAGCTTTCCGTTGCTATAAGCTGTGGTTTGAATGTATCTGTATGTAGGAAAGAATCTGCAGAAGCAGAGAGAGGTTGTATACTTACCATAGATCTGTCCAAGTCTTGGAATGTATGCGATGACCTACAATGTGTTGGGAAAGTACACAGCTGTTGGTGTCACAGACTATACATAAAAAGTTCAGCAGTAAATGTGTTTCAGTAGCTTAGAATCTTGGATTGTTATGCTTTTCATTTACTGCTTCACTTCTATTTAAAGAAACATTATCAACCTTAAACATCTTTACTTTATTATTTCCACAACACATACCTCCCAACTTTTAGGTCCGGCAGGGAGGGACAAAGTTGCGAGGTGCCCTGAAATAAGGGGGCATGGCTTACCGTAAAGGGGGCATCACATCTTGTTGCGAGGCCATGCCCCCTTTTTGATGCTGTTGGGGCATGGCCCAGAAGCTATGTGAGCCTCTAGGCATGCTCCGAGCACCTCTGGCTGCGAGAATAGATGCTGTGTGCATGTGCACATCATCTATTTAGCACCGGCCAGCATCTGATACTGCCAGCTGCGGGAGAGACACAGGAACGTCCCCGAAAACCCGGACTTTCCCGCAGTATTTGGGACAGTTGGGAGGTATGGCAACAGAGAGTCATTTCTTTCTGTTATTTTAATAGTATACTGTAACATGACAGTCACATGCGCCGGTATGTATTGGGAGACGATTTTGGATTGATCTCGTGAAATATCTATTTGTTCTGCAAAAATGTAACAATTTACAAAGTCGGTTAATATAATAGCATCCAAGTTCCCCATTACCCCTTTCACATCGCAAATGCCAGGTCCCAACTGAAAATTGGACACGGGTCCATTTCGGGAGCGACCAGGTATTTGCGATGTTTAGCCCCCACAGTGACCTGGCAATAAGCTAAGTTTCTAATGTCGCAAAGGGGGTGGAGGAGGAGTCATCGGGAATGGGGGAGGAGGCAGCGCTTGTAGCTGATGCTGCCTCCTTCCTATAGCGTGAAATGGACCCTTTTCGCTCGAGTTACCCTTTTACACTGCTTCGTAACATGGTTCCCTTTAACCCATGTTATTTTGCTGAACCCATGTTATTTGTGCGGTATGAAAGGGGTTTAAGAGGCAGATGCTTTGGCTTGGAATAAGAGCTTCCACTAAAATGTCAGATGTTTTCACCATGTTAATCATGCAACCCGGCCGATGTAATGCGCGAGTCAAGTTTGAAAGTCTGATACAAAACAGCTCTATAAAGCTGGACATAATTAGAACTGAGTTGTTTGGGTGATTTCTATTTGACAATGTTTAAATCCACTTACAAGTACAAACTTCTAACACAATTGTAACAAATAAACGTTTGAAAAATATTTTAACCTTAAAAGGCAAAATATATTTATTTCTGTCAAAATAGTTCATGCACTCTACTTATAATTTTTTCCTTTTTTCCACTATTAATTGCATCTTATGGGAATCATTATGACTTTATAGAGCTGTTTGTGTTACGTTGGCTACCATTACATCCTGGCTTGAAAATGTAATACTGAACATTGCATTCCGGTTGGTCTGAAAAATCCTTTACTCTTCCTGCCCTAAAAATACTGATCAGATGTCAGATGTCTGATCTGGTTTACATTCGGAGCAATAAAGACACACTCCATTACATTGGCCCAGTTCCAGGGAACAATCGGAAATTCTAACTATTCTAACTTTTTCCTAACCACTAGAATGGGCTCCCAATATATCCCGGCTGGGATCAAGGGTTATGCTAAGGCCCCTGAAGCATAATTCTTGATAAGCATCCCCAGGAGACATGTTTTTGCAGCGATTACATGTGTACGGGAAGTTGTCACAAATCCCATGTGTTGGAGGAGCGGGGGCCAATATGGCCCTTTTAAATGATATGGTTCATCGTCTGTGCATATACAGACAGTGGAACGGGTCATTAATGCCCCATGGGAGCATGCATTGGCAGCCATTTACAGGGTAAAATGGGGCTTTAAACATGTACAAGGTCACGGCCATGTATGCAGACACATCTGTAGTCTCCCAGAGGATCTGCCATTGAAATGTGGACTGTGCCAAGTATTAGACAAGAAAATAGCAAGAAAGACAAGAGTTAAGTCAGATTTGGTTATGAATCTTGTATAGAAAAAAAATCTGATAAGTGAGAGAGAGAGATAAATGTAAAGCAGTGACTTATAAGGCTTTAGATCTCTGATATTCTGATGCTTATAAGCTAATTGTACCTCTTCTCTAAGAAGAACAAACAGTTGCTTTACATAATAAGCATAAAATCTCCACCAAAGATAATTATAGTCTAATCTCTATTAGTCTAATATAAGTGAATTACTGTGTATTTTTACTGATATTTAAACACAATACACCACAATAAAATGACAGATTAAATTAATTCTGCTCCTTAATATAGTCAATTACACTGAACAGCAGAATGTGTATGTGTGTGTGTGTGTATATATATATCTCCTATATATTTGGCTACATCTGTCACTCAAAGTGGGTGTCTGTGTCTATAACGCTCTGTTCCTGGACTTTCCTCTTAATGTGTGATTGCCTTCATCTGTGCTGAACACCTTTCTGAGAAATTAACCTGTTTAAAACAGGTGATGGCAATCATACATTAAGGGGAAGTCTAGAAACAGAGCATTGTGTCCCTCCTGGAGAGGGTCATGTTGGGAGGTATGTGACAGAGAACCAGCCCAGTGAGCCCACAGACAGTGCCAGACACCCACTGCCTTCCCATGTTGCCCAGCACTGCTACTCCACAGCCACCAGGTGAGCACCCCCCTCCCGCGATTTGCGGCAAAACCTCCCCCCCCCCGCGCGCCCCCCCCCCTCCCGCGATTCGCGGCAAAAACACCCGCTCCCCCGAGACCCCCCCTACCGCGATTCGCAGCAAAAACACCCCCGCGACCCCCCTCCTGCGATTCGCTGCAAAAAGAACCCCCCCACGACCCCTCCCGCAATTCGCGGCATAACCACCACCCCGCGACCCCCCCCCTCCCGCGAATCGCGGCAAACCCTCCCCCGTGACACACCCCCCCCCCCGATTCACGGGAAAAACACCCCCACCGCGACCTCCCTCCCGCGATTTGCGGCAAAAAGAACCCCCCCGCGACCCCCCCTTGCACGATTGCCGGCACCCCCCCTGCGACCCCCCTCCCGCGATTCGCGGCACCCCCCCCCCCTAAATTCGCAGCAGCCCCAGGATTAAATGGCACATGCAAAACACTGACATGGCTATGGTCGACAATGAAAAAGGTTGACATGAGTTTTTGAAGATTTATTTTTAATTTTTTTAATTTTTTCATATTCATTGTCATGTGTCGACATGGACACCAATGAAGTGGCACACTTATGTCAACATTTACATGTGTTGACCTTTCTGTGTTGATTTTTTCTTGTGGCGATTCGCGTCACACCCCCCCGCAACCCCCTCTCCCGCGATTCGCGGCACCCCCCGTGACCCCCCACCTCCCGCAAATCGCGGCAACCCCCCACCGGAACCCCTGTGAACCCCGCCCTCCCGCGATTCGCGGCACCCACCCCCGCGACCCCCCCGTGATTCGCGGCAGCTCCAGAATTAAATTGCACATGGAAAACACTGACATGGCTATGGTCGACAATGAAAAAGGTTGACATGAGTTTTTGAAGTTTTTTTGTCATTTTTTGAATATTTTCATATTCATTCTCATGTGTCGACATGGACACCAATGAAGTGCCACACTTATGTCAACATTTACATGTGTTGACCTTTCTGTGTTGATTTTTTTCTTGTGGCGATTCGCGTCACACCCCCCGCAACCCCCCCTCCGGCGATTCGCGGCACCCCCCCGCGACCCCCCCCCCCTCCCGCAATTCGCGGCAACCCCCCACCGGAACCCCCATGAACCCCGCTCTCCCGCGATTCGCGGCACCCACCCCCCGCAACCGCCCCCCTCCCGCAAATCGCGGCACCCCCCGCGATTCGCGGCAGCCCCAGGATTAAATGGCACATGGAAAACACTGACATGGCTATGGTCGACAATGAAAAAGGTTGACATGAGTTTTTGAAGTTTTTTTTTTCATTTTTTGAATATTTTCATATTCATTCTCATGTGTCGACATGGACACCAATGAAGTGCCACACTTATGTCAACATTTACATGTGTTGACCTTTCTGTGTTGATTTTTTATTGTGGCGATTTGCGTCACCCCCCCCCACAACCCCCACTCCCGCGATTCACGGCGCACACACACACACCTCCCCCGCGATTCTCGGCACCCCACCCCGTGACCCCCCCCTCCCGTGATTCACGGCACACCCCCGCGACCCCCCCTCCCATGATTCGCCGCAACCCCCGCCCCGTAACCCCCCCTCCCGCGATTCGCGGCACCCACCCCCGCGACCCCCCCTCCCGCAATTCGCGGCACCCCCCCCCCCCCGGCAATTCGCGGCAGCTCCAGAATTAAATTGCACATGGAAAACACTGACATGGCTATGGTCGACAATGAAAACGGTTGACATGAGTTTTTGAAGGTTTTTTTTTCATTTTTTGAATGTTTTCATATTCATTCTCATGTGTCGACATGGACACCAATGAAGTGCCACACTTATGTCAACATTTACATGTGTTGACCTTTCTGTGTTGATTTTTTCTTGTGGCGATTCGCGTCACACCCCCCCCACCCCCCCCCGCAACCCCCACTCCCGCTATTCACGGCACACACACACACCCCCGCGATTCTCGGCACCCCACCCCGTGACCCCCCTCCCGTGATTCACGGCACACCCCCCGCGACCCCCCCTACCATGATTCGCCGCAACCCCCGCCCCCGTAACCCCCCTCCCGCGATTTGCGGCAACCCACCCCGCGACCCCCCTCCCGCGATTCTCTGCAATCCCTCCCGCGATTCGCAGCATCCACCCCCCCACAACCCCCCCTCCTGCAATTCGCGGCACCCCCCGCGACCCCCCCTCCTGCAATTCGCGGCACCCTCCGCGACCCCCCTCCCGCGATTCGCGGACACCTAAGTTGCAATACAGGGCATCTTTCATACAATTCTAACCATATTTCTCATATACAAACGTTCACAAATTAAGGGGGCGCAGCCCCTTACGACGGTGTGAAGAGCGCCCGTAGGGCGCGATGAATCACCTAGTATATATATATATATATATATATATATATATATATATATATATATACATATAATGCAAAGAGCAGATGGTACTTAATAACATTTAACCCCTTACCGCCGCAGCCTGTTTTATCCTTCCTGACAGAGCCCTTTTTTTCAAATCTGACATGTATCACTTTATGTGGGGATAACTTTTTATTGCTTTTACTTATCCCAGTGATTTTGAGATGGTTTTCTCGTGACACATTGTACTTTAAGTTAGTGGTAAATTTTGGTCGATACAGTCTGTTTTTTTTTGTGAAAAATACCAAAATGTCGTAAAAAAATTGAACATTTTGCAATTTGCAAAATGTTAAATTTTCTGCTTGTGAGACAAATAATCATACCACTCAAAATAGTTAATAACTAACATAGACCATATGTATACTTTATGTTTCAATCATTATTTCAACCTCCTTTTATTTATTTTTGGACACTAGGGGGCAGCAGAGTCAAAATTATACACATAACACAGAAAACGCTGCAATTGGTTGTTCACATTTGAACAGCCAATCGCAGCGATCGCCGATGGGGGGGGGGGGGCATCGCTGCCCCCCCTGGGCAATGAGGGAAGATGTCTGCTGTCAGCAGCAGATGACAGCAGACATCGTCCCTCTGTCACCGCATCTATAGACGCGGTGACAGTTTAAAGTCATGACGTACATTTATGCCATGTGTCGGAAAGTACAACCCGACCATGACGTAAATGTACGTCAAATGTCGGGAAGGGGTTAAAGCAGATTTCTTAATAACATTTCGGGACACCAAGCTTTGTTGATTCAAACAATCTTTCTGGCTTTATTGCCCTTCGTCAGGTCAAAAAAACTATAACAGTGTATTGTGTTGATGGTCAAAATGTCGGCATTCAATAGATCAACATAATGTTATATTGTTAATGTCAAAATGTTCGCATTAATGACATCTAATTTAACCATGTTAGCATTGTGGCTAATAGCGCCTTAATAACTGCTATACTGTATGTGTTTTGAGATAACTTCAGACTGGACCAGACAATGTTTAGTTTGGTCCCAGTTTTATATGTCCTTTCTTTCACACATCACTGTTTCAGAAGAGAGAAGGTACAAAGCAGCACAACAGAAGCCGCGTGTGGTGACTCTGGCACCAGGTCTGTTGTCAGAAATTGATGAGTTCGGTTCTGATAAAATAGGCAGGGCTCCCCTGGGGGTATATTGATAGATAATGTGAATAGGGCTACAAAGGGGAGGGGCCATTGGAGTGATGGGCATTGTCCCCAGTGGAGGGGGCCTGGCCTATCATTGCAACCCTTGTTTTTGGCATTTCAAAGTTTTGCTTAGCACTCTCCTAGCTGCTGGGCTACCCCAGTCTCCAGCACTGATAGATTCAGTGCACATGCGCACATTATCTATTCAGTGATCAGGAGCAGGAGCATTTTTTAATACGTCACTTCAGCTGCTGTTGTACAACACATCCCAGCATTTCCTGAAACAGATTTACTATTAGGGCATTCTAAAATGGTGCTGGATTGTGTAATTCTACAGCAGTTGTAGATCTGCATGCTAAATATCCCTGTACTATAGGTAGGTGCAAGTACACACTGATGATGGCTTGTAGCCAACTAGGTGCATCTGCAGATTATGAAGAAATGCCTACAGCGGGTACAGAAATACACTATTTTTCCATGCACTCATATTTTGAGCACTGTCATACTTGCCTGCTCTCCAGGAATGGCCAGGAGGCTCCATAAATTTGTGTGGCCCTCCCGGCCACCTGATAAATTGGGCAAGTCTCCTGCATCCTACCTATTCAAGCCGCACACCTGATCACCTCCCCTCACCCACACAGCTGCCCTGTGATGGAGATAAAGAGGGCAGATTGGAAGTAAATTCAGGCTGAATCACATTATTGCAGCCATGTCCCCACTTTACAATGCCAGTAATGTTGGTATTTTGTAGCAGGAGTTGGGCCAGCAATGTTGTGATTGAATCTCCATGCCCCCGGACTGCCCCTATCCCTGGACCATGCCTGGTGTGCCTACCTGGCAGCTCTCCCTAGGGGGTGGCAGCTTTAGTTGGTAGGTATGCATACTGTACTTTTCCCAAGTATATTCTCTGTAACACATACTGTATTTGCGCATTCTGTATTTGGGTGACAGTCTCCTTACTTCTAAGAAACAGGACAACGCCTCTCATTCTTGTTTGTGATGTGTACAAGGTGGGATGCTGTGATAAATTGCTGTGAATCATGTCATTGTAGCATAGCTCCCCACAAAGTAATGCCGGGAACTGCAGCCCATCTGGTTGTACCTCACCCCAGCCTTGCCAGAGGTCAGCCTTCAAAAGTTAAGTATGTGTTGGATCCCTTATTGTTTTGTTACAGGCAGCAGCAAAACAATCAAAAACTTTGATTTCATCTTGTCAGAAAAAAAGTTTTGTTTGCAAAAACAATATTATAACTTTATCGTCCCTTTTGCTGAAGTATAGGACTAAACTTTTACAGTATCCTTCACAATTATCATATCTATACATTCATACAGTATAAATGCTGTAAAACATAAATGATAGATCAAGGCAATTTATAGTTGTAACGGGCAGGGCACACATGCCTGTGTATGTATATACTGTATGCACATACAGTACATATATGTATAGGATATAATGTTTAAATAAGCTAATGGGGAGTAGAATGGCCTATGTTATAGCTGCTCTTCCCCATTGAGAGGCATCACATATGTTTTCAAATCTGCAAACAGGCTGAGTTTTTATGGTGAGTGTGAAGGCGCTGTGACGCTTGAATTTCAATAGGAAGCAGTTTGCATACATAAGCACATGCTCTGTCACTTGCATCTGTGCTCGCTAAAAAGCAATGCAATGAACAGATTACAACTACAAAGCATAAACGTTCATAGATATAAAGTACTTTGTTTTTTTTTATGCCAAAATCATTAAAGATTTTTAACAAAAAAACATTTTTTGCATAGTACCCTATATAAAATGTCTAACGTATGTTAGACAGGGATGCAGTTATAATCCCGGCGGTCAAAATTAAACTGAATCGCAATAAATACTTCAGATAATTTCTGTTTCAGTTATAGCCAAGCAGCCCTTACGATTGATTGACAAACATTTATGGATATGATTTCTCCCGGAAATGTGTAAATATTACTTTATGCATGGTCTTTTTTGTGGTACTTGTGTATTAGCAGTAGGTCCAATTTACATACGTACGGCACCACAGCATCCACGGCATCCACATCACCCCAAAGCATGGCGAGCGCAGTGAGCCCCGTGAGGGGATGCAGTTACGCATCCTCCCGACCTTTTCATACCCCCACAATCCACGTCGGCATGGGGTTGATTTTATAAAGTGTGGCGAGCCACTGAGCCCGAAGCGTGGTGAGCGGATGCGGAATACATGTAAAGTAATCCGTGTCCCACTCGCCACACTTTGGGCTCGTGGCTCGCTGCGCCCGCCACACTTTATAGAATAAACTCCACGCCGACGTGGATAGTGGGCAGGGCTATTTTTCAGTAGGCTCCAGCAGGAACTGAGGCCCTTATTCTAGTTCACTCTTTCTGACAAAGTATTTCATAGTAAAGGGCATAATTCAGCATTGATTGCTAGTTAGAAAAAAATCAGATGCCTACGCTCAAAAGTCGGAGCCCAGACAGAAAGAATAACCACCCATTGCATAATTGCGAAAGCATTGCAAACAGTGATAAATTTGCAGATCCTTTTCCAAAAAATGAACCTTTGAACAGTTTTTTTTCATCTGCGACAGTCTAGGGCTTCCGCTTATCTGCTAAAGAACCAGACTGGAAGTGGTCATTGCTGACATCAGAGACCCACCCAAAAATGCCTGCGTATACCTGCAATTTCACAAACACACCAAGAAAATGCCATGTTTCTGCCCCAAAACACTAGCTTCGTGTTATTCACTAATAGCCACCGCACATGCACAATGCGAACACTGTGCACATTTCACTTGAAGTAAAAGAGTAAAATAAATGTCATTTCAAATGTAACTTTAGCAACCTTCTTTGCATTTTAATTTTATGCTTCTGTTTTTTTATAAGATTATTTAATAACACAAAAAATAGCTTTTATTTTTTATTTTGAATGGGTAAATTTACTATGATGGGAGTTGATGATGGGATGTTGCCAATAGCATCGCATCAAATTCTAGAACATGGTGTACAGAGAAGTACATGGGTGCTGGTGAACACCCAGGATGCAACAGAGCAGTGTAGATTGCACAACACTATTGTAGAATACCCATGAGTAGGAGCCGTGCTTGTGAATAGTATTGATGGCGGATGGCTCAGCAGCAAGAATATGATGATATATATACACAGTACTACAGGTACTGGAAATAGCTGAGCTGAGCAGGAGAGTGACTACACCAACACAGGAAAAGCTGGAAACCATTTTATACTCAGTTGACAATTGTGGATAGACAGAAATATACTGTAGAGACTCAGGCTAAATAAAGCACGAACAGAATAATTTCTGTAGTAGAACACTATACCAGAAACAGACTTGGATTTGTAGTAATCGCTGCAGGAACACCCTACGGATTTGCAGTACACCACTACAGCACAAACAGGCTGGAACATGTGGTGCACCACTATAACAGGAGCAGGGTGGAGTTTGTAGTAATCACTACAACAGGGACAGGGTGGGATTTGTAGTGCAAACCCAATGAGCAGATACCCCCTTATGCTAGCATGTGCCAGCAGAGCTGAATACAAGCTTCAAATATAGGAAGCAATCATACTCGGTTGGACTGTGCAAGTGCACCAGCACTGAGAGTGTCACAAGATAGGCTACCTGCTGCTGAACAAAGACATTTGTGACCAAGGTATAATTCCTCTCTGGCAATGGTGAAAAATAACTATTTTCTAATTCAGGAGTGAACATTGCCCACATCCTACTTCTTATAATCATAACAGTTAGTTAAAATAACACTGAAATCTGATTCAGGCTATTTATTCCCAATTGTTAATATTATATTATATTTCTAAGGTGCCACAAATGTTTCACAGCGCCATACAAAGGGCATACAATAGAACAGTACAGGGAGAGAAAACTTAACATAACAGTAAATAAATAATAAAAATAGATTACAGGTAACAAAGAGCACCACAATTCCATACACAATACAGCTGCGAGTAGCGAGAGAGTAATCAGTGAACTACTAGAGGCTGTCAGCCATAGATAGAGATGAGCCATAGCCATCTGGAGAGTACGCGTACAGCGATGGTTGCTGAGTAAGGGAGAGCTGTAAGTGAAATGTGACAACAGGAGGGAAGAGGGCTCTGCTTAGAGGAGCTATCATCTACTGGGAAGGGGCGACAGAGAGATGACACAATGTTGTAGACTGTTTCTAGGAACTATTAGACATAAGTATATTAATGTAAGTGAGGAAATGGAAACATGCCATTAATATACACCGGTTTGGTTTTTAAGGATTTACATTTTATATGTTAAGTTTTGAGAATATAGCCTACAGTATTCCTACTATTAAAAGTTTTGAATAATCAGTCATCAGTGAGTGTACATATGGGTCTATTGTGCACAAGTGGTACCATTGCTGCCCTATTTTAGCATGCAGGATGCCAGTAATTCCATCCTGCAGCCAGTAGAGCATAGCCATGAAGAGTGTCCTTAGGATGCTTCAGGCATCACTCTTCTTCCTAGGGCCAGTGACCTGTCCTCCTTGTGACATGTTTGGGGGCACGGTTAGCATGGGTTGAGTTTACTCTGCTACTGCTAGCTGTGAACACACTTGGATTACATTTCAGCAGACCTGAAGAGTGGCCGATTCAGATAAGTACAGTACACACATTTACTGAATGGTCACTCAATGTGTCATCCTGATGTCACAGCTGTGCATATATTTGAATTTGCACATCCAGCTGTGTCGGTGGTACCTGCAGCAAGTGTACACACAGGCAGATGGTCCAATATATCTGCAGATACAATATATTGTGTGTGCTGCAGAGTAAATGAAATATTATAAAAATCCCCATTTTGTTATAGTTTTGCACACAGTAAACACCTACATTTATAATCCTACTAGCTGAGGTAACCGGCGTTGCTCTGGTTTGGCTGTGCAATTAGCATTACTTGAACTTTATCCTTCTTTTATTTTTTTGTTTTAAGTGAAATCGCTCGCCATGCCCATGGTGTGACTGGCATACACCTGTCTCTGGTGGGCTCCTGGATCTGACCACAGATTTTTTTTCATGAACTCAATGTCCTCTCCCCCCCTATATGTTATGCAAATCTGCCATATCTTGCATCCCTGACCCACTTTCTGCAGTGGCTGGATCCCTTTGTGAGCCCTCAGGACCCCGTCGGTGTTGGGATTGTGGATGTTAGTGGCTGTGAACCTAATCTGGACCCAATCAATGCCCTCAACCCACTCTATGTTATGCAACTTTGCCATGCTTCCCCTTCCTTTTATGTAGTGGTCATTATATATATATATAATTTTTTTTCCGTTGGCTGTGGTATAGCTCACAAACAATGTCTAGGTCGACAGCAAAGGTCATTATTGAACAAGTTTGACATTGACAAAAGGTGACAAAAGCAAAAGGTCGACATGAAAAAGGTCAATACATGAAAAGATCGCCATGAGTTTTTCACATGTTTTTGGTATCCATATCAACACCTGAGCACATGTACTCCGAATTAGTATACTGCATCCCAGCGCATGCTTTGCAACAGAAGATGGGGTCCATGTAGTAAATATTAAAAAATTTAAAACAAAATACTCCAAAATCATGTCAACCTTTTCAAAGTCTACCTTTCCATGTCAACCTTTGCTTTTGTCAACCTTTTAGTGTCAACTTGTTGACTGTTGACCTACTGTAGAAATAGTCTGTCAGTCATCTCGATACCTTTTCCATTGACGGAGAAGATTTAGCATTGTCATATCAATACTTAAGGGGCTGGGGTAAGAAAGGTGGATCAAAGCACCGAATACATCCTGTATGTCTCTCCACACTGTAAAAACTTGAACTTAAACTTTGATATCTTCAAAATTGGCTACTGTACATTAAAATGAACCGATGAGAACCCCCGAATGCTGCTCGCTAACTACCAGAATTGTAAATCTGGGGTTTTTCCTGTTAGTGTAGAAGTTTACTTACCTAGTTCACCATTCCACTTTCAGATCCAGCATTGAGCAACATCGTCTTGATAATGTGTGTGGCGTGAGCATAAATATTCATGCATCATAAAACGTTTGCACATTCTTAATATCATCACCTAACTGAGCAGTCAGAGCCTCATTTTGCTCTGCATTCACAAAATCCTTGGTCAGAGTGGGAGATATATTAAGTCATTCCCCGCTGACTCTTTTGCTCTAAAAGCTGCTGTGTCAGCATTTATATAGAGCGAGAGGGAAAGTCTGCAGACCTGCAATTTTATATAAAAATGCTTTAATGCATTCTTTTATAAAATGTTGGTGACAGGTCTTATTTAAGATTTGAATTAACCGAGGAAAGAACAGGGCTGTCTTTAATGTGTCATATTTGTGGAGTTTGTAATTTGAAATACAAAACCCCATTTGTCTTGTGTGACTATTATTTGGAAATAATGCCAGACAGAGAGTAGTGACTAATACCACTTTAAACAAACATTAAAGTTAATATAGTTTTACAATACAGAAATCCAAAAGCAAAATGAGGAACAACTTTAATATTTGCATTTTTTAGCAACTTACTGCTCATTAAATATTGTTTTGCTCAGAAAGGTAAAGTCACCACAAAGTCTTTGAACTGTGTCTAACGCAACATTTTGATTGAACCATTTTGTATAAATAAATGATGCCCTGATCTGCCAAATATTCTTATTATTCAGAAGAAAAGATTAGTCTTTTGTAAAAAGATGCAATCCTGCTATGCACAACATTATGAAAAGGGAAAATGGATTTGAGCTTTGTTTGCACCTCACTATCCTGCATTAAATAATTGAATTGATGTCCTTGTTCATTACTTTCATTTTGGCTTTAGAAAATTGACCAGCAGCGTCTCTACAGTTGGTGAACTGCGGAGAGGTTGGTCTGAGAAATAATAAGACACTGGAGAACATTCACTTTGTCTCTGTGTATTTGTTTAGAGTGTTTAGAAAAATTTAGTTTTATACTGTTTGGCAGGAGAAAACTGCATAAAACACATATATAACTGTGTATATATATAGAGAGATGTACAAGACGGCACTCCGATGCGGGTATAAGCATTGGTAGTGGTGCAGGGTCCATATGAAATTGATAACATCACTTACCCTGCCTCCAAGAAGGAAAGGAACGGACCAGCACTCACAGGTTTTTGAAGAAAAAGTTTGTATTAGTAGTTTACAGCATGGTATAGTACAAGCAGGCTGATGGGTCAGCCTGCTTGTACTATACCATGCTGTAAACTACTAATACAAACTTTTTCTTCAAAAACCTGTGAGTGCTGGTCCGTTCCTTTCCTTCTTGGAGGCAGGGTAAGTGATGTTATATATATATATATATATATATATATATATATATATATATATATATATATAGCAAGTAGAACGCTGAAGTCACTCTAAGGTTTTTAAACTGCACGGCAGCAGGGATCAAATGAAGCAACAAACACAAGTATAGTGCAAATCGACGTTTCGGGCGGGTAGCCCTTTATCAAGACATAACAAGTGAGGCAAAAGTACTTACATATATAGCAGTCAAACAGTCAAATCACTCTGTGTCACCACCACCCGTGCTGGCCCCCGGCGGGGAACTGATGACATCACTGGCGCTCCTGCACCAGCGTTTCCTACATCACCTGGGGGCGTGTGTCAATCACTGTGTCCTAGGTTACCAAAGTGACATGTAAATAATAAAGAAAAGTAAAGAGTAAAGCCACTGTGTATAAAACACCAACCAAATGTGTGTGAAGGAAGGGGTGACCACAGAGAGAGGTATGCAAGGATGGTGGCAGCCCGCAGTGTCTAGTCGGTCTGCGGGTGTATGTAAAGCCAGGGGTGTACGGTATACAGTACCGTGATGTGCTGCGTGTCCCGTCCCACAGCGCGCTGGGGGGAATGAGTGTGCCGCTGGTCAGGGTGCTGAAACTTGACCTGTAAGGGGATGGCGTCTCGGCCCCTGTGTATGTGACAGTGTTGAAGTGCTGGTGTGTGCGTGTGTGGACTGATGTGTGCGCTAGTGATAACGTGAAGTAGGCAACCAATCACAGTGGTGCCAGAGTGTGGGTGTTATGGGATGTGGAGTGAGCCCACCACAGGTCACACATTTAAGGCACCGAAAATTGCCGTTCTTTCTTTTAAGGAAGGATGGAGGGGGTGCTTCTTTCAAATCTGAAATGTCATTGCATACCACCATTTCTTTTATATTTTTGCTGCGTTTGTAAGCTGGCATTAGGGTGGTCTCTTTGAAGCAGTTCAAGTGGGGATCCATTGTAATTAGGGGCCAGAATTGTTTGCCCGTTTTGACGAGTTCAGCACTGGCTGTGGAATAACACTGGGACCAGATCATTCTGTCTGGTTGCTTGGCCGTGTCCTTGGGATGTAATAAATCGTCCCTGTTTAGAGCCAATACCTTGTTTTTGGTATTTTTGAGAAGCTTTAGTGGGTAACCCCTTGCTGCGAATTTCTTTGACATGATGTCTATTTCAGAGACAGCCGTGGCATCTTCTGAGCAGATTCTCCTGGCTCTCAAGAACTAGGAGTAAGGGAGGCTCCATTTGGATGCGGGAGGATGGAAACTGCTGCCTAGAAGTGCAGTGTTTCTGTCTGTAGGTTTGTGGTAGACAGATGTTACCAAGCGTAGATCTGCTGTCAGGGTGATTATTAAGTCTAAGAAGCTGATGGATTCAAAGCTGAAATTCATCGTGAATTTGATGTCCGGATCTTTGCTGTTAATATCCTCCATGCAACTGTTGAAGCCAGCTTGTGTGCCATCCCATAGAACAATAGTATCGTCTATATATCTGTAGTATAGCTTGATGTTGTTGGCAATTTCAGGCTGTGAGAAGAACAGGTCATTCTCTAACTCGGACATAAAGATGTTGGCGAGGCTGGGGGCTACACAGGATCCCATTGCAACCCCTGACAGTTGGATGAAATATTTATTATCAAAGAGGAAGTAGTTGTTAGATAAAGCTTGATCCAAAAGGTTAATAAAAAAGTCAATGTCTGGGCCAGTGTATATTCCACTGTCATGTACAGCCCTTCTTACAGCTGCTATCCCTCTATGGAGTGGGATGCTGGTGTACAGGGATATGACGTCAATGGTACATAGTAGCCATCTGCTTGGCAATGGTGAAATGTCTCGTTTTCACCAGGCTGTGCTCAGTCTCTGATTTTACTAACACTACCTTCCCTCTCTCTGATCACAATCTCATTACTCTCTCACTCTCCTCCATTACCTCAAGCTCACTGACACAGAAATCATGCAAGCCTACTCTAACCCGCAGAAATACTAATGCTATTAATTTTCCACAACTTTCCACCTCCCTGCAACAGCAGCTCTCACCAATTTCTAAATTTACCTCTCCTGACTCTGCTGTTTCCCACCTCTACCAGACTCTTGAAACAGCCCTTGATGAAGTAGCTCCAGCTACCCATTATACCCAAAGTAGGCTTAGATGCCAACCGTGGCACTCCAACACAACAAGACAACTACGAAATCAGTCACGTAAAGTTGAACGCCAATGGCGTAAATCTCGTAATATTACTGATTTCCTTACATATAAGACTAGCTACCACTCCTACTGCAATGCTTTGGACACTGCCAAACAAACATACTACCAATCTCTCATCTCTTCTCATGCCACCAACCCTAAGCGACTTTTTAACACATTTAAGTCTCTTCTGTACCCTCCCCCTCCTCCCCCACCGACTACCATCTGTGCACAAGAACTTGCCTCCTACTTTAAGGACAAGATTGATAACATCCAAGATGAAATGGTATGCTCCACAATCTCTAACCCTCTTTCTGCCACACCTGAACCCTCTGGCACTTTCTCTTCGTTTGAGCCCACAAATGAAAAGGAAGTATCTGCACTCTTCTTATCCTCCTACTCTACTACCTCTCCTCTTGATCCTATACCTGCACAAGTCATTAAAAATCTATCTCTTGTGCTTATTTCAACCTTAACTAAAATCTGCAATCTCTCTCTTGCTACTGGTACTTTTCTGTCTCTGCGCAAACATGCAGTGATTACTCCCATTCTGAAAAAAACACAATTCTGACTCTAACTCTCTCTCTAACTATCGTCTTATCTCTCAGCTATCATGCCTCTCCAAGCTACTCAAGAGACTTGTCTACTCTCGCCTAACAAACTTTCTTAACTCCAACACCCTATTAGACCCAAGCAAGCAAAGAATATAGAGTAGCTTCCCAGCGCTGGTCTATTCTTCTAGATATTATTCTCCCCTAAATTCAGGATTTGCTTCTGGGGTGTGTTGCTCATGGGACCA
Organism: Crinia signifera; assembly: GCF_055691185.1. Taxonomy (NCBI): domain Eukaryota; kingdom Metazoa; phylum Chordata; class Amphibia; order Anura; family Myobatrachidae; genus Crinia; species Crinia signifera. Next base: position 239,667,786 of record NC_139219.1, on the reverse strand, counting down.
CACTGACCTTGGTGTTGGTCCCTATATGCAAAACAAGGTTTCTTTCAGAACGCTCCTCAGACCAGATCCTTCTGTCTTATAGTAGAGAGGGAGAAAGTGGTAAACCAATATAACTGACCTGATAATTATTCCCTATATGCACATCATGGTATCTTTTATGGCTCCAAAACCTTCTGTTAGCTCCTCTATTCACACTCAATGAGTTAGGAAAACTGTACTGACCTGGCACCAATGCCCTATGTTCATATCAGGGTTTCTTTAATGCGTCTCAGGATTTGAAGCCAACATCAAACGTCATAGATTTCCAAGTGTTGAATGGTTTATTAAAACATGGTAAAAAACTCCAAAATCCAAAAAACTGATAAAAAGCCAGTATGGAGAGGGACGGAAAACTCCAAAACTTAGACCCAAAAACAACCCTCTCTTCCGGATCAGAGAAGGACGTCCAGGGGTAGGACCGGTGGAAATGGTCTAGTCTAAAGTTGTCCGTACCTCATCCACACCACACCAATGCGTTTCAAAGTAAATTCTTCCTCAGGGTGTGTTAATGACATCTCTGTCTATGGTTTATATACTGTACCCTAACCTCTCATCTGGGGGTGGGAACAATCCTGCCCCAGTTCCAGGTAGGTGCTAAAAACCGGATAGTACTCCTTTATACAGATGCTCACAAAACAAATTATTAAAATCCAAAATACATCAATCTTATCCACAACGATCATAATATACACAATCCATAAAAAATATTTCATAAAATACATACAATCAAGTAAAATGAGGGTGTGCAAACATTAGGGTATACAGAAGTCCATCACGGGTTTCCGTGTGTGTCTGGCAATATCTTCCAGCGCACCGCTCGTTTTCGCGCCGCTGGCTGTGTGTGCAGCTAAACTGTAGGCTCCGGCAAGGAACGTCTTCCTGTCCTAATCGTTCCGTAAGCGGAAGTGCGGTCGCGTCATTTCCGCTTCGATGGAGCGCATACCGGTAGTTCATTTGACACGCGGAAGTTCAATGCAACCATTCAGTTGTTTAATGGAAATGCATCGCGAATAACATAAAAGAGAAAAACAAGGTGTAAGTCATACAAATCAACAATCTCCACAATGATAACAAGTTTATGAAAGCATTAAAGGAATTCTCAACCGCTTATCCCTACTTAAATAGTATCTATGGCAGGCAGGATGATAACATTGGTTCAAAGAAACCATTTAAGCTCAAACTCGGCGTTGAGTCCCTGTGGAACCAGGGTACTCAACTCATATATGGTACGCATCTCGAGTTTGGCCAAAAGTGTATCTCTATCATCTTGCCTCCATATCTTTGGTGCTGTTTTGATTCCACAGAAAGAAGATATATGGTTAACATCATCATTATGTACATTTTTAAAATGGTTTGGGATACTATGCGTCTCGAGGCAGTTTTTGATATTTCTAGCATGCTCTGCTAGTCTGATTTTTAATAGCCTCTTGGTGCGCCCCACATACTGCATCCCACATGTACATTCTATAAGGTAAATGCAATATTTCGAATTACAAGTAATAAAAGCCTTGATCTCATAATGTTTGCCGGTTTGGTTGGACTTATAGTGTGTTATTTTACTTGTGCTATGTTTACAACTTTTGCACAAGCTACATATACCACATCGGTAAAAACCGGTCGATAAAACATTACCCTTTAGGTTAGGTGTATTTATTACACTCCGGACAATATTCTCTTTAATATTCTTTGCCCGCCTGAACACAAACCTTGGTTTGTCCTCTATCATCCCCTTCAATAATGGATCCTTGGCCAGTATTCCCCAATGTTTTTTAACCACAGACTCAACCTGTTTATACTGAGAATTATATTGGGTTATAAAGGGTATATTAGCATTGGCAGTTTGGTGGGTAATTTTATTATCAGAAAGCATTATTTGTTAAGATTAATTCTATCCCTTTAAGAACAAATTCAATATAATCCGCTGAACATTCCTCCTTTTCTAAATGATACTGTACTGCCTCCAAACCAGCTTTATGTTCAATTATGGAGTATAGAGATGTCGCATCCGCTGTAACTAACTTGTATGTGGATTTCCACTCTATACCACTAAGTATTTTTATAATGGTTATAGTGTCTTTGAGGTAAGAGTGGGTTTTTGTTACTATAGGCTGGAGGAACAAGCGACCCTCCTTAAAGATAAATTTATAACTAAAGGTTATGATAAAGAAAAAATAGAGAGTGCAAAAGAGAGATGTAAAAATATTGATCGAGAAATAATGCTTTCTGATAATAAAATTACCCACCAAACTGCCAATGCTAATATACCCTTTATAACCCAATATAATTCTCAGTATAAACAGGTTGAGTCTGTGGTTAAAAAACATTGGGGAATACTGGCCAAGGATCCATTATTGAAGGGGATGATAGAGGACAAACCAAGGTTTGTGTTCAGGCGGGCAAAGAATATTAAAGAGAATATTGTCCGGAGTGTAATAAATACACCTAACCTAAAGGGTAATGTTTTATCGACCGGTTTTTACCGATGTGGTATATGTAGCTTGTGCAAAAGTTGTAAACATAGCACAAGTAAAATAACACACTATAAGTCCAACCAAACCGGCAAACAATATGAGATCAAGGATTTTATTACTTGTAATTCGAAATATTGCATTTACCTTATAGAATGTACATGTGGGATGCAGTATGTGGGGCGCACCAAGAGGCTATTAAAAATCAGACTAGCAGAGCATGCTAGAAATATCAAAAACTGCCTCGAGACGCATAGTATCCCAAACCATTTTAAACATTTACATAATGGTGATGTTAACCATATATCTTCTTTCTGTGGAATCAAAACAGCACCAAAGATATGGAGGCAAGATGATAGAGATACACTTTTGGCCAAACTCGAGATGCGTACCATATATGAGTTGAGGACCCTGGTTCCACAGGGACTCAACGCCGAGTTTGAGCTTAAATGGTTTCTTTGAACCAATGTTATCATCCTGCCTGCCATAGATACTATTTAAGTAGGGATAAGCGGTTGAGAATTCCTTTAATGCTTTCATAAACTTGTTATCATTGTGAAGATTGTTGATTTGTATGACTTACACCTTGTTTTTCTCTTTTATGTTATTCGCGATGCATTTCCATTAAACAACTGAATGGTTGCATTGAACTTCCGCATTACGCGGCTTGCGTGTCAAATGAACTACCGGTATGCGCTCCATCGAAGCGGAAATGACGCGACCGCACTTCCGCTTACGGAACGATTAGGACAGGAAGACGTTCCTTGCCGGAGCCTACAGTTTAGCTGCACACACAGCCAGCGGCGCGAAAACGAGCGGTGCGCTGGAAGATATTGCCAGACACACACGGAAACCCGTGATGGACTTCTGTATACCCTAATGTTTGCACACCCTCATTTTACTTGATTGTATGTATTTTATGAAATATTTTTTATGGATTGTGTATATTATGATCGTTGTGGATAAGATTGATGTATTTTGGATTTTAATAATTTGTTTTGTGAGCATCTGTATAAAGGAGTACTATCCGGTTTTTAGCACCTACCTGGAACTGGGGCAGGATTGTTCCCACCCCCAGATGAGAGGTTAGGGTATATAAACCATAGACAGAGATGTCATTAACACACCCTGAGGAAGAATTTACTTTGAAACGCGTTGGTGTGGTGTGGATGAGGTACGGACAACTTTAGACTAGACCATTTCCACCGGTCCTACCCCTGGACGTCCTTCTCTGATCCGGAAGAGAGGGTTGTTTTTGGGTCTAAGTTTTGGAGTTTTCCGTCCCTCTCCATACTGGCTTTTTATCAGTTTTTTGGATTTTGGAGTTTTGGAAATCTCTGACGTTTGATGTTGGCTTTGAATCCTGAGACGCATTAAATAAACCCTGATATGAACATAGGGCATTGGTGCCAGGTCAGTACAGTTTTCCTAACTCATTGAGTGTGAATAGAGGAGCTAACAGAAGGTTTTGGAGCCATAAAAGATACCATGATGTGCATATAGGGAATAATTATCAGGTCAGTTATATTGGTTTACCACTTTCTCCCTCTCTACTATAAGACAGAAGGATCTGGTCTGAGGAGCGTTCTGAAAGAAACCTTGTTTTGCATATAGGGACCAACACCAAGGTCAGTGTGGTCCCATGAGCAACACACCCCAGAAGCAAATCCTGAATTTAGGGGAGAATAATATCTAGAAGAATAGACCAGCGCTGGGAAGCTACTCTATATTCTTTGCTTGCTTGTATCTATAGGAGTGGTGCTCCTGGCTAGCGACCCAGCAGCGGTCTCATTGTAGCGCTGTTAAATCGAGAAAAAATTCTTGTTTTGGACCCTATTAGACCCGCTTCAGTCAGGCTTTCGTTCTCAACACTCCACTGAGACAGCACTGACTAAAGTGGTGAATGATCTGGTAACAGCTAAGTCTAAAGGCCATTACTCACTGCTTATTCTTCTAGATCTTTCTGCTGCATTTGACACTGTGGATCACACTCTCCTTTTACAAACACTACACTCCCTAGGTCTTAATGATACAGTCCTTTCCTGGTTCACATCTTACCTATCTGATCGCTCTTTCGATTCTCTGACTCTACTTCCTCTTTACTACCTCTGTCAGTCGGAGTTCCGCAAGGCTCAGTCTTAGGTCCTCTGCTTTTCTCAATCTATACCTCCTCGCTTGGCAAACTAATCAGCTCTTTCGGATTTCAGTATCACTTATATGCGGATGATACTCAAATCTATCTATCAACCCCAGAGTTGTCACCAGTGGTTTTGGGCCGAGTCTCTGATTGTCTCTCTGCCATCTCATTTTGGATGTCTTCGCCAACTCAAACTCAATATTTCCAAAACTGAATTACTTATATTCCCGCCAACTAAGAACAGTTACCATCCTGATATCTCCATCACTGTTGACAACTCGACAATCTACCCTACCCCACAAGCTCGTTGCTTAGGGGTTACCCTCGACTCTGACCTGTCCTTTGTTCTCCACATTCAATCTGTCTCCAAATCATGTTACATGCATCTAAAAACATATCCAAAATACGACCGTATCTCACACAAGACACTACTAAATCTCTTATCCATGCACTCATTATATCCCACATTGATTATTGCAATAGTCTCCTAACTGGTCTTCCCAAGAACAGACTCTCACCACTGCAATCCATTTTAAATGCTGCTGCTAGGCTGATCTTCCTTGCAAGACGCTCATCGTCTGCTGATCCGCTCTGCCAGTCCCTCCATTGGTTGCCTGTATATTACCGTATTCAATATAAAACACTTCTACTTGCATATAAAGCTATTAACCATACTGCACCAGCATATATCTCTGCACTTATCACAAAATATCTCCCATCTCTACCACTCCGCTCTGCACAAGATTTGCGTCTCTCATCTGAGCGGATCACTAGCTCCCATTCACTATTACAGGACTTTCATCGGGCTGCTCCCATCCTATGGAATGCCCTTCCATGCACAATAAGACTCTTAGCTAGCCTCCAAACTTTCAAGCGTTCCCTGAAAACTCAACTTTTCAGGCAAGCTTATCATATTTAAGTTCTACACGCATAACCTTCTGAGGCACTTATGTATTATATAGCTTCCCTTCTGGACTTGTAACTTGTTGGGACTGCTATGCTATTACTGCTGCCTGTCCTTGTGTTTCCCTCCTATATACCTAATAGATTGTAAGCTTGCAGCAGGGCCCTCCTACCTCCAAGTCTGTCTGTTACCCAGTTTGTTTTATCACTGTCTACTATTGTAAAGTGCAACGGAATCTGCTGCGCTATATAAGAAACTGCAAATAATAAATAAATAAATAAATGTCTCATAGCAGATTCAATAGGGCAGTGGTGTCTTTTAAACATTGTTTTTGAACAATAGGATGGAGGAAGTGATCCAAAAACTGCGCTGCAGTATAGTAGAGTGAATAACGGGCCGCAATGATGGGTCGTCCTGGAGGATTCACAGGGTCCTTGTGTATCTTAGGCAAGGTGTAAAGGACAGGGACCTTAGGAAAGTCGGTGATCAGGATGTTGCATATGTTGTCTGGAATCAAATTGTCAGTGACAGATTCCTTCAAATACTGGTCGAATTTGCGCTTGAAGACTGCGGTGGGATCACGTAATAATAATAATAGAAATGGTCATATTGCTCACCGCTCAGATCGAAGTTTATTTCTGGATCTCCTGGAGCTGGTATTAAATAGGATTTTTTTCTATTTTAATGGTCAAATGTACAGGCAGCGGCAGGGTGTGGCGATGGGGTCCAATGTGGCCCCATCCTACGCCAATACATACATGGACACCATAGATCAAATACTCATTTACCAGACGTCATATGTAGAGAAGGTATTATTATATCTTCGATACATAGGCGACCTGCTCATCTTTTGGTTGGGCAGTGAGGAGGAGTTAATGGCCATTTTGGAGATTTTTGGAGCTCACCTATAATATGAGCAGGGAAGCTATTAACTATTTAGATGTAAAAATCATTATAAAAAACAGTAAGATCAGCACGTTCTTGTTTGTAAAAGAAACAGACCGTAACACCATATTGAGGCAAGAAAGCTGCCATCCCAGATCACTGCGCTATGGTCTTCCTTACTCCCAAATGTTGCGGGTAAGGAGGATAACTAGCGAAGAAGAACAGGTGAAAATTGATCTGGATGTTATGCAGGTCAAGTTTGAACAGAGAGGCTATAATAGTGAAGAGCTAGTCAAAATCAAACAAAAAATGCTTCACATGACTAGAAGTGAAGTATTATCTGCAGCAACCAAAAAAGATAAATCACTAGAAAAACGCATTCCCTGGGTGACACAGCATGCGGATGGCAGCAAAGAAATAACAAAACAGGTCAAAAAGCTTTGGCCTATGGTGGCCACAGATAAAGATCTAAAAAGTTTGCAGGGCTCTAGCATTATGCCCGCATATAAAAGAGGCAAAAGTCTGGTGGATCTTTTGGTAAAAATTGATGTGCCTAACCTGGACAAAAAAGTGGCTCCGGCCCACTTTTTAACAAGGCCTAAGGGTTGTTATAGGTGTGTTGGGTGTATTACATGCAGTTCAATGTTGGTGGGGAACACCATAAGCCACCCACACACAGGCCGCAAGCTACAGATTAAGCACTCAGTCACCTGCTCTACCAGGTTTGTTGTATACGTTCTGTCTTGCCCATGTGGATTGTACTACTAAGACAGAATGCCAATTTAAAGAACGAATGGCGAACCATCGCCATGCCATTAGACAGGCCTTGAGCTCAGGCAATAGTGACCAACCAGTGGCAAGACAATAGGGGTAGGATGCTCCTGCAGGCTGAAGCGAGGTGGATCTTCAGGCTCGACACCATAGCACCTAGAGGATTGAACGAGCAGCATGGTCTGCAAAATTGTATGTAATATTTTTTGTATATGATCCAGGGGGTAGAGTCTGCCGCTAACATTGTGATGGCAGACATAACTTCTGGACTTAAAAATATGATAGTTAAAGATGTATTCCTCTAGGCAGGAGGAATATATATATATATATATATATATATATATATATATATTCCGAACTCGCTCATCTCTAGTTACAACAGCAGGCTAGATGTGTGTGCTGTGCCCCTTAGATGACCGGATATACATCAGACATGTCACATCCGGATGATGTGCTACTGTGGAGTACTGAACGAGGCTGCACGGATGATCGGTCCGGCGGCACTGTCGGGTGATGCCGAATGGGGGGACAGTGTTTGGACACACATCTAGTCTGCTGACTGGTGATGCAGGTAGATTAATGTATTTGGCCATTTATTCTGAATTAAGCCAATCGCCTGTGGCGGAAACAATATGGCGTTGCGTTCCACGGAGTTGGAACGCACGTCGATATTATATACCTGGTGTCAGTGGGGGTTCCTTTTGAATATTTGTTATGATAATTGGTATCCTCTATGTCTCTAGATGGATATATATGCAGATTAGTCTGGGATAAGTCTGGAGTTAGCCTATCTCTATGTATAAGCAAATTACAATTGAGTGAATTTCTGTTGGTTTTTGGACGGCACTTCCTGTTTGGGTGGGTATGTAAGTTCACCATGGGACCAGTGTAAATTAGGTCTTTGTTGGAGTAAGATCTCTTGCTGCTGTAATGTCTGTCTTGAAGAAGGTCTGAAATGCGGACCGAAACGTTGACGACTATCTGAGGTTCAATATTTTAATGAATTGAATAAATAGAAGTTTTATCTGCGAATTGATGAGTGACCTCCTTTCAAAATTCTATGTGGTGGTCTTGTGCCTCGGAGTGAGCACAACCGTGATGAACCAGTGAATTGTGTGCGGATTCCAATGTATATATATATATATATATATATATATATATATATATATATATATATATATATATATAAACACAGATACCCAGCGCAAAGTCTCAGTGTCTTTTCAGGTAAAAGTCCACATCAGAGTCCCAAATGTGTGCAGTCTCTCTCTAGGATCGTGCCAATGATCCAACGGGGAAAACTTGCAAAAAAGAATAGAGAAGATGCACCAATGAGCAGAAAGTAACAACACTTTACTTATGTAATAAAGCTCACATACATTGGGGTTAAAAATCTTATGCTTGCCAGCCAGATACGATTTTTCACCGTCACAGCCCAGACATCAATATGTGGAAGCACCGCCGTCACTCAGCTGCCGCCGTCAAGCCACAGACCAGGGACCAGTACAACCAGAGTCAGGAGGATCGCCGGCTGGATCGCAGGTGGAAACAGGACGTCTCAGCGTCAGACCAGAAGGAAGCCACGCCCAACGCGTTTCGTCACACTGTCGGACTTCGTCAGGGGGTGTGGTTACAAGAGGTGAGTATCGGGTATTTATACCCACCTTCTCTTCACAGGTGTTAACTATCTATGGCTAGTTTCATTTAATTAGCAGCATAATCTCACATACAATCAAAGTGCCACATGTTTACACAGACATGTATCATTATACAATCAAATACATAATATACAATGCAAAATACAGATCATTGCCGACATCTGACAAAAAACATATACAAAATACAGAATTCTAGTCCATTTAAAAATATACATATATATATATATATATAGTACAATAAATAAATATTAAAAAACATTTTATTAGATCTCCAATTCATTTAAAATATATATATATATATATAAATATCAATATAAAAATCAATCTATAAAAATGTGCAAAAAGGCATATGTAGCAGCAAAAAAGCGAAAATTTATATATACGCATATATTTATCTCAAAAGTCGGCTCCAATCTGTAACGAAATACATATTTAGTACATAATAAAGAAAAACAGAAAAACATCAATATAGAAAAATAGAGAGAACAGAAGAAATAGGAGAACAATTAGAATGTAATATACTATTGCAAGCAGGAGACCAAAAAATTCAATATACAGGTATGACAATCACCAAATGCAGAGTCGGCAGGGGGTCAGAGCTCCCTCTTATGGCCAAAGCTACAGAGCACAGCTCAACAATGCAACTATAGCCAAGGGAGGTCGACACACCATGTCAACTATTGCAAAAAGGGGGTGATGTCACAACCCTCGTTCAAACCACGTGGGGATAATGTACCTAAAGTATAAATCCAGAAGGTTTCCCTTCTACTGAGTTTTTTTAAAACATCTCCACCACGTTCATCTAAAGTAACATGCTCTATAGCTTTAAAAGACATGCTATCTAAGTCAGAGTCACAGCATGAAATGAAATGACGTGGGACGCTATGTAGGGAGACTTTATTCTTTATGCTACGAGCATGTTCTAAAATTCGTATTTTCAATTGTCTCTTGGTCTTACCTACATAGCGCTTACCACATTTACATTCCAACAGATACACAACGTTGGTAGTAGCACAACACATATGACTTTTGATGTCAAAGATCTTACTGTTGTCAAAATTACCAAATTTAGATCTCTCCCTGCTGGCATGTCTGCACATTTTACATCGATTGCAGGGGAAGAAACCATTAGTTTTATTCAGCCAGGTCGAATCATTAGTAGTTCTTAAATTGCTAGGGGCTAAAATCGATTTCAATGTATTTGCCCCTTTAAACACTACTTGTGGTTTTTCAGGGATAACAGTTTTGAGGAGTGGGTCTAGACGCAAAATATCCCAATGTTTATTAAGGATACCCTTTATCTGACCACCAAATGAATTATAAGAGGTTACAAAAGGCACAAAAGTCTCAGAATCGTCCTTTACCTTTGGTTTATATTCCAGTAAATTTTTTCTATCTAAATTTCTGGCCTTATTTTTACATTTCATAACCAAAGCTTCAGGATAATGTTTTTCAGAAAACCTTTTGTCAAAAATCTTAGATTGTTCCTCAAATGTATCATTTGTACTGCAATTTTTTCTTACCCTCATATACTGTGAATAGGGTACATTATCAAGCCAACCTCGATAGTGACAACTGTGGTAATCGACATAGCTGTTACTGTCGACAGCTTTCAAAAATGTATAAGACATAATCTTAGGGGTATTAGGCCAATCCGAAGTATCCAAAACCAGATCTAAGAACTCAATCTTGCTTTTGTTGACATTACTGGTAAAGCGTAAATTATAGTTGTTAATATTCAATTTAGCCATAAATGTCTGAAAGGACTCCACATCTCCTTGCCATACTATAAGGAGATCATCTATATATCTCTTAAAGCATTTTAGATGATCCTTAAAATGCACATTTATTTCTTCATTGTTCTCCGCCCACTCACCAAGATATAGATTGGCGAGACTGGGGGCATAGGGGGTCCCCATAGCAACCCCACGTTGCTGGAGATAATACTCCCCTTGGAACATGAAATAGTTGTTCTTCATCACAAAATGTACACATTCCAACAAGAACTTTTTGAAACCCGCGTCCAAACTCATATCTCTATTAAGGTAGTATTCAATAGCCGCCATACCTCCTGTATGCGGTATGGAGGTGTACAACGCCTCAACGTCTATAGTGCACCACAAAAAATCCTCCTTCCATTCAAAATCATCTAGAAACCGTAGAACTTGCGTGGAATCTTTGAGATAAGACTGTAAATTTAAAACATATTTACGTATGTGCAAATCAACAAACTCCGATAGTGCTGAAGTTGCTGATCCGATACCAGCCACTATCGGCCGTCCCGGAGGCTTAATTAAGCGTTTATGCACTTTCGGCAAATAATAAAAAATTGCCAACTGTTATCCCTGAAAAACCACAAGTAGTGTTTAAAGGGGCAAATACATTGAAATCGATTTTAGCCCCTAGCAATTTAAGAACTACTAATGATTCGACCTGGCTGAATAAAACTAATGGTTTCTTCCCCTGCAATCGATGTAAAATGTGCAGACATGTCAGCAGGGAGAGATCTAAATTTGGTAATTTTGACAACAGTAAGATCTTTGACATCAAAAGTCATATGTGTTGTGCTACTACCAACGTTGTGTATCTGTTGGAATGTAAATGTGGTAAGCGCTATATAGGTAAGACCAAGAGACAATTGAAAATACGAATTTTAGAACATGCTCGTAGCATAAAGAATAAAGTCTCCCTACATAGCGTCCCACGTCATTTCATTTCATGCTGTGACTCTGACTTAGATAGCATGTCTTTTAAAGCTATAGAGCATGTTACTTTAGATGAACGTGGTGGAGATGTTTTAAAAAAACTCAGTAGAAGGGAAACCTTCTGGATTTATACTTTAGGTACATTATCCCCACGTGGTTTGAACGAGGGTTGTGACATCACCCCCTTTTTGCAATAGTTGACATGGTGTGTCGACCTCCCTTGGCTATAGTTGCATTGTTGAGCTGTGCTCTGTAGCTTTGGCCATAAGAGGGAGCTCTGACCCCCTGCCGACTCTGCATTTGGTGATTGTCATACCTGTATATTGAATTTTTTGGTCTCCTGCTTGCAATAGTATATTACATTCTAATTGTTCTCCTATTTCTTCTGTTCTCTCTATTTTTCTATATTGATGTTTTTCTGTTTTTCTTTATTATGTACTAAATATGTATTTCGTTACAGATTGGAGCCGACTTTTGAGATAAATATATGCGTATATATAAATTTTCGCTTTTTTGCTGCTACATATGCCTTTTTGCACATTTTTATAGATTGATTTTTATATTGATATTTATATATATATATATATATATATATATATATATATATTTTTTTTTTTTTAAATGAATTGGAGATCTAATAAAATGTTTTTTAATATTTATTTTTTGTACTATATATATATATGTATATTTTTAAATGGACTAGAATTCTGTATTTTGTATATGTTTTTTGTCAGATGTCGGCAATGATCTGTATTTTGCATTGTATATTATGTATTTGATTGTATAATGATACATGTCTGTGTAAACATGTGGCACTTTGATTGTATGTGAGATTATGCTGCTAATTGAATGAAACTAGCCATAGATAGTTAACACCTGTGAAGAGAAGGTGGGTATAAATACCCGATACTCACCTCTTGTAACCACACCCCCTGATGAAGTCCGACAGTGTGACGAAACACGTTGGGCGTGGCTTCCTTCTGGTCTGACGCTGAGACGTCCTGTTTCCACCTGCGATCCAGCCGGCGATCCTCCTGACTCTGGTTGTACTGGTCCCTGGTCTGTGGCTTGACGGCGGCAGCTGAGTGACGGCGGTGCTTCCACATATTGATGTCTGGGCTGTGACGGTGAAAAATCGTATCTGGCTGGCAAGCATAAGATTTTTAACCCCAATGTATGTGAGCTTTATTACATAAGTAAAGTGTTGTTACTTTCTGCTCATTGGTGCGTCTTCTCTATTCTTTTTTGCATGCATATATATATATATATATATATATATATATATATATATATATATATATATATTAGACAACAAAAGAGAAGAAAAAGGTGCTGCGCTCCATAGTGCATTAAAAGAGACATTTTTTTTTGGAAATAAAACAATTCCCAGGTACAGCACAATGACAGCCTCATACCAAGTAGTAAAGCTCTGTGGACTGGCTACCCCATGATGTGTACATACGATCCAAGGCAAAACTGCTCACAAGTCCGGACTCTCTGGAACTCCCTTCAGAATGACGCCAGGCTGGTTTGCCGTGCAGAGGACGGGGGAAGCCACCGGAGCAGAACAACACAAGGAGGTGTGTAGTGGGAAGGGTGAGCGACGTAGGCCATGCCCTGACGCGTTTCGTCACAAGACTTCATCAGAGGGCGTGGCTACTACATCCGCTCGCTATGGGTGTCCATTAGTAATGAGACACACTTAACCCCTAAAAGATATAGGCCACCTTAGCATAGAGACCATACACCATATAGATGGAAAAAAGTGCCGGTTACCAACCGGGACCCTAAAAAATATTGGAATAAGCCATTTTTCAATAATGGCCAATCTAGAAATTGGACTCATAAAAATAGATTTGAGGCCTTACAACCCACACAAGAAAATATTTTTTTTTTAGATCAGTGCCATACGGAATATCCCCCGCTAACGGCCCCAAACCGCACGCCCCTAACATTAAAAAGGACGATTAGGGGACGTAGAGGAAAGGGATACCATAAGAAGGGAACCAAAGCAACGGCTCATCCAACAAATCTCAGTACAAGCATCACGCCAGCAAATACATAGACCAACGGTCTTTGGAGAATACTGGTATTTTTAATCTCTCTAAAAAGATACTTACTGATGTTGAGATTTCAGTGTTACAGAAGGGTTTGTCCTTTGCTCCGGCACATGGACCTGATAAAGCCGATTTACAAATTGATTTGAATTTATTCACACGTAAACTCACTTTGAAACTGCATTTTCTAAAAAAGCCAATAGTTGAAAAACCACCAGAGAGTGAAATCGGCTCTGGTTTAAAACTAAAATCTACCTATTACCCACTAGAGTCAAGGGGCCCGTATATTGACCTCTTCTCTGAATTGGTTAAGAAAGATCTGGCAAAAATAGACTCCAGCATCAAAAGCCGTCATAATCTGAGTTTTAAGGAATCAATAGCACTGAAGGGGCTAAAAACTGATAGCTCCATCGTTATAAAGAGTGCTGATAAAGGCGGCGGTGTCGTCATTATGGACCAGAGTCATTATGTCGATGAAGCATATAAGCTGTTACTTGACACTAATTCATATGTGAAATTGCCTTGTGACCCCACTAGGGAATACCTTTAAGTTCTTGAGGGTATTCTAAAGAAAGGTTTGGCTGAGAAAGCCATTAATATGGACGAGTATCGATATTTGTATAACAACTCCCCGTCCTTGGCGACATTCTATCACTTGCCAAAAGATTATAAGAGCACTACTGCCCCCCCTGGATGGCCCATTGTGGCTGGGATCAGGTCACTAACGTCTCGTGTATCTGAGTATGTTGATTGTTTTATTAAAAAATATGTACCAGAAATTTAAACGTATATAAGGGACTCCACCCACTTGCTTCAGATACCAGACACAATTGTTTGGGAACCTGATTTTTGCTTTGCCTCTATTGATGTACAAGCACTGAACACGTGCATCCCCCCTGAGAAGGGAATGCAGTCTGAACAGCGCGCCCTGTCAAGAGATCCCTCTATCTCTCACGTTAAAAATAATTTTATATGTGAATGTTTAAAATTTGTCCTCAAATATAATTATTTTGAGTTCCTCGAGCAGTGGTTACTGCAGATACGCCGGACCGCTATGGGGACGATATGTGCCCCTAGTCTGGCTAACGTTTATATGGACGAGTGGGAAACCACAACGTTGGATGACGATATGAGAGGCAACATCGTCCTATTTAAATGTTACACAGACAATATTGTAATTTTATGGAGAGGTGAAGCTAAATCCTTTGATGAGTTTGTGAATGTGCTAAATATTAACACCTTTAATTTAAAATTCACGTCCAACTTCCAGAGATCAAAGATAGAATTTCTGGATGTTGTGCTTAGCACTGAGAATTTTCCAGATAATCCTAAAATTGAAACGTCCACTTTTTCAAACCAGTGGACGCTAACAGTTATTTGGATTACACGAGCTGTCACCTCAATGCCTGGAAATATAAAATATCCCTTTTTCCCAATTTCTCCGTTTACAGAGAAATTGTTCAGATTTCACCAGGTTTGAGGAACAATCTGAAATTTATGTGAATAGGTTCAAAGATAGAGGGTATCCCACCAGTATTATTCAAACTTCATTAGATAGGGCCAGAAAGCTCGAAAGAAACCATCTACTCCAGACTAAGATGAAGGACACTCCCTATTCTGAAAATCCCAACAGATCTTCAGAAGTTTTGTTTATTACCCAATATAACACAGACGAGAAGGAAATTAAATGTATATTCAGAAAACATTGGAACGTTTTGAAATTAGAAATTAGATCCTGAAAGATGCCATCTCAGATTTTCCTAAAATAGTGTATAAAAGGGCTAATAATTTGAAATCTCTTATATCAAAAAGTCAGCTTGAAAATGTTATTGATAAACCTATCAGTAGTACATTTTTATCTTTAAAGGGGAGTTTTCCTTGCAACCGCTGCAAGGTGTGTCCTTATATGAAGAAGGGTCCTGACATTACTGGCACGGATTTCAAAGTCCAAAAATGTATTAACTGTAATTCTATGTATGTAGTTTATTTATTATCATGTGGATGTGGGCTTAACTACATTGGTAAAACTAAGCGTTGTCTTAAAGTGAGAATCCTCGAGCACTTGAGGAATATCAAGCACGGAGTGCTCAACCATAGCATTCCTAGACATTTTAAGGAAAAGCATATTTGCGATCCTAGTAGCCTTTCGTTTAAAGGGATTGAATTGGTTGTGAAAGGAAAGAGAGGGGAGACCACGATAGACTCCTGGTAAAAAGAGAGACTATGTGGATCCTTAAAATGAACACTCTCGCCCCTGCAGGCTTAAATGAAGGCTATGAAGTAACGCCTTTTATTAACTAATTGCTGGATTTTTCACATAGTTTTACATGTATTTCTGTATTCTTGTATTTGTATTATTCTGTATCTTTTATTCCATAGCTCCTCTATATATTGGTGTGGCTATACACACAAGCCAATTGATCGCTTGGTTCTTCACATGTTTTTCACATGTTTTTTACATGTTCTTAAATATTGTATTATTATGCTATTTGTATATATATATATATATATATATATATATATATATATATATATATGTGTGTGTGTTTGCAAATTTATCATCTGCACCTCCATCTGCCATGGTGATACCAAATGGGTCACCAGTATACATGTGATATATAATGCTGTATTATGTTAGACGGGACTGTTGCAGCCTAGCAGTAATAACTGGACTTGCTCTATATATGTATATGGATATATATTTTTTTGTTTTTTGTATTTTGTAATTTTATATCTGTTATATTATGTAAATATGCTGTATTATACTATGTATGTACATTTTTAATGATATCTATGCGATTCCGATTAGGTTAATCCACGGCAAAACAGCTCCATTATGCATATACAAATGTTTCTATACTGCAGCCGCGATCCAGTATGCGACCGCGACCCCTCTGCTTTAGCCAATAATGGGCTGCTGGTTGTGGTCATTGTACCACACAACAGCTCCGTTATGTTTACATACGTAAATCAGAACTGCAGCCTCAATCTAGTACGCGGCTGCGCCTCCTTTGATTCAGCCAATCATGGGCTGTTGGTTGTGGTCATTGTACCATAAAACCCGAGCGAGCGGACGTAGTAGCCATGCCCTCTGACGAAGTCTTGTGATGAAACGCGTCAGGGCGTGGCCTACGTCGCTCACCCTTCCCACTACACACCTCCTTGTGTCGTTCTGCTCCGGTGGCATCCCCCGTCCTCTGCACAGCAAACCAGCCTGGCGGCGTTCTGAAGGGAGTTCCAGAGAGTCCGGACTTGTGAGCAGTTTTGCCTTGGATCGTATGTACACATCATGTGGTAGCCAGTCCACAGAGCTTTACTACTTGGTACGAGGCTGTCATTGTGCTGTACCTGGGAATTGTTTTATTTCCAAAATAAATTGTCTCTTTTAATGCACTATGAAGCACACCTTTTTCTTCTCTTTGGTTGTCTAGAAATCTCCTCTGTGGATCCCAGAGGCTTACTGTTGGAAAAAGGTTGCTGCAGGGACGAACTGGTCCTTTTCGTGTTTAAAAAAACCCAAGTGAATTGCCTGGAGGTTCCATTAATACTGGACTAATATCTCTATGTGGCGCATGGTTTACCTTTTGTGGAAAATTCGATATATATATATATAGTATGCTGTATGCCACTTCCTCCTCCACTTCCTCATCTATAATGGCTAGAATCTCTTTCCTCTACATGTCAGACAAGTGGAGTTATATTAAAATGAGTTAAGAGGTTCATATATTATGCATCTTCTGGGTCAATTCCCCATCCTGACAATCCAACTTGTTGCTCGTATAAAATGATCACCATTGGCTAGTTAAATATTTTTAATATTCTGTTTTTCACTGCTTCTCTGACATATCGGATCTGCATAATGGGGAATAAGGCCATAGATGTATAGCCCGCATTAGTCTGGTATAGAGAATAAATTGTAGCAACATCCCGTTGATTGTCTTTTTGTACAATTGGAAAGGGCTGCCATCATCTTCCATATGTTAACCAACACCATGAGCATCATACTTAATTAATAAAAAATAACTACCAGCATCATCTTGTCTGCTTTTATTAGCAAGAACTTTGTGTTTGTCCTTGGTAAACAACCTTAAGTTTTAGAAGAGCATAAGATGTTTTGTTTAATTTTTAATAGCTGAACATGTCTACTGTAAGCAGTTGCTTTACGCCGGGCAAACTATTAAACTTGACAGTGTTTTTACTTCAGCCAACAATTTCAACTGGAATATTTTATAGGAGGACATTTTTACTTTATCTTGACTTATATCTCTCATGATCTGGAGGAAACAGATTCATCTTTCTGTTTCAATTTCTTTTGAATCTCAAGGTGATTTACTGCTGTAATTGTTCATAGTGTGAAGAACATAAAAAGCATGTTTTTTCATAAGTGCAATAACCATATCTGTGTTTTATTTCTACCTGTTCCATCCTGCAGGCATTTTCTATTTTCTTTATTTGAAAACATGAGTAGAACACTACCGTATTTACCTGTGTATAAACCCATCAAGATTATACAGGTAAAGGTATTTGTATAATCAGTAAAACATTCAAAATGACATTCTGTTTAGGTGATATATATGAAAATCCTAGTTTGTATTTCACATCTACATTTGTTTTATGTAAAATATGTTGGCTAAATTACAATGTATAGAAACATGGAAACATAGAATTTGACGTCAGATAAGAACAACTTGGCCCATCTAGTCTGCCCCTTTTTTAAACATGTTACCTCAAACCATATTTGATCCGTATTCCTTTGAAAGTATATCAATATGCCTATCCCAAGCATGTCTAAATTGCTCTACTGTGTTTGCCTCTACCACCTCTGATGGGAGGCTATTCCACGTATCTACCACTCTTTCTGTGAAGTCATTTTTCTTCAAATTTCCCCCGAATCTTCCTCCTTCTAGTTTCAGTGCATGTCCTCGTGTTCTGTTGCTGCTCTTTCTGTGAAGAATGTTTCCCTCCTGTACCTTGTTAAAACCCTTGATATATTTGATATACAATTTGATTCTATAATTTCCCCCCTTTCCTTTCCCTTCTCTGCTCTAAACTATACATATTAATACTATACATATTAAGTTGTTTTAGTCTTTCTGGGTAAGTTTTGTGATGTAGGCCATGCACCATTTTAATTGCGTTTTAGCCCAATGTCGGAATCCAGACTGCCGGGACTCAGACAGTGGAGCGAGCACAACAAAGCCCCTTGCGGACTCGCTGTGCTCACCATGCTGCAGGCACAGTGGCTTGCTACCCTCACCCCCTATTTTATTATCCCTCTATGGGAGTCATGGACCCCCATGAAGGAGAATAGCCGCAGCCCATCTGTCAGGGCTTTAACAGTCGGGATTCTGACGTCGGTGTAATGACTGTCCGTATCCAGGCTGTTCCTGCGCCGCTGACTACTTGTTGCTTATTTGAAAAACGCTCCTTGATAAAGGTCCATGTTGGGACCGAAACAGCTTATATACTTCAGATGTTCAGATGTTCATAACTGTGTTGACCCAGTTGGAATAAAAAACTTATTTTCTTTTATCACAAGGCTGATTTGTGATTACGGAGAGTGCTCTGCATCCGCACCGCTGTGTGTGGATATTCTGGACTATTATTAGGGGCATGCTGTTGCATGTACCCTTGCTGGGCACCCCGCTGCTGCTTTGATTGGGTGAGAGTGCGGTCTTTCCACGATATATATATATATATATATATATATATATATACATATACGAATCCATATGACTGGCACCCTCCTTATCTTCAGCAGCAGCTGCCGCATTGTCCAGCTCAAGTATAATACAAGCGGAATCCAGGAAGCGGCACCCAGCGGATTTTGAAATGAAGAAATACAAACAAACCTTTTTTGCAAGCTTTCGGGAATTTATTTCCCTTCGTCAGGCAGCATACACAGGAGATAACAGGCATGTACAAAAGCTCACCTTGAATACCTTAACCACATGCATGTAGGCGTTTCCACAATCACAAACCGGCCAGTAGTGACTCGCGGGGACTAAACCCTACGTCATCAAGCCACGTCCTGCCTCTCAGTTGCCAGGGAAACATGCACGCTAACATTACAATATATGTGGACATATCACCATAAACGTGCAGAAACAACAATCAGAAACACAAATATATATACATAAAAAACAGAGCGATATTAGCGGAATATTTCATATAGTACATTGTAGTAATCAAATTTTAAACCAATCATCACATACAGAAATTACAAGAATATATTCCAATTTAATTGGTAATTTAACCCTTTGGGTTTAACCATGTCAAGCAAGAAAATCCATTTGGATTCCAATTGCAATAGCAATTTATTCCTGTCCCCTCTTCTGTTGCTAGGAGGGACATGGTCAATAATAATATGTCTAAAATTTGCTAAATTATGATTGGCAGACGCAAAGTGTTGTGCCAATGGCTGATCAGAGGTTTTTTCTTTCAAAACAGCTCGTATCAAATGGCGATGCATTGCCATTCTTTCCTTAAATGTCCTCATGGTCTTGCCAATATAGCAAAGACCACAAGGACATTTGACCATGTAGATAACGAATGAACTATTGCAGCCTAACACATGTCTAATATTAAACTTTTTTCCTGTATGTGGATGAAAGAACCATTTGGTGGCAATCATGTGACAACATGTCGTGCACCCTGTGCATTTATAACAACCAGGGCTCTTAGTCTGAATTGTCAGGTTGTATGACAACAGGGGAATCACATCCGATTTAACTACCCAATCCCTTAAATTTTATAACTAGTCATAATTTTAGTATGTTTAAGGGATTTCAGGTCTCTGTATGTTTGTATCACAGGCCACAGGTCCCTGGTACATTTTTGGATAGTTTTTTGTGCAACATTGTAGTGTTGCACCCAGTGTTCACAGTGCCTGATTTAAGGGCCTGTGTTCTGGGTAAATACATAACTTTTTAGCCAATAAGAAGTCATCCAAGTGGTACCCCGAACACAGAACTGATCAATCATCTCATCTATTTCCTTTTCTGTATTGGTGATGTCATCTGAGATCCTATGAATTCTTAAAAATTTCAAAAATTCTTAAAAATTGAGAAAAGGGTAAACCCTTTTTGATGGAGACTGGCTGATAACTGTGGAAGTGAAGGATGGTGTTGGGGTCTGTATTTTTTTTATACAGGTTCGTGCGTATGCAATTCTCTTGGATGGAGATATATATATATATATATATATATATATATATACATACACACACACAGAATTTGTTATATAAAGTATTTTGAAGTGTAATGTAACAGTAAGTAGGCAATGTGTTTATACGTATAAGCGCACTGTCTGTTTTCTTTTCATCTTACATTCATATATTTGAAAATGCCTTAGAGAAATAACTCAGAGAGTTAGTTCTGCTAAAGGAAACATTATTACTACAATCCTAATGAGCATTTTGGACCCATTATAGCAGCACTGTTTAATGTTTACGATTTGTTTGGTTTATAAAATGAGAAACAACATGAATCCCCATCTGTATTTTCCACTTTAACTTTGGGGGTTTGTGATATTTAGTAAAATAAGGAATGTTATCTATCGCTAATGTGTGAAAACCATGAATATGTATATTTCTTTGTTTTTTAGTTATTCACTCTCTGGTTTTTTATTAGCAATTTATTTGTACACTATTGTAAATTCTATTTGCAGTCCCAGCATAATATTTAAACTTATTTGCTACATTTATCAGTTTAGTTGCCAATTAAAAACACATGTTTGAAGAATTATCCCCTTTGTTTAAAACACAAAGACCAAATAAGGGTCAATTTAATGTGGGCACTGTCAGTGATGTACCATTGTGACAGCATTTATATGCCATAAATGGCACTCTACACCACCCCTAAATCATACATTTTAGTTTGCAGCCCATAGAGATGAGTATTAAAATGCACAAATGGAGCCTATGGATTTTATGCAAACTGTACATTTTTCATACATCATGCCAAAATGAGCAATTATGCATTGGTTCCAAATGAATTTCCCCTCTACAACAATAAACCAAAGAGAACAAGGTTTACATCAGTGCTGTACCTGGCACTTGTAGCACTCTTTGCACCCTTTGCCTGTGACGTGACGCACAGTAGGCATGGTCACCAGCACCTGGAAATCACAGCAGTGTCCTATTTCTGGGCTGCTGTGGGGGGCATTACTGGCTTGTAGTTTGCTGATCCATGCATCCATATGCAGCCCCCGTAGCCAGTCTGAGTGGCCCGCCCGCCAGGCGGCTTTTTGCCGGGAGTCAAGTACAGGAGAATTCTCGAGAGAGGTTGGTAGTTCTTGTGAGATTCCTCTTAATCAACAGCAGCTAGAGACTGTCAGTCCTATTCATCGGCAGCCGCCGGAGTGTGGGATTGCTGCAGCAGGACAATTTGTAAGAGAAATTTTTCCATATGGCCCCGAAGGATTTTTTCCCCATACAAAAAAGGGTCCCCACCCCTGTTTTAGGAGCACCACTCACCCACAAGTAGTTATGTCCCTGCTATACATATACTTTACATAGTAAAGTCTCTGATCTATTTAGACATTTTTAACATTTGTTTTACACATTGTTTATAAGTTTATTTTGATGCATTGTGGCAAATATGGAGCAGGGTAATTTATTATAAAAAGTATTCCATTGTGTATTTGTTTATTTTTGGTGCATTGTGGATAATATGTACAGTATCAAGGTAATTTATTCTAAAAAGTCGGCTATGGTATATTGGATTGTATTATGTGCATTGTGAAAACTATACAAATCAGGGTCATTTATTATATAAAAAAATATTCCATTGTGTATTGGATTATTTTCGGTGCATTGTGGCAAATATGGATCAAGATCATTTATTCTGGAGTTTTGTTATCATGATTTTTTTCAGTTTGTGTACCGTAAAATTATACTGAGTAGGTAAAGTACTGTATATGTAAAATAAACAATTATGAAATCATCAATGTATTATTATTATTATTATTATTATTATTATTATTATTATTATTATAATATAAAAAAACATAAAAACACAACTAAAGTATTCACATTAAAAAGTAATTGCAAGTTATAGTATATATTTTAGCAAGTACGCCGTATAAAAATTGCCTTGTGAAAAATCATCACCACTGTAAGAGGACAAAATATAAGAAACCAACTTCGTTATTTATGATGTCTGCATTGTATAACATGCACCGAACGCTAAGATAAAAACCCCTCAGGTAAAGGATTTGTGCTTTTCATTATGGTGAATGCATGTGTTCAAGCTGGTTAAAAGTAAAATATTCATGGCAGAGTATGCCTGCATGGATGCTCATTGTGGGAAATAAACAACCTAGAAGTATTCTGGGAGTATTCTGATAGATTGTGAAAGAAATATCAGTCTAGAGTGGCTCAGACTGACGAGCTGGGCTAGTGGGTGCATAAATCTGCTTACTGATAACTATTGCTGAGTTCACAAACCACAGAGTGAGGTGTCCCTAACCTATAAAATCCAACATATTTTTTTTAAACTTTTGACATTCTTTTGTTGTGTAGATGGTGTGTCCCAGTGGAGAACACACAATTGCCAAATGGAAGACAGATCTGTATATGTATATTCTGTTGGGTGTCAGAGCTGCCATAGTTAATCTACTAGCTGTGCAAGTCAGAGCTCATTTTATTTAGTTATATTATGCAGAATTCGGCAACTAAGCCTATATCTGCGAAATTCAATAATAATGTCTCTTTGTGAGACCTTACATGATCATTTTGCATCCTTGTCCTAACATTTGACCCTGTTTATCATAAAAAAAAGTGTTCATTTACTCTAACAACAAGTTTTGAAAGTCATTTCCACTAGTGTGATACTATTAATACTCTTTTTATGTGCGCGTTTTCCCGGAACTATACTTCCCCCTTTACCAGGGGTCACCACGGCTACTGTTATGTAAGCTACAGTACTGATCTTTACCAGAGGTGCTGCTCTCTGGACTCTTCTGCTCCAAGGTGCCAGGTAATTGATGATTCAATTACCAGCTTGGACTACACCTGACTCCTTTCTCTTTAGTCTGTCTGTTTCCAGCAATCAATGCTAGTTCATTGATGTTCATGTTTTCTGGATTCCTGCTCCTGTTAATATTATGTGTTCATATTACTTGTTCATGTTTTCTGGATCTGCCAAGCAAAGACACTTTGGTTGGACTTTTGTTTCATGTTTTGCCTTGCCAAGATTAATGGATACCTTGTCAAAGTAACACGCATCATAATTGCCTTATCTTCATTTGCTATGCCAAGTAAATCTGTATTGTCAGTAATCGGCATTTCAAGAATATCTGCCCACTGGCATATTTGTATGCAATGTGTTTTAAGTGCAAATTGGCCGCTAGGATCCACCACACACCCTTCTCCCATTTTTAAACAATTACCCTCAATAATCCCAAGTCGGCAGCAGAAGGGCTGCAGAAAAATCACCAGGAAAATGGAGAAGTAGCCATTTTCCTGGGGTTTCATGTATGGCCAGTAAAAAAATCTTGCGAATCCGTAGTAGACTCTGGGATAGCGCTAAGTCTCCTAGTGACTCTACTGAACGTAATGTACAGTGCCGCCAAATATTGAGGAGGGGGCCCAGATGGAGTCATATAAAGTGTATACAGTATCTGTATATCAAGTTTACCTGCCCCTTCCTACTACAGTATCTTCACACAATAAATTATCATTCTGATTTTACTATGGTACCACATTTTGTTATTTGTGGTTAGCATTGTCTGTGAACGAATTGACAAAATGACCTGATCCCCTTTATTCTCCATATTTCATCTAATTATCTGGGGTACTCCTTAATGGTGAACTACATTATTATATGTGATGCATGTCATTATAAAAAATAGTAAATTAAAGTCAATTTATCTGTTGTGTTCTTTTTATGATGGATGGCTGCTTCGACTGTATCGACTGTGGATGGCAACATTAAGTAGCAAAACTCATGAGTCTTTACAACTAAAAGCTGTTTATTATTAACACTGCAGTATATAGTGTTAACCCCCTTAAAACAAGTAGTCACTTATATGTATATCAGGCGCTGGACAATTGTAATTTCTTCTGTTTTACTAGGAATACAATTCTAACGTATTAATTCATTTATTTGGTGGGGAGGGGCTATATTCTTTTGGCATTGTATTTAGATTTGTATTGTTTTAATTATACAGCTAAACTAAGTCCTGAGTGACGGCTCTCTATTAATCTGATATATATATATATATATATATATAGCGGCGGCACTGTAGTCATAAATTGAAACATTGTTATAAATGGCCCCATTTGTAGTCTCTGTATCTGGCTTTGAGTGCCGCACCACCACATTCCTATATATGTGTGTGTATATATATATATATATATATATATATATATATATATATATATATATTGTTCACACCTTGAAGAAGGGGCTTCTGGCCTCGAAACGTCGGGCAACTGATGTGACCATTGTTTGTGTTTTAATACAACCTTTTTTCACCTTAACCCCGTTAGTGCCGCCTCTTTATTCTGCGTTTATCTACTAAAACTTGAAAGGCACCACGGAACTTTGCCTCAGCAAGCAAGAGTGCCGACCGATACCTACATATATATATATATATATATATATATATATATATATATATATATATATGACATATGCATCCCCCTTAGCAGGAGAAACAGCAGGCGGCACTCAGCGGGCTTTTAGCTGAGTGCCGCCTGCTGTTTCTCCTGCTAAGGGGGATGCATATGTCATATGGTTTACTGAGGAAGTCACCAGTGGCAGCATTATACCTGCATATGTGAGTGCCGGACATACATGCCATATATATATATATATATTGTTTGTACAGGTCCCAGGAGCAGAATATGGACAGAACAGACATGGTCCCCATACTGTTGCTATGCTACACAGATGAGTAGTTAAGAAGCCCCAATTCACACAGGGGTAAATTTACTAAGATGGCAGTTATATTGAAGATGCAATGTTGCACATAGCAACCAATAAGATTATTTTATCTTCTAGAAAGTGCTAAATAAAAAAAAAGTAGAATCTGCAATAGAACTCCTGCCTTAGTAAGTTTACCCCATAGTTTGGTGTAGAATTACTTTGAGACCAGAAACATCAAAAAGCTAATTATAATGTATTTTTAGTTCATGTATTATTACTTTTAAATGTAAAAAGTTACCTTATTAAAATCTACAGTGCATGACATTAGAAAAAAACTATTTTTCTTATTCAATAAGAAGTAAATTGATTGCATGAAACTAAACATCCACTTACAGTATAGGTTAATTACATGTTAGAAGTCATTTAATTCCTTCCACAGTGATAAGAGTTACTCTGAGACAATTCTGTTTGAAATTCAAATAGAACGAAATCCCTGCAAATTTGTATTGAATTTTATTTTAGAAGTCATTCAAATAAGGTGTTTAAAGAATCATATCCTTTATTTGTAATGGTATATTATGTATTTATTGTAAATGTCAACATATTATGAATGCTGATTTATTTTTTTCAACCATTCTTTCTCCAAACATCTGTCTTTTCCTTCAGATTTTTGTAAAACGCTAGTATGAAAAGTTAATTACAGATTACAGTGTGCGTGGGAAATTTTACTTATAGCTTAAGTAGCTTCTTTACTCTTTAGTCGGTGTTCATTGTGTTTTGTATACTTGTTAAGGAGACTTGTGACATGAGATGTCACACAATGTGTCTTTGACAGTCTTTTAGCGTTTTTTGTAGTGATTTATGTAAAAATCTTATTTGTTGTTCAGAATAAATATTACTTATGCTCAAATAGTTACATAGAAATGACATCCATTTCTATCAGTATTTAAAACTGTTTACGCTGTTTATTCAGTGTCATGTGATCTAGTTACCTGATCAGTCTTCACAGTTAGTATATTGTATGCTAACTTCTAACTACATGACCATAATTCCATACATCCAGTGGCAGAGTTAAGGGGCACCAAGGCCCTGTCATTTTACGGCTCTTCTGTTTGTGTTTTTCTTTTTTTTTAAATTAAACCTGATGTGCTGCTGGGGAAGCTGTTTACTGGCAGCAGGCAGTTACACAACAGCTTCTGCAGCATGAGACCCAGCTGATGCACTGCCCAGATCTTAAGACAATGATATGGGTAATGCAGAATGGGCTTGGAACATGCTGCCTGGTGTGCAAAGATACAGTGCAGTTTTGGCTGCTACTACATGCCCAATTCTGCTAACTGCTAACTGCAGCTCACTGTAGTATCTGTAAAGGCTCTTGGCCACATCAAACCAGAACAACCCCACAGTGCCTAAACTATACCACAGCTAGGGGTGAATTTATGAAGCTTGGAGAAGTGTTATCTATCCCCATAAAGAACGTTATGAGCAAGGTGATAATGGTTCAGCCAATCAGCTCTTACCTGTCAATTTACATATTGTAGCTGATTGGCTGAACCATTATCACCTTGCTCATAACATTCTTTATGGGGATAGGTAACACTTCTCCAAGCTTCATAAATTCACCCCCTAGTGTCTAAAACTAACCTCCTATCCTACAGGCTCACTCTCTCCTAAGTTCCTCACCCTAACCTCCCTCCTGCTGCCTAACCTACCCCTCACACACACACACCTTAACCCTAAAACAATTCTAGTGCATAACCTCTCATCCCAGTAACTAAAACCTCTACCCAGTGCCTAACACTAACCTCCCCTCCTGCAGCTTAACCCTAACCATCCCTCTTAGCCTAACCTCCCTCCCACAGCCTAACCCTAACCACCCATAGTGCTGAAACCTAACCTCCCTTCCTACAGCCTAACCCACTCCACAGTGCCCAACACTAACCCCCCCCCAAGCCTAACCCTAACACTCCCCTAGTGCATAACTTCCCATCTTGCAGCCTAACACTTTCCCCAGTGCTTAACCAAACCCTCCACTTCCACAGCTTTGCCATAACCCTCTCCCCAGTGCCTAATCTAAACCTCCCCTCCCATAGCCTATCCCTCTCCCCAGAGTCTCACACTCATGTTTTCTCTTGCATCTTAACCCTAACCACCCCCCTTAACCTAACCTATCTCCCACATCCTAAACCTAACCACCCATAGTGCTGAATCCTAAACTGCTGTTCGACAGCCTAACACTCTACCAAGTGTCTCACCCTAACCTCCCATCCTGCAGCCTAACCTAAACAGCCCCCCCCCCCCCCCCCACAGCCTAACCCTAATACTTTGTTAGGGGGAGGGGCCTTGCAAAGGGGTGCAAGTGAAGACTGATTATGTCTTTTCTGGGGCACTCTTTATTGTAATTTGTATATGTATAGCAAATAAAAATTAACTTTTATTAGGTATGCCTTAAACTAAATGGTGCTTAATTAGACTCATAAATTGAAATTAAAAATTATTATAAAATCATTCAGAAGAGGGTTGCTTTGTTTTCCCTATATTTTCCCAGGTCGTACTGTACTGTAACTCTAATACTTCCCTAGTGCATAACCTTCCCTCCTGCAGCCTAACCCTAACCCTCTCCCCAGTGCCTAACCCAAAGCTCCCCTCCTCCAGCCTACACCTAACCCTCTCCCCAGTGCCTAACCCAAAGCTTCCCTCCTGCAGCCTAACCAAACCAACCCAAAGCCTAACCCTAATACTCCCATAGTGCATAACCTCCCATCCTGCAGCCTAACCCTAACCCTATCCCCAGTGCCTAGCCCAAAGCTCCCCTCCTGGAGCCTAACCCTGAACCTCTACAGAGTGCCTAACCCTATTAACGGTGCCCCCTGCTATTTTATTCTGGATCCACCCCTGCATTTATCCATTTACGGATGGTGTAATGGTTAGCATTACTGCCTCACAGCACTGAGGTCATGGGTTTGATTCCCACTATGGCCCTAACTGTGCGGAGTTTGTATATTCTCGCCGTACTTGCATGGGTTTCCTCCGCGTACTCCGGTGTCCTGCCACAATCCAAAAATATACTGGTAGGCTAATTGGCTCACACATACAGATAGTGGTAGATGCTCAAATTAGTTCAGTAAAACTTTTCAGGTGCATGCAAGGGAGGGGTTAATACTTAGTAAGTAACAAGACATTGGTTCCCCCGGCACACTACATAGTTTTAGCAACCAATCTTGAACACTACATGATAATAGAATTCAGAGATATTGGTTACATATACCTGCGCAGGTGTATGACATGCCCCCAAGCCGCGTCAAGGCTTCTCTGTATATTGGGGGTCCCTAGCGCTATATCTAGGTGCAGGGTGTGGCACCCCAAAAACTATCATAAGCTAGGAGGCCCAGCGCGGCACGCCAGTGAGATACTAAGTGTTAATAATTAGTGATAGGAAGCCGAAGCTATACATAAAGAGAGAGATAAATGAAATGTAATTAAAATAAGAGAGAGATAGTGTTAGTGAGGGAAAAGTGTTAATAGAATGTAATGGCATGCCGCACTAAAGACACCCAGCCCAACCAGTCCAGGGGCACCACACCCCACACCACTGTTACCCTAAATTGGCTCTACAATTAGTCAGCAAGGAGCCACATGATAATGGCTCCTTACTTGGTATATCTGAACTAAGAGCTACCTACCTTGGAGCAACCCCAGACTACTCCATGTGGCATATCAGGACCTGCATCTCCGCCTAATACAAGCTCCTCTCTGCCTCTCACAACATACATACAGATAGTGGTAGATGCTCAAATTAGTTCAGTAAAACTTTGTAGGTGCATGCAAGGGAGGGGTTAATACTTAGTAAGTAACAAGACATTGGTTCCCCCGGCACACTGAATAGTTTTAGCAACCAATCTTGAACACTACATGATAATAGAATTCAGAGATATTGGTTACATATACCTGCGCAGGTGTATGACATGCCCCCAAGCCGCGTCAAGGCTTCTCTGTATATTGGGGGTCCCTAGCGCTATATCTAGGTGCAGGGTGTGGCACCCCAAAAACTATCATAAGCTAGGAGGCCCAGCTGCGGAGTTTGTATATTCTCGCCGTACTTGCATGGGTTTCCGTCGGGTACTCCGGTGTCCTCCCACAATCCAAAATATACTGGTAGGCTAATTGACTCCCAACAAATTAACCCTAGAATGTCTGTGTGTGTGTGTGTGTGTGCATGTGGTAGGGAATATAGATTGTAAGCTCCACTGGGGCAGGGACGGATGTGAATGTTCAAATATTCTCTGTAAAGCGCTGCAGAATATGTGTGCGCTATATAAGAAACTGTTACAAAATAAATACATTTATAAGGTTCTTAGTATTAACAATGGGATAAATGATGGTCATAGATAGAAAGACAGTTATGAAATTGTATATATTTCTTTTCTTTTTACTTCTAATGTAATTTTAGTAGTGATGCAATTTACATGGAAAACTATAGCATATAAAAGACTGAGGCAGTTCCCCATGGAAATATGCTAATAATCATCTAAATTCTAATTTATGTAGATATTTGCTGAAAGCAGTTTTCTCTGAGATGTTTTGCATCACATTTTCCCTTGTAAATATTGCCTTTGTATTCTTGCCTGAATCTACATATGCCTCTCATTTCCAAAGTGTTACTTTGCCCCCCGGCTATTACAGTAAAACAGCTGTGACTTGAGAATCCCGCTTTGCTACAAACATTGCAGGAACTGTACTTAACAAATAAGTATTTTTCCATAAATGTCCCATAACACTGCGCAATCGCTTCAGGTGGAAAAAAAAACAGCACATTGTCTGTGCATCTAGATTGAAATAAAGACACATTTTATTTGTGTGCTATGAGGTATTATTGGTAACTTTTAGAAGATATTCTGTAATGTATGCAAATTGTGTATTTGGAAGCAGACGTGGGGCATGATTTGTCAAGGTGGCAGGTGTTCCAGCTGTACGAGTTACTGGCACCTAGTTTATGGCAGCCAATGCTAGGCAATTTATCAACTAGTGATATTGTAATGAGTCGAGATTGAAATAATTTTGGTTCAATATTACATTACCACCAAGGTACTGCAGCCAGCCCTGCAGACTTATTCTACCAGGCAAAGCCAGATACAAAATGTAGGGTTATTGCTGAAATAATGCTCATAAAATAAAATGAAACGACAGCTTATTGTGAAAGTTGCTTTACTCATTCTATGGCCCATAGTAATAATGGTGTACATTGCTTATGCCATTGAATATGTAAGGTATTTTAATTGTAACCCTAAGTAAAGTGCACAAGTAGTATAAATAGACGTGTGATTCAGCCCTGGTGGTTCCTAACGTCTTCCATTTATGGATGAAGGAGGCCACTGTGCTCATTGGGACCTTCAAAGCAGCAGATATCTTTCTGTACCTTTCCACAGATTTGTGCCTTGAGACAATCTCAGAGGTCTACAGACAATTCCTTTGACTTCATGCTTGGTTTGTACTCCAACATGCACTGTCAAGTGTGGAACCTTATATAGATAGGTGTGTGCCTTTCCAAATCATGTCCAATCAACTGAATATCCCACAGGTGGACTCCAATTAAGCTGTAAGAACATCTCAAGGATGATCAGTGGAAACAGCATGCAACTGATGACTATTGTGAGCTTCATTGCAAAGGCTTTAAATACTTATGGACACGTGATTTTTTAAAGTTTTTTTATTTTAAACACATTTGTAAAAATCTCCCCAAAACTTTTCACGTCATTATGGGGTATTGTGTTTATAATTTCTAAGAAAAAAAAAATCTATTCCATTTGTGAATAAGGCTGTAACATCACAAAATGTGGGAAAAGTGAGTACTTTCCGCTACTATGAATATACTATAAATGTATAATTCATTTACAGTATGTGATTTTGTCATTTTAAGCATATTAAGCGGATCATAGTTGATTAACCACTTAACTAATATTATTTAAAAAAAAAAAAAAAATATATATATATATATATATATATATATATATAGTAGAACGAAGAACAGGCGGCACTCAGAGGTCTTTTCAAATACATGTATTTGAGCAGAAAGGCCTAATGTTTTGGAGCTGCGCTCCTTTTTCAAAAGCGTGTGGTGAGACCCCTTGATGAAGTCTCTGCGACGAAACGCGTTGGGTACTGCCTGCTGACTCCTCCCACATAGATAAGTGATACTCGATATCATCTTTTTTTAAAAAACGTTTTTCTCCTTTATCCTGTTATATATATATATATTTTTATATATTTATCTCTTCCCCCCCCCTTTTTTAGCGATCTCATATGTAGGCCATTTTATACCAATTCGCATATTTTATATAGTAGGTGTTTTTTCTATATAGACTCATTGTTTGTTCTTTTAAATAGTGCTATTGTGCACAAATTTTGTACCTCAATAAAATCTTTTGTATCTTACAAACGGATACGTTTCTTGTATAGGTATATGTAGTCGCTATTGCCTTTATCCAATTTGTTGCTGTTTCTGTATACACCCCTTACCAAGGTGTTTTTCTTAAAGGCCAGCTGACACCCCTTTTTTTTCTTAAAAGGCTACCTATCATAACCCAATTACTAGGGTGCATATTAGTTCAGAAACACAGGTGGCGCCATACATCCCCTTTTCTCTGGATATATATATATATAATTTGTAAAGAAAATGAGTTTCAGAGAGCGCTTCAGAATATAAGACAATTTAAAATAAATTGATATTTAATAAAATATACAGATATATATAAAAATATACAGATATAACCTGTAATCAGGTAATATACAGATACACGTGATGAACAATGAGTACAGCTCTTATTACTGTACTGTAGTTGTTCAATTTATTTGATGACAGGGCCCAACGTGTTTCGTCATAATCATGACTTCATCAGGGGCGAGAAATGCAATCGGATATCACTATGGTTGTATCCAGAGATGAACAATTCAAGATAATATTCGGTAATATCCCAATCACTCGAGACAATAAGGGTTTTTCTCAAATTCAGTGAGGTTGTCTTTAAGAATATTTGTTGGAAGTTATATTACAGCACACACTTTTCCACAGCTCTTTACAGAAAGTAGTTGGCGGTTCACATTTCTCGCTGCTCCAGTAAAGTTTACAATCAATATCACCTACCACATGGACACACATACACGCTTAGGTTAATTTTTTTGCTAGAAGCCAGTATATTTTGGGATTTTATTTTTCTTATTTATTCAGTGTGACATTATATTTCATAAATAAGTATTTGCTTGGTCTGTTTTTAAAATATACCATCATTTTCAGCACTAAACTTTGCTATTGTTGGTAGAGCATTCACAAATCAAACAGATCCACAGTGAGTAGTTGATAAAATTTATATTGTTATGGGCATAGTTACTTGCAGATTATTTTGATCTCATTCACATCATTACGTATGTGTGTTTCCAATATATTTAGAAAATTAATGAACAAGAGTGAACAACCATCTTATAAGGCACCTGGAGGCATGGGCGCTCCATGGCCGAACTTCCGGTTTTGCTGCTGCCATTGTCATTGGAACCGCCATGTACCTGCTGGTGTACCCTTTGCTTTTCATTGATGAGACATGCCAGTGTAAAGCTAACAAAAGCAGTTCATTTGGCAATAGCGGCAGCATGACTGGAAGTGTGGCCAAGCCTCCGAGTGCCTTCCTTATATGATATTTGTAAGAAGTACTGAATGGCACTGGAGCCTAATGTTTAAACATTAAGCTTGTTGGCAGATGTGGACGTATATATATATATATATATATATATATATATATATATAGTGCCATGAATAGACATTTTATGTTGGGGGGTTGGGGCACGATTCCCTTTTTTGCACAAAAAAGGGAATCAGTGCCCCAACCCCCCAACATAAAATAGGCTAAGTGCGTGCCAGATGTGCCTAGAAAAAAGGAAGCATGGCTCCTTGAGAAAGGGGTGTGGTCATCACACCACACAGAAGTGTCCATTATTCACATTACACCACATATTGCCACTTGTTCACACTGCGCCAGGAATAGGAAGATACACTGCACCAGGTACATAATACTCACAGGAGTAGCTTCCCTTACACACATACAGATGGAGTACTGTACATCCTGGCTGGTGGATCGCCAGAACGTCCGCCATCCATTATAATGAGACGCGCGTGCGTCTCCCGCACACGCGCGTCTCAGTCTCCGTCGCCGGGGCGAAGGAAACCCTGTCCGTCTTCGCCTCAGGGAGACAGACAGGGTTAGGGGGGGTTAGGGGGGGGTGCGGGCAGGCGGCGGGGACCCCGGGTTACCACCGACAAGCCGGCGTGGACCCGGGGAAGTGGATGGAAGCGCTGTCGGAAGGGGACGCATGCACCTCTCGTGCGCGCGCGTCCCCTTCTCGCCATCTATATAACGCTGGCGGGGGATGGTGGCTGGTATCGCCAGTGCCATCCCCTGCAAGGATGGGACATACTCCATCTGTAATGACCACAGCATTAGACATACGGAGGCGTTTATTGCAAATATCGCTGGAAATATGGTAACTGAGCGACCATATTGCCAATGATTGGAGTGTGCACCAGCGATAAATCGCCGGGTGCGTGCTCCCGTTTTCAGCCCCTGAATGGTCGCTGGTCGGAGGAGCATGCTCCTCCGACCACTGACTTCCACTGCCTCTTCACCCGGCAGTGTGACATTTTCATCTGCGACCAGAGATCCCTGGTCGCAGATGAAAAAGGGACACTGAGCAATACATTGCTAGAAATATGTTGCCAGCGATCATATTGCCCCTTGTGTACGCACCTTAACACTGAGTCTGCTCTCGTCTGAGCACTCACTCAGACAATGCCCGGTTTCTCCCATCCTTGTCTATGTGGCTCTGTGCAGTGTGACCTGGTCAGAGGTCACACTGCCCAGGCCACACAGCTACTCAGATGCTCTGCCAGCCTCTAGCCATAATGCCCACCCATATTGCTGTTCCGTTCTGGCTCCCTGCCACTCGCCAGGCTAAGTGCCACACACACACCAAGCTCCTGGCCACAACCTCGCCCGTCTTCCAGCCGCACACCCGCCCAGCTCCAGGCCACACCTGGCCAGGCAAGGCAAATGTGGGGCAGCCGGGGCTTTTGTTTTAATTAGGGAAGCCAATCCAAGGATCCCGGGAATCCCAGGATTGTGTATTTTTCAAATCCCGAATTCCAGGATTGAATAATTGCCCTGGGATTGGCTTCCCTACCTCCTTCACCCTAATGTCAGCCATTTCTCCATCCCCCCAGTATTTGCCATGTCCCCTTTGGGTCACTTACCAGTGCCCACTGCTGTTTGCTTGACTCTCCCCATTACAGGGACTGGCAGAACATCCCCTTATTGCTTCACTGTGTTCCCCACTGGCAGATCATTTAGTCAGTCACATCCCAACCTTCCCAGCAGAGCCCTCAGTCTAGGAGAGAGAAGGGGGCACTGATCAGCATCAGCTACGCACTCACTCTCTGTGTCCTAGCCTCGACGCGCTCCTCAGCAGGCAGCACTATTACTGAACTGATCCTCCAGCTTGAAAGCATGGTGCAGCATTGAGGGGACCCCATGGCATGCCTGTTATTTCTTGCAGTTAGCAAAATGCAAAGTGATTTAACAGAAGAGACATCTTAGTCAATATTTGTTGTGACCAACCTTAGCCTTGAAAACTTCATTAGTTTTTATTGTTACACTTAAACTTGCAGTCATGGACTCTACTACAAAGGTGAGACAGTTTTATGTCACAGGTCATACACCATGGCAAGACACAGGGTCCTTATGCTGCATTTGCAATGTCTCTGCCAGGCAAATATTTCAAAGCAGAATATGGCTTCAATATGTGCTGTTCAAGCTCCTTTAAAGAAGCACAAAGTAATGGGCAACATTGAGCACCATAGACTTAAAAACACATAAAATCAAATTAAATGATACATCATGGTTATTTCCCTGTAAAATTGAAAGATGTCCAGCAGTGCCATCAAAGCTGGCAGAAACCAGTGTGACCCAGTTGCATCCATCTACTCTTTGTAGGAGTCAGACCAGAAGTGGTCATTAAAGAATTGTGGCCAAAAAGAATACCTTCGAAGGGAAATAAAGGCCAAATTACTCAAATATGCAAGAGTTAAAAATTTTGATAGTAATAGAAGCTGGTTTGTTTGCCAAAGGACGGTGGTACATGAGTGCCTACAACATGGCACATCCGTATTGTCCCTTGACACATTAATGTATATACATTATTAGATCAATTTTTATTTATGCAAATACATTGTTTAGATATTGTCCGTAATTTTTCTTATAGTTAAATACAAATTCATGAAATCAATAAATAAATAACACAACTAAATCTGTAGGTAGAGGAGGATGGACAAAGAATTGCAAATTTTTCTAATTCATTTGCAATCTATGTAAGGCGCAAAGGTCTGATTTCATGCTTCCTGCCTGCCTACATTTGTTTTCATATTATTAATTTTAATTCACCTTTTAAAACTTGGCAATAAATCCAGAAGATTAATGCAGGTAATCTGCGTGATGTCAGAACTGTGCTGCTTCACTGCCTTGTAGAAGAGAATTGTAATTTGTAATTCTGAGACAAATGAAATGAATACCAGGTTGGGTATACCAGGCAATTAGTAAATGTTTACAACAGTTACTAACATTGGAAATGATTCCTTTACCTTTGAACTTTATTACTCAGGAAACATTTATCAACTGTTGAAAAGAACAGATTAATCCAATCTAATTTTCATTTATTCTACTACATATGTCAAATAAACATTCATTCATGTAATAATTTGATAATAATTACAATTTAATCTACCCAAGCCAAAAGTGTATCTGCAGTTTACTTTCAAATTTGGATCGTTCCCTTGATCTAGTTGAGATCATAAATATACAGAGGATATCCAAATATTAATTCCATACCTTCTCTATTCATAGCGAAGCACCGTGCCCAAAGCATGACCTTTTGCTTATGTCAACCTTTTGACTGTGGACGAATAGTGGTCAACATTTTGACTGTGGACCTAGACACTCTAGATCTAACATCCCATACCTATTCAATATACGGCCTCATTTCCCCATTTGCATCCTGGTTAGTGGATCAAAGTTATTGATCATATATCTATTGTGACAAGGAATCACATATAATAGATGAAGTATTGGTCTTTATTTTGTAGCCGGTAAAAAGTATACCAGTTAAACTGCATAGGAAAAGATGGAAACAGCATTGCAGTATACAGATGTCACAGTATAGTACAAACTCCTCAGCATGTTCCAGTGGTCTCTACTGTAGCCCACACCCCCGGCCTATCACCTGGGCAGCTATTCCACCATCAGGAACAATGACCACCTGCCCTGGAAACACTTATATCAGAAAGGCACAGGTGCTGCTAAATCAGACCAACCCTGATCACATCAGTTAGGAAGCCTGGATTAGATCTAAATATCCTTCTGCTGCTGCTCTAGAACCTGGTCTGGATTTTCCACATTATCCTCATGTGGAAATATGCTGTA
Organism: Crinia signifera; assembly: GCF_055691185.1. NCBI lineage: Eukaryota > Metazoa > Chordata > Amphibia > Anura > Myobatrachidae > Crinia > Crinia signifera. Next base: position 239,630,773 of record NC_139219.1, on the reverse strand, counting down.
TCTGCCACCCCATGGCGACCTTTCGACTGTCGACCTAGAACCTGTCCACCTAATGCTTGTGTCGACCTAAACCATTTTTGACCCTGACCCATCTCGACCTATCCCCATGTCGACCTAGAACCATCTCGACCTATCCCCATGTCGACCTAACGGTGTTGAACCAATGCTTGTCGACCAACTTGCTGTAGACCCAATGACCATATCCCAAATCAATGTAATATCACACTACTTTCTATTCCCCGTTGGTGATGCTATATTTGCATTCCATCTTGCATGCCACTTCATATTTCAATAACAGCCGCTTATTTTTTATTTATTCTTTTGTGCACACCAAGAAAATCTAAAAAATGCAATATTACATATAAAATAATCAAAAAAGAAAAAATAACAAGAATATAAATATTTACATGGCTTCTTTTATTTGTCCCTGGTTTTACATACACACATTATTCAACAACTTCCACAATCTAATTACTGTGCATATTTTTCAAGTTGAACCTGACTAAGTCGTGAGACGAAAAATGTTGGAGAAACCTACTGATCTTGATGGAATAACGTCATCCACTATTGAGAAGGCGTGAGTCTTGCGGATGATCAGAAACAGAGCAGAGAAACCAGTCTATTTATGCAGTGAATCAATCTTTTGATCTCTTGCAACATACATGCTGTTCTAGACTGAGATGTATGCAAGCTTATATTTTTAAGGTTATTTTATACTAGTCTAATGTGTGCGCTCTCCATCTCCATCATAATTTCTTAGAAATCTGACCCCATGGCTTGGAGTTTGCAATATATACGCTCACAAATATAAAGAAGAGAGCCGAGAACTCACCATAGTAAACTCACTCACCTTAATGCATAAGTAAATAAAGAGGTTTTAGTTAAAATATTGATCAATGCATTGAAGCTTGCAGCCCAATGCCAAGGGACTATATTTCACTGCAAGTCTTTCTCTACCTCCCAGACTCTTATAGTGTGTACACACGGTACAATTTGCCTTCCGATGTTGACGATATAGTCAACATCGGATCGGAATCGGATGCAGATCGCAAGGGTTTTAACCCTTGCGATCCCGATCCCGATCCGATCCCAATGCGCGTTCATGTATCGCAAGGCAGAAAGTCCTGTCTGCCTTGACTATATAGTGCAGATCTGCACTATATATTTATTTATTAACAGTTTCTTATATAGCGCACACAGATTCCGCAGCACTTTACAAAGCATAGTTATGAGCAAAAACACATAACGATTTACAGCACAAGACAGTTTAGGACAAGTACATGGTTAATACGGATAGTTGCATCAGGGGACAGGACACTGAAGCAAGCATCAGTGTGGCAGTGGTTTATATATTCTAAGAACGGCACATAAGGAGAGAGGGCCCTGCTTGTGAGAGCTTACATTCTAAAGGGGAGGGTTAGACAGACTGGGGTGAAACAGAAGGGGAAGAGGTGAGCATAAACTGTAGGTTAGGATGAGAGATGGTCAGGTTTTATGCAGGAGGGTGGGAAGAGGTCAGCTTAGTCCTTGATATTTTAAGTCTAAAAAAGAGCTGGGTCATCCAAGAGTAGACAGCAGAGAGAGAGTTGGAGATATGAGTGAGGATAGAGGGAAAGTGATCAGGGAAGGAGCGGTAGATTTTAGTGTTATCAGCATAGATGTGATAGTGGAAGTTGAGTGAGCAAATAATCTCACCCAGAGAGGACGTATAGAGATAGAGAAGAAGAGGGCCAAAAATACAATTTTGGGGGACACCTACTATCAATGGAAGAGCAGGGGAGGTGAAGACATTAGAGGTACAGCTTGGCATTTTCAAAACTGACAGTGCAAATACAAGCATTAACAGTGATAGTAAAAGTTGTTTGCAGATGTAAAAATGATGATATTATGGTTGAATAGCCAGATTAAGCAGCCAGAGGTAGTATGTTGTGAGAATGAATTGAACTCACTCAAAGCAGTCTTTGGTTTTCTCAGTTGTTATTTCTGTCCTTCTGTTTCACTTCAGTGTAACGCCAGTATAACGCGACAGTTATATTTAAATTATGCCGCACTTTAAAAATGATGCACTTCCAAACTATTATGCCCACAGCCTATTTACTGATCTTTAATTGCATCTGCACTCATTAATTGGACTCGCCCCACCCAATCCCAGCCCCTCTACTACAATGAATGGTAATAAAAGTTGCTTACATAAACATCCATGCATTCCTATGAATAGCATGTAAGATAGCATGTGTCATTAAGAGTTATAAGATATTCCTCCCTTAAACATAGGCAACAGAGATTTGCATTTTAACTTGCAAAATTAAGTTTGACAAAACACATTTCTGATATCTAAAGCAGTGTGCAGAATGATCAATTAACAAAGCATTTAAATATATAGTCAGACTTGTATGCAAATCGGATGTGCCTTGCGATCCGATCCCGATCGGATCGGATTGTGGATTGCATCTTAAGGCACATCTGACCGTGTGTACACACCATTAGAAACCTGGTCTGCTAACACATAGTCAGACTAAATGTATGCTCACTGGCTTTAAGCTCACCTGCTTACTAACTTATGGCTTTTAAAGAGGTGAGGCAGTCACCAACACAGCTTCTGAATTGCCAATAAGGAAGCAGCTATAACAGGTCTAAGATAAATAAGCTTACAAAGGTGTGCATGAGACGGGCTCTCTATCTTTTATGTATTAAAGCAAAGTGGTCACTAGGCACTGCACCCCAACCTGAGAGTGGTGAGATTGGTGTATGTCTGTGTGTGGGGTTCATCCAATATTCGTTTATTAAGATCTTCAGCGTGTTATCACAGATGAAACAGAAATGATAAGAATAATAACCAACGCGTTTCGTCTACAATGACGTCATCATGGTAACAAACTCCAAAAATTTTAAGGACTAATATTTCCTAAAATTGGAGGGAGAAATCCTCCATTTCAGGAAGATGTAATATATCTTGAAGGAAAAATTATTATCAGTGTGTCCTTGTTTCTTTAGACGTGCAAGGAAAACCTCCTAGCTTTCTGTGTCTTCAGGGGGACTGATCCAAATTAATAGTATATTGATATTAATTAGCAGAAATGACCTAAGGGGTTTATGGACTACTCCAATGTTCCTTCCCTATTACATTATATTTATGTGAACCAGATAAACTGATGCATAATCGTATATCCAGAAAAAGTAAAAAGGAGTCTCTCTGTGAGACTTCTTCCTCTCACCAGGCAGACTAGCAGAAGTTCTGTTCACACAGTGAGACTCCTTTTTACTTTTCCTTAGGTTCATCCCAGCAATGTTGTAATGCATTAATAATAGAAGTCCTACGAGTGCCGCTGTCTTGCTTTACCTACTCTACAAATACGTCCAGAAGGCACTGGGGCAGCTGAACCAGCTGAGGAGAGTGCCAGTTCGCAATATTATTCTCTCTCTCTCTTTCTATATAACCAGCCACTTAATCTTCATATACCGTTCCTATATAATCACATCCCCACTGTACAGTCCACACAAATCCACTCTCTTTTTCATGTTTTTCATCCTCCTGACCTCTGTCTAAACGTCAGGGTCACCGTATCATACAGCACACCAAAAACATTTGCATTCTGATGCAATTAATGCAATAAAGAATATCTATCCTTATGTATCAATACCTATTTCTTTATAGATTGCAAGCTTGCGAGCAGGGCCCTCCCACCTTTGACTGTCTGTAAATACCCAGTTTGTTGTATCGCTGTCTCCTATTGTAAAGAAGAACGAATATGCTGTGCTATATAAAATACTGTTAATCAATAAAAATAAAAAATTAAGCAATTGGCATAATGGGGCAGATGTATTAAGCCTTAACAAGAGATAAATGCAAGGGTGATAAGGAGAGATAAATGTCCAGCCAATCAGCTCCATTCTGACTTTTTTCAAACACAGCCTGTAACATGGCAGTAAGGAGCTGATTGGCTGGACGGTTATCTCTCCTTATCACCCTTGGATTTATCTCTTGTTAAGGCTCAATACATCTGCCCCTCTGTGACTTAAAACCGTTCAGGATCACAGGGTATGGGTCATAAGGTCAACAGTAATTAGGTCAACAGTCAATAGGTCGACACATGAAAAGGGTCAACATGCATCAAAAGGTGGACACGATCAATATGTTGACATGGAAAAGGTTGCCATGAAAATGGTCAACATGAGTTTTTCCGGGGGGTTTTTTGGTGTCTATGTCAACACATAGACACCTTGATATGCTATAATATTCTCCCTGTATGTCCACGTGGATAGTTAAGGTAAAAAGACATCTTTAAAAAAAAAAACACGAAAATCTCATGTTGACCCTTTCCATGTCAACTTTTTCCATGTCAACCTACTGCATGTTGACCTCTTTCATGTGTCGACCTTTTGACTGTCGACCAACAGTGGTCAATCTATTGATTGTCGTCCTACTTACTGTCAACCGACGTCCGTTTATGTACAAATGATATTACTATTTATTTATATATTGATATAAGATGCCCTTGTTACAAAAACTATTTTTAAAAGTAATTTTCTATAATCACATTTCTGATGATTGAAAAGTAACTTTGTCTTTTATTTTTAACAAAAGTAAAAGTAAAACTTCAGCTATGAACAAATCTCCATTGTACAGTAGCAGATCTGAAGCAATGCCAAGTAGAAATCACATGGTTTTTGAACAGTGGCTGATTGTATACACATAAAAGTACTGCACTATATTATATCTTGGGTGATGATTATGTCTTAATCCTGTAATTATTTAAAGAATAATCTCTTGATTAGTGGCATCTACTCTATTATGTTTGGTTATTACATTGGTATGGTAGCCTTTTGACAGTAACAAGGGATATAATTGTCATGAAGATTCATTTGCAGAATACCAAACACATTAGTAAGCAAGGCACTTGAGTTGCACCTTGCAGGATCCCAATGTTTTATCAGCTAATTAAGTACTAAAAGTGCACATCTAATGCTAGCAAAGGCTTTCAACCTTCTGACATAGCTATGTTACATATTACAATTAAGGTAGTGGCTATTGTGTAAATGCTCAATATTGTTTTTGAATTGATGCTGCTATTAGTATGTAAAATACAACAATGCTTAATAATGTGTTAATCTGTACCTACATTTTAAACAGTGCCTTTGTTTTGCATCTGATAGCAACAATAACCATTTCTCTCCAATTTACATTTCTGACCTTATCTGTATTCACACTCCCAACCACCCACTTTGTTCCACAAAGAAAAACCACCTCTTCTGCCAACAGATTACTTCCTCCCAATCTAGCCTTCAAGATTTTGCATGTGCTGTTCCCTATCTGTGTAATTCTCTAACTTTTTCTATCAGACTCTCCACCTCTATAAAACCTCAAAAGGGATATCCACACCCACTTCTTCCCAAACCAAGCCAACTCTCATCGTAACCCTCTGTTCCATTCTCACTGTTTACCACATTTGTGTTACCCCTGTCTGTCTGCCCCTTCCCTTTAGAATTGAATCTCTCGAAAGCAGATTCCACTCCCCACATGTGCTTTTCCTTCTCTTAATTATAATATCATCTACTCCATACTCCTTACATCAGCACCTAACCGTTGGTGATTGCTAATTTTTGCTAATTTTATTAAAAATAAAAAATGAAGAAATCACATGTACATAAATATTCACAGCCTTTGCTCAATACTTTGTTGATGCACCAGCAATTACAGCCTTATGTCTTTTTGAATATGATGCCACAAGCTTTGCAAACCTATCTTTGGGAAGTTTCACCCCCACTCCTCTTTGTAGCACCTCTCAAGCTCCATCAGGTCGGATAGGAAGCGCCGATGCACATCCATTTTCTGATTTTTCCAGAGATGTCATATTCAATTCTGGGCCACTCAAGATAATTCACAGAGGTCCTGAAGCCACTCCTTTGATATAGTGGCTGTGTGCTTAGAGTTATTGTCTTGCTGAAAGATAAACTGTCACCCCAGTCTGAGGTCAGACGCCCTCTGGATCATGTTTTCATCCAGAATGTCTCTGTACATTGCTGCATTAATCTTTTCCTCTATTCAGACTAGTCTCCCAGTTCCTGCCACTGAGAAACATCCCCACAGCATGCTGCCACCATCATGCTTCATGTAGCATTCACGGCAAAGAGTTCAATCTTTGTCTCATCAAACCATATCATTTTGTTTTTCATAGTCCTTCAGGTTCATTTTGGCAAACTCCAGGTGGGCTGCCATGTGCTTTTTACCAAGGTGTGGCTTTAGTCTTGCCACTCTACCAGTCAGACCTGTTTGGTGGATTGCTGCAGAGATGTTTGTCCTTCCTACAGAGGAATGCTGTAGCTCCGACAGAGTGACCATCAGGTTCTTGGTCACCTCCCTGACTAGTGTCCTTCTCTCCCAATCGCTCAGTTTAGATGGCTGGCCAGTTAGCAGTTAGTAAGCGTCCTGGTGGTTCTGAACTTTTTCCATTTATGAATGATGGAGGCTACTGTGCTCATTGGGACCTTCAAAGCATCAGATATTTTTCTATACCCTTCCCCAGATTTGTGCCTGTCTTGGAGGTCTACAGACAATTCCTTTGACTTCATGCTTGGCTTGTGCTCTGACATGCACTGTCCAATTATGGGACCTTATAAGAGAGGGAAGGGGACAGGCAGGGGGTGGCAGCAGGGGAATGCCCAGTTTTTTATAGGCTCACTCATAGAAATGCTAGGCGTTCCCCTGCGTTGGCATGTCATCGCCTGCTTGGGGTGAACGGCTGACATCACATGATGTCAGCACCCACCCCGAATTTGGAGGACAGCATGGAAATGAAGTAGGTCCAGGCAGAGCATCCATCGAACGATTGTCTGCCCTTGCCGGCCACATGTGAGTGGATGTGTAAGCATAGACATCCACTCGCATGCAAATGTAGGAATTAGCTCAGCAGGGGGCAGATGTTTGCCATGGCGGCATCTACCTCTTTGCTAGGCAGCGAATATATGCTGCCTAGCGAACAGGTCTGAATCAGGCTCTTTGTCTCTCTCCACTGTATCTCTCTTTTTAAGATTTGATACATCTTTCCCTTGGTCTTAGATCAACAGTTGTAATTCATGAAACACTTAGAATAGAATAGATGGAATTTATTTCATTTCAGTGATGTTTCCCCTTTAAAATGCATGTTAACAAACTTTTAACAGCACCGTTGCTCACTCTGCTCTTGAATTATTTAGTGAAGAGATTAACCAGATTTTTATTGCAGAACTAATATGGAATATACTTTATAGCCTCTAAAGTCTCAGAAGTAAGGTAGCATGGTCAAAAATCAGTTGTTATTTTTTCAGCTTTTTGAACTAAGTGCTCTGGGACTTACTGAACAGATCTATCTAAAATATTTTTGTGAAAAAAGAACATGTAAAATCTAACTTTAAAACTAAAAAGCAAAAGATCCATACACTGAAATATGTTCAGAACGTTATTAATAATGTATAATAGTACTGCAACACGCTAGCTTCAAAGTTGGGAGTACTTTAGGTGAGCTACCTTTTCACCTGGCTTGATATCCTTTGTGAATAGTTCCCGAGACAGCTGTGTGCACGTACTGTACATTTGTGTATGTGTATTTCAACTTTAATGGATCTTTATATATTTGTACAGTAGAATGTTGGAAGTTTGTGTGTGTCATTACGTGGCAATGGGGCTCAAAATCACAGACTTGGGGGCATATGTAATAGCATCTGAGTTCGTTGGAGCTGAGCGGAGCGGGATGCAGGCCGGGTGACAATCATTTACAAGGCATTTTTTGTTTATAAATGATTACCACCAGCGAACTTGGCTGCTATCACATGTGCCATGTAAAATGCATTCACAAAAAAAATTCCCACACGCATGTTGGCATATGCCAGTAATTTATACTGTACTTGTCCACTCTCCTGGAAGATCCTGAAGAGATCCAAATTGAGGGGAAACTTTTCCGGTGTCCTGACATAGGTGCCACTCACTTCATTACTACAGTGAGAGGCCCAGCTATGCTATGAAGAAGAATAAGAACTGAAGAAGGCGATGATATTCCATGCCACTACACATGTATCTATACATTAGCTAAATCAGCCTTACATTAGTGTAGTAGATATTATCTCAGTGATATTCCATGCCACTACACTGATTGCATGTACAGTATCTATACAGTAGCTTACTCAGCCTTACATTAGTGTAGTAGATACTGTAGTAGCTCAGTGATATTCCATGCCACTACACTGATTGCTTGTACAGTATCTATTCAGTAGCTTACTCAGCTTTACATTAGTGTAGTAGATATTATCTCAGTGGTATTCCATGCCACTACACTGATTGCATGTACAGTATCTATACATTATCTAAATCAGCCTTACATTAGTGTATTAGATACTGTAGTATCTCAGTGATATTCCATGCCACTACACTGATTGCATGTACAGTATCTATACAGAAGCTTACTCAGCCTTACATTAGTGTAGTAGATACTGTATTATCTCAGTGATATTCCATGCCACTACACTGATTGCATGTACAGTATCTATACAGTAGCTTTCTCAGCCTTACATTAGTGTAGTAGGTATTAACTCAGTGATATTCCATGCCACTACACTGATTGCATGTACAGTATCTATACAGTAGCTTACTCAGCCTTACATTAGTGTAGTAGATACTGTAGTATCTCAGTGATATTCCATGCCACTACACTGATTGCTTGTACAGTATCTATTCAGTAGCTTACTCAGCTTTACATTAGTGTAGTAGATATCATCTCAGTGATATTCCATGCCACTACACTGATTGCTTGTACAGTATCTATTCAGTAGCTTACTCAGCCTTACATTAGTGTAGTAGATATTATCTCAGTGATATTCCATGCCACTACACTGATTGCATGTACAGTATCTATACAGTAGCTTACTCAGTCTTGCATTCATTTAGAAGATATTACAGTATCTCAGTGATATGCCATGTCACTACACTGATGACTTGTAGTGGCTTACAGTTCAATACCACATAGGACAAGTAATAAAACCCCCAGCAAAAAAATACAAAAATAAGTATTTGGATGGCATAAAACCAAGGGATTAGATGCCATTGAATAAAATATTTGATGTTAGTAAAAGAAGGAAGGGCATATGAGGGAAGAGGGCCCTGCTCATGAGAGCTTACATGCTAAAAGTGAGGGCCACACAGACAGGGATGACACAGATGGGGAAGACACTGGACATATAACAGTGGGTTAGGATAAGAGTTGGCTGAGTTTTGTGAAGAAATGGGTCTTGAAAACCTGGAGGCAGGAGGTAGTATCCAGTTAGCAGGAGAAGTGGTGTGTATTAGAGAAGTGAAGAGAATAATACTGTTTAATCCCCTTATATGGATGAGATGCTCTCGGCTCATGTGGTAAGCCCGCAACCTACACTGCAGCACTAGTTTTGTCACATTTCTGCTTGCACCTCAGGAAGGTGTGTGTAGCGTTTTTGGCCCAGGTTCACCCAGCTTTCAAATACAGACTGGTACAGTACACTGCATACTTTATGCTTTACAATACATACTCTTCACCAAACAGACAAAACATGGCTTATCATTCAGGTATGGTTATATCTCATCACACTGGACACATTCTCTGCAAATAGATCCTGGGGCATAAGACATATTCCGACATAAGACTGATGCCATTTAGGGGGTTTCAATGGGCTCCATTTTGGAAAACAGAGGTGTTTCACTGATGTTTAGGGGGTGGAAAGAGGTCATGCATCTCTGTTGTCAGATTTCCTGGCTTCTGCAATGAGTGCCTTGAGCGGCACCATTGGTGCTGCAAGTTTCCCAGTAGTGGTTTAATTTCTATGATACCCCCCCTTGGCAATATGGATTGGATTTGGAGCATTGTGTATTAACTTACTGATAGAAGTTTAAAGGAAACATAGTTAATATCAAATATGGTTAGGTATGAATATACTGTATCTGGAATAATTGGAGTGTTGGTTAGCTTGGTACTGTAGGTGAAATATCTGTATTAGATTATCGTAATTAAAGTGATTACATCATGCCTTTTTTGTTCTGGATGCTGTGGAAAGGCTGAACTAAACTGTAGCTGTTATGATTGGGAACTGGGCATGCCTAATTTGGTAGATTAAGTTTGTAATATATACATATTGGCAGGATTGAATAGTTAGGACATGAAGGACACAGGTATCACACTGTGTACATTTTTTGTTGTGCATCAGAACTAGTGCATACTGTATGTATTTACTTATATTAGTAGAATGAAGTGGGTTTTTAAATCATGATATACAATTAAGGTAAGCCTCTCTAGAATGCATAGATAACCTTGTATAATGTAGGCTGGTGGTTACCTTGTGTATGTTAGGACCCATAATGCACTGTAAGTAAATGTGTTCATGAATATAGGGAAAGAGTTATTGTCCATCCTAAATGGCTGCCAGTCATGTGGTATTGCATTATGTAATCAAGATGGCCGCCTCCATGATGCCGGCCTAGAGTCACACCCCCTCCATGGTTCCCACACTATACACTATACATACACTCACATACTGCCTGTAATTGTAAATGCTCTCATTGTTAGTTCTAAATGTCTGTATTAATGTATAACAACTGTAACTGTATTCATATAATAGTAAACTAACTATTAATATTATTGTTTTGGATCACAATACATAAACATATATATATATATATATATATATATATATATGCGGACGGGGGGAGGTGCGGCACTCTCAGTCAGAAATAAAGACTTACAAGTCTTTATTTCTGACTGAGAGTGCCGCACCTCCCCCCGTCCGCATAAGCATTCATCCTAGTGGGGGCACCCAGCAAAGCATACTGGCGTTGGAGCAGTGGTTGTTTGCCGGTCCTATTGTCTGCTATATATATATATATATATATATATATATATATATATATATATATATATATATATATATATATTTATATATACACACACATTATTTTACTTTGGTTACTGTTTTTTTTAATTGCATATACTCCCAGAAGCAGGTCAGCAGGTCACTACACGAATGAACGCAGTGTGCGTCCCTATCATAATAACTGGTTATGCCTAGAATTATTACAGTATTCACAATACAGCGCTACTATTACTGCTCCCTCGAAGCAGCTGAGATAGAAGCTCTGACAGCACCTGATTGTCCCACATACTACCTGACCCTCTCCATGAGGGAGAAAATGCTCTGTTCCTGGACTTCTCTGGTAATGTATGATTGCCATCACCTGTGGTGAAACACCTTTCTTATCAATTAACTAGCTCCCCACAGGTGATGGCAATCATACATTACCAGGGAGGTCCAGGAACAGAGCATTTCCCCCCTCCCACTGTAGGTAATCCTAGCAAGCTTGAAAAAGAAATACATTATAAACACACTTCCCCTCTAAAGTCTGCCAGTCAAAAGGGCAAATATAATTTAACAATTTCTCCTGAGAGGACTCACAAACAGGACCCATTAATGCCTTTCTTCTAATTAGCACAATCCACCTGCTCCTGATCTCTCAGCACACTGGGCATTGCTCTTTTCACAGAACTAGCTTCAGTCTACATTGTCAGCTGCTTTCTTGCAGCCAGCTTAGCACATACACCAAGCAATTTGTGCCATTTCGTCTGTCACATAAATGTCTACTCTCTGGCATTTTTTTTTTTTGCTGTGTTTGGCAGCACTCTAGTATCTGTCAGCTTATTAAATCCAATGATTTGTATTCACAACATGGGAAAAAAATCAATATTGTGGGTAATGCTCAAAAATTAATCTTTATGGCTATTTTTTATTCATTTTGAATTTAATACATCAGGATATTTGTAAGCCTGCAAAATTGCTAAAAATTGGCTATTTCAGTAAAGCATGCTCCATGCAGCTATCAATTGAACAAATGGTTTTACATGTAATAGGCAGCGATAAGCGGGAGATGCGGGGCTTTGTGCAATAATGCCTGTATGTTTCAAGCAGAAATAATTTATAAGGGAAAACCCAACTGACTGCACACAGATTATTACTATTAGCGCATATCATGCTGGAACCTCACTGCTAGTACTTGGTAGTATTAGCTCCCTAATGATTCCAACCCAGTTTAAGGGGGTGTTCAATGTGGGAATGTCCCGACAGTCGTAATCCCAGGCTGCTTTTGGCCAGCTCGCCTGCAACTCGACAGGCGGAATTCAATGTTCCACCTGTCGAGTGGCAAAAAGGGGGTGTGTCAGCAAAAAACGAACATGGATTGTCAAGAAACGGCCGTGAATTCAACAAGCCATAGCCAGTTCTGACAAAACAAATCCAACTGGTTTTAAAGTCCAACAAAAATGAACCTATGGCTGTGTGTGAATGTACATGTGCTAGGGAATATAGATTGGAAGCTCCACTGGGGCAGGGATTAATGTGAGTGTTTACATATTCTCTGTAAAGCGCCGCAGAATATGTGTGCGCTATATAAGAAACCGTTAATAAATAAAGTCGATCTGTTTTGTCGAAATCCGCCTTCACTGCCTTCAGAAATGGAGAAATAACAGGCTACTATTGTATGCAGTTGTGACACTTAACACTTGACAAAAAACAACTAGCCTAGAATGGGGGCCATTGGTCAACCATCTACATAATGAAAATTGAAGCATACAGACTCCCTTTCTTTCATGATTCTGGAATTCTTTAGATCTGGCTTGGGACCTCGGGTTTTAGCTGTGATGAAAATGGGGAGAATTAATAGGATGTCCACAAACAAAAGAAAAGAAAATCAGTTTCATCTTGGATGCACTCCTCATCCACCTAGTCTGATGAGACTTAAAATTACACTGGATAATAAGTTTATTAATAATAATAATAATAATAATAATAATAATAATAATAATTAAAGATCATGAAACCGTCCTTCACCAATGGTCATTTTTCAATTTTATTAATTCTTTGACTTGGTGATCGGTGTCCCTGTGTCAGTGATAGGTGAAGCAAAATATTTAAAAACAAAGTGATGAAGTATAGAAAAGAACTTAAGAAAATTAAAAAATCGTTTTACTCTGTAAATCGCCGTATGGTAAGAGCCTTTTTTAGACCTTTATGACAGGTACAGTATATATATTTTCTTGTAGTAATGTGTGTGGGTGTGTCGGTACCTGGTATATGATTGCTGTACCACTGTGTCCTTCAAGTCAGATGTACTTTAAACTGTTGTGTTGCTGGTATTTTTCCTGTGTCTGTACAGGTTATGTCCCACATGGTGTAACTAACTTACTGATAGATTGTATCACACTCATTATGTGGTTACATATACAGTAGTTACTTTGCCCTTGTAGCCTGAGGTCAGGGCTGATCCCCAAATCACTTGATTCTCTATATAGATACGCTGTTATTGTGGGTATGATCAGAGCACTACACTGTCTCTCATCATTCAGTTGTGACGATGCTGCAATGTTAGTCACTTAGATACTGTGTATCATCATACACAGCATATACCTGTAGTGTGATATTAATAACCCTTATTCAACGTAATTGTATGCTGTGTATATTTATTGCTATACATACTGTGCATTCAGGGTGCATCACCAGGTATCGTTTGCAACATGTGTGAATACACAGTGCTGGCCGCATATGTATATGTAGACTGTGCTGGCCGTATAATAAGGATCAATTTATAACTTGGTGCCTATATTCCATGTGTCACAAGTACTGTCTATACACAGGTTCTTATCCGCACAGTAGGGGTGTATCACCAAATATTCTGCACTGAATTTCTGGGCACCTCGTGTTGCAGTGCTGCCGCATATATATCAATAGACAGTGCTGGTACGCATCATAGAGATCAGATGTGTATCCTATATTGGGTAGTGTGTACATTATTATTATTGTTATCGTGGCTCCGATCTATGAGCTCCGATAAGTGTACCGCTCAGCTTGGGGACTCGCTCCCTTACTTTTGATATCAGCCGGCGCGTATGCCGTGCTAATGGTAGGCTGTGTCTCTGCCTCAGATACACGCTATGAGGTTATCATCTGACGGACACCAATATCAACACACACACATTATTTACAAGTACAACAATTTACAGAGTTGAACTGCCGATGCGCATTTCGCTCTCAGGCTTTTTCAAGACTGGTTGTATTTAAAGGGTACGTCCTAAAGTGGGATTTTTTTATGGAGAATTAATAGGATAACAGGAGAATAGGGACCTAACAACACACAGGAATCACACACTGGGGATATTCAAGGATACTGAAATGAAACCAGGTGACCAGTATCAAGCAGGTCACCAGGCAGCTCCTAACCTTTCGACCAACTAAGTCCAGTTAGGCTAGTGACACACTCCATACATTCTATTGCAAAATGTAACCAGTATCAGAGCAAGAATTATTTATTTATTATTATTTATTAACAGTTTCTTATATAGCGCACACATATTCCACAGCGCTTTACAGAGAGAATATTTGAACATTCACAAACTAGCCTAGAAATATTACAATTAAAAATATATTGCAATATTTCCTGACACTTTTAACAGTTAACATTTTTTTTAAAGTAAAAGCAACCTAAAATAAAACGTTCAGATCGACAGGTCGCTGCTTATGTCCTGTTTAAATATGAGCTACTGGACCTCCTGATCCTTTTGATGAAAGTACACAAGGATTGGATGTTTATTTGATCTTCAGATTGATCTCCACAGTAACTATACAGTATCCCTTGTTATAGTGCAAAATATACAGAAAAAAACTTTATGCAGTGGCGGGCACTTGTGGGTGGTGGGCCTAAGTGCAAAAATATAATTCCCACTCCTTCACCCAACCCAAGTTCACAATATGCAACATGGATCCTGGGTACAGAGAGAGGCAGAAGGTGACATAAAGAGGCAGGGAAGGCAGAATGTGACAGGGAAAAACATTTAGTCCTCAGGGAGCCCCAGTGCACTCCCCCTGATATACCATTGCCTGTATGCATTAACCTAATTTGACATAGAAATTCGTCAACATCAAACTGGTCCTAAGAAGGCTATCGTGAGTCAAACATCATTAATCCAGTGTGCTACGGTATTTAATGTTTAAATGCTTAGTCTTGTCCCTCCCACTACAAACATGTTTACATATGAAAATACATGAATAGCTATGCTTAATACTTACCATGGCATATATTAAGATAGATCGGTGACAAAAACTAACAATTCACAAACAGCGTGAATAATGCATCAGACAAATTATGCTTATTTTAATTTTTTCTTAAACATTGCATCTTACAGAGACATTTTTAAATGCTTTTTTATAGATAAGATGTTAAAGTGTGTCTTCACAGGCTTTCCTTGCACTCAGGAAATATTACTTTCATGTATTTTTTTTTTAAACTATATACATAAAAAATGAATGGTTTGCCTACTTAGGAAACCTTGACATTGAATATAATTGAGGAGGTTAATGTCGGTGTGTTCATAAGTATATCCTGTCATTTGAAATATGACAGTGTTGTAACTGCAAGACCTTGGGGATGTTTAAATGTTGGCTCTACCATCTGACTGCCTTAGAAACTGCCAGACAGCCTTCTTACTGACACCAACCCTGAGATAATTAACATGACTCTAGAGGCTCCTGTCTTTTGCTTTTCCGCACTTGTTGTTTAATAAGATGTTTACTGTTTGCCTCTGATTCACTAGAGTGCCTTAAGGGGAAATGGGTCCTTCAACTTCTTCACAGCTAGTTGCCCTAAATAATGGTTTTTGTGCAATAATAAATATTCATTCTGCTAACTTTAATCATTACCATAAACTTTTTACCTTATATTTTCTCTGTTAATATTTCCATTACAATTAATCAAAACCACTTTTACATACATGAATATAAGCCATGCAATGGGTCTGATTTTGAGCTGCATGTAATGCTGATGCAGTGGTGTCACAATGGGGGTGGGGGCTGTGTGGTCCACACCTGGTTGTTACCCACCAAGAGGTGACACCAAAGTGCCAACTCCTCTTCAGTGACAGCACATTGTGCTTTAAAATTACATGCAGCTCCTGCCACCTGTTACTGTGTAATAGTGGGCACCGCACTCACTGGTCTCTGGGAGCAGCCCAGTATCTCTGTTTGCTACAGTATATGTGCTTTACCATCAGCTTTATTTCAAGAAAAGCTAGAATGGATTTTGTAGGGATGGACATAAGCAACTTGGTTGTATTGTTGTAGTCTTTAGACATATTCTTTCTTATTGTCTATGACAGTTTCCACTCTAAATACAGATACATGCTGCTTATAGTAGGCATACTATTACAATACTTTATTAGGTCTGCTAAGACATTCAATGGTCCCAAAAGCCCTTTCCCCTTCTCTTTTTTTTCCCAAACATGTGTCACCACTGTTTAGGGAGAAGGATCTGTATGGTTTTACAGAAATTTCCTGGCCTCTGTGACAGGTTGCTTGCATGTCCCCGTGGGTGTCGTAAACTACCCGATGTTGAGAGAGTGATCAGATACTGCATCCTAGGATACAGGTCGGATAACTACTGCTGCAGGAGGCATCTGCTTTTAATAGATGCCACCTACTGCATTACATACAGCATTATCACTGCTGTCTCTACGGAACCAGCAGATATACTGTACCTACTCAAACTGCATCAGTCTCTGGCCAAGTCCTTTATATATACAATTAATCCACAGAATATACATTGTGAATCATGGGGTCATTCTGGTTGGCTCTCTAATCAGCGGTATGCACAGAACATAAACATCGGTCCCCCATGCGAACACGCCTGGGACCGTGCCAATCAGAATCAGGTTGCATATGTATTATAGTTCTCAATTTGTTCCCCCTATAATATAATGCCATGTGTAGAGGGGTTGGTAATGTGGCAGAGGATATAGTGGGGTCAGTAGTGTAGTGTATATAGGGGTCAGTGATGTACACATAGAGCCATCCTCATCTAGGACCTTTAATAGGATTAAGTGAGCCAGAGCTGTTGGAATTAATCCAATGCTAATCCCCTACTGTATTGTTCTATGTATTGTATTGCAGATGAGAACAATAGGCCTTTGCTCACCATGGCTCGCAATGGATATCCAGATAAGGCTAGTTGAAGAAGACTCCATCTGTAGTGGTGGGTATATTAACCACCCCTACATTTTTTTTTCAAAAATGTATTATGTTGGCCACCCCCCCCCCCCCCCAATTCAGTAAAAGGCAGGGGGCACCAAAACATACTACCCTTGCTCTGGACACCGAAGCACCTAGCTACACCTCTGGTTGCATGAAAGGAACCTTGGAACCAGATGTCCCACTGGTGGGATGCAGATACTGAAGTGAATGGGTCCAGTAAATTCCTCTAGATCAACCTCACTTCAAGCCACTGAGGGCCGGATTAGTAGCAACTTCACTCCCCCCCCTCTGCAGCCTAACCCTGGAAATACACCCCCGCACAGCCTAACTCTGTCAATACCCCCTTACAGCATGATTCTAATTATACACCCCTCACAGCCTAATTCTAATTATATAACCCCTCACAGCCTAATTCTAAATATACACCCCCTCACAGCCTAACTATAATGATACAACCCCTCTCCCCTCAGAGCCTATTTCTAACAATGCACCCCTTGCAGCCTAACTCTAGCTATACCCCCCACACACAGCCTAACTCTAACCATACTCCCTCCCCCCCCCAGCCTAAAGGGTGTACACACAATACTTGTCTCAGCGATTTTCACTAGCTGAGTCCCTAATCAAGATGCAGTTAGCCATTAGAGATAAGATGGCTAACTACATCCTGCCTTCCCTCAGCCAAGGCCAAATACACTGACAGATGGCTTAGTGAAAATTGTCTTGCCTGCACAGTCTATTTGGCCACACATCGTTATTGCCTGATGTGTTCATATGGGGAGATTCTGGCTAACCTTCTAGGTAATTTTGACGATCAAGTCAAAATCACCTGGCCGAATTGCATTGTGTGTGCACCCCTTAACTCTAACCATACACCTCCTCCGCAAACTAAACTCTAACCATATCCCCCTGCAGCCTAACCCTAGCCATACACCCCACTGCAGCCTAACGCTGACCATACCCTCCCTACAGTTTAACTGTAACCATACCCCTCACAGCCTATTTCTACTCCCAGCCACTACTCCAGTTGGTCTACTGCTTCCCACACCACTACTCCTGGTCTGTTTTTA
Source organism: Crinia signifera (assembly GCF_055691185.1). Classification (NCBI taxonomy): domain Eukaryota; kingdom Metazoa; phylum Chordata; class Amphibia; order Anura; family Myobatrachidae; genus Crinia; species Crinia signifera. The sequence goes on along the minus strand of NC_139219.1, from coordinate 239,612,645 downwards.
TATTATTCCTGTTTTTATATTAAACCTGTGGGGGCTCATGTTTAATGGGGTTTTTTTTTTTTGGTCTGGTGTCAGTGTGTTTTTTTCCTCCTGTTGGGGCCATGTGTATTGTTTTCTGTTTGAGCCAATGTTTATCTGTTTTTTTTTTCTTTAGGGGCCAGTGTGTTTATTTGTGTGGGGGCATGTTTTTGATTTCTTTGTTTTTTTTTTTACCCCTTATTGAAGGTCAGCATTCTTGTTACCTGTTGGGAGTCAGGTTTTTTTCCTGTGGGGTCAATGCTTTTTATTTAATTCTTTGGGGGCCAATATAATGGTGTTTGTACAGCGTTGCTGAGGCGCAAGCACCAACAAGTGTATTATAAATGTGTTATGCTTTCCTTGGGGTTACAAGGGGTTACCTATTCACAGTATGGGCATTTTATTGGAGTGATATTGGCGAGTTGCTGATAGTGGTTGCATACAGAGAAGCAGATTTGCTCATATTGGAGGCCATATTCAGAGAGATATGTGTTTAGGCACACCGCTTTCAAATACAAGCCTCTCGGCACATTTTATATCTGCTCCACCTGCGGTGTGACATAGGTTACCGAGTTACAGTTACTTGCTTTCTTTTTTACTTTGCTTCCAATTTAGAATAATCCCATACTGTATATGTCTTTCTTTAAATATATAGTTAAATACCGGTGTGAGACCCTTTTTCCGAAGCACATACAAATTTAGGCTGTGAGGAAAATCACCCGTTCCAAGACTGTTTTTACACACGCTGCTTACTTGCATAGTATAACCAATTGCTGGAAATAAACAGAAAACAGGAATTCCCTTTAATTTTAACAAAGCGTATATCTGCCTTTATTTGTCCTTCAAAACTATGCTTTTGCATGTGTTTTTACCTATTCATTCCATTTCTGTACATACAGTATTGTATTATTTGTTTTACAGGACCGACCATTTCTCTTTGATTATGTATATTAATAAATAGGAAAAATGCCTAGATGCAGTTTGCTTTATCACACAGATACCATCTTTCAACGCTCTGAAATTCTTGTGTATATTGAAAAGGATTAGAGCTCATTATTCCAATCTGAATGTATTGTTCAAATATGTGAATAGGTTTTCCTTTAACAATGAGGATTTTGTGCATATAAACAGACCTGTTGGTTTTATCCATCATTTGTCATTGTTAGAACATATCGTAAAACTGTGCACTGTACTGTATTGCCTAGCAGCGAGTGAAAGGTCAATTGGGATTACATCTCCTTGAATAAAAGGATCCTCATTGTCCCTGTAGCCAGTTTATAATCAGAAATATTTATGCACGATTATTCAAAATCTATTATATTCCCATGGAAATAATAGTATGTGTTAAACAACGAGTGATGACATGTGCAGCTTTAATGAGGGTGCTCGCTATCCAGCGTGAGGACAGTTTTTTATGATTCGCTATTGATGAAAAAATTAAAGCTTCATTAAATACTGTTTCATGAAAAATTCAACGATTTCTGTGATTTACATGTTCTTCCTTTCCAATCTTCCCTTTATTATTTAGCAATTAAGTATTTAGAACAAAGTAACAGAAGTTTATCTTTTGTTGTTTCACTCAGTTATGTACAGTATTTTATGGTAAGATATTTTATTCTAAAGTTAAAACAATACTGGAGATAATTTACAATGTCCACACGATGCACACCACAAAACACATTGGTTTTCCCCACTGACCCTAGATTATCACCCAATACACATGAAACCCTTAATGGTCAGGAAGTGCTGTAGTGGAATTCAGCAGCAAGAATGCTAGCAGAGTTCTACTGCCAGATCTGCCATCAGGAATTGTGGGGCCTGGGACTGACAAAATAAAAAAGCCCCCCCCCCCCCCTACTATTTCTTGTACACCTGGAATGCCTGGTGAGACCTGTGTCTGCAGCACTGGCCACACTACCCAGCCGCTACATAGCTTCAAGGGAAATGTGAACTTTGTTTATGACAAATTGCACTTTGTAAAATGTACCAGCGCTGGCTGAAAAAATATAATTAGAACGGTATCCTGTACAATAAATTTATTAAAATAATTTCTGTAAAAAGCTGTATTATTTACACTGCTCCTGAAGAAGCTGGGTGTTGAACCCAGAGAAACGCGTTGAGCCCATCTACAATCCCCCTTTTAAGATTGGACCACATTCTAAAAACGCATCCATACAAGCCAGGCGAATTTCAGACCTAAACGGACTCTCCAGTGCAATTGCACCCTCCCATCCGGACCTACAATCCGAGGCAGCGACTGGAATTTACACTCATCCTCCAGGTTTTACCATCATCCCTACCAGAGAAACCAATACAACAACTGGACTCTGTTTATGGGACTGTCATTGGCCACCTGGTCACCTGCTCCAATGGGACTTACATCTGAGATGTCCGTGTGGTAATATACCAATATATGCCTGATAATACTATTTGTGATGCATATTGAATGTCCAATATTTTATTGTAACCCCCTTTTTTACATTGATACATATACTAAGCTATAAATAATACAGCTTTTTACAGAAATTATTTTAATAAATTTATTGTACAGGATACCGTTCTAATTATATTTTTTCAGCCAGCACTGGTACATTTCCTTTTTTTCTTGCTCTCATTTCGGGACCTGACAAGTCCCAGTACCAGCTGCAGATAGTAGCGCACTGATCACCACATTTCTTTCTATACCCCTTTCTGTGTGGGCCTGGGACTGGAGTTCAGGTTTTAATATTTTTGCATCTGTAAGTTGTAGTGTATAGGTAGTAAGTGTGTGTTTAAATATTTTCCAAGTATTTTTTTTTCCATTTGGTTTGCAGCAGAATATTATTATTAGTATCTTTCTTTTGAACATGAATTATGTGTGTTTTGCCATTATACTGTATTTGAGCCACTGGAGAGGCTAATTTGCCACTTAGCTGGTGCAAATCTTGCTAATTTACTGTGGTCACTGTAAAAGGAGCATATTGTTAGTTTGGGTTCACAACGTATTAGCATCGCAAAATACTTTTTGGGACCTCAGTTTGTATCATGCCCTACAGTGAGCATACTTATAGGGGTATTCAATGTAGGGTACCCTGTCCAGTTCTCGGCCGGCTCGACTGGGATATTGCAGGTAGGACTTAATATCCTGCCTGCCGAGTCCCGAGAAGGGGGTGTGGCCCTGAGAAATGGAATGAAATCGTCGAGCTGAGGTCGGAAGCTCGTCAATTCCTGGCCGTTCTCGGCAGAACGTGCTTGACTGCTTGTGAAGTCGGGCACGTTCTGCCGAGATCCCTGTTAAATGCTGTTGGGTAAAGACAGCATTGAATTGGGCCCCGCCGCCATTTTTCCCATCAGGAATGGCAGCGGCTGATTTGAAATCCCCCATGGTTGTACAAGAAATTTGTGTGGTTTTATCTGAACTGTTTTGGCAATATGAGCATTATAGTGGGAAGAAGAAGAATTATTATACTACTATACAAAGATAAATGTTTATGTGGCTTTATCTTTATAAATTTACTTGAGCTTTTGTACACCAATATAAATTACCATAAAAGGAATTCAGATCTAGTAGTGGCTTACTGCGGCTATTTGAACATCTAGGGCCTGCCCAATTAGCCACAATGATGGCACTTATTGGAATTCTTTTCTGGGACTTCATGAGGTCCCCCAAAATTATCCCCAATAAATTATCTGTTTTGCAAATGCAAACACACATGAATTTATCTTGAATTCTATGTACAGTATTTTCTCCCAAAAATGCTTACAGTTTGGGGCAAATAAAAATGGTCTTCCATTGACATTGGGCAAAAAATTGTGGTAAAGGTCATTTTTTTTACAGAAAATTTCTTGTGCTTGTCTTTCTCCTCCCATATTATTGTCAAAGGTTGTTAATGTTTTGCTTGTTGCTTAAACAATACAACCTAATTTAACCATTGTGAAATCATTCAATGGGCTCTCTAAATTGTCATTGGGAGTTTATAAATATGCATTAGGAAATCCTATTCAAGGATTCCACAAATGTGACTAGGAACTGCAATTTTTACTCTAATTACAGCATACCACAGAAATGTCATAAATTAATTTCTGGTTTAAACTATCAGCATATTGTTTAAAGGGAAAACAAATGTGGAGACTTAAGGTGCCCATACACGTTACAATTATTGTATACAATATTGTATACAATATCGCATCTCATCCAATCTCGGTTTTGCGATGAGATCAGATGAGATGGGATCTAGTACAAAAAGTATGTACTGCACATACTTTTTGTACTAGATCTCATCTTATGGCAAAACCGAGATCGGATGAGATGCGATATTGTATACAATATTGTATACAATAATTGTAACGTGTATGGGCACCTTAAGTTAATGATATTTTATGAATTTAGATTGATCTTTTTGAGTAAAACCAGCTACTTGGATATTTTCTTTTTTTGCTAAGCCAATTCACCACACTGCTGGAGCCCATTTCTACTTGTATAGGACATGACCTTTAATACTGGCACTTATTTTGTTCTTGTGACATTATCCCCTAAAGCATAAAAACAACAAAATACAAAATGACAGTTAAATCCTTTGGCTATTTTTTGTTCTATTGTTACATTTGAAATTAAATATGCATTTAATTTTGCATTATTTCAGTGCAGATGGTTTTATTGTAAGTGACATGCAGGTCATAGAAAAGTTCTCCGATAATCCTTTCGGAACTCACTAAATTCTGCCTTTATGTGGCTTTTGCTTGACATTTAATCTCTTAACAGTGTTCTTTTATGTGCCAGTGGAGATCTTTTATTTTTAATAATGTCCCTGTTCATAAAATATAACAGCTACGAGGAACATTTAAATCAGGACTTGGTAGCATTGCTGATAGTTTTAATTTGTCTGGGAACCATAAATATGCTTTGAGCTTTTACATACTAAACTACTGTAAACATGCATCAATACTCCTTAAAACAATATTTGTTTTCAGCTTAGATGTTTGTGTATTTTGCAGTTTCTATGCTAATTACTGTACAGTACAGGATCTTATTTTATGCAAGATTTATTTAGCTCTTTACAACAATTCTCTAAGTATATTAATTGATCCTTCATTTATTTTAATTTTGCTAACAGGTTACTATTAATTTATTCCTTAGCTAGATGGTGTTTTGTGAATTCAAATGCTTAAGTGTAGTAATTATCTTGTACATATTTATGACATAATGAAAAGTTGCTGTAATATAAACTCTCACTATAAACCTATTGGCAGGGTGACAGTATGGGACATACGATGGAGTAACTTCACTAGAGGGAAGGAATATATCCAATCCTTTAGAACTCTTGATGGTTTGTGTCATGTTTTTAAGGTCCAGTATGGATGATGAGTATAAAGTTAGAAAGAAAAACAAGCACGATATATTCTGACGTGCCATCTAGTGAGTACATAGGTATGAGGATGAATAAGTAGATCGATAGATAGATAGATAGATAGATAGATAACACTGAATAGCTACTGTCTGACACTGGATAGTCACCAGTGCTGGGAACCTCCTGGGAATGGCGAAAGACCGGGATGCTCTAACATCCGTGCCCGCCCTTTGCCGCACACCGCCGCACATTGCTGACATAATTATCGCATATGCTCTAACATATGCAATAATTATGGCATAGGACAGCTCTTCCAATAAGAGCTGTCCTTTGCGGTGAGCCAGCTGGTCCCGGAAACTCCCCCCTCCCTACCTTACCTGGCGAGTGCAGCGGCTGCTGCAGGTGGGCTGGCTCTCCTCCTCCTCCCTGCACCAGGAAGAGGATTTACAGTGCATGGAGGAGGTGAGCGGGGATCGGCGGGGTCCCTGCAGGGTGGCGGGGGTCTGTTAGGGGCGGCAGTGGGTTGCGATAGAAGCTCATAGACTTCTATGGGGCATTGCCAGCTTTTGCTGGTGATGCCCCCTGTTACGGTAACCCGGCAGGGGATCTTTAGAGCATCCCACAATGCAGTAAAAACCACGATAAAGGGTTTTTTTTAACACATTTTTAGTTTAGAGAATCTAGCCCATGGACCTTATTCTAGTCTGCATGCTCCCCTGCATGTTTCCACAGGGGAGCGATCTTGAGTGTCTGCACATGCTCATAATGGGCATGTGCAGCTGCTTGGTGCAAGTGTGCAAGGTGAATGTCCTTTCTTTGGAGAGCCATGGCTCAACAAGGGGTATTATCATCTATTGTTCTCAGCTGCAATACAATACATAGAACAATACTCATTTATGCGCATGTGCAGCTGCTTGGTGCGAGCAAGCAAGGCGAATGTCCTTACTTTGGAGAGCCATGGCTCAACAAGGCGTATTATCATCTATTGTTCTCAGATGCAATACAATACATAAAACAATACAGTAGGGGATTAGCAGAGGATTAAGTCGGACAGCTCTGGCTCACTTAATCCTATTAAAAGGCTAGATGAGGATAGCTCTATCTGTAGCAATGTGGGCAAGGGTCTTGGGGCGGGGTGAGGTGCCCAGTCTTGTAATGCTGGGTGTTCCCATGGAAATTCACCCATAATGTGGGTTCGGGGCGGGCAGCTGGCATCAGTGGATGTCAACCAGAAAAATGTCCAAAAAAAGGGCCAAAAGTGTAGATAGCACAGTGCCAGCTCATTAGAATAACAAATAGGTAAATGGACTATATAAGCACCAGTAGGCCAGATGCACCAAGCTTCCAAAATGTTAAAGTGGAGAGTGATAAACAACCAGTCGATTGGCTGGTTGTTTATTACTCTCCACTTTATCACTTTTTAAAGCTTGGTGCATTTGGTCCTGTGTATTAAAAGTATAAACAAAATAATTAATTGCAAATACAAAAAAAATAAACATAAAAACACAAATAGAATATTTGTGGAGCTATAATATAAAAATGACTGCATTAAATCACCTAGACAATCGAGGACAATTTATCTCCATAATACCGGCTCAGTTCATGAGTTATGAATAGGGATTTCAATCCCAAAATCATTTGGTAATTCCAGGATTTCACTACTACCAGGATCCAATCTTGAGTATTTGTGATTAATGTTGAGTTTTGGATTTCTTCTACACTACTCTTTCCTGATATCTATCTTCCCCCTCCTGTCTTCTAAACTATCAATCTCCCCTATTTCCCTTCTGCTATCCATCTTACCCCTTCTACCATCCATGTTATCTGCCCCCCCCCCACCCCTCCCTGTGCCACCTGAAATTCTTCCTGCTCTCCCTCTTATCCCTCACCCCACTTGGCATTGCCCTCCCTCTGCCCCTTCCATTTTCAATTCCCTTATATAATAGTGGCACTCAGAAGGCACTTCTGTTAGCAGACACATCATTTGGTCGTCTGCAGTAGAACAGCTGGAGTTTCATGGTACAGCTGCTCTCAGTCACTGATCCCAACCTATCAGTGCCTGAGCAACCAAATTAAGCAGCTGGAATCAAGATGTTACGTATCACCTCGAAAACCCCACTATATTTTGAATCGAGTAATACCCAGGGTTTAATTATATTAATCCTGAGGGTTGATGTACTTAAAAATGTCTAGGATCCCAGAATCCTGTGATCCTGTGACTCTCTCTCTCTCTCTCTCTCTCTCTCTCTCTCTCTCTCTCTTTCTCTCTCAGGGCTATATGTCTCAAGGTTCAAAAAGTGATAAAATGGAGAGTGATATGTAGCCAGCCAATCAGCTTCTAACTTTCATGTTACAGGCCGGGTTTAAAAAATGACAGGTAGGAGCTGGTTGTTTATCACTCTCCACTTTATTACTTTTTGAAGCTTGATACATCTGGTGTTCTCTCTCTCTCTCTCAGCTTTGATAAATCTTATATTTCAACTGAAAGTGATACTTGAATGATCAGTTAAATTATTAGAAAACATAACAGCTCCACTTTTAATTGTCATGCAGATAAGATTACCTTTTAAGAATGATAGGCACACTGAAAATCAAAATCTGCAAAGATAATTAAATAATTTGCATTTTACACAGTGGCTCTCTAAAACATTTGCCAAGGGCTTTCTTATTTACAAATGATTGTTAGTTGTCTATTTTCTTGGCTGTTCTTGTGAGAGGTTGTCAATGACAAGAGACGTAGCACCATCTTGAGGAACATCTGGGCTTTCCATCTAATGCACACATCACTATTGTCAACTAAGACTGAATTGCCTACAGCAGCTGCTTATTTGAAAAGGCATACCATTGTGTAGAGATGTTTTATGTAAGGCATAATTCATAAATGTCTGCAGCTCATGCGTGGCCTACACATGTTTTCTGGAAATAGGGTTAAAGAAAATATTGCAGTTTATTTGTCAAAAAAGGCATAAATTAGGCAAATAGAAAAACTATACTGCAAATAAACAGCATGAGACTATGGATAAACAAAATACAGAATACATCAATTTTACTGAAATCTGACAGCTGCATCCTAAATGATACAAACATAACAATCAAGACATGGATATCAGTACAGACCAGGTGCATATTCATGGCATCACAGTATGGTGCAAGGACAGTAAACGTACATATATTAATAAGCATGTTATATGAGATAAATCACATTCCTGTAGAGCTATTCCCTAGATTACGCATTTATTTTGAGTATGTCATTTGTCTGGTGACAAATGCAGATATCTGATATAAAGCAATTTATTTTCAATGTATGAAAAAAACTGTTATTCCTCTACTTGGGACTTGTTATATTGCAGCCAGGTGGCTAACACTGCTTTGTGTCAAGGTGATATTGAAAGCTTATTGAGATTGCATGACCTCAAGGTGACTCTTTTAGGCATGTACAAATTAAGTTTCCTGAGTAGTTGCACATATGAAATCCAATGTGTAAATGACAACTTTGTGCCCAGCAGTTGACCACATTATTAATAAGTGAATTATACAGTATTCCCTTATTATAGTTCTGTCATTTATAATACCCCTTTCAAACCGCATAAATAACCTGAGTCCGACCCGGGTTACTGTATGGTGTGAAAGGGCCTTTTGAAAAATCCCAGGTCTAGCAACACAGCAATCTGACCCGGGTTAAAAGAAGAGTTTTAACTGGGTCGGACCTGGGTTGCTGGGCAGTGTGAATGGGTAACCCGGGTCCAGAGACCCAGGTCCCATTCACACTATAGGGAGGAGACAGTGTCTGTTCCAAGCGCTGCCTCCTTTGCTGCCCCCAGATGATGCACCACCACTTCAACCCGCCCTGCGATGACATCAGCGACTCGGCGTATTGCTGGGTCGCTGTGGAGAGCTTCACCTCGCAAATGCTGGGTTGCTCCCCAGACAGACCCATGTCCAAATTCTGGGTTCGACCTGGCATTTGTGATGTTAAAGGGTATATGAGTGTGGACCCCACCAGTTTGCAGGAGAATACCATTTGATCTGTAAAACGAGGACGTAACCTTGTGATGTCTTTTTGATGGGGAAGAAGGTATCTTTAGTGGGCAACATTTCATCCTGAAATGTTTGTAAAGTATACCATATAATAAATATGACGATATAATAAGTCATTACTTTCACATTGCTTTGTGAAGAGAAATGTATGCCCATTAAATGGAACCCAGTAGACCTGCAAACACATCTTTTGTACCCTAACTAACTTGTTATACTGCAAAACCCCCCAAAATGGTAGAGATTTACAGTGCATCACCTAATACCAACCATGGAAGCCCTCGTCCCAGCAGCATTTCTGGCTTTATTAAACATAGTTACATATATGAAACACTATGGTTCTGATTCAAAGGTGAATGAATTTTAAATTGTTCACAAATGACCAATGTTTTGTAATTTGCATATGATTTGAAGCTGCAGTGTGACATGATGCAGTCAGGTGTTGTAAGGTGCAAACTTTGAGCAGTGACGGGGAGTAATGTTGACAATGGAGGTTTGTCCGCTGTCAGTCTGAGAAACCCTAGAGTTGCAAATGTGTCCAATGAACCACTCATTGACCCCAATCTTTCCATGATGCTGAGTTTTCAGAAGTATGCAGTGGATCTGAGAAGGCATTAGTAGGCATCTCATTACAGATGGCACCTGCAGCATTAACATAACTCATTGGATCCATTGTTACTTAAGACACAACATTTACCTGACTTGCGTCAAACTCTGAATAAGGGTCTATATGATCTCATCCTACAGTATTAGAGCCTCTCTACTGTATTCACTATGCTATTCTACCTTTTTACCATACTAAATTATACTACACTATACCTTAAACTACTGTAACTTCAAAGTTACAATGTTTTATGCACAATATAGTATATACTGAAATAGTAACTACTCTATATTATATTTTCAAAAAATCCTAAAGTACTGTACATTACCAACTGAAAGAACTTCCTACTATTATTACCTACTATATGTTATATGATTAGAGTTCCGATATAATGGTTTCGATGTTAACTTTGCAACAGTGGTGGGACAGTATAAAGATCTTCCAGTTAAGGATTTTGGTTTTAATGAAAATAAAATGAACAAATTACTCTATAACAGCTTTGTCAGCGATAATCCACAAGGCATCTTTGTCAGCATGTGCAGTGCACAATGACTGGAAAGTGGCACTGGGCTGTTTTATGCATAATCCATAATCATATGAAATAGAATACTGACAAATTAATAACAATTAGTGTAGCATTACTTTTTTTTCTCTCACTCAAACTTGGGATAAACGTCTATGAAAATGTGCCCTCCCAATGACTGATTGAAACTTTCTAAACAACCACACTGACCTACAAAAACAGCAATCACTTTCTTGTAATTCTGTTCATGCTCCAAAAATACTAAACGGGCCTCAGTTTGTTATACAGCACAAACTATTACCTGGAACTAGAGTGAGGCACCTAGTTGAATTACATTACATAGAAATACAGTACCATCAAAATCACTTCCTTCAAAAGCCATGATGGAGGAGTCCATTCTACACAGTTAGGGCCAGATTCTCTAAGCTTCAAAAGTGATAAAATAGAGAGTGATAAACAGCCAGCCAATCAGCTCCTGCCTGACATTTTTCAAACACAGCCTGTGACATGGCAGGTAGGAGCTGATTGGCTGGCTGTTTATCACTCTCCATTTTATCACTTTTGAAGCTTAGAGAATCTGGCCCAGGGTCACTTGTTTAATGACCAATAAACATACTATTGTTGGAAATGTGTGGGTCAATCTAATGAGTTACAGTAGATCTAAAGTGTGCTGTTAGTATACAATGCACATATTGTAGTAGCCTTTAGCTTATTATGTAATAACCTGTAGACCTGTCCAATTCCAAAACTTGCTAAACTTGAGAATAGTTGGGATGCACTAAGCCTTAAAAAGTGATACAATGGAGTGTGATAAAAAAAAAAAAACAATCAGCCTCCAACTGTTATTTTTCAAACAAAGCCTGTGCCATGACAGATATGAGCTGATTGGCGTGCACTTTATTACTTTCAATGTTATCACTTTTCAAGCTTAGTACATGTGGCCCTTTGTCCGTTAAGACTGTAATACCCCTTATAGTGCCCAATTAGTGCTCATTTATCTGAGTGCATGTTGATATTTTAATAGAAAAAAAAAGAAGCAATCGTATTAAGTGACAGACAGTGAGTACCAGGTAAAAGATTGACATAGCCACCTCTTGCTTACAAGTGCCACAAACCACATGCACACCAAGCAAAGTGCTGACTGTGGAATGTAAATCAGAAAATATTTCAAGAATATAAAAATGGAAATGGTTATTATAAATCACATGTAACTTATATAAGTGTTTAAGTACAATGTAGCTTAACTATTGGAGTGTTTCAAAGTGCTCTACTTGTTTTTATGATGCAACCATGCATCTCTATAACCCCTTGTATCACCACTCCAAACCCTTTCAGTTAGAGATTGTCAGGATTAGGCAGGGCTATTTTTGTGCAGGCTCCAGCAGGAACTGAGGCCCTTATTCTAGTTCACTCTTTGAGACAAAATATTTCTAAGATGGACAAAACCATGTGCACTGCAGGTGAGGCAGGTGTAAAACCCCACCCAAATCTAATTATCTCTGCACAAGTAACACCTGCCTCACCTGCAGTGCACATGGTTTTGTCCATCTAAGAAATATTTTGTCTGAAAGAGTGAACTAGAATAAGGGCCTCAGTTCCTGCTGGAGCCTGCACAAAAATAGCCCTGGGATTAGGTATGTATGCACCTTATACTGTACACACCTGGTCAATGTATACCTGTATATTTTTCATATGTGGAACTTTCTGCTTAATTTTGTGACGTGTTATTGGTGCTAATTCTTCAAAAACCCAAATCTTTCAATGTATTGACTATATTACCTCCCACAGTCTGTATCTTCTAAGCTTGTACAAGGATGCGATGGATATAGTCCTGCCTGCCACACACATTCCAAGACAGTGCAATAACTATTCACTATTCATAAATGACCTCCAATATACAAGCTTAGCATTATTTAAAATATGGAACGTGAGGTGATTAAGGAATCACAATCACTATGTAAGAACAATATCAGTATGTTCAGCAGCTGGCAGAGCAGATGAGTCTTATGGAATTCAGATGATGCCAATGATGTAGAATGTTTAAAGCAATAATGTACTCTAAGGGTTACATGCCTGGCATAGAGTGTTTGTTAGCAGACTGGGTTCTGTGCAATCCTTGCTGTGCATTAATATGTTTTGCCATCCCAAGTGTTTACACTGAATGCTCACACAGTGTGCATAACAAGGTTCACATTCTAAAAGAAATAGCCTAGGGACTACCATCTTCAACTAATGAAAATATGTTTCATATGCTTTCTCTCAACCTTTGCATATTTTATTCTTTTTCATTATTATTCAAGTTCCCCATGGTAGAGCCAGGATTATCAAATCACCCTGTCTGCCTCTGTATGTCTGCCCTCCCAACACCCTCTCTGTTGTCTAAAATAAAAGATGCTGCTGTCGCTGGGAACTAATATCTGTTTCAATGTAGAAGCTCTTGTATACTTGCCTGAAAGACACACAAGCTTGGAAATTTGATGTACTCTTGGTGTTACACACACATACAATTTCAAAACACTCTCTGCGTGATTTGCACATGATTACAGTAAAACCTCCCGACAGCTTCCACCAGTGTCTGTGATGACAGTAAAGGAGATGAGTAACTTGTAAAGAATGCACTTGTGATTGCAATAGAATGATTGTAATTATTCCAATGCCAGGTGTACAAGTTCGCATAATATAAGCATCACAGATAGGACATCATAATATATATAGAAAAAAAAATCATTCTCATTTCTATCTGTGTGGAGGTATAAAAGCATTCAATTTACTGAGGAGGTAATACTGAAAACCCATTAAAGACAAGATGACAGTAATCTTTGTAGCATAGCTTTTATGGTAAACAGATTTCTCATGTTCTTAGTTTTCTAACCTATCTTCAGTTTATAAGAGTCTTTCGACATTCATATTAAAGGGAAGATGATCACAATAAAATCCAGGGACATTACTTAAAAGCTATCTAAATATTTTATCAGTAACACTTAATTCAAAAAAAGAACCACTAAGACAATAAATACTATTATTGTACATTGTAGAAAGTATATTTATACTTTACAATTCCCGGTTTACTTTAAAATAATATTCCTTTTGGATAGAGATGTTCTAACAGCATTTCAGAAAAAGGTACTTTATCGTATATCATTATGCAACACCTAACTCCAGGGCCGGTGCGAGGTTTCTCGGCACCCTAGGCAAATTGTCAGTCCTACACCCCCCCTCCCCCCTCCCCCCCCCCCCCCCCCCACACACACACACACAAAATACAGAGCCCCTCAGGGGAAAAGTGCGGCCACGGCATCTTGTAAGTTTCCCAGCCTGATAATTTAGCAGTTTCTGGGTGAGGGTATTCAAGTTTGTTTGGTGGATTGGGTTAGGTCATTAGGGATAGCAATAGATGCCATGTGCATCTATTCACATAGAGATCTTGTGGTAAGCTCAGCAGCTCCATAGGTGCCAGGCATGTCTCCAACAGTGATGGACCAGAGGGGGTGGAGGGGGGGGGGGGGGTGGGGTGTGATAAGAGGACCGGGGGGGGGTGGAATAAGAGGACCAGAGAGGGGGGGAATAGAGGACCAGAGGGGGGGAGGGGGGGTATAAGAGTTTTATGTGTTGTGCCAGCCATCACTGAATGTGTACCTGTCAGGGCTTCATCTTCCTGTTCCTCCAGCAGCACATGGTTCCACTCCATGGCTCCGGGTCTCCCTCTCCCCATCAGTGCAGGTCGTTTCCTCTTCCCAGCTCAGGGCACCAACTCTCCTTCACTGCTGGGGGGAGCTTGTTCCCAGCAGGCCTGGCTCAGGGCTGCTGCTGCTCCTCCTCGGATTTGGCAGCAACTCAGCAATGACAGGAAGGGGGTGGGGCTGATTACAACTGTGCTGCAGCTGGTATGCAACTGCGGGGATATGCCGGGTGCTGGAGGAGGGGAGAGAGAATGGCCAGTGATAGGGTGAATATGCCATGGGGGCGGTGGCGGAGGGCAGCTCACGATCACATGCAGGACGGTCACTGTGGGACTGTCAGTCGGAGCACAGCGCGCAGTGCACACTGTCCAGTAGTACAGAGCGGGAGCTGGCCTATTACATGCAGCCCTAGCCATTTAAGTTACATTTAGGTAGCCCCCGCACCTCTGTTCCTTGGGAAGTGGGGGGAGCTGACCTAAGGAATCTCAAACACTAATCTGCAGCGTGTGGTGCGCCCTCTAGTGGCCGGCGCCCTAGGCAAATGCCTAAAGCTGCCTAGAGGTGGTGCCGGCCCTGCCTAACTCTATGCTACACAAGTAGCTTCATGACTTTCTTTTAGATGAAACTGAACCCACTGTGTTTTTGCAATCGGATCATGTCATTTATTATATCATTTGCTGTACATTGGAAATGTGTTTACAATACACAATACAAATCCATCCAAAAATCTGTTCTCCGTGTTAGATCTTATTGTGAAGACGTTGATGTACTTTTGTAATATAGAATAGATATGTTCATTTGTAGAGGCACCCAGCCAAAGGGTAATGTCAATGGCAATTCCTCTCATATATCTCTAATAGGCTCAATGATTTTCCCATGTGGAAAACGGCAGGTGAAAAATTGCTAGTTTGACACTACCCTAAAGCTACTGTACTGTATCTCCTTTATCATCTAAATGAAAGAGTAGTGCCTTGTATGAATCTTTTATTTGAGGCTTCTAACTTGGAGCATTGTCTACTAATTGCCCTTTATGAACCCAGGAGACTCTAACAAGAGTTGACCACAGTAAAATGCATTTGGACCACACTGCTTCCCTCTGCAGCTAGTCTAATAGAACAGAAATGTATTTGCATAGTCATGTTTTGATCACTCTGGAAGACCATTTAAAAATCACAAAAGCTACCAGTTTCAAAATATGTGTTATATATTTTAGCAAAAGTCCTGAAATAACTAAAAACATGAAAGACCATTTATCAATTCTAGGTATAAGTGAGTTCTTATACAAAAACATTCTGCGAAATTGCACACACCTTGCATTTGCTAGCCATATACTGTAGCTTAGTTCCTGCTTTTTAAAACACCTGTTTATAAATAGAGAGGGATGTTGTTTACAGTAAGGTAATCAGAAGCCTTAAAATAATCATACATGACAGCATAAGTGTCCATAGGGGCACCGTCTCTGTCAGTTACTACTTGAACATACAACATTTCTGACATAGCCACAGTGGGGACTAATCAAATGAAGGGATTTTGCAGAAAATGCCAACACAAAAAAAAAACTATGCATAACAGGCAAATAGCAACAATGCAAAACAAATGCAAAAAACTATCAACTGCAGAATGTAAAACAATTCTAATCCTCTTGGCCTATACATGAACTATAGTATGTAGAGGAGTGGCATAATAAGAATACACGTATCCTGTAGCCAGTCCAATCAGAGCCTTATGTACTAATACTGGGGCAGATGTATTAAGCCTGGCGAAGAGATAAACTGGAGATAATGTGGAGAAAAAGTGGAAGGAGATAACGCAGCAGCCAATCAACTTCCAACTGTCATATTTCAAACACAGCTGATTGGCTGGTGCGTTATCTCCTTCCACTTTATCTCCAGTTTATCTCTTCACCAGGCTTAATACATCTGCCCCAATTGTACAGTATGTGATAAAGAAGCAAGGGAATGGGATCATTCGTCAGACTGCATTTAGGTCTACAGTCATTAGGTCGACCCCACTAGGTCGACTGGCAGGAAGGTCGACCTGACTTAAGGTCGACATGGGCCAAGGTCGACATGACTTAAGGTCGAATTTGCATAAAGGTCGACATGAGGAAGGTCGACTGGTCATAAGGTCGACATGGGTTTTTCACTGTTTTTTTATCCGAATGTCGACACAGTCGACATGGACACAGTTGGCAATGAGAATCGGACCCTCGCATCGCTCGCTTCGCTCGCAATGCTTCGGGCACGGTGCCTCGCTGCGCTCGGCACACTATTTTATTCTCCCACCACGCCCTAGTGGATGGTAGGGCATGAAATACCGCCTGTCGGCACATGTCGGCTCAAAAAACAGTGAAAAACCCATGTCGACCTTGTGACCAGTCGACCTTCCTCATGTCGACCTTTATGCAAATTCGACCTTAAGTCATGTCGACCTTGGCCCATGTCGACCTTAAGTCAGGTTGACCTTCCTGCCAGTCGACCTAGTAGGGTCGACCTAATGACTGTAGACCTAATTCTAATAGATGACCGCATCCCGAAGCAAGAATGAAGAACAGTTAGAAAAAGGCTATCTCTAACCTTGCACGCAATCAAGTATTAGGTCTTAAAACTGGTCCACTAGAGAGAGTAAGATTCCTGTAAATGACCTATTTTTGTCTCATTTAGACTCCACTTCATACAACTAGATTATACTAGAGAGGGACCAATCTGCTTACACCATAGTTTAGCCTCTTCAAGGCCCATTACATTGTAACCACCCTACCATGTATAGATATAGTTGGTGGCATACAGATGGAGCACCTGTCAGCCAGCCTGAACTATCGCCAGATCCTCCTGATCTGGTGCAGGTTGGCAGACAGGAGCTGCATCTGACTAGGATGCGCCAGCGTCTCTCACCCTTGTGCGTTCCAGTCAATGTGGTGGCGGGGAGTGCATTCCCTTCCTGTCTCTGATTCAGGGATATGGCAGGGCAAGTGGGGCTGCAGGAGGCAACAGGTGAGCAGCAGGAGGCTGCAGGGAGCTGGTGGAGGGCTACAAAAGAATGGGGCGCACAGTGGCGATTGGCAATTCTATTGCCAGGAGCAGCTCCATTGAGAGCTGCTCCATCTGTATGTTATGAATTGCCATTACACACACATTCAGGTAAAAGAGGATTATCAGATTTAGGGTTTTTTCATTTGCAATAATATCTTCTCTTAATAGAAATCCTCCCCACCTCACCATGACCACCATTATGTATGCCTATTAATCTGCCAGCTATCATTCTGGCCTGAGTAAAGAAGAAAGCAGTGCAAGAAATATCAGGGTTGATTCAGACCCATTCGGTTGGGTCCGAATTCGGCCCCGTTTTCGATGGTGGGGGTATACACATGCGCAACCCCCCTGTGCAAACACCTTTAGTGAGTATTGCACTGTGAGGGGAGGGAGGGGGCGGTTAGGAGGTGGTAGCAGGGGAATGGCTAGTGATTTATGGGCATCCCCATAAGAAAACTGGGCAATCCCCTGGGAACACAGATGCCTGAATTTGTCTCCGGCCAAGCGTTGGGGAAAACATCATTCAACAGTTAGCGACTATCAAATGATTTTTTGCCCGTTTGGCAGCATGCAAGGAAATGTGTTCGCATACACATCCTCTTGCATGCTAGCAAGGGTACTCAGGTGGTGGGTATTCGGCAGGGTGGCGCTTCACTGTTCGCTAGGCTGTAAACATACACAGCCTTGTGAACAAGTCTGAATCTTTCTGATACAATTTGAACCTGTCACTCAGTGGGAAGTGTGGGGGGTGGGTAGCACAGGTTAGGTGTGCACGATAGCTCTTACACATGATGGAGGATAAAATTAAGGCTCACCACATGGCTGCTGGGTGGCCCTGTAAATACAATGAAGACATCCGCAATGTCTCCTGTCAATTTGGCAGCAAAATATAAAAGTGTCTTGCTGCCTCAGGGGTTTTATTAAGAAGAGCTGGGTTGTAAAATCCCACTTCTCAGCCCTTTTATGCCCAATATCTCTTTTTTTTACTAGCTGTGTCATGCTAGTAAAAGCATTGTGCTTTTAAAAATCAGCATAAATACACATAGAAGTGTCAGAGTGTGTTTTAAGTTAAAGGGTTGTTTGGGTTTTCAGGATCGGTCATGTTTTCAAGCCACCAGGCTTTATTTTGGGCTGCCAGTGTGTTTCTTTTATATTTTCCAATCAGATGGAGTGCATGGTGGTTTCTGGTCACCTGGAAAGCCCCCTGAGTGTGCTATTGGTCCTTTATATTGATATATCACATAAATAATGATGCATTCGACAGTAAAAGTTGGTTGGTTGCAGAGTTGCTGAAGGTGGAAGTCCCTATAACAGTGGTGGTTTTTGACTATGGGCTGCAGGGCTGCACAGGTAAAATCCGACACTGTTGAAGCCAGATGCAGTCTGTGAGACTGCGCTGGCTTCACTGTGACTGGCAGTGACTTCCTATTGGAAGTCTGACCTGACAGTCACCCAAGGCAGTCCCATTAGTGTGTTCCTTCCAAGATGCCTCTATGGGCTGCTGTGCGGCAGCCCATAAAAATGGGGTTCTGTGCATGTGCAGTACCAAGGTCAATACTGCACATTCCCTGGATCTGGGACCCTGAATATGGGTCTGTGGACTGCTGCCGAAGCAGCCCATAGAGGCTGGGGGACAGCGCATGCACAGTACCAAAGAAGCTACTGCATATGAAAAAGTCCCGAAGTAGAGCCCGCATTGGGATCGGCTGTAGGGACCAGCAGCGGTGGCAGAGGAGAGGGCATTGTGGCAGCCCCCTCCTCCACAGAGGTAAGATCCACCGCTTCCCTAATATTTCCAAACTAAAAGGTCAATAGCATTACATGATTCATGATTAATTACTTAATTTGTGATTAATTTAATATTTATTTGCTCAGCTTTCCATATTGAACATAAAATGTTGAGGTGTCCCACTCTAACTAGCCAAATTGCTGATCCTCAAAAATCTGATTAATTCATTTCACTGAATATTTTTTTTCTTGACATCAGTCTGAATTCACTCTCTCTGACCACTAGTAGCTACAGCAGATGTTTGAAAATTTATCTTGTAAAACTAATACAAGTTTTGCTTTAACATTCATCCAAACGTTATTGCATTTCAGTACATATTAATGCTTTAATTTTGTCTCTCTGCATGGTGTAGGATTATATTAAAGGCTTTGATGAGAGTTTGTGATGTAGTGATCTGTCTCAATTGTTTGAGTTTGTGTTCTGAATTTTAGTTAATCATTAGTTTATATGCAAGGAGGAGAGTTGTTTGCCTAGTGTGTGTTGTTGTGTGCTCCACTGGAGCAACCACAGAGATCAGTTCAACTTTTTCTGTCTTCGGAATTCTTATGGTTTTTTTTTTCTTGGCAGGTTTGGAAAAATGAATTTGCCAGGAACACAATTCCAAATACTTTATATAGTGTGATATACTAAATTGAATCAAAACATATTTAGAATACACCTATTAATGTTCTCTGTAAAGTGCTGCAGAATATGTGTGCCCTATATAAATAACTGGTAATAAATAAAAAAGGAATGATTTTTAAAGAGCTGTGTACAGGTAATGATTTTTTTTTATAACTTTTTAAATATCAGTGTGGGTTTTTCTGAGAGCTGGCAACATTTTCAGATAAAAAAATGTCCACATTTTCATTACACTAGCATAATTTTTACATCCATTTATAATGATAGCTATTAACAAAACATTAAAACAAAACAATTGCTGTAGTTTATAGTAAAGCTGCCAACTGGCAACTATTATGCACCCCTGAAGTCAATAAAGGTAATTTACAAACCGCAAACACAGAAACTGCAGCATAAGTGCTATTTTATGATGTTAAGTGCTGAGTTTGGTGCAATTGCACAAAGTTTGATGGGGAAGTGCATAATGATTTGCAAGAAGATGCTTAAAAATTCAAATGACTTTGTATTGATATATCTGTATGTCAATATGTTATCACCATTTTTATTCAATAAGCACTGGGAATTGTGTCCTAATAAATCATATTAAATAGTGTGCTCTCTTTTGTCTAAGGTAATTAACACGTCAGATAGGCTTCATTTTTATAACAATACATAAAATGCAGAGACTTGTTTAGAATAGAATAACTAGGATTAAATAATGTTTTGATTCCATTATGGAATTAGTCAACGAGTAACTGAAGTCTTCCTAAAAGTATCAGCTCTTAAATTCAATACTAATGTTGTCAGGATGTGTAAAAGACATGTTTGCTGCTTTTAAATAGACCATATTATTGTGATGCGATTAATCCTTTCACCTTCACATGTCACTTATACCCTAGTTGGTGATATAACGACATGCTACCTTTTTCTATCAATGATAAAGCACACTGTAAGCTCATTTAGGCAAGGAGACCTTTATCTTTTCATCGTTCATCACATCTTTGTATCAGAATCCTGTACTTATGTAATATCTGGGCTCCCGTTTTTCTTATGAGACCACGTCCCCTCGCGGGGCTCGCTGCGCTCACCACGCTTCGGGCACGGTGGCTCGCTGCGCTCGCCACACTCTATAAAATCAACTCCATGCGTAGTTGGATAGTAGGGGTATGAAAAAATGGGGTGCATTTAACATGGGAGCCCAGATAATACATAAGTACCTAGAATCCCATTAATGTGCATTTATGCATATTGTGATTGTTGCTTTATAAATATAAGTAAATAATGTACCATTATGTAAAAAAAGGGGGAGGGGGGAGGATGACCCATCCGCATTTTGAATTCTGAGGGTCGTTTCTCCGTCAGTGTAATTCCGACCGGCTATTAGCACTGGCTATTTTCCCCCGTGGGGAGAATAGAATAGGTGGTGAGCACCACTGAGCCCGCAGAGTAGCTCGCCCCCGAGTCTGGCTCCTGACAGTCGGGATTCTGATGTCGGAGAAACAGCCATCGGAGTCCCGTCTGTCAAAAAACTCATACCATTCCCCCCCCCAAAAAAACAATAAAATATATTTTTTGTACACTATAAAGTAGGTACTGTATCAGGTAAATTGTGAAGCAATACACACTGAGATATCAGGCTGCAATATTCCAGCACATGAACATGTAACATATATTCTTCACTGATGGAATGCCCCACTGGCTTTG
This sequence comes from Crinia signifera, assembly GCF_055691185.1. Classification (NCBI taxonomy): domain Eukaryota; kingdom Metazoa; phylum Chordata; class Amphibia; order Anura; family Myobatrachidae; genus Crinia; species Crinia signifera. The sequence goes on along the minus strand of NC_139219.1, from coordinate 239,591,333 downwards.
CCAATAGCTGTTTTCTTTAAAAAAAAAAAAAGTTATTCTTATAAAATAGAACAGAAGATTATCAAACGCTACTGTATAATCAAATAGTTGAATACTTTTCTTATTTTTCTTGTCTCAAATAAACCCTACCTTTCATACACTTGGGAAGGACTATTAAATTGATTTATTGTCCATCATTTTGTATTATGGTAGAATATACAGTATCTACAAGATCTTATGATGTTTTCCGTGATATCAGTGGCTACAAGTAAGAAGCAGTATTGTTGTAAGTGCACTGCGAAATCTACACAAAAATATACTCATCTTGTCTTATTTTCATCACTTATATTTGTTTAGAAATTCAATATGCCTAATATATGAAAACTGTTTGCCCCCGTGTTGGCATGTCTGGTTGGCTTAATAAGATTATTGAAATCTTTGTCATCTGAAAGATTTACTGTGGGATCTTGCTTTTGGTTTTGTGTATCAGAATGACAAACTACAGTATGTGTTTGCAATATCTTGAAGTTTGTTTTAGTGCGCCTTTTAGTTTCAAGTTGTACTGTGGTTGTTTAGTGTATATGTGAAGTCATCCAGCAGCTGTATATTAATATATTTATGTTTCTAAATTAATTTAAAAAAAAATGCACAGGATTATAAATCAATTAATTAATCAATCACGATCAGTGCACCCATAAAAACACAGAGATTTTTATCCGTAAATGGGAATATGTTGGGGAAATTTATTAATTCACGTTTCGCACATGAAAGCCATTTTTGACAAAATCTTCCAAGTGTGCAACATGTGTCAAGAAATCCTCCTTGACGTGTTTGTTTAATTTCTCCTCTAGATTAATTAATGGCTGAATTATTTGCTATGTAGTCAGTTACCAAGTAGTTGTTTTACTTTATAATCATGCGCCTTTTGTTTAACAGCTGACAGCTGAGCAATGCTTTAGAAGTGGTGATTGGGTCTTTCTGAAGGTAAAGATCCAACAAATGTTATGGTTACTGTATGCAAGAGTGTTAAGCACAATTATATAGTCGGGTGATCTTCATGGAGCTACCTGGGGATCAGGGTATTATTATGCATTTTCAATATAGAGTACAATATTGCCAAAAGTGATAAACGGCAGCTGCAACCAGGCATCAGATAATGGTTGCTATACACAAAGTCCAGGAGTAGATTTTTATGACTGAGTACCTTGGACAGATCAGCAGGGGACCCAGGTCTTAAAGCATTAACTTCCTATATAATGTCTACTAATAGCAGTTGACAATATGCTTCTAGCAGCCGAATACTGTGTTAGTAGCAGATACAGGTTATCTGCTTCTTTCATCTCACAAGTTATTAGGAATGTAGTCCCAGGTCAGACTGTTGGCACCCTAAGGAATAACCCTCTTTCTGTGTTTTTCACAAGATAAATCTATACAATTCCCATAGGGCATGATGTAAGCTTGATGATTCATTAGCAGATACATAAAGCTGCATCTTGGGTCTATATAAATAAAATGAGACCTCAGATATGCTATATACCTAACCTACAGAACTGAACAAATATATTTATACAGTAACCTCAAACAATATACTTAGTCTGTGTTGAATATACTTCCCTCCTTATATTTGCAAAGTAACAGTCTGTGATCAACATGACCTCAGTACATTTGTAAACCAGTCCACTTGGAATTTTCGTACTTATGCAAATGAAGGTAAAGTATCCCTTATCCAAAATGCTCGGGACCAGAAGAATTTTTCGATAATGGATTATTCCGTATTTTGGAATATTTTTATATTGAATGAGGTATCTTGGGGTATCTAGCATTTTTGTTGTATAAACACATGAAATACACACAAATATATTTTATTTGTGCCTGAAACAAGGTTTTAAAACATGGAACAAAGTTTGTGTGCTATCTCAGACACTGAATGTAAATGCCAAGCAATCATTGTATTGCACATATTTAGTGGCAGTTGCATAACATGTCCTTAATAGTGCAACATGCAGATGTACCAGTAGGTTTTTTGCAACAAAAAAAAAGTACATTTTGAGAAGTATGGTTTTCGGAATAATTTGGATAATGGATATTTGGATAAGGGATACTCAACCTGTATAGAAAATGTTTACATAAATAAACTGATCAGTGAGTTAAATGGTTACATGATAACATCTACCACTATGCTATTAAAAGAGATGCATGGTACTATAAGACTCCACTATTAAATTGTGATTACAAAGAACATCTATGTTACAATGGATGTTACAGTAATTACACAACTATTAATGTGTTAAGTTTATGTAAACAGCTTACTGAAGACAGAATTAGCTCAGCTGTTTATATTAAGTGTACTGTAGTCCACAAATAACATTTGATAATTCCATTGGTATATCTTAGTCCACCATATTATTTTTAATGGAACAATACGAGTCTTCTGCTAATTTAACTAAAAAATATATTGACTTTTTGAGAAGTTTTTCAAAATCTTTTTAGGAGGCATTGATACTCCACTAATAGTTGTAATTACAGATGTTTCATCATTCATGTTGTGTCAATATGCCAGACATCGGCAGGTGCCTGGTGTGAGTGAATATCAAGGTCCCGTGCAACTCTGTTTGCTTTGGGAATCTATTTTTGCCAAAAAGAGGCCTTGCAGACTCTGATGATTGAAATGATATGTGGCAGTCTATATTCTGTGTGCGACCATGCCTGTATTTGCATATGTAATGCCATGTTACAATGTTTTCTAGGAAAACATTGTAGGGTACCATTCATATGTAGGTACAGCAACGGTTGCACACAAAATCTAGGTATGCTGCATATCATTTTTATCATCAAAAGCTGGTTGTGCATTCTATTTAGATTGTTTTGCAAATTAGACATGACTAGAAGAGCCATTTAACATTCAAGGAGGCTAGATATAAGTGGATACATCTGTAAATCCAAATTATTTACATAGATTTGAATTTCCACAAAATGTGGTAATTTATACCATTTTGTAAGAAATTAAAAACTCAAATTGCATTTTATTAAAATAGCCATTTATCGGGTAAGGCCATTGGCAAACTGAAAGGAGCCTGTGCATATTTAACTTTATATATTGATTTAACTTTTTTAACCAGTATACAGTAACACACAAAGGGTTTTTTATAATTCACAATTTCTAAGTGTCTTTAATAAAAGTTATTAGTGCTGGAACATATTTTTCTGTTTCTACACTCTCATTATGAATAAAATATTGTTATCAGTAATGATATTTATATATAATATTCATTTTGATAAACTAAATATAGTTTTATATGATTCCTCCATGTACTGATTTATTATTTATATTTGTTACCCATTGTACATTGGTGGGTTACCCAGCTTCTTTTTGGCTATTATGCAGCTGTTTGAAACCACTTCCCCCTAACCCACAGCCGCTGCTTTTGCAGCCTGCAGCCGCTGCTTCCCCTCTACCCTATGGTCCCCATCTATTTGAAATATTGTCGTAATCTCCTATTGGCTGGCAACTCAGCACAATAATTCAAAAATCCGTAGACCTGCTCAGAGGGCAGCCCACTGCACTCTACCCAGCTGTCACATCACTTCCATTCTGCTGATGAGCCAGTGTGCAAAAGCAGCGGCTGTGGGTCGGGGGGACGTGCAATATATTTCTTACATGTACGCCATACCCCATTAATTGCACCACTGTGTATGAGTGAAATGAATAACTAATGCCTTATGACAGTAATCATTGTAGTACAGTATGACCAGGTTTGCAATCAGTTGATAAAAAACCCATAGAATAACAAAAGTCCCTTTCTGTGATACCCTTTAATAATTTACAATATTACTTACTATATTATATTATTGTTTGTTTGAAAGACACAAATACGGTTTCATGTACCCATCATTACTCCATTTATGTTATGTAAACAAGAAAATTGCAATAAAGGTTGCCTTAATAAAGGGAATTATTTTAATTCAATAAAACAAAAAAATATATTGAAAAAAAATTATGCATAGCCACTACAGAAAATAAACCTTACCACAGGGGAGCTTTGTGTAATAGTAGGTACATACAGTAATAGACAAAGACTGGTGATTGATTTTGGGATCTCTTTATGGAAGGAGGAGGGACACCCTGTCAGGCACTGTTGGCAGGACAGTCAAATGTTTAGCAAAAACTAAGGGTCATCATAAATCCAGTTAATCTTGAGAATGTGACAACTATCAGTGATTCATATGTGCAAACTGTAGCTTTTAAAATGGATTGCTTAAGAAGAGACTGACATTTTTACCAGCCCTGCAGTGATGCAAGTAATTTACCACACTTTTTCTGCTATCAGAAAACAATATTTTATATTTAGATTCATAGCAATATATTGGTTTTAAAAAAATCAGCAAAGTTATATTTCTATCCTATCGGAGGAAAGAATTAATTTATGACTCAAAATAAAACACATTATTTAAAGCAAACTGTCTGTGCCTTCATGGGCTTTAGTTTACTAACTAAGATAAACAAAATATAAATATACTTTGCAGCCTAACTTTCAGATTAATTACCAAGTTTAAAGGCAAACTCTTAGGAAAGTAAAAATTATATTCTGCAATTTACCATTTTAATTATTTGCAAATATGCATGTACACAGGGGCGTAACTATAGCACCGCAGCCCCTGCCACCGCGGGGGGGGGGGGGGCGCTGTGCATGTGGGGGTGCCGGGGGCTGCGGTGCTATAGTTAACCCCCCCCCCCCGATCCCCCGCAGACTGTCACTTACCTATCGCGCTGGTCCCGGCGGCTCCGTTCTTCTGCTGAGGACCACCACAAAATGGCCGCCCCCATATAGCACACAGTTCTCTGAAACTGTCTGCTGTATGGGGGCGGCCATTTTCTGGTGGTCCTCAGAAGAAGAACGGAGCCGCCGGGACCAGCGCGATAGGTAAGGCTGTGGGGGATTGAGGGGGGGTTTGCATGGGCGGCGGGGTAGGGGTGCTCGGCGGGGCGGCGGGGTAGGGGTGCTCGGCGGGGTGGCGACGGGGGGGTGGGGCGCCCCCCCCCCTAACGGCAGGGGGCGCCCAACACGTAGCTACGCCACTGCATGTACACTTTTAGTCACAACAAAGCAGCACTGTTCTTCAAATCCAAGATTCATTAAAGTGAAGGATTTCTAATAACATACAGTATGTGATTGCGAGGCCCTCAGTTATGATGTGGCAGTCATTGTATCATCATTGTCACCCTGGCAACAGCCAGGAAGTAGCAGCATCAAATATCTGGCAAAAGAGAGCTATCTCTATAAGTAGGTAGATAAGAAAAGAAAAAGGTTAACTTGTTACTTTACTCTACAATCTACCCTACCCCACAAGCTCGTTGCTTAGGGGTCATCCTCGACTCTGACTTGTCCTTTCTTCCCCACATTCAATCTGTCTCCAAATCATGTTACATGCATCTAAAAAACATATCCAAAATATGACCGTATCTCACAGAAGACACTACTAAATCTCTTATCCATGCTCTTATTATATCCCGCATTGATTATTGCAATAGTCTCCTAACTGGTCTTCCCAAGAACAGACTCTCACCACTACAATCCATTTTAAATGCTGCTGCTAGGCTGATCTTCCTTGCAAGATGCTCATCGTCTGCTGATCCGCTCTGCCAGTCCCTCCATTGGTTACCTATGTTTTACTGTATTCAATATAAAACACTTCTACTCGCATATAAAGCTATTAACCATACTGCACCAGCATATATCTCTGCACTTATCACAAAATATCTCCCATCTCGACCACTCCGCTCTGCACAAGATCTGCGTCTCTCTTCTGCACGGATCACTAGCTCCCATTCACTATTACAGGACTTTCATCAGGCTGCTCCCATCCTATGGAATGCCCTTCCACACACAATAAGACTCTTCACTAGCCTCCAAACTTTCAAGCATTCCCTGAAAACTCACCTCTTCAGGCAAGCCTATCATATTTAAGTTCTACACGCATAACCCTCTGAGGCACTTATGTATTATATAGCTTCCCTTCTGGACTTGTAACTTGGTGGGACTGCTATGCTATTACTGGTAACTGTCCTTGTGTTTCCCTCCTATATCCCTATAGATTGTAAGCTTGCAGCAGGGCCCTCCTACCTCCAGGTCTGTCTGTTGTTACCCAGTTTGTTTTATCACTGTCTACTATTGTAAAGCGCAACGGAATCTGCTTTGCTATATAAGAAACTGTAAATAAATAAATAAATAAATACTTTAGCTAAAAAACCTATATGTATGGTAGAGCTTGCTTATGGTGACTAGTACCAACTGAGGAGTTCAATGGGTCTACTATTGATTCCCAACCAATCAGAACCAGCAAATTTACACCTGCTAAACTCCACCCAGTTTTATCTTTTTTTTGACTGGTTTTAAATTCATATTATTCCTTTCCCATAGGCTAAAAGTTTCCTGTTTACCTATATAAAGCTGCTTTGCACAAATACTATGTTTGACTTGTCTAACTGCAGCTTCATTGTGCAGCCTGACAGCAATAAGAGCCAGGGGCGTAACTAGAACTTTGTCGGCCCCATAGAAAAATTTATAATGGGGCCACCCCTAACTCAGGTCTCTACCAGTGCGCATCGCACCATGTGTGGCCACCATTAGTGGGAACAGTAAAAATGTGCACTCCAATAGATATTTTAAATATAAAGAATGGACACATTCTAAAAAAAAGGTGTGTGGCCTCGCTTCAAAAGGTACTGCCCCTCACACATTATGCGACACACTGCAAAGTCCATTACACATTATGCGACACACCGCAAAGCCCATTACACATTATGTGACACACCGTTCCTTCTTATTCTGTGCCACGCTGCTCCTCAGGCACCGCGGCTCCTCTTTGCTTCACAGGTGTGGGAGTATGAGAGGCCTGTGCACCATCACCTTACTGCTGGGCAGTACAGTACATGTTGGAGCATGGGGGTCCATTTAATAATGTGACAATAGCAGGTGTGAGGGGCAGGTGTGCGTGCTGCTGCAGGGCCACCATCAGGTGGACAAATGGGACTAGTGTTTCACGCCCAAAGACACGAGATTGTAGACCCAGATATAGCACTCCTGAAATGCAGGAGACTGCTGCTATTAGGACTGTCTCTGAGTCAAGCAGATTGAGGACTGGCAGACAAACTTGTAGAGACAGCGCTGCAGCATTATGAACTTTCTGCTCTTCTGAACTAAATCACAACTCACGGACCAGCAGCCAATCAGGAGCGACTACCGATCTGCAAACAGTAATTAGTTCACAGACAGCAGCAAATTAAAAATGTCGCTACGCTATCTCTACAAGTTTGTCACTAGCGGGGAGAATGGAGAGCATGAGGAGCCTGGAACGGGGGCTGCCGTGGGCCCACAGTGAGTGTAGGTGGTGGGGAGGGTATTGGCGGCAGCAGTGGCATAAGTTCATCCCAGTTGTCTGGGGGCAAGATAAATATTATTGCCCCCCCCCAAGACACAAGCACCAACCTTATATAAATATACTGTATGTATGCATGTGTATGCAAATGTGATGTATTTATGGTCCTGCTACGAGGCGGAGTCAGCCACAGAAGCGATATGGATGGCTTTTAATTAACAGTTTCAAACTCACAGGGGAGGAGAGTTTCCCCTTGGGTGCAGGAGTCCGGCGTCACCGTGCCAGAGCTAGGCAGCAGACAAACCCTCCTCCCTCACAGTCTCTCTTCCAGGCTCGCATTCTCCCCCATCCCCTCGCCCCCCAGCTGGCTTCTTACTTTCTCTCCGGTGAGCAGTTCAGCCTCACACAGGCGGCCGCGGCAGCGGCTCCCTTGAAATAAAAATACCCTAAGCAGGGTGCCAGGGAGTGCTTGCTGTCCATTGCCCTGCCCCCCCCCCCCCAAGCCGCCGGCCCCCATAGCAGCTGCACCCCCTGCACCCTTGGTAGTTCCGCCACTGATAAAAGCTATGTCTCCATCAAAACCATGTAGAACTGTACTTTGTGAGCTTTGCCACAGTGTAATTTTAGTTACTATTACTGTACATTTGTTCTGTATTTCTGTATTTTAGGGGCATTGTTGTTCTGTTTTATTTAGGGCTTTATTCAGAAAAAAAATTGTACATGTAGTGGTACAGTATGCCTTAGCTTTGTCAATTTAACAGGTTTTTGTAGTTATTCAAAAAGTCATTAAGTTAGACAGTTATGGATGGAGCATGCTTTTGTTTTAAGTCTAGTACGGTGCATCATTTATATGCTATACGAGTAAGCCTCTTTGAAGCAAATGCTTTGAAGGCTAGTCAGCTACCTTGTGATTGCCTCTGTGTTTGTGCATGTGTGTAAGAGAAAGAGATGTAGTTTCACGTGCTGCTAACAGGTGGCAGTGTTTCTGAGACACACAATCAGACACTAGACCAGGGCTGGGCAACACCGGCCCTCCAGATGTTGATGAACTACACATCCCAGCATGCCTTGCATCAGTTTCAGCATGGCCACGTAGCAAAACTAATGCAAAGCATCCTGGGAAGTGTAGTTCACTAACATCTGGAGGGCCGGTGTTGCCCAGCCCTGCACTAGACAAAAATATATATACTAGTAAGCCTGCACAAATAAATGCTTTGAAAGCTAGTACAGTAAATGCAGTTTCACTTGCTGCCAACAGATGGCAGTGTAAGCACACTCAAAGAAAATTCTTCCAAAGCTAGTAAATGTAGTTTCACTCGCTGCCAACAGATGGCAGTGTTTCTGAGCAGGGGCGGATCCAGGATAAAATGACAGGGGGGGCACCATGATAAAAGAGGGTTTAGGTGGGGGAGGGCCAGTGTTAGTGGTGCCAGTGTACATGCTAAGAGCGGCAGAGAGAGGGTAGGAATGGGATTAAAAATAGGCACTGGCATTTAAAGTACGCAGGCCCACCATGGTGACAAAAGTGAAGGATGTACTGTAGTTGTGCGCGCGCCGAAGGCGCGCTCTGGAAAAGGGGGTGTGACCACTCAACAGGGGGTATGTCCTTGAGTGTAGTGTACAACACCATATACAACTTCTACACATTATGCAAAAAAATACTAGACCCCATTATACTTGCCCCTTACACATGATGCCAAATGGAATGAGACAAAATTCACATAATGCCACACGGATTGAGTCAAAATTCACATAATGCCACACGGATTGAGCCAAAATTTACATAATAACACACGGATTGAGCCAAAATTCACATAATGCCAAATGGATTGAGCCAAAATTCACATAATGCCACATGGATTGTGTCAAAATTCACATAATGCCACATGGATTGTGTCAAAATTCACATAATGCCACATGGATTGTGTCAAAATTCACATAATGCCACACGGATTGAGCCAAAATTCACATAATGCCAAATGGATTGAGCCAAAATTCACATAATGCCACATGGATTGTGTCAAAATTCAAATAATGCCACATGGATTGTGTCAAAATTCACATAATGCCACACGGATTGAGACAAATTCATAAAATGCCATATGGATTGAGCCAAAATTCCCATAATGCCACACGAATTGAGCCAAAATTCACATAATGCCACACAGATTGAGCCAAAATTCACATAATGCCACACGGATTGAGACAAAATTCACATAATGCCACACGGATTGAGCCCGAATTCACATAATGCCACACAGATTAAGACAAAATTCACAATACGCTTCATAAACAGGGACATTGTCCGCCAAAGGCGTGCATTAAACATTTACACCATAATGTCCATTGCACGTTAAGTTACACGGCATGATGTCCATTATGTATTATGCCAAACACCATAATGCCTATTAAAAATTATGCTACATACAGTAAGTGCTACTTATCTACATGCTCATTGCCAAGGGTTCCATGCTCATTGCCAGAGGTTCCATGCTCGTTGCCATGTGGGATTACATGCTCATTGCCAACGGGGAATACATGCTCGTGGTAAATGGGGGAAAGCCGCCAGGCATAAGTGATAGCCACTGACAGTGGCAGAGCCTGGCTGTATTCCGAGCACTGCAGGTCCCAGCTATTTGAAATAATACCCATTTCACACCAGAAAATGCATTCCCAGGTTGGCCCCTTTTACACCAGCCTAGTCCCTGCATTTTCTGGTGTGAGGGGGAGAGAAAACCACCCCTCCCCCCCTTTAACCAGTTATCTCATTTAACCGGCTATATCTTCGGAACTAACTGACCCATTTACATGAGACAAGTATCATATTGAAGAACTTTTGAGTGGGCTTTGAATGATTTTGGTCCAGTAAAACTGGAATGTTTGGTTCCAGAGTAATCTGCCCTCAAAGAACATGAACAGCCATGAAATTACATTTCAAAAACAAAAAAAATCGATTTACACGCAATATCTCTGGAACCGATTGACCGATATGGACCATCCTGGTATCATATTGAAGGCCCAGCGATTTAGAATTGAATAACATCAGTCACAAGCTCCTGTGATGCCAGGGAGGGAACTGGCAGCTGTCGGAACCGGGTGGGGGTCGGAATTGACGGGTCCCATATTATCCTATGGGGAAAAAATGTTACAGCTTTGCCAGGCGATATCTCCGGTTCACGGGGGGCTAGAGACATGGGGCTAGGCTCGTTGGAAAGCTCTGGTCCTCATCTACAAAATTATTGACAGGGGGGGCACGTGCCCGGGTGCCCCCCCCCTGAATCCGCCACTGTTTCTGAGCCGCACATACACTAGACATATGATAGTGCCAGGATTATCATTATACGTTTTTCTAGTCTGCTGGATCTACATCTTTTTTATTGAATTTCACAAAGGACTATTAAACATGTATTAACAACTATAACTATAGAGCTATAAGCCGTGTTTTCTTACTGTAAAAACAGCATTAACACAAAATTCAATTTCAGTATAAATAAACTAATGATTATGAGCACAGTAAGAAGATACTCATCCTATTCTGCAGCTAAGACTCTTCCCTTATTAGCAGAAGAACAATACTTTGGTCATTATTAATATGTACATTATTAACAGGGAATGTCTCATCTCTTTCAGGTAGAGATTTATTTTATAGGAATGTAAATCCACATGAATTTTGTGCATCTACAGCAAACCAAAACCTAAACTGGATCCGCTGAGGAGATCAGATCCGTGTCCTGCTTACAATCTTCAAAGTGATTTGGAACTTAGATTTTAAATCCAAATTTCAAGTTTTGGATTGCAAAAAATTACATTTCATTTCAGTTATTCAGATCCATGACATTTCGGTGGATTCAGATTTCTATAGAACCAAACTGCACATCTCTACTAATAAGGAGCTTCTTAGTTCTTATATGTACCCTGGCTATAATAAATACTTATAAATATTGTATGTTGGGGCAAACTTCAAAGAAATACACAGAATGAGATTATATGTGTCCATAGCTCTCTACTTTCTTAAATGTAACATAGGCATACCTCATAACTGTCCCGATCACAGCAGAACAATATCACTAATTAGAGACTATCCCGCTGTCCATTCGTGGGTAGCAATGTCCTGCAGGCAGGGGGGGGGAGCCGGAGATCACCACTGCTCTGTTATGCAAAGCAGCCAGTGATCACTGAAGAGTTGGTGTGCGCCTACGCATGGCATCTCTTCAGTGCAGAGAGGAAGGAAGTGCACAGAGGGAACCGTGGGGCTGCCCAGCTGCTAGGAAGTGCTGGGCATGCCCCCAAAATTATGAAAATGTGGGTCCCAGTGATAGACCAATGCCACTCTTCATGAGGCCATGCCATGCCAACCTGCCTGGAAGCTCTGCCCCCTTTCCAGGCTGGCTGCTTTTTCGGCACGACGGGTCCCAATTTCAAAGTGACAAAAGTTGCGAGGTATGACATAGGTGCTAAATCTCCTAGTTTTAATAACTATAAACAATACGTACTGTAGAAGCATTTTGTAAATACTAACATGCAGTACACAGACACAGTGCTGTATTTCTGGTTGCAGAGGAACATACATATGTAATTTTACTCTGACCGAGTATTTTAGAGCAGGGAAGAAGAAAGTCATTGACTTGGCTTTGCATATCTCAAATAAACCTAATTGTAGCAAGTAACAAATATTACTTGGAAAAAAGTAATTATTTCCTATTTTATTTATAATTAGTACCAACCTGGACTAGAAATATGGCTTTATTATCAAATACTTTTTTACAAATGTTTATTAATGGCAAGAAATTTGAATTTTGAAATCCAGGTAACAACAGAGGGCACAATTCCTAAATCTTTCTATGGTATAAACATTGACAGAACCAAAGGACCAGGCTCTGACATTTCTCAAATATGACAGCTCATTTTAACACAGTCTGGAGCAAGGTTAAAGGTTACTAAAGCATATTATAGTTACATTGCTCTGTAGAGTCTTGCCAGCTATTTTGCCCCAAACTCTTACCGATATATATCATAGCGCACATGTCCTGGAGGCAGAGGCACTACTTTTAGCTTCTAGGAATAATGAACTTTTAAAAATAATCTTGTACTGTACAGCATATTGTATTTCTTTATTTCCAGAATTCCCATTTGATAACCCAGTTACTATGACAACACAATTATTAGCTTTAACGTTCTGTTGTTTATGTAATATTCCTCTGTAAGTGTACATGACAAACATTGTTTTTATCTTGACAGCTTTTCTTATGAAAAAAAAACTGCACTGTAGAAGAACAATATACTTCATGCAAGTACACATATTCCTTGACAAAAGGTGCATGTATGAATGCTTTGTGTCATTGTGTTAGTAGCACAACACGTCAGAATAGGTTTTATATTTGGTACTGTAAACATTTATAATACCAAGTTTCTAGCTAGCTAATGTCCAGAACAAAGAATATTTTATAAATTAAAAATGCAAAAAAGAAAAACACACTAATTTGCAAATATTTACATAACACCATGAATATATTTAAGAGGAAATATATATATATATATATATATATATATATATATATGCTGCAGTATATATTGTGGTTTTGTTACCTACAAACGTTCCTTGAAAACTCACCTCTTAAGGCAAGCCCATCATAATTTAAGTTCCATACGCATAACCCCAGAGGCGTAGCTAGGGCGGAGCGTTAGCTCCGGGCGCAGTAAGCTGACAGGGCGCCGGAGCCACGCACCGCAAACGGCATCCCTGCCCTGATGTATACCGCCCGCCCGCAGTGGCGTACTGCCGTGCTCAGTGAAAGGGGAGGCAGGGGCTCCCTCCCGCAGCGCTGAAAAACCTGTCTCCCACCCGAAGCGCTGATAACACAGTCTCCGGGAAACTGTGTTATCAGCGCTGCGGGCAGGAAACAGGTTTGTCAGCACTGCGTGTGGGCGCTGCAAGCGGGAGACTGTCTCCCGCTTGCAGCGCCCACACGCAGTGCTGACAAACCTGTCTCCTGCCCGCAGCGCTGAAAGTCAGGCTTCCGCCTCAATCGCTGATGACACTGGTGCCCACCTGCAGCGCTGATGACCGTGACACCCGGCCACAGCGCTTATAACCCTGTCTCCTGCGAGCAGCACTGAAAGTCAGGCTTCCACCCGCAGTGCTGGAGACCCTGGCGCCCAACCGCAGTGATGATGACCCTGACACCCGGCCACAGCGCTGATGACCCTGGCTTCTGCCTGCAGTGCTGAAAGCCCAGCATGCAGAGCCTACTGCCTCCCCCCCCCCTGATGGTGTGCAGTGCAGGCTGCACAGGGGACACCAGGTACAGTAGCACAGCACTGCAAAAAAGTTTATTATGTTAATTATATTTTAGTATTTGAAATGGGTGTGTTTGGCTATAAGTGAGTTGGTGAAAATATAGGTGTGTGTGTGTGTGTGGAAACCCCCTCATGAAAATCCTGCATTTGCCACTGAGGTGGGGTGGCTATTGACCTGCTACAAATGGGGGGCGCAAAGTATGCCCTTGCTCCGGGCACTGTGGCACCAAGCTACACCGCTGCATAACCCTCTGAGGCACTTATGTATTATATGGACCTACAAGCTATGCTATTACTGGTGCCTGTCCTTGTGTTTCCCTCCTATATCCCTATAGATTGTAAGCTTGCAGCAGGGCCTTCTTACCTCCAAGTCTGTCTGTTGTTAGCTAGTTTGTTTTATCACTGTCTACTATTGTAAAGTGCAACGGAATCTGCTGCGCTATATAAGAAACTGTAAATAAATAAATACTTCAAAGACAAAATTAATACATCCTTATGCCGAATCCCACATTGCATTACCCTTCTGTTTTTTCCACATTGAAAAATCTTGGGAGAAAACTACTGGAAATTACGTGGACTCATACCCATTTTGTTGGGACAGTACTATCAGCGCAAAGTGAGACTATTCCTTTTGTATTTTTCTGTCTATCTAGTGTGGTCCGGTGACCAACATTATAGTCTCCTGCGGCTTTAAGTCATACAGCGCCAAAGGTGGAATTTTTTGCTTTTGTATATCTTGTGTTTTCACCGTTTATTTCACTTAGGCAGCAGTATGTTCCAACATAGAGTTAATAGAAACAGACTGATCAAGGATGCTTTTTCGTTCAGTGACGATACCCACCATGTAGATCTAGAGGATGCGACTCTAGAGGGACTTATGAATAAATTAGAGAATGTCCTCTTAAAAGAGAACAAGACGTGGTGGGAGATCGTTAGTCTTGAAAAATATGTAGCCGCAAATATTATACCTAAAGGCCTCAGGATTGACAAAAAAGCATCCTTTGATACTGGTTCTACAATGTTTAAGACCAAGTGGGAAGAAATTGTAAATAATTGTTCATTCGCACTCATAGACCTTATTCTAGTCGAACGAAGGACAGAATTAAAGGAATTGGAAAAACAAATACATGAATATGAAAAACTAGTGGGTCCTTTTGTGGACATGGAGGATTATAAACAATTAGAGATGAGAACAGTGGAAAAAATCAAAAAGAATGAGAGAGATCTCATGCTTAAAAAATCAAAAAAATTTAGGAGAGATCATCCAGAAGTACAAACTAGGATATTTGAAGATAAGGCTAAACAAATTAGCACCCCACGAGTTGTTATTAACAAAAGAAATCAAAATTACCCTAGGAACAAACAATTTAAACAGCACAACGCTGAAAAAGAATCTCCACCACTTTTAAGTTCTTATAAACCCCCTCCAGATAAATATCAAGGCTCAAAATACTATTATAAAAATAGAGATGAAAGAGAAAATTTACACCGTGCGGAACCTTTTCTGAACCAACGGTCCCGTTGGCGGAGGGAACCGCATGATGGGAATAGATCATTCAATAGTTATGTTCCTCCTCATAACAGACAAAGAAATCGCAATTTTGAAGTAAGAACAGATTCCCCTAATGAAAAATGGAGAAAAGCTCCGAGACCTGTATTTGAGACATATAACAGATTCGAGAGCCTCAATGAACAAAGAGAGGATGGTTATAACACGCCTCTAACCCGTAAGCCTTTTTTAGAGAGAGGACGTTTCAGAAAAAGGGACAATTAAACCTTATTAAAATGAATAATTAACAAATAGAAAGAACAGTTTTAGAAAAAACAAAAACTAAGACCTGCTCACATAGATCGAAACGAGGCAAGAGAGGGGGAAGCAACAAAAACAATAAAAAGAAAAAGAAGCAAAGAACGTTTTCTGATAATAATAGTCTCTTCGAAACTGAGGAAGAAAAAGGTGTTAAAATCTTCAACCTCAGCTCGTATGTCTTAAATGAGATTGAGAAAAAGGTGTTGCAAAAGGGCATGAAATTTTGCCCAACAAATGACATAAATCATTTTGATTTATACGTTGATCTACAGAAATTTGTGCGAAAATTGGCTATTAAGAGATTTTTCGACGATACTAATGACAACGATAATGAAATTATCTCAGAACCCTTCAAGAAAAAATCAGTATTCAATCCCACACACAGCAGAGGGTGTTGTGTGGAAACATTTCAGAAGAGTGTCTTGGAGGATCTGAATAGAATTAAAATGCTGCCCCCTAACCGCACTAATAATTTGACCAAGAGTGAACGTGAATCACTCTTATCCTTACAAAAAAATAAGGACATTATAATTAAGCCTGCGGACAAGGGGGGCAGCATTGTAATCATGGATCTGGCTTCCTATAAAGAAGAGGCCCTCCATCAACTCAATGATGGAGTCACATATAAGAAACTTAAAAGTGACCCATCTAATAGTATCTTCAAAGTGTACCAAGACTTTGTTGTAAAATGGTTTGAAGAAGGAACGTTTAACAAAAATGTAAAAGAATTTTTGATTAATGAGAATTTTTCAGCTCCAGTTCTATATCTTCTACCGAAGATTCACAAAAATGCTGAAAAGCCACCAGGGAGGCCAATTGTGGCAGCCACCAATTCCATCACGGCAAATCTTTCAGCATATATAGATCATCAACTGCAACCTTTTGTAACGGTAGAAAGATCACACCTACGAGATACGAAAGATATCTTAAATCGTCTTACAGAAGTACAATGGGGTGACAATTTCTTTTTGGTGACAGCGGATGTCTCATCCCTTTATACTATTATTTTACACCATTTGGGTATAGAGGCTATCAAAAAAACCCTGTTCACCAGTAATATGGATGCCAATATGAGAGGTTTTATTGTAGAGGGAATTTCCTTCATTTTAGAAAATAATTATTTTAATTTTGATGGCTCTTTTTACAAACAGCTAGTCGGTACCGCCATGGGCACCAGGTTCGCGCCCAGCTATGCTAATCTGTTCATGTCAAGATGGGAGGAGTCCCACGTATGGACGGGGCATGGCTGGAGTGCGGACCTGGTGCATTGGTGGCGGTACATCGACGACATTTTATTTATTTGGCGGGGGAGTGAGGAAGATCTTAAAAAGTTTTGCACATATCTCAACAATAATGAGGCAAACATTGTACTAAGTTTTGATATTAGCCAAAGTACAGTCCATTTTTTGGATCTACAAATAGAGATTATTGATGGTAATATAGAAACTTGCACTTTCAACAAGCCGACAGACTGCAACACGTATATTCCCAAGACCAGTAATCACCTGAACACCTGGCTTAATAATGTCCCTAAAGGACAGTTTACTCGTCTAAGACGAAATTGTTCCTCAAAGAGAAAATATACAGAACAAGCCAAAAAAATGGTAAATAAATTTGTCATTAAAGGGTATGATATAAAAAATTTGGAGAGTGTGGCCGATCAGATTGGTGATGTTGACAGAAATCTCCTTTTAGCAAACAAAGCTCCTGACTCAGAAAGAAAGAAAAACTACACTATAGCCTTTAATACAAGGTATCATAAAAGGCATAAACAAGTAGAAGGAGTTTTCAGGAAGTACTGGAATATTCTCCTGAGAGATGAGATTCTCAAAAAAACATTACCAACAAAACCAATATTTATTTACAAAAGAGCACCAACTATAAAAGATCGGTTAGTTACTAGTGCTTTACATATGGACGGTAAAAGATTCCTACCCAGAAACAAAGGCTTTTACCGTTGCGGCGATTGCAGGATGTGCAAATCATGTAAAGCTTCACTTACCAAATTTACTAAAGTAGAGATTAATGGTATTTGGGTGGAAATCAAGGATTTCATTACTTGCCACACCAGTTATGTAATCTATGCCATAATATGTACCTGTAATCTCGCTTATATTGGTAAGACCAAACGTCAAGTCAAAGTAAGGTGGGCAGAACATGTACGCAACATTCTGAATGGTAATGTGAGTCACCCTTTCTCTATGCATTTCAAAGAAAAACATCAATGTAAAACTGAGGGAATAAAAATGTTCTGTGCCATATCCTGGGTTCGGGACAATTGGAGAACTAGGAATAGGGATATACGTTTAGCTCAAACAGAAATGAGATATATTTTTGATCTAAACACCCTTGCACCCACAGGTTTAAACGTGGATTTTGAGTTGAGATGGTTTTTGTAAATTTTTTTCAGTTCATCATTTATGTACTTGTTTTGTTATTTTGTATTTCTTTTTCTGTATATTATTGTTCATGTAATTATATGTACTTCATATTATAATTAAGGTATAGAACTAGTGGGTACCTGGATGGTTGGGTTTATAACATCTATTACATGTTAACAACTGGCATTCTAGCCTGATATAATGAAGAAGGGCAAATTATCCCTTAACAAAAATGGCCACCGATATAAGAAAATCATACTGGGATACTAATCCTTCTTAGATTATGATAAAAGAGTAAAAGACCGTTCCTAACGGAACGGAGTCACTCCGGAACATCACACACGTTATAAAGGCTTTATGTTTGCATATCAGTAGATGTCCGTTTTTCCGTTTATGGAATAAGGGCACCATTACCCACAATAAAGATGGCCGCCGCCGCACTAACGTCCAGCGTGCCAGACAGGGGAATTCAATTACAAGCACACACTAGCCACATATGGAGGAAGTGATGCGCCCCCGCACTTCCTATTTGCCGGCTTTTAAACCCTGACAACAGAGAGCAGTGCTCTGCCGGATTCCCTGTCACACGTGGAGGGAGCTGTGCAAACAGTCCCCCACACTTATGCTGACCAGAGAACTCGCTGCTGGTAAGCCCATATCATGTTATGATTATATCTTGATATATGGTTGTTTTATTCTATGGCCGTTATTGGTATTTAGAATATGTTGTTTATATATATTTTTCTATAGACACGCTTCTTGATAAAGGCACCGCAGTGTGCCGAAACGCGTTGAATATTTTAAGTGTCTTTTAATCCTGTTCGGTGATTTTGGAGTACCTTTCGTTTCATTTGCATCATATATACCCGGGTTCCAACAAGTATGGTACATTGGCTGTATGAATTGTGATCCTACACCGTTTTATATTGAATAAATATCGTTTTTATTGGAATGATATGGTGAGACTTCGCATCTGTTGAAAGAAACCTTTATATGAGTCACCTGCATTTTCACATGTAAGCATACATGTAAGCATCCGCTTATCTATACACGAGTGAGGTGACCCCGTATTTCCCCAGGACCGTTTGGGAGCTGTTGTGGGAGCACTATTTCCTCATAGTCCCCTTCACATTATTGGAGAGAGACTGCCATTTATTGCAATATACCCTAATATTGTTGCATTACCCTTCTGTTTTTTCCACATTGAAAAATCTTGGGAGAAAACTACTGGAAATTACGTGGACTCATACCCATTTTGTTGGGACAGTACTATCAGCGCAAAGTGAGACTATTCCTTTTGTATTTTTCTGTCTATCTAGTGTGGTCCGGTGACCAACATTATAGTCTCCTGCGGCTTTAAGTCATACAGCGCCAAAGGTGGAATTTTTTGCTTTTGCGAATCCCACATTGACCTACTCCTATACTCGCCAACTCTGCTGAAATTATTATCTCCAGTAACTGAAGTTCAAGTCTTTACATGCATGTCATTGTCTTTTCATACCATCTCTACCCTAGTTTATCCAACCCCTTTTCTCCCTCTCCCCTACTGCATGGTCAGTGTTTTGAAGGGCAGCAGTAGACAATACATCCTGTCGCCCTTTGCAGTATAAGGTAACCTACAGTATGTATAATGTGTACTTTAAGTGCACAGTCAGAACCTGATCCTTGTGGGAAAGGTTTACCGTGTGCACCTGTGGGCCAGTCCAACCTGTCTCTGGCTTTTCTCTTTAATCTGTGTCTCTCTGATAGCATCCACCTTTAAATAAGCACTGTTCTCACCAGTCCTAAATAAAAAATATATTCTATATCCAACACCACTCTATTTCTTTCATTCCCTCCAAACCTCTTTAGCCTATTGTGCAACATCTGCCGATCTCTCCTCTTGCTTCATGATCAACTCTCTGCAGTTAACATTCCACTCAGATTGTACTTGATCTACAGTAGGTACAACAAAGTTTCAAGTTCACATTGCTGTGGTAATCTTCATGGACCATTATACTGCTTTAAACATTGTTAATCACCCAAATCTGCCCACCACACACTGCCTTTTATTAAACAATGTTTTCACCTATTAAACAACTAATTAATGCCTCTGCTTTTAGCTGCTGTCACTTCAGACCCTTGCGGCAGGTCTCCTCAGACGTGTGGCAGATTGTGGCATGGCACACCCGCCACTGTAGAGTCTGGTTAGCCGATCGCTCAGCAACCAGAGACTCTACTCACTCACTTCTGCATCCGTACCCGGCAGGTGCCTAATTACCAGCATGCTGGGTTGCATGCCAACCGCAGCTGGCACCGCTGGCTGGCCTGGAGGGATGAGCTAACAGGCTCTTTCCAGAGTGGCTTGTGCTGCCTTTTTATGGCAGTTAGTTCATTATATCCCCACCGGTTATAGCTTCTTGTTTGCTATACCTCCTGCTGCCGACCTGTTACTGCCTAGGATTCCTCTGTTCCCTGGTCTCGCATCCAATTCCTTCCATCTGCCTGTTCTGGTCTGTTCTGGTCAGCCTGTCAGGGTTCCATGAGTTCTGCTTGGGCATCTTCTTTCTTTTATTAGATGCTCGGTTCTTTTGTGGAGTTTTTATCTGTTGTATGGTTTGCTGTGCTTAGTTTTGTTAGTATTCTTGTATGCTACTCGGTCACGTTAGCGTGGTTTCTGCAACTGGGTGGATTGTGCAATTAGATCACTTATTTAGCTTATGCGTTTATACACATTCTGTAGGTATCCCTCAATTATCTTTTCTTATAACTCTGCATTACATTGAATTGCCACATCACTTGGTCACACCAGCAAGGTGTGTACCTCGCTTTAGGTCAGACAAGCCACACCCACTTTTTTTCATCAACTCCCCCTTGGTAATTCTCCTCCAGCGCTTAGTAACACTGGAGTGAGACGCAATGAGGAAGTATTTCACTCCCTCTGTGCGTGTCACGCACCGGAAGTGCGCATCACGTGCCGGAAGTGACGCTCCGGCATCTAATAGCCGGCTCTAAGCGCAGTTTATAAACAGCGCGAAATTGTGAGACTCCCTCCCCCAATCCCACTTAAGACCTTAATAATTAAGCGCACAAATACGCAACCAATAAATATGTTATACAACATGCGTACCACAACTATATGGCTCCCCCATAGATTAATATGGTGCGTTCCAAAAACCGGAAGTTGGACACGGCGTGCGTTCCAACGACCGGAAAAGGTATTTTTGAAGCCTACTTAATGCTTTTTATGCCTATTAAGGTTATGTACAACTATCAGACTGCCTCCTATGTGACTTAAATATATCGATATTGTTTATAAGATGCATATAAATTTATTATTATTGTGTATTTAATTTTTTATGATCAATTGGGTAACTGTTTCCTGTATGTTGATGATGCACTTCCTGTTATCAGGTATATAAACCCACAGCATGATAACAGTGGCATACCTTTGAGAAAGTTGCCAGAGCGCAACGAAACGCGTCAGGTCAACCCTTGTCTGCAATTTTGACCACCATCTAGATACTCACTAATACCCCTTGAACCAGCTACCAGCTATTTACGGACCCAGCAATCCATGCTGATCCTTCCAATCTGGATGTACAATTTGGGGATTCCCACCTGCTAAACTTCTGGAGCCTTATCATCCCTGCAGTGAGGTATTTACATCTAGCCCACCAGTGGAACCAAAGACCAAGGTCTCCAGCAGGACCAACTGGATCCCACAAGTACAAGCCAATCCGGACTTCCACCATCCCCCACCCTACCTTGCCCCCCCTTACTGGGACTTCAACAAACCCAAACCATTGAGTAGCAAGACTTTGGAACAAGCGGGACTCACTTAAGTATCCTATCATTATTCATTTATACGACAAGTGGTATACTGTATGCCTATCTTTCCAAAAGCTCAATTACCAGTCTTTTAGGTGTAAAATCAACGTGCATAGTATTGTATATGTTTTTAATTTGTTGTGATTATTAAATGTTTTTTTACTTTGTGATACCCAATTAATCAAATTCACTTATTTTTCAAATATCCAGTGTTTTAACTGTATTTGGCGCTCCACACAAACCTTTTGTTTTTTCCTATATCCACCCCAGGGGCTTGAACCCCCCTACGTGTGAGCTGCCTAACAACAAAGCACCCCATCTCTCCAGCGCCTTTATCACCTGGTGGTGATTCAATTTCCTTTTTCTAAGCCACACCCACTTTTTTTCATCAAGCCTGATTCTGTTAACTTACAATACCATGGACATTTTTCTTCTGACTGCCTCGGCTGCACTAATGGTATAGCATCTGTTTGCATGCTCTATCTTGGAGTTGGTTGCCTATGAAATGCCATCTTACCATATGCTATAATAAAAGGGATAAATAAGAATAATAAAGTAAATAAAAAAAAACATATGTAGAAACATGGTACATTTTATAGTGGCATATATTATACAAATATCCGTAGGTCCAAAGCACATTAATATTATTATTATTATTATTATTATTATTGTTATTCTCATTATTACTTTTTATTTATATTATGCCACAAAAATTCTGTAGTGCTTAACAAGTACATAGTAGTAGTAGTAGTAGTAGTAGTAGTAGTAGTAGTAGTAGTAGTAGTAGTAGTAGTAGTAGTAGTAGTAATAATATTAATAATAAATGTATAGTGTAGTGATTATTAAAAAGTCAAAAAAAAAAATTACCACGGTTTCCCTGGTTTTAAACCCAGGCTGCTGTCTAACCACTATGCGATGTACACAAGCTCTACATTGGAGCCGGTACTTAAAGCAATTTTGGAGACTGGCATTTATTTGTATCACAAGTGGAAAAGGACGCACAGGGCTTGTAGAATGTCATAATGTAGGTTCTCCTGAAATATTATTTTATTAAAAAGGGACCTGCATTTACTGTACTGTGTACTGGGTCACTTGTCAGGCCATGCTACAGTACAGTACCTGTGCATTGTATTTTGTAGTGCCATATCCCTCCGCGACAGCTGTGGATTGTACTATAATTTTCATTAGTGGAGCAATCACTACCTGCCCTGACCTGATCTACTCTGCCCTGCTTCCTAATGGCAATTTGCCATGATTCATGGGTCAAATGGGGGAGCGGGGCCAATATGACCCAACTACAACATACTGCTACTGTAGGTAAAAGTGTTTTTTGTACCATTTATTAGCCTTTTTTCCATTGGATAAAGATGTGTATACACATAGCTCCTTGGGGTTTATTTGAACAGGCTATCTAAATTTTACTACTAATAAGAATAAACAAAAACGGCTACAATTAGAACAATCACCCTACAATGCACTGCTATTTTGGCCCATAGTGCTTTGCAAATTAAAACGTGCAAATTTAACCATAAAGTGTTTAACAACCAGGTTTGGTTAACCTTATTCATTTTGAGCCTCCTAGCGCTCTTAGAATGTTAAACGTAGTCCTCATTCAGAACAAAATGAGGGCCAAATCCGCTGTAATAACGCTTTGCGTTCCACCTCCCACCAGTGGAATGCAACGCCATTTCCCCAAAAGTTCCATAGGTCAAATCCGGTTTGATAGCAGCTTGCGTTCCACCCATCTCTCAGGTAAAACGCGCTGCCATTGTTCCCGGAAATTCCCTTCCACAAACTTGAAATAAACAGAGCGTACACTCCACCTTGAGATTTCCAGTGGAACGCATCATCATCTCAAATGGGGATGACAATGAAACAACAATGCATTTAACCCCATATACCTAGTGCCTTATATTATATTGGTAAACATCAATGTGTATTTTAATATAAACCCCCCCCCCCCCAGAAAAATGTATTTAGTTTTACCATTATTTAATTGAGTACATTTAATTTTGCATCTCACCTCAACGTTCTCCCTATTTTGTATACAATCCCAGCTGTATCTACAGTATTGTTTGGCATGTAATTAACATAATATGTTTCAGATACAAATGATAAGTAGGATGACAATAAAACAAAGGGCTCATTGTCAGATCTTTCAACATCGAAGGCCATATACATAAATAAAACAGTAAAAGGGAAATATCTGATAAATATTATTACATTATTACTGTCATGCATTATTTGATTGCTGATGATCAAATACATGTGCTATGGAAATATCATTTGTGCAAAAAAGAAGACAAATTAATCTCTGTTCCTCACTGGGTTTTAGAAAATATTTTACTTTAAGGCTGTGTGATACATACATATAAGGATGTGTGATACTGACGAAGTCATTGACGAAAAGTGTTTGGGCGTGCCCTACCAGACGCAACTTGTACACCAGAGGCAAGTCCTGCCGCATGGAACAAGGTGAAACGCTGATCTGCTCTGTGAAGTGCCGGCGGCACAAAGACGACACAGCGGACCCTGTTGGGAAGCGGCATCCTGGACTGACGGTGACCGGGTGACCGGGTTATTATTATCTTAAACCATGTGGTATTCTAGACCACACTGCTGAAAAGCAGGGTATGAGCACTGTAATATTTGCTTATTTTTAATTACTTTGGAATAAATCCATTTTATCAAATTAATATTGCACTATATAGCGCTTCCTTCCATCTCTCTCTCTCTCTCTCTCTCTCTCTCTCTCTCTCTCTCTCTCTCTCTCTCTCTAGATATATATATATATATATATATATATATATATATATATATATACATACATACATACAGGCGCATGTGTATGTGTGTGCACAATACTACAAATAATACAGTCGGTGTCTAGAAAACTAATATAATAAATATATATTTTCCGTATTTACAGTATATATATATATATAGATATATATATATATATTTATATATAGACACCTACTGTATTGTGTGTTATATGCTGTATATATATATATATATATATATATATATATATATATATATATATATATGTGGGTGGCGTATTTTTTTTAAAGAATCAACAAATAATGAACAATGCTTTGCTTTTATAATGGTTAAATCTGAAAGGTTTCAATCAAAATGCAAGGCTTTCCAATTGCATGCTGCCAGTAGTATAAAAGGTGATTAGGAGTGTCCAGATTTAGACCCTTTTATATTATAAATCAATCTTCTGTGAAAAGCATTATGAAAGACATTTGAAAAGAGAATTTTTTCAGGCTAGTGAAAAAAAAAATGACAGTGACAATTACTATAGAAACTTACTTCAAATCCAAGTGTCATCCACTTGCAGCCACAGAGAATTTTAACAGCATTGCCCAAGGCTGATTTTGGGCTTCTCGTGGTCTGAATCTAGATTATGCATATGTCTTAAAGTAACAGTGCCCATATAAGTGCAGGCCTGACATTGTTCAGGGGCTTTCTATAGATTGTTATTCCTATCCTGTGTACAATGGGGGTGATTCGGGTTGGTTTTCAAAAGCAGGTGGGGCTGATGTAACACATGCAGACAGAGTTACATTTGGGTGGGGTGTGTTCACACTGATATTGTGGTGTAAAAATAAAGCATCCAGTATTTGAGATGCAGTTGAAATCCCGGCGGTCGAAACCCCGGTGGTCGATTGCCCTGGCCTTAAAGTTTATATTGTCCAAGAAACTTTGGACCTTATTCTGATTTACACGCAAGGCTGTGAAATTCGCAGCTTTGCGAGTTCATCAGACGCGGCCCGCAGTGCCGGCTGCCCACCCTTGCACGTGTGACCATCCCCACACGCCTGCAAATGAATGATTTACATAATCATCCATTCGTAGGCAGGAAGAAATCATTTGATGTTTGGCGACCATCAAATGATTCTCCAGCGCTCGCAGTTCAGACACCTATATGATGACTCTAAACTACGGGCGCCCTGTGCGAGGACAGGGCGGGCAGCTGATATCCACTGAGGTCAGCTTCCAGCCCCCCACACCCGCATCATGGCCTCATTACCATGAGAATGCCCAGTGTTCTCATGGAAACACCCATTAAAATGCTGGGTGCTCCCATATGGTAATCGGGCTGCCAGGCACCCCCCACCCTTCTCCAACCCCCCGCCAGCTGTGTAGGGTGCTTGCACCCAGGGAACAGAATGTTTGCCATGGGTGCACACACCCTGCGTCTGCACATGTGCAGACACACACCATTGGTCCTCCATGCGAACGCATGGAGGACCAAATCAATTACGAGAAGGTCCTATGTCTGCTCATGTTGTACCTCTCCTGTATGACAGGTTTACCTGCTATCTCTAGTTTTGTTCTTTGGTCACTAATTGTAATTACAGTATATTGGTCATCATTCTACTTATGTGTACAAGACCTAGCAACTACAGAGTGCCAGAAAACATATTAAGGGTTCCATTTAAGACCATGTCATCATTAAAGTATATATTACATTTAGTATACAGTATACTGATGTGACTGCGCCGGTTATGCCATCTTCAGACAGTAATCAGACAGAATTAAACAGGGCACTTGTGTAGTTTCACGCTTCGCTCGCCCACGCTGCGGGCTCGGTGGCTGCAACGCTCGCCACGCTACGCTCGCCACGCTATCTAAAATCAACTCCAAGCCAATGTGGATAGTGGAGGTATTAACTATCCACGTTGGCATGGAGTTAAGTTACTTTATGTTAGATAGTTTGGCGAGCGTACCCAACCCGAAAGTAGCACGGTGCCATGCTGGCGCCGTGAAACTACACAAGAACCTTAAACAGTATCATTACCAGCAAATAGAGTCTAACACCAGTCTTCTTGGCTTCAGCGTGGTCCTCCAGGCATTGCTAAGTCCCTTGCAGGTGAAAGTGAATGTGCAGATAGGCGTCAAATATACTAATGTGTTCCATGAATATGGATGTTACACATATGACATAGTTTATAGCAATGGATTGATGTGTCAAGTTATATCCGAAGTGGTCAGTGCAATCATACAGTGTTATAATGGGACAGAGCAATGGAGACAAGCAAGCAGCCACAGGTTTTGAGTTGGATAGTGGAAGGGCGGCATGTTTGATAATAGGATGTATTGTTTCTATAACTTTTACATGTTGTATTTACTGTATATTACAAAATGTACCAGACTGGGGAACTGACTGGCAAATACTGTGCAGCAGTTTCTTCATACAGTAGATGTGTATTGTAAAGTGTATTGCAGTAGTCTGCCTGATTTATCTTTTCCCTTTCTTTATTACACAATTCATACAATCAATAGCACGTAAAAGGGCCTGATTCAGAAATGTATGTTAACTTGATGTTAATGCACATTTCAATGGTTTGTTATCTGTGCATGCGCAGAAACGGTACTGTGCATTTGCAGATCTAGGGCTAGATGCACTAAGCTTCAAAAGTGATAAAATGGAGAGTGATAAACAACCAGCCAATCAGCTCCTATCTGACATCTTTCAAACACATTCTGTGACAACTTATCACTTTTGAAGCTTAGTGCATCTGGCCTCTAATTTGATGTCATTGCTCACAGTGCTCTGGGTGCATCAGTCTGATTGACAGGCTGTTGCAGGTTAGAGGAGTGGTTGGTCTGTTGCAGGTTAGAGGAGTGGTTGGCGACATGCAAAATTGTGTGTGTGTGTGTGTGGGGGGGTTGGGGTGACTGTCAGTCCTGTTTTTTAAGTGTGCTGAGGGGAGTGCCTGTGTCTTCCTGTGCAGATTTACCAGCCTCAGCAGTGCGATTGTGCTGGGCATCCTGAGTAATCTGAGGGTTGGTGAGAGATGTCTTTTGTGCACCCCATTCCCCCACCCACATAGACACCAGAACTACAATAATCAGGTGTTGTTTGGTATTCACTATGGATTCCATGTTTAGAGTCTACTAGATCCAGACCAGGATTTCTAGCAATAGAGCAAGTTGGAGATTTGTAAATGCATCCCAAATATAATATTGGGATATAATAAGCCCAAGATCTGTCCACACCCTGCCTACTCAATCCAAACACCACCGCTATCCATCCTCAGATGCTAACATTTGCCTGAAAATCACAGCTGTCAAGGTCCCCAAATCAGAACTGTCCCATCAGATTTGTTGGGAATGCGGCAGTACAAATGTGAAATGAGGTATTTGCCTTATAAAGGGGTGTGGGTTGTTAGGTCTACAACAACTAGGTCAACAAGCATTGGGTCAACACCACTGTCAACAGACAGCAAGGTCGACACGGGTCTAGGTCGACATGGGTCAAGGTCAGCATGGGTCTAGGTCAACAGGACATTAGGTTGACACAAGCATAATGTCGACATGGGCAAGGTCAACGGTCAAAAGGTTGACATGAGGTTTTTCACTGTTTTTTTTTACCCGAATGTCAACACAGTCGACATGGACAAAGTTTGAAGTGCACTGCATCCACTCGCATTGCTTGCTTCACTCGCAATGCTTCGGGCACGGTGCCTCGCTATGCTCATCACACTATTTTGTTCTCCAACCATGCCCTAGTGGATGGTAGAGCATGAAATACCGCTCTCGGCACATGTCGGCTCAAAAACAGTGAAAAACCCCATGTCGACCTTGCCCATGTCGACCTAATGCTTGTGTCGACCCAATGACCTGTCGACCTAGACCCATGTCAACCTAGACACATGTTGACCTTGACCCATGTCGACCTAAACCCATGTCGGCCTTGTTGCCTGTTGACCTAGGGGTGTCGAGCCAATGCTTATCGACCTAGTTGTTGTAGACCTAATGACCGTATTAAAAGTACAGTATAGTCTTACGATTTATGGTCTGGTGAATGGCACTGACTGAAACATCAGTCACATACTCTATAATCAGCCTTCTTGCAGAAATTACATTAGTAACAATAATAATAATATTTTATTCAGTATATTTTTGTCTTTGGGCGCAGGGCTGATAAAGATCTAAAGGGAGTATTCAATGTTGTCTGGATTTTTTGGACATGTGTTGAAAAAGTATGACGAAACGTGTTGGGTACTTATATAAACTGTGAAGATCCATTGAAAATTGATGTGAAACCATTTTACGTTTTTATGGTCTTTTAATAATAATATTAACAAAATGTGGATTATTATACAGACCTTTTATAGGTTACCAAGCTGTGACCAATATATGGGCACCAATCCTTCTTTGTTGTATATTTCTAATCTATGATCCTCGCAACAAAGGGATTTGGAAGATAGTGGGCGATCTATATAGTTCTTTTGAAATAATTAGTGCAAGACTTGGATATTGTTAGTATATACTGTGTGCGTATACTGTATATATATATATATATATATATATATATATATATATATATATATATAGACCTCCAAACACTGCAGCACTCAAGCACTTTGAAAAAACGTGATAAAATTGATTAGAAGCAACGTTTCAATACAGGTAACTGTATTTTCCTCAGCCTGAGGAAAATACAGTTATCTGTATTGAAACGTTGCTTCTAATAAATTTTATCACGTTTTTTCAAAGTGCTGCAGTGTTTGGAGGTCTATAGCACTGCTATTGTATGCTGACTGCGGGCACCCGCCAAAGGAATTCTGACTAAGTGGCTGTACCGGATCACCACGCTACATATATATTTATATATAGATATATTTATATATCTATATATATATAGATATAGATATAGATCTATATCTAGATATATAGATATACGAGGGTGCAGAATTCAGCTTTGAAAATACCCACTCGGGGAGGCAGTCTTTCGACAAAGTTTCAGTTTCTTTCATTTCAAACTGTTTTCAAGTCACTTGAAAACAGTTTGAAATGAAAGAAACTGAAACGTTGTTGAAATCCTGCCTCCCCGAGTGGACATTTTCAAAGCTGAGTGCCACACCCTTGTATATCTATACAGAAATGGTGTAAAACCATTTAAGTGAAGGCACCAGTGAATATCGTCTTTCAGTTAACTTGGAGTGCCGGACCCCGGAACTATATATAGACAGTAGTATATATATATATATATATATATATATATATATATACATACATACAAGATATAAGGTGGCACTCCCCGGACTTCAGGATAACAACACCAGGCCTTTTAGTTAGTCAACGTTTCAATTGCTAAGATGCAATTTTCATCATGCATGTTAGCAATTGAAATGTTGCCTAACTAAAAGGCCTTATATCTTGTCTATTTTGGGGATCACAGCTGTGCTCTCACTGGAAGCACCCAGGCATAGTTTTTTGTTATATGTAAAGATGGAGAGCCGGCCATACCATGAATATATATATATATATATATATATATATATATATATATATATATAAA
Source organism: Crinia signifera (assembly GCF_055691185.1). Classification (NCBI taxonomy): domain Eukaryota; kingdom Metazoa; phylum Chordata; class Amphibia; order Anura; family Myobatrachidae; genus Crinia; species Crinia signifera. The sequence continues at coordinate 239,561,356 of NC_139219.1, read as the reverse complement.
TGGGTCCCCAATCTGCGCTCACTGTATTAAGAGCAGCACCTCTGAAGGGTCCTCTGTTATATAGAACCCGATGAAACAATGAAAAGGAGTGTTTCAGAGGGCACTAGAGTAATATAAGCAACTGTGTTCAAAGATGAAAATTTAATACATAAAAGTATTAAAAACATAAGAATTGCCACTCAGGCACAGATATGCAAGCACAGTTTACAAGTATTTGTTGTGGTATGTCAATACAACATCCTTTTTAGCATTGTTATGGTGTACATCATTCGGTCAAAGCAGAAACCCCACCGCGTTTCATCATAGCCATGACTTCATCAGGGGCGTTTTTTTAGAAAACCGATTTTTAACTAGTAATAGTTCTTAGTTTACATCCAATGTATGGAAAGAGTCAAATTTGTATACATTTCCGAATAAGCACTTATAGATGTTGTCAATGACTGGTAGGGTGAAGTGTGCAGCATGAATCCACAGCAGAGAATATATACTGTATATACAGTATCTATAAGTATCTAAGTATGTTTGTGTGTGTTTCGGATGTTGGAGTAATCATAATAGACTGCTTATTTGGCATACTGTCTATGCATATATTTATTGCTTTTTGTTTATTAAAAATTACATTAGTATTGTCCAATTAATTATCTGGGTTTTTTTTCATTGTTCAGAGAAAAACCTCTTTCATGTTTCATTTATGCTCACAAAATACAGTATATTAAACTAAACTATTACATGACTTTTGACATTGGGAATATGCTGATTAAACTTAAATAAAGCAGCTCTATTAACTAGTAAATGGAAATATTATGCAGGTCACTCCAGTCAATCATTTAAAAAGCATTCTACTGTCTTTAAGTCTAACCTACTGTGATTATCAACATAAGGACAAACACACTTGATGCTGATTTGAGGCATTTAAAGACTATTGAAAAGCTTCATACAGTAGTTGATTTTTCAGTCTACTCTACAAGAGAAATATTTTATCATTGTGATAAATGTGTTGTTTAAATGCTTTACAATGATTTAGATTGGACATATTGTAAAATGTTATTTAGCAATTTCAGACTCTCACAATCACTGACATTTTTATCTGACATGCCAGAGGTAAAATAATTTTTTCTGTGTTTTTAAAATATTCTTCTTTGTAATCCCTTGGGTGGGGTTGGGGGGAATATTTTTTTAAAGAGAAACTGAATTGTCATAATCAAAAATTGCAGGAAACATGCTATTTCAACACAGTCATATACTGTGTGACACATAAAGTGTATCAGCTGATCGGTCACGTAAAATGACATTTTAGCACCCCAAAGGTGCATTCCTGATGGCAATGTGTGCTTCATTATAGCGGTGCTGTGAAGGGCCTTGTGGATTTTGCAGAGGTGTCATGAGTCAAGTGTGACACCCATATCCTGAATCACCTGCAATATTGAAATATTTGATTTCTTACCAATGACAACACAATTAAGTCCAATCTGACTTATTACACATGGGTACAGTCAAAATTAATAAATTGTTATAAAAAAAAACATTGCACGATTCAACTAATTGCATTGTACATCTATATATGTCACCAAATAAGAATAAACTAAGTTTAATAGAAGAAAGACAGTGTGATATACATAATGCACCAGGTTATTAGGAAGAAAAACGTGAAACACAAAAATACACAAGTTTTAGTGAGAAACATTGGCATGTTAAATAAATAAAATTATACCTACCAAGTAACCATCCATCTGTCATCTGTCCTCAATGGAATTTGTCCCAGAGGGATGAGTGACGCAGGATCTAGGCATCATGGCAAGACCATAGGTAACCTACAACCACACAGAAAACACAGGTTAGAATGGCACACAACCTGTAAATTGAGGGAGTGATGCCCATATCTGTTCACATAGACATATCTCTCATGTAAGGTGCCTGTACATCAATGTGGGTGCATCTATGGCTCCCAGCACATTAGGGAATGCTGAGAGCTGATAGAAAGGGGTATGGGCCATAGGACCGACTATTCTAAGGTCAACATGCATTGAGTTGACCACTGTAGGTTGACATGGGCTTAGGTTGACACCTGAAAAGGTTGACATGGACTTAGGTGGACAGGGTCATTGGGTCTACACAAGCATTGGGCTTTAGACAAGGGCAAGGTCTAAAGTCAAAAGATTGACATGGTTTTTTTTACAGTTTTTGTCCCAAATATCAACACAGTCGACATGTGTGTGTGTGTGTGTGTGTGTGTATATAACATAAACAGTAAGGTAAACGGCATTACAATAATAATCCAAAGACTATTTTAATTGTAATGTTTCGATGCCTAGCTTGGCAATGAAACAATTGGAGTGCTGCTTACCTTCCTGTTGTATTGATCTACTTTCAAGAGGGCACCCAGCAAGTATTATTCCTCAGAGGATGTGCCGTACACCGCTACCTTTTATATATACATATATATATAATTTTTTTTTTTACCCAGACGGTGGCACTCTGCAAGAAATAGACTCAGGATAACAGCAGTATTGTTGTGTCCTGAGGAAGAACCCATTAAAGAGGTTCGAAACATTGGAAATACTGCTGTTATCCTGAGTCTATTTCTTGCTGATTGCCGCCGTCTGGGTGATATGTTTGGTCCCCTTGGGGACAATTGGAAGGCACCGCTATCTGTTTGAACCTATTGAGGAAGTGCTGCTCCGTACTGGACTGTGTGTATATATATATATATATATATATATATATATATATATATATATTTAGTTTGACATAAGGCATTCTTAGTGATTTTTCATTAAAATAATAGAATACTGTATCATAGCATAACATTTTTCACTGTCTTTATTATACAGGAAAGGATTCATCATATAAAAAAATAGGAGCTGACATGAAAACTGGATTAGATCTGCATTATTTGGAGAATGATGACATTCCCTCGTCTACTTTGGAGCTAGAATGGGACATGGAGACTGAGCTGGAGGAACTTGGAACTAGTCACTTTCAGCCGGATGGTTTCACTCACCACCATGAGGACAGTTCGGCAAATCCATCTCACACAGCTACCTCCAACCAACTGTCAATTTCACCTAAGGGACGTTTCCAACGATTAGATGAGGAGCCAGAATACTTTTCCCATTGGGCAGGATCAAAACCAAAGCCCTCCCAACACTTTTGTACAATTCCAAAAATGTTTTGCACATTCACATGTACATTTATTTTGGGAATATTAATAGGATACTTTGCAAAACAGAATCCATCCAGTAACTGTGTATTGTCAATTGAAACTGCTTCTTCAATTGAACTCTCTGTTATCAATGAGATAATAAATGGCATCACAAAAGAACATATTGAACAATATTACAGGTATGTGCATCCTACTTTTTACAGTATGTGTCTGCAATTTATCATTGTTTCTGATGACAATGATATATATTTTCGGCAACGGTTACATTACATTGCTCAGTGTTATAATTAAAAGATTTTGTTGTTGTTTATGGTATTGAGAATATTCTCATTAATTGTATACTGTTCATAAAAAAGCCTACTAAAAATCAAATTGATATCAGAATACAAAAATGTTTTTGGGTCCAGGGTTTCAGATTAATTCTGCAAGTAAGTGTGAGATTTTTGGTGGACAATGCCTTCTGCTTTACTGTGGGCCACTAGGGCTGTTTAAGGAAGCTCTTAAATGAAGATTGATTGAAGTTTCCTGATGCCATTAACTGCAGCCTATACTTCCTTATATAGTCATGCATCTTATAGCTGCATTATTTTCTAATACCACAGTTGGTATGTCCTATAGACCAACAGGGGAAAGAGGGGATATTTTCTATCAGTCAAATTGTGTTCTTGAAAATGTCCTATCAAGGACACTCAAAAATGAATGTGCATTTCCATGGACATTTGGAAAAGTGCAGCACTCTCCAGCATTCTGCTTATCTCCTAGTGTACTGGGCAGGATGGGGGGTACTCATACCTCTGTCCATTTTGTGCCTGTCCACTTTGTGTGGGTTACTGCAATCTGTTGTGTTGAAAAAGTGACCATGTGAGGAGTTTTACCCCCCTTCCCCTTACTAGTGGATCACTCAATCATTCCTTTGGAATTGAACAGAAGTCTCCTGATAATAAGCATCAAATATTGGCAAATATGCCTTATTACCACTTATAATGTTAAGTTATATGTTCCATTACAGAAATGGTCATTGACCAGGTCAAAGACATGTAATGTGTGATTTACAAAGTGACCAGATAAAGCATGCATGCTAAATGCAATAGTGTGATAGACACTCCATGGCCTACTTCAAGCCAAGCCAATACTATATTATGCTTCTTATTAATTGTGTTTGTAGATTACAGAAACAATTTGGTAACATAAGTTGATGCAGTCTAAAAATGCTTGTTCTTGGTGCTGTATTTTAATAAGCCTGTATTTCACTAATAACAATATGAATAGAGAACAAATATAGACAAACATCCATCTTTGAAGGTCATGAACAATATTGCACACCTAACAAGTACAATTTGCCATTATAGATCATCAAAGAATAACTTAGTGTTGGTCTATTAAGCTGTGACTTTGGCCTCTTTCTCTTGTAAATGTGCCCTATTGACTACAACAGTCCACCACCACTAGTCATTGTCCAATAACAGACAGTATTCAGTAAATTGAACTCAAAGATAATGCTAACCTTTGCAGCTTACACATCTGCTCCTAGTATGTCAAATGCATTACTGAATCCTAGACAAGCTATATCCACAACTTTACTCTGGACTAGCACAGACAAAAATCAATTTGGCTTGTTTGACATGATGTTTCTTCAATAAATCTATGCTGTTTGGGGTCAAGCAAGCCGTTTCACTTTAAACATTCAGTGACTGTTATTTCAACATGAGCAACATTACCTTGTCTGTTTCCATGCACACTATTGGCGTGTTTCCAATGAGATCGAAAGTTGAAAGGAATTTAACAAAGGAAGAGGGTGGGTAGAGATATTTTCTTGTACCCTATTAAAATATGCCAAGAAGGAGAATTCTAATTGCTGGAAGTGAAATGTCATGCAATGATTATGGAATGCAATTGTGTAATATTGCACAATATATAAAGCAAAAATAGTTTTAGACAGGTACAATGAACATAGAGTTTAGGATTAAAACTATTCATCCAAAATACCCATACAATACATCCTTTATTAATTACATGCCAAACTTCTGAGCATAAGATGTAATACCTGCATAGTGTATGTACCTTGAGTAGGCTCAGATTGTAATTTCATTATAGCACCAACAAATGGGGTTTATTCAGACAAAATCATGCTGCACTGCAGATGGGGCAAATGTAACATCTGCAGAGAGAGTTAGATTTGGATGAGTTATTTTGACTTTTTTGCAAGGTAAATACAGGCTGCTTTATTTTTACACTGCAATTCAGATTACAACACACCACACCCAAATGTAACACTCTCTCTGCACGTTACTTCAGCCCAAGTGCAGTGCATATGGTTTTCTCCATGTGAGAAAAAATAAGATTTTTTATCAAGTCTGAATTAGGCCCATTTAGCTTACTACCTTGGCTAACATATTCAATAGATACAAACTGTGTGACCATCCTGGACACGTACAGTCACGTATCTGTATGTAAAATACATTCAGTTACCTGCTGTAATTCTAATTGTCATCTTTTTACTATAGTTTTCAAAGTGAAAGGAAGGGATTCCATTTTTTATCATCATGTTTGGCCTACATGTGATCTTTTTGTAACATTGGTGCAAGACATCCATTTGAAATCAGAATAGCCCACAATAACATCTACACATCCACATCATGCTCATGACTTCCTTAAACTAGATGCCAATGCCCAGTTGACATACAGTACAGTACAATATAAGCAAACCATTGTATTAGTGCCCAGTGTTCCTATGTGCGGTGCCATTGCCCTTCTACCTTCTTCCAGCAGCATCATCCTTTATGTGATATTTGGGAAAATAGTGCTCTTGCAAAGACCTGTTAAGGCTTAGACTCAGTGCCAGTCTTTGCTAATACATATTATATTTCTGAATATACTGTATCACCTGGTGCTACTCACAGATAAATTAGAGGACCTACTGATTGTACACTGTGGGGGTCTATTCTGGGAGCTTAGTAAACTACCGAGTTTTCTAATTTAGATATAATAGGAAATCATTTGCATTTTTTTACTTTTACTTTCAAATGAATATATATGGGTACTTTGTTCATTGCACAAGAAACATTGAAACGCACAAAATCTCCCCTTGTAATAAACAGTCCTGGACTTCCCACGCTCTCGATTACTTTATATGCCATAAAGGTCACTAAACCAGGGAGTATCTTAAGGGAAAAGGATTTTTAATGATTTGGGTAATGATCTAAAGCAGGGGTAGCCAACTCCAGTCCTCGAGAGCTACCAACAGTTAACGTTTTCCATGTGTCCTCACAGAATCACAAGTGAAGTATTTAGCTCCACCTGTGGGTGGATCTTTTAAAATGTGTCAGTCAGTAATGAGTGCACCTGTGTACCTGTGAGGTGAGCTGGAAAACATGAATTGTTGGTAGCTCTCGAGGACTGGAGTTGGCTACCCCTAATCTAAAGTTTCACCAGGTTACACTTTACATGTGAAGAGTAAACATTTACATTGTGTTTCTCTAGAGCCTTTGTACTTTGATGGGAATTCTACTATAAACATGGATCAAGCATACTCCTTTGCTCTGGTTGTAATGTATAAGGGACAGTGGGGCAAAACTAAGTTCAGTCTATGGGCGGTATTCAATGAGCCTGATTCGCCTGATTGTGCTGTTTGGCGAATTTTTGACTAAAACGGTGAATCACCCTATTCAATGACCAGATGGCGAATACATTTGAAGGTTATTTTCGCCATGATTCACCGAGTAGCAATCGCTATCTTTTTATGGAAAAGTGGAATGTGAACTTTTAAAATAAAGTGTTTTGTTTTTTACATTTGGTGTCAAAAAATCAGGAATTTTATTCTGAGGAGGGGCATGCTATTTTTATTCATGTGCTGTAAGCACATGAATATATATTTAATTTAAAAAAAAATCTATATATATATATTTTTTTTTTACACAGCAGCCAGCAGGGGGCGCCGGAGCCGAGCCGCTCATTAGATATTCATATATTCACTGCACCCGATCGTTACATATGCACGATCGGGTGTAGTGAATATACCCGGTCCCCTGCTGCCTGGCACCCGTGGAGCCCACCTCCCCCCACATACGCTCTGGGGCAGGCAGAGAGACTTCCATCTCCCTGCCTGCCACCGTCCTCAGGCTCCCTGCGGCGTTCGCCGCAGGAGCTCATATTCGCCGGTCAGGGGCAGCGAGCCCCTGACTCGTTGAATACCGGAGCCGGCGAGGCTCCGGAACGTGGCGAATGTGCAGCGAATCCTAAACAGGATTCGCTGCACCTCGCCGGTATTCACATTGAATACCGCCCTATGTTTTTGTTCATTTAAGCTTTGTATTGCCTTAGTGGTTTCAGTGCATGTTTTAACTGTGTATATATTGTAGCTTCTCAGCAGCATTATGTATAATGTAACTACTGTAATTCAGATTTGATTATTGACATATGAGAGAACAGCACCTGACACAATTTTTCGAAATGGGGGTATGTCAAACATGACGAATCATGACCAATGATGCACCTGATGCATGCAGGACATTTCTATATCCTACAGATGCCTCCCGAAGCATTTGAGTTTAAATTACACCGACTTGTACAGCCATTTCCTTGTTCCTGTGCAATTCCCTACAATCATAAATTAGGCCTATTGTGTATAGCAATATGTTTAATAAAATATTTTTTCTTAATTAGAAGACACATACTGCAAGTGCTAATTCAATGTCTAAAGACCATCATTTCTGTCTCTTTCTAAGTATATAAAATTGTTATTGGTTATTATGATAATGTGTTACTCTTGTAACTACATGTGACCTTGTTACTTCTGTGTGATCTTCTGCACTCTAATGGGTTGCATAGGTGATATAACCATGTGATATCAAATGTGACGTCATTTGACTGCACTCTTATCATTCCTAAATGCTTCATGTGTCACAAATCTGCACATAGCATTTAGTCAGTTTGGGCATTATTTATTTATTATGTATTAACAGTTTCTTATATAATGCATACATATTCCACAGCGCTTTACAGAGTATACTGTAGTTGAACATTCACATCAGTCTCTGCCCCAGTGGAGCTTACAATCTATATTCCCTACAACATGTTGGGAGCCAATTAACCTACCAGTATATTTTTGGATTGTGGGAGGAAACCAGAGTACCTGGAGGAAACCCATGCAAGAACGGGGAGAATATACAAACTCCGCACAGTTAGGTTCAAGGTGGGAATTGAACCCATGACCACAGCGCTGTGAGGCAGTAATGCTAACCATTACACCGTCCGTGCTGCCCGAATTGTCATTCTGTTTGCACTATTTGCAGCTATTTTGGGGTTTGGTCATTGTGTGTTATTCGTCATCTAGACTTTATTTTAACGAGATAAAAATCAAACATTTATTTATTACTATGTTTTATGCAAGAAAGTAAATGTAAAAATATTAGGTTCTACTTACTGTTGGATCATACATATCTGAGGGAGGCAGTGATTTTGCTTACTAACTACAAACAGTCAAGGGTCATCCTATCTCTTTCATAATATTCTGTTTTCCCTCATAGCCTCTGAATATTTGAGAAAACAACGAGTAGAGTACTTCTATCTACAATGAGGGGAGATGTGATAAGCTGGTGTTCTTTCGATTCTAATGAATTTAGCAGAAGGTCTACAACATGATCAATGGTGGTGCTTAAATGGGCCATTCAATTACTGTTTGTACCATGCCTTATTACAGAATTAGAAACCTGTTTCTACAGAATAATATACAAATATACTAAATTAAAAAAATCATACAATAAATATTTTAAAATGTGTGACTTTGCCTTTAAACTTTTAAGTATAACCTGTAAGTGCATTGCCATTTATCCATCTGATTTATATACCCGCTAGAAACCATCAATATGCGGTTATAAATATTATGAATAACAGGATGGTGGTTGCTATAAATGGTTTCTGTATCATGAAAGAAAACACTTACCCAGGTGTTATTTTGTATACTGGAGACTTAATAATCTAATATTTTGAAACAGGATACAAGAAAAACCATATTCTTAAAATCGTTTTTGGCAGAGACGGTGAACTTTTTCCATGGATTTGATTCATTTTATTACTTGTGTAATAGTCTTTTATCTATTTATCTTTCAGCATATGATATACAGCAAAACATGTTTTCATTATGATTTTATATGCCTTGTCCACTGAAGGTTATGAACCAGCCAACTAAAATATCATTAACTCAGTATAGGAAATCATTCACCCTCATTACGATGTCCTTCATTGTGGCAATTTTTCTTTGCTATGAGATTACTGCACCTTAACCAGTGCAGCTATAATTTAACATCCTTTTCTTTTAAGAGAATATATTTAATACATTCAAAGAATACTTAAAAGAAGGTACTGTATGCTTGGAATAGGAAATTATGTAGTTTGTTATGTTTCTGTGTATTGCAGATCTTTTAAACGCCTGTAAATTATTTTGCGTGCATGTTGAAAACTGAAATGCTGCAATAAAGAACTATGATTACATCAATGACATTAAATAATGTTCTTGCAATTAAAATTATGCACCCTTCTTTTAAACACATCTCATAGAAGCCTTAGGCATTGATATGCAAAATAGACCCACACTGTACCGCATATACTGTATAATATAATACTAAAATGTAACATATTCTCACAATACTAAAGTTATTCACCAGCTTCAAAATATTAAGGGTGCGATGTACCAAGCCTTTAAAAGTGATAAAATAGAGAGTGATATACCACCAACCAATAAGCTCCTAATTGTCATTTTTATAACCCAGCCTGGAACATGACAGTTAGAGCTGATTGGCTTGTGGTTTATCACTCTCCATTTTATAAATTTTTAATCTTCCTTTTGGCCCTAAGTGTTTTAATAAAAATAGTAAAACAATGATGATAAAAGCTAAAATACAATAAACATGTTTAGTAATTTAAATAGTGTCTAGATTCCTTTTTTTAATTGATATACACAATTTATAAAGAATATGCTTTACAAATCATTGTTATTAATTTGCCTGCCACTTTATGGATGAAATACAACACCTATGAATGCTATTTTAAAATGACTAGTTTCCTCATTGAAAATTGTTAACAATGCTCCAACCAGAAAATTGTCAAACTCTAGAACATTTTAATTTCTCAGCTTCTTCACATCTCATGTAACAATTACTGGCTGCTTGCCCAGCTCTTTTGCAATAAATGAGTTATAACTAAATGAGAAGCAGAGGAGATTTGAAAGCCTTGACTGCTTTCTTTATTTAGTTTACTTGATAAAGGTCAACTTGGATTCTTACTTCTGAGAAGTACATATCTACAAACAGCATTCACCAGAATGGAACAGATATGAGCCCCCCAAAAATGCTTACAAGAACATTGCCTTACCTGCGTAACATGGCTTTGCGTAATCACCATCATTCCACCAACCACACCACAACCATATGGCCATTCCAGATCCTTTGATAGAATATAAATCCCATAAAATGCAGTTCTACAATTACACTGAGGAATTCAAAGCAAAAGGTGAAGATTAGATTATTCACAGTTATTTGCAATGCCCTGTTATACTGTTTAATGCTTTACTGTAAGTATTGTTGCAACAGTTTTGCTCATCTCTAGTAAGGAGCCATAATATTAAATTATTAATTAATATTTATTAACAGTTATATATATATGGGTCCCCCCCCAGTGGAGTTTTTAATCTATGTTCTCCACTACATGGACACACACACACACACACACACACACACACACACACACACACACAGACACACACTTGGGTTCATTTTGTTTGGCCAAAAAACCTAGCATATGTGAGGTAAACAACACAAATGGCCAGATGCACTAAGCTTCAAAAGTGATAAACTAGAGATAGATAAACAACCAACCAATCAGCTCCGGCCTGTCATGTTGTCTGTGACATGGCAGGTAGGAGCTGATTGGCTGATTGTTTAACACTCTCCATTTTATCACTTTTGAATCTTAGTACATCTGGCCCTCAGGGAGAACACACATTCCTCAAAGACAGGTACCCAATTAAAATTGCACCAATGCTGTAGTGGTATGAGGTAGAATTTCTAAACTTTGGACACTGTTGATCTATTTTAAATTTGTGCATGCATTTAAAATGTTCTGTACATTAACATGATACTATGCAATAAGTGATAAATGCAAACATAAGATTCAACCACAGACAAAGTCACATTTTGTGATCTATTGTGATTTGGCTTCAAGTGCAAGATATGGATGGTCCTCTCTTCCCAAAAGTGTAGCATATATACAGTTCTACAGTATACTGTGCATATTTTTTTTTTAAATGGGAGTTAAGTTATAGCATTGTCACTTTATTTGCATTATTGTGTGTTTTATAGATCACTTTAAGAAAGATCACTTTAAGAAAATAGATATGAGCAGTGATCAACATCAGTTTACATCTTGCACCAAAGAGTTAGTATTCAAAATTGATGTTACTATTAGTTGGTATATTTGCATTTTTTTGGTGAATTTAATTTGTTTTTCATAAATACAGTATCCTGAATACATGGCAACACAGCAGCAATGACCTTACAGTCCTACATGATCTAGGTACTTGCATTCAGCAGCGTTACATATGCTATACCTGATGATAATCCCATATATTACAATGCAACCATAACATTTTACCAAGGTTACTTACTTACACAAGCTGATTTCAATCTTCTCAGGAATAATAGGTGTAATAATAGGCTCATTATGAAATCATAAAATATAATACCAATTTAGCAACATATTGCACACTATTGTCTTCTTCAGGGGTTGTAAAACAGGCAAACAGTGGTGACAAGGAGGTCTATTTACTAAGTCTTTGAAAGAGATTTAGATAAAGTACCCACCTAGCTGATTGGCTGGTACTTTGTCTCCATCCACTTTCTCTTTCTCCAAGGCTTAGTAAATATGCCCCTAAATTATTTCAAATGGTTATGAATGTAAATGCATGTTTATGCTTGTGTTAAATAAATTGTGATGTGTTTAGGATTTCTATTCTTTCCTTCAAGGTTGTAATGGTGGGATAATACACATACACATAAATTTAGTTACAGGTGCACATGCAATTGCACAAGGAACCACCATGTTTTGTGCTAGTTGCAATTCTGAGCCACTTGAGCAAGGGCTCTTACTAATGTTGATGGTGACAGCAGGTGGACTTAAATCAGCTTGGCTCTCTGCTAGCAGATGCGTGGAACCTGAGTTTACTCTACAGATTCTCAAATTACTGTAAGGTAGCAAATGTGCCTTTCTTGGCTGTCGTAATTAGAGTCACTTTGCATCCTAATCAGAATTAGCCCCCTGGGGTCCAGTATTGAGGCTATTCACTCTGTTATAGTGACAGTAGTGCATTAGTCATATTGGGACTAATTCTGGCTCCTTTTTATAAAGTCAGGTCAATTGTTGGAGCTGCAGTTGTCAAACTATAGACAAAGCCATTCATTTACACACTGGACTCATAGCTAGTTATATTTTTACATAAACACTCAACTAGGGATTATACCAAAGAGTATTATATCAGTGCAATTGTGTACTTGATCTTTTTTTTATATAGAATCATATATTTGAAAGAGTAGTAGTATTAGTACGCTAATCAACCAAAGCAGTTGATCCAACCATTGGCATGAGCGACAGAACAAATGTGTGTGCCTTCATACAGTGAATGATGTGTGTAAGCGATCTTAACCTCAGTAAAAGAAATCAGAACAGTGATATTCTGGCCAACTGAACATTTGGCCATGATAACAAACAGTCCCGATTTAGTTTCCAGCACTCAATATTGAACAGTTATTGATCATGTACATACACTGAATCAGTGGCGTAAATTTGTCCTAGTTGCCCTGCGGCAAAAAAAATACTGGTTCCCCCATGAATATGTAAAAGAACAATCCAGGAAATATTTAGAGTCTTGTTACATTGCACCCCATTTGTTTTCATTATCATTTATTTTAAGCAAATACAGTACATTGCTTAGCAGTCATGCCTAGGATTAGAACCTGTGACCTGTTTCACTGGAGACAGACACTTTACTGATAGAGCTATTTGCTCCTGCACTGAAAGTATGCAGGTTCTGACTGTATCTAATTGTTAGTTCAAAATCAGTACTATTGGGCAGAGTTATGTATTGTAGTAACTTCATATAGGTAGAATTCACCTACTTCCTATGTAAAAGCAAATAGCTCAATACAGGTGTGACACTTGCAAAAATGATGTTTAGAAAAAAGCAGTGTGTCCTGCTAGGTGTGGGAGTCAACCACATGATGATATAAATGGGTTTTAATGAACTGATTCAAATTTTCATGGGGCTGGAGAGGTGCCCCCTTGGGAGCAGGATAACTCCATTGCCTCCCAGAGTTACACCTCTGCACTGAATGATAATCGTTCAAAACTGTCATCCATCAGCTGGATTCAAACAAATGCCATGGCATATTTTAGATTCACAGTATTAGTATGTAGACATAACATTTAATATTGAAGAAAACAGCTTTATTTATGCGTTGTAATATATTAAGTTTCAACATTTTTTTTATTTTAATGAAAGCAAATCAGATAGTAAAACAATCATATTGAATATCTAAGCACCTGACACAGACTTTTGTTATGCTAAATTCTAATGCTCAATTGAAATTCCAAGTTAATCCAAATATAGAGCCTAACGAGAACAAAAAGCCATCAAACAAAACTATACAGCATTATATTTCCCATGAAGTTTACCTTTGTAGAATAGTAGTCAACCAAATCTAAATTGATTTTAACTTGAAACCTTCAAGCTATTAATTATTCTCTTGCGTAGCTTCATTTTCTGCCTATGGCACTATATTAGGTTTCACTGGGAGCTACAAAGAACTTCATAAAATAGTTATGTGCAATTTTGAATCGCACACATTAGTGAAACAAAGCATATTTGCTCCAGAAGGTATATTATTGATTTTATTTCTTCATGACGTTCATTTGGGGAATAAACTCATCAATTTATTACAACTGTAAATTTGGATGGATAACAGTCTTTGAGATTGAATTGTTTTATGTTACGAATTAAACTATATTTATTTAGGTATTTTCAGTATTTATTTATGGAATATTGTGATAGTTATATAATTTTATATGATACATCATTGTTGACTTTGCTTTAATAATATAAAATAATACAGAGACATGGGTGACATTTTTTTTAAATAATAATATTAATTATTACTATTATTATTATTATTATTATTATTATTATTATTACTATTATTATTATTATTATTATTATTATTATTATTATTATTATTATTATTATTATTATTATTATTATTATTATTATTTTGTAAGGAACCTATGTGGTCTATGGCCATGGATAATAATGTAATGACTTCTTATCTGTGGGAAGACTGCACATGCTACTTGTAATCTTGCCTTGCCTACTGTGATCATTCTTAATTGATATATTGAAACAGAGTTTATGATTCATAGTAAAGTTACGCAATGGTAGGAAATTCTGAGTGTTGGCAGACATTCCGAATTAGGGAATAATGCTAGGATTTGTGTATTAATATTCTAAGTTATCAATAGTGCAATAGTAATGAAAATAATAACCACCCACGCAAAGATTACACTGGTCGGCAATACCGTTTATATCTGAAATTCTGAATTTTTTTTTTTAGTGGAAAACTACCATGTCTAGTGCATCAACTCTGCTTGCAGCTTTCTTTTAAATATGTTACATATAAATCCCTTTAGCCTTTTTCAAAAATTGTTCTTATAGAAAGATGCACTTTACAAACTATTAGGCAACATCTCTGACTGACAGTTCTCTCTCTAATACTTTACAGATCAAACTCAAGGTCAGTTATAGTTAATACAAACTGCTGGCAAGCACAGTGTAACTACCAGAATCATATTTTGTTGCATTAATCTATTGTGCTTTCAGTACTCAACCTAAAGTGACATATATGAAGGCTGTTAAGCAGTTTTGCTATGAATCGATCGAGGGTAATGGAAATGATATTGTCAAAGTATAAATCCATATAAGTAATTGTATGTTATAAAAGTCTCTTGAATAGGAGACTACCTTGCTTTTTTTCAGCGGTCTTGAAACCAATTTGTCATATGGATAGAATGTAATTGAGAGGAAAGAAATTCTAAGAAAATTGTTTTTTAATAGGAAGAGATCAGTGATGTGAAATTTTGATGAAACTTTTGGTCTTGGAACACTAAGTGAAAGAGACAATGCTGATAATGATTTGTTATTGTTTTTTTTTCATTTAGAGATTTACTAACCTGGGGAGAAACTACATGGGGGACAAACTACTTTTTTATGCTTTGATGTGAAGTTCATAAGCCTGACACTTTATTGATAATTACCTACTCTACTGGAACCTCTGGAGAGTAAGTAAGATCCTCCTGGAACATTGGCATTTTTGTGTGGTTTCCCAGGATCCTGGAAGTGAAATGTAGGTGGTTCTGCAACATTATACCCACTTCCTAGTTAAGTGATTAGGATGAGGAGAATAATACCAGTAAATGGACATCTTAGGAGCAGAATCAATATGATGTGATTCAATGATAATGACACATATTCTTGGGTTATACGCATTAGCTGCCACCTGCATCTTACACTTATCCAAGGTTGCCGCCGGCAGTAACTGCCACAAATTATTTTCAATGGCAGCCATGTCCTTTAAGAAACATATTGATAAAATCAATTAATAAGTAACAGCTGCAGTAAATTAAGCAAAACATTTATATATATATATATATATATATATATATATATCAGGAAGGTGGGGGGTGATTGGGGTGCGCTACCTAGTAAAGAATCTGTACCTCCCAATACAACATTTCAACTATTTACCCAGAAATGGACTGAGCCTATTCATTGGGAACATCCTCAAATACAAGAACACTATTTCAGAAATGTGTATTTTGTTTTGAAATTGAAATGTTGTATTGGGAGGTACAGATTCTTTACTAGGTAGCGCACCCCAATCACCCACCACCTTCCTGATTACTACACCGTTCCTCACTAACAGGAGGAATTTTGGTGGTGCTGCACACACAACCCAGCGCAGAGTCAAAAACCCTTTCTTCCATATATATATATATATATATATATATATATATATATATATATATATATAGAAAGCACTGTGGTATGCGGCACTCATCCATCCAACAACAGGTACAACGCAAATAAATCAGCCAACAGGCAGTGCGGTAAGTCAATGTTTCGGGTACTGAAACCCTTTATCAAGACATGCATGACACAACTGAAGTACTTACTTTTATGCAGACAATCAAGTACAAACCACCCAGTGACAAGAATGACTCCCTGTGAGTGCGCCAACCCGGACCCTGTGACGTCATCCTGGCGCCGGTGGGGTGTCGGTGTCAGTCAGGGCAGGGGGCGTGAAAGTGGGAGAGTGACAGGTAACCCAAGAACCTAGTGAAAAAAATGCAATATGATTAAAAACAGTGGGACATATCAGCAGCAGAAACTGACGAACAGGAACATGTTACAGGCTTCATGGACAGTGCGGTACAAACATAATGCAAAATACTGTTGCGGATATATGCACGATAAAAAAATATATATAACACTGGTCAACATGAAAGAATCTACATCAACCATAGGTCGACATCACAGAAAGGTGGACATGACAAACAATTGCAGAATCAGAGTGCGGGTTAAATACAACATGGTCAGATCCATTAACGAGCTGGAAATGACACTAATTAAAGAAAACAAAGTAGCGAGAGATGCTCATTGAGACCTAATGGGTGAACCGTCTGCAGGCGATCTATTCACCGGGCTTCCAGTCTCAACAGTAGTTTATCACGGTCCCCCCCTCTGATGGACATAGGGACACTGTCAATCATTTTGTAGCGTATCAAAGGCAACGGGTGTTTGAACTCTTTAAAGTGCCTAGCAACCGGTTGCTCGGCACCTTTCCCTTCTAGGGCAGCCCTGATCGCTGACCTGTGGTTAGCGATGCGTTCTTTAAATTGAGTAATGGTTTTGCCTATGTACAAAAGACCGCACGGGCATTTAATATAGTAGATGACATGGCGACTGCTACATGTGAGGGGAAATTTAATGAGAAATTTTTCTCCTGTCCTATGATGGAAGAAATGATCGCCGTTCTCTAGGCTAGAGCAGGTCGTGCAACCAATGCATTTGTAATTCCCGTTATTACGGGATAAGAAATGCGGTTGTGGTTTCTGACAGTGTTTACTCACATCGTTATGCACTACCCAGTCCTTCAAATTCTTACCCCTCCTGTAGGAGGGCAAGAAGGAGCTGTTGCGCAAACTGGGGAGGGATTTATTGGTGGATACGATGGGCCACACATTTCTAGCAGATTTGACCAGCTTACTACTGTTGGTGGTGAATTTTTGAGTCCAGACAATTTTATTATCTAGGTTTTTGGTGGTAACAGTGTTAAGGACAGTGTTCCTGTTAAGTCTGAGCACCTTGGCTTTAGTGTTTTTGAGCAGCGTATACGGGTAAACTCTTGAGAGGAAATCAGTGATCATAGAATTGATCTCAACCTCTGCATCCTCAATTCTGCTGCAGATTCTGAAAGCTCGCAGAAATTGGGAGTAAGGGAGACCCCACTTCAGGGAAGGAGGGTGATGGCTCGTGCTTAGGAGAATAGTGTTACGGTCTGTTGGCTTTTTATACAGAGTAGTTTGCAATTCATTGTTGGAGTTGAGGGTCACAGTGACATCCAAAAAATTGATGGATGTGGGATTACATGCGTATGTGAACTTAATGGAATTGTCACAACTGTTAGCTAACGTCATCAGGTCGTGGAACTCACTTTCACTTTTAGACCAAATCAAGAAAATATCGTCTATGTAGCGGTAGAAGGCAATTATGGCCGAGGCAACTGCAGGATTGGAGAGGAAGATGTCACGTTCAATTTCATGCATAAATATATTTGCAAGGCTGGGGGCCACACAAGATCCCATAGCGACCCCCGAGCATTGCAAATAAAACCTGTTGTCAAACAGAAAATAGTTCCTTGATAATGCCAGATCAAGCAACTGAATAAAGAACAGAGCATCAGGGCCCTTATACATTGCACTCACCAAAACAGCACGTTTGACCGCTTCTATACCACGATGATGTGGGATCGAGGTATACAAGGAAACCACATCAATTGTGCATAATAAACAACCTGTGGAAAGACACGGTAAGGCAATCAAGTTTTTTAAGAAGGTGTTGGTGTCCTTCAGGTAGGTGGATTAGTTCTGCACAACCGGTTGCAGAAACATGTCCAGAAACTGTGACACAGTGTAGAAGAATGAGTCTCTTGCCGAGATGATCGGCCGACCTGGAGGTTTACTGGAGTCCTTGTGGATCTTAGGGATCGTGTAGAGTAAGGGTACCTTAGGGTGGTCGGTAGATAATACATCCTTGATTTTATCTGGAATGATCAAGGCCGATGTGCCCTCTTGTAGCAGATCATCTAATTCTTTTTTGAACAGTGCAGTTGGATCTTCCTTCAATTCACGATAAACGGTGGCGTCCGATAATTGTCTGTATATCTCGGACTTGTAATCTGCTGTGTCCTGGATTACCAGGGCACCCCCTTTGTCCGCCGAGCGTATCACGATGTCAGTGTAGCCCCCCAAGTCTTTGAGGGCTTTACGCTCATCAGCAGTGAGGTTCTGGGTGTCATCGCCAGATTTGTTGGGGGTGGACACTATAGTATTGTCCATGTAGTCCAAAAAAGATTTGAGAGCCACATTGTTGGATTTGGGGTCAAAAGTAGAGATTTTAGACAACCTGATGGTCAGGTCACCCGTATTAATGGGATTGGTGCCAAAATGTTCTCTCAGTCTTAGACGCCTTCCAAATTTGAATAAGTCGATTTTATCTTCAAAGTCGTTGGGGGA
This sequence comes from Crinia signifera, assembly GCF_055691185.1. Classification (NCBI taxonomy): domain Eukaryota; kingdom Metazoa; phylum Chordata; class Amphibia; order Anura; family Myobatrachidae; genus Crinia; species Crinia signifera. Next base: position 239,542,299 of record NC_139219.1, on the reverse strand, counting down.
TGTGGTGGGAACAAAGGACAGTCCTTTATTCAGGACAGTGTGTTCTGCAGGGGAGAGAGTTCTTGAAGACAAGTTATGGGTTATGTCATCTGGGACGCATTTTTTCTTTGCGTACCTGACCCACCTCGCCCGGGTTAAAACACCTAGAGGGGGGTGCTGATTTCCCCGGCCTCTGCCTCTTGGACGCTTGACACATTCTGTATCACTAGATGAAGGTTGGTCACTGGACCTGTCTGTGTCGAATTGATACCTTCGTCGCTGTGTGCGTCTCTTGCCTTCTTGCTGTTCCCGGCCGTATGCCCAGCTATACAGTACACCTTAAATTCAGCGTAATCGCGATTGACAGTATCACACTTCGCCTTTTAAAACTGAATAAGTTCTTTTTGATACTGGTCTATTTGTGTATTTAGACGGGCTAGCCAGTCCTGCGATTTATCGCTCTTTATGGTGTTGAGATTGGTGCTTTCAAACGATTCAATCTTCTTGCGTGTGGCAATTAGTTCCCTCTTGGATTCCTCAATTACGAGCAGTATGAGGTCATAGAATTTCTTGTGCTGTACGGACATATCTGCTGACTTGAGCTGACTTGTCATGACAAAGGCCCTCTAGTGGCCGAAACGTCGACTGACTGCCTGCAACAGTAAGGTTTATTATACCCTGCAAAAAAAGTACTGTACCATTAAAATTGTACATTTGACTGGTGAGTGCTCTCTGTGGATCATTTGATTCTACCCCAGTACTATATTTGGAATATCCTTGCAATATTCTATAGCTGAGCACCCCACACGCTGACAGGGGTTGGCCTTGAGTGCGGATTCCTCCTGCAATATATATATATATATATATATATATATATATCAGTGTAGTAACTGCGGCACTGGGGACTTGGAAAAAAATACAACACACAGCTTGTGTCTAGTTGACGTTTCAGCCCCTCCGGCTTTTATCAAAACAGCTTACATTTGATAAAAGCCCGGAGGGGCTGAAACGTCAAATAGACACAAGCTGTGTGTTGTATTTTTTCCAAGTCCCCAGTGCCGCAGTTACTACACTGATATTTATTGACCCAGCATTGCGGGTCACTTCTGAAGGCACGGGGCTCAGACTCTGAGGATGAAGCAGAGTGCCGGCATCCCGCCTATGTTTATATATATATATATATATATATATATATATATATATACACACAGTTGTGCTCATAAGTTTACATACCCTAGCAGAATTTGTGATTTTATGGCCATTTGTCAGAGAATATCAAAGATAAATCACAAACGTATCTTTCACTCATTGTTAGTGGTTGGTGAAGCAATTTATTGTCAAACAATTGTGTTTACTCTTTATAAATCATAATGACAATAGAAACTGCCCAAATGACCCTGATCAAAAGTTTACATGCCCTAGTTCTTAATACTGTGTATTCCCCCTTTAACATCAATGACAGCTTGAAGTCTTTTGTGGTAGTTGTGGATGAGGCTCTTTATTTTCTCAGATGATAAAGCTGCCCATTCTTCTTGGCAAAAAGCCTCCAGTTCCTGTAAATTCTTAGGCTGTCTTGCATGAACTGCATGTTTGAGAACTCCCCAGAGTGGCTCAATGATATTGAGGTCAATAGACTGAGATGGCCACTCCAGAACCTTCACTATATTCTGCTGTAGCCAATGACAGGTCGACTTGGCCTTGTGTTTTGGTTCATTGTCATGTTGAAACGTCCAAGTACATCCCATGCGCAGCTTCCGAGCTGATGAGTGCAAATTTTCCTCCAGTATTTTCTGATAACATGCTGCATTCATCTTGCCATCAATTTTGACCAAGTTTCCAGTGCCTTTGTAGCTCACACATCCGCAAAACATCAGTGATCCACCTCCGTGTTTCACAGTATGAATGGTGTACCTTTCATCATAGGCCTTGTTGACGCCTCTGCAAATGTAATGTTTTTGTTTGTGGCCAAAAAGTTACATTTTAGTCTCCTCACTCCCAATGACTTTATTCCAGAGGTTTTGAGGCTTTTCTCTGCACTGTTTGGAGTATTGTAAGTGGGATGCTTTATGGCATTTGCGTAGTAATTGCTTTCTTCTGGCGACACGACCATTATGCCCATTTTTCTTCAAATGCCTACTTATTGTGCATCTTGAAACAACCACACCACAGTCCTGTATTTCAGCTGAAGTTATTTGTGGATTTCTCTTGCATCCCGAACAATTTTCGTAGCAGTTGTGGCTGAAATTTTTGTTGGTCTACCTGACCGTGATTTGTTTTCCACAGAATCCCTCATTTTCCACTGCATAATTCAAGTTTGAACACTGCTGATTGGCATTATCAATTGCTTGGATATCTTTTTATATCCCTTTCCTGTTTTATACAGTTCAATTAACTTTTCCCACAGATCCTTTGGCAATTCTTTTGCTTTTCCCATGACTCAGAATCCAGACACATCAGTGCACTGGATGAAAGATGAAAGGGTCTTTCAGGAGACCAGAAACTCACTGACCTTTTATACATACACACTGATTACAAGCAAACAGATCTCAGGTGGGGATGGTTACCTTTAGTAGTGGTCAGCAAACAGTACATGCATTGGAACATTGTGGAGGCACAAAATAATGCAATGAGTTTAAAGTAACAGACAATTCAAATTATTTTTTAAACTCCTTGGATCACAGTCGCATACCCAGGAGGAGAAGTTTGGGACCATCTTTGGGGTCAGGACCCACAGTTTTATTTAGACTGATCGTTCTAAAAACTGTAATGATAAAAATTAAACTCTAATAGAGGGTTTTATGGAAAAGCTCTCAATAATTCACTATTTCTCTATCACTTTGCTTGGAGGATTACCTTACTTTTAGGTTTGGGTATACAGTATAAGCTTAATGAATTACAAAAGTTATTTTTATTTAATTTTACTGTTTTATTTCTATAGATTCTAAATTACATTTAGGAGTTTACAGCTATAGCTATAGTTGATCTGTTAAATGTCATTTTCCCTGTGATGAGGTTTCTGCGATAATTTCAGATACATGTCAGTGATTTATTCATTTGATTAAAATGTCTGATGCTTCTTTAGTAAAACCCTTGCTTTTATGAAGTGAATATGTCATGCAGCTATCAAATAAAAATTAGACTTCTGTGTTAACGCATCTTTCATGAGATCAGTGAGAAAGATATAGCTAGTTCCCATAACAACATGATGCAGTTTATTAGAAATTTACAGAAGCGCATTATTTTTAGTCATCTCATATTATTGCACAGTCACATGGAAACAAAAAGTAAACCCCCTCTATTGAAAGTGTAACCTACAATTGAACAAACAACCATTAAAAAGGTAATTTATCAATTACTGTACATGCTGTAGGTGCAGAATGATCCCAGTTAGCATTTGTATTGAAGTTCAAAATGAATAAATCAGTTGCATTTAGAGAAATGATTTTGTTTAATAAAGGTAGCTGAGAACAAAGATGTTCTAGATCAGGCATGTCCAACGTTGGCCCTCCAGATGTTGTGAAACTACACATCCCAGCATGCTTTGCCACAGTTTTGCTATTAGAGAATGCTAAAACTATTGCAAAGCATGCTGGGATATGTAGTTTCAAAACATCTGGAGGGCCAACGTTGGACATGCCTGTTCTAGAACATCTTTGTTCTCAGCTACCTTTATTAAACAAAATCATTTCAAGCAAATAAAAATGGTAATTTACAAACTGCAAAATCTGACTCTGCAATGCTTCTTTCTGCATGCAAGTACTGTATGCCACCTTGCGTATTGTGACATCAGCTGTGTTCCCATGGACGAGCCCCATTTCCTCCCCGGCCAGCTTTACCCACAAATAATGGTCCGGCGAGTGTGTAACTCACCTAAGCTGTTCGTTGCCGGGGTCTGCTCATGTGCAAATATGCTCTTGCACATCCACAGACCCCCCACCATCAGAATGGGACCCAATTTGCCCCCATTCTGATGCAATGAGAATCACCCCCATACTTCCAGAAAACTTACCAAAAATGGGCATTAAAAGGTGCTTGAAATGGCAAGATACAATATATGGACAAAGGTATTTGGCCACACCTGTTAATTATTGAATTGAGTTGTTTCAATCAAGATTATTGCTACAGATGTCTAAAATCAAGTATCTCGCTATGCAGTCTCCATTTGCAAAATTTTTGATACAAAATTAGTCTTTCCACCTTTGGAACCTATGGTTCTTGAAGTTCCAGACCTTTAAAAAGCTGCATATTACCAGCAAAAGGGTTATAGAGAGGGTTATACTACAGCTGTTTGCACCACAACTCCAACTATGGTGTGTTCCCCATCTGAAAATTTAAATGGTACCGGACCAACTAACATTCTACTGAGTATGATCCACGGTCATCACTCCAGTCAATCACAAGCTCATAAAATTAGGCCTGTTCTTTCGATCTGCCTCTACAATGCTGTGGGGCAGGGCAGCTTTGAATAAGCACCCGCCACTATTTTCCCCATTGGAAATAGCGGCGAGGATTGAATATCACCCTGAATGTGCTATTTAAAACAAATGTGTATACCCCAATGTGATATTGTGCTGCTTTTATTTCAAAATATATTTTAATATAATTTATTAATATATTTTGTACAATAAAAGCACCTTAAAAGTCAGTTGGAGTGCCACTGCTTGTCTATGTGCTGCTGTATTTTATTAAATGTACCTACATGTATATACATTTTCACAGAGAATCCCACTGTTATCATTTCAATTATATACAGATTAAGAATAGAACTGTTCCATTGCTTTTGGTCCTTTTTCTTTTGTTAAACTTTTTATGGGTCTTGACTATATCCCCTTACTAAGCAGCAGATTTTAGATAAGCAACCCTTTCAAGTGCCTGAATATACCTTTGGTAAATTTCCTTGTGAAATTCCGTGGCTGCTGGAATTTCCATAACCAACTGTAAGTGATATTTTTGGAATGCATTCACAGAGCAGAAAACCATATAAATTAACAGAGCCAGTTCAACAACTGCTAAGGCTCATGATGCACTTGCTTCTATAGCTGAAGAGTTTTAAAATTCCATTAGCTTTATAATAAACACAAAAACTGTGTGATGGGATGTTCATTTTTGTTCCCATAATGAATTACTTTACATTTATCAACCTTAAACTGCATTTTCCACCTTTCTACCCATCTTTCCAGTTTAATAAAGTCACTTTGGATTGTATCCAAAATCCTCTCCTGAGTTAATTTCCTTACTCAATTTCGTGTCATAGGCAAATATTACAATTTTACTCACTATGTCACTTCTTATATCATTAATTAATATATTAAACAAGGTGGGTCCCAATATTGAACCTTGCAGGATTCCAGTTTGGACCTTACCCCAGCTGGAATATATGCCATTTACCACCACTCTCTGTCCCCAATTGTGCAACCAGTTTTGAATCCAATTACAAATTTTATCTCCTAACCCTAAATTACCTAGTTTTAATAATAATCTTTTATGAGGCACCATCAAAAGCTTTAGCAAAATCAAGAAGTATTACATCAACAGATTTCCCTAAGTCCACTGACTTCCTCATAGAAGCTAATTAAATGAGTCTAACATGATCTATTTTCATTGTGCCTCCATTACTGAAGAAGTACTGTACACATACTGTATCTCCATTTATTAAATAAACTAAAAAATGTAGTGCCCCTACTACTTACTTAAATATCTGATTTGATAACTATACAAGTCAAAGTACCTCCATCATAAGTGAAGAAAGAATTCATATGTTTTTTTACTAAGATGGGAGTTCTATTGAAGATGGGATGTTGCTATGGGCAATCAATCAGATTACAGTATATCTATTATCTTCTAGAATGTGCTAAATAAATAAGAAGTAGAATCTAATTGGTTACTATTGGCAACATTCCATCTTCACTAGAGCTCCCATCTTAGTAAATTAACCCCATAGTTCCCCATTTAATACATAATTTAACTAAATGATTTTTATAATAGCATCTGCTCTGACCTTACATCCCATCTTTCCATCTACACACTTCCCATAGGGGGGGGGTAAATGTAATGCTGCCGGAGGAGCAGGACTTCTTGTGGGTCTGCCCATATTTTATACAGCAGCAATCATTTACATGACAAAACCAGGTTGTTAGTAATTCAATATCTGATACACATGGAAAGTCATCCTAGTCTTATTGTCTTGCTATTTTTGCCCTTTCGTTAAAGTGCTTGCTTGCATTTCATGGTATATTCTGCAGAATGAATTGTAGATTACTCAATGGCACTTCAGAAATAAATGTAAATATAAATAGCAATATAAAAGTAATAACGTGAAGAACTGGAGGTATGCCAAGTGGCCTGCATTAATATCTATTGCTCATAAATTTGACAAATTGACAGCAACATCTGTTAACCCAGATGCTGCATTGTAGAAAGCCATCAACTGGAGGTGAGGAGTAAGTGATCACATTACTGAATTGCATTTCTTCTTCCTTCCCTTCACAGGTGAAAAATGCATTTTTTTAACTTATGGGTTATGGGCAAAGTAATTAGTTAATTGATGACATATTATGTGCAATATCATTTCTTATATATAGATTTAGATGCCTTTGCACACAGCTGTACACATGTTGAACATCAAATTGCAGAAGGTACTCTAGTAAAGTAGTTTTGTTGCTTCCAATAGATCTTTTTGTGCGGATAAGACACATACTACTGTACAGTATTTTCAGTGAAAAGGTGATTGAAATGGCCAAGTCAACCCAGGACCTCGTTCGCCAAAATTTTGTAGCAATACAACAAATGGTAGTACTAAGCATATACAGAAAAAGACAAAAATCTAACAAGTAAATGGGGTAGAAAAAAAACCTGGGACAGAGAGAAAAAAAAAGGTTAGTAGGGAGCGTGAAGGCATATAACAACACAAATTCACAATTCAATTTACCAATCTTAGTTACGAAAAATAGGACAAACGCGTGCATGAATATTGCGCCTATTACAAAATGACAATAACAATAGGAACAGATGAGAACCGCAGCTCACTCTAATAATATAAATCAGTTTCTGAAAGTAGTGAATCTTCTTCTCCATCAGTTGTATAAACGTGCCAACTTTTCCATTTTGTGAAAAGAGAGGTTGCATGAGAGGAGTAAGGAATTCCCAGGGTCTCCATTTGAAAAGCATAGTGTATTTTACGTATAATTTTGCAAAGGGAGGGTGGGAAGTTCAAGTTCTGTGCAATGGAGGCATGTGCAGCTATGAGTACATGTCCGAAGACAAAAGAATCTGCAATCAAAAGCTTGGGGGGAGGGGGGGGTACGCATGAAGTAGTGTAAGGAGGCATCTTTATAAATGAAGGAAGGAAAATAATGCACTATACAAAATAACTAGGGATGTGTGGGTTCAGTTTTTCTTGAATTTATTGGGTATCCAAAATTGTGATAATTTGGCAAAAAGAACCAGTGAGCTGAAATATTATGATATTTCAGCTCACCCCTAAAAATATCATAATATAGGCAAGATAAATGATGAAAGAATAACCTTCAGAGGTCAGTCCACAATCAACCAATCAGAAGCGATTAGCTCGTAGTGGCAGCCACTATCGCTAGAATTCATTTGCAAAAGTCCCGAGTCATCCGGATACAGCTACTGACAGGTGTATTACTAGCTCTGTGCACGTCTTTGTTTTTTGTTGGTGTACACTGTACGAAATTAATTATTGTACATTAAGCAGCCCAAAATAAATCATAGTGTGTTTATACAAATTAGTTAATGTGTTGTGTGTGCCTGCTTATATAGAGTATATACTTGGTTTACATTAATGCACATTAAACAAACTTCATGAAATAAAACATGATTTAATTAATTGGCTTCTTTCAATTAACCCATATCTTCAGAGGCATAAACAATCTGCAAAACGATATATAACATGACTTGGCAGGAGATAGCATGTCTTGGAAGTTCTTATTTATCTTGGCTTCCAGCTATATGCAGATACTGTATTAGTATACTTTATTCAATTTACATATAATATGCATATTCTGTAATCTATTTTATCAACTATTTTATCAACTATTTTATCTTGCATATGATTTGGCTGATCAAATAGGGTTTTCATGGGATTTACCTTCCTGTAAAAGACAATCGTCTCCTACCTGTCCACAGTGTAAGACTGGTAGCCATTTTCTTGTAATGCACATGTAAGGATCAGTGGCATAACTATTTTTCTCCCCTTGCCAAAAAGTGTGTGGTGCCCCCCCCCCCCCTCCAAGCTCCTCTTTAGCATGTTTCCCCAGCGTGTGACGTGATGACTTCACACGCATAACGGAGAAACCGAAGCAGGCAGGAGAGAGAAAGAGAGACCAGAATACACTGCTGCTTCCCTTGGTTCCGATGCATCCCAGGCTGCCCTAGCATGCCCATCCACCTGCCCATCCAGTACATAGTAGCCAATAGCCGGCTCTGTGTACAGTCAATTGAATCAGTGGGGGAATTTGTCATCTCTGCCATGGCACCACCCGCAGCTGACTCGCATCCAGTGCTCAGTCAGTGGGCAGCGGTAGGCAGCAGCATGACAGTGTGTCAAGTGGGTGCCGGCACCCACACAGACCCTGCTGCTGCTTGCTCCCCCAAGCGGCTGCTAGGGCTGCCTTACAGTAGTTACCCCACTGGTAAGAATCTATGTGTTTGAGAGCGTTTCCTAGCAGAAAACTATGTGATTGGACCAAAGTCAGAAACAGAAATATAGTACATAAGAGAAGTCCCATAAGAGCAGGTTAAAAGGACAATGACTAGAGACACATAGATATATAGGGGTGAAGGATGGACTGACAAAACACAAGCAGATATTAGGGGTGTTTTGGGAGAACACAGATTTGGGAGAATAGATGATTGTAGTAAACAAAAAATAGGGAAAATCATTTTAAAACTAATACATTTCATTAAAAAAAAATGTATTTGACCTTTTTCTGTTTAATTGAATACACAAAGCAATAACAAAGTCTGTGCAAATGCACAAATTGACAAGACATAGGAGCCCCACAGACACACTTAAAGGAACTCTATCTAGGTTCCTAAAATAATTTACCAGTACAAACAATTAGTGCACACGCCTGCACAACAACTTGTCACTTCAATTAACTTGTGATAAGCGGGTGCAAGGCGTGTCTTATTAGGCATTTTGCTTCGCCTGCCACAGGAAGGCAAAATAATATCCCCAAAAGCAGCCACATTTTCATGCAAAAATGTTTTCGGGTGTTCTTGCATTATATCCTGTAAGAATCTATCAATGAAACATCAGGTACAATGTTTTAGAATCAGAATCAGCTTTATTGGACAGGTATACTTGCGTATACTAGGAATTTGTTTTTGGTTTGCTGTGCAGCAGCCAGGTGGGTAACAAGTAAACAGTATACAGTATAAACAATAAACAATATAAACATGTGGGGGAACATGTACAGTCAAACAGAAAGTTATTCTGAGGGGACACCGTGTTAGATTATCATACTTAATTGGATATCCTCCTTGGATCATATACAAATAATAAAGCAATAACCACCCTCATTTTAAAAAGTATTTTATCATAGAGAGTGATGATATCATAAAGTCATAAATCCCTTTTGCTTAATTATAATCAGAAGAAGTGCTTGTTCCTCAGATGATACATGTGAAACAAAACAAAATATCAGTAGTGCAGACACCTTTAGCAACGATACAATGTTTTAATATGAATTTAACTCATATTTAAATATTCACAACATGTAATGCAGTACATCAGAACAACGCAGAGTCCTGATAACCAAGTGTTAGTTGGCACTGTTATCAGTATCCAGCCATTTGATCAGTTTCAATAGCCACACTGCTTAATGCATTCCAAAACATCAAGTGTAATGGATATACAGTACTGTCCTCTAGACATATCCTAGAATAAAATGTTTTCCAGTAGATCTTGTGTATCTTATAATTCTTACCTTAAGTATCTCAACTTTAGTGAGATGAGCAAAGGAAAAATGCTACACAACTTATTCAAGTCTGGGTTCCTGTTATCAATTATATTTTAGCTTATCTTTCCACAAGAGAAAAACACTCTAACCAGATTGGCCCGGCAAGATACAATGGTGATATACCACTTGGCCTCAGTGACTCTCTGCCAGGCAGACTTGCATTACAAACTGCATGCAGCATGGTAGGGTCTTTTTTAAGAAGAACCTGACCATGGGAAGAACCTGACCACGGGTCCGTGGGGCTGATTACGTAGGTCTCCCATGCTCATTTTTCATCTCCATCTGCCCCTTCAGAGGGTAAAGTAGAGCACTTACAGATGCAAACATGCTTTTTGTTGCCACGCCAATTGCCAAGTATGTCAGCACGCCAATTGGCGAGATCCTGTCACCATGCGCTCCCGCTCCTCATAGAAAACCATTGAGCGGTGATGTCGCAGAGTGGCATTTTCATGCCACAGATATGACTTTGGCGTACCAAATATGCACAAACGGCTGTAACAGGGAAACGATAAGCTTGCCTACATCTGTGAATATTTACTATGTAGAGTAGCAAACATCATCTACCACTGGATCAAGACCAAAGAGTAAGAGAAGATCACCATGGTAGAGTACACATTGGACAGCCTATTTTATGATAATCATTGCTGTACATTTCTTTATACAAATAGAGGGCAAAGCAATGAATTGTGGATTTAATAAAAATAATCCAAAATAGTACTTGTTATTATGTGTTTATAGTGCTGTTTGTAACTACATGATGCAGCCCATGTGTGAGTACTGAATGCTATGCAATGGAAGACTGATATGATGAAGCATGACGGACAGCGCAGTCAAGCCTGTCTCTATAGTTAGCAGTGTGATGCCACCGCATGCTACTGTGAGCTTATAAGAGATCCTCAGCAGGGATTTCCCAAAATGGGAGGAAAAACGCGGCAAGTAAAATTATATACACACAAGGTTTCTTGCTGTTCAGAATATATATTCAAATGTAATCATTTGGCCAAAACATAACCGCAGCTAATTTGAATTTTTACATATAAAACAGTCCTTTTAAACTGCAGATGATCGCTCCAGATCTTTTCAGAACTCTGAATAATTAACTCTTTTCAATGCTTTTGAAGGATTATTATATTGAAACATTCTATGGGGGGTATTCAATCCCCGCCGCTATCTCCAACGGGGGAAATAGCGTCAGGCGCCTATTCAATGATGTTGTTCCCAACAGCATTGAAGAGGCAGGTCGACAGAATGGACCTGACTTAAAAAGCAGTTGGGCCTGTTTTGCCGAAAATAGATGTGGATTGTTGAAATCACAGCCAGATCTTGACATCCGTTTTTGCAGACACTCCTCCTTTTTGCCGATCGGTAGGCGGGACATTGAATCCTGTCTGCCGATAAATTGGTGAGCAAAACGAAAACGGGCCAGGGTCCCAGGGTCGGGATTTACCAACAGTCGGGACCTGGGATTTAATACCTACCCCCCCCCCCATATCTTGCATGACAATTCATGTTCATTTAACAATATAATTTGTTTGAAAATAAATACCTTACTGTGTATTGCTAAATAAGTAAACTACAATGTTATCAATAGCTTGCTATTGGATAGTCATGTTATTTTGGGATCAATAGATCAATTCTAAAGGCAGAATAATAACATTGCAACTGCGATGAAACAATGCATGTGTAATAACGTTATGAATACAATTATAAAGCTGTGTTATCTTATAACAAAAGACATAATTGTATATATTATATATTTGTGAGATGAAACGAGTACAAATGGAAAATGTAAACATAAGAAATCTTTCTTTTTGCAACCTGCAGATATAATATAGGTAGTTGTACATGTATCATGTACAGTACATTAAGATACGTGCTGATATGTTCTTATCACCATATCATGATCATGGCTTTACTACTTACATAGTAGATTAAGTCATTTATCCTTCATATTCCTTTAACAACAGAACAGCTAATTTCATGAAGCAATTGATTGCTTCATAAATCAATGCAATATCCATGATTCCAGCTTACATTTAACACTTGTCTGACTATGGTTACATTTTAAACGATTTATGAAAAGACATTTTATGTGGATCCAAGTGTGAACTTTGAATCTATAGGTGAGATTAATCATTTATATTTGCATGAAACAGTAGAACGCCTCATACAAGACAAAGTAAATAAAGCAATGGCATCTCTCTACTCATTGTAAGAGGCTTAAAGCTGTACTATACACTACTATACATACTACTATTGCAATCTTTTTTGTTTCAACTGTTTTTATTAATTTATCATAAAAGTTTATAACATATGAACAGTATCACTTAGAAATACAGATACAGAATTTTGGTGTTTACATTTGACAGGTATATATATATATATATATATATATATGTACTTATGTAATATCTGGGCTCCCGTTTTTCTTATGAGACCGTGTCCGCTCGCCACGCTTCGTGCACGGTGGCTCGCTGCGCTCACCACACTATATAAAATCAACTCCATGCGTAGTTGGATAGTAGGGGTAAGAAAAAATGGGGTGCATTTAACATGGGAGCCCACATAATACATAAGTACCTATATATATATCAAAGCAGAATCTCCAATATGCGCTAATACAATAAAATAAATGGTCGCTGTAGACACTTAGGGCCTTATTCTGATCGGTGCGGATTTCTCCGCATGCGGTCGTCCCGCCGATGGTTATCGTCTGCGCATGTGCAGAGGTCACTCTGCGCATGTGCAGGCGATTTCGCCGCATGTATTCTTTACACGCCGCACAGGGGGCGTAGAGGGGCGTGAGGGGCTACTTAGCCTCATTACCCTATGCATACGCCCCGCGTTTCATGGGCGTTCCCATGCAAACGCGGGGCGTATGCATGGTAATGAAGCCGTGACACGTGTGTAGGGGGCGGGCATCTGACATCGCCGGATGTCAGCTGCCCGCCCCCATACATGATTTCACACGGACAAGTGTCCGTGTGGTCTTGGGTGGCGGGACCTAGTGGAGCGTGCGGCCCTGCATTCGATGTTCGGCGACCATCGAATGCAGGGGCTGCTCCCAAGACGGAGGAGGCGTATCCCCGTCCACTTTCATGCGGATCGCCACATATCCGCGTACGGACGGAGGTGGCGATCCGTATGGAAGGCGGGGATTCGCCTGCACGGTCGTGGCCGCATATTCTGATCGGGCCGCACCGATCAGAATAAGGCCCTTAGTTCCCCACTAGTAGGAACTAACTTTACACAAACACACCAACAATAGTGTCTTCAGCGCCCTTACACTGTGTGATGTCATACACAATAATAAATGGATAAAACCAATAAATGAAATTAAGAACAGAGAACACTTGTAGCTTCTTGTTTCTTGTGGAATAATTTTCTTTTTATTTTCACAGAGCTTTAAAACAGAACCTGACGCGTTTCGTCTCACTTGGAGACTTCATCAGGGTTTTTTTCTCTATAAAATACATAGTATACAATTTTTTTAGACATCACAAAGTATATACAAAAAACAATTACAAATTTAAATATACAAAGTAATTTACACCCAATTCATATGCAATTCATGGGGTTTTCTTTTTTCAAAGGGGATAGGGGGAACAGATGATATACAATATGGAATATGGAATTCAAAAAATGGAGTTAAAAAAATGGGATGTTCAGTACATACCTTCTAAACATTCAACGCCCAATTAGGCTCTGAGAGATAGTTGTTTTTACTGGACGAGGAAGCGACTAAATTTAATCCTTTAGTGCTATTGTATGCCTATTAGGATCATAAAAAGGATATTGGTATTCCTTAATACAACACTGATCTTATAATATTTTTTATTATTAATTATTAATTTAAGGGGTGGAACATTTATAGATGTATAGACACACATACCTTGGTTTATAGTAATAGGACGAGAACCGTCTTTGGGTGCTGCTGCACCTATAAACTGAAGGATCTATATATTGTAAGGCTGTTCCAGTACCTAATTATAGAGGATTTTGATTTTAATTCACTGGAATATGGCCTTAATTCACATTAGAAACATAGTAGTGTGTAATTTGAATTTATTATAAATAATATTATAAATAATATAATATCTAAAGAGCACTTACTCAGAAATATTTATAGTCCCGAATAGGCACTCTGTTGATTTCCAACCAAATTCTTAGTAAATGAACTCAGCAAGAGCAGGCAAAATTTAGGAGATATTCCTAATAGTCAAAAATTACAAAGTCACGTATTTAGCCCAAGTCAACCTCAATAACCTCCACAAAGCAGTCATATTAAAAAATAATGACTTACCCAATTGTAATCCTGAATGTGTGTGCTCTCTGAGGTCCAGCCAGCAAGTGAAAGAGTCTGGTGGCTGATCTCTATATATAGGGAGGTAGGTGTGATGTCATATCCTGTTTAATATTAATTCCCAATATATATATATATGCAAAAGAATAAGAGATAGCGCACAATGAGCAGTATATTCAGGTAAAATTTATAAAGAAATAGCAGCTCACGTACATATTAAGTAAAAGATAAACAGATTGCCAGCATGTATACACAAGGAGCAGCAGGTGGATGTCTCTTCTCAAACAGCGCTGAAGCCGCAAAGCCTCCAACGTCCCATCAAACAGACTCCCTGCTCCAAGTATGTCACAGCAGAAACACGCCCGACCGGTTTTGTCTCGTCTGGACTTTGACGAAGGATGCTTTGCAGCTTCAGCGCTGTTTGAGAAGAGACATCCACCTGCTGCTCCTTGTGTATACATGCTGGCAAGCTGTTTATCTTTTACCTAATATGTACGTGAGCTGCTATTTCTTTATAAATTGCACCTGAATATACTGCTCATTGTGCGCTATCTCTTATTCTTTTGCATACAAAATTCTATATTCTATCCGTGGGATCGGTTTATTGGAGATGCTGCACCGTACTACAATTATGATTTGAAAACATCTCTAAGGACTAGCGCAGCCTGTCTGTTTTCATATATATATATATATATATATATATATATATATATATATATATATGTATATATATACTTGTAGACGGTCCGGCACTCCTGCTTGTCTTTGCAGCTGCTTCCGTGCCTTCTATTAAGATGTAGATACGATTAGCTGAAGATATAGCGGCACTGGGAGACTTTTCAAACTTCTTTATTAGCGTGCAAACATACACAATGTCCCGACGTTTCGGGGATCAACCGTCCCCTTCTTCTTGTTTACACACCTTGAAGAAGGGGACGGTTGATCCCCGAAACGTCGGGACATTGTGTATGTTTGCACGCTAATAAAGAAGTTTGAAAAGTCTCCCAGTGCCGCTATATCTTCAGCTATGTATATATATATATATATATATATATATATATATATATATAGATAGATAGATAGATAGATAGATAGATAGATAGAGGATACAGTAGAATAGTATGCAAAGTAGGGCATGTGATAGTACCTCTATATACTCAGAAAATCAATTTAACAGTAGAGTTATCAAGCGAAAAATAATGGTTTGTAATACATACACCAAATTTCAACCGAGTAAAGATGAGAGTGTGAGTGAGAAAGAAGGGAGCAAAATAGAGAGAGGTGGAAATTGGGGGAATTGGGAGGAGAGGTGGGGGGTGGAAACCGTGCGGTCCTAGGGAGAAGAAAATTTGTATTTAACAATGTGTCAGGGGGCTATAAAGCGGTTTATTGTCAAGGAAGATTGTTAAATATAGCATATAAATGGGTAAATTTTAATAAAGATGAGTATATTTGAGATTCTATCAATTTCAGCCAGGGGAGCCAGGTTGCAGAAAATGTTGAGTTATTGGCTAAGGGAAAGGACAAGAGGTCTTCCATCTCCATATAGTAGTCTATCTTCCTGAACCAATCCTTAATAGAAGGGGCTCTATGAGATCTCCAGTAAATGGGAATTAAAGCCTTGACCACATTATTCAGGTGTCTCAGAAGGGAGTTTTTATAAGTTTTATTATCTGATGATGTAATATTTACTGTCCCCTTAAGAATTGCCTCTGTAGACTGGAAAATTTTTGTCCCAAAAAATAGCAAGAGAAGGACATTCCCACCAAATGTGACATTTCCGATACTTGTTAGACACATTTGGGAACATTTTGTGGAGTCCTTAGGGAATTCTATACCATCGATATATATTCTGATATAGGTTCTCCAATGTGTCTAGATTGAGTGAGCTTGCTTGAGTGTTACAAAATATAGTCTCCCAGTCTATATTGTGGGTTAAAACATGTAAATATTTTTCCCAAGTAGTCATAAATATGGTAGACAAGGGGAAAATATTATCTATGATCTTTGTATATAGTTGTGAAATGGTGTGTGTAGGTGTTTGAGGGTCGGCACATAAGCGTTCAAAAGAAGTCAAGTTCCTAGATAGGTCCGAAAGTTTAAAAGAGGAGGTAATAAAATGATGAACTTGAAAATATTTCCAGAATTCACTGGAAGAGTGATTCCAGGATTCTTGAACATCCCAGAATGTGCATACACCACATAGGTTTACCAACTGGCCCAACCTAAAGATACCGGCTTCCGTCCAGGCTTCAAAAGAGGATGTGTGAAGGCCTGGGGAGAAATTATGATTATAGATAAAGGATGTGAGGGGAGAGATGATATGTGAGGGAGACCACAGAATTTTTTCCACATCCTAAGGGTGGGCGTAACAGTTGGGTGAACTATTGTAGGAACAGTAGGTAGCCATGGGATGATCTCTATATTTTAAGAAACACTTTTCTTCTATAGATACCCACAATTTTGTGTCTTTCGCACTGGTCCACTCCAAAATCCTATTTAGTATAATCGCTTGATGGTATCCTGGAATATGTGGAAGTTGCATTCCTCTGATGTATTTCTGCCTGAACAAAATGTTTGAAGCGTGGGGTCGTACGTCCCCAAACAAAATTAACAAATTAGATTCTGAACGGATTGGAACCAAGACGTAGGGATATCTATTGGGAGTGTTTTGAGTTTATACAGAATTTTTGGAAGTGAATTAATTTTTACCACATGTATCCTACCAAACCATGACAGATTTAAGGTTCTCCATCTCTGATATTCAAGACTAAAGGGTTTTAATTAGGGTATAAAGTTGAGGGAAAAAAGTTATCTCAATTTCACATCACTCCATGTGAAGGGGAAGGAGAGTTTTAGAGTATTAATTATGTGATTGGAAGTTGTTAGATTCATAGCTAGAGATTTTGAATAATTTATTTTAAAATTTGAGAGTTCTCCAAACCTCTGGAATTCCGCCATAAGGTTTGGAAGGGAGATGGTTGGCTTTGAGATAACAGCTAGTAAGTCATCGGCAAAAAGAGACAATTTCTGTTCCCGTCCCCCTATCTTTAGCCCTTAGATATCTTGGTTCAATCTAATAGCTCTAGCAAGAGCTTCTATACAGAGTACAAAAAAGAGGGGGGACAATGGACATCCTTGTCTAGTGCCGTTCGATATGTCGAACGGGTCTGACAGGGATCCATTTATCCTTACCCTCACTTTAGGGTTTCTGTACAGAGCCTCTATTCTTTGTAAATAAGTCTGGCCCAGGCTGAGGTGGCATAGAACACCATTCAGGAATCCCCAATCAACCCTATGAGCATCTGTTGATAGAATTATAGAGGGTGTTGAGGAAACTGAGGCATAATGTATCAGGTCGATAACCTTAGTCGTATTTTCTCTGGCTTCACGGCCTGCCACAAAGCCAAACTGGTCTCCATGGATCAGTTTAGGCAACAGGAGTTTCAGGCGATTTGATATCAGTTTCACAAATAATTTAATATCAATTATTAGGAGCGAGATGGGCCTGTAGCTCGGGCAGATATTACGATCCTTACCTTCTTTTGGGAAAACTGTTATATGTGCTTCTAATGAATATTTGGTGAAATTAGATTTATCAGAAATAGAGTTAAAGGTCTGTGTGAGAAGGGGGGCTAGTTTCTCTTTAAAGGATTTGTAATATGCAATGGAAAAGCCGTCTGGCCCAGGGCTTTTGCCTGATGGAGAGGACTCTATGGCCGTGGTCACTTCTTCTACAAGGAATGGCTTATCGAGTGACTATATATCTTCCAGACGGGCCAACTGATCTGCATCTGTCTTCTGTTTAGCTGATAGGTTATATAATTTAGAGTAATATGTCTTAAATGTTTCAGCTGTCTTGCGAGTCTCATTATGTATGGAGCCTTGATCATCTTTAATATAGTGAATAAATATTGTGGTTCATTTTGCTAAAAGTTTGCCAGGTTTGTTTCCCCATTGGTAGTGACAACTTCTACATTTACTGTAGGAGAGTTTTAGTGAGTCTGAGAGAAGTCTGTAGAGAGCGGCCCGAGCCTCTTCAAGTTCAACACAGTAAGATGGGTTTAGGGAGTTTTTCTCTATCAATTTAATTGTATCTTTTTTCTTTGTTTTCTGCCTCTTAAGGTAAGAACCTAGTTGTATGCAAGTACCCCATAAAACTCATTTTTTTGCCTCCCAAACTGATTATTTGGATGTCTCTGCTAGGTCGTTACTTGTTATGTAAGTGTCAATAGTCGACTCTAAATGGGATTTGCCGTAGGCGTCTTGTAGGAAGGTGTCATTAAAACGCCACAACCGAAGTTTTGTGGAATGTTGGGGGAGAGATAGCTGGAGGTAGACCGGGGAGTGATCCGACCAGTTTATTGAACCTATGGAGGTGTCTGATAGTAAATGAAGAAACCTGTGGTTGAGAAACAAGTAGTCGATTCTTGAGTAGGTCTGGTGGGCATATGAATAAAATGTGTTGTCTATACCTGTTGTACCATGTATCCATCAACTGATGTTCCAAAAGGGTACGCCTCACTCTCCTATACTCTTTATCTGGTCTACAGTATATAGGGCTTTATTTGAGGAGTCTCTAGAGCAGGGGTGGCCAACCGGTCAGAGGTAAAGAGCCGAAAAATATCAGTTGTCAAGCGAAAGAGCCAATGTCATGCGCGCCAAAAAGGGGCGTGATCAGGGGAGTGGTCAGGGGCGTGGTCATATGACACAAGGAGAGTGGCCACATGACAAAACTTTATGCCCCCAGTGCCAGATATGCCCACCACAGTGCCAAACATCATATGCCCCCCACAGTGCCAAACATCACATGCCCCCCACAGTGCCAAACATCACATGCCCCCCACAGTGCCAAACATCACATGCCCCTCAAAGTGCCAAACATCACATGCCCCTCAAAGTGCCAAACATCACATGCCCCTCAAAGTGCCAAACATCATATGCCCCTCAAAGTGCCAAACATCACATGCCCCGCAAAGTGCCAAACATTATATGCCCCCCACAGTGCCAAACATCACATGCCCCTCAAAGTGCCAAACATATGCCCCCCCACAGTGCCAAACATCACATGCCCCTCAATGTGCCAAACATATGCCCCCCCACAGTGCCAAACATCATATGACCCCACAGTTAGGAAGCTGGGCCCTCCAGCACAGGTGTTGCCCACAGTGCAACACCTATGCTGGAGGGCCCAGCTTCCTAACTAAAGGGCCCACCTAGAGGGCCAGGAGGGCCCAACAAATAAATGAGCCACGGGCCAAGAGGGCCCGACTAATGCGCACACAGGCCAGAAGGGCCTGAATTTGCCCACGGGCCTAGTGCCCGACACCCGGTGGTCTAGGGTGGATGGAGGGTAGGAGGCCAAAGGCCCCTACCTGGTGTTGGGAGAGGCCGCTGGGGGGAGCTTCGTCAGCTCTTTTGCTTCCCACCCCCGCTGGCCTCTCCGGGAGCCATCTTCTTTTTTTCTTGCAGAAGGCGCCGGAGATCTTCTGTCTTGATCCCGGCATCTTCTGGCCTCTTCAGCGGCGCCGGAACTCTTCTCCCCGCCGCCGTCTTCTGCGCCATCCTCCGGCGGCTTCTCGCGTCTTCAGGAGCGCTCCTGCGCTCCGCCGGCGTGGAGAAGACTTTTCGCCCTCCCGCTGGCGTCTGATGTCAGACGCCGGGGGCAGGGCGGAAACGGCGCGGCGAGCGCTGATGGCTCACCGCGGTCGTTTCCTATTGGCCGCCGATGCGGCGTTTTGAATTTGGCAGCCGAATTGGCGCCAAATTCAAAACCCTGCTTTGCAGACGGGAGGCTGGAGCCGCAGTTTACAGCTCGGCGAGCCGCATGCGGCTCGCGAGCTGCGGGTTGGCCACCGCTGCTCTAGAGGGATCTAGAGTCCAATTTAAGTCCCCACCCGCCACAACTATTCCCTCTAATAGGGATTCTGCTTTCTCAAGAGTAGAAGAGTTTAAAGAGGGTTGTTTAACATTTGGGGAATAGACATTAAGTAACAAGAAATGTTGGCCATAGATATCACATTTAACCAACAGACCTCTCACTTCTATTAATTTGTGAGTAGATAAATTAGTTATTGCCAAATGTCTGGCCAGCAAAATTGCCACTCCTAGTGTCTTCCCAGCAGGATTGTTGGCCATAAAAAATGTGTGGGTAGTAATGACATTTAATTGAAGGAGCGTAACCCCGTTTAAAGTGCTTCCCCAGAATATAAGCATGTCAACTTTGTCATCCCTAAGGTTTTAAGTAGTTTATACCTCTTCTCTGGGATGTTTAGGGCTTTTACATTGAATGTGGCGATTTTTAGAGTATTAGGAATTGTCATGGGGTAACAGTAGGAAGTGTACTATTAAATCTGGGTCTAACAATAAAACATGAAGGAGAGAATATAGCTGCAATTGGGTCGGGAAAGGAATCCTGTCTATTCCCGGTCCAATTTTCCAGACTGCAGCAAAATGGGGGTTGTAACGGGGGGTGTGCAAGATGAATTCCAAGGATAGGAATCTAATGTGTTCTGATAACTATGCAAGTGGTGAATGATAACTGGGGAAATTAGTAACCTACAGTCAGTGTATAATTTTATCAGAGACAGTAAGGAGGACTGTAGTCATTAAACCAATGAGACATTCTGTCTAACATATCAAAACGCATGTAACATTTCTTAACTCAGAGGAAATGGGCTTGAAACAGTGCAATCTAAAAAAAGAATGTCAGAGGACAGACTGAATAGAGATACCTAGATGAAATGCAATGAGTGTGAAAACTAGTGACAGTCTTCAAAAACATCTCCTAGAGGAGGAAAGAAAAAAACACATTTGTAGCAAAGAGGGCTGCAACAGGCAACATTGTGATTGGTATTAACAGGTGAAACGTTCATCTCACCAACTGATCAGCTGTGTAGATAAGTCATGTGACGGCGGAAGAGGAAGGTGTGGTGGGTGATTTTTTATTTCTTCTTTTTGGAGAGGGAACATGCCTCCATCGGTCATTCTGATATTACAGGGATGGTATATCCGGTTGCTGAAGATGTAATTCCCAATCGGGAAGGTCTATGAGTTGAATTCCCAGTGTGAGAAAGAAGTTTTGTAGGTCCGCTGGTTTAGATAAATTTGCAGATTTACCATTATGGTTTACCTGAAGTGAGAATGGATAGCCCCAACGATATTTCAAGTCCAACATTTGAAGTGCGTCGGTGAGGGGTTTTAGGGCACAATGTTGTTGCAAGGTGGACCATGCTAAGTCTGGAAAGCGGGTGGACCACTCAGCCAACGGGTGAGTGTTAAGCAGAGTCTCCTATGTAGGGAGCCAAGAGGGGTACTTTCTGTACCCTGCATCTTGGGAGCTCCAGCATCTAAGCCTCAGCCATGGCCTCCTCCTGGTCTCCGCAAGCACAGCCGCCTCTTAGTGCCCAGGAGATCTCAGGAGTAGGGATGGGGACTGAGGCTGGCAGTGCGATCCACTGACTTCCATTCTGCGTGTCAACCCGTCTTCCGGAGCCATGCACCAGGTATGGAGATGGGAGCAAGGTCCTGGCCACAGGGTGGGGGAGGGCTGCAACCCGTAGAGTCAGATAAAATGACTCCATGCTCTGCGGTGTCTCCTCAAAGTCCGGGGGTGTACTCGGTGGGTCAGGGGGACCACTTTTATAAAGTGATGGGGGTTAAAGAGGGGGTGAAAACCCTTATAAAAAATATTATGTGCAGGAGCTGTGTGTCAACATGTCATCCTCACTGCACCGCTAGGCCACACCCCCTTCTATTGCAATCTATTGTCAATGGTAGAACATATTGTGAAAATTATTGTAATTGTAATATTATTAGTTTATTGCTATACTTATCCAAAGTAAGTTTAATTGAATACATGGTACTTCTTTCATTTCACGGTGGCAGCATGGCTGCACGCTACTTCCGGGTTGTGCTCGCCACACTTTCTAAAAGAAACTCCATGCCAACGTGGATAGTTCATACCCCCTCTATCCACGTTGGCATGGAGTTGACTTTACATAGTGTGGCGAGCACAGCGAGCCACCGAGCCCGCAGCATGGCGAGCGCAGCGTGGGCGAGCGTAGCGAGCCCCACAAGGGGACACAGACCCAGAAGTAGCGCGTGGCCATGCTGCCGCTGTGAAACTAAACAAGAACTGAATACATATTGTAATATCTATTATATTAGGAACCTCTGCCCATAAATTTGACACTTGTTTTTGAGAGTAGCATTTTGAAATTCTGAATCTTGTGTGTCATTCCTATCATACCAGATTCTGTAGCTCTACTAAACTCTACAACTATTTTTACAGAGGGAGCAAATTAAAAAAAAATCTACTGTGTGATGTGCTGGTCATCAGTTGACAGGACTGCTTCAGATATATTGGATGTGCAGAATGGTTTTACTTTAGTGGGGTGGTTCTTGGTTGTATCATTGGTGCCACACAGTCCTTTCTTGCATTATTATAATCTATAACTATTATGGGATTAGCAAAATGGCTATGGTTAGGTGATGAGGTTGTATCAGTTAGTGGCACATTGACTCTGCATTCTCCATAGTCCATTGTTATGATGTGTGTGCAGCACAGTTTGCATAGGTGTAGTGCTAGTGATTGCCATTTTTTCTAACTTTAGTCTAATGTTATTTTATTTATCCTTGTATCATGTGTAAATCTTTACATAGAGCTAAGATGGCCATAAATCTACAGATTGATTGTGAGATCTGGCTGGTTGGAACAAAATTCTGATCATATCTGAGTGACAGTTTTTGGCAATTTTCAAGCATTTCAAAGCAAATGGTTAACTGTCATTTGCTCTCATCAATTACCAGGGTTTTGTTCCAACCAGCCAGATCTGACTATTAATCTGTATATGTATGGCCATCTTTACTCTGCTATCGGATTTTTTATCCAGGGACCCAATATCCTATATTTTAGCTGATCCTGCCATTATTGCCTTTTTCCTCTCTATGGCCCTTATTCTGATCGGTGCTGATTTTTCCGCATGCGGTCGTACCGCCGATGGTTGGCGACTGCGCATGTGCAGAGGTCACTCTGCGCATGTGCAAGCGGTTTCGCCGCATGTATTCTTTAGACGCCGCACAGGGGGCGGAGAGGGGCGTGAGGGGCTACTTATCCTCATTACCCTATGCATACGCCCCACGTTTCATGGGCGTTCCCATGCAAACGCAGGGCGTATGCATGGTAATGAAGCCGTGACGCATGTGTAGGGGGCGGGCATCTGACATCGCCGGATGTCAGCTGCCCGCCCCCATACATGATTTCATACGGACAAGTGTCCGTGTGGTCTAGGGTGGCGGGCGCTGGTGGAGCGTGCGGCCCTGCATTCGATGTTCGGCGACCATCGAATGCAGGGGCTGCTCCCAAGATGGAGGAGGCGTATCCCCGTCCACTTTCATGCGGACCGCCACATATCCGCGTACGGACGGAGGTGGCGATCCGTATGGAAGGCGGGGATTCGCCTGCACGGTCCTGGCCGCATATTCTGATCTGGCCGCACAGATCAGAATAAGGGCCTATATATCTGTCATGATTACTGAATGTTATTCAGTATTAGAAGTTTATTCACAGGCACATAACTGGACAGGTTCTGGCATATTTTCGGGGCGATTCAGACCTGATTGCTCAGGGATGAATTTACTCCCCCTGCTGATGGTGTGGGCTTTCACATGCACATGTGTGAATATGCGCATGTGCAAACCCAGGGATCAAAGGCCTTCTGCCAGTTTCACACTTGCCAGGGCATTTGCAACAGGATGGCAGGAAGAGTGCAGGTATGGGGCAGATGCAGGGGACCACCCAGCGATTTATGGACATGCCCACAAAATGGTGGGTGCACCCATGGAAACACTGTGCATACCCGTGCAAATCCAGGTGTGCTCGTGCCTTCTTGGGACAGGCAGCTGATGTCACATACCTGTCCCCAATTCCGCAGATAGTTTGCAATTGAAAAGTAAGAATAAACATACTCTTCAGAGCAAAGGCTGGAGAAATCATTCGATGGGGAACGACCAATGTAAGATTTCTCCTCATTGAGCCCGCATGCGAGCTGTACACATCCGCTCGCATGCTAGTGTGGGTATTCACTTGGCAGGACGGCATTTACCTGCTCGCTATTCAGCAAATATACGTAGCCTAGCGATCAAGTCTGAATCAGGCCCTATTCTCCACAAAATGTAATTGCAGTCTCCCGTTCACTGCATCACTTGAATGCCAGGAAATCTGATATCATCTGAGCCCGATCTCATCTCAACTCACTGATATTTGTATGCAGCCCTATGGGGCTATGCAAAACAAGTTCACCAAACCGGCGGCACTTTAAGTGCAGGCAAGAGCATGGCACACAACTGAATTGTCCCCATTTTATGAATTAGAATATACCAGATTGTTGCAAAGCTGCCAAGGGGGAGAACAGTCTTCACAGGAATACAGTAAGATGGATTTCCTGTCATTCATTGGCATCCTCTAACCATTGGAGCTCTGGGGAGGAGAGAACAATGCAGCGATTGCACATCTTTTATACTGTATCTCAACTCAAGTGACAGGAAATCTGTGCAAGCACATTGTTATGCAGCATTACCTTACCCATTGTGTTATTTTAATGATCTACCAAAGTATACTGATTGCAATTTGTGTTCCGTGTCCTTTAAATACTAATAGACCTCAAATACCATAAACATTGAAATCTATAAAACATTGCATTCATGATCATTAAAACACTACGAGTGGACATTGCATAGTAACACAACTGTGCTGTCAGGGTTTAAGTGACAAGATGTCTGTGCACTTCAGTTAGTACAGTAATTGTTACTAGGAACATGGAATGACCACCTTCCATTTCTCTGCATCTTAATGTTTGTAGAAGAAAAATAACTTTCTATGTGTTTTAATATGTCAGCCTGTCAGCGTGAAATAATGGATGAATCTAATAAATGAGCTTATAAATATTTGGTTATACATATGCAATCTTTAGTTTCTCCACAAGTATGCTTTCTGATATTCTTATAAATCAGATCTAATTCTTATTTTTATCTGTTCTTCTCTAATAGTTTTGAGTGAGTAGCAAACCTATCATTCAAAAAGAAGAACTCTTGCAAAAGAATCTGGTATCTTTAAGTTAGATAATAGACATAAGATTATTGATTCTTTCTTCTTCGGGGTTCATGGTTCTACAGGAATAACATCAGAATTGTAGGCTGATCCAGAGGACTGGGCACCAATCAGCTAAGTTCTTGAGACTCCCAGGATGCACAGCTCCTCTTCCATATAACCCCGCCTCCATGTTCAGCTCATCAGTTTTTTGTTGGTGCCAGCAGGATGCTGGTGCACCATGTTATTTAGCAGGGATTGCTGGAGCAATCCCATAATTTTTTTAAGTGTTTCATTTTTACACTGATGAGTAAGCATCTTTGTTAGTCCTAGTAATTACAGCACTGCAGCTCCAACACCTCTGCTGGCTTCATGATGTGTGTGTTTCAGTTGGGGGACATCACAGCCTGCTAGCACTGCAGGTGATTGAACCCAAAGGACAGCATGGCCAGCATCAAGAGGCAGGTAAGAGCTCTCTGCGAAAGCATTTAAGTCGATGTCCCACCGCAGTTTTCGGAGACGACCCATGGCGGCTGGCGTGGACACTGCTGCCTGCAGCAGGGATTCCACTAGACCACCAGGGCATTGAGCACAGACTGGGTGTAATCACTCATTTTGCACAGGGCACATTAGAACCAGGAAGGGGAAGACCAGCATAGGGGATGCTGTTCTTTCCTGTAAACTCCCTCCCCCAGTTTTGGGCGTCGATGCACTTTGAGGTTTTCTGCCCTCGATCTGTTTGTAATCCCTGCTCTTTTCTCAGAGACACATACAGCCATATTAAGCATGCTGCAGCAAGTCTCCAGGTTAGTCTGCCCTGTAAAAATGTCTACTGATGATGACCAGTGACCGCAAGCATGTATTCCCCCTTGGCAATGAGCATGTAATCCCACATGGCAACAAGCATGGAACCCCTGGCAATGAGAATTTAGGCAAGCAGCACTTATGTAGCATAACTTTTAATAGACATTATGCGGTTTGGCATAATATGTAATGGAAATTATGGTGTGTGGCTTAACGTGTAATTGGCATTATGGTGTAAATTTAGATTGTAAGCTTACAGCAGCGCTCTCCTACCTCCAAGTCTGTCTGTTGTTACCCAGTTTGTTTTATTACTGTCTACTATTGTAAAGCGCACAACACTTTTGTTGGTAAGCTGCTCAATCAGAGGTGTGTCCCTCAGGCGACAAAAGGGAGGGGTAACTCTGTCTAGGAAAAAACATTTGGTATCCCAATTGCACACTGAGTGAAACATAACTACATAATAATCAGATAACACAGAGATTTTGGTTGCATATATCTGCAGATATAGGGGTAAGCCCCCAGGCCGTACGCCATC
This sequence comes from Crinia signifera, assembly GCF_055691185.1. Classification (NCBI taxonomy): domain Eukaryota; kingdom Metazoa; phylum Chordata; class Amphibia; order Anura; family Myobatrachidae; genus Crinia; species Crinia signifera. Next base: position 239,515,603 of record NC_139219.1, on the reverse strand, counting down.
TCTGTCACTGGGGGTCCCTAATACTGGGTTTGGGTCTGAGTTGTGGGCCCCCAACATGCCGACACAGGCTGAGTACTCCAGGGCAGCACACAAATGAAAATTAGTGGGGGTTAATACGAAGCACATAGGTGCTATGTAGGGAAGTGAAGGTGTGATCAAAATACAAAATATATACAATGTGATAGGAAAAAAATAAGTGTTAATAAAGTGTTAGGGTGTGCTAACCTGGAGCAGACAAGCCCTACCAACACAGGGGGCACCACACTCCCAAACCAATCCCATTAGCAGTAACATATATGTCTGGGCTTAATAGCCCAATGTAAGGCCACATTATAATGGCTTACTACATCTGAGTACTGAGTACTATTGTAAAGCGCAACGGAATCTTCTGCGCTATATAAGAAACTGTAAATAAATAAATGCGTGCCTTTGGCGCGCAATGTCCCTGTTTTTGAAGCATATTGTGAATTTTGGCTTAATCTATGTGGCATTATGTGAATTTTGGCACAATACAGGTGGCATTATGTGAATTTTGGCTCAATCTGTGAGGCATTATGTGAATTTTGGCTCATTCCGTTTGGCAAGTATAATGGGTTCTAGTATTTTGTTTCATAATGTGTAGATTTGGTATATTATGGTATGGTACACTACACTCAAGGACATTCCCCCTTTTGAGTTGCCACACACCCTCTTCCGGAGGGCACCTTCGGCGTGCGCACAACTGCATCCTTCATTTTTTACATAAAGGTGGGCATTTGTACTTTTAATGCCAGGGCCTATTTTTTATCTCATTCCGGCCCTCTCTCTTCTTTCCTCCACTCTCTCGCTGCTCTCTGTACACTGGCACCACTAACTCCCCCTCCCAAACCCTCTCCTATCATGGTGCCCCTTGTAATTTTCTTCTGGATCCGCCCCTCCTACATGCTCTAATAAATACTGATACAGGGGCTCAATACTCACCATAATAAACTAACTCACCTTAATTTACAAATAATCAAACAAACAATGGGGTTTTAGTTCATGAATTAATCAATGCATTTAAGCTTGCATCCCATCGCCAAGGGAACCCATTTCACTGCAATTCCTACACTAACACATAGTCTCTTAAACATTGATCAATTCATGAACTAAAACCCCATTATTTATTTTATTATTTGTATATCAAGGTGAGTTAGTTTAGTGTTGAGCCCCCTGTATCAGTGTGTGTGTGTGTGTGTGTGTGTGTATATATATATATATATATATATATATACACACACACATATATACATACATACATATATATATATATATATATATATATATATATATATATATATATATATATATATGAGAGGGAAGAGGCGGCAGCAGATGTTGAATGTCTAGTCAGGAAGATCAGCCTCGCAGCTGCATTCAAAATTGATTGTAGTGGCGAGAGTCTGTTCTTGGAAAGACCGGTAAGGAGACTATTGCAATCATCAATGCGTGAGATAACGAGTGCATGGATTAGTTTTTGCAGTGTCTTGTGTGATATAAAGTCAAATTTTAGATATGTTTTTCAGATGCACGTAACATGATTTAGAGATAGACTGAATGTGTGGAATAAAGACAATTCAGAGTCAATGATAACCCCTAGGCATCAAGCTTGTTGCCAACAGTAATGGAGATATGAGGATGGTAACTACTCTTAGCTGGTGAGAATATAATTCATTCTTTTTGAAAATGTTGAGTTTGAGGTAGTGAGATGATATCCAAGATAAAATGTCAGATGGGCATCCAGAGATACTGAGCAATACTGATGGGGACAATTCAGGGGAGGATAGATAGATATAAGTATCATCAGCATGTAGATGACACTTAAATCCAGAAGAGTTGATTAGTTTGCCAAGAGAGGATGTAGAGGTTGATAGAGGTAGTGAATAGGAGGTAGAATCAGAGGAGCAAACACTGATAGAGCGATTAGATAGGTAGGATGAAAACCAAGAAAGTATTGTGAAAATCTAGGGATTGTAGTGTATGTATGAGAAGAGAGTAGTCAACAGTGTCAAAGGCAGCAGAGAGATCTAGAATAGTGGTTGTCAAACTCGGCCCTCAGAAACCCACACAGTTCACATTTTCCAGGTCACCTGACAGGTGCACTCATTATTGACTGACACATTAAAAGATCCACAGGTGGAGCTAATTATATCATTTGATTCTGTGAGGAGACCTGCAAAACATGCACTGTGTGGGGTCCTGAGAAGAATAAGAAGTGAGAATGCAGCAATGGCCTGTTATACACCATTACAGCTATATTGCTTTTATAGTTACAAAATAAGATGAAATACATTCACAGGCATAAATAAAATAATATGCATGTTTTGTCATTAAATATTTCTAATAGTGTGTTTGTGTAGTTTCAGAGACAACTACAGTATAATATTTAGAAAATTAATAAATAATTAATAAACAAATTATTTGAATGGTATTTAGAATACAAAACACTAGCAATATTTTCTTTAATGTGATTTTTGTATTATACAATTTAAATTTCTCCTGTCTTTATGGAGCTGTTATATAAATACTTCATGTTTAGAAAAAGGCAATATTCATTTCCGTGCTTGGCTGAAGTCCGAAATATATTAGTGCCTACTGGAATACACAAAATGTGATCAGTGATTGATTATACTTATTATACTCTACATAGCTTTCTTTATTTGAATATTATACTCCTTGATGCTCGTGATTGTAAACGAACAGGATTGTGTTTTTATTGAGAAACTCTATTCAACTACACAATAAAATCATTTTTTTCTGCAATAACATTATGCGTAGTCTAATATGACTATTTGCTAAGGCTAAATAAAAACATTCACTTACAAAAATTTTTTTTTTTACAATACATTCCATATTGTATTTCCTGAATTATAAGGAATTATCATGCAAAAGTGAATTCCTTATACTTTGTCTGAGTACATTAATAAATGTACCATATCACACAGTATGCAATTGTATATGGAAGTGAACATCCATTATGAGAAAAGAAACATTCGATGGGGAATTAAAAATGTATTTATTGTCTCTAATTTTCATTTGCTCTGAATAGTTTTGCAATTCACCTATCCATCCAAACACTTGTCAGTGCAACAAGGAAGGCAGGAATGAATTGCTCATTGATGTATTTTGCAGATATCAATGGCAACAAAAATGGAAGTACAGAGTCGTTATTAGTCTGTAAGTTGTCACTGAACAATTACTCTGGATACACACAACACCCCTTTATCAAAAGTGTTGGACTAGGGCAAAAAGGGTTCCCAGTGGGAATGCACGGGTAAGATATTAATTCAAAACTAAAGGTGTGGTCAGATGCTTTGGGGAAAGTGGCAGTCACCAGAATAGCAAAAGGAAAGAATAGCTGTCCTGATTCGCTCACCTGAGTGACTCCTCCTTAACTCATTGTGACTTATGCAAGTGGCATTGGTATCATTTTAACCTTACTGATTACTTCCCACACTTGTGCACCCTTAACTTTTGTAAAATAAAAATAATAACCCTTACCTTCTTCTGGATAAGTCCTGTCAAGGATGCAGCCTACATGTTATGATTTACCTAGACTCCACTGCTGTCCAGAGGCAAGCACACAATTTTGAGTTGTTACAAATGTTAAAAGTAAAAACCGCAAAATACATTTTCTGGATGATTTATTTGTCTTTGAAATCATACAATGCTCATTCTTAAGCACCTAAGTCCATCAGATTCTCCCTCACATGCCCATTTTCTCCCTCCCTCTCCACCCCCCCCTCCCCACACACACACACACTGGGCCTTATTCAGATCTGAGCTCAGTACAAATTTGTTCTCAAAATGGGCAAAACCATGTGCACTGCAGGTGGAGCAGATGTAACATATGCAGAGAGAGTTAGATTTGGGTGGGGTGTGTTGAAACTGAAATCTAAATTGCAGGGTAAAACTAATGCAGCCATTATTTACCCTGCACAGAAACAAAATAACTCACACAAATCTAACTGTCTCTGCACATGTTACATCTGCCCCACCTGCAGTGCACATGGTTTTGCACATTTTCCGAACAAATTTGTACTGAGCTCAGATCTGAATAAGGCCCACTATCACATTGCCTCAATATTTTGAACCTGTCATGTCCTTGTCATTTCTTAGTACAGTTTATTAGATAACAGAGAGTAAACAAATAGATTAGTTAATAGATAATGTCATTTTTAAAATAACTTATAGTATTAAACAATTTTCATAAATGGAGATGGAGTAGTGGTGCAGTGGTGGCTTGCTGTTTAAACTAAATGGCCTCATGCTAGCATGCAGTACCTGTATGTATGTATGTATGTATGTATGTATGTATGTATGTATGTATGCAAATATTTTGGGCATTGCTAAAGGGGCACTACTAGTGACATTATGTGAGGGCATTATGTATAGCATAGTGTGTGGCATCATGTGTAATGGGCATTACGTTGTGCACCATCATATGTAAGGGGCATTGTAGTGTGTGGCATCATGGGTAGTGGGCATTACAGTGTGCGGCATAATGTTTAATGGGCATTATGGTGGGCAGCATAACTTGTAATGGGCATTATGGTGTGCGACATAATGGGGGTTATTCAGGTTGATTCGCTCGGATGCGAATTCCCACCCTTGCGAATCAACCAAACTCAGCCTTGCAAATGGATGGCTGCCACCACCCATTCGCAAGCATGAGTAGCATGCAGGGCATGCGAATGGATGTTACAGAGTAAGGTACTTGTGTAGTTTCACAGCTGCAGTTAGTTGGTTTACGTAGTGCTGTATTGAGAAAACCAACACAGCACTATGCTGCCTACGTAAACTACGTAAGTGCTTCTGGAGCCCTGAAACTACACAATGGTTAATATCTCAACTATCCACGTCATACCCCCAGTATCCACGTCGGTGTGGAGTTGATTTTATAAAGTGTGGCGAGTGCAGCGAGCCACTGAGCCCGAAGCATGCCGAGCGCAGCGTATACGTCCCCTCCCTCCTCTTTCGTTCCCTTGCGGGGCCCGCTGCGCTCGCCACGCTTCGGGCTCAGTGGCTCGCCACACTTTATAAAATCAACTCCACGCCGACGTGGATACTAGGGGTATGACGTGGATAGTGGGGATATGACGTGGAAAGTGGGGGAAATATGTATTTGTGGTGCATTATACTTACCCTCCTCCGGCCCAGCCACCGCGTCCACTGGGTCCCCGCAATACACCGATAGGCAGTGTTCAGTCCCCCTCCTCTGGCAGTTACTCCCCAGCGCCATAGTTCAGTCCTCCTCCTCCAGCACTGGCAGCGGACAATGTACTCAATTAGCGTAGTGACGCTTGGGGAGCTGGGAAACCATGCAATGCGCTGAATTAAGTACATTGCTGGTGCCGGTGTTTGACTGCTGGAGGAGGGGACTGAAAGCTGCCACCGGGGAGGGACCATGACCCACGGCGATTACCGCCAGGAGGGTGGTAAGTAAAAAAAAAACACCCAAAACCCTGCTCTCCCTGCTCCCATGTGTAGTTTCACGGCACCAGCTACGCTGACAACATATCTTAGGATACATTGAAAACGTAGCATAGAGCTGCTGCCGTGAAACTACACAAGTACCCACAGTAATATCCATTCGCAGGCCAAAGGGAACCTCCCACATCTTTCGATGGTCACCGACCATCGAAAGATGAGGAAGGTGCACGCATATGTAAGGTTGCTCTGACCAACCTGACATATGCGTGCACTCTGGGAAGAAAATGGGCTGGCAGCTGACATCTGGTGATGTCAGCTGCCCGCCCCCTGCACCCGCATCACAGCCTCATTAGCAGGAGAACGCCCAGCATTCTCACATGAACTCCCATGAAACTCTGGGTGTTCCCATATGCTAATGAAGCCACCCAACGCCACTCTCCACCCACCGCCTGCTGTCCTGGGTGCATGCACCTTGCGAACAGACTGTTCACCAGGGGTGTATGCACCCTGCGTATGCACATGCACAGAAACTTGCATGTGTAGTAAGACAACATCGGTCCTCTTGCAAACATAGCACTGCTACGAATTGACCTGAATAAGGTCTAATGAGTAATGGGCATTATGGTGTGCTGCATCATGTGTAAGGGGCATTATGGTGTGGCATAATAGTATTTTAATATTTAGTATTTAATAAGAGTATTTTAGGTACTTGTGTATTATCACGGCGCCCCCGTTTCCATCGCATGCCATTGTACAACCAAAAAGTTGCATCGTATGCCATATAATCGCATGCGATGCGATGAGACGCGATTATACACGATTTTAAATTGTACATGCACCCAGACCCGATTTTACATTGTACACCCACCCTGATGGGTACTGACAATGTTAAATGGCCCCCCATTGTTAATGCCCCTTCACTATCAACGCCAACCCGAAGCATGCCAAGCGCAGTGAGCCCACGAGGGGTGGCGGTATGCGTCCTCCGACCTTTTCATACCCCCACTATCCACGTCGGCGTGAAGTTGACTCTATATAGTGTGGTGAGCACAGCGAGCCACCGAGCCCGAAGCGTGGCGAGGGGCCACGTAATACCTGTGAAGTAATGTGTGTCCCCTCGCGGGGCTCGCTGCGCTCGCCACACTATATAAAATCAACTCCACGCCGACGTGGATAGTGGGGGTATGAAAAGGTCGGAGGACGCGTACCACCGCCCCTTGCGGCCTCGCTGCGCTTGCCACGCTTCGGGTTGCCGTTGATAGTGGGGTGGCGTTAACAATGGGGGGGCATATAACATACTTATTACCCATCAGGGTGGGTATACAATTAAACATCGGGTCTGCCTGGGCATTTAACATTGAAATCGCGTTGCGTCGCATCGCATGCCATTATAATGGCATGCGATGCAACGCGATATTAAAATTGTACACTCTTCCCGGGAAAAGCCTAAAATCGGGTCCATCGCATGCCATCGCATACCATTGCATACCATTGCATACCTTAATTAGTGGTATGCGATGCAATGGGCGCCGTGATAATACACAAGTACCGTATTTTAATATTGCTTATTGCTCATATCTCGCTCATTATTGCTGGGTTTTGCCAATTTAAGGGTTACATTTACTAAAATGGTAGTTCAATTGAAGATGGACTGTTGCCCATAGCAATTAATCAGATTCTATCTATTTGCTTTTAGATGGTAAAATATAAGGAGTTTATTTTGTAACCTGGATTTTTTTAGATTTAAAAACAAAGGATTATTGTAAATGTTTGAGATTAAAAATGTATTTTATTTTTGTAATTTATATTTATAATGAAACTGTCAGAAATTGCCAGTGTTAAGTATTCTGAATGTACTCCATCTGGTGGACGTTCAGCAATGCTAAAGGATGCAAGTTAGGAAAGGCAATGTTCAGAGAATGAATGTAGTATAAAGAAAATGTAACTGGGTTGTGTAAACTTTTGACGTATATTTCAAGACCAATACCTTAACAAGCTATTTTGATGCCAGTAATACAAGATTTGCTTTTGTGCTCTTGTTTTCAATTTTGTTCTTTTTTTGTTAGTTGAAGGATAGATTATTTCCTGAGTGCTCTTGTCCAAAAATACAGATCTTTAAACCATTAGTAATGGAAGATGAACAACTACATTATGTAACGATGTATTGTAAGAGCTTGCAGCCTTTGATAAGTTAGACATTCAGAAGCTGTCATTGTTATATATATCGACCAGGATATATCATTATTTTCCACAATATGAATGAAGCTCAAGAGAAAATGATTCAAATTCCTTATTTTCATTTAATGTGTTCAGGGCAAGTAGATTACATTTGGAAGAATAATAAATTCATAACAGCAATAACTTCTTACATAGAAAAAATACAGACATGGTCAAAATTGTTGGTACCCTTCCATAAAACAAGAATAACCTGTATTTCTTACTTAAATAATTTGAAAGCTACAAAAGTAATTGGTGTCCATCATTGATTATTCCATATATAGTAGTAATTAGACACTGCATTAGATTTTTGATTCAACAGTATATTTTAAATCGTAAAACAAATGACAAAAGAATGGAAAAAATGATGGCACCAGTATTCTACTATTTTGTTACACCACCTTTAGGGGGTATTCAATCGCCGCCGACCATCTCCCCACGGGGGAGATGTCCGCCGGGCCCTATTCAATGCTGTCTTCCTTGACAGCATTGAGCAGGGTTTCTCGCCAGAATGAGCCCGACTTCACAAGCTGTCGGGCTCGTTCTGATGGCTGCAGCTCGCCTCTTCCCGGCCGCAACTCACGGCCATGCCCCCTTCTCGTCCCACTGCAGGCGGGACATTGAATCCCTAGAAAAAGGGATTGTGGGTCAGGTGCGCCTGACCTGAGTTGTCTTTCTAAGCAGCTGCCCTGGGACAGGATAGTTAGTCCTGTACGGGAAGTACACAAGCAAAAAAGGAAAAAAGGTTTGGGCTGCGCTAATTAGATGGTATTATGTGCAAAATTTATGCATAAAAATGAGGTGGAGATTGGTTAGATCTATCACAATTTATTAACACTTCTAAAATGATGAAGCCAGAAAGTAAACAGGCTATAAAAACAATAATGTTTTAAGAATAAAAGCAACTTCTCACCAGACCATAACCATATGGATGGGTTCGACCCAGGAAGTCCCAAACGTCCAAATTGAGTGTAAACTGATGTCCCACACCTGGCAACGGGGAAAGTGACCAACGTCCAATTGGAGCTGTGATGGTATCCCCAAACGTGCAATATGGAGGGAGGACAAGATGTTAGTCTTAGGAGTGGCCCAAGATGGCACGAATCACCAACTCCTGCCGCTTGATGGATTGAGAGGGGTGTTGTCCTCGACCTCTACTGTAGTTGCAGGGTTTGTAATCCAATTGGAGAGGTGGAAAGGTGGGTGATGGGGGGGGGGGGGCAAGTGGGGGCAGATGGTGGATGATGGTTTTCCAAAGGGTGTTGGGTGGGTCTGTAATCCCAAAATAGTCCTTCTGTGAATGCTGGTTAGGCAAGGTGAGGCAGATTTTTGACCGGTTTCGCTGCTCCAGGCAGCTTTATCAAAGGGACATTGAATCCCGCCTACATGTTCTCGGTCGAGCTGACCAAGAACAGGACAGGGTCACGGTCGGTCGAGCAAGCTCGACCGCCGCGACCTACACATTGAATACCCCCATAGATGCAATCACTGCAATCAAGCATCAGCTTTCAATGTGACTTCTGCAACTGTCAACCAATCAGGTTCTTGTTATTATCTTCTAAAAGCTGCCATATAAATAAGTAGAGTCTTATTAGTTTCTAAGGGTAGCATCTATACTGATCCAAATCCGTACTTTAGTAAATACTGTATACCCCTTGGCAGGGGTTAAAGTGGGTGTGTGTGTGTGTATATATATGCAAACCAAAAACTTAAAGGTGCGCTAGCTGTGATGCCTTGTTTATAAGACCTTATACAAATTCAGTGTCTATAGCCCCATTAAAATGAGTGTACTCCAACAGAGTCCTCTTTTCCTGGCACCAGGTTTTGAGTCAATATGAGACCGCAGCTTCCTACTGATAAGGGAATCCTGGGATCCACACAGGATTAAAGTACATCTGTAAGTGGAAACAGAAGGAAGCACTTCATGGTGTAATATCATGTTTAATAAAGGAATATTTACCATACAAAAGTATCAAAATAATTAACTACGTCTTGTACTCCACTGTTCATTAGTGTGGGCTTGAGTACCACATGATACCGCCAAAATGCGTTTCGTCAGGGACTTTGTTAGTGGACTGACGAAGTCCCTGATGAAACGCGTTTGGTCGGCACCTCCCAGACGCACTGAACAGCCGGACATGCAGGAGAGGAAAGCTGACCGCTAGTGTTTGGTGGAACACGGATGCCGCAGAAGGACCCTATAGATGCACGCTAGCAGTTTGCCGGTGACCTTTTTCATTTTAAAACCATGTGGTATATATATAGTTGTAGACAGGTGTGGGGACAAATGCTGCAAAGCAAGAAAGATTATGTGTATAGTAGGCAGAGCAGATAGTTTTGCCGTATGCTGGAGTAGACAGGTGGTGCACTTTCTTTAGCAGCTGAAATAGAAAATATGTAAGCCCAGTGTACTTGGGGCCTGATTCGTAGTTGATTGCTAATGTGATATTTCGCAATGGACTGTGAGGGGAAAGCTGCCACCTACACAGAAAGAGTAACCACCCTTTGCAAAATTGCGAGAGAATTTAGAAAGAATTCCTAATCGGCATCCACTTTTAAATCCATATGCAATTCCAGGAAAATCAAAAGAATTTTGCTGTTTGTGCAAACGGGAGGAATATGGGGCTTTCACTAACTGTGACTGAGACCGGCTGGAAATGGTCATCACTAACGTCACAAACCCAAGAGGCCTGGACACACCCAGCAAATGGAAAGTTTCCACCCGCAAATGCCGGCTTCATGTTAGTCAAACTGTGAGAGGATTAAAATTACAATCCATATGCATTTTCTGTCACTAATTTGATTCTTGGTAGGCATGCACAGTAATTCAATAATTGCTCAACTTGCAAATTCTCTAATTAGCGTTCAACTCTGAATCAGGCCTTGGTACAGTAGCTGCAACTATTTTTATGTTCTACTAATGTAAAAGCAAACCATAAACACAATTCCTAGCTCATCTGAGCACTAACTATACACAAGGTTTTACTTTCTATCTGTGAGAAATGTATCAAATGACTTTATAAGACTGAGAGACTGATTGCTTTTATCAGGTGTCATTGTGTAAGGATTCAGTCCAGGAGAGAATGTTGCAGTCAAGTAAAATGCTGCTTTTGTGTACAGTCCATGTTGTGTTGTGGAAGTCAGACTGACTGTGGATCCAGTCCAAGTGGGACCATGGCAGCCAAAGAGCTCAGTGCACAAGATGACCAGTTGGGGCCAGGTGGACAGTGTCTAAATCTGCAGGTGGCAGAAAAGACCACAAAATCTCTGTGAGTGTGCTTGTGATCTTTAGTTTGAGTATGCAAGGAGACTTTGTATACAGCTGCATGAGGTAAGGAGAACTTTGAAACTTTGTGATGAGGACTAGCTGCCCATTTTAAAGAGGGTCAAAGAAATGAGCTAGTGCCCCGAGTGAGGACTAAGTTGTTTTTTGTTTTAATTTAATGCTGTTTTATGCCTTCTGCTGAGCATACAGTGGAGCTCAGCTTGTTAGAACCTGAAAAGCTGTGTTTGGAAATGGGAGCTGGGTATTTTATCAACACCAGTGATATTGGTCCGTACTAATAATAATAATAATAATAATAATAATAATAATAATAATAATAATAATAATTTTATTTATATAGCGCTCTTTCTCCAATAGGACTCAAGGCGCTTAACAGATAGAATGAATTTAATACAGTACAGAAAAGCTTTTCATAAACAATACTTAAGGGACTGAAGGACACGCTTGAGTAAATAGGAAAGTCTTGAGTCTGTTTTTGAAGCATTCTAGAGTGGGGGTCTCTCGAACTGTGCGGGGAAGTGAGTTCCATAAAGTCGGAGCTGAATTGCTAAAAGCTTGACCCCCAGACGAATTACGGGAGATCCTAGGTACTACTAAAAGTCCTTCATCTACAGACCACAGTAATCGGGTGGGACAGTATGGAATCAGAAGCTGCTTCAGGTACCTTGGGCCTTGGTCATGTAGGGCTTTGAAGCTCAGTAGATTGATCTTGAAAATTATTTGCCATTTTATTGGCAGCCAGTGAAGGGAGTAGAGAATGGGAGTAATGTGGCTAGAGCGGGGCTGTTTAGTTAACAGCATGGCAGATGTGTTTTGTACCAGCTGTAATCGGTGCAGTTCTTTTGCTGGTAGACCAAGGTAAAGGGCATTGCAGTAATCCAAACGAGATGATACAAATGCATGTAAGACTTTTGGCAGGTCTTCAGATGGGATTAAGTGTTTGATTCTGGCTATGTTCCTCAGATGAAAGAATGAGGATTTGATTGTGGCTGATATCTGATGTTTAAGTGTCAATCCACCATCTAGTACCACGCCAAGATTCCGCACATGATCAGAGTTTTGTAATTCTGTACCCCCAAATGTCAGTCCAGTTGGGTGGCTGTGCTGCAGTCTTGTCCTTTGATGTTGAGGTCCAATCATAAGGACCTCTGTTTTATCAGGATTCAGTCTCAGCCAACTGGCACTCATCCATTCCTGTAGCTCAGCTAGACAGCCATTTAGGGTTGCTATTGGGTTCTCAGTGCCCAGAGCAAAGGATAAGTACAGCTGTATGTCATCTGCATCTGCATTACTACCATAACTCTGATGTTTGTACCTCTTCTAAAGCAGGGCATTAATGTTGTGTCTTTAAGGTTTGACAGGTCTCTGTCTGTTTGAATGGCTGGCCAGTACTTTTTACCAGTTTTTATCAATTAATTACTCTTGGTAGAGTGCGTATTAACCCTTGCCAATGCATGAAAGCCATTGTCATGGGTTTATAATTACTCTGCAGATGTAACTAGTGCAGAGAGAATTAGATTTGGGTGGAATTTTGCTTTAAAGTGAAATCTATCTTGCAGTGTAAAAATAAAGCAGCCAGTATTTACTCTGCACAGAAACAAAATAAACATTCGAAATCTCTCTGCACATGTTACATCTGCCCCCCTAGAGTGCACATGTTTTGTCCATTTGAGAAGGAATTTGCTTTTGCGAGTGAACCAGAATAAGGTCCAGAGTGTGTGTGTGTGTGTGTGTGTGTTTTGCGGGAGGGGGTCACTAAGCTACTGTACATTCCCAATTATTTAATCAAAGTCATTATGTTTTTGGGAGGAAATACTGTAGAGGAACTCTGGGCAAGAAACAAAACAATGGCTCTTAGACAATTAAACTCCACAAGCTAATAGCTTTTTACCATATATAAGTTATAAAAATTTGCAACATTAAAATAATATTAATCTTAATACAACATTAAAATGATTAGAAAGGTTGTTTCATTTCATTGTCTTTATCACTCCGATACATAATAAGTGCATTTAGATATGTTTTCACAGAACATTTTTTGCTAAATTTAAATTGGAAACTGTGTAGTGTTTGTTAATTAAAGTCACAATTTTAATTTTATATAATTTTTGCTTTTACTAGTTTACAAAAGTAATTTTTTTTGTCTTACAGAAATAAACAATAGTTTTTCTATGTGCTATTACAGTACTTAAATATTATGAAAAAATGTATGTTCGTTTGTATCTTTGGATACACAATGAGTATAAAAGGGATTTGAGTTTTCTTTTTCTTGAGGTTTTTTTTTTTTTGAATGACATTGAGCGTGGATTGCTTCCTATCTCATGGAACAACACCACTGTAGCAATGTCTCACAGGATTCATGCTTCATCTAGCAGGAGACAACTTGAACTTTATCTAGACATAACCAAGGGTAGAGAATTTAGGTTGTGTTCCAAGCATCTTGTTTGTATTCTGTCAAGTCCCAAGCTCTGCTTTCTGAAATCATTCTGATATTTTAAGATGACAAATGCAGATTAGATAGTCGCTATGAAGTGGAGTTTTATGCATATTTATGAGTTGGACTTCTATACTACTACCAATAGTGTGTGTGTGTGTGTGTGTGTGTTTCTTCTAAATATAATGTACTTACAGATAAAAAGTACATTTTTAGTATTTTGTGGGTTTGTTTTTAGAAAATTACTGTACAGTATGTTTTTTTGTTGAACAGAAAGTAATCAGACTAATTAAAGGGGGGCTGAATATTAAAGCACACTAAAATGATTGGAAACTGAGAGCATAAAATAAGTACTTACTGATGATGCTTGATTACATACTACACAGTATAGCAACCTCATTAGTATTATAGGAATATTCACAGATGTCCTCGTGTTATGGCATGATAGAGTTAGTCATCATCGCAATGGTCCTGCAAGTTGAATATATGGGTTTCCTACAGACACACAGTGGACACCACATTTTCTCAGTTTGTTAGGAGCATTAGATCATAATTGGTAATGTTATAATGCTTGGATAGGTTATTTGTTTGCTTAGACCTTTCCGCTTCACTTATCCCCTCAAACGTGTACATACAGAACATGTAGGAGTTAATAGAAAGAGATTGCACTTAGTTCAATTCTTTAAAAAAAATTTTGCATACTAAAAAGAATTAGAATTAATTGAAATGCTGCCTAAACTTGATTATTTGATGGGACATTGCTTTTAAAGGAGAAATAAGCTTCCCACTGGAAGCAACATATTCCCAAGGACACCTTAAAGTTGACCTAGGTCTACAGATCTAAATTGTTCTCTAAAGCCTCCTAGAGTAAATTCAATTTAACATTACCAGCAACCTCCCCTGACTGCTACAGTAAGAATGATCAGCCTAGGGTTGGGATGTAATGGGATACTGATTTTAGAGTCTAAGACATTATAATGTTTGTCTTTTTTTCAGAACTCAGCCAATGTAAATGTGTGCATCTTAAGCGCTCCAAATGCAAACTGTAAACAATTTCTTATGGGTAAATTCTACTCGGCAATGTTGTAACCTTGATTATATTTTTATCTGTAAGTACATTATATTCTCACACTCTCCTTGAATAATATACATTATGAAAAAGATGGGAGAAATTGAGAGGGCAAGGTTGGTAACCAGGAAGATTGGGATACAAACACGGGGTACATGGGTCCCAATGATTAAGGATACCCTTACTCACACAGCGATGAAGTAAGACAAATGTGTAAAGGTATCTTTCAGTCAGGTCACCAGCAGTGTGACGAATGTTACACCCCCACCTGGACAATGTTTTGATGTAATGAGCGTACCGCACTCACGTGTCCACAAAGTGGTTCTTTCATATAAAGGTATATTTAGCTCTCTAATCCTCTATCAATTGGTTCACACTCCCAGTGTGTTAAAATACCATAAAATACAGGAGATATTTCTCAGTTGCATTATATTTATTCAAAAGAAAGTGCATGGGTGATTGGTAAGGTAAATGAAAATATATGCAGTACCTGAAAGGTGGTAGGTGGCCACTGACTGCCGGCCAGGTAACCACAATAGATGGATCACAAGAAAATGATGGCACCCCTGGAGGAGAGAGTTGTGTGCCATCATTTTCTTGTGGTCCATCTATCAGGGGCCCCCTGTGGGGTTTTTTTTAGCTAAAAGTTTTGTGCATGGGAGTGGGGTAGTGCTGCAGCTTTGCCTATCTGCCAATGTGACAATGATTAATAGTTCTGAGCATCAGGAGCCAAGGCACACTGATTGCACAAGTGTGCAGTGCATTACTGGTAGTTGACTAAGTCCTATGAGACTTTGCACAAGAGGTCAGAGGCTGAGAGGCTTGTTCTGAGCTCTGCTTGGTGGAGCTCATTATATGCTTCTCACGCCCTTGGAGTACAGCAGCAGCAGTGACCTCATCATTGTAGGGTTTTTAATTAGAGGCAGCACTGAGCCTGTCAGGGCTCTTACAGAGTAAGGTACAGAGGGACAAACACAGGCTTTTCATGTGGTATTTTATATATATATATATATATATATATATATATATATACTTTCGCTGTTTGTTCGGCACTCTGGAGAAGAGAACAACTTGCCGGGGTGCCTTCCAAAGGTTAGTAATACAATCACGGTACCTCCTGGCCTGGCTGGATCCAGGTAGGATATATATATATATATATATATATATATATATATATATATATATATATGTTTATATTAATCCCCCCCTGCAGTTACCCATTCACCATGTTTATACTGCCTTTACTCTGAGTTTTGACAGTAATATTCTCCTGTCCAGTTTGCAGCCAGTAATAACAAGGGGGAGGGGACCACCCTGTCTAAAGTGACCCCAGGCCCCAGAAGGCCAGTCAAAGGTATCAGTTTGTTTTATAATGGTCTCCTATTGTAAAGTGCAAAGGAATATACTGCGCTACATAAGAAACTGATAATAAATAAAATAAATAAATATTACATGGCAACACTTTAGGCCATGCTTAGTGTGTGTACAACTGGCCAGTCAGGCCCATTGGGGAACACCAGCCCTGATGTGACATATGGAAAAGTTCTATCATGCATAAAAAACACACATGACCTGAATATCCAAATAGCAGCACCATAAATCAGAATGTGCATGTTAATTACACATCGACATTAATTCTTTTGGAGAGGGTATGGATTGTTAGGTCAACAAGATTTAAGTCGACAGTCATTAGGTCGACCACGTTTGAAAAAGTGAAAAAGGTCGACCTGCATTAGGTCGACATGGCCAAAAGGTCGACACTAACAAAGGGTCGATGTGCAAAAGGTTGACACAAGGTTTTTTGTGTCTATGTGGACGTATGTTGACATGGACACTGGATAAGTGTACTGGATCCCTTTGCATGGCTCGCTGTGCTCGCCATTCTTTGGTCATAGTGCCTACCGGTGCTTGGCACACTATTATACTCCATTGCCTCAGCCACTGGGATAGTAAGTTATAAACAAGTAATTTTTAAAAAAGAAAACAAAATATGAAAAACTAATTTCACGCTAAACCTTTTTCATGTCGACCTTTTGATGATGTTGACCTTTTGACCACTTCGACCTAATGGATGTCAACTTTTTGCATGTGTCGACCTACTGCCTGATGACCAATAGTGATTGACCTAATGACTGTCAACCTAGACACTGTTAACCTAACAACCTCATGCCTTTGGAGAGATCAGTGTTGATGATGTGCCAAGTGTGGCAACGAGGTATTTGTAAGCCCCATAGCAAAGGTTTGTGTGGACCCCTTTGTACCACCATATGATGAAAAATGTATATAGCACATGTTACTTTGCTTGGGAAGGTGGGCCCCTCTCAGCTCTGGGCCCCATAGCAGCTGCACTCGCTGGGTAGTTATGCCCACAGATGTGCCTGGTGTTCATTATAGGAATAAAAGGTGTACGTTTTCAGTCCTTTTTATTTAATGTTTTTAATGATTTCACAGGAAAACTCAAAAACAATAACAACTATAGCCACCAGCTATTACTGCTGGAAGTATTAGATAGATGGAGAAAAAACAGCAGGATACATGGTGGCGCACTTTTCCTAGCTGTGCTCAGAGCAACGTCTACAGTTATAACTTGCCTTTCAAGTTTGTTGGATCTGCGCCACTTTGCGAACTTATGCCGTCAGCAACTCAAAGATAACGAGTACCTATTCCTTTTATTTTTAAAGCAAAGCTGTGACTTCTATATTGGTTTACACTAACAAAATGATCACTTTTAAACATAATATGTCAAAAATAAGTGTATTTCTGGATACAAATACACCTATTTTTTTACAAATTTCCTTTAGTAAATTTCCCCCAATATCTAATGCTGGGTACACACTAAAGTGATTCCTGTTGCCACCGATATAGTTAACTACATCAGTGCAGGAGAATGATACAGGGCAGTATAATAAAATATACAAAATGTATATTTTGCATGAGACATGAACTTAATTTTTAATATATTAAACCATTGCTTAAAGGAATAGTGTATAAAATGTTTGGGTACTTATGTAGTATCTGGGCTGCCGATTTTGTGATTGTATGCCTTACCTTAAGGCATACAATCAGATGCGATGCGATGCGATTCGATGCGATTTTGCATAGGATTCAATGTTAAGAAGGTCCTGTTCATTTCCCCACTATCCAAGTGGGCATAGAGTTGATTTTATATAGCGTGGCGAGCGCAGCGAGCCACCGAGCCCGATGCGTGGCGAGCGAAGCGAGCCCCGCGAGGGGACGCATATTTCTTAAAAAGTATTCTGTGTCCCCTCGCGGGGCTCGCTACGCTCGCCACGCTTCGGGCTCGGTGGCTCGCTACGCTCGCCACAGGTTTATATCCAACTCCATGCCCACTTGGATAGCGGGGAAAGGAAAAGGACCCCTTTTTCCCATTGAATTCTATGTTAAAATGGACTCAGACCATTTTAACATTGAATCCTATGGAAAAATCTTGACCATCGCATCGCATACGATCTAAATCGGACGCCCAGATACTACATAAGTACCAATGTTTGTAACCTAAACAAAAAACAGTTGCCAAAAATTGGCCCTGATATTGAAAGCAAACCACTCACCTCAGTGATGGCATCTTGTTCATGGCACCAGAGCAAAAGGAGGCAATGCTTCTTAGCCAAACCTCCTAGTGGCTGACGCTCAGATGTCCAACTAGGCCAGCCCATCAGACACTGAAGCTGGTTAGTCTGCTCTGCATTCTAATGTTTTGCAATGACCTCCTTTGCATTTTCATACCTTCCTACTGTTGTCAAGAATGTACACACCAAGAAAACTAGTGGGAGCAAGTACAAACAGATTTGGCAAATAATATACTGATTATACATTGCTATTGCAACCTACAATCCTGTAAAGATGAATGTCAGTTATTCAATCCTACAGTATAGTTTGTATAGTAGTATAGTTTAGGTAATCCAAACCCACAATGTTTGACTCATTATGAAGTCTAAAGAAAACAAGAGGGATCCAAGTGGCACTTACATCACAGGCAAACAATTGATTTAAAATAATATGCAATTATTTCATATATAATAATTCATTTTACCATTAGGCTTTTTTACTGTGGCTCAACAATTGTTCACCACATTCAAAAATCCCCCGTTGGAATCACTTGTACACTGAACGGGTACTAGAAAACATATACACAAACATGAATTGACATAAAAAATAAAAAACATGAAATATGTAAAAACATCAAATTATCACTGATGAGGGGGGAGGCAATAAGTGAGTGCACCTAATGTCCCTGACTCACAAATTAAGTCCTTTCTATCCAACATCAAGGGTATAAGGTTATCTAATTTGTTATTAAATCTACTGTATTGTCCTCCTCTTTACTTTTTATAAAAGTGTTGTAGATAGTGATGTACGCCCCAATAGCCAAAGCAACCTGCTTGCAATACATTTGTGAGACAGTGTGTCACTACCTGGGTGATGTTGTTGGACTGGTAGTATTTCTCAGCACACCAGTGGTCCATGGTCCCGGGCTGCAAGGCTGTGCCAGGATGGAAATGTCAGCCTGGGCAGTGTTACAAGCTCTCACTGTGGTCTCCAAATGAAGCCGTCAGTGTATGTGATTTTATTGATGGTCTCAGGTCACCACAGGCCGATGGACAATAGAGCACAGTGTCCAAGGTGTCAGAACACTCCATTGGGAAGAGCAGTGCTGGGAGCCTACAGCCGGCTCTACCAGTGCCTGGGTATCAACGTAAGCCGCAAGTGTCCTTGATGTGCCTGGACTACTGAAGCAGCTAGAGATGGGCAAAGTGACTCACTAAAGAGAGTGGTGCTTGATTGATCGCTTAGTGAATAGAACCGGTTCTATTGGACAGCTCGCTGGCTCATCCCATTTCAAATACAACTTTCATCTTAGTAAATTTCCCCCAATATGTTAATTTAATAAGCCGAAAATTTTAATTTAGCTAGTAACCAACAGTAAGCAGAACAGCTGAACACCGATAAGATCCTATATGCCGCCGGACCTCATTTGTCTGATAAAGCCGCTAAAATGATTATCTCCACAGCATCAAACCTCAATGTGTTCAACACCACATGAAGCCAGACAGGGGGCCATTTGATACCAGACAATGATGTAGCACACGGCTGTTAGTGGTGTAATAGAGGTGTGATACACCAGGAAGTAAAGCATGTGGAAGACACAAACAGATGGAGCCCAGTTCACTGGATCCATACTTCATGAATCTGGTGCTGTAAAATGAAAGTTAAAAGTACTACACAGCACAGCAAACACAGATCAAAAAAATAAAAAAAAAGTGCACTGCCTATCCAAACTCTACTCAACTTTCTGTGATACTATGCTGCTTATGGTACTGGTTACACTCCTGTGAGCAGCATCAAATCCTCTGCTGGGACCTGTGGTGCTTCAAGTTTTGCAGCAGCCCTGTTATTCAGCACTCAGCAGCTCCAATGCAATACTCTCTGGAGTTAGTACATCTCAGATGCCACAGGTGGCAGTGCTGAGCTCAGACATGGTGTTGATTGGACTCTGCAGAGATGAATGAACTACAGCCCTGAGTCAGTCAGTACAGTTCCTCTAAGCTACCATGTGTGGCACTGCTGTGCTCAGGCAAACTGAACTGAAGAATGACCATTCATCTTTTAGTGAGCAACGGCTCACTGACACTTTTAAAGGAACCATTCAAAAGATCTGTTTCACTCATGACCAACCCATCTCTAGTAGCGGCAGTGCGGAGATGACATGCTTACCTCTGGAACCGGCTTGCGGCTGATGGCCCTGGCTGGATTGCAGCTGCTTTTATCAAAGAGAGGGTGATGGACAGCCGTGGCTCCATAGAGGGCTTGGGTGCCGGCTGCAGTAGCGTGTCTCCTTTTGGGTTACTGTGCCAGGGGCTGATGGGGGATGGGGGATGATGGGTTCAGCAGGGGTGTGATGATGTGGGGGTAGATATCTCTGATCCTAGGACATCATTATGATGTCTGCCTTGTTGATAACATATTGAGGAAGCCACAGGATTGTCAGAGGTGAAGAACTGCTCTTTTACCAGCTGGATAGACTTTAGCCCCAACAACCTCTGAGATATACTGGAAAGCACTGGTGGGATCTCCAGATATGGCAGCCAGAAATATGCAGGCACAAACACTGGTAAAACAGAGGAATTATTCGGGTAATTGATACCATGAATCTAACTATGGTCATGGTCTATTGAAGAGGTTTTCAAAGTATTAGTCCTGACCCCAAAGTGGGTTACAACCATCTCAGCATGAGGAGGTGACTCCATGTTGCTGACCGTCAGGGTGATGACTTCTCTAATCTCTCAGTCAGTGATCCAAGAAATATAAAGTCTACAGTCAAAAAAAATCAGTTACTCAGACTTTTTGCATAACTGGATGAGAGATGTGAGGGGTCATCATGCAGCTCTGCCCCCACCCGAGTTCTGTGCCTCTCATGTCCCACCTACCTGCCGCAGCTGGCACTGCTGCCATCACAGACTGCACTCCTGGCTCCCTCATCTACATGAAGATATCCATAGGGGGCACACAGCTGGAAGTATGGGTACACCTGGGTCCTGGGGCTTCTGAGTTGTAGAAAACTTAAAAGTGTTTAAAACTAAAACTAAAATAATAAAATGGCATGGGGTCCCCCCAACTTAACCAAACCCAGACTCTTTGAGCCGGTCCTGGTTTAACAAATACAGGGGGACAAAGTGATGGGATTCCCCTGTATTTAAGAAACCTGCACTGGGCACTTGCACGGGGTCCCTGGGGAAGTGGGGACCACCCAAAAAAGACCCCTGAGGCTTTACCCATCCAGGGCTGAAGATGAGGGCTGTCCCCAGCACCCTTTGGCAGTGAGTGCCATGCTGATATTGTTTATTTTGGTGTAAAAAAAAAAAGAATAATAAAAATAACATTAGGTTGTGCTGTTGAACTACAAGTCCCAGCAAGCCTCCCCTACATGCAGGGACTTAAAAAACCACAAGACCCAGCATGTGGGGCATTAAAAGGCTTACTGGGACTTGTAATCGAACAGCATGACCAATGTTAAAATTTAAAATACAACTTTAATATCATACCTTAACACACACATGCAAACATACATATACTCACCTTGCCATGCTCCCTTGCAGGTTGGTCCTCTTCTCCGGTAAGGTGTCCATGGGGTTAAAAAAAATACATGTGACCTCCGGAGCCATATACTAACGTCACACTGTGACTCTCCTCAACCAATCAGGGCTGAGCTCCAGAAGAGCTCTCCACCTGATTTGATGTTGATGGTCATGTATCTTTTTTTT
This sequence comes from Crinia signifera, assembly GCF_055691185.1. Classification (NCBI taxonomy): domain Eukaryota; kingdom Metazoa; phylum Chordata; class Amphibia; order Anura; family Myobatrachidae; genus Crinia; species Crinia signifera. The sequence goes on along the minus strand of NC_139219.1, from coordinate 239,493,863 downwards.
TCTATTACCTCCTGGATACACTACTGGAGAAGAAGACAGACCATACCCCACAAGCTGGGAATTATTGTTCTTTAAGTCCATGCAAGTGACCACCCAATGTTATTTTTTATTACTCAGAAATGTTGGTTAGGCTAGCACTTGTAGTTCTACAGCTCTCTGCAATGAACAACGCCTTAAACACTGGGTATCTTATCTCCTACCCTCCTTGTTATTTCCTCTGCCCCTATCCCTTAAGCCCTAATATCCAAATATGTTTATTAGCAAAATGTGTATTCATCATATCTTCTTATAAGGGAGGCTCTGGTCCCAGGACCATATCCCAGTTGTCTGACTTGTAGGTCCTCCCTCCTCACCAGATCATATAGTCAACTTCCACTCAGCTCCAACTGGCACATCTTTCTCTGGTATACCTGCTTACAGAGATATAAATCTTCTCTTTGTTTGGCTAGTTTGGTGTCCTTTGATTTTGGGCCACTTTACCTGGGTCTGTTACCTCTCTCACCATTCTCCATCTTTGTCATGTTACTGCCTATTACACAGCTTTCACTGGTCTAGTTTTTGGTGGTTTGTCTGCCTTCCCAAATCTGTTCTGTCAATAGTGGATCCAGTTTTCCACCGTTCTCTCCCGTAGACTTGTGGGGGATATAGATTTTTTCCTTGGTCTATCAACTCACACAGTCCCATACTTTGAGCTGTGACAATTTGTAGCCCACAAACTCTGCACCCTACCCCCAGTCCCTACCAGGTCCTACCTCCAATCTCTGTCTTCACAGCTCCCTCGCTCCATGTCCGGCATGTTTGATACAGATCAGTGTCCCTGCTTTCACTTTCTGTTTTGACCTCTTTTAGCACACAAAAGTGTAATTTGGCCTGTTGAGTGGCCTCTAGTGGTCAGTTGCAGTACGTCACCTCATAGAGGTGAGGAGTAGTTAGCCTTTTATATATAGATGACAGCCATGGTTGCTTAATATCTTGCTGCGGTACCCCCATCCATTAAATACTTAACTTATAATACATTAGTATTAATACTGCAATTTGTTCTGTTATTAAATCTTTTCAAATCTACTATTATCACAATCTGTATTTCACTTTTATTTTACTGCAATGCCCACAGTGCATCATCAATTTTTATACCATAAAGGAAGACAGTTTATAACTGTAAAACATCCTAATTTTTTTTTACATTCATTTGTTAGACTAATCTCTGGCTTTAGGTCACACCTTAAGGCTCTTTCTCGGCAATTACTATAAAAGATAATGAGTGCCAGGAAAAAATTGTAATTGTGTTGTTAACCTGAAGCTAGCATGTCACTGGCTTTTAACTTTTTATTGATTAATGCTAAAATGCTAAACAAAAAGATTTGTACACATGTTCCATTTTTGCATTCGTTGCTGTTGATTTATCAGTGTCTAAAATAACTCTGTACTATTCTGGGAAACTGATTTATTATGCATAGGGTTTGGGCCATTTCTCTTACAGTATCTGTTGATGAATCTAGGCCAATATGTTTTATTCCTCACAGGCAATATTGAAAGTTGAAGTTAAAGAATTGATCTGCTCCTCTGTGACTCTTCAAGTTGCTGAAATGATTTAATAAAATGTTTAAATCATTTAGAAAAGCTAAAAGAAATATCAGTTATTTTGCCTCTGAAATTCCATACATGCCAGATTAAAGCTGCCTACTGAATCTTCTAAAAATGTGTCATTTGTAATGAATTATGTCAAGCTGATCTGAACAGATAAGTCATTTAACTCCAATTACACTTCTGGTTCTCAAATTAATTTTAAAATGTGAATTATTGCATGGGTCTTAATACCTATGACTAAACATTTTATGTCTCAGTGGTAGGTATTATGTTTCGAAGCATTGTTTTCCCCTGCAGAACACAATGGCGCAGACAAATCAATCTCTTCCACTTTGTACATCATATCTCAGATGTTTACACAAAATCTATTAATCTAAGCAATGTACCTAAATATTGAATCATGTTTGTACAGGAAGGAAGCTTTATGGCAAGTTCTAAAACTTTGACTGTATTCTAGCATGCATTTGCCTATCTGGTAAAAAGAAACATACATACAGAATGTAAGTTAGACTTACTCTACAAAAAGGCCATAGTTGTCAATCAACTAAGGGGGGGATTCAATTAGCCACTGTAATTTACCACACGACGACTGATCCCCAGGTGCTATTCAATTAGCCTTCGCCAGCAGCATCTATCAGGGATTTCCCTGATAGGTGCAGGTGGCAGGTGCCATGGCCTTGCTAAAACATGAATCATGGAACATGTATCTTGTTAATGTACAGTAATACGTTAATTTTAATCGGTGTTTAACAGGGGTCTTGAGCAGGGCTATTTTTCAGTAGGCTCAAGCAGGAACTGTGGCCCTTATTCTAGTTCACTCTTTCTGACAAAATATTTCTTAGATGGACAAAACCATGTGCACTGCAGGTGAGGCAGGTGTTACTTGTGCAGAGATAATTAGATTTGGGTGGGGTTTTACACCTGCCTCACCTGCAGTGCACATGGTTTTGTCCATCTAAGAAATATTATGTCAGAAAGAGTGAACTAGAATAAGGGCCACAGTTCCTGCTGAAAAATAGCCCTGGTCTTGAGTGAAAAAGGGATTGCAATTAAATAGACATGTGCATTAAAGCCTGAAGCTACATTCCTTTTCCAATTGAGTTCCCTCCAAAATCTCGAAATAATGTTGTTATACTGTACATATTAGATTTTTTTCAGGCACTTATTTATCATTTGTTTGGTCTCATGCGGCCAAAACTTGAATGGAATGTGTCAAAAAGATTCTGGATATAAAGTTCAGTGTGTGGTTGCTCCATTAATAAATTAGCCTGTGTAATTCATTTGCATACCTGCTTAGAAGGATATCATATTTTGGGGGCTGATTCCAGGATGCATTTAATAACTTAAGCAGTCAGATTAGCAAACTGTACAGGCATTGAGGTCAAGACAACATAGAACATTTACAAGCAATCCAGAGTTGTACAACTCAGTTATGGTATAATCCAGGGCTGGCCAACACCGGCCCTCCAGATGTTAATGAACTACACATCCCAGGATGCTTTGCATTAGTTTTGCTATGTGGCCATGCTGAAACTGATGCAAGGCATGCTGGGATGTGTAGTTCATCAACATCTGGAGGGCCGGTGTTGCCCAGCCCTAGTATAATGGGTTCTATTGGGGCAGAAATAGGGCATTTGCATGAAGTGGGGTTGTGGGAATGTATACCAGGGGGTGGATACCCAATCAGAGGTAATGAGACAAAAAATATGTTATGGTAAGACAAATAACAGATACCATGCAAAAAGTGGACTTGGCTTAGCTCCCACAAGGCCATGCCCCGATTTTTACATAGGTTGTGGCCTAGCTTATTTATGCTATATAAAACCATCTTGTGACACCTCATCTTCAAACTAGCAGCACCTTTATGCTTCTTATTTATTTTAAACCAGCAGCTTATTTAATTTATTTATAACAACTTGTGACACATTTATTTTAATCTTAGCAACCCATTTATGCACTGCTAAATCCCAAATGAGACATTATTATATTATTATTGCAGCACTCAATTGCAGGCTAAGCTTACAGCTGAATCAGAATCCACCAATAGTGACTTAAATAACTTACAGGCCTAGGAAAGAAGCTGGACCAATGGGGTGAAGCACTGGAGAGAGCAGCATAAACACACCACTGAGAAGCTGAAATAAGATGGCCACTAAAAGGATCCTTTCCTGGCATCTCCATTTATAATTTCATACAAGCAAGAGGACTGGGTTTTCCAAGGCAGGAAAAGCAAATCTAGTCCTCCTGTCTCACCAAATTTGCAGGAGTAGTCCAACTGCCTATACACGGAGGGGCTCTTTGCTGGCGGGAGGATCTGATAGTCGCTGCTAGCAGAAAACTCAGCAGTGTGTCAGTGTGGCAGGGGGCAGCTGGAAGAGCTGACAGCCTCTGTTAGCAGGGAGTTCAGCAGCATGGCAGAGTGGCTGGGGAGCCGCATCTCATTAAGAAAAGAAACGAATGTGGCTCAAGAGCCACAGGATGACCACCCCTGATGTAGACAGTGCTTAGGGTTATTCAGCGGTGAGTGTATGTGGAGATCATCTGACTTCAGTTGTATGTCCTGCACCATTTATATGGCTAGTGCAAACACAGATAATAGTGATGAATGCTGCTTGCACAAATGGAAGGCAGGGGGCTATGCAGTGCAATTGATGTGACCATTTCAGAATACGAGAGGATGATTGCAACAATCAGAATTGCATCAATGAACAATAATATACTGTACCATTGATCAGGGATGCTGACAGATTGCCTGGGCACCAGTAAAATGAAGGGGTGTGGTGACTGGGAAGGGACATGGCCTTCGAGGCATCATAGCCATGCCCCTTTGAAAAAAAAACCCATTGTTCTAGCGGGCAGAGTGGGAGTGCAGTTGGTATAGCACACCACCAAAAGGAGAGATAGGCTGCCATTCCAGCTGCCTCTATCTCTCCCTAGTTCAGCACACAGCATTGAGCAGCATGTGCTGAGCTGGGGGAGAGGCTGTGCTGCAGAGGCATCTTGTTCTCTCTCTCCAACTGCCTGGCTGCTTGCAATGGGGGAATGGGGAGTGGGACCCAGGCTACTCCATCAGACCTGGGCTCGGGAAAACGTTTTTGCCACCCCCATCTCGGCGCCACTGTCAGAGGAGGCACTGCCTCACATGCCATAGACTTTTTACTTCAAAATTATGACTATAAAAATGATTAGAATAATACAAAGAAGTTATTAAATGTAAATGTTCATTTCATTTTTATAGTGAAATCCCTGGAGTATACTGGAGTATGACAGGGAAAGCTATGCCTCACCTCGCCACACATCACTGCACTATACAGAACCAAACCATAATAACAGAATAAAACATATTCTTCTCTTGTATTCTCATATCTCCCTACATGCTTAAAACAAAGGGATCTGCGTAGGCGTGCGCACATTGAGTGTTAGGGGTGCACAGGCACCCCCCAATGCTGTGCCCATCCTTATGAATACCTTCCTGCTGCTAGCAATACCAGCATTACCTCTTACTAAATACTTTAGATTTTTAGAACTGTATTCCAGTAAAAGGAGCACCCATTGATCAATTATGTGTGTTTGGCATTGTTACTTGTACTAGAGACCATTGTCATATCACTGCATACCTGCGCCATCCATATATGTTTATGACTTTATTTGCATGTTCTGGTACACAGATTAATTAGAAGATTACATTTGATATAGGCAGGAGATTATGGTGTGGCTGAGAAACATTTTATACTGTAATGAGTGTCATTAGATGATGGTAGACATGTCTGATTGGAGATGTTAGACACACCCAATGGGCGATGTTAGACATGCCCAATAGGTGGTGCTAGGCACACCACTTTGACGGTGCACCCCCTAATAAAATGTGCTGCACACGCCTATGGGGATCTGTTTATGCCTTGAAGAGAGATAAAGTAGATGGAGATAAATTACTAGCCAATTAACTCCTAACTGTCATGTTACAGTCTGTGGGGCTCATTTTCCAATGAGTGATAAAACTCATTATGAATGATAAAACATGTTGAATATGATAAATGGTGCTCAGTTAGCTGAACACATGACAGGAGCTGATTGGCTGGAGTAACATTTATCATGGGCAATGGGTTTTATCAGCCATTGATAAATGGGTCCCATGTTTGAAAAATTAAACTTAAGGTACCCACACACGGTACGAGGGTGCACAGCACATAAAGTCTCTTTAGGTTTATCCTGTATTAAGACTGGTGCATACAAACAATATACTGGAGGTAAACCAGGTATACAGTACAAAACAAATGGCAAAGAGGATCTGATACTGTAGACCAAATCAGCCAGGCTGCTTGCATAATTGTAGGAGTCACAAACTGAGGTCATGGTGGTTGGAAAACATGTACAGTATAATTTAACTAGAATCATATCAGTATGGGAGGCTATATAAAGCATTATCATAGCAAGGTCAGCACATGCACTAATAGTTGCTGGATGTCTCAGGAAGACACAACAGTAGTCACTGGTGGTCAGAGATATGTAGAGAACCTGCACAGCAGAAAAAGATTTAGGTGTGTATTTACTAAGCCTTAAAGAAAGATCAAATGAACAGATATAAACATAGGCGTGCGCAGCACATTTTATTAGGGGGTGCACCACCTATTGTGCATGTCTAACAACACCCATTGGATGCGTCTAACACCACCAATCAGGCGTGGCTACCATCATCAAAAGTCTCTCAGCCACAACATAATCTACTGTCTATTTCAGTCAGTTTTTAATCTTATTAGTCTCTGTAACAATTCATGCAAATAAAGTCAGAAACATATATGGATGACATAGGTATGTAGTGATATGACAATTAATAATGCAAAACACACATAATTGAATGATGGGCTCTTCTTTTAATAGAATACAGTTCTAAAAAGCAAAAGTCTTTGGTAAAAGGTATTGCTGGTTGCTAGCAGCAGGGAGGTGTTTATAAGGGCGGGCACAGCATTAGGGGGTGCCAGTGCACCTCTAACACTCTATGTGCGCACGCCTATGGATATAAACCACAAATGAACTAGCACCTAAAGGTGCCCATACAGGGTACAATATTCCTGTGCATTTTGAACTAGATTGCAATGCATGCGATCAAATTGCATGCGATTTGCGTGCAATGTGATCGAGACCTAGATCTAAAAGGACAGGCTGCACAATGGCACACAAGACCTGGGATCAACTGAGTGCATGTGAGCATATAGGACTCTCTGGGAAGTAATCTCTGACATATTTGAAAAGTGGATGCAGTTACTGTATATTGGTTTCTTATGAAGCTGGTGGCAAATTTACAATATAAAACTAGAATATGTCAAATTATCATGTATCAACTCACTTAAATATAAAAACCATACAAATAAATCCCAGTTCATTTTAAAATGCACATATTTTTGTTTAAAAGTTTTTTCTTGCGAAATCATCCTCTATAAAGTTCTTATAAATATTCGTGCATTAGAGCCCTTTTATAAATATTTCCAGGATAAAAATTGGAAATTGCTTAAGTGGGCTGAATAACCAGTTTAAACAGGAGAAAACATTGTTTTTTTTTTTTGTTTTTTTGCTTTATTACTCCATAAATATTCACTAAGCTTGTGGACACAGTTTAAACTTCTCAAATAACCATATTTCATATTGTATGTAAGGCTTGCACGACCTTACCGAGCAACATCTGTTGATAAAACATCTTTCAGACATGGAAATACCAATGTTTTACGTAGCAAGTACAGGTGTATTATAAGCAAGTGGTAGAAAGCCAAAAATAATCTCAGATATAGTTGTTTTTTTATATTAATGTGCAAAAAAAATCACTAAAGTAAGGTAAACGCACATACAGTAACTTTGTGGTAGGTACAATTAATAGTGAGGGTCTTGCAGCTGATCCTGTTTTGGGATATTACAGGTAGAAAAACTTGCTCCTTTAGTATTTGCAACTCTATAGAGTTTCACCAGAAACAAGCAAGGTTCCGTTATATATTTCCATATTTTGAATAACTGCTCAAATGTTTTTCCCATAGCCTTAATTCATGCTGCTTTTTTCTTTAGGATTACACAGTTTAAGATGCATAATCTGTTTTAAAAATACAACAGGGCCGCCAATTGGGGGGGTGCTGGGGGTACAGCTGTCCTGGGAAGGGCCCGGGCAAATAATTTTGCCCAACACAGCCCCCACAACTGCCTCCACTGTGCTGTCGAAGGAAGCACAGGCTTCTTCAATGCAGGACACCGGCGGCCAATTGAAATGCTGCACTGGCTTTTGAACCAATCAGAGATTGTTTACCATTAGCCAACAGAGCTCTGATTGGCTCACCAGCTGGTGCTGCATTTTAATTGGCCACCGGCATCCTGCATTGAAAAAGTCTTGGGGACCTGTTGCGTTCAGCAGGAGGGGATGAGGGAGCAGGATTTAGGCAGTAAGTGAAGGGGGGGCTGGACTAGAAATCAGTCCCGGGCCCCAAAATTCCTAGTGGCAGCCCTGAAATACAGTATAGTATATTGGCATTGAAAAATTCAAATGTTATGAAAGGAAAAGATGAAATGTTATAACATCTACATAACTGCATAAACTTCAATTACACTGTTGCCATTTTCCACATTGTGTTAAATTATAAATTTACTAGTTACCAGCTTGTTAAAATGACAGAACTACTTGGCAGACATTTCAGTACCAACAACCCAAACAGCTGTTGGGGCACAACAGACTTGAATTCCCCCATAGAGGTGAGGAGCAGTGCTAGCCTTAATTATATAGGATTATAAAAAAAATCAAGAAAATTAAATTATACGAGACCTTTAATTTCTAAATAATTTATTGTATATGTGTTGTTATTACTCTATATTCTTGTTTTAGCACTATATTTTATAGCTATTTACTCTTTGATCAACAGAGAACATTGTGAAATTACACCTCAGAGTATGATTTATTATTAATAGACTAAATGATAAGTTATTTATTATGTTCTAAACTCAATATGCGAAATGCAGTCAGAATGACATTTTTCCCACCTGTTATTGAAAAATCTGTTTATAGTTAATAAGAGACGAGAACAAGAATATCTGTTTTTTTGTTCCTATATAGACTAAAACCCTACTGTATACTGAAGAAAGGTCTGCAGTGCATTTTTAAATACATTACATATCCAACAAAACATTTCTTTTTGCCTTGCAGATATTTCACAGAGAGTTCTGTCAATAATACAGACTCAGACCCAGCAAAAAAAATTGCACTTCTATGGACTTCACTGGGCTTAAAAGAAGTTCAGTTTGTAAATTATTCAGTATTACTTGACCTACCAGGCTCCTCTCCAAATACAATCACTCTGAACAATGGCCAGTGCTATTATCCAGGCGGACAGAAGTGTGATGAAGAGACCAAAAGTCAGGAGTTTCTGTATGCTGCTTACTCTGCCAATGGAACTCTGGAGGTAATGTGACTATTTATCATGGTCATTTTAATAAAACACTTATAAGCTTTGGTGGATCTCGTCAGTTTTACAGTATATTTGGTATAAAGCGGGATGACATTATTGTTGGGATTAAACAAAGTTGTTTCAGGGGCATAGAGAAAAAAACAGTTAGAAGCTGATTGGTTGATTGATTGGAGCTGCCACGAACTGTAGTGTGACTTTTGTGCCCCTTCACCAGCTGACTGTATCACCGGCTGGACACTATTACACTTATAGCAGAGAAAGATTTAACTGCTGGTTGGAACAGTTGCCTGTTAGGTGGCAGCCATCTTAGGAGGATGAGAGAGTGGTGCAGTACCTTGGAGCAGAAGAGGCCACAGTGTCCATATCCTGATTTCATTGTGTTCACAAGGAGCAGAGATCCTAATTTGATGGGCACCAATGTGATCCTTCCTTCAGGGCGAGATGTACTAAGCCTTGAAAAGTGATAAAGTAGAGAGTGATAAACCACCAACCAATCAGCTCTACCTGACATTTTTCAGCCTGTGACATAGCAGTTACAACCTGACTGGCTGGTGGTTTATCACTCTCAATTTTATCACTTTTCAAGCTTAGTACATCTGGCCCCAATCGAGGCAGTCAGTGAGGAGGCACCTTATTGGAGCCCAGCAGCTGACAGAGAGCGCGAGAGAGAGTCTAAGGAGTGGTGAGCAGATCCTGACATAATCCCTTAGGCAAAATGACCACTTCTATGCAGACTATACATCATACCTCCAAACATAACCCTTTCCATGAGGTACAAAATGCTCTGTTCCTGAACTTCCTTGCCAGTGGCAGTTGCAAACCTGGGGCTACAGCACAGTCCAAAATATAAATAAGGGAGCCTCACCTACTGCCAGCAAGTCACAGACTGTGATGTGTTTGGGGAGGCAATTGGTAAATGTATATCTTACAATATATATATTACACCGGAAAACTAGGTCCAGAAAAACTCTGGGTCTGGGGGTCAATCGATTAAATAAAAAAAGATAGAGAGAGAGAAAGAGAGAGGGTGAGATGTACTAAGCCTTGAAAGTGATAACATGGAAAGTGATAAACAGCCAGCCAATCAGCTCTTAACTAAGCTTAAATCTTTTTTTATACAGATGGAGCCACTGGCATTTAGCGGGGGTCTGTCGGTCAGATCGCATAAACTTCCCTCCCTACTGCCTCCCAGTACCCTCCTAACCCTGCCCATCTCCCTGAAGCATAGATGGGTAGGGTTCCTGTCCCCCGCTGCCCGAAAACTGGGACATGCTTGCGTGTGAGACACTCGCGCATCCCAGTCATCGAGCACCTCTCCGCTGGCGATCGCCAGCAGGGGGCATTCTGGCGAGCCCCATCGCTGGCTGAGAGGTGATTCATCTGTATATGAGTTGTTTACATTCATATGCAGCACGCTTGTAGGAGACATATATTTCAATGTAGTTGCAGAAGTAATACATAAAAAACACATTAATCATCCATGTAAAAAAAAGCTTCCTTGCCAATTATTAATGGCCAGTAATTTAGTAAATTACATGCAATAAACACAATTAAATAAGCCAAATCATGTAATTTACTGTAGTGCTCAGAAGGGGTTCAGCCTGCGTATGGTTAGAGTTGCGAATTTAACAGAGGATGTTCGCAAACACACACAGTGCATGATCTTGAGGGCACGGCTATGTGCCTAGGAGCATGCAAGTGTGCAGGTAATTTGAGTCCATTCCCCTTTGGGTACCGTTGCGAACACACCCGTCGCTTCACATGTCTGTGTGCGTGCGACTACTGATCGCATGAGTGCGTGCGAACGTACATGCGAACAAATCAACCAGAATAAGGTCCTTTATCTATTGTAGTCTGTCTAGTTTCTGCATTCACTCCAGACTTTTATTAGCTCATTTTAGAAGATAACTTGTGCACTATCCTCAATGTATTTTAAATGTGATTGTTTTAAACTTCTAATAGTGTGTTAGGAATGTCAGATTACATGTACTTTGTTGTTCTGTGCATGAAAAGGGTATATGGATAACATGCATATTGAGTTTAATCGAAATTGCTATTATATGGGCTAATCCCCTCAAGTTCTTACATCTGAGAAAAGCTTACAGAGTTAATTGAAATTCCTATGGAGAAAATGGGTAATTAATATCTGTGTGTAGTACATTTTGAACTGTATTGTGTGTTGCCTGTGAAATGTACAGTATTCCTGTTAGAAGCTACAGACACCAGTAACACATCTAACCAAAGGATCAGACTTCATAATACTTATTTGTAAATTGTTAACTTCTGGAATATCTACTCCCGGGTGTCACAGTCTTATTATAGGGACAGTAGCAAGAAAAAAAGTAAATATCTGCTATGCTTCAAAAGGTACAGGGGCAGATCCAGGAGAAAATGACAGGGGAGGCACCATGATAGGAGAGGGTTTGGGGGGGGGGGTGTATTAGTGGTGCCAGTGTACAAGAGAGAGCGACGAGAGAGAGGATAGAGGGTGGGATTGGGATTAAAAATAGGCCCTGGTGTTTAAAGTACACAGGCGACATAAGTGAAGGATATAGTTGTGTGCGCGCTGAAGGTGCGTCCGGAAAAAGGGGCATGGCCACTCAAAAGCGGGCATGTCCTTGAGTGTAGTATACCACACCATATACAACTTCTACACATTATGCAACAAAATACTAGGCCCTATTTTACTTCCCCTTACACATGATGACCAATGGAATGAGCCAAAATTCACATAATGCCACACGGTTTGAGACAAAATTCACATAATGCTACATGGATAGAGCTATAATTCACAATATGGTTCATAAATAGGGACATTGCATGCCAAAGGCATGCATTAAAAATGTACACCATAATGTCCATTACATGTTAAGCCACACATAACAATGTCCATTATGTATTATGCTAAACACCATAATTCCTATTAAAAATGATGCTACATAAGTGCTGCTTACCTACATGCTCATTGCCAAGGGTTCCATGCTCATTGCCGAGGGGGAATACATGCTTGTGCTAACTGGAAGACAGACGCCGCTGGGTAGAAGTGACAGCCATTGACAGCCAGGCAGAGAGAGGGGGGCTGCCTGGCTGTATTCATAGCACTGCAGGTCCTGGGTATTTGAAATAATACCCCTTTCACACCAGAAAATGCAGGTATTTACCTGGGAATATGGTCCCAGGATCATGCAAGGACATTCCCCGATTGGCCCCTTTTACACCAGCCCGGCTATATCGTTTAACTGCTATATCTTCCGAACCCATTTACACACAGTATCATATTAAAGAACTTTTGGTGGGCTTCGAATGATTTTGGTCACGTGAAACTGGGCCGTTTAGTTCCAGAGAAATCTGCCCTCAAAGAACATGAACAGCCACTCTTTTCTCACCTTATACTCACCTTATACTCACCTTATTATCCTCAGCGTTGCTTTACGTTTAGGAGTGTGATGGATGCTGGGAGGAGGCAGGGCCATAGTCTAAGGATGTCCTAGCATGTGACAATTTGGTGCACAGGTTTGGTGTTCAGCTTGAAGATCTAAGAGGAGTTGCCCTAAGTAAGCAATCATCTTCTACCTGTATCTAGCATTTATCACATACATTCTAAAACATTATAGGTAGCAGCTGATTGGTTGATATAGGCAAGTTGTCTTCTTGAACACTTTTTAGAAGACTTGATATATCCCCCCTAGTGAATTTATAATTAATCCCCTTTCTTCACACCTTAATTTTCTAGTTTGAGGGTTTGTAATAAACAAGTGAAATGATGCCAAAGAGGATGCAAAGACTTTATGATTTTGATTTTAAATACATTTCTTAAGTCTCAAAAAAATTATTGTATTAATATAATATTGTTCTTAATATTAAAATTAATCAGAGCTCAGCTTTATTATCATTGACATGTATATTATGTATTTCTTCTGTTTTCTTTCATGCTTCAATAAAAATAATCTTTGAAAAAGTATATACTTATGTTTATTATGCCTGTTAGAATGTTACGCATATATGAATCTTTGGCATTGTGAAACATAAAGAAAAAAATAAATAAATATTTTAAATGAAAAACAGATGGACTGATTCTACAGTGTTTCAGAAAGTGTGATCAAATGTGAGAAGTTAAAATTACACGACCTGGTACATCTTCCACAGTGCGGGGTCATTGTGCAATATGGAATAAAAGGTGCTTCATCTATACAGGAAGAAAATATAAGTGTGTGTGGCTTTCTGTAATGTTTAGCAACTGAAACAGCTAAACTTTTCAGTGGTTATAATTTTAATCATTTAAAAAAGAAACACACAAACTGAAAATACATTTTCATAAGAAATTGGAAGTGCAAAAGATAAAATTGATTAAAATATTATGGTTCACATGTCTATTTTATCTTTTTGTTCAGCAGCAGTGCCGATCTACAGGACACATATATATATATATATATATATATATATATATATATATATATATATATATATATATATATATATATATTATATATATATGTATATATTTTTTTTTTTAGAAACGCACACAATTCAAATGGAGGTTTAGGAGTGCCAGGTCATAAATCAATAATGTCTTATTCCAATAGCATTCAGCCAATGATAGGACCAGCACATCCACTTGATGAACAAAGCAGAAAAGCATACATTTATTTAGAGGCAATGTATAAGGCCATAATACTTAACATGGGCAGCAGCAGATCTACATGAAAACAGCATGGATCTTGATTCGTGGCAGCAGCCGTGGGTCAAACCAATACCCTGACGGGCCGTTTCGGCGCTCAGCGCCTTTCTCAAAGGGTGTCAACAGGTATATGCCCAATATAGCCTTAAATAGAAGTGGAATGAACCATACTCACATGTCAGATTCTGTGCCGCCGTCACACCGCCTCCCTACTTCCACCCCGCGTCAGGTACCTGCACCCAGAACTGAGTCACGGGGATAGGAACCATAAGCGCCAGTATACGGGACGCAGGGGGCTGTTCAGGCAGACACACAGTACCGGATGTTGTCATAGTGACACATGTATCACTATGGAGACCCGGCATTTCCATTCAGTATAATATACATAGGCGTGCGCAGCACATTTTATTAGGGGGTGCACCGTCAAAGGGGTGTGTCTAGCACCACATAATGGGCATGGATAACACCGCCCATTAGGTGTGTCTAACAGCGCCAATCAGGCGTGTCTACCATCATCTATTGGTACTCACTACAATATATAAAACGGCTCTCAGTATAATAATACATGCAAATAAAGTAAAAAACATATATGGATGATATGTAGTGATATGACAATGGTCTGGTACAAGTAACAATGCAAAACACACATAATTGATTGATGGGCGCTTCTTTCAATGGAATACAGTTCTAAAAAGCAAAAGTCTTTGGTAAAAGGTATTACTGGTAGGGATGTGTTCATAAGGGTGGGCACAGCATTAGGGGGTGCCTGTGCACCCATAAGACTTAATGTGCGCACACCTATGATAATATATATATATATATATATATATATATATAAGATTGGAGACACTCACCAAACTTGCATGTAGCTTTTTTAATGGTACATATCACCTCAGTTAATCAGTGCATAACAGTGGGCATAGGTCGATGTTTCGGTCCAATGCAGGACCTTTCTCAAGACCCCCTTCCTGCTCTATCCAGTGTGCAACTATCCCCTGCCTCATGTGGACCTTAAATAGCAACCAGTGAAACATATCTGCCACTCCCCCTATCAATACAGGAAGTGTATATACTCTGCCGGATGTTTGTACACCAACACTTACTATCATAAGGTATTAACAGGGCCGGTGCCACCACTAGGCAGCATTAGGCATTTGCTCAGGGCGCCGGCCACTGGAGGGTGGTGGTTGGAAGCAGGGACCCCCCTGGATTGAGGTGAGCGCTGGTCCCTCCCCCCCCCCCCCTACGCAAAGCACCCCCGGCCACATCGCATCCCCCATCCCCCGGAGCATAGCGCCGGCCTCACCTAATGGCTCTGCAGGTGCAGCAGTCTGCTCTGTACCATGACCTGAGCCCTTTTTTACTGAACATCTCTTTACCTCTGACACCTGTATACTGTGCGCTATGCCCTGTTCCGTCCTATCTTTCCTCCTCCTCTTCTGGGCTGTGATGCGCTTCCTCCACTCCCCAACTCTGGAGATCCCAGCTGCCCTCTTGGCTGTGCGACTTGAATAGCTTTGTCCCATCATGGACCCCGTTGCCTGGAGATTCCTTTCTCCTGATGACAACGTCACTCCACGGATGACCAATCACACACCGCTGGCTGCTGCTAAGCCCCATAGGCGGTGAATTCTCCAATGGTGTATCAGTGCGTGTGGTGAGATCTCCTTCTCACCATTGTGTTTCACTTTGAGATCTCCTTCCCCCCAGAGCGCAGCAGTGGTTTCATTGCTCGAACCCCCCCCCCCCCCCCAAGTGGAGCAGGTGGGCACCTCCCCTGGGTATCACTCCCACAATGCTGGCGTTATTTAAACCAAATTCATCAACTTTATCTCAGAATTAACATAAGGGTAACTTATAGATAGATTCTACATTCTTAACCAGCGCTCCCAAGAATTACATCACTTCCGCCGATACACAATACGAGGACACCTCTTATCTACACCATGGTTAAATGGTTAAATGTGCTCCATCTACATAGTCAAACTGCGCTCACTCAAGTAGAATGCACGGCCATTGCTCCATGCGTTTCATCTATGCATATCAATGTATAATAATGTATAAACTGTAAAAAGCGTTATTTTTAACTTACAAGCTCTTAATTATGCAATCGCAAACAGCTATATAATCTATGCATGTCAGTTTATAATAACATATAAAACACAGAAGTTTTACCTTGCAAATACATCCATGGCGCTTAATCAAATGGAACGCACGGCCATTATTCCATTCTTTCCATCTATGCATATCAATGTATAATAACATTATTATACATTGATATGCATCGATGGAATGCATGGAATAATGGCCGTGCGTTCTACTTGAGTGAGCGCAGTTTGACTATGTAGGTGGTGCGCATTTAACCATGGCCGTGCATTCCATGCAGTTAAAACAGCCCAGCTGTGTAGATAAGAGGTGTCCTTGTATTGTGTATTGGCAGAAGTGATGTGATTAGGAGCGGTTCTGCCCTATCAATTCCGCCCATTAGAACGCACGCCGGACGGGCGCACTGGTTAAGAATGTAGAATATAGCTGTAAGTTACCCTTATGTTAATTATGTGATACAGCTGATAAATTTGGCTTACATAACGCCAGCATTGTGGGAGTGATACCCTATGATAGTGAGCGTTGGTGTACAAACATCAGGCATAGTATATACACTTCCTGTATTGATAGGGGGAGTGGCTGATATGTTTCACTGGTTGCTATTTAAGCAAACTGGAGAAAGCAGGAAGGGGGTCTTGAGAAAGGTCCTGCATTGGACCGAAACGTCGACCTATGCCCACTGTTATGCACTGATTAACTGAGGTGATATGTACCATTAAAAAGCTACAAGAAAGTCCAGTGAGTGTCTCCAATCTTTCCCATACAAATTTGGAAGTACCTGGATACTGGTGACTTTCTGACATATGGCACCCCGGCTGATGATGATGTGTTTGGAGAGTGCTATCCCTACAAAATGTATATATATATATATATATATATATATATATACAGTATATATATATATATATATATATATATATATATATATATATACATACACATACAATGTAGGGGGCTCTGCACTCACTAAATTGACTGATATTAATAAATAGTGGATATTTAGTTCATGAATTGATCAATGCTTTTAAGCCTGCAGCCCCCTTCAGGGGTTCCCACTTTTCTGCAGGTCCTAACACTATTGCTGAACATGGCTACAATACACATAGCTATCACATTAATGTTTGATACCAGGCATGCTATCTGGTATAAAACTCATAGCAGACTATGCTTTTAAAGATGAGCAGTTACCAACACACCTGTCACTAATCATCTAGGGATATGGTCAACATAAGCTATGAAGTATAGGCTAAAACAGGGTGCATGAGAGAATGTAAGCACAATAAGACTAATTAATTAAGCAAAACCAAGCATACATCCAAGGAATAAAACCATATAATGCAATATGTATATAAGATAGCATATATAAGATAGCAGGAGCGTGTGGGGGAAATGTGAGAGGCTTGCATATAAGGGAGCACACACCTGTATACATAAAAAGTATGTACTGTACATTGGTTATGTGCCCACATAGACTATACACACAGCAGTGATGACAAAGAGGAGTATGCAGGGTCTTTAGTGACTAAGTAGCAGCCTCTCCTGGGAAACTCTGAGGGGCTTGTCTTTCTTCTATGAAGGATGGATATGGAGATGTCAAGCATTAAGTGTAAAACATTCAGGCTGGAGGTCACATTGTGACACAACAACTCCAGCACTTTAGGACCTTGCTGCAACAAGAGAGAAGACCTCATTTAGCACTCTACTCCAACAGCGTGTTGTTGTACAGTATTTGGTATCTGCAACACATTTTAAGATAGTGGTTCTTTGGTGAAGCACATGCTTTTTTAATTAACGATACATATCAGAGTGCACTGTCAGACTTGAGACTAAATTATGTTTAGATACAAACCTTGTGAAATATATCTTTAGTTGATGAGTTGTTAAAAGATGACTTCTGTAAAACAATGACAGATAACACCTTGTGCATGACTGCTGCTTTGCATAAAGTATTTCATCACATAAGACTTACTTTCACAAGAAATGTGTAAAGTTTATTTCAAAGTGACTTATAGCATATAAATGTTATAATTCAAGTGTATTTTTAAACACATGGTATCACACACTACAATACTTCATAAATGTAACTTATTTTAATCTTATCTGTATTCATTGCAAAATGGATTCCAGAGGCAGTCCCAATTGTAGTAATAGCTGTTTGGGGGGCACGCAGCAATAGGTTACAGTGTAAGCTGGAAGGCTTTGATAAAGTAGAGGTTCTTGAGAGACCATTAAAGTTTTGTAGAGATGTGGAGAGATGAAATTGGTTTGAAGATATACGTGCAAAATCTTGGATATGGACTCTGAGTAAGTAATACGTTTGGAGGAGCAATGATACTCAATTGTTGAGTTAATTGGTTGGGTGGGAGTCAATGGAGATAAATCAGAGATAAATAGATTATGTGAAGACTTTATAAGTGAGTGTGAAGAGTTTGAATTAGGTTATGAAGGGGACAGGGAGCCAAGAAGAAAATGGGTTAAAGAGTATCTAGTGTGATGTGATGTCCTGGCATATGGATTTCCTTTTAGATGTGAAGTGGGTGGAGAAAAACAGGACAGGCAATGATGAGAGTGTTGCAGATGAAGGAATGAAATTAACAAAGATATAATGGGGTTGCAGGACTGGGAGGATATAACGGTATTAAAGTAAGACCGTTTAGAGAGGAATAGGGAGGAAAAGGGCAGGATTGTTGGCCAGAAACTTGTTATGCAGTGATATTGTAAATGGAGTGTATGCTATATTTCCTACATTATTCACCCAAACAATTAATCTATCCTTTTGTTGCTCTGTTTTTAAGGGTGAAGTTATTGATGTGCAATATGGGACTGTGGATGATCTACAAGTAATACGATTAAAGAATATTTCAAGAAAATCTATTGCTTTATTGAAACTAGGAGTTCTACCATTATTATACAAGGTTAGTAGAAAGCTGCAGTGCATATACTGTACTGTATGATAAAATGCAGTTTGTGTGATCTCAATTATGAAAAAAGGTTCTTTGCAGAGAGAACAATTTTATTTACCAAGATCAATCCCTGTGTATAGTGAAATAGGATATTGCTCAATGCAAAGGCTTAGTAAGTTGTATAACTGGTTGTAGCTAAATAATTGTAACTTAATATGTTAATGTGAAAACATAAATCTAAAAGGTAAAAAAAAACATGATGCTTATCACATTATTTAATTCAATTGTTATTTGAATGCTTTATGGAGTTATTTGCGACCCCTTGACACCATATACTATTACAGGCTGTGTTACTCTTGTCACAGTTATTGAGAAACAGCTGTTCAATATACTGTATATGGTGTTTAAGAGGTGAGTTATTTTGCAAAGATTTACCAGCTTACCTAGACCACAGCATCAATAACCTTCTTCTGACCTTTATAAAATAGAGAACGGGCTTTGTTTCTTATTTCCAATGGAGTTTTGAGATTTTGCAGACTACTGAGATAACAGTGTTCTAGTTATAACAATCAGTTTCGTATGATGATTGTATGATATAAACTACTTCCCTTGGGTTTAGAGGAGATCTCTGTCTGAAGATTTGATTTTTAACTCTATGTTTTACAGTAGATTTGTTTTTCTTATAAGAAACCATCTACTGCAATTAAAAATAAGATGTCATACTGACAAAATCTGTTCGGAAATTAGTAGTACTGTAGCAGTAAAAACCAATGTTGTAATGGAACAGGTCATTTAGTGAAGACCATCATAATCATTTTATTTGTAAGATGCTAGAATAATTGACCTTGCCAGGCAGTTAGAAAGACAGATTATACAAAATTATTAATTATACATAAAAGCAGAAAAAGCACATACTGTAAATGAAAAAGAAAGTGAAGTTAAGAAACAGAATACAGAGCGCTTACGATCTACAGGGTTATTCTGGTTTATTATGAGTCCGCCAAACCCCGCCTTGCGAATGGTGGTACGTTGCCGCACCATTCGCAAGGTATGTACGTTAGCACAGCATGCAAATGGATGTTTCACATAAACATCCATTCGCAGGTCAGTGGGAACCTCCTACATATTTCGATGGTCGCCGTCCATTGAAAGATGTTGAAGATGCACACATATGTAAGGTTGCTCTGAGCAACCTTACATATGAGTGCATTTTCAGGAGGAAATGGGTGGGCAGCTGAAATCCGGTGATGTCAGCTGCCCGTCTCCTGCATGTCCGTCATGGCCACATTATCATGAGAACGCACCTAGCACATGCACCTGAATAAGGTCCTAAAGATATAGGTGTGATATTTCTCCCATACAATCTTTTGTTTTTGGGGGAGCTGACATCATGTGATGTCAGCCGCCCATCCCCAGCAAGCATCGATGGCCTGTGTTCCCATGGACTGCCCAGTGTTTTCATGGGGACACCATAAAACACTGAGTGTTCCCCTGCTGCCAGCCCCTGCCCCTCCCCTTCCCTGCCCGGGTGAACGCCTGAGCGAGTGTGATACTTGCCTAAGGCGTTCGCACAGAGGGTTTGTACATGCGCATATTCGCGCATGCTCATTTGCAGAACCCTCACCATCGAAAACAAGTCTTAATCTGGACCCGTATGAATGGGTCTGAATGGGCCCACATGTGAGACCTGTGATGGGTCATACAATTTCCATACATCAGTGCTAAAACATACCAGCAAAAATAGTAAATTACAATAGAGCATGGCCATAGCTCCTTACAAAAATATGTGATTACTGGGTACAATGACATGCCGTCCAGTGATTGTAGTGGCAATTTAGAAGTGGCAGTAAGGAAAAGGTCATTGGAATTTCATTACTGTATTACGATTAAAGCCCACTTCAACCACTGATGTAGTCAGTAAAAAATCAATGTAGACAACTAAGCAATGCAAGTGTATCAAGCATCTTATTCAAAGTATTATATATTTCCTGAACTGTCGCCCAGCAATTAGAACCTTTATGGAAATTACGTTTCATCAGGGAACATATGAGTTTTCAAGGGTCAAGCATCATCTTTGCATCATCACTGGGAGGAATCCCATTAACCAATGTAATTGAAAACAAAATTTACATTATTATTTGTATTTTATGAATAAATCTGGGAAGATGACAAATATTAATTCATTCAACTCTGTGATTTTGATAGGCCAAAAACAAAATTATTGGAATTTTCAGACAAATTTTCAAGACCTTGCTAATTATAGGATTACCTTTAGTAGTGTGTGAATGTACCATACACATATTGCCTTTAATATGATTATACCACCAATACAGATTTGTTTGTAACTTGTATCCTCTTCTCAATTGTAAACTCTTGCAAGCAGATCCTGCTCTTCATGGGTTTCTATATTCCCAGTTTATCCATGTATATAATAGGTTTTACCCACTGCTACTAAGATATACACAATGCCCAATTCCAATTAAGTAAAATTGAACTACAATTCCCTAGGAACAAAACCTGATTGATGTCAAATACCTTTAGTTAATTTATTGCAGAAACCAAAATAATTTAATTGCTTACCGTGCAGGAAAAATGCTTACAACATATTAATAGAATAATATGCTAACTCATTGTATTTACTGTTAAAGCTATATCTGTGAAGTTACATAACTAAAATATCAGTTTCTGGTTTTGTAACAAAGTGAATGAGATGAGCTCTCGCTGATTTGGCTGTACAGAATTATCAAATGCACAATTTTGCACGTGCTCTCTGGCTACTGTATATTGGAAGCCTATGCAGATGTAGTATTGTATTAATTCTGTAACAGGGATACATAAAATATATATTGGTGATGATGGTGATGATATTAGTTGTCTCCACTAGAAATAGAGTCTAAATGGTTCATTAAAGCCATTGTCATTGTTCATGTCTATATTATATGATTTTGTGGATGTATTTTTTAATTTACGTTTCTACTTTCATTTGTACTCTATGCATAATACAATATGGGACTGCTGTATTACAGAGTTTTTTTTTTCTTTAAGTTAAACCAAATTATTAATTTCTGCTACAAAACAAGTGATTATCATTTATTCTGCTTGTGCGGTGGTTGCACAGTAAGTGTATCTAACTATATAGATATGTAATAGCCTGGCCCTCTGGGTATGGATGAATATGTATATTGAAGAAGAAGGTAGCAGTGCTCTGAGACTTTGAAATCATGAGTGCATTATAGCATCGGGGCACAAGGCGACTGAACAACAAACCAAAAACATCTTACATTAAAAAATGAGATGAAGCCTGAGAAGATGTGAGGTCCCAGGTGAGAGAGCCACATCAGTGATGCACCCATTGTGTCCCAAATGGATGCCATAAAAGTGATGGTGGCCTCCTTCCTTCTCAACTACACCAGTAACTATCTGCGGACACAGATTAAAAGTGCATAATAGACCCAGAATCATGAATATCAAATAAAAAGAAAGTGATTTTATTAACAAATAGAGGGGATTATTCAGACCTGCTTGCCAACGCACACCTCCCGCCACCCAAAACCACTCACTACGCTTTGAGTGGATATGTACACTTTCACATCCGCTCACATGCACCCGCACAGAGAAAAAATCCTTAGATGGTTACTTACCATGGAATGATTTTCCCTCTGCTCGCAGCTGAAGGGTAGCCAAGAAGGACTTACTTTTCGGCTGCATGGTCTTCTGCGAATTAGGGCGGGCGCTGATGTTGGCTGTCCACTCTGAGCAGGCAGGGAAATGCCTGTGTTCCCTGGGGCTCACCCAGTGTTTCTATGGGCACAACCACCACTTTTGGGCGCGCCCATGAAATGCTAGGTGTCAACCCCTGGAAATGCCCCCTGCCTTTCAATCAAGCAGCGAGCGCCCCGATCATTGAAAATATCACTGAAGGCATTTGCTGAAGGGATCTGCACATGTCCATTAGCACCTATGTGCATGTGCAGACCCCCACCATCGGCAGAGGGGTTGAATTTGCTGCTCTATGTGCACATATGAATCAGCCCCAATGTCAAATTTCATAGTGAGAAACAACTAAAGAAAGTGCATACTTTAGTTTTAAAATGCATCAATACAGTATCATTCCTAAGGTATGAAAAATGAATAACACATAATGTAATCATATAACCCACACCTAGTTAATCCACTGATCATTTAGTGGGTAGCCAGAGAGGGAACTCACCACCAATAGCAGGTAAAAATGCTTTTAATTATAATGGAACAGTATACTTTGTGTTGACAATTCAACTCCGGAGGGCTGTTTTCAAGACAAACACAGGCTATTCGGTGTGTCCTGTTTGCATAAATGGAAAGAAGGGATGTTGGGGAGAGGGAAGGATTGAGTATAACCGCACTGGTGGTTGTATGTGATCAATGATATTGAATACAGTGAAAACTGACTGAGACCTTGGGGTGTAAGGTATGTGGGTCCTTGAGCACCTTTTGGCTTAATTTTGCCAGTTGGTGCCAATATGTGGGACAGTCAGTAGTGCACCCCGGAGTTAGGGTAGCAATATGTTTAAATGCCAAGAGAGGAGGAGAAAAAAAGAAATCTCTGGGTGGGGGCACCCTTACATCACAGATATATTAGGTGTTTTTTTTACGTGTCCCCCTGTGACCAAGCGCAGCGAAACGTATGTCAGGGATTACCGGACCACGTGGTGCACTCACGTGACTGGCCAGGCAGGAACCACAGCTGCGGACCTGTGACCATTTCTTCATCACAGGCTGGCCGGCTACAGAGGTAACCACTGGCAAAGTCCAGTGGATCTCTCTCTTCCCAAGGCTATTGCTATCTCTTGGCATTTTAACATATTAATTGTCTCCGCAAGCAATCCTGGATTGATTACCTCTCACACGGCCGTCTGACCCCCTATGCTCACCGAATTTGCCTGCATAGCTGCGAATGGATATTTTGCATAAACATCCATTCGTAGCCTAGTGGGCAAGAACCATTTAATTTGATAGATGCTGACCATCGAATGATGTGGAGCGTACACGCAACACTAAGGCACTCTTAGCTTTGTGTGTGGCCTGTATGAGGACAGGGTGGGCAGCTGACATCTGTTGATGAAACATATGCATTCCCATGGGTGTGTCCATCCACCGCTACCCTCTGCCCACATTGATGGGTGTGACTAGGACTGCAAACCTATAATTTGCCATGCCTGTTCGCACCCAGCACATGCACAGAAATACGTATGCGCATGTGCATAATTCAAACATCCATCGCTCTCTGTGCGGACATGCAGGGAAGTGAACTAAGTATAATAAGGTCCTTTGTCTTATATAATTTATATTAGTTAAAATAAACTAGATTGAGTAGATACAGTTGAAACACACACACACACACACACACACATATATATATATATATATATATATATATATATATATATAGAGGTAGAGGTGTAGGCCTGGCACTCCTCCAGCAGTACAGGTAACCTTCAGGAACAGAAGTACAGGATAGTGAAGAAACAACAGCGGCACTCTGGGGATTTTTAGAAAAAATATATTTTCAGCAAAAAAAGCTTCCAATGCACGTATAACCTTGACAAAGGGGTGTCACATACCCCGAAACGTTGGAAGCTTTTTTTGCTGAAAATATATTTTTTCTAAAAATCCCCAGAGTGCCGCTGTTGTTTCTTCACTATCCTATATATATATATATATATATATATATATATATATATAAAGAAATAGAGGGGACCCCAAACTGCGCCCAGATAGAATAAAAGCTGCACCACTGAAAGATCTCCTGTTAGGCGAGACCCAGCTTTTTAGAAATGAGAAAAGGAAAGAAGATCAGGGAGGGCGTCCAGAAATGAATTTAAAAATTACAATCTTATTTAATAATAAAAAATTCTCAAGAATAAAAAATGCTAATAACAATAGACACAATAAAAATGGGTTTCAGAACAGTATTCATGATTAAATGAAATGTTATTCAGACTTCTGATCGTAGATGAAATTCCCAACACGTTTCGTCAAAAAGACTTCCTCAGGGGCAATGGAAGCAGCATATTATATAAATAGTTCCCACTGTAAAAAACAATGCATAACAATGAATATATATATAATGATACAGATAATTATTACACATCTGTGCACAATATCATATAACCCAAAAGAAGGGAGAAGAACATGCTCACAGAGAAAAAAAATGGACTTGGAGAGAAGGACAATGGAGAGGGAAAATGGACATTCAGTTATGTCTACAGTGAGTTTCTAGATCTTAAAAGCCAATAGGAGAAGAGACCAACAGTTCTCCTTCAAATCAAAAGATGTGATATATCATGTATATAGGGTGTGCATTCTAAGATCCCCCCCATACAATATATTATATACATTTTTGAAATGTAAGTGTATTGACATTATAATTTAAAAATAATAATATTAAGTTAAATATAATATTGAGTCAGGATTTCCCTGGAAAGTAAGTACGCAGAAGAACATAAGCTACAGTATACTGTATATACTGTACAGAACATAATATGCTATATTTAATCCGTTGAGATTTCCATGCCATAAAGTGGATAAAGTCATATTAAAAAAGGCAGATGAATTTTAGATTACCACAATGGTTGGACTTTTCAAATATCTTGAAAACTTTTTTAGTTTAACTGGCTATGGCAGAAATTGTTGCAAGATATATGTTTTATATATACTGACTTTGCTAAGTAACACTACAACAACATGTTATTCAGATTTCTGTTTCTATGCATCATAAGTAACAATTAATTTTAAAGAAATTTAAAATTTGTTATGATTCATTATATTTTATTTCGATTTACAGAATCATTCCAACGAACAAATAGTTAAGATTTTTGAACAGTACAATAATAACAAAGCCATACAATAACTTTAGACTTTCTATTAGAGACAGTGCATTAACGGGTTATCTACTCTGGCTGCTTTTGATTACTACTCTTACTAAAAGGGTTGTAATCATAGTGTCAGGTCTTTACAGGATGTGATTTGAAAATATAATTTACTTGTGCTCCTAAGCAATGGCCTCCCATTGTATGAATCCTTTGTTTCCTGAAGTTTTTTTTTATTGAGAACTGAATTTATCCTATTATATTTGACTAGTTTTTAAACAAACTTCACACATTTGCATATTTAATATTCTATCACTGGAATGAATTATCGGTAATAAGAGTATTGTATATTTGGAATAGTTTGGAGTAAAGGAGATTAGAATTCACAGAGATTCCTTTAACAATGCTCACTCTCAATTACAATCTGAATTACTTCATATGTGTGAAATACTGGCGCTTTATGGCCCTTATTCAGATCTGATTGCAGTACAAATTTGTTCTCAAAATGGGCAAAACTATGTGCACTGCAGGTGGGGCTGATGTAACATGTGCAGAGATAGTTACATTTGGGTGGGGTGTGTTGAAACTAAAATCTAAATTGCATTGTAAACATAATGCAGCCAGTATTTACCCTGCACAGAAACAAAATAACTCACACAAATCTAACTCTCTCTATACATGTTACATCTGCCCCACCTGCAGTGCACATGGTTTTTCCCATTTTGAGAACAGATTTGTACTGCGATCAGATCGGAATAAGGGCCTATATTCATTATGCCATATGTGGTTTTATTTTTTCTTGCTGTCATCGCATTTTGACCTCATTCTAAAAACAGTTACATTGAAGCATGAATCAGAAATACCTAGATACTGAAAAAAAAAATGTCTGTACCACCCTCTTAACACATTTGGCATTTTCCAATCTTAAACTACTCTTCAACCGTTTATTTGTAAGTGATTGCAAGTTGACTGGGCAACCTGTTATTTCAAAGATCATAAATACCCTGTAGTCTGTCAGTGTTACAAAAATATAAATAAACCCTACATAGGCACTTTAATATCCAGAGCACTGTAAAAAGGACTTCAGTATCAACAAACAAAAAAATGTAGAGCCATAATTCTTAATACCAAGTACTATTATTTCCTGTTAATGGCTATATAAAAACAAAAATTATAATTTCCAATTGGCTAATCTATCAAATATTAGAGATGGTTTCATTGTAAAAATGCATTAAAATGGTTAAAACAAAGTTTAAAATGCTGGATACATATAATACCATAAATACAGTATAATAAAGAAAAACAACTGATCAGTCCTAAAAGTGGTACTTAATTTTATGTTTATCAGTTACTCAATATTTTCTGATATCACAGAAGATAACTTGATTTAGAGGAAATATTTGTACTGTAACATAGTATGTTCATTACTATGTAAACAATTAGTAGTATTCAAATGCTGATTTGTCTACTAAATAACTTCCAACAGTCCATAATACAGCTGCAGATGTAAATCCATAATAAAACGGTCACAACCGGCTAGCTAGGATTGACAGGCAAATCATTTTCAATGATTTGAGCATGTGCAGTACAAGTGTGAACGCTTTATGGTAAGCAAAGCTGGGCACACCCATCACAGCAGTAGTCCTATATTTTTGAATAATATTTACAAAGAGGAGACTACTTCAAAATCAGTTTTGTATGAATTGAAGCTCCTCGTAAACCTTTGTTTATGCAAATTGTATAGATTTAAAAACTAAAGAGGAGTGGAGCAGAAAAAGTATCAGCTGAGTGAAGAAATACAATTCACAAATGGTTACTAACTTGTTAGACTCTACAGTGCATTCAAATGATTATATTGCTCTAAGGAATATGCTCTGTCTCTAAATATATTTAAATAACTTTGTTTGTCTTTTTTAATATACCACACTCACAAAAGTGTGGAACCATGAATGTAATGTTCTGTTATCATAATCATAATTGTTTCCTTACTGCATTACAACAACGGTCTGCAATGTCAGACAATGGGGAAAATCTAGTAATGTACAGCAAGCTCTCACTCTTATATGAATTTTATCTGAATTTTGAAATGGTCTAATAAATTTAGCTATAACCAGGGCTATTTTTCAGCAGGCTTCAGCAGGAACTGAGGCCCTTATTCTAGTTCACTCTTTCTGACAAAATCTTTCTTAGATGGACAAAACCATGTGCACTGCAGGGGGCAGATTTAAAATGTGCAGAGAGAATTAGAATTGGGTGAGTCATTTTGTTTCTGTGCAGGGTAAATACTGGCTGCTTTATTTTTACACTGCAATATAGATCTCACTTTGAAGTGAAACCCCACCCAAATCTAATTATCTCTGCACAAGTAACACCTGCCTCTCCTGCAGTGCACATGGTTTTGTCCATCTAAGAAAGATTTTGTCAGAAAGAGTGAACTAGAATAAGGGCCTCAGTTCCTACTGGAGCCTGATGAAAAATAGCACTGGCTATAACTGTATTTGGCCTGCTATGGAATTATCCTATGGTGACTTTTTCCAATAGTATCTACAGTATTGAAATTCTAATTCAAATTACATCAACATGTCCAACAACTTTCACCTTTACGTTTCTATTATAGGTGAGTAAAGAAGATACAGAAGCAAGTGTATATGTTTTTTTATAATATCTAAGCATTGTTATTATTAGCGACTACAAAAATAATAAGTAAGCTAATTATTTAAAACATTATACACAAAACAATCAAACATACAAAAGAAATAGCAAAAAACAAGTTGGTTGTTTTTGAATAATCTACAAAATTACCAGTGTACCTAGATCTGTGTCCAGAGGTATAAACATGTCAGCAGTAAATTATGGAGGGTGGGATGGTTTCTTTACACTACTAATAATAGCTATTTGTTTTTACTCCAACAATATGTTGACTATTTTCTTTTTGAGATTCAGTCTTAAAAATTATTTTCGTAAGGCTACAAATTGAGAAAATGATCTAATTTTTGCATCAAATTTTGGTAGATCTAATTTCTTTAAATGAATGTGAAGGTCTGTATACAGTAAACTGCGTTGAATCTTTCTAACCGGGAGATCTGACAACAAATTAGCTTATTTATTACCTTGCTTCAAAACAGATTGAAGTAATAGAAATCACTTTAACAGTTCTCTTTTTCTACAAAATTGTTATCAAAGCAAGGTAAGTATTTCTAATTGCTAAAATTTAACCTAAGGGATATTTTAAAATTATTTTCTCTAATCAGAGCTGTAAAGGCCCATACACACTATAAGATTATCTTTCTAATCTGGCTGGTTGGAATGAAAATTTGACATTTTTTGGAGCAAATGACAATTGACCATTTGCTCCTAAACATGGAAAACAGACAAAAATGGTAATTCAGACAAATTGGTTTAATCAATTTATGCAGAAGACTGCTTTTGTCCATTTTCCAGCTTTTGGGAGCAAATGGTTAATTATAAATTTGTACCCAGAAATTTCCATATTTTTATTCCAACCAGCCAGACTGGAAAGATATCTTGTAGTGTGTATTGTCTTTTTTATTATAGCTTTTCCTTCTAATTGGCATGAGTCTAATTTTTGTGTAAAATTGGGTGCTGTGATAAGTGACATAAATGGACTTTTTGGTGCCATAGAATTCATATCCCTTGTTTCCTATTTGATGTACTTTCAGGTACCTTAACACCTACTTTTATACTTTCTGTTTGCTGTGGCTCCAGTCCTTACAGATACAGTGTGCAGCACTTGAAGGAGGGTAGTATAGCGATACATGGAGCCTTGTAAAGTTGTGTTCCCACTAGCATTGTTTGCAGGGCATCTCACCCTGCCTGTTTTGAAAGCGCCCTGCCCTTTTGTCTGCGCCCCACCACTGAGCTGACACACCAGAGACCTGAGCAGCATGTCAGCATGGAGCAGCTGGAAGAACTGCTGAGCTGACAGCCGCTGTAAGCAGAAAAGATCAGCGATGTATCAGCGCAGCAGGGACACCTGGAAGAGCTAAAAAGCTGCTTAACAGCATTAAGTATTAAGGAGCTGTCCCCTCTTCCAGGTGCCCCTGGCAGTGCACTTACATGAGGGAGGATGGTTGAGGTACTTTAATCAGCACTGCCGTTGGATACAGGTCCCAGCATTGTAATTACACAGAAAGTTGGCACTGCAATGTCAGATTTAGGGCCCAGTACTAGTGTACTTACATGGAGGGAGAACACAGGCAAAGCTTCTGCAGATTCCAGCAGTGTAGCTGAGCCTACAGTATAGTGGTGCTGCTACTGCATGCTCAGCTACATTGCTGGAATCTGCAGAAGAAGTGGCTTTGCCTCCCCCTCCCTCTTCCCTCTGTGTAAGTGCACTACAGGCCCTGCACCCAACAGGGCACTGCTGATTGAAGTTCCGGCTTCTTTCTCCCTCTATGCATAGGTGTACACATGGGGTGTGTAATGTCTGCTACACTCTCACACTTGCCTGCCGCCACCTGCACGTCCACCCAGCTGCCAGCAGGTCCTAGTATCACGCATCACATCTCACAAACTGTCAGCTTATATAGCCAAATAATGCCCCCAATGGCGCCCGGTCAGGCATGTATTACTGTCCAGGTTAAACATGGATGTGTCCTATGGGATGAATGGGATCCCTTTGAGTTCCCCATATCTCTGGTTCTGGTGCTTGAATCCACGTAAAACCTTGTCATATGAAAGAAAAGGATCTCTGCTTTTGGTGGCCCTCAACCCTGACATTTTAGAACCCCCATTCGGAAATGGGAACATTAGTGCTAAACATGCTCATGGGTGCTGCTAGCAGTGCACACCCTAATACAATGTGCTGCGTACACCTATGTCTCCATATAAGTCCACTGCAGGGCCCTGAACCCACCAAGACAGCGCTATGACAAATAAAAAAGTGAGCAACACATTTTTAAGAGGGTGTAGTGGGATTGCCTTGTCCCCACCCTCCCCCTATCCACAGGGCCCCATAGCAGCTGCATCCCCCTGCACCCTCTGTAGTTGTGCCACTGTATAGATGGGTCAAGTAGTTATTATTTGATGTCATACAGATGTATACTCTTCGTTGCCGCATCAATTGCCATGTGTGAGATCAGCGGCAATTGGTTCTGCCCGATCGCCATGCTCCTGTGTCTATTTTGGGTGCAGATTTGCTGCAACAAATGGTATATTGTCAACGATGAGTGCGGTTATATCTGTATTCTATGTATTTACCAACTTCTGCCTCATTATAAAAAAACTATAGACAGGTGCCATCGGGCATAGGCAACTATGCTACCACATGACCTCTGCACCCATGACAGCAAGATTGACATTACAACCTTCAGTGTGTTCATGGCTGGGGTGTAGCTGTTCACATGCACTTACAGTATGACAAGCTGTATAGCATCCAAGTGAATGATGCATTCAACATAATTTTATTTCCCAGGAGTCATAAAGCCTTGATTTATAATATGAAAAGCCCACTTGAAATGATCGGATACATAGATACAGGATTTATTATTATAATAAAGATACCATTAAATGTAATTTTGTACAGATGGATAATTTGTTGTTGTTAACACTTTAGGATACTTATATGATCTTTATTTCATCCTTTATTGAGTATTTCTTATTTATTTATTTTTTTTAGTTTAGTGCCACCTGATTATGAATATTGGAATATTTTTTATCCCCCAAAAATTGTTGTTTTGTTTAAGTCGAAGAAAAAAAACTATTATGCTCTAATTCATTTTCAATAGTGTCAAGGTTTTAATACATAACATTACAGGTTTCTCACTTCCTCTGTATTAAAACTGAGTTTATAACTGTGAAATCTCTTTAGATAAGTAACATTATATAACCAGCAATTGGATTTCCATATTCAACCCTGAGCTAACCTTGAAATAAATGGGACAACAATGTATTTTTTTCCTGGTAAGACTTGATAAATAATAATAACGGCATTGCAGTGGCAGATATCTGCTTTTGGCTATTTCTGACAGAGTTTCCTTAAATTATTTACTTTTTTCTTTGAACAAATAAACCTTTTGATCCACCTGTAATTTCTGTGTTATCTAAGTTCAGCATCTGTTTTTGTATCGGACATTCTGTACCGTGAGTCAGACATAAAAGGAGTACAAATTGAACAGTCCTGTATGATCCAATAGTAGGCATTAATAAGAGAAAATAAAAGAGACAGATAGTAATTATGTGTTTGATTTTAGGCACAACGGAGTACATTGTTAATGCAATAAGCCCAATCCCATGTTCCTTGATACACAATAAAGAATTTTATAAGTGGTATAATGTAGTAAAGTGAAAATAAAACTTCATACGGTGCATGGAACAAAGAAACGTATTTTGAATGGGAAGTAATGAGCCCCTTCACTGCGCTACAATACTGTATGCGTAGTCCCATAGCTGTCAGTTACACCAATAATAGAGTCAAAACAGGGTGATGGAACTAAGTAGACTTCAGATGCTTAAAGACTGAGGGAAAGATTTATCAAGCTTGGTGAAGTGATAAAGTGGCTGGTAATTTATCACCGGCCAATCAGCTCCCACCTGTCAAGTTACAGGCTGGGTTTGAGAAATGACAAGTAGGAGCTGATTGGCTGATAATAATGGGCCTGGTTTAGACCTGTTTGCTAGGCTGCATACACAAGCAGCCTAGCAAACAGGTCAGCACCACCCAACACTCCACTGAACGCCCGCCCCCTGTCACCAGTGCCGCCCGCATCCCCTCACCTACCATCAAATCATTTTTTCTCACCATCAGAAATAAAAGTCAGTCTAAACAGATTTTTATTTCTGCTGTTGATTGACGAAGACATTTTGTAACTTCAGCAGCCCGCCCCATGCCATTCCCAGGGAAACACCCAGTGTTTTCATGGAAACAACCATAAAATGCTGTCCGTTCACCTGATGCCATCCCCTGTTTGCCCCCCATCCCCTGCCCATGTTAACGCCTCGGCAAATGTGATACTTGTCAAAGATGTTCACACAGGGGGTCTGCAAATACGCACATACGCGCATGCGCAGAACCTCCACCATCAAAGAAGGGGCCAAATTCTGACCCATATGAACAGGTCTGAATTGGTCCCAAGGGACCAGCCACATTATCCTTCACCAGGATTATTGAATCTGACCCTCAATCCCACATTGATCAGATGTTACTTTATCCTACTACAAATTAGTTATGCACAACAAGTCCCAGGTACAAATGGAGGAGCTCTCAATGGAGCTGCTCCTGGCGATAGAATTGCCAATTACCGATGTGCACCATCTGACAAAGGGGGGCATGCAAGCACGAGATGCTCACATGCCCCATTCTGTTGGAGCATGCCGCTACCCTCCACCAGCTCCCCACCACAATGCTGACTGGGAGGCGCAAGCGTGTTAGACGCTTGCTCCTCTCAGTCAAATGGAGCTACTGTCCACCAGCTTGAGCAAGCACAGGAGATCGGGCAATTCAGGCTGGCTGACAGGCACTCCATCTGTATATAGATTTGTCACACCTGACACCACCATAAACTGACGAGAGATGCAGAATGGTGAATAGAGGAGGTTGCCTATTACTTAAAAAATGCATTAATGTTACTGCAAAACAGATGCAGGTGACACTGTGATACAGTATATTCCTGACTTCTGTCAATGGATGTATCAGCTGCAGCAGAGCTGATTATAGAGGCTCCTTAAAAGAGTCATTAACACAGAGAAGTTCTTTTCTAAATACAGAATACAATTAAATGTAATTTCACATTTTATTAAAATTAGACATATTAACAGAAACGTGAAAGACAAGTCTTAAATAGGAAAATTTTAATTTAACAAATTTGTCTTAATGGGAAACAATTATCTTTGTCTTTAAGCATTAGCCTCCTAATGCTGTGACCAGATGAATCTTTCCTTTTTTATGCTACAACATTACAGTGTAAGATTTACATATGTGTGTGGACTCCCGTATTTTGGTTTGATTTCTAATTCAAGATTAGGTTTTGATCTTGGCATAACCACCCTCAACAGTTTTGGCGGTACTTGTTTCCTAGCACGGCGCCCACGATATTCAGTCGTATGGCATTGTATTCAATTTAAAATTGTATACCATTGTATATGGCATACAAGGCAATGCGATGCGATTTTAAATTGTATAAGCTCCCTAATAAGTTTTTTAAATGTTAAATTGTCCCCTATACGATTTTTAATTGTATAAGCACCTTAATAGGTGTATTACATATTACACGCATTACTTTACATGTATTCCGCGCCCGCTCGCCACGCTTCGTGCTCGGTAGCTCATTGTGCTCGCCACACTATCTAAAATCAACTCCACGCCGACGTGGATGGTGGGGTATGAAAAGGTCGTAGGATGCGTACCGCCGCCCCTCACGGACTTGCTGCGCTCGCCACACTTTGGGTTGGCATTGATAGTGGGGGTGTCGTGGTAAAAACCAGACACTTTATCACTTCACCGATAAAGCCTCCTTTCATGTCTACTCACTATTACAGTTTTGCATGGGAACTTCAATAGCTTTGGTTGTAGTCACTAATTAATGCAGACAGAGTTATTGTTGAACTAGTCACTAGCCTATCAAAATAACAGAACATGACAGTAATGTCAGCGCTAACAGCTGTGCAAGCTCAAATGAATAAAAACTTGAATTTCTCTGTTAAGCACCATCTAGTGGCTGTTTGCAAGCAAAACACTTGAATTCCCCCCACACAGGTGATGAACAGTGTTAGCCTTTAGTATCACTCAATGACAATTAGACATTATTAATGTGATGTTGTATAATATAGTGCAATGTAAGAGGGTAAGGCATATGAGAACTATTTTCAATATATTATGTGTTCTGCATAATTGGATACATTTTGTGTTGTTATAAGACAGTGAACCAAAGGGGGGAAGAAATACTGCTCATGTATTTAATGACATAATGGGGTTTATTCACTATGGGAGTTCTATTGGAGATATGATACCGCTATGAGTAACCAATCAGATTGTATTATTTTCTAGAAGGTGCAAAATAAATAAGAAGTAGATGCTGATTGGTTGCTTTGGGCAACATCCCAACTTCAATAGAACTCCCATCTAGGTAAATACAGTAAACCCCAATATGTTTCTGAAATATGCACCAGGACATTATTGAAGTTGCTCCCATAACAAAATGAAGACAACTGTATTCAGTGCTGGCTTACCATGTCTCTTTGTGATGCATGTGCCATGCTCTTAACTCGAAACAAGGAAGCTTTTACAATATGTTGACTTTGAGAATAATTTAAAAAAGATGGTGCCAGAATATAGCTATTCACAATGCTGTTTGTCATGGGACTATTTATCATAAAAACTATATATCAAATCCATCCTTTTTGCAGAAAGAAGTTTCAGGCTGCACTCTTTTATATGTGTCATGGTATTCAACATATTTAAAGCAATAAACTTTATGATGCTGTAAAATAATAATACTCTGACTATTAAATATTAATGTCTGCTGACCAGTGAGCATTTATCATTGTAAAGATACCAGAAAGCTTAAGTGCTAATTACAAATATCTTTCTGAAGAGGCTTAACTCCACTTTTATGTGAATAAATCGGCAGCGGAATCAATCAATAAATGCAGTTTAAGAAGCACACATTCCGATCACTTGTATAGTGGCATAGCAGCATAAAATGTAGTCAAACATCCTTCAGGTAATAATACATTACAGTATGTGGGCAGTGCCGGTGCATGGCACCGGAGTGCCCCAGGCGGGGGGGGGGGCTCCAGTGCGCTCACCCGCTCCATGGGGGGGTGCATGCGCTGCTGCTTCACCGGGGGGGTTTCAATGCGGATGGCGCTGCCGCTTCACTACGGGGGGGGATGCGGCCACCACCAGGGAGGGGGGCTTGGGGGTCGAGTTGGTGGCGGGAGATGCGGCGCAGGAGGGGGTGTTAGAGATGCAGCAAAGGCCGTAGCACTGGGTGGGCTCAAGGAGGGTCTGTACGGGCGCTACTCCCACCACAGAGGGACGCAGACAATGACCAGCATGGGGGGGCATGATCCAGGGGGAGCGTAGGGGGGGGGACGACTCACTTACCTGCTCCCAACTTCTTCCTGCTGCTCTTCTCAGCCAGAGATTTGCCGCTGCTCACTACTGCCCTCCAGTGGCCAGCGCCCTAGGCAAATGCCTAAGCTGCCTAGTGGTGGCGCCGGCCCTGCATGTCTGCAAGTTACCCTTTATAACGCCATATATGAAGATTGCTTTCTGAGGTCAGGATTACATACTAATTACAGCGGTTTATTCATAAATGTCTGTGTATAGAACATGCATTGTTTTGTATGTGTAAATGGTTGGAATAGATAGATAGATAGATAGATAGATAGATAGATAGATAGATAGATAGATAGGGCATATACAGAATTCGTCCCTCATAAAATATATATATATATAGAAAAAGTGGAATGACCGCACTCTCACCCAAATGGAGACAGCAGTGGGGTGCCCGGCAAGGGAACATGCAACAGCATGCCCCAATTAGATAAATGGAGTTTTCCACACCAGTAGGTATGGAAGCAGAGCACTCTCCTTAAATCACAATTCAGCCATGTGATAAAACGAAAAAGTATTTAATTTCCAGCTGGGTCAACACAGCATATAGCAATCAGAGTATACAAGCCCCGACGTTTCGGTCCCAACATGGACCTTTATCAAGGAGCGTTTTTCAATGAAACATCATGTAGTCAGCGGCGCAGGAACAGCCTGGACAAGGGCAGGGTCAAGGGCAAGAGCTGGCTGACCCTGCCCTTGTCCAGGCTGTTCCTGCGCCGCTGACTACATGATGTTTCATTGAAAAATGCTCCTTGATAAAGGTCCATGTTGGGACCGAAACGTCGGGGCTTGTATACTCTGATTGCTATATGCTGTGTTGACCGAGCTGGAAATTAAATACTTTTTCGTTTTATCACATGGCTGAATTGTGATTTAAGGAGAGTGCTCTGCTTCCATACCTACTGGTGTGGAAAACTCCATTATATATATATATATATATATATATATATATATATATATATATATATATATATATATATATATATATATATACTAATAAATTATTATGGGCCAGATATACTAAACCTGGAAATATGATGAAGTAGAATATGATGAATACTAGTTAGGAGCTGATTGGCTCGTACTTTATCACTCTCCATTTTAGCACTTTTCAAGGCTTCATACATTTAGCCCTTAAACACCTCAGGATGACTATGTCAGGATTTGTACATACGGTATAATATTTTTGGCCGGGTGGCATTAATATACAAAAATGAAGATCTCAGTAATAAAAATATTTTTTCATGTAATAGCTGCCTTTTAATGTGTATTGCAACTACAGTAGATCTTTTCACATTGGGAGTTCCACCATGACCTTCAGAATTATAGTGACTTGACTAAAACAATGATAATGTTCAAAAATAAAAGTATTAAAAGTATTTTTATATAGCTTGGATGTTGTTGTATTGAATGAGCTGAGGGTAAGACAGGGAAAGTGCTTGGCTGGGGACTATACTTTGTAAACATGGTTCGTTATCAGAAAAAATATACGTACAGTGTTCAGTGCTTCCAGGGTTCCCAAACCAATGTAAATAGTTGTAGTTCTCACCATGTGCAGGGGATAAAATATAAAATGTCATCATAATGATCCAGATAGATGTAGTAATCTGGTAATTCATCATGCAGGGAAATAATTGCAATAATTCTCTCCTCTGATATGGGCTTCAATACTCTACTTGTCAGAACAGGACCCAAGCTGCTTCCACTTGTAGCATTGCACATCCACCAGGAGCTGGGATGTACACCACATCACTTCCTGCCTCCCGCACAGCAATATCAGCCACGGGTGTCAGTCACATTTTGTAAGAAGTCATTGGTGGGACACATGGTGCAGCTAAATAAAAAAGTTTGTAGCACATCAAATGAAACTACTGTATTAACCATAATTTGAGGATTTATGTATGTGGACACATCTGTACACAGCTATATATGTATATTAGCATAGGTCAGTGTAATCACATTGTTAACGTGTGTGTTATGATCATAGTATTTGAGATGATCATGACACACAAGCTTGTGAGATCTGTAAAAGTTAGAATAACTAAGATACATTATTTCCATTTGTTTCCCTAATAGATTTCATTATTAGAAGAAATTGGATTTGGAGGAGTGCTTATTTATATTGACCCATGTGATAATTCTGAGGAACAAAGTTTTAACAACAAACCATTTATGGTATCTTTAAAAAATGGAGGAATCCAATTTACTTCTGAATCATTTAAAATTGGTGAGTTACTATTACATTTTCTTCTTGCATGATGGTTTTGTACTCTGATACCGTATTCATATATTGTCTAGGTTGTCCCCAGTAGTGAAAGTGGACATTTTAAAGTGAAGGTAATATGATCCCCCAAAAATTTCCATACCTGATTTCAAAATAAGAGAACAGTGACCTGGTCTGATGCCCAGAGTAACTTACCAGAGGCACAAGCTCTATATCCACCTAAACTGACCACAGGCCTGAGGCTTGACTGCACAAATGCGCCTTGTGTCTGACCCTGATTCTTGCTTCTTAAACCTGGGATAATATTGTTCACCTTGTGTCTTAAATCTATATAATTCATGTTATACATTGTATTTAGATGTTATTTCTAACACTCAAAATTGAGGCAATAGTGACCACTACTGTTTTTTTTTTACATTTATGTATATTTCATCATTCATACTAAAAAACGATGAAATTACTTACTCTGGAGTTTGCCAGTCTATATAAGATGGAATCTGTCGGTGTTAAATATGCCTGAAAGAAAAATTTGTGTACTCACCATGGTGTGTAGAAGCATTCACAGAATTCCAAGAAGAGTAGACAAGGCTACAGTATTATCACTGTATTGATTCAATTAGTAACAGCAACAGATTACAGGAGGTGTGAGCAGAATCTGCCTACAATTATAGACTGATAAATGTAAGCTATTGTGGGCAACTTTCTGCTATAATTATCCACCGATATGTACAAGAGGCATAGCCCTTCTTTCTGAAACCTTAGATAGGTTACATTAACCTGAAATATTGGGTGAAGTTTAATAGGATAAGAGATTCAGAAAGTGGGAGATTTGGTAAGAAATCTCCAGTTTTTTTTAAAGCAGTTATCATTTACACTTCAAAGTCAAACTGGGTTTGCAGTGTAAATGATTGCCGCTTTAAAAAAAATGGAGATTTCTTACCAAATCTCTCAGTTTCTGAATCTCTCATCCTATCAAATCTCATCCATTGTTTCTTAGTTCCTTCCCAATTAAAAGCTTTTATGGCAGTTTTTTTCAACATGTTTATCTACTTGTGTTGCATTCATTATTGTCATTAAGAAAGTTGCATAGTATTAAAATCAGTGCCATACAAATAAATGTCTACAAAGTTATACCAAACAGAATATTTAAACTAGATCGGAAAGCATTGTAAATGCTGTGAAATTACTGAGTGTGTACTACAACAGTTATCCTAGAAGTGTACAAATCAATCTTCATGAGAATAGCACTCCAACCAGCAGTTGTATTAATAATAAAATTATATTTTATTTGAAGTGGCAAGTAAATTCCAGTTATATATTGTACATGTGAAATAATAAAATACATTTATATTGCAAAACACTGCTAGCTATAGATTACAATGTGAAAGAAAGAATACGAGTCAGAAAGAATCATGATTGCTTGTTAGAGCAATGGCCAAGTCATTTTTGACTTCATACCATGTAAAATATAGCTAGTTTTTATGATATACTTTGGTCGTTTTTTAATCTTTGTCAAATTTGGAGGATGTAGTTTAATAAAAGCTTTTAAGATCATTGCTGATGCTAGTTATCCTAGTTATCCATATTGCTTCTTTTTCCTTGTTGCTTTCTAAAAATGCTATGGGTGTCATAGCTAATATATATATATATATATATATATATATATATATATATATATATATATATAGAGAGAGAGAGAGAGAGAGAGAGAGAGAGAGAGAGAGAGAGAGAGAGAGAGAGAGCAAAAACAGGCAGGATGGCACTCCCAAGGTTTGTCAATACTGCACGGCGGCAGATTCACACAAATAAATAGTCAAACACCAAAAGCTTGTGTCAACGTTTCGGGCAAAGCCCTTTATCAAGACATGGCAAGTGAGAAACAAAGTACTTACATTTATAGGGATGTGGGGGGTCAGAGGAACCTCGTGCAACCAACACCAGCACAGCCTTGGCGGGTAGTCGATGACGTCATGAGGCGCACAGGACTGCAGGTCGGGGTCACCGGGGGGTGTGTCAGGAAAACCCAGAGTGTGGGAGCCATGGTAACACAGACGCTGAAAACTGCGTCGAAGTGAGAAGGGGGGAGCGGGCAGGTGCTATAGTGCACCTAGCCCTGTGTGAGAAGACGGGATGGCAGGAATGGCTGAAACCGGGCATAAGGGTGCCCAAAACGATTGGAACTTGCTGATGTTGCCTGCAGCGGGTCCCTATGGGACAAAAAATAACAGAGTAAATACACATGATACGGCATGTAGACGGCAATGCCCAGTCTTGCTGCTGTACGATTCAACACAATTGTTCTGTGATAATTGATCGATAAATCTTGGCACTTCCCTTTCTTATGCAGTAATCTACATTTTGAAATGGAGTTCAGCAGCTTCGTATCACTTTGGGTATGGAACATTGGGTCAACCTAATTTAGGTCAACATGCATTGGGTTGACCACTGAAGGTTGACAGGGCTTAGGTCGGTGTCTGAAATCAGTCCACATGGTTGGAAGGTTGACACAAGCATTAGGTTGAAAATGGCACGGTTGACAGTCATAAGGTCAACATGAGTTTTTCACTTTATTTGAGCTGACATGTGCCGACAGGCAGTATTTCATGCCCTACCATCCACTACTGCGTGGTGGGAGGATAAAATAGTGTGCCAAGCACAGCGAGGCACCGTGCCCAAAGCATGCATGGGGACACGGTTCCCTGTTGACCTTAGCCATGTTGACCTATGTAATGTGTTGACCTAAGCCAGTACTTCCCAAACTGTGTGCCGTGGCACCCTGGGGTGCCTCGACTTGGTAATCCAGGACCAATTCAAATTATTTATAATAAACATAACCAGTGCTTGTGGTTGCCAGTCAGAAACTATTTGGATAAACAGAAGCTAATCTTCTTACTCACTACATAATTAAACCTAAAGTTGACATTTAAACATAATTTATTTATTGAATATTTTTGTCTTCATTTCCCAATAAGAAACTTTGGTACTTATGTATTATCTGGGCTCCCATGTTAAATGCACCACATTTTTTCATACCCCTACTATCAAACTACGCATGGAGTTGATTTTATATAGTGTGGCGAGTGCAGCGAGCCACCTTGCCCAAAGCGTGGTGAGCGCAGCGAGCCCCGCGAGGGGACGCGGTCTCATAAGAAAAACAGGAGCCCAGATATTACATAAGTACCGAAACTTTTGGCCTAGGGGTGCTGTGGATATGATTCTGATATAGGGTGCTGTGATGCAGAAAAGTTTGGGAACCACTAACCTAAGCCCTGCAACCTTCATTGGCCGACCCAATGCATATCGACCCCAACAGGGTCAACCTAGTGACCATATCCCATCGTTGTACCCCCAAAACGTTTAAATAGTTTAAAGATACATTTTCAAAGTTTAAAATTCATTTTAATATAAATATTCAAATAAAGTAAATAACATTTCCCCAGCATGTACACTGGCAATGGGAAAGTTGTAATAAAAAGGAGCGCCCTGCCATATAGTAAACTGGTGTATTTTAGAAAGCAGCAATTTCCTACATAAAATAAGCAAACTACCTTATTGCCAAAACAACTGAAGGCAAAGCAGCAAGCACATCCATAATGTAGAATGACTAGAATCATCCCTAAATTGTCATGGACTCAGCTGCAGAATCAGGATGAAAGATGGTAGGATGACTAATTCCCATAAATTACAGCATGCAGACAATATTTTCAATCTCCTTTTGTTGTACGGTATACAGAAAAATACAAAATCCAATAGTTTCTTTTTGGATTATTCTGATACTGTAAAAGTGGCTACATGTTAACATTCCCATTTGCTCAGAAAATAATCACATTTTAAAAATGTGCATCTCTTGCTGAAGTTTAGGTGAGACTATTCATACTGTATAGGGGATATTATCTGGTATTAGGTCCAATATTAATTTATTTTAAATAGATTTACTTTGTCCTGAAATCATCTGAAGTACAATAATAAACCAGGTGTCTGGGTAAATGTAAAGATGAAATAAATGTGAAGCCATTTCCTGGCTGTCAGACAAGGGTGTTAGATATTCACAGCATGAAGTACCTTGACAGCTCAGTGGGAAAATACTTGTACATTTTCTCAATATATTACTATACCTGACCTGGTGTTCTGTGAAGTGCCCTGGGAGCTTCCAAAGTAAATGCAACATTTTACATTTTAGCTTTGCCCTTGCTCATTTTTTGACTAATGTTGAAATATATACCTTTCCATGAGTACAAGTGCTGCCATATTAATATGTACGTACACTAACACAGTACTTGGTCTTACATTTATGGATATTTCCCCTTTTTATTACTGAAAAAACTTTAGGAATAAATGATTCATTGGTACTGCAAAATAACTTTTATATTTCATTTGACCATTTGTGTATTTGCCCATTTTGT
Organism: Crinia signifera; assembly: GCF_055691185.1. Classification (NCBI taxonomy): domain Eukaryota; kingdom Metazoa; phylum Chordata; class Amphibia; order Anura; family Myobatrachidae; genus Crinia; species Crinia signifera. The sequence goes on along the minus strand of NC_139219.1, from coordinate 239,451,600 downwards.
ATGCTTGTGTGTGTATGTGTGTGTTTGTGTAAATATACACATATATATATATATATATATATATATATATATATATAAACTTGTATGGACCGCACTCATTGATATCTATATGGAGCGGGTGCAGAAATCCTCAGTAGAATAATATAGAACACATGTATCCTTGTAGATATATGATAGGCAGCACACCATTTAGTTGAAGCAGAACATTTCAATTTAATGCTCAATGAAGTTCATTGCAAAAAAAGGACTGATTTGCAAAAAGAATTATAAACGATGGTGGGACACTCAAATATTCACCCATCCAGAGGGATACATCAGATAGCAGTCGAAAGCATTTAGAACTTACTATTTTCAAAGATAAGTAAATAAGTAAATCAGCTTCCAGATATGAGAGTTCTATGTTTATTTTGTATTTTTTTTCCCTAATTTGTTCTGTTCGTTTGTTCTACAGCTATAATTAATCCTCCCTTTGTAATTTTTGCAATAAGTCAATAAAACTAAACATAACGGACAAAAATAAACTTGTTCCAGTGTCTATATCACTATGGACATCCAGGATTATAATAATTTTTTAAAGCTATGATTTTATTTTTACACATTTTCTTCCTTCAATAATATAGTAAGGGCATAGTTAAAGGACAATTTTTGCATATGTTTAATAATGTTTAAAAAAAATATATATATATATATATATATATATATATATTTTTTTTTTTTTATTAATGTTGTTCGACTTTCTTTTCAATGTTTGGACACCATTACATTTATGTAGAAACCTCATTTTACTAAGGGTCTTTAATATAATTATAAATAAAATAATTTAGGATTGGTGTACTTAATATTTCACTGTAAATTCATACTGGAATGATCAGATTCTATAGCCAAGAAATTAATGATGTCTTGTATTTGGCTTCAAAATTTAGCATCCCCCCCCCCCATGGAATTTAGTTTTGAGCGTTTACAGGAGCACAGCAGAATTTATGGTAAGTCATCATCCCATCCCTGTTCCAAGACTAAAAATTCAGTAAATGGGAATTTCAAATAATTGCATTGTAAATCAAAAGCAAGACTATTGGATTATATAGCTTTGCACAATGTTCAAACAACTGCAAGTGCCACTGTGACTCCTGATTTGATCTAGTTTTATTTCAGGGATTACATCGTATTTACTTGCAATAGGCCTATCGCTACTTATTTGGGGGGAAAGCTTTGTTTTGCATATATTTTCCAAATCATTTCTATCCAATGCAAATATGAACTGATGCCTTAAGAACCTTAAGAAGATTGGTAAAATGCATACCTCAAATAACTATTAACAAAGATGCCAGAAGGGCATTGAAACATTTAGGTGAAGAGCTCCACACCCCACCACTACTGGGAATCCAGCACTGCTGTGTGAACTGTGTCTCAGCCTGTGTGTCATCATCTAGCTCTGTTTGGCAGAGAGTGCACCTTTAGATACTTCACCTGGTGATTCATCACCTTAGAGCTGGAGTTTTCAAACTATTTTGCTTTTGTACCCTGCCGGGCCCAAGAAATTTACCACAGAATGGCTGCCACATGTAAAGTGACTGCTAATGTAAAAGGGAGGGCAGTGGGTAATCATACCTATCAACATGACACTTTCCAAGAGGGACAATGGGGCAGATTTATTAAGCCTGGAGGAGAGATAAACTGGAGATAAGGTAAAAGGAGATAAAGTACCAGCCAATCAACTTCCAACTGTCATTTTTAAACATTGTTCATTGGCTGGTGCTTAATCTCCTTTTACCTTATCTCCACTTTATCTCCAGTTTATCTCTTCTCCAGGCTTAATACATCTGCCCCATTGTAAGAAGTGCTTAGTGGGCTGTATGATACAGTAACACAGTAATATTGCTTTAGCAAGAGTCTTAGGGGGGTATGCAATGTACTGCCGCTATTTCCGACATGGGAAATATCGGCGGCTCCCTATTCAATGCTGTCTTTAGCAACAGCATTGAAATGGAAGGAGCCCGACTTCAGAAGCTGTCGGGCCTGTTCTGCCGATAACGGCCGTGGATTGTCACAATATCAGCCACAGATCACAAATCCACAGCAAAGTGTAGAATGAATTACGGTGTTTGGCATAACATTTAAGGGTCATTATGGTGTGTGTGGCATAACATTTAAGGGGCATTAGAGTGTCTTGCAGAATGTGTAAGGTGAATTACAGTGTTTGGCACACTGTGTAATGGGTATTAAAGTGTGTGGTATAGTGTGTAATGGACATTATGGTATGTGGCATAATGTGTAAATGGCATAACAGAGTGTGGCACACTGTGTAAGGAGCATTATGATGTGTGGCATAATGTGCAATGGGCATTGCAGAGAGTCATTATGGTGTAATATAATGTGTAATTGGCATTATGGTTTGTGGCAAAATGTGTAAGAAACATTGCGTTGTGTGGCTTAATGTGTAATGGGCATTACTATGTGTGGCATAATGTATAAATGACATTATGGTGTGCAAAATAATGTGTAAGGCGCATTGCGGTGTGGCACAATGTGTAATGGGCATTCTGGTGTGTGTCAGAATGTGTAAGGTGCATTACTGTGTGGCATACTGTGTAAGGGGCATTGCTAAAAGGGTGGAAATACTGTATTACAGATAATTTCAGTGGATCCCAAACCTGTTTCTTGACTAGGGCCCAATAAGGTCTAAATCCAGCCCTGATTTTCCTTAACTAGTTGTTTTGATAGATATATATATCAGGTACAACAATACTCACTGGTGATTGAGCAGTGTGAGGTTTTACACAGATCACCAATGTGTGATTGTATGCTTCAAACAAGAAGCAGTGAAGGTATGCAGGAACAGCTTGACAGCAGGTGCTCTAATAACTAGTTCTCTCTTAGGAACTAAGCAACAGATTTCTGTCTCATTATCACCCACTCATGCTCAGTAGAGATCTTGTGGCCATCTTGGCATAGGGCATGAAACCTCCCTAGAGAACAAAAAGACTGTGCAGTAGTGCACTACTCTATAAACAATATTGCGCATATAGATGAATATGTGAATTTAGTTCAACACATGCACTGCAGGTGAAATTATGACAAACTTGCATTTAACTGTTATGCTTCTTTACTTACTTGCTTACTTACATTCTCACTGACCAGTGTTTCACAAAAAGCATGAGTTTATTGGCCACAAAACCTCTGCCTTTCCATTATTAATCTCAGTGACAGAAAGAACAGGTTGTTATTCCATTGCAAAACAAAGTGTCCCAAATAAATCTTTCATGCAAACATCTTGAACTTGAACCAGGTTATTTGCCATTTCTCTTAATGGCTTGTATTTTTCAGGCAACATAATATGTTGATGTGTTGCTTCTTACCAGAATTCATCAGGGTGAGTGTATGTATTTTGTTTTTGTAGCTGTAGCTGTTGTACAATATTTAGTGGCATTAATTAGCTAAGTGGTTCTCTACATTAGACAATATTTTTTATCTAGCTGGAAGGAGTAGACTCATGTTGTATTCAGCTACTGCTCTCGCAATATTTACCATTTCATTCAGGTCAAGCATTTGATTGGATTGTTCATTGCGTTTCATAAATGGATAGGCTTACACTCACTGTCATTTGCATTAATTAACATATCATATCAAAAAGGACAGTCAGGTCTTTTGCACTTGATAATCATAAAATGTATGTATCTGTTCAATAGACCATCAGCTGTGGATGGCTTTATAGATTGCAATTTCCATTTAGGTGCAAGCTTTAATTCATATATGTAGAAACCAATTTTATACAAATGAGAATTCACAATTACTTTTTCCTTTATTCATGGACAAGCTGACCCACCTGGCGTTGCCCGGGAAAACCTTGTTTTTTTTTTATTACCAAAATTGCTGTAAAATTTAATCTCATGCTACGCCAAAGACCTAAGATTGTAATTTGTTAAAGCCTTCACCATAATGTTAGAATGTGTTTGCACTGATACTCTATGACGGCAATGAAAGCTGTTGGGGTTTTGTTGTTTAAAACACAGTGGGGCAGATGTATTAAGCCTTAACAAGAGATAAATCCAAGTGTGATAAGGAGAGATAAACGTCCAGCCAATCACCTGCTACTGTAAGGCCCCCCATACATTAGCCCGACTCGTCCTAGGGACAAGTCGGACCCGATTTCCCCGGCAGCTCCCCGGGAGGTTTCCATCATGATAAGGCACTTGATGTGCCAAGTTGTGCATATGATAAATCGCCATGCGATTTATCATATAAAACTCCCGGGGAGCTGCAGGGGGAGAGCGGGGTGAGGGACACTGGGGAGCAACAGGGGGGGAGCCGGGCATTGTAGCTGTCAAATAGGCAGCGGGCGGTGGGGGGGCGCTGGAGAGCCGGGCTGGGGACACAGGCAGCAGCGGGCGGGGGTGGACGCCGGTGAACGGAGCTGGCCGGGCGCAGCATGACCGGGGACGGGGAGAACGCTGCAAGAAAAAAAAAAACATTACAAATGAATTGGAAGCCAGTGATTGGCTGAGAGCTCTCTCAGCCAATTGCTGATTGGCTGAGAGAGCTCTCTCAGCCAATCACTGGCTTCCAATTCATTTGTAATGTTTTTTTTTTTTCTTGCAGCGTTCTCCCCGTCCCCGGTCATGCTGCGCCCGGCCAGCTCCGTTCACCGGCGTCCACCCCCGCCCGCTGCTGCCTGTGTCCCCAGCCCGGCTCTCCAGCTTCGCCCTCCCCAGCGTCTGTCACCGCTCACGCTGCCCGCTCTCCTCCTGCCTGGCTCTGGGGTCCCCCGCCCGGAGGCTGCACATAAGATTTAGGAAATCTTATGTGCAGCCGGTCCGACTGCCCGACTCCGATCCGATGCGCACAGGACCGCGCATCGGATCGGGGGGGCTGTCAAACCATGCGATTTGGCCCGATTTCATGGCCCGATTCATCCGAATCGGGTGAAATCGTGCCCAAATCGTATAGTGTATGGGGGCCTTAACTGCCATGTTACAGGCTGTGTTTGAAAAAAGTCAGTAATGAGCTGATTGGCTGGACGTTTATCTCTCCTTATCACCCTTGCATTTATCTCTTGTTAAGGCTTGATACATCTGCCTCACTGTTCCATGAATTCCACATCCACTCCTGAGATTTAGCACCTATGACATACCCTCCAACATCTGAGGGTCAGAAATCGGTAAAAAAAACAACCCAGAAAGGGGCGTTGCCACGGAGAAGGTTGTGTGGCCACACCTCCGTTTCTATACTTTCAATGGTACAGTCAGAGCCGGCCCTAGCCTAAATTACGCCCTAGGCAAGATTTTGACTGTTGCCCCCTAGCACTGCCACTAGTTCCGTCTCCCCTTTCCCAGCACCATCAACCCTCATCATGGCAGTCATCATTTTGGTGTCCCTACCCGCAATATTTTAAATAGAACCAGCACACCCATTCGGTGCCTTTTTTGCTGAAAATTCGTCTTATTTGCATTGTTATGACCAGCACACACAAGGAGCTTCTGCTGATTAAAATGATATGCAGCATGCCTATATTCTGTGTGCGACTGTGGCTGTACCTGCATACGGAATGCTATGTTACAGTGATTTCCATTAATACACTATTTCATATGTAGATACAGCCTCACTCACACACAGAATATAGGCATGCTGCATATCATTTTAATCAGCAGAAGCTGCTGATGCCCCTAGGCATTCCAAATGCCCTAGGCAATTGCCTAGTTGGCCTATGCCTAAGGCCGGCCCTGGGTACAGTTTCTAAGGTATGTACTTACAGGCACTAAGTGCGTGGAGACCAGTGTGGGTGTTACTTACCGCACCATAATTAATTAAAAATTCACTGCTCCCTGCCACTGCTGCTCCCCTCACCACTCCTGCCACAGAGTTGCTGCAGCAATCTTTGATATCTGGAGATCTGTAAAGCACATGCATCCGATGTCTCCACCAAACAGTGGGGCAGCCCCTGAGTGCGGAAGCAGGTTTGCTGGTCCAGCCACGTGACATCATGACATGACCCACGCTACCCAGACTGCAATGCACCACTGGAAATGGGTGCAATGGGCCAAATTCTTCCCTACACCCGCCAGGCCAATCTACTGATCCAGCCAGTGGCGTAACTAGAAATTTTGCTCCCCCCAGCCAAAAAAGTTTCTGGCGCCCCCCCCCCCCCATGCCCCTTAAACATTACGTCACACATCATAATGCCCCTTGCACTATATGCCACATGCCGTCATTAAACTTATACTCCACAAATCTAAATGCACCTTACACTATGGCCTGAATTTCATGCCGCCCGAGTTCAGTGCAGTGCGAGATATCCGCTGAATTCTGATGTTTTTTAAAGGGGAATTAACTTACTAGGCATGGTTTGGCATGGTTTTGCCTTGTAAGCTAATTCCCCTTTAAAAAAAATGTCAGAATTCAGCGGACATCTTGTACTGCACTGAACTCGGGCGAGATGTCCGCTGTCGACGAAGTCGCACTGCCGCCAGAAAAAGGGTGTGACCTCACTGAGAGGGGGAAAGGCTTATTGGGAATAATGCTCCCACAAGCCATGCCTCCCGTTTTCATCACTATGGAGGCATGCTAAGCGCTCTGTGAGCTTCTGGCATGCCCCCAGCCCCTCACACAGATGCTAACGCATGGACACGCAGACGGCGACAAACAGACAGATACTGACAAATGGACAGATCCTAAAACACGGGCGCTGACAAGTTGATACATGGACGCCGACACAGACACATATGTTGACACATGGACACTGAAAGACGCCTATACACAGGGATACGCTGACACACGGACTGCACATAGAGACACTGATGCTGACAGGCGCTGATATCTAGAGACATAATACAGACACCCAGACACTGACACAAATATGCTGACATGTGATGACACATACACTGAATGCTTTGCATACCACTGTAGAAAACCAGGTTTTGAAAGAGTTAACCTTATTGTTGTGTTCAGCTCCTGTGCTGAAGCCTGTAGAAGGGGAGGGCTCTGTAACCAGAGTGCAGAGTGCAGGGGAATAGAAGGCAGCCGCTGGAGCAGGACAGTCAAGAACAGAAAGCAGGGAGAGGGACAATTCCTTAGCTGCCCAGCCTGCGCGGACGGAGGTTGTGTGTACTGTGTACACAGACGAACTTCCTGCCTGTAATGCTGCTGCTGCTGGGAGGAAGGGAGGGAGAGAGACGGAGTGAGACAGGACGGACCTTACCTCAGCTCTGCAGGTTAGAGTGAGAGGCTTCCGGCGCCCACGCAGCCCCCGCTCCTCCAAGCAGTGGCGGGGGCTGCCTTACACAAGTTACGCCACTGGATCCAGCCATCACAAGCATCAACAGCATTGATAATGTTTGGTTGATGGGCATGAGCGCTGTCTGCATTTATTTAAATGTTATGAGTGTAAGAAGTTGAAGAATAAGACTGAGATGAATATTTACCACGTTGTACAATTTACTCAATAAATCGTGAAAAAATATAGGTGTACATAGAAATACAACCATGAAATGAATGTAGGATTAAAAAATAAGTTCTGATTCAAATTGATAATTGTTTGGATGGGGGTGGATTGCAAAACAAATCTATACATGGATATTGTGGGCTTAATTGGTGTTTGGTACACCTAAAGGGGGTCCCCAATTGTTGGGACATTTTCAATACAATGTCACCATCGCAGTGTCACCGTAGGGGATTCCCAATTGGGGTCCAGGTGGTCTTCTAGGGACCCATTTACAATCCCGTAGGCCTCTACTAATGGAGCCTACAGTCTCCCTCAGTGATAGTCAATCACTGAGGGAGACTGTAGGTTCAAGAAGAAGATACCTACAGGATTGTAAAGGGGTCACTAAAAGACCACCTGGACCCCAATTGGGAATCCCTTTACGGTGACACTGTAGTGAAAATTTCCCATAAACTGGGGACCCCCTGTAGGTGTACCAAACACCAATTAAGCCCACAATATTCATATCCCCCACCTATAGATTTGTTTCGCAAACCACCCCCATCGAAACAATTTCCATTTGAAACAGAACTTTTTTTTTAATCCTACTTTCATTTATTGATTGTATTTCTATGTACACCTATATTTTTTCATGATTTATTGAGTACATTGTACACTTTAACATGACAAATCTTCATCTCAGTCTTATACTTCAACTTCTTACACTCATAACATTCAAACAAATACAGGCAGCACTCATGCCCATCGACCAAACATTATCTATGAACCAAAAGTGTCTGGGACACCCTTAAGGCAGAGCAGCCCCTAACATCTAACTGACTAACAGGGTGAGTGCAGTGTACCAACTTTGTATTGATCAACGGGTGCATTGGCCAGGACAAAGATTTCTCAGTGCCGCCGGCCAGGGAGCGCAGTGACAGCCTGGAGGACTGGAGAGACGGATATGGGAAAAAAACTGTATATTCAATACGTTTTTTATTTCCCAGTATAGACTGTTAAAAAAACTGCAAATTCAGTACAGTTGGAGGGTATGCTTTGATGCAATTATTTTTTATGTGTTCTGTGTTTTTGTGTGTGTTGTACTATTTTTGTGTGTGTGTGTTGTAGTGTATGTGGGTGTTTGTGTGTGTTGTGTGTAGCTGTCCAATGCGTAAGTATGTGAGGTGTGTTACATAAATACTGTATGTGTGTGTTGTGTCTTTGTGTATCTGTGCAATGTTTAAGTGCGTGTGTTTTGTGTGCGTTGTACTGTTTTAGGGTGTGTGTAGTAAATGTGGGTGAGTGTTGTACTGTTAGAGGTTTGTTATGTGTGTGTGTGTTGTGTGTATCTGTCCAATGTGTAAGTGTGTGAGGTGCGCTACATACTGTATATATGTGTAGTATGTTGTGTGTATCCTGGCAATGTTTAAGTGTGTGTTCTGTGTGTTTCAGTATCTGTGCAATGTTAAAGTGTGTGTGTTCTGTGTGTTTGTTGTACTGTTTTTTGGTGTGTGTTGTAATGTATGTGGGTTTGTGTTGTACTGCATGTGCTGTGTTATGTGTGTGTGTTCTGTTGTGTGTATCTGTCCAATGTGTCCTAATGGTGTTGACCTAATGCTTGTCGACCATCATGCTGTAGACCAAATGAGCCATACCCAATCTGGGATAAACTAGACAGTGTAAAAAATAAAATCTTATTGCTTTTTCCCGTCTTAAACAGGGTCAACTATTTATTCAGCAAAAATAAACATAGACATAGGTAGGAATTTACTAACATCCACTCAGAATTTACTTCTTATTTATTTAACACCTTCTAGAACATAAAAGATAGTATGGGCAGCATTGATGATGTAAAGGTTAGCATTGCGGCCTCACAGCACTGAGGTCATGGGTTTGATTCCCACTATGGCTTTAACTGTGCGGAGTTTGTATATTCTCCCCTTGCTTGCATGGGTTTCCTCCAGGTGCTCCCGTTTCTTCCCACACTGCAAAAATCATGGGTTTGGCACCCTAAACATCAACTTTGCAGTCTAACATCAGTTTTAGATCATACATCCTACTTTCAATTGTTGCCTCTCCAGGAGAAGCCTGGTTGTTCCTACAGAACACAGATGTTTGTGTCTCAATGCACACGGACATGTACTTCTTGGAAATATTTCCTCAGTGCATGCTCTTGTATGTACACTGGGTCGACACTGTACATTGTGGCTAATTCAATATGCCTCGCAGAAGTCCATAAATTGTATTCAGGTGATTTTCACACATCAGCCCATGCGCAGCACCCGCAGCATGAAGCTCAAAGTGCATTCACATCCTGATAGAATACAACTGCAGTGGTGGCGGCGATGCGGCATTGTTGGGCCTGGTCAGGACAATGCAAGAGTGTCCAGACCATTTTCAGGACAACGAAAAACTCCACAGAATGATACTGAGCGCTGATTAGATATTCAGTGCTGCTGCTGTGCCAATAGGGGAATTACCATAAACCCCTAATTAGAGTCAAGAACAAGAAAAAAAGGAAGGTACAGCGCTGCACTGAATGGATAAGAAATGGATAAGAAATATTATTTTCAGGACAGCTAGGTGATATTGCACATCGCTGCTGCGACTTCAAAAATACTGGTGTTGCAACTGTATTCCCAGCCAGGCTGAGAAGGTACCTCTGCAACCACAGTGATTTCTGCAATCTAATTGCCTTTGTCTTTGCTGGGCGAGCCCTCAGCATGCGTGGGACAACAGTTGCGGTTTTGCCATTTTAGCAAAACTGCAACTTCTGTTGAATCAGTACCATTGTGCATTGAAATTTATATTTGTTCATTGTGGATTTTTTACATTGTTGCATCTTTCCTCTTTTCTGGTTACAATCCTGATCCTTGTAGATGTTAGGAGAGATGTATTTGAACCATGCACTTATCACATAATTATAAGATCAGTGTTGTGTGACTAGATCTAATTAAGGCTTCTTCTTTCAATATACGGCTACTTAGTATCACATCTGCGCTGATTACAAATACACCATTGAGTTACTGTAAGTTAGCAGATAGCTTTCAGTTAATTGCTGTACTGTATTAAAGTTCCAGGATGAAAAGTTTGGGCTGACAATTCGCTGACAAATCTTGAATACTCACAGCGAAATTAGTGGGACTAATATTTACAAACAAAATTCATGGAATGCCATCCCCAACCTTACAGCAATCACAGCTATACTAGTTGCTGTAATTGGAAGACACTATTAAGTCACATGAGACTAATTGCTGGTTATTAGCAACTACTAATTGCTGTTTTCTTTGACACAAATGCAAAAATGCTGCATGTTTATGTCGTTTTGGGGAAATAGCTAAAGCTTCTATGTAAAGTGATGTCTACTGTATGTGACAATGCATCTTGACATTAATATGATCATCTTATATTAAATATTATATTCTACTGCAGATACAGTATGAGTAATATCATCCTTGTATCTTACGGGTAGAGTTTTTGTCATATTAATGAAGACGTACCAGATGATGTGTACATGTGGCATTTATCTACTTTAAGTCCAGTACAAAAATGAAATGTTTCCTGTTATCTTGATTGACACAAGCACATAGTGTTTATGGCTGCATGACTTTCTGGCACATATTATTAAATGCAAGATGATAGTTTTGTTGTCGTTGATGCCTCAGGATCTTCCGTAACAATATAGATATGGAATACTAGAGGATACATTTTTATATCTATCTACAGTATTCTATGTGTTCCAGTCAATGTGGTCACTATGCATATATTATACTACATTAAACAGTTTGACAGAGAGTAACACAAAGGGTAGTATTCAATGCCGGGGGCGAGGGGGTTAAACGGCGGCCGCTCACCCAATTTGTTCAAACACTAGCCCCACCCCCTGTACCAGCAGCCCAAACTTTCCTTTAAAATTGGAAATATTTGGAAGCCTGCTCAGGGCTTGCCTGCCATCCTAGCCTGCATTGTAAGCATGTCAGCTGAAGCATGCGTTTGACTGGAGTTTGGACTGAATATGGACTTACACCCGAACATTGCTTCATTTTATTTTTATTTTTCACCAATTACCATCTCTCCCAGCCTCTAAGCTGATGAAAGCTATGTATTACTTTATGCAAAGCCTGTATGCTGTACCATCAAGCTGGCAGGGTGTGCCAGCTATGGAAGAAAAGTGTTATATAAATAAAATTATTATTTTTACTGCTGCCTTTGAGCAGCATGATCAAGATGTTGCAGAAAATGGCTTCCATGAACTGTGCCACTCAGTCCTGTGTCCCCCCTGTCTCGCACACTGCATAGCAACCTAAAACTGTACTGTCCCTGCTTAACTGTTACCTACCTGGCTGTTTGCAATGACCAGTGGCGCTGTTGTTGGCTGCCTAGGCAATGTGCAGCTCGGCAGGTAGGTGTTCCCTGTGTGATAACTGTGCTGTCTCTGCTTATATTGTTACCTACCTGGCTGTTTGCAATGACCAGTGGCGCCGCTAATGGCTGCCTAGGCACTGTGCAGCTCAGCGAATATATGTTCCCTGCATCTACAATCCCCAGGGCACATCGAGCATATACCTGTATGTGTTATATCTGTACTGTCACTGTTTAACTGTTACCTAAACGGCTGTTGCACCACATCCAAATCAAATTCCCAGTATACGCAAGTATACCTGGCCAATAAAGCTGATTCTGACTCTGATTTGCACATGTTCAGAAGACGACAATGAACAGTTTCAGTGAGTTACACACCCGCTGGACCATTCTTTGTGGAGAGAGGGAGGGCAGACAGGGCGGTTATGGCAGTGGACCATGGGTATGCAGACAGGCTGATGCCTGCTGGGGGCAGTCAGATGACATCACAGGACATCAGCCACCTGCCCTGTCTTTGTCATAGTGTGAAATCTATCACAGGTGAGTATCTTCTTTCTTTCCTTACAGGGGTTTAAGTATCATAAACATATAATTTTCACAAAAATAAATTACAAAGGTATAATAAAGGAAGTTTTATTAGACTGGAACACGGCTTCCTTGTAGCTATAAAGATTCAAAGTTAATCAGATGTAAAAATATTCACTGAACAAACAGCACTTTTCCAGGTCACAATAAATATCACAATACAACGATACAAATGGTTATCCCTCTATGTTTATCTAAACAACCACCTTTCTAAAGGTTACTTAATGCATTAAGTTTATGATTTGGCTACAGCCTATAAGTTCCCTAAGAGTTAACTCTTTTCTTTTATCTTTCTTGAATGAACTCGCACTAGACAAGTCCTTGAAGAAGTTTAGTTAATATCTCCGAACTAAGTTGAAAGGTAAATAAATACTGAAGAAGGCCCAATAAAGGCTCTATAAGAGTTATGGCAAAGTCTCCTCTAATTATATCTGTCTTTTATCCTGCTCTCTAATATCCTGGGGAGGTAATTCACTTCAAGGGTCTTTAGTTATCAGAAGAAATGTTTTCCAAATGGTGGAAATGTTGAGTAGAATTGTGCTGGCTGACTTTGCATTTAAGGCTAAGGTACCAAAAGTTAATTTGTATCCTCAATGAGTTAACTTAGCTAGATGACATGTACGCTAGAATAAATGTTCTTAGATGTACTCAACTGCAATTGGTGGTGAGTGCAATTCTCCTACGCTGTTTCAATTGCCAATGACTATTATCTATTCACTGTGCACAGACTCTTATTGGTGAACTCTAGTGAAGAAAACTGAATGGTTTTCACTGTAATTAGCTTTTCTGTATAACCTCTTTATTCAGCTAGGGTAACTGTGAGTTTAGTGAAAACTGGTTACTGTCATCAGGCACTGGGATTAACATTAGCGAGGTGCAGGGTAACTAGTAGTGTCTCTTCCTTAATGCTTTAGACAAGAGCTCCTCCTGTATAATCTGTTCCTCTCCCTGACTTATGATTAACTGTGTCACCATGTATCCTTCTGAGGTGAGCTGTAGTAACTGTTTCTGAGGCCTTTCATATGCACTTTTACTTTATTAAATCTGTGTTAACCTTCACAGCTTGTACTGTATTAACATCTCCTAAGGTGCTGCAGCCGGGGCGTGGGTATAGGCTGTCAGTCTGTACTGTATTAACATCTCCTAAGGTGCTGCAGCCAGGGCGTGGGTATAAGCTGTCAGTCTGTACTGTTTTAGCTGCTCTGTTACAACCATAGTTGCCTACCCTCCTGCATTCTGCAGGAGACTCCCTGAAATAACAGCAATCTCCCTCTCTCCCTCATTAGTCTAGCAATCTCCCTCATTTTACCTAGCCTACATTACACTTTTGGGGGAAAAAGGAACGAGAGAGAGAGATACATTTATATTGAATCATTAGCACCATTTCTCAGCACTTTACCAAGTATAGTAGCTCTTACTAACTGCTTTGGGGCTCATCTACATTTGGATATAAGTCATTTTAAAAGATTCCACTCAGATATAGCAGTACACACCCACACTTCTAGGTGCCATGTTCACAATCTCTTTTCACAATCTCTCCATATATGGAACTAGCCACACCCTTTGGGTGGAGCATGACACGCCCCCTCAATGGGGACGCTTTGCAAAAAATTCTACTACCAACTATAATCTCCCTGAAACCCGTTTTCAAAAGTAGGCAAGTATGGTTACAACCTGTCAGTATCCAATTTTCTGAGCACTATGTCTGCAGTAACTACTCCTTTCTGACAACGTGAGATGTTTATCATTAGTCTCTCTTTATACTAGGCAACAGGGCTATAGACTGGGTAGTAGTTGTATAAATATTTAGCCCAGATATGGAAGTTCCTTCCTCACAGCGCCATCACTACGAATGTCCCTCCAGCTGTCAGTCAGTTGCTGCTATGCTGATGGTGGCGGAGCTTTTATATAGGGGAGACATGGACGTGGGCTGTCAATCTATATTAGCTTCTCCCTTCTAAGTATGAAGCGGAGGTTTGGCCTGATGTTGGATTTGGCTGCCTTTTTGGGGCCAGGTTCACACTCACCACTCACTGCCCCTCTCCACAGAGATTCTCCATCTTCCCCTCAAAGACTGCACTGCATTACTGTTGCTCCCTCTCAACTGTCATCTCCTGACCCTGGTCATGTGACCAACTCCTGACCTCTTAAACAGTTGCAGAGACTGCTGGGAATTGTTCATCACTCAGACAATGGGGCAGATGTATTAAGTTTTAACAAGAGATAAATCCAAGGGTGATAAGGAGAGATAAACGTCCAGCCAATCACCTGCTAACTGCCATGTTACAGCCTGTGTTTGAAAAAAGTCAGTAAGGAGCTGATTGGCTGGAGGTTTATCTCTCTTTATCATCCTTGCATTTATCTCTGGTTAATGCTTAATACATCTGCCCCACTGTCCCCTGTGGGGATAGCATCTATTTTCACAACACAACTTTCAGTATCTTATATTAAGGATAACTAGTATGGCATTATATGCCCATATATGAAGTTATCACAATAGCACTCGCAAATAAAAGTCAGTTTTCACTGACTTTTATTTGCAAAGGCAGGAGAAATCATGAGAGGACCATCAACCATCGAATGATTTCTCCTGCCAGTGGAGGCATAAGAAGGGATGTGTTTTTACATACATACCCTCGCATGGTAGCAAGGAAACTCAGAGGCGGGGTGGGGGGTGTTCAGCCAGGCAGCGTCTCAGTCACTTGGTAAGCTGGTATGTACACAGCTTACTGAGCCAACCCGAGCCAGGGCCATTGTTCATACATTACAACACACAGGAGAGAACCAGGTAAGGCAGCCACTACTTATACTGTACAGTATGTAACAATGTGTAGGATAATGAGATTAAGATACAATATACAGATGAAGCTACCCTTGTTTGCTGAGCTGGCTTGCCACTTGCCAGGATAGGGACGCGTGAGCATCTCACACGCTCACGCATCCATTGCTGCGAATGGGGCATGCAAGCGTCTCAAACACACGTGCACCTCATTCACGCTGTGGCATGCTGAATGGGGTGCCGGAAGCTGCGTGAATGAGTGTGGTTCCATTTGTATCTATTGCATTAATAGTTCTATTTGTTGTTCATCTTGCCCATGAAAGCGCCAGGTGAGCTAACATCTTGGGTACACTACACAGGTTACAAGTGTGATAGGCACTGGTTATTACTGAAAGAATTAATTACAGAAAGAACAAAAATAAATCACAACACTGAAGTAACCGTTGTGTCATAATAGTTTTCTGGAATATGTACAGCAACGTTTTAGATTTAAACTGTTTTATAAAGTATACAATTAGGAGATACATATAAACAAAAAAGATAATAAACATATAAACAAAAAAAGACAGATGGTTGTGAATGTTTTGTCTAAAGTCCTGGTTAGGGTGCCCAAACCCATGATTTTTGCATTGTGGGAGGAAACTGGAGCACCCAGAGGAAACCCACGCAAGCAAGGGGAAAATATACAAACTCTGCGAAGTTAGGGCCATAGTGGATTTGGGGAATGACAATTTATAGATTAAGCATAGCAATACATGATGTAAGACATGGCGTGCCCCCTTTTAATGGAATCCATTTTGTGTCATTTTATTGGCCAAGGGGGAAATTTATCAAAGTTTGAAGAGAGTTAAAGTAAAGAGAGAAAAATACCAACCAATCAGATCCTGCCAATTTTCAAAAAGAGCTTGTAAACAGCACTACATGCTATCTCTCTACAAGGTTTGATAACTGTAGCCCTATGTCGCATACCTGTACATTCTTAAACTGTAAATGTGAATGTACTCTTGCATTGTTCTTTTGTAGCAGTGATTAGACTCATTAAGACAGGGCTTATACCTCTTTTCCACTAGCAAATGTAACCTGGGTCAATGTGTGGGGACACACATCCACCCGGGTTTCTTGCTAGTGGGTTGACTGACCTAAGACTCCAACCTGGATAGTTACCTGGGTTGGACCCCGGAGCAGGGGCAGTGGAAATGGTTAACCCAGGTTGATGCGACCTGGGTCCCATTCACTGCAATACAAAGCCACCACTGGTAGATGCTCTCATGTCCCAGCACTGCCTCGGCCCCACCTCCCATTGACATCACCTGCACAGCTTTATGCCAGGTCAGGCTTCTAATGGGAAAGCATTTGCAAGTCAGGTTGCACCAAGGTACAAAATCCCAGGTGCGACCCCTATTGCTAGTGGAAAAGGGGTAGTACAGTGGTCCTTGTGAAGTGGTGGAACTAATTCCTCCCCCTCCCCCATTAGGCAGATCCATGGCCAGTGGGTTACAGCTATCTGCACTTTGGGTAATAATTCATTTGGCAGCACCAAATACATTCAAGCACTACACTAACACATCTGCAGAAATTCATTTCAATGTCATCTTTGACTCCCATTTAAATGCAACATTGAAAACTCTAGTGTGTAGAAAAAGAGCCAATAAATAAGGAGTTTATAGAAAATAGAAACTCTTTATACAAACAAATTGTTACGGTTTTGGGTATAACCCCACAGCTGTTACCGCTGTTTAGGACGTCCGCAGCAAGTCCTATACTTCCTCTGTTGATCAATCCTAGAGGGTGTCTAGTACCTGCCAATGCTAAAGCTTCACCTACAATAGCCACGTTTGAAGGGGCGAATTAAGGACGCCCCAACACTGGTGCCACCAGGCCTTAAGAAAGGACAAGGTACAGATGGAGGCGGCCTCTTCAGGGGCTGGAAAAAGTATCGCCAGTCCCTGCCAGTGGCAGGCTCCCGCCAGGGGCGCACGCGCATGAGACACTCATTCACCCCGTAGAAACCCACCTCCCCTGCTACCACTGCTGGTCCACCTCGCCGCCCCGATCCCCCCAACCCTGCCCGTCTCCCTGAAGCGGAGACAGGCAGGGAGACGCTGGCCAGCCGCCGTGATACTGGGATGCCTGTGAGAAGCACACGCGTCCCAGTCCTTGTTCGCCAGGTGCTCGCCAGAGGAGAGGATCTGGCGGGCACCAAGATTGAAAGAGGCTGGCTCCATCTGTACTAGTGATCCTATAGGAACCGTCAAAAAGTGGAAACTGGCTAACAAGACCTGACTGGGAAATACAATGGCTAACAGCTCCTGAGCCAATACCAGGGAAATGAGACTTAAATGCGACCTTGTCGCAAAACCGAGAGTGAGAAAGAGAAGCCACACAAAAACACAATATACACCACGCAAAAGACACAGCAAACCACACCAAAAGTATGACAGGTACCAAAAACTGGTGAAAACCTGTAAGCACAAATAGTGATATACAATGCCAACCTGTGCTGAACTCTGGACTGGCCAGAGCCACCATATGCAACTGAGGACCAGTGGAATAACAATACAGTCCACAAAGTTGCCAATAAAGATAAATAGAAAAAAATGCCAGGGCTCCCAAACGAGCACATACTGTGAACCAGAACCAGAACCAGGCATGGAATGAAATCCCAGGAGCTGAGCGGCAGGCAACAAGATGACCAGCCAGGGCACAGAATGCAGCTGAAGGCAAGCAGGTGAATAGCAGCAGAAAAAGTAAGCGGGGCTGGGCTGCACTGAATCCCTTAAACAGGATTACATGACTAATGGTGGAAGCACCACAGCCTTCCTGGTTGCCAAGCTACAGGAAGAAGGGATGCTGATGCAGGGGGAGAGCGGCTTCTGGGGAACCTGTGTAAGAGGGGAGTGGAGGTGTCGGGGATGCCGCCAGCGAGTGGGGCTGACACAAATACTACAATAGGGACAACATTATAGAGTTTTTTTGGGAATAACATATAGATATTAACAGGCAGCAGAGTACAAGAAAAGTAAAGAAGCTGAAAGCATATACAGTTTGTACAGTATGTGCATATGACATATTAAATATTACCAGTGTTTAATAACCTGAATGGTGAGAATAGAGCAATGAATATGAGAAAATAAAATGTGAGTGTTATGAATGAAGTGCCCAGAATGAAAACACAAATATCTTTATGTAAAGTATATTATAGCTCTCCTGGTGGAAGACCTGGGGAATAGAAGAAAAGCTCAGCAATATATAATAGGGAACAGAGCAGGCAGTGTCTATCCCTAGGTGCTCTCCCTAACTGTCCCCTATGGTGGTAGTGAATTGTTAATAGTCTGTTAGCTGCAAGTCTTTGTGCTGTGGGCCTCATTCAGAGATAGATGCATGCTGCCTTCGCAGCTGTTCATTTGTATGCAGTTGCTGTGTGCAAATGTCACAGCTGCAGTGATCTGTATAGAGATTCCCACAATATGCATGACCAACAACCAGGGCCGGCACCACCACTAGGCAACATTAAGCATTTGCCTAGGGTGCTGGCCACTGGAGGGCGGAAGTTATGAGCAAGAGTCATTGCCTCCTGGATGGAGGTGAGTGTCAACTCTCCACCCCTCATCCCCCCACCTAGCATATTACCCCCCCCCCCACAACCCCCCCCCCCCCCCCGTGGAGCAACGCAGCTATGGCCGCATCAACCTCAACCCCCCTGCTGGAGCGAGTGAGCGCCAGGCCATGGAGGTGAGCAGCAATTCTCCTCCCCCCTCACCTGCCCCCCCCCCCCCCTCCGTCCCTGCCATGTAGTGATGAGGCGGTGATGGCCACGCCGCATCACCCGGCACAAGGCACCATCCCCCCATGGAGTGAATCCCCCCGTAGAGCGATGCAGCGGGTGAGCACAGGGCCGCCACCGCATTATCAAACCCCCCTCCCCCGTGGAGTGGGTGAGTGCTGGGGCGCCCGCCCTGCCAACAACTTGCATAGAGGCTCCAATAATATGCATTTCTGAATAACATCTTACATACAGAGGTGCAATCATTGGACACACATCGGGCAAACATCAACCATCTGACAGTAGTAGTAGTATGTTTATTTATAAGGCGCCACAAAGTGTCCGCAGCGCCGTACATAGCAAACAAAAAACAAATTACAAGGTAACGTACAGGGTGTGTTGATAAAATAAAGCATAAATACGGGTATAGCTGGTAGAACTAAAATCAGCATCAGTTCTGAAGTAGGTGTCAAAATTGTCGAGGAGACTGAAGATGAAGTAGAGGAAGGGAAGAACAGACAGGAGCACAGGTGAGGTAAAGAGGTAGGGTGAGTACAGGAGGAAGGAGGGCCCTACTCATAAGAGTTAACAAACTAAAAGGAGGTGGGTGGACAAACGAAAAACAATAGGATAAGTAGGAACGGATGGGAACGGAGGCAGGATAGGAGGATCAAACAGGCAGCATGGTCACCAGAAGTAAGAACCCGGAGTTATTTCTACTGAGTGCAGGATCACAGTTGCAGGCTAATGCCTGTGTTTGAGTCACTGTTCCTATTAGTATCCCAAAACATTTCTATCCATCCATCTATCAACCACAGAGTTGTCACCAGTGGTTGTGGGTTGAGTCACTGAATGCCTCTCTGCCATCTTATCTTGGATGTCTTCTTGCCACCTCAAACTCAATATTTCCAAAACAAAATTAATTATATTCCCACCAACCAAGAACAGTTACCATCCTGATATCTCCATAACTGTTAACTCAACATTCTACCCTACCCCACAAACTTGTTGCCTAGGGCTCATCCTGGCCTCCGAACTGTCCTTTGTTCCCCACATTCCATATGTCTCCAAATCATGTTACATGCATCTAAAAAACATCCAAAATACGACCCTATCTCACACAAGACATTACTAAATCTCTTATCCATGCACTCATTATATCCCACATTGACTATTGCAATAGTCTCCTAACTGATCTTCCCAAGAACAGACTCTTGCCACTACAATCCATTTTAAATGCTGATGCTATGCTGATTTTCCTAGCAAAATGCTCATTGTCTGCTGATGCGCACTGCAAGTCCCTCCATTGGTTGCCTGTATTTTGCCATATTTGATATAAAATACTTCTACTCACATATAAAGCTATTAACCATACTACACCAGCATATATCTCTTTACTTATTTCGGTACTTGTTTCCTAGCATGGCCACACCGATTTACATCGGGGTGGTCGTGTCGGAAAAATCGCGTTGATCGCATCGCATGCGATTTGGTCGCATGCGATGCGATCGACGCGACCGACCCGATTTTTTGATTGAATGAAATGTAAATCGTTTCCCTGGGACCCGATTTTACATTGGATTCAATGTAAAATATTCCCAACCCCCCCAAATTTAACGGCGTAAACCCCACCCCACGATAGACGCCAACCCGAAGCGTGGCGAGCGCAGCGAGCCCGCGAGGGGCGGCGGTGCGCGTCCTCCGACCTTTTCATTCCCCTACTATCCACGTCGGCGTGGAGTTGAGAATAGAATAGTGTGGCGAGCGCAGCGAGCCACCGAGCCCGAAGCGTGGCGAGCGCAGCGAGCCCCGCGAGGGGACGCGTATACCTGTGAAGTTATACGCGGCCCCTCGCGGGGCGCGCTGCGCTCGCCACGCTTCGGGCTCGGTGGCTCGCTGCGCTCGCCACACTATTCTATTCTCAACTCCACGCCGACGTGGATAGTAGGGGAATGAAAAGGTCGGAGGACGCGCACCGCCGCCCCTCGCGGGCTCGCTGCGCTCGCCACGCTTCGGATTGGCGTCTATCGTGGGGTGACGACGGGGACATCTATAATGTGAAATGGGTCATATTGGCCCATTTCACATTTTTCACATTTTCTCACGATTTCAATGTTAAAAAATATTTTAACATTGAAGCCTATGCAAAAATCGGGGGCATCGCGTCGGTCGCGTCGGGACCAATATTAATGGTCCCGACCGACGCGATGCCCCCGATATTTTACCTTTCCCGACACGATCCTCACGATTTCAATGTTAAAATATTTTTTAACATTGAAGCCTATGGAAAAATCGGGGGCATCGCGTCGGTCGCGTCGGGACCAATGTTAATGGTCCCGACCGACGCGATGCCCCCGATATTGTGCCTAGCCGGCCAAATGGACCTGATTTCAAAGGAAATCGGGTCCATCGTGTGGATCGTGTACCTTAACTTAAAGGTACACGATCCACAAGATTGTGGCCGTGCTAGGAAACAAGTACCCTTATTTCAAAATATCTCCCAACACGACCACTCCGCTCTGCACAAGACCTGCATCTATCTTCTGCATGGATTACTAGCTCCCATTCACTATTACAGGACTTTCATTGGGCTGCTCACACCCTATGGAATGCCCTTCCACGCACAATAAGACTCTCTTCTAGTCTCCAAACTTTCAAGTGTTCCCTGAAAACTCACCTATTCAGGCAAGCCTATCATATTTACAGTAAGTTCCACATGCATAACCCTCTGAGGCACTTATGTATTATATAAATTTTCTTCTGGACTGCTATACTATTACTGGTGGCTGTCCTTGTGTTTCCCTCCTATGTACCTATCGATTGTAAGCTTGCAGCAGGACCCTCTTACCTCCAAGTCTGTCTGTTGTTACCCAGGTTGCTTTATCACTGTATACAATTGTAATGTGCAACGGAATCTCCTGCGCTATATAAGAAACTGTAAATAATTACTATTTAATGCTCAATAGTCTATTCATACCACTCTTGCATCTAAAAAGGAGCACATTCCTCCATCATTGTTTCAGTGTATTGCTTAAATGTCTGGTATTGGAATAGAATTAGGGGAATGTAACTAACATTGCACTTTATTGCAGGGGTAGCCAACTCCAGTCCTCGAGAGCTACCAACAGTTCACGTTTTCCAGCTCAGCTCGCAGGTACACAGGTGCACTCATTACTGACTAACACAGGTGGAGCTAAATACTTCACTTTTGATACTGTGAGGAGACATGGAAAATGCGCACTGTTGGTAGCTCTCGAGGACTGGAGTTGGCTACCCCTGCTTTAGTACATATGAGAGTTTGCAGTCATCTGCTATGTTGTCTACTTGTGGTTTGCCTGAGCCACTTGTTTGTGTCATTATCTAGATATCACAGTTTGTTGACTTTTTCCTGTAAAATTAACCTTTCTTCTCAAATATCGATACTAAGGGGGTATTCAATCCAGGATCACAGCTGTCGATCCCTCCCGAAAGCTGTGATCCTGGCCCGTTTGCATTTTGATCAACAGCTGAACGACAGATGGGGATTCCATGCCCTGTCTGACGATTGGTGCAAAGGGGGCTTGTCCCCGAAAACGGACATGGATTGTCAATCTGCAGCCAGGATCGTGACAATCCAATGGCCGTTATCTGAAGAACGGGCCCGACAGCTTCGAAAGTTGGGCTCGTTCTGCCGTCGGTAAAGACAGCATTGAATAGGGACCCGCCGCGATTTCCCCCGTTGGGAATAGCGGGGGCACATTAAATACCCCCCTAAATGGCTTAAGAACAATGTTGTGTCCACCAAATTTGCCTTTGCCTTTGCCTTCTCTTCCATTGGTACTGTAATTATGAAAACAAGTATTCCTTTCCTGTTCGATTGTGTCTCATCCGACAATTTTTATAATTTTTGACACATTTCTACACTGACCTCTTTAATGGGTTCTGGAATAATACTATTATGCACCATTTCAAGTTCAGTTCTGTCACGTTTCTCCTCTGAACTCAAAATTCTACTGAATCTTTTCATGACTTCTGAGTTCTGGCCTGTGCATCATCTCCATGCTAAGGGCCCGATTCAGACCTGCTCACCAGGCTGTGTATATATTTGCTGCCATGGGAGCAGGATAACTTCCCCCCCTGTGAAATGCACACCCCCACCACCGGTCAGATCCCCTTAGTGCGCTGTGAGGGGATGTGTACACTTACAGATCCGCTTTATTGTGCCCACACAGAGGAAAATATAATTCGATAGTTACTCATCATCAAATGATTTTTCCTCTGTTCACAGATAAAAGTAAGCCAGGACTTACTTTTAAAACCGATGGTCTTCCCCGAAATTGGGTGTGGGTGCACCCCACAATGCCCCCTGCTTGTCAACCCTGTCAAATGAAAATGTTGCCAAAGGTTTTGTACATGCGCATTATCACCTATGTGCATGTGCTGACCCCCACCATCATTGACGGGGACGAATTTGGTCTGAATCGGTCCCTAAGTCTATGACATGCTGTACTTTGTTGAATCTTATTTTTCATGCTGACATGTCACTTGCTGATTCTCCTTCCAATTTGTCTAGTCTTGTTCTGGCTTTGTTGTATTGTTATTATTGTTATTACTGTCATCGCGCAGTCTTTTTTGCTTTTAAATGCTAGTGTTTCAGATATATCACTATTTGGACATACCGATATAATATTAGTATAATTCAATAAACTTATTTCTTAATAATGAAAATAATGAGAATAATAATAATAATAATAATAATAATATTAATAATAATAATGATATTTATGTAGCACTTTTCTCCCAATAGTACTCAAAGTGCTTCACCATTGTCTTTATAGCTCAAAATACACAACAAGCTTAACAGTAGATATCAGTGAAATGCTTGAGTAAATAGGTACGTCTTTAGTCTATTTTTAAAGGATTCTACAGTGGGGGCTTCTCGCACTGTGTGAGGAAGAGAGTTCCATAGAGTTGGAGCAACAAAGTTGAAAGCTCGACCCCCAGATGAATTCAGGGAAATTCTGGGTACTGTTAGTAGTCCTTCTTCAAGGGATCGTAGTATATATGAATTTGAAAATAATAAAATGGATGTTATATACTGACCACCCCCCCCCCTTCTTCCCTGTACCATCCAATCCCTGCTATACTTATAGACTATCCAGTCTAGATGGTTGCCCATGTCCATAATCACCAGTGGCAGCTGATAAGTTGAAACTGTGCATGTCAGGGATGGGACCACTTACAATTATTATATAGTTATAGGTAAAGGAAAAGTTGACAATCATTTCCATGAGTGTTATTAGAAGTAGTGCATGACTGTTTTTTTTTTGAATTTTTATTTCAATTTACACTCCATTTATTTAATCAACAATTTTACAATTTTGCACCAAAAATTAGTTTCTAACATTATATTCCTTAACTGAAAAAAAAATCCAAAAGCAGAATGCTATCAACAACCCTATAACGCTTTTATCACCTACCATTCTGCTGAAAAATGCCATATGTATGAATTTCCACAGGGACTAGCAGTTATTAGTACAGGTAGATTAAAGAAAGCATCGCCAAATAGAATTTTATTTTCTCCTCTAAATCCAAGACTGAATGTTGTCATGGTTTGCAGCAGTTTCATATTCTGTCCTCCAATCGCATTTATTTGCTTCATTTAAGATATGTGCTGTATTATTGCTACTTATGATTAAAACTTAGAACTGACAATAGAACATTCATTGCCTTTTCATTACCTACAATGTTTTATTGAAGATCTCTTAATGGCAGTGTTACAGGATTGCGATTATAAGTGAGCTGCCATGTCTAATTATCTCTTTGAAAACCCAGTGTGCGTTGCAAACTCTGAGCATATTTCCTGAATGGTTGTGAAACACCCTTATTAACAGTGCCATCAATGTGATTTTAGATTTTTATGTTTGAGGTGACTACCTAAAGCCAGATTGCATTTAAAAGTGTCTGAGTGAATCACACCATAGGCAATTCCATTCATTTGATTGTATATATTTTAGTATCTTAAAGTATTAAATGTAATGTGAGGATATGCCACTTTATGCCTCACACTATAGAATTAAATGTATATAGAGTACATTCTAAAATATTCTGTAAAGGGAAACTACATCTAACAACATTATGTAAAGGGGAACTATATAGTGTGAGTGTTATAGTCATAAGGGTGCCCTAGGTAGGGAAGCCATTTTATGGCATCTCATTACCATTATACCAGCAAAGCTCCTCACACTGGGATCTCAAACTGTCCCATATATATATAAAGTAGTGATTACAACAGGGGACAGTGCACACCATCCAGGGCATAGTGTTTCAAATAATAGAAAAATAAAATATGCACATACAGTATTCCATGAATAATTACCATTATTATTATGATTACCAGTTATTTATATAGCACACACGGCTCTTTACAGAGAATAGTTGAACATTTACATCAGTCCCTGTCCCAGTGGCGCATACAATTCTACACATACAGAATATACAACCACACAGTTCGGGGCATGGTGGGAATTGATATCCCAATGCTACCTAAAACTCAATATTTACAAAACAGAGCTTGCTCCACTCTCCTCCAAGATCAACACCTCCACTCAATTTTCCCTATAAGGTCACAATGTCCTCTGTCCCCCAAGCCACTCATCATCTTCCACTACTGCAGCCTCTTCTGATCAGACAATTTTCATCAAACTCTATTATGGCATCTTAAATGCTGCATAAAGACTGGTCTTCCACTTCACCTTTGCCACCACATTACAAATCACAATGCAAGCACCCGTGCCCTTCAAAATCCAATTTAAATTTGTAGCGTTACCTACACACACAATCAACACCACTAACCAATTATACATGCCAAATCTCATCTCAAAATAGTCTACCTCTTGTCCACTTAGGTTCACCTTGTGTCTAAGAAAGCATCTCTCTTTATATCTATGCCACTTTTGGAATATTCTGCTAGGCCTTAAGATACTGTCCTAATCAGTCAAAATATTTAACTCTTTTTTTAAAACTCATATCTTTGTTAGAGCTTATTATACTGCCACCTATACAATGCACAATATAGTGACCTCATTCCTGTTACAAATTCTAATCTTAGTTCTAGTTCCCTTGTTCCCCTTATCCTCACTGTGGGGGTTATTTTGGTTCACTCTTTCTGACAAAATCCTTCTTAGATGGACAAAACCAAGTGCACTGCAGGTGGGGCAGATATAACATGTGCAGAGAGAATTAGATTTGGGTGAGTTATTTTGTTTCTGTGCAGGGTAAATACTGGCTGCATTGTTTTACACTGCAATATAGACCTCACTTTGAAGTAAAACCCCACCCAAATCTAATTCTCTCTACACAAGTTACATCTGCCCCACCTGCAGTGCACATGGTTCTATCCATCTAAGAAGGAATTTGTCAGAAAGAGTGAACCAAAATAACCCCCCTGTGTCCTCTTATTAGAATGCTTAAGCAAGATCTTCTGTAATCTTTGTTGTCTGCATTTATTTCCTCTACCTTGTATGTCCCTTCTTTGTGTATTTCCTGTATTACCCACTATCCAGGCGATACTATCACCATACAAATTTATGACGATAATAATGCTTAAATAACCCTTTAAATAATCCATATGTTTAGCATCAGCAATATAGTAAAGGTCACCATAAACTAGGGAATTTGTATAAAATGTGGGCTCTTTTCCTGCAATTGCTGTTATTAATCACAGGAAAAGAGCCCAAATTGCATATGAATGACAGCATTTCCGATATGATAGAATAGAATAGAATAGAATCAACTTTATTGGCCATGTGTGCTTGCGCACACTAGGAATTTTTTGTGGATTACAGTGCAGCATCAAGCAGGGATGAAAAGGGGGGGAGGGAGACATTACATATATTACATAAAGACATTATAAGCATTTAATTTCTAGCTACGACTATGGTGGTCAGGTCGCCAAGTAGGGACATGTTGTTTGGCTGTTGATATTGGGATTGCATTCGCTTTGATTGGATTGTTCAGGTGATGGACGGCTAACGGAAAGAAGCATCCCTGGACGTTTTGACAGGGATGGACCTGAACCGTCTTCTGGATGGTAGGATGTCAAACAGGTTGTGACCAGGATGCAGCTTGTCGTTTGCGATCTTCTCAGTACGTTTCCTTACCCTGGATGAGAACAGATCCCATATCGGGGGGAGGTCGGTCCCTAGGTTCTTTTCCGCAGTCTTCACTACCCTCTGCAGTTTTTGTTTGTCGTTCTCGCTTGCGCCACCGTACCAGATTGTGATCGAGGAACATAAGACAGACTCCACGATGGCGGTGTAGAATACGCACAGCAGCTCCTGTGGGATGTTGAATTTCCTGAGTTGCCTCAGGAAGAACAGGCGCTGTTGGGCCTTTTTGATGTTTGTGGTTATGTTTAATCCCCATTTTAGGTCACTGGACATGGTTGTCCCTAGGAATTTGAAGGAATCAACCCGCGACACCACTGCGTTGGCTATTGTTAGCGGGGCTAGTGCATTTGTTTTTTTCCTGTAGTCAACCACCATCTCAACTGTTTTGGTGGGGTTTAGATCGAGGTTGTTGCTGCTGCACCACTGTGTCAGCTTCTCCACTGCATGCCTGTACGCGGTCTCGTCACCATCCTTGATTAGGCCGATGATAGTGGTGTCATCTGCGAATTTGATGATTTTCACTGACTGCTCAGCTGAGGTGCAGTCATTCGTGTAGAGAGAGAAGAGCAGAGGGGAGAGGACGCATCCTTGGGGGGCTCCAGTACTGATTGTTCGTGTGCTGGACGAGAAGGCGCCGGCTTTGACCACCTGTTCCCTTGCTGTTAGAAAGTCCACTATCCATGAGCATGTTGATCATGGGACTCCTAAGGAGAGGAGTTTTGGCTGCAGGATGCCGGGAACGATAGTATTAAATGCTGATCTGAAGTCCACGAATAGGACTCTTGCATAGGTGCCTTGGTGGTCGAGGTGTTGTAAAATATGGTGCAGCCCGAGGTTGACCGCATCCTCTACACTTCTGTTTGCACGGTAGGCAAACTGCATGGGGTCAAGGTGAGAGTTTGTCACTTCTCTCAGGTGCTTCAGTACTAGTCTTTGAAATGCTTTCATGGCCACTGAGGTTAGTGCAATTGGCCTGAAGTCATTTAGGTCCTTCGTGGGTGTTTTCTTAGGGACCGGGATGATGATAGAGCGTTTGAAGCAGGCAGGAACCTTGCACAAGTCCAGGGAGGAGTTGAATATCGTTGTGAAGATGGGGGCGAGCTGAGCTGCACAGGTCCTAAGGCTGGATGGCGACACACCATCCGGTCCTGCAGCCTTCTTAGGTTTTATTCTTTTGAGTACTGCTTCTACCTCGCCTTGGTCCACGTGGAGGGCCTGGGTGTGGTGGTCTTTGGGATGGAGTGGGGGAGGTACGGCCTGCTCAAATCTGCAGTAGAACTTGTTCAGGTCTTCTGCAAGTTCATGGCTGGTTTCAGACTGTGTTTGGGCTTTCTTGTAATTTGTGATGTTTTGCATGCCCTTCCATACTGCCGCAGGGTCCTTTGCTGTGAGGTTGTGTGTCAGCTTGTTTGTATATTCCCTTTTTGCGAGTTTGATACCCCGAGTCAAAGAGTTCCTGGCTTCTTTGTACTGTGTCCTGTCCCCGCTGCTCTATGCCTCCTCCGCTTGGCGGAGTTTCCTGAGCTGGCTACCGAACCATGGCTTGTTGTTGTTAAAGGATCGGATTTGCTTGGTTGGTACACATAAGTCCTCGCAGAAGCTGATGTAGGATGTGACTGCATCCGCTAGTTCATCTATGTCAGAGGCAGAGGCTTCGAACACCATCCAGTCAGTACAGTCGAAGCAGGCCTGAAGCTTTGTTTTTGCCTCGATTGACCAGTTTTTGACAGACTTGATAACAGGCTTAGCAGACTTTAGCTTCTGGATATATGTCGGAAGAAGGTGGACTATGCAGTGGTCGGAGAGACCCAGTGCTGCATGGGGTATGGATCGGTATGCAGACTTTATGGTGGTGTAGCAGTGGTCTAGCGTTCGCCCCTCTCTTGTGTGGCATGTGACCTGCTGGGTGTATTTTGGGAGCTCCTGGCTCAGGTTGGCACAGTTGAAGTCACCAAGCACAATGAGCAGCGAGTCTGGGTGTCTAAGTTCGGTGTCCGTTATCAGAGTGGCCAGCTGAAGTTGGGCTTCTGTTGGACTTGGTTGTGGGGGGATGTATACTCCTACTAGGATAATAGAGGCAATTTCCCGAGGGGAGTAGAAAGGTTTGCATTTGATGGTAAGAGTCTCTAGTTGGGGGCTGCATGACTTGCCCAGGGACTTTATGTCTGTGCACCACCTGTCGTTAATGTACAGACAGATGCCCCCTCCTTTGGATTTGCCCGAGAGCTCTTTGTCGCGGTCGGCCCTGAAGAGGCCGAAGCCTGACAGAGTCACTGAGGATTCAGCAATATGGTCTTCCAGCCAGGTTTCTGTGAAGCATAGGTTCATGATGCGTGGTCTGTGCGCATCGCACGGAGACTGTGAGTCACACCAACTGCATAAGCAATCTCTTGGATTGCTTCCAAGCTGGGCAGGCTTATCTTAGATCGCAATGCGATATACCACATGCAAAATGACCACATGCAATATATCACATGCAGTTCTGCCACCAGGAAAGGTCCCAGGAAGCTCCAGGGGGGATAGCCGGGGACTTCTTTAAGGGGAGAAGTCATCCTAGTGTATGGTCAGCTTTAGATACAAGAAAGATTTCAAAAAACTTTTTTTTAACTATTGTATTAAAAAATGAATTCAATTTAAACACTGTTGAAAATCTAGTAGTAGTCTGCCCATCACTATATTGTAAATATGCTACTTAATCACATATTCAGCATCATGGACTAGGAAAATGTATGCTGGGCTTAGCTCACCCTTATGAAGCTAAACTTGTCATAGTGTGACAGAGACAGCATATCTCCAAATGAGAATAATGTGGAGGATCCAGATCACGTTTTAGAGCAGTAGCAGAAGCGATTTCCCGATATAAGTGTTTCGAGGGCAGAGTGCAAATGCTCTCGAAGGTGGATTAGCTGCCCAAGCGATAGGCTGGGTTGTGGTCTATGGCAGGGACAACTAAAGCAATTGCAAGATTCTGTTCATGCTGTGTTTACCTGTATGCTGCAGCCTACACTTGCCTATGGAACTAATCTGGTATGCTGTGACCTGCTTTATAAATTAAAGAATAAAGTCTTCATTTGAACTACCGTGTAAGTGATCCTTGTCACAATACATTACCCCACGGAGTCCCTGGGGCTGAATGAGCAAATATGTAGCATATTTACAAAATGGTGGTGGGCCCAGACTATTGGCCATGATGGAGCCCATGCTTATGGAGCTAATCTTGGTATACACAAGTAGAGGGAAAGCAAAGACAGCGGGAAAATGGCAATGGTGCTTCACATATCCATCCGCATTAGTGTACTGTATTTTTCGTTAGTAAAGCATTTGCTACCAGTGTAATAACATGCTTTTGCATGTTTTTCCATAGTACACCTTAGTGCGCCATGGTCAGACAACGAAGCCAAGATGGTGGGCCAACAGTAGCGATAAGCGTGGCTGCATCTGTACTAAAGAAACACATCATTTAAATGACTAATGAAGATAAGGTTTTGTTCAATGGTACATTATTTAATATGCTCACTAGATGTGTTAATATAAGGTGCCCATCTTCATTTTATAGACATGTTTCTTAATTTTGTAAAAGCTTTGGTATGTCAGCTACTTACCCTATAGTTTACCTCCAGGTATTTCAAGTTGTTACTAACAGCATGAAGTACTCTTCCTGATATAACATGCAGCTCCAAGCATTCCTTTGATAAATATTAATGTGAACTATTTTCTTTGATCATTTCACAAGCTTTGATAAAGCTTTCCTTACCCGCAAAAGATGATCACATGAGACCCTTTCACTGTTCAGTAAATTGAATGGTCATTAAGGGATAGTTTTAGGTCTTACTGAAACCATAAACTAGGCATTTGAGTGCATGATCATTCAGTACTGAGTTAATCAGGTAATTAGCATCTTTGATTTCTGTAGCTATCTGGCAAACGGTCAAATTTGAAACGCACCATTCCTTTGCTAACAGAAATTAAAGTCAAATATGATTTGACATATATACAGTGTATGGGGTTAGCAGGGATGCAACATTTATAAAGGCAAACTATATTGTTTGTTTATGGCTGAACATATATATTGCTGATTAAGAGCAATAAACTATTATATTGTCAAATTACTACAACATTGAAAATACATTTTGTTAAACAGACAAATGAGACAAATATATATATATATATATATATATATATATATATATATATATATATATATATATATGCAGGTGGGTGAAGATAACTCCAAAGAGGTAAATATGGTCTATATATATATATATATATATATATATATATATATATATATATATATATATATATATATATATATATATAATAAAAGTATAATTCTATTTATATGTAGTGGAATTTTACATAAAATTCATAAAATAATTGCTGTACTATAGATTACATTATTTAGATATTTGTTTAAAATGAATCCTTTCTATGTTTCCTTATTTACAGTATGGGGCACATAAGTGGCTTGACCGCTAGAAAGTCTTTAAAACATATATATTGAAGTCTATTTAGTCACAAAGACACAGGGTTCCCTCCCTGCAATTAGATAAAAAGAAGGGGTTTTAGCAGGTGACAGTTATTTACAAACAATGCAAGTATGGGAATTTCAGCCATTTGCTTATTGCTGATTGGAATAAAACAGATAAAAGGGAGATGCTGCTTGGTTGCTATGGTGTGAATGAAATTTGCACCTTAATGTAATGTTACTAATAACTAAGCATTTGCTCATCTGGGAAGCTGATAGATTAGCAGAATGCTCAGATGGATGAGGATGTGAAATTAAATTATAACATTTTTCATCCTCAATATACATGTAACATTATAAATGCAACCACAATTCAATTATTGGTGTTCACTGTGTTGCCTAAAAATAGGGCCATCATTTACACTAGGCTTGGTGGGCTACAGTCTGGGGCCACACAAGCATTGAGTCCTGTTGGAGAAAGTGCGCTATGTAAATTAAACTTACTTACTTACAAGCATAGAGGACCCAGGGAAGCCAAAGGCAGGGCAAATCAAAAATAAAATGTTGCTTACGGCAATACCTTTAGCATCCTTCCTCCCCCTGTCCTCCTCCAGTGGTCACACTGAATGTTGGGCATGAAATCGTTATGGTCAATATTTTCAGTGAGGGATGCAGAGAGAGGAGCCACTAATGCAACAGACAAGATTGAAGACAGAAGCGAACAAATCATGAGAAAAAATATCTGCAGAAAGAAGGCAATTGAAAAGAAAGTGAAGTGCAGCAAAATGTGATCCAGTGTCTTCTACATGCTGAAAGAAGGTCTCCACTGCAGCTTTTAACAATTTAGAATGAATCTCAAGCATGTTGCGTTTGATTTGAGGGAACACAAAGAATTTGTAGGGAGCCAGGTTTGGACTACATAGGAGATGATAAAGCTCATAGTTGTGTTATTGGGCCAGAACATCCATATCCATCCTGTAGCTGTGGGTAGGTGCATTGTTGTGATAGATAGGAGCATGTTCTTGTGCAGCACCTTGAAATGGCTTCCAGAACATGAAGAAAGCATTGATTGGTATATCAGTACCCAGCTATGTTCATTGCTGCACGGTTGGTACAGTAGGTAAATGACTAGTTTTGGTCTCAACATTCACCATTTGGTTGGCTGTGCAGCATTTATGTCAGCACTTCTGTGGTGGCATATTTCCCAATGGTGTCCACTGGGCCAACTATTGTTTGCTCTCGGGGTCAAAATGGTGACTCCAGTATTCATTGTTACTGATGATCTTCCAGACAGAGTTTGAGTAATTGCCATCAAATGTGACCAGCATGTTGTGGCACCAGATCACCAAAGCCTACTTCTGCTCCTGATTCAGCTGATGGGGCACCCAAATTCAATCTCAATTTATGAATTGACATTGGGTTTCAAGGTCTTAATCACAGATTTACTAACAGGTGATTTTTTAATCAACATTTTTCAAGATTGGTACATTAATGTGTGTTTAACCCTGGAAGCTATCAATTATTAATGATTTAAAATCAATGAAAATCTTATTTTAGTAAATATAACCATTATTAAGATGTGTATTGAAATTGTGTAAGGAGAAGCTTGTAAGATCTTGTCTCACATATAAAAATTGCAGTTGTAATGTATCCAATCGATGTGTCAACATTCACAATGTCTACACCAGAGAGTTGATATTGATTCAGTTGACATAATTAACCTATTGTCGACACCAGCAAAATGTGAACTTTAGACCTGGTGTTAGGGTTAGCCATAGAAGCACTCTAAAAACACATTGTAGTCATTTCAACAATTTCTACATTAGAAAGTGTTGACATTATGAACATTTTATAAAATTTTGTGAGGTTCATTTTTTTTTACATTAACAATAATAGCATACTTAATGCCGATTCTTGTCTAACTGCTATAATATGTATAAATAAAATATTACCAAAATGTCAAAGGAGGTTTTACCACACTGTCAGAAATATTGCATTTGGGTTAACTTCCAAGAATGTGAATGTACATGCATTGTGATTTTACATTTTCATGAATATCTACCTGGAAGCTACTTTTCTAAAAATCCATTTAGTGCCACGGGAGGTTAGCGTACATAGTAAAACGTAATGTTTTATCATTCTGTAAAAAAGAAAATCCCTTGTTTTACAAGTTCAGATCTAGTATTGTGCCTTAGAAGTTTAATTACGTGCTAGTCAGACAGACAATCTTTCTTTTCTTTAAGCAGCATGAAGAAATATGCTACGAAGGAGAAACAATTGGCCAAGCATACAGTACACTCTAAATACCAATGGTTTTTAGATTACCTATCCAAAGAAAGACTGGTGCTAGTGTGGCTTCCATTATTATATATATGAACACAATCACTACTTACCCCGGTTCAGGTGTCCCGGCGTCTCGCTTCCGCCCGCTGGCTCCGGAGGGCGCTTCCGGGTCTCCCCGTGCATCACTTCCGGATGCGTGCGTCACGCTGACGTCCATCTGGCAGCGGGGCAGTCACCATGGTTACCTTCTGGGTGCTACGTTCTGGCGTCCTGTCGTCATGGATACTCACCACGCCTGCCACTAACGGATTGGGTGTTCCTGAAACGGACAAAAACAAACTTAGATCACATAAACAAAGAGATCAAAAAATGTGCAATCGAACAGTGCAATATTAATACAGCTCCCTTCCGTGTATAGTGGGGACAAGGGAGATGGCTGAAGCGTGATAACGCTTTGCCGTGGCTGCTACGCTCGCCATGCTATCTAAAATCAACTCCATGCCAACATGGATAGTGGGGGTATGAAGTTAGTTTATTTTAGATAGTTTGTGGCAAGCGTAGAACCCGGAAGTAGCACGGCGCCATGCTGGCGCCATGAAACTACGCAAGTACCTAATCTATTGTAGATTTCCTTATGTGTGGATTTGGTATTTATGAGTACAGGAAATTTCTCACTAGGCCAGTACTCCAGGACTTCCTCTCTCACATGGCAGTGGACAGCAATCAAAGCCAGATTTCTGGAGAGATGGCATGAGGGCCACATTCAGTTTCTCTTCCTCCAGTGCCCCATCACAGCTCAGTGTCTTCCGTATTTAACACCAAACACACTGAAACAGCGCTGTGCAAAATAATAAATTTATTAAAAATATTTAAGCATATGGCCAACAACACAGACAAGACAGACACACATATACAATGAGTAGACACTCAATGGCTTTCAATAGCTCCTGTTAGGATAGTTACTATGCATGCTTTCCTTGATGAAACATATTATTTAACCGGTTAGTATGTTATTTGGGTACTTATGTAATATCTGGGCTCCCGTTTTTCTTATGAGACCGCATCCCCTCGCGGGGCTCGCTGCGCTCGCCACGCTTCGGGCACGGTGGCTCGCTGCGCTCGCCACACTATATAAAATCAACTCCATGCGTAATTGGATAGTAGGGGTATGAAAAAATTAGGTGCATTTAACATGGGAGCCCAGATAATACATAAGTACCGTTATTTGTAAGTCCCCCACTCTATGTGCATGTATTAGTGGTAACAAGGCTTTGTTAGAGCTCATAAATACGTTATGGGTCCAGCATCCAGTACCTGATGAGTGCTCCGACCACTGATACAGTCCGTGCTAGTGCAGTCTTTTCAGAGCACTCTCACCAATATCTGTCCTGTGTCAGCGAGCAGAAATTCCCCAATTCCCTGATGTGTTTTCTGAAATGTGCATCATCATCTCAAGAGACTTTGAGTGAGCATCACTGGGCAGATACAGCAGGGAGTGTCACCATGACCTTTATTCTGGTTGGCTCACAGAGCAGCATTAGTTTGCTGCTTTGCATGACTTGTAACACTCCTCCTTCCGCTAATTGCCGATTTCCCTCTAGCGCTGCAAATGGATGTTTTGCATAAACATCCATTCGCAGCCTGCGTGGGTGCACAAAATCATTGGATGGTCACTGATGATCCAATGATTTTTGTGGTGCTTGCTAATCTAAGTCTCTCTCTGGTGCCTTAGACTAGCGGCGCCCTGATCAGTGCATCCTGTGATGTCAGCTGCCCACCCACAGTAGGCCAATAGCCATCCCCATTGGCATTGGGACGCCCAGCGGTTTCCTGGACTCATCCAGCATTTATGTGCATGTGCAGGCAGAAAACATTGGTCACTGTTGTGAATTCACAACATAGCAAACCGATCAGAGTGAGGGCCTATACCAGAGAACACTGGCTCTGACAGATTGCTCAGCACACAGCGCTGACACATCGCTGTGTGCTGAGCAAATTTTGGACAAAAGCATCACTCTTGAAAACTTTTTTAACTACTGATTTTAGATAAGAAATTAGAGAGGGCTTTCTAGAGTGAAGAGGGCTTTCTAGAGTGAAGTCATTACTCATAACAACCAATCAAATTCTAGCTGTGATTTTCTATAGAGATGTAGCCAGATTCTCATAGCTTGCTATTAGCTGTACATGCACTGCTTCAAACCCATAATTCAGAACATTTACCACAAAGTTACCAAAACTGTTAATTGTTCTAAAGCTCCAAAAACAGTTCCGTGTGCACGTGTTCTATGTTACAGCATCAAAGAAGTCTTATTTTCCATGTTCTCTTTTTTATTGTGCCTTGTGTTTAGATTTTTCATTTCTGTCAGTCCTGAAAATGTAATAGACATATTATATAGTATAACTTCATTAATATGCAAAATTAAGACTACTGTATTTATCAGCCTGTCAAAATGGAACAATATAACAGTAATATCAGCGCTGGTGGCTGTGCATGCCTGATTGAACCAACACTTGGTTTGCTCTGTCATCTAGTGCACACCAGTACATACAATATTTGAATTCCCTCCATAGAGGTGAGGAGCAGCATTAGCCTTTTATATTGCAAAATTAATTGGATTGAGTGATAGAAGTGTGCATGTATTAAGGTGATATTTTTAGAATAATGAACAACGGATATTGTTAGCAACTTATGAAAATCATTCTATTTTTCAAAACCTGTCATCGCTATAGTGCCATACAAGTTACAGAATATTCTTTAATTGCTCTTACATGTTGCCGTTGGGAGGTTGTAATAATTACACTATGTAAGGAAGTGTACAGGTTGAAGGAAGAAAATCCATGCAGCTCACAGTAATGGTGTTACTGATTCTCTATATCAGTTTCACACTGTGTCCTTCAGACCTGAGTTGTGAGGAGCTGTTAAAAAGCTCTTATAGCAAAATCTAGGAATAATACAGAGTTGGCAGAAAGAACAAAAAAGTTATTTTATTTTGCAGTAGACTTCTATTCTTTTCACATCACCATTCCCGTAATGTCACCAAACTTGTACTTTATATAAAATATCTGTTCAATTACTGTAGGTAGTATCAACTCCAGGTGTGCTCTCCCTCTAGTTTGTTTCTCTCACACTTCCAAAAGTCTTTAAAAATACTGTTTTGTAGCTACAAAAATGGATTCCTTTATTTGAACCACAAGTATGTTACCAATACTATTATTGGCATGGCCCAGGACTCATCCTTGAGAAAGTTCCCATGTCCCATCCTTTCAGTAGTAAAACATGCCAATGGGGATTGCTGTGCAGAAAGTCTCATTTCCAATATGACCACCAATGACCAATAATTCCAGGACTGAAAGACAAAGTTAGCATAGAAAAGAACACAATAAGCTATAAAAAAGAACATTTACAGCTAAAAATGAAAGGGTTGGACAGGGTGCAAATCCATTCTAGAAAAAAGGCTGTTCTTCCTGATTGGCTCACATGATATGTCTATCATTACCTAAAAGCAAACGCCACCTGGCTCTTCCACCAGCCTTTTTGTTTCTAATAATTATATTTTAGTACAATCATTTATTATAAGTTTTTTTTATATCAAACCTCAATCAGAATATTTACCCCTAAGGACTATTAATGATCAAGATCATTAGATATATCCTCAACTAAATAAGGATTAAATGTTCTTTTACAAACTCCTCCATCTTTACTATTCTTTCTAAATATGCTGTATTAACAAAAAACTTATGGAAGAGCATTGAAGTAACTTGCATAAGTATCTACAAATAATAAATAGCATAGACCAGTGGTTCTCAACCTTGGTCCTCAAGGACCCCCAACTGTGAATGTTTTTCAGGTCACTGATACATTTTAAAAGATCACAGGTGGAGCTTATTATGTCACCTGTGATTCTGTGTGGAGACCTGGAAACGTGCACTGTTGGGGGTATTTGAGGACCTAGGTTGAGAAACACTGGCATAGACCATGGATAGGAGTTGGGCATTTACATTTCCAGGCTCAAATTTTCTAAAAGACAGCAAATGACTGCAATCCACATGGCATAGAGCAAAACTGTCATCCAAACAGTTTGTTATAGAACTCATAGGGAGCTATTCAATCTGTGCTGGCGGAAATAGTGTCTCTCGCCTATTCTGTTTCCAACAGCATTAAATGCTTTTCTTAAAGTCAAATCTGAATTGTTGGAGACATACAGTAATTATCGAATTTGCAGCTGATTTTGACAATTTATTGTCCATTTCCGACAAAATGCGGCCATTCCGACACTCAACTGTCAGGACATTGAATACAGACTGTGGAGTTACAGTTGTAACGTGTTGAAAATGGACAAGAATCCGACTGTTGGGAAAGTCCTGCCATTTGGATTCGTAATTGAATACCCCTATGGTTCCCAAAGTAAACTGAAAAAAGGTTGTTTCAGAAAATACTGTAAGAAGAAACACTTATAATGCCCAAAATCAAATTTTTATCCAAATCATAAGAGATGTTATAGCCAAAAGAGTAACATATTAAAATCCTCCATGTCTCAATTTAATGGTAACATAAGACCATTGGTCAAATGTAATAGCCTCCTAGTTCAACGGCCGTGTGGCATGCCGGCAGAACTCAGAGTTTTTTTTTAAGGAGGCAATCTTTACAAGGCATGGTTTTGCCTTGTAAATGGTTGAACCTGTAAAAAAACTCAGAATACATCTGGCATCCCACACAGCCACTAAAATCAGCGGCGATAACATTGAGCCAAATGTGTCTACCCAGTACATTTAAACATTGAGAGGCAGTGACCCAACTTGGTTATCACACTAAATCTATAGGACCAGTAAAATACACAAATAAAAAATTAAACAACAAAAAAGACCCATTAAATGCAATAATAGCCATAAAATGTTTACACAACAAAACTCTTATTATGGTTATCTATACACTATATAAAAACTGTACGTAATTTATATAATCAAAACAGTAGTGGATGCAAACTATAATGGCCCATGAGATGCAATGCAATGCGCTTTTGCTATTGTAGCTTACGTAAGAATACTGGGCACCCTGCTAGGAAACACGTACCTTGTTTCCAATTGTAAAGCGCAATGAAATATGCTGCGCTATATAAGAAACTGTAAATAAATAAATTATTTAAATAAATAAACTGTGATTCATTGCACAATACTGCAAACATATATTTTTAATACCATTTTATTATACAATGTGCTAATTAACATGTTTCTCCTTGGCCAATGTTGGTTCTATTCTTATAGGTGTACTTTATCATCTAACTTTTTATTATTATTACTATTTAGATGCCAACTCTTGGGAAATGAATCCAAAAGTGACATCAATGTTGGTGCAGCCTGTAACTGTATCACTTTTGAGAAGACTATTTACTGTGACAGAAAATGCAATAACAGATGAGTGCCACCCAATTAAAATGCCTGAGACAGGTAATGTGCATTTAACTTGACTTTTAAGTGTCGTGGCTCAGTAGAATCATTTGTTAGAGTATAGAATTCAAATACAATACGAAATACACCTAACATTAAACATTACTCAATATATTAATATGGGATGATATGTTTATAAACACAGTTCATTTTCTATCTCAAAAGGTTAGAAGAAGTTATGTGTAGTTTTCAAACCACATTAGCCAGTTGCACAGTATGGCCCTGATTCAGTTGCGTGTTCACATAGGGGAGCGATGTTTAGCAACTGCGCATGCGCCTAAAAGTTTATGCACATGTGCAGCCATTTGGTGCAGTGCGGGCGGAGGAGTTGCGTCTATGGGAACGGCCAGCGTTGCAATGGCACTCCCATGAAAACGGTGGGTGTTCACATGGAAATGCGCCCGTGACACCGGTGCCGGGGGTGGACAGCTGACGTTAGTGGATGTCAGTTGCTCGAGCACTTCACGCACAGGCATGCCGCAAACTAAGATTCCAGAGAGGTGTCTTAGATTTGCGAGTGCTGTAGAAATCATTCAATGGTCGGCGACCATTGAATGATTCTGGCCCCAAACGCATAGCTGTGAATGGATATTTATGCTATACATCCATTCGCATGTGTGCAGGGAAGTCAATGTGCGAGGGGGGGCAGACACTCATTCCTGGCTGCATTTAGAGGACGCGCAGATTTTTGGGTCAACTAGAATCCCCCCTTATGTGTATTGCTCTTCACTTACTACAGATAAGCAGAGGATCAGATTAACTACATTTTCACATATTCCAACCTTACAACATGTGCATTATCACTGACAGCATAAGTATTGTGTACTGTATTTATTACCGTTGATAGAAGTGCTTTACTATACAGCACCACAACATTGAATAAAATACAGCAAAACTATTCTTCTGTATAAAATCACCATTGTAAGATGATAGTAGACCAGAATAGAGTTTATTCATATTGTTGGACAACTAACACTATGACTGAATCATGTCAGCTAGCATTACTAGAATTAAAGCCAAGGGCAGTTCCTGCAAATGCCTCCAGCATACACTTTATTTTTTCTCTCAACAGAAATCTATCATTGTGTACTCTTTAATTTGATCTTGACTTTCTACTAGGAAAACATCTGTAATGTTTCTAGGTCTGCCTAGGGTAACTCATTCTCTAAATGAAAAAAAAAAGATTTCATTTTGAGAGACACAAAGCAACAAAATAACG
This sequence comes from Crinia signifera, assembly GCF_055691185.1. Lineage (NCBI taxonomy): Eukaryota > Metazoa > Chordata > Amphibia > Anura > Myobatrachidae > Crinia > Crinia signifera. Next base: position 239,411,132 of record NC_139219.1, on the reverse strand, counting down.
ATGTGAATAAACAAAAATCACAGTGAAGCGTTTCATATAAGATATAAAGTAATGATGGTTTGATGTTGGTAAAGAAACTAGCTTGCATATTGAATAACTACGTTAATGGAAACATAGGCCCCCTGTTTACTTAAAATATTGCATTGATTTTATTCTACAATTTTTGTGTTTTATGTATTATGTATTTCAAAAACAGAGGACAAAAATACATTTATATCGTATTATCTGCAATCAGAATTGTGTGTGAGCTTTCAGCATACAAAGTTCAGGTCTCTGTTAAAGACTATGGGGGTTATTCTCGTTTACTCTTTCTGACAAATTTCTTCTTAGATGGACAAAACCATGTGCACTGCAGGTGGGGCAGATGTTACTTGTGCAGAGAGAATTAGATTTGGGTGGGGTTTTACTTCAAAGTGTATTTTCCCTGCACAGAAACAAAATAACTCACCTAAATCTAATTCTCTCTGCACATTTTACATCTGCCCCACCTGCAGTGCACATGGTTTTGTCCATCTAAGAAGGAATTTGTCAGAAAGAGTGAACGAGAATAACCCCCTATATTCCATTAAGGTTTAAATTCATTTTATCACTCGTACCCCAAGATTTTGTAAGTGTAGGGTTTAAAAACAGCTGCAAACCTGCAAATTTTATGATAGATATTTTGAAAACTGTGACAGCTCACACAGACGCATCCATTCTGTTATATATTATGGCACACTAGGATGCAAAGTGTGTATTTGTGAGTAGCCACAGAAGCCAGATTTACTACCTTGTACTAATGCAAGATTGTGTTCAGCTAAGAACATGCATAACATCACCCACATTTTCACCCACCACATACCTGTATCATACCACACATACCTGCTCCAACAGCAGGGATGGATTGGCCCTAGACTCTACACTGAAGATTCCAGATGCACCAGAGGCAGATGCACCAGTGAGGCCACCTGTCAGCCAATGACTTTCTTTTTAAGATGTGGCACTGCCCAAAATAGTGGCCCCATCCCCCTGAGTCTGCCGCACACACAACATTTGTCATTTCACACAGCAAAGTATCTAATGCTGCAAATACTCATCTAAGGCCGGCACCCATCTCTATCCATTATGACATCTATTAAAGGGACAGGAGTGGTTGCTATCTGGGGGTGTAACATTTTATGGGGTGCTTCTGGGCTCCACAGGTGGAGGGGTGGGGATATATATTTTTGATATTCTGGGGATTAGGGTAATGAGTTTTTATTCTGCTTTGGGGTCTGTGGTCAGTCTCAGTTGGAGAGGTGGGGTGTTATGTGAAATGTGGAAGTTTGTGGTTTGTCACAACATATACTGCCAGGTATATTGAAACCAACAGCTTTCACACAGGTACGGTGATGTATTTATCCTGCCTGTTTTGTTGTTGGTTCCACCTACATTTGATTTTGTGCCATTTTAGGCAACTTCTAGAAATTTCTCCAGGACCACTCTTATTTTCCAATCTGCCCCTGTCCAACAGTATAGGCCAGGTTGTAAAACTCAAATAATATATTGTACAATGCTCTCTCCCTGTTATAGATCAGTCTCTATTATTTAACACTAGTTCCATAATAACAGTCTCAGAACCTGATTCTGGTTTGTGAATAACATAATAAACAGCAAGTAAGAGTGAACCTTAATAAAAGCATGTTGCACTGCAGGTGGGCAGATTTAAAATGTGTAGAGAGATTAAGATTTAAGAAAGTGTCTAAACTTTCATCTAAATAGCAGTGCACACATAAAGATGTTCATCATGTGTGGGCTACAATACATGCAAAAGCAGACAGTATTTACCCTATATGCAAATATATGTTTGCAATGCTTAAATTGCATTGTTTGTGCAGGTGCACAATTACTTGCTCTTCCTTACTGTATTCCCAGATCAGAGGCAGGCCTCCATTCCTAATCCACTTCCCTAATGTAACACCATGTTACAGTAACAAACCCCATATTGATGTGCCAAAATGTATATGCTCCAGATGATGTGTCCTTGATAAATGGTAATTTTGAAGGCTTGTCTAAATGTAATTTTTTTTTTTTTAATAAAGCATGGAAACAGACATATACAGTTATGAGCTGTAATCGTTAATATGCTAAGTATACTATCTTAAACATTTTTGATGCTACATCTGTGTTACTTTAATTGCTGATTTACACAAACTGACAATAGCGTCTAATCATGGATCGGCAGTATGTTTCCTGATAATGAACACTGAAATCACAATCATCCATTTCATATAGTTTTCAGTAACGAATCAACATGTGTTGAAAACAACTTGTAATGAAATAAAAATGTGTTCGCTGTAGACCTTGTAGTACAAAAACCATAGAATTCTAGTATACCGAGCAGCCAATGGCCATCTATGAATATTTTGGAAGAAGGGAGTTTGCATTAATTGCATCTGGAGATATAAAACTCACAGTTATATGGCTGATTTCAGGAAATCTATCTGGATTCACAATTACCTTTACACTGTCCACTTTAAGACTCCATCTGTATTTAGAATCCAGTGTTAAATTGACGTTATTTTAAAGGAGACCACAGTAGGTAGCATTGATGTAGTTTATACTAGGCACTGGGAGGCAAAATAGAAGGTGGTGATCTCCTCCTTCCCCCATTGGTTGGTAAGCTTGATGATTCTTCCATTAGTGAGGTTTGTAGAATCATTGTTACTTTTTAAACGGGCTTATCATATTTTGCTGTGTACACTCTCTAATATTTTTTTCTGTGACTGCATTGGCCAGTAATGAATACACTATTCTCTTTGGCTTCCCCGATAAGCCTTCATGGTAAGGGCATAGTGTACATAGTGATAGCCAGCCAGCAGTGTGATATATTATATAGGGTTTTTTCATGTATTTAATATGACATGGCACTGTACTACATAATAAGCAAATGAAATACCAATGTTGAACCTAGTAACAGGTATTTTATAGAATAGATAACTTATTATAAAACATAATACCAGCACCATTATTTGATTGTAATTTTTAGATGTCAACATGACCCTGAAATTCCTCATTGCTTTCAGTTACCCCCATGTTTTTATTTTTCCTTATCCCATCTACTAAGTCACTGACTATTTTTCATTATCAAGTTTCATAATTAAATCAAATACTGTTAACTTTACCTTCCACTGGAAGATATTTTTTCTGATTCCAAATGTGATGTTAAAAAAATAAAACAATTTTAAACTTGATAAGATTTTCTAAATGCTGTCAGCAAGTCTCGCAGTTTAAAGTAGTTTAGCAAACTTTTGCCGTACATGAAATCAATTTAACAAGTAACTGTTGCTGTTTTAACCAGCATAAAAGCATTCCTTTGCAATTTACCTGTCATATTGGATTGCTTGTATTTGTCTTGTTGAGACATTATTTATTTTTGTGGGCATTAGTTTCACTGATTTTTTTTAAGTTTTTTCTTTTTTAAAAAGATGCCTTTATTATATTTGAGCTGTGCAATTTTACCGGAAAACCATCATAAGAAAATATCTTAATATGTCGTACAAAATTAATTTGGAAATGTAAGTCATTAGAAATAAGCAGGATATATACATGTTTTTCCATACAGAGGCCCTTCTTAGTATGAATTAGAATGATATATCTAACATCTAAGTATTTTTAAAGGGTGTCAAAACCATACATTGCTAACATTAAGGGGGAAATTTGTAAAAAAAATAGGTGTATTTGTATCCAGAAATACACTTATTTTTGACATTTACTATCCCGAAAATACGGCAATTCGTATTCGTATTGATGTGCTATCAAAACGAATACAAATTGCCGTATTTTCGGGATAGTAAATGTCAAAAATTTCCAACAGCATTGAAGGCAGATTTCCACAAAAGAGATCTGACAGGAATTGGCTTTGGATTGTCAAATTTATGGGGGTTTCTCGACTATTCACGTACCTCTTCAATGTCATGACCACTTTTCACCACTCGACAGGTGGAACACTGAATTCCACTTGTGGAGTATCACTCTATCAGAGTGAAAACCGGCCGTGATTCTGACTGTCAGAATGGTCCGACAGTCAAAATCCCAGACTGAATACTGCGTTAAAATTTTTATAAACATTATAAACGCTACAGGTCATTATGATGAATGAAAATATTTGCTTGACAATTTTTTACATCTATTTTGACAAATTTGCTTGGCACACAAAGGGTTAAAGTCATCCTTGGTTAATATCCAGAGTTTACTTCCGAGGGTCCCATTCATCGGGGGGGGGGGGGGGGGGGGGGGGGAGCGCTGCCCTGATAATTAAATATCCAACCAGCAACAGTTAACGCTAAAACACCAAAGCAATTAAACATGCAAAAACAGCTGTTCTGAAGATCAGCTGCCCTGCATGCTATATCACCGCTACTTCTGTACCAGTCAATTTTAGGGTACTTGTTTCCTAGCACGGCGCCCGTTGGGTTGATCGCATGCCTTAAGTTTAAGGTACTTAAGGCATGCGATCTACCCGATGGACCCGATTTTATGTCAATCACCAGTGTATTTGCCGGTGAAAGACAAAATCGAGGTGATCGGGTCCATCGCAGGCCATTCTAATGGGCCGCGACGCAACCGACGCGATCAACGTGATTTTCCCATAGAGAATAATGTTAAATTAGAAAATCGTGTTGATCGGGTCCATCGCGGGCCATTATAATGGGCCGCGACGCGACCGACGCGATCAACCTAAATTTTCCCATAGAGAATAATGTTAAATTATTTTTAAAGTTAAAATTGGGTTGATCAACCCGATTTTACATAGGGAACAATGGGAAATGGGCCAATATGGCCAATTTCTCATTGTATAGGGTTAGAAAGTATGGTTAATGTCCCCCCATTGTTAATGCAACCCCACTATTGACGGCAACCCGAAGCGTGGCGAGCGCAGCGGTACGCATCCTCCGACCTTTTCATACCCCCACTATCCACGTTGGCGTGGAGTTGATTTTATATAGTGTGGTGAGCGCAGCGAGCCACCGAGCCCGAAGCGTGGCGAGCGCACGCGCATACCTGTGAAGTTATGCGCGTCCCCTCGCGGGGCTCGCTGCACTCGCCACGCTTCGGGCTCGGTGGCTCGCTGCGCTCGCCACACTATATAAAATCAACTCCACGCCGACGTGGCTAGTGGGGGTATGAAAAGGTCAGAGGACGCGTACTGCTGCCCCTCGCGGGTTCGCTGCGCTCGCCACGCTTCGGGTTGGCGTCAATAGTGGGGTGGCGTTAACAATGGGGGGCCATTTCAACCATCAGGGGGGGTTTGCTATTAAAATGGGGGGTTTGGGGGCTTTTTACATTGAAGTCAATGTAAAATCTGGTCTCAGGGACCATTTTACATTGATTCCAATGTAAAAATCAGGTCGATCGCATCGGTCGCATCGCATGCGATTTGGTTGGCGATTTTTCCGACCCGATCAATACAATCAAAATCAGTGGCGCCGTGCTAGGAAACAAGTACCAATTTTTAGCACTTCTGAGTCATGTATGCACACAAAGAACATTGTGGACATTGTGATAATTAAATATCCAACCAGCAACAGTTAACGCTAAAACACCAAAGCAATTAAACATGCAAAAACAGCTGTTCTGAAGATCAGCTGCCCTGCAATCTATATCACCGCTACTTCTGTACCAGTCAATTTTAGCACTTCTGAGTCATGTATGCACACAAAGAACATTGTGGCCACCAGAATGAGCTGAATAAGGATGTATTTCTAGACACAAAAAAATGAGTCTCCTCTGCGCTGTTCCCAGGATAGGCCCAAATGTCCTTTCCAGAAGAGGTGGTATTCCTGATCTCCAAACATAGAGGGACAAAAAAAGATTCTTATTTTAGGCAAAATAAATTTCTTAATCTTCTAAGGTGAAAACCATGTGAGACGTACCTAGTCTCACTTGAAGACATAAAGGTATCTTTATATACTAGAAGCTTTAGAACCCACAAAGACAAGGTACAAGTACAGATATATTTATTCTTAAAACTTCATAAAGGCTATGCACAACACTCGATGATCAACCCTCAGTCTACTCACCTGGAATTATGAGATTTAAGGGTGATCCCTGAGGAAGAACTATGGGGGTTATTCTAGTTCACTCTTTCTGACAAATTCCTTCTTAGATGGACAAAACCATGTGCACTGCAGGGGGGGCAGATGTAATATGTGCAGAGAGAGTTAGATTTGGGTTTAAAATGAGATCTACAGATGGGGGAGGCCTCTTCCTTGCTGGCGAATCGCCAGAACGTCAGCGCTGGCGATCCGCCAGCAGCCTGCCTCACCATCTGACTGAGACGCGCGTGCGTCTCACGTGCACGCGAGTCTCAATCTCTGTCGGCGGTGCGATGGGAACCCTGTCCGTCTCAGGGAGATGGACAGGGTTAGGAGGGTGCGGGCAGGCGGCGGGGACCCCGGGTTACCACCGACAAGCCGGCGGTGACCCGGGGGAGCGTCTGTAAGCGCCGTCAGAAGGGGACACGCGGCCTCTCGTGTGCGCTCGTCCCCTTCTTGCTATGCGGATGGCGCTGGCGGGGGATGGCGGCTGGCGTCGCCATCACCATCCCCTGCCAAGATGGGACCTGCCCAATCTATATATTGCAGTGTAAAAATAAAGCAGCCAGTATTTACCCTGCACAGAAACAAAATATCTCACCCAAATCAAATTCTCTCTGCACATTTTACATCTGCCCCCCTGCAGTGCACATGGTTTTGTCCATCTAAGAAGGAAATTGTCAGAAAGAGTGAACTAGAATAAGGACCTATATGTTTGATATGTTGGTGCTTTTTGCTTGAACTTGCAAATGTGGGACCTTCATCTTTCTGTTGACATCTTGAGGCTGGATCAGCCTTAAATCTCATCACTCCGAATGAGGAGACTGAGGGTTAATCATCAAGCGTTGTGCCCAGCTTTTATAATTTTTTTTAGAATAAATCTATATGTATTTGTACCTGGATGTGAGCTGTCCTCATTTGGAATCCACAATAAAGAAACCTTTTTATGAACATAGGGACCAACTTCTAGGTGAGTTTTGTCTTTGCACCAAATTATACATACTCTACATCACATCTCCAGCCTCATTTACTTACATACTCATTCCTTCTCCACACTGGTAATGACAGTCACTTCACCACCTTCCTGATAACCACTTTTCACTCTTGCATTAATGATATTTGCATGGAATGCTCTCATTCTCTGGAAGGCTCTCCTTTGGTCCATTAGGTTTACACCTAGCCTATTCTATAAACATGCCCTTAAAGCAGTTTTTTTAACTCTAGATTTCTACCCCATCTACTCTCCGGTATACTCCTATTTATCTTTTTCACATAATTATGCTAACTTCACACTGTAATTATGTATTCGCTCTATGTGAAACTGTCAACTTGTTTATTTCATTCTGTAACTTATGCTACCCATACACTTATGCGATCGGATTTGATGCAACATCGAAGTGCGATGTCCATCGAATCCGATCGCATCTTGCGGTACAAAAAGTACGCCCTTCCAGCACTCTATGTCGATCGGGAGCTGGAAGAGGGCAGGCAGAGGGTGACATTGTAGTGTAGCACTAGAAGCAGAGCTAGTGGGCGGCGGGGGGGTCAGCGATAGTGGCAGAATTATTGAAAACATTGGGCAGCCATCAGAGGCCCTCTGCCCCCCACATGCAGATTGCATTTGAGTGATCGCATGTGGTAAAAAACACACGTGATTGCTCCTATAATTTGATAGATATTATGTGCAGCACATAAGATCTATTGATGCAACAATAGACGGTGTGCCCATGCATGGCATCGAATGGTCCCATAAAAATGCATACAATTATTCAATTTATTGGCCAGATGTGGTTGAAATCGAATGATTGCATGCAATATCTCACAAGTGCATGGGCAGCATTAGTGTCGGTAGTGTTTTCCAGATGCAGTGCTACAGAGCCCTTGTGGTACCCTATAAAATGATAATAATAGTAAAAATTTGAGTACCGTAATTAATTTGATTGATCCCCTTCATTAGTTACTGGCAAATTGCATACTGTATCTCTGTTTGAACCCCCATACCCAACTATTACTGTAGGTGTAATGCATTTGTGTGCCTTTTTAAAGGGATAGTATGGTATGTCTAAATAAACGGGACATTTCTTTCTTTGTGTATTTACATATTTTACAAATATAGTACAGTTTTTTGATGGAATAACAATTTATAATTGACTTTTGTTTTTTATTCTAAAGATCTTATAATGCTCAAACTAAATATCCAGTCCATTCAAATGAACAAAAGCATATCAAACGCAATTGGTTTCCTTAGAGGATCACTTCTTCCAGGTAAGCTTTTTTTCATATTTCTCCAAGCTGAACAATTGAAAAAATGTACTTTAGATATATAAGCATGCCTATCTGGTTAACTGAACATTAATGGAATTCCATTACTGGTGCTGTCATAAGGCCACATGTATTCCATTAACCTTTATAAGTAAACACATTCTGATTATATATGAAAAGACAGCAGTTCATGTAAAGTAAACAAAAAGCAAAAAGCATAAAGTAAAAACAAGCATAAAATACTTAGGGTATGGTATTTTCTATATAAAACAAAGCAACATGTACATAGTGCACTTAGCTTTACAGTGCTGTGCATTTCACTTTTGTAACACGGATAACCATTCATCCAATGATAACTTGCAAAAAAGCAAGTCACTTAACGGGCAGTTACAGTATGTATGAATGCATAAATGCATCTAATGTTTTCCATAAATGTTTATTGAAAGCCGTTTCAGGTCATAAACCATAAAATAAAATAACTGAATTGTAATTCATATACCAATCAGTTATAACATTAAAACCAACTTACCAATTATTGTGTAGACCCCCCCCCCCCTTGTACTTATATAAATACACTTCTCACCAGTTGAGAAATGATCTCCACAAGAACTCTAAAGTGTTCTGTCCTGTACTGTGGTATCTGGTTACAAGACATTGGGCCTTATTCTTATCCACTCTTTCTGACAAAATCCTTCTTAGATGGGCAAAACCATGTGCACTGCAGGGGGGCAGATGTTACTTGTGCAGAGATAATTAGATTTGGGTGGGGTTTTACTTCAAAGTGAGATCTATATTGCAGTGTAAAAATAAAGCAGTCCGTATTTACCCTGCACAGAAACAAAATAACTCACCCAAATCTAATTCTCTCTGCACATGTTACATCTGGCCCCCCTGCAGTGCACATGGTTTTGTCCATCTAAGAAGGATTTTGTCAGAAAGAGTGGATTAGAATAACCCCCATTATTCGCAACAGATACCTTAAGTTCTGTAAATTGTAAGATTGGGCTTCCATGGCTCATACTCTTTTTCCATCATATACCCTAGATTCTAAATCCGAATCTGGAAAATTTGGATGCCAAGTCTCAAACACTTTGTTATATTTCTCAAACCATTCTTGAACAATTATTGTAGAATGGCAGGGCATTATATCCTCTGTCCTGGTCCATTTATCCCGAATGTGTAAATAAGAGTCTTCACTCACTGAGATTGAGTATAGCCAGTGGGTGATACTAGTGATAGGCAGTCCTGTGTATCATTGTCAGACTGGAAACTGGGGGTGTGGCCTGGGAGCCGGTGGTAGAGTCAGTTTGGGTGCTGGAACACTGGGGACTTGAGTTATTGGCAGTTTCAATAACATGGGGCACTGTGAACACAGCTAAGTGAGGAGTTGATGTGACTCTGATCAGAGGCGTGAGTATAACTCAATGTGGAGTCTAAACCGACAGATGGTGTTTACCAGGGACACTCGCAGGGGAGTCAATGACTGTCGACCTGGTAGTCAATGATGGAGTTGGTCTGGGAACTGGGGAATGTGTCGGCTTGGGAGCAAAGATGGTATCGGCCTGGGAGCCGTGGACTGCGTTGACTTGGGAGTCGACACCTGTGTTGGCCTGGGAGCTGTGGACACTATTGGCCTGGGAAATGTGGACTGCATTGACTTGACAGTTGGCACCTCGACTGGGGTGTTGATGACCAGGTGGGTGGCTTGAGGAACAGTAGTGATATCTGCTGGTGATAACTGGAAGGCTGACTTCTGGGGAGTCACTCAGGGTTTAGACTAGTTGTTCAAGGCCAGGAGGAAGTGCCAGTGGCCTGACCTATATACTTCAAGGTAGCTGGTTGGCTACAGGTCGCAGCCGCAATTAGGCCAGATTCAGATAGTGGAACTACAGGGATATACCTGGATCATGTGACCTGTGCTAGAATTAGAGTGTCAGTAATCCCTGTATGTTTTTTAATAAGCCTTGAATGCAAAGCTGCTGCAGCAGCAGCATGGATACAAACAAGCCTAGAGACACAGGAAAACTAGAAAATAAATGTGAAGCAAGTCTGGTTTGAGAAAGTTTAGGTAGGTGATATTTGTCAAAGTAACAACCATATGAATGCAAGGAACAAAGGTATCCCAGTAGAATATTGCCCAGAGCATCACATTGACTACCTGGCTTACAATCTTACCATAAGACAACCTGGTGCCATCTCTTCTCTATTCTAGCAAATTGTGCACACACACACACACACACACACACACACACACACACACACAATAGATAGTCCACATGATGTAAAAGAAAACAGGATTCATCAGACAAGGCCACGTTCTTCTATTTTTCCATAATCAAGTACTGATTTTCCTTACATTCCCTTAAAAAGCACTTTTACTAGTGGACAGTTGTCAGCATGATCATTCTGACCAGTTTTTTTTGTCATAGTCAGCATTAACTTTTACAGCAACTACTTCAGTAGTACTTGTGTGGTATTTCACCAGATGGGCTAGACTTTCCAAATGCATCAATGAGATCTGAGTGCCCATGAACACTAATTTGGCCACTTTTGTAGGTACTGCCTACTGGGAACTCCAAACAAGAGTTGCTTAATTTGAGATGCTCTGACTCCAGCCCTCCAGCCATCAAAAGTCAGCCCTTGTAAAAGTCACTTAGATCATTACCATTGCCCATTTTTCCTGCTTACAACACATCAACTTCAAAAACTGACTGGTTGCTTGCTGTCTAATATACAATGGCCCTTATTCAGATCTGTTTGCAGTACAAATGTGTTATCAAAATGGGCAAAACCATGTGAACTGCAGGTGGGGCATTTGCAACATGTATAGAGAAAGTTAGATCTGTGTGAGCTATTTTTTTGGATTCAGTATGAAATCCCGGCGGTCGGGATCCCGGCGTTCAAAATCCCGATGCCGGAATCCCGACCGCCGAAATCCTGACAAGGGGGGGACGGTGCCTCGCTACGCTCGGCACGCTAATTTATTCTCATTCCAGGGGTGTCGTGGACACCCACGGAGGGAGAAAGTGTCGGGATTTCGGTGGTCGGGATTTCGGTGGTCGGGATTCCGGCGTCGGGATTCTGAACGCCGGGATCCCGACCGCCGGGATTTTAACTGCATCCCATTTGTTTCTGTGCAGGGTAAATACTGACTGCATTATTTTTACACTGCAATTTAGATTTCAGTTTTAACACACCCCACCCAAGTTTAACTCTCTCTCTGTACATGTTGCATCTGCCCCATCTGCAGTGCACATGGTTTTGCCCATTTTGATAACAAATTTGTACTGCGATCAGATCTGAATAAGGGCCAATATCTCAATCCTAGACAAGTGCAATTTTAATGAGATAATCAATGTTATTCACTTCACCTGTGAGTGGTTTTAATATTACAGCTGATCGGTGTATGTTGCTTTCTTTTTGACTCCTTCATATATAACACACATGGTTATTAGTTTTTAATGGTTGCCTATATATTGACTCTCTAAAGAAAATAATGTTGATGCTTGTCTCACCCATGGGCATCACATGTATTTATATTCTTTGGTACACAAAACTACTGTTTGCTGAGGAGGTGAGATTAATTAACTGGACTGTTTTATGTATTGTACAGAATATAAACTTGTGCTGGTAACACATGCAGTTATCAATTAAGCTTTAGTAATTGCAATCAAATTGCCTTAACACTACACAATGCTTAAATAAAATTATAGCAATAAAAAAAGAACTATAATTATGCATACCAGCATCTGCCTTCCATTGTACATGCAATGACTGTCAACCATTGCTCATCCAATTACCTTGGCAAGAGGAGAGAGGAAGTGTTTGGTCAGTGAACCATACCGCCCAACATGACCCTCTCCAGGAGGGACACAATGCTCTGTTTCTGGACTTCCCTCTGAATGTATGATTGCTATCACCTGTTTTAAACAGGTTACTGGGTAAGAAAGGTGTTTCACCACAGGTGATGGCAATCATGAATTAAGAGGGAAGTCCAGAAACAGAGCATTGTGTCCCTTCTGGAAAGGGTCATGTTGGAAGGTATGGTGAACAAATGAAAAAGATGTGTATGTTTAAGATGCCACTACAGTGACATAAGGAAGCAAGTGGTGATCACATTTAACAGATCTGATCGCAGTACAAATTTGTTCTCAAAATGGGCAAAACCATGTGCACTGCAGGTGGGGCAGATGTAACATGTGCAGAGAGAGTTAAATATGGGTGGGTTGTGTTGAAGTTTAAATCTAAAATGAAGTGCAAAAAAAGTAGCCAGTATTTACCCTGCACAGAAATAAAATTACCTAACTCTCTCTGCACATGTTATATCTGCCCCACCTGCAGTGCACATGGTTTTGTCCATTTTAAGAAATAAATTTCCCCTGCGAATCGGTCTGAATTAGGGCCGATGGTCCAATGGTCAGGGTTTGCACATTCTCATTTGTGTGCATGTCCAAACCTTGACTGCGGACGGCCTCTGCGATTTACATAGTTACATAGTAGATAAGGCCGTCCATCGAGTTCAACCTAGGTTATAATAGCTTTTCCCTTGTTATATAATATATTCTGCTATTTTTAAAGACAAGTTATGATTCTTATTTGTACCCTTGGATGTTTTTAACCAATAAATGTTTGTCCAACCTTATTTTAAATGTATTTAATGTGTCTGCTGACACCACCTCCCCAGAAAGGGAGTTCCATAGTTTGACTGCCCTGACCGTAAAGAAAATTTTCCTTCTAAGGGAACGAAAACTTCTTTCTTCTAATTCAAACTCATTCCCCTGTGTCCTAGACCCCTTCCTTGCAGTAAGAATGGTGTTTGATGGTTCCTTTTATTGGCCCTTGATATATTTGTACATGTTGAGTATTTCCCCCCTTAAACGTCTCTTCTCTAGTGTAAACAGTTCCAATTTGCTCAGTCTATCCTCCTAGTTTAAATTCTCAATTCACTTAATTAGATTTGTTGCTCTTCTTTGGTTTTTTTCCAGTTCTATGATGTCCTTTTTATAGTGTGGGGCCCAGAATTGTACTCCAGATTCAAGGTGAGGTCTAACCAATGCTTTGTACAGTGGCATAATTACTTTTGAGTCCCTAGTTTCCATGACCCTTTTTATACATGCTAGAATTCTGTTAACCTTGTTTGTTGCTATGTGACATTGAGCACTACACCCCAGTTTGTTATGTATTTGGACTCCTAGATCCTTTTCATTACTCAATGTAATTGAGTTATACCTAGCACACTGGTTATGTCTCCCAAGGTGCATACACTTGCATTTATCTATATTGAACCACATCTTCCAATTTTTTGCCCACTCATCTAGTTTGTTAAGATCGTTCTGAAGTACGGAGACATCCTCACTTGAATTAGTAACTCTACTCAGTTTTGTGTCATCAGCAAAGATGCACAATTTGCTGAGTAATCCCATCCCAATATGTGGCACTCCACTTAGTACTGGTATCATACTTGAAACTGCACTGTTCACAACCACTCCCTGGATCTTTTGATCCAAGTGCTTAAACATCTGGCAAGATACGCACTGAGTGAGATTGCCAACCCCACTCATGATTATTTTAGGGAGAGTACTACAGCTACATGGGCCAGGAGGAAGTGCCAGCGGCCTGACCTAACAGATTACTTAACATGTATTCTGCGTCCCCTCACTGTGCTCGCCACGCTTCGGGCTCAGTGGCTCGCTGCACTCGCCACACTATATAAAATCAACTCCATGCCCACATGGATAGTGGGGGTATGAACAGGGTGGGTATACAATAAAAAATGGGGTCTGGGGGCATTTAACATTGGACCCAATGTAAAATCGGGTCTCAGGAACCATTTAACATTGGATCCAATGTAAAGATTGGGTCAATTGCATCGCATGCGATTTGGTCGCATGCGATGCGATCGGCCCGATTTTTCCGACCCGATGAAAAAATCTGGGAGCTATGCTACTGGAGTGAATCTATATGGTAACCAATAACGATTTCAGAAAATAAATAAAAAAATAATAAATAGTAAAGAGAGGGGGAAGGAAGGAAAGTGACAAAAAGTGTACTGCTTGTAGCAGTGATGATATAGCTATACAGACCCCACAGAAGAAAACCCTAAGACAACCAATACAATACCCAATACAGTACAATGCAACTCAATGCAATAAAACAGCACAATACAATTACAATTGGAATACTGTACAATAAGTGGAAGAGAAGGAAAAAAACGCAAAAGAAAACATGAGAGAGAAAACAGTTTATACAGTATAGTACTTGCTGTTTTCAGCTGTCTCCAATCCTACTGCACTGTCACTGTGCTGTTTGAGGGGAGGTGGGACAGGGGCCATGGTGGCACTGGGACATTGGAACGCCCAGTGCTTCATCGGAGTATCCATGAAATTAGAAGGCTCTCCAATGCAAATGCAGGTGGGATGAAGTGTGCCGCTGCAGGTAGCTGATGTCACATGATGTCTGCCACCCGCCCTGTCTTCGTCCCAGGGCCTGCAAATATAAGTCAGTCTCCACTGACTTATATTTGCGAGTCCAGTAGAAATCATTTAATGGTTGCCAGCCATCAAATGATTTATCCTTCTGCAAGCGCATACAAGGGTATACAGTGGTGAGGAGGGGCATTTTTTTGGCATGGTGTGCACTCTGGGACTCTGTAAACTGCGATCTTTGAAGCTTGCTGAGTCAACCAGAATCAGGCCCGAGGCCCCCTAATACCAATAAATGATTTTCATGAAAGGACAGTTTATCTAAGATACATGTTTTTTTTAACATGTTATCTATTTCAGTTCATAGTTTGAGAATGGCAAGTAAGCATGGAGTGAAATGCATGTGTGTTTTATCTTGTTGCAAGTAGTAATTAGCTGATTAAAAAAAAAGAATAGCAATTTAAGGAATCAAGGACGTAAATGTTCAAATAATAGTTTTGAGGGTTATTTTGAAGAATTTCACTTTAAAATTGTTGAAGTAATGGGGTAATTAATTAAGATGCCAAATGTTGGAGAAGAGACATAACAGTAAACACATGTCAGAAGTGTTATTGCAAAGACATAACATTAAAAGGAGACAAACAAAGAATTCAATCAAGCCTTTTTATTACTATTAAGCTATTGTGAATGTGCAGTTGTGTTATTATTCTATCAATATTCACCTTTTTATTACTATTAAGCTATTGTGAATGTGCAGTTGTGTTATTATTCTATCAATATTTACCTGAAGTGAAGACCCCTGCCAAGTTCCTGCAAGTAG
Organism: Crinia signifera; assembly: GCF_055691185.1. NCBI lineage: Eukaryota > Metazoa > Chordata > Amphibia > Anura > Myobatrachidae > Crinia > Crinia signifera. The sequence continues at coordinate 239,395,572 of NC_139219.1, read as the reverse complement.
CTACAGCAGAATTAGTTTTAAAATAAATAGGCAATAATTACATAGTGCTCTTTAGGAAGTCAAACAAGGGTTAATGGTTTACTCATTAACCTGCACTTGTAGTGTATATTATGTAACACATTAGTTACTGTTCCTTCCTAATTCTAAGTTAGATGATAGGATGCCTGCTTCTGGACCAGAAATGTATTTACTCAGCATTTTATCCTCTCAAAAAGGGTGACATTAGTATTATTAGAATAATACTAAAATTACCATTTAGTGAATTCGGTTTACTGGTCCATAACATGCAATGCTGAATTGTATTTTAAAATGTATCTCAGCAAATTTACATGATGCTGAAACACTGATTTTATATATATATATATATATATATATATATATATATATATATACACACACTCACAGAGAGAGAGAGAGAAGCAGAAACAAGCAGTGGCACTCAAAGGGATTTTCCAACAAACGTGTATTACAAGTTGACCAAAACCGACGATTCTGGACTGGCACGCCCCTTTGTCAAGGTGCCACACCGGTACTTGTGTATTATCTGGGCGCCCGATTTTTTGATTGTATGCCTTAACTTAAGGCATACAATCAGATGCGATGGACCCGATAAAATCGGGTCGATCGCATCGCATGCGACCAAATCGCATGCGATGCAATGCGATCGACCTGATTTTACATTGGGTCCAATGTTAAATGCCCCCCCAGACCCCATTTGTTATTGTATAACCACCCTGTTCATACCCCACCTATCCATGTGGGCATAGAGTTGATTTTATATAGTGTGGCGAGAGCAGAGAGCCACCGAGCCCGAAGGGTGGCGAGCGCAGCAAGCCCCGCAAGGGGTCGCAGATTACCTAACATGTATTCTGAGTCCCCTCGCTGCGCTCGCCACGCTTCGGGCTCAGTGTTTCGCTGCGCTCGCCACACTATATAAAGTCAACTCCATGCCCACATGGATAGTGGGGGTATTAACAGGGTGGGTATACAATAAAAAATGGGGTCTGGGGGCATTTAACATTGAACCCAATGTAAAATCGGGTCTCAGGGACCATTTAACATTGGATCCAATGCGGGGCCGTAACTAGGGGGGGGCTAGGGGGTCACGTGCACCGGGCGCTGGAGGGTGGGGGCGCTAGTGTGGTGTCCCAGCAGCGTGGTCCCTGGGATGAGCATCGGGGGTCCGGGGACTGGTGGGTTAATGCCAGGTCCTAGCGGGGTCCCGGGGACTGGTGGGTTAATTCCGGCTCCTAGCGCTGCCGGACGGTGGGCGGGAAGCAGGTTTTGAAAAGACTTGCCGGACGCTGATTGGCTGAATTCAGCCAACACAGCCTCTCACTATTTGCCTGGCGGCTTTCACATACACAGCCGCTCGCTATTTGCCTGGCGGTGGGAAGCGCTGATGATTTTGAAAAGACTAGCCAATCAGCGTCCGGCAAGTCTTTTCAAAATCTGTCTCCCGCCCACCGCCCGTCAGCGCTAGGAGCCAGAGTTAACCTTCTCCAGTCCCCGGACCCCCGCTACCTGACCTCAAGGCAGTGATTTTTTTTTTGGGGGGGGGGGGGGGCGACCAAATGACTGCCGACCCGGGGGCCGAAACACCTAGTTTCGGCCCTGTCCAATGTAAAAATCGGGTCGATCGCATCGCATCGCATGCCAGCCCCCAAACGTTGGTTTTGGACAACTTGTAATAAACATTTGTTGGAAAATCAGTGCTGCTGCTTGTTTCTGCTTCTCTCTACAAATTTGATCCAGAAGGCACTGGGGTAGCTGCACCAGCTGGGAGATTGCCAGACTGCCATGAATCTCTCTCTCTCTCCCCATATATACATATATATATATATATATATATTTTTTTTTTTTTCATATATACATACATACACTGTTTTATATATATATATATATATATATATATATATACACACACACACACACTATATATATATCTATATATATATAGATAGATAGATAGATAGATAGATCTATATTGAAAGATAAATACAAACACATGGGAAGATGCACTTCATGGTGCATTAAAACAATTTTTTTAATGGAGCAAATAGTAGAGCCACAAGTTGGTATAAGTTTTGCTTGTACCAAAGTAAAAACAGTGTGGACTGGTTACAGCATGGCGTTAAACAAATCGCCAAGGCAAATCTGCTGGGCAAACCTGGTACCACCGTGCACGGATTCCTGCATTGCGTCTCCCCTCTGGGTTGTGATAACTTGATTGATAGATTTAATAGATATAAAAAGATAGGGGGGTAATAGTTGATACATAGCAGATTTCTTAATAACCGGGATTGTCACCCAGTAACATATAGATACAGCCAACACTGTAGCGGATATAAGGAGATGCACTGTATTTGCAGCGCTCCTCTTATTGTAAAACAAATTGCATGCAGGACTTTTTCTTGTGACCAACACAATCTTAGACTTTGATTGTTTGCCCCAACTGAGGTTTTTGAATTTAGCACAAAAGTTTTCATTATCCTTATGTATCCTAAAGTTGGTTGGACTAAAACATTTTGAAAGCCTCTCCCTAAAACTTGATAAGTTCTATGACCACTTACTAACTTCCTAGAACTGTTGCACATGTAAATGTTATGTTTCGCGGTTTATTAACACATTACAAAATGATGGCTGAATGCTGGTTTAAAATACATCAAGAAACCCTTTAGTAATTTATCTTCTTTGATCTAACAAATGAATAATAATACAATTGAACTGGTTAATATGTCCATATAAAATATTTTACAAATGGGGTAAATTATGATAAATGTGTTACATTATTTGAATAAACATTTTGAAAGTTATTGAGCAGCATTTTTCAACTTTACAAACGTTTAAGAATTTACCAACAATATTATTAGAGTGATGCAATGAAGAAAACATTGTGTAAAATTGTTTACTAATATTTTACTTACATAAAATGCATTTCTCCAGACAGATATATCATGCTTGGTAGCCCCCACAGTGATGGATACAAGGGAAACCCACAGGAGTGGGCCAGTGGAGCTGCAGTTATGCTGTCAATTATAAGCTCCATACTTCAAAAGGTTAAGACAGGATGGCGACCCCATAGGACAATTGTGTTCTGCTCATGGGGCGGGAATCCATTTGGTAACATCGGATCTTACAAATGGGGAAAGGTAAATAAGCAAAACTATTTCAAAACTTGTCCAAATTCAAACGGCATTATAATACACTGAAATATATCAAAGCCAGTAGTGTTATTGGGTTCAATGATACCTGGTGTGCCAAATATCCCCCCCATGCTAAAAAGAGGTGGGGCCTCAAGGAAAGGGGATGTGACTTTATCATGTGGCCTTACTATATGGACGACTCAGCATTCGAGGAGTTTTAGTCTGCTGTTGGAGACTCCCTGCACTGCTGGCTTATTCTCAGTGACAGGAGCCAGACATTGCACAACGATGTCAGAATGCAGAACTCAAATCCCAGTCTCCAAAGAGGAGACAGTATTTTTGGTGTCACTCCCAAGGAGTGTCCTCCTCACACTCCCCTAGTAACACCTCTGCTGTAGTATCACTTTGAAAAGTGTCCTCCAATAAATAATTAAAATATGCATTTAAGACCATTTTCTTTATTATAGTAAGTTATTAATATATTTTTCTCATATTTAAATAACTATCAATTTTGTATATTTTTAATTATTTTGAAATATATCTCAATGATCCCGATACTGTACTTCACTAAATGTGTGCCTGTTTGTGGAGTTTACAGTATTTATTTCAAACACATTTCCACTTGTATAGGAAATAATAAGCACCTGCAAATCACAGCTCTCATTTCACTAAGGCCATAGTACTTTGTTCATTTGTACCTCCTACTTGGCCAGATGACCCTGGTTTCGAAGTGTGCAAGATATAACAACATGTAGCCAATCATCTCACAGTTATGAAGTGAGCTAGCCTAAACAAATGTCCTGCCTGCTTGTATGCTATATTAGGGACGACAAGACTGCATGTGACAGGGGCATTGTATTGAGGAATTAAATGGAGCAGTGTCGTGTACAATACCTGTATTTTGTCTTCAAATTATGTGTTCAAATGTTGGGAGTTATAAAACAGTGGAAGAATAAGTGCCTCTCAATGTTCGTTGAGGATCCCGTCAATTAAAGTTCATACATTTAACTTGATTTGTTTGAATAAAATATTTAATATTAATCAAAAAAGCAAGCCACCGAGCCCAAAACGTGGCGAGCGGACGCGTATACCTGTGAAGTAATACGCGTCCCCTCGCGGGGCTCGCTGCGCTCGCCATGCTTCGGGCTCGGTGGCTCGCTGCGCTCGCCACACTTTATATTCTCAACTCCACGCCGACGTGGATAGTAGGGGAATGAAAAGGTCGGAGGACGCGCACCGCCGCTGCGCTTGCCACGCTTCGGGTTGGCATCAATCGTGGGGTGGCGTTGAGGGTGTCAAATTGGGGGTGTAGGGAATATTTTACATTGAATCAAATGTAAAATCGGGTCCTAGGGACCCTATTCACATTTGATTCAATTAAAAAATTGCGTCGATTGCGTGGGTCGCATCGCATGCGATTTGGCCGACACAACCACCCCGATGGAAATCGGTGTGGCCGTGCTAGGAAACAAGTACCTGATTATTTTTCAATCCTGAATACTGTGATTGAAAAAATGGCCCTGGATTGGCATCCCTATGTCCATCCGTCTGTCTGTCAGCATCTGTCATTGTGGTGGTGTCGGCATCTGTGTCAACATCTTTCAGGGTCTGTGTGTCACCATGTCAGCATCTGTCTATGTGTCAGAGGCCATATTCCTATTTGTGTTTCAGTGTCTGTCTGCATGTCTGGGTGTCAGCATTTATGGGCCAGCATTTGTGTGTCAGCTTCCATGTCAAATCAATCAAATATTTTTTTTTAATGCCACTGCAACATTAAAAAATGCATTCGTGAAATTGCATCACAATACAATCACAACTAACACAAGAATGTTAAAATTTTAAGCTAAAAATGACAAGGGGAAAAAAAACCTCCGCTACCTGCTAATATGGCACACTAGACACCTATAGGGCAAAAGAGAGTGAATAACATGACAACCCTGCATGGCTACAGTACATCTGTGGTTATGTTCTTTGTCCTAGTCACACTATGAGATTTTCTGAAAATTGTATCATTGTTGGACAAACAAGCTGGCATAGTCAAACAGTTCCAATGTTTTATCTAACTTATTTTCTACTTAGGTCTTTTTGACCTAAGTATGAATTTATAAGTGACAATGTGGTTTTGTAGTGGAGAGCAGACTGCATTAGCAATGACTATGTTTGATGTGTTCCTTATGTCAAGAACCTATTTTAATACCCTTTTCCGGCAGTTAACCTTAGGAATAGTTTTGCACTCAAAGCTTTTAAGTAAATGTTGAGTGGATGTGTTGATTTTTCTAGATAAATGTGAATTCAATTCTATCCAGAAGTCTGAAAAAGCATTTCCTATTGTTAAATATACATGTATGGATCTGTGAAATTATTTAAATACTGTAAATTGTCTTACAGGATCTCCAGAGAATTCTTGCTAGCAATGCAGTTGCATATATTGGTTTGAGAAAGCCAGTTTGTGGTAACAGCAGCCTCAATTTTTTCTCATCACCGTCACTTCAACAATTGGCAATTGAAGTCACGAGAAAGGTAACTTTACTCTCTATGGTAGCTGTGAGAATTTTGAAGGGCTTGTATTGAACATGTCATTGCCTAGGACTACTGTAGCTCTATTAACATGGTATAATGTAATATAAAACACCTGTGTCAAAGTAACTCACCAGTGACCAACTTTCTACTGTATTACCTGTATCATATTTTCCACATGCTTTTTTTTTTAATTTGTGCTAATTTTTGCTCATACATCCTGTGCCTCTACAATGTTCTACTGTATATCAGTGGTTCCCAAAATTTTTTGAATCACGGTACCCTACAGTATCAGAACTTTTTTCATGACAATGTAGAAAAAAATATTAAATTAAATAAATTGTGTTAATAGGTTTTACCTAGGTTTAATTATGTTGTGAGGGAACATATTTGCTTGTGTTTGTCCACACGGTTTATGATTGGCAGCCTCAAGCACTGATTTTGTCTATTACATTTGACAATGAATATTTTTTATAAGATCTGAACTATCAACCTGATGTCCCAAGTCACCCCAGGGTGCAATGGCACAGATTTTGGGAACCACTGTTCGATATCATTCCAGACCTATTTTTTAAACTTTCTATGTGACCTTTCTGCTTTCCTTTAGCTAATTATCTGCATTCTTTTCATGTTATATACACCACCGTTCAGTAGTTTTGGGTCACTTAGCTATTTTCTTATTTTTGAAAGAAAAGCAATGAAGATAACATTGAATTAATCACAAAAACACTCTATACATTGTTAATGTGATAAATGACTATAATAGTTGCAATTGTCTAGTTTTTAAAGAAATATCTACAGAGGCCCATTTCCAGCAACCATCAGTCCAGTGTTCTAATTGTAGATTGTGTTTGCTTATTGCGTTAGAAGACTAATGGATGATTAGAAAACCCTTGAAAACCCTTGTGGAATTATGTTAGCACAGCTAAACTAGGTTTGCTTGTTAGAGAAGCTAGGCTTCCATTTAGCTAGTTGACTATCTACAAGTGTTCCCTGAAAATTCACCTCTTCAGTCAAGCCTATCATATCTAAGTTTGACATGCATAACCCTCTGAGGCACTTATTTATTATACTGTATATCTTCCCTTCTGGACTTGTAACTTGGTGGGACTGCTATGCTATTACTGGTGCCTGTCTTTGTGTTTCCCCCTATGTCCCTATAGATTGTAAGCTTGCAGCAGGGCTCTCTAACCTCCAAGTCTGTCTGTTGTTACCCAGTTTGTTTTATCACTGTCTACTATTGTAAAGCGTAACGAAATCTGCTACGCTATATAAGAAACTATAAATAAATAAATATCTAGAGCATTGCATTTGCGGGTTCGATTTTACTCTTAAAATGGCCCAAAAAAGAGAACTCGACACTCTATTCATGTTCTTCGAAATGAAGGCTGTTCCATGTGAGAAATTACCAAGAAACTGAACATTTCCTACAGTGGTGTATACTACTCCCTTCAGAGAACAGCACCAACCAGAGTAGAAAGAGTAGTGGGAGGCCCCGGTGCACAACTGAGCAAGAAGACAAGTACATTAAAGTCTCTAGTTTAAGAAATAGATGCCTCACAGGTCCTTAACTGGCAGCTTCATTGAATGGTACCTGCAAAATGCCAGTGTCATAGCAGATTCCACATGCTTATAGGACTAGCAGCACTGATACAGTAACATCAGTGCTGCTGCAGGACTCACGCACTTGATATGTGTCCTGTCTGGAAGCAGAGCGCCAGTCCATGCAGCTGCAGCAGGATGACAGCATGTGGACCTCCGTACAAGCCAGAGAACCGTCCTCCTGCACCACACCCCTGCTTGCAAACCTATAGCTTTGGGCTAAAAGTTGGGGCATAAAAAAGTGAGAAGAAAGGCTGCTTACAGTACCTTCCGGACTTCAGGTGCAGCCAGCAGTGGGGATTACAGAAAAGGCTTCTATACACACACCCTGATACATCCTTCCCCGTCTCTGCAGGCAGATTGCCCAGAGACCCGGATCCCTCTTCAATAATAATAATAGGGGAAGGGCCCCACCTGAGGTATGTCTAAAATTAAAGGAAACATCTTAGACATACATTGAAATGGCGTTCCATTGTACTCCCTTCATACTTAACCAAAATCGATAATTGAGGTACCTGTCATGATCCTGCATAAATCCTGTATACCTGGCCTGTCATGTCTGCTCTTAAGTTGCTATGTTCTATAGTATTCCAGCCCTGCTGCGGCCAGACTGCAATTTTGCTGACATTTCCTTTCCTGAAAGACTGTGTAGTAATGCTAATTGATACAGTACCTGTGTCAGCGCGCACAGGCTTACCGCCGGTTGTAGGCGTGCTGTCTGCCTTGCGGGCCATGTGGTGTGGTCGGAACGCCAGTGAGCAGGTGCACACAGAAGGCGGTATCCGGGCAGCGTGGTGTGGCAGTGGAGGCCGCCATTGTAGCACAGTGTAGTGGAGGAGCAGAACTGCTGCGTGTCTGTGGAGGAGGTGTGCCTGGTTCTCTGCAGTGTCACCAGTATGGAGGCAGCCATGTTGGAGACGAAGGTTTCTCCAATCCCTTGCCAGGGGTTTTCTCCAGTCAATCCCGTGTGTCTTTCCATGAAAAAAGGGATCTGGCCAATGTCTCCCTGTCAGTGCTTCAGTCTACCTCCTGGAGAGTGGTTCAGTCACTTTGCACTCCACAAGTATTTCTGCCTAACCTGCTAATGCTCCTGTCCGGTGTTCCTTAAAAGTACAGTGCCACAGTGACCCACCAGTGTGCTACAGGGGACCCACCTCTCTCCTGTTGAGATTACCTCTAAGTGCTTCAGTTGTTCTCCAAAGCTCACAGGGTCTCTCAGCTATATTCAAGGTACCGCAGTTATCCTGAGTTGTATCCAATTGCCTTGTGCCTCATTTATTCTCAAGCTGTATACAAGTACCACAGTTATCCTGAGTTGTATCCAAGTGCCTCGTGCCTCAGTTATTCTCAAGCTGTATACAAGTGCCACAGTTATCCTGAGTTGTGTCCAAGTGCCTTGTGCCTCAGTTATTTTCAAGCTGTATACAAGTGCCACAGTTATTCTAAATTGTATCCAGGTGCCTTGTGCCTCAATTATTCTCAAGCTATGTACAAGTGCTGCAGTTATTCTAAGTTGTATCCAAGTGCCTCTTGCCTCAGTTACTCTCAAGCTGTATACAAGTGCAGCCTAAATTGTATCCAAGTGCCTCGTGCCTCAGTTATACACGTGCCTCAGTTAGACACAGTTATTTCCCAGTGCTATTGCTATCCTCAGTCATTTCCAAGAGCCTCAGTTACACAGGTGGCTCCAAGTACCACAGTTATATTCAAGTGTATTGCAGTGAGCCTCAGTTATACACAGGTGGCTCCAAGTACCACAGTTATCTTCAAGTGTATTCCAGTTCTACAGTTATCCTCAGCTGTTTCTAAGTGCTTCCCAGTGCTACAGCTAACCTCAGCCACAACCCCAAGTCTTCACAGCCCCATGTCTTCACAGTTAATTACAGACATTCTCCAAGTTCTTCACTCATTTCTACTCGTTACAGTATTCTCCATGGTCCTTGCCATTGTCTACAACTTCCTACAGTGGTCTTCCAGTTCTTTAATCTTCTTTAACTTCTGTACAGTTCCTCATCCAAGTCCTATGCAACAGACCATACCTTGTTATACGAACTGCTACTGTATAACCTGTTGCTTACTGTCTCACGTTGCCAGTTATTATTGATTGATGCTTTTCCAGTTTATTCATTGATTGTACCACAAGACCTTATTATCATTAAAGCTTCTAACCTCTGCATAACCTCTCTTCCATTCATCCGGCACTTAGTATATGAGGAAACACTATATCCATCCACCAAGCTTCCGCCATCCAATCCCCATCTCCTCTAAGGTTACTCCCCATTTGCCAGTCCCTACAAATCCCCAGAGTGTGACAACCTGTAGATTTCCTAGCTGTGTGAGATCTACTGCAACCATTAGTTCCTTAGTTACCTGCTGGGTAGAATCATGCAAGTATCCTGCTTCACACTGATTGTCCCATTCAGAATCTGTTCCAGTTTTTGCAATTCCCATTTGCTTTGCTGTCCAATCAGTGCAACCCAAGGAGTTTAAGTTGGCATACTCCATTACCTGCTTCATGTCACAGTCTGCTGTACTACTCCTGTGTCTCCGGTCCAGTCCTCTGGTTATTCACCGGTTCAAGTCCCATACTCCATTACCTGCTTCATATGACAGTCTGCAGAGTTGTTCTCCAAGTCCGTCTCCAGTGTTGTTCTCCAAGTTCGTCTTATGTTGTTCGCCAAGTTCATCTCCAGTATTGTTCTCTGAGTCCGTCTCCAGTGTTGTTCTCCAAGTTCATCTCCAGTGTTGTTCTCCAAGTTTGTCTCCAGCGTTGTTCTCCAAGTTTGTCTCCAGCATTGTTCTCCAAGTTCGTCTCCAGCGTTGTTCTCCAAGTTCATCTCCAGCGTTGTTCTCCAAGTTCGTCTCCAGTGTTGTTCTCCAAATCCGACTCCAGTGTTGTTCTCCAAGACCATCTCCAGTGTTGGTCTCCAAGCCACAGTGTAATTTCTACAGCCTTAGACCCACAGTCTTGTTTCTATATCCTTAAAGTAGCAGTGTCCTTTTCTACAGCCTTAAAGTCACAGTTTTGTATCTACAGATTTCAAATATATAGTTCCTGTTTCCTCAGCCTTAAAGCCACAGTATCCTTTTCTACAATCTTCATCACCTCAGCGATAAAGCCACAGTCTTCATTTCCTCAGTGTTAAAATCAGTCTTCAATTCTTCAGCCTCACAGCCACAGTCTTTAACTCTTAAGCTACAGTCTACAACCTCACCTTGAGTATTACTTTATTTCTTATATTCAGCCTCTCTCAAGTTTTCGCCTGTATCTGGCATGAGCCACCACTGTGGCTCATTATTTTTAAGTTTCTGTGAGCTTACCAAGATTCTGTTTCTGGTATGGGACTCACTGGTGGCCTCCTGTGGTGAGTCTGTGCTATTGCAGCTCTATTCTGTGTGATTGTTAACTTAATTAGCTCATTAACTTTAGGTCTCAGATGCAGTAATTTCTGCTTCAGGAGGCATGTGTTAATTGGTGCTTGCTCCTGTTATGTTCTTTGCAGATGCAGACCCTGAAGCCGGTAATAGCTTTATCTCCAGCTCCTTTGTCTTTTTCCAAGCTTCTATTACCAGTTTCTTGCTCACTGCTTTCAGCAGTCTAGTTCCACCTTGGTGGTATTCATTTGCCCTCCAGTTTGTTCCAGGTTCCTGCAGCAGATTCTGGACTAATTTGCTCCTGGAAATTCCTGCCTGCTTCCAGTCCCAGTCCTGGAACACTGTAAGTGCTCCACCTGGAGCCCTGGTTTATTCATGGCCTACTTGTTTTTGCCAGTTACCTAGTGGACAGTATTTTTAGATCTCTCTGGTCCATATAGGTACATTCCCTTTGTAATTGCCAGATGATTGCTGCAGGTCTAAACTACCTATTGGTTTATTACTCACACACGCAGGGTGGTTTCCTGGGCATTGCAAGTACAGGTATGCATCGCTTTGTGTCGATTGCTCTGTCTTGTTGTGTGGCGTTATATTGTGCTTTTACATGGTGTATTTTCTTAGGTCGTCCTTGGTTTGCGATGAGGTCACTTATACGTTTTATTTACTAATTTCCTTGGGATTTGCTCAGGAGCCTTTCGTGTCTCTGGAGGATCTCAAGTACCTTGTTCAACCAACATGGTGATTAAAGGTGAAGCCTTTGCATCTGTAGGTACTTGCCACCCATTGGGACAGATCAACAGAGGCAGTATAGGGTTCACTGTGGCTATCCTAAACAGCGGTCACAGCTGTGGGGTAACACCCAAAAACCATAACAGTACCGTCATTACCATTGTGTGAATAAAGTTTCTTCATCTTATGCTATTGCATCTGTGTAGTCTTCCACTTGTATTTATCTAACATCTCTAACCACTTAGGTCATGCTTGGTTCCACCAATTCCCAGTCGTGACAGTACTAATATTAAGTTCTCCGCTTCTGATGAATTGTTAGTTTACAAGTGCACATTGTTTGTTTATAAATCAAGGTTAAAAATGTACTTTTGGCCCTAGAGTGCTTTCCCTGGATGCATTGGTATGGCACAGCTAATGATCAGTTTTGCTCAGCAACTCGAAATGGCTGCAAATAAACCAGTTCTTCTTTCATCTATTACAAACCACCAACCTCACTATGAAATTAATCGTATTTTAGTTGCATGCTAAATTTTCGCAATGGCCATCTTGTGTGTGTGTTTATATTTATATATATATATATATATATATATATATATATATATATATATCTTCTCTGTCTGCTGTACTGATGGCTAACCTTTATGTCTTGACAAAGGCCCCTTGAGGGTTGAAACGTCGACTTTTTGAGTGATTCTTTGCATTAAAATTGCTGACTGAAGCTAAACTGGTGAGTGCCCCTGCTTTTTACTAAGCATCCTGGATATATATATATATATATATATATATATATATAAATAGCAAAGAGGGGAGAGAACCGTCACTCAGGACTTGCTTCTGCTGCAGGGGAAAAGTTCTTGCTCCGTTGCCATAGGTCAGAAAGCTGCATGGGATGCAGCAGACAACTATAGGGCTGGGGGAGACAAAGGCACTCGGAGACTTGTTTTATGTGGCAAAATGTGGACCAATTTTAATCCAGAAAAGGTGCTGAGCCTGTCTACGTTTCGGGGGTCAAGCCCCCGTCGTCAGGACAATGCGGCTGGTGAATAACAAAACATATACAACAAGTGCAAACATATATAGATGCATAATCAGTACAAACTTACCCCCACTCCGGCAACACCCCACACGTGAGCTTCACGGCTGGTCTTCCGGTATCAGGCGCCCTGTGATGACGTCACCACGTCAGGCTACGTCCATCCTCAGGTGCAACAGTACAGCCCCCGGCCGGCTGATCACGTGGGAGCGCTGTGAAGAGGGCATACAGAAAAGGGCAACTTTAAATACAATTCAAAACCAAATCTTGTGTACATATCACTAAAGGCATCCTAATAACACACAATCCTAGGAGGATGCGAAAATAAAGTGAACAAACTAAATCAAAAACGAAGTGAAGGATATGTGAAACACAAAACATGACTGCCATCTAGTGGGGCAGTGTCAACATCACAGGGTATGATTCATAAAGAACGAAACAACCATGATATGTATATATATATATAAACATGAGCAAAATAAAAAATGAAGAAAATGAAAAGAATAAATAAAAATGAAAAAAATATATATATATTTAAGAATAAAACAAAAAAAGGTAAAAACATCTAAGGGTCATCGAGGATGTTGACGGCATAATAGTTGATAGTAGATGTATGCCATATGGATGTAATCAGCATCTATGATACAAACTCATGGACCAATAAAACAGGAGCACCAAGCAGGCATACACATTATGACAAAAAAATGGGTAGATGTACCTGCTCTAGTAGCATGTGGCCAAAAAGGGATGTGTGACTGGTATAAGTCATGCTGGACGCCCAGAGGAAGGGATCATAAGGGGGTGTTGTCAAACCCACCTAAGCTGTAAGTGACATGGTATAAAGTGAAGGAACAATGTCCTTCATGACAAACCATGTCCTTAAAGAAAATTGTGTAAACCCAGAGTGTCATTGAGGCCACGTGGATGAATGGTGTCAAGTTTAAATATCCACTCTGACTCAAGTTGCAAAAGTTTCTTGGATCGGTCTCCGCCCCGAATTGCGGCTGGCACATGATCGATGATTTTGTACCGTAACGTGGCCATGCTATGTTTCGATTGCAAAAAGTGTCTGGCCACTGGTTGGTCGCTCTTGCCAGTTTGCAGTGCTGCCCTGATAGCACAACGATGTTGTGCCATCCTAACCTTAAAGGCACAGTCTGTCTTACCGACATAAAACAGACCACACGGGCAATAAATAACGTATATCACAAATTTAGTGGTACATGTGAGGGGCCACTTGATTTTAAATTTCTTGCCAGTGTGGGGATGTCGGATTTCAGTGCTGGTAGATAGATAGCTGCATGTTGTGCAGCCCAGACAGCGATAGCAACCCACTCTGGATGGCCTAGTGTTTCTGAGTGGGGTGTCAAAATGGGTAATTTCAGTCTTCACAAGAAGATCCTTAAGGTTGGGGCAGCGCCTGTAGCTGGGCATGAGCTTAACTTTTTTGAACATGGGGAGATCTGGGTCAGATGTAACAATGTCCCACCAGTTTTTAGCTTTACGGGCGGTATCTCTACTGGTGGTACTGAACCCTTGCACCCATGGTACACATGGTTGTTTCTCTGACAGTGTGGTATTGTTAGAGATAAGGTCATCACGATCACGTGTAAGTGCCTTGGCTCTGGCCTTTAATAGGCCTGACCTGGGGTAACCCCTCTCCTCGAATTTCTTGACCATAATATCAAGCTGCCTTTCAGTCTCCCGGGGGGTGTCGGAAATCCGGCACACCCTTAGGAACTGAGAATATGGCAAGCTCTCAACGGTGTTGCGGGGATGAAAACTATTGTGTCTAAGGAGGGTGTTCCGATCAGTGGGTTTGACAAACAGGGAAGTATGCACGATACCCCCTGACATGGAAATTTGTAGATCAAGAAACGAGATTTGGGTGGTACTGGTGGTCATGGTCAGTTTGATGGGGTGAGAGGACTGATTTTGGGCAGTGACCAGATCTGCAAGGGGTTGTATGGGACCACTCCACATGATATACAGATCATCTATATAGCGCACATACATCTGTAAAAAAGGTGCCACCACCGGGTTGGTCAGGAACAAATCACTCTCTACATGCCACATGTAAGCATTTGCAAAGGACGGGGCTACCGGGGAACCCATCGCACACCCCGTCCTTTGCAAATAATAGCCTCCATCAAAATAAAAATAATTATGCATGAGGGTAAATTCAAGCAACTTTGCAAAAAAGGTAACATTGGGGCCTAGGTACACTGGATTATCTTGTATGAGGTTTATAACTGCTCTGATCCCTTCCATGTGGGGAATGCAGGTATACAGACTTGTTACATCGAGTGTAGCAAGAGTGGTCTCGGTCTGTGATGGTAACAGATCCCTGAATTTTTGAAGCAATGAGGTAGAATCCCTAAGGTAGGTAGGCAAATTTTGAATACATGGTTGCAGGTAAGTGTCAAGAAAAACTGCAACTGGTTCGCACAGCGAACCCCTGGCAGAAATGATGGGTCTGCCAGGAGGACGCTGCGCATCCTTGTGTATTTTGGGAATACTATAAAAGATAGGAGTAACAGGAAACCTGGTAAGTAGCTTATTGCCCACCACCTCTGAGATAGTGCCCTCAGTGACAGCCTGTAATACAATGCTATCTAACACATTTTTAAACCTGGCCGTGGGGTCGCCACGCAGTTTCTCATAAGTAGCTGGATCATTTAACAACCTGTAGCAGTCTTCCCGATAGTAACTAGTGTCCATGACTACCACTGCTCCCCCTTTATCTGCCCCCCGTATGATGATATCAGTTCTCTGGCTCAGATTTCTCAAGGCCAGCTGTTCAGGTGGAGTAAGGTTAGCATGTACCTGGGGTGGGGGATCTGGGAGCGCGGAGTCCAATAAGCGATTAAATGTCTTGAGGGACGTGTTGGTAGAAATGGGATCAAATCTCGACTTAGGACCCAAGTTCCTAATAGGCTCCGGTAGAGATACTTCCTGGGCACTTGAGGACTGTTTGGCGAAGTGCTCCCTTAATTTGAGTTTCCTGTGCAATTTGAAAGTGTCCACCTTCCACTGGAATTTGTTGGGACCTCGTGTCGGTACAAACGACAGGCCTTTACTTAGGACCGCCATCTCCGATGTTGTGAGAGGAAAAGAAGAAATGTTAAAGATTAGGTCCTGCGGCCCCTTGGGGGTTTTCGTTTTGTTTTTTCGACGGTTCTGGCCCCCTCGTCTGGTAGGTCTTTTGGGCCGGATCTGCCCCCAGCCCGGGTGTTTACCCCTAAAGGGCTTGGACCGCGGGTAGTGCTGGTGCCAGTTCTTTGAGTGGAATCGGTGTCACTTCCAGAGGTGCTATAATTTGTAAACTGTTGGCGAGGTGTGAATTGTTTGCCAAATCTCTTTCGGGCAGGAGGTCTCGATAGATTGCCAAGCCAAGGATAGACTGAGTGTTGCTCGTAATCGAGCTGGACCTTGCGCAGTTTCTCCTTCTTAAAACGTAGTAGGTCGGATTTGTACGTATCAAGTTGTTCTTTCAATTTATCAAGCCACTGAGTGCTGGTGTCGGAGGTTAATGCCGGTAGTTTGGCGGCCTCAAAGGTGGCGATTTTCTCTTTTGTCAGATTATACTCTTTAGTGGATTCCTCTATTACCAACAAAATAAGGTCCATGGAACACTTATTAAGAATAGAGATCCATTTTTTACAAAATGGAACACTGTAACGGCCAATAGTGGGGGTGTTATGCACTCTAAAGCCGCGTGGAATCTGCTTATTCCTGTAGTAGTCTGAAAGAGTGCGGCAGTGGTAAAGAAAGTCAAGTTCCCTTTTCTTCAACTTGTACCACTCCTTATAGGTATCGTCGTTGCTATCAGGGGAAGTCTCCTCAAAGGCTGAGTCCTTGTGTAAGATATCGTCCGCCTCTGCTTCGGAATAACTGAAGAAATCGATGTTGTCACACTGTAACACATACGCTGCTGCTGCAGGGAATTCAGGTTGTGTGCTCGTCATAGTCCAATGAGGAACAAAGGTAACTGCTAAGAAGCAGTGGTTCCTGTACAACCGACCTCAACCTCAGGATGGAGGGAGGTATGTCTCGGTAATCGATGTCTGATCACACTCAGGGATGAGGGGAGATGTGACTGGGGTGAAACAAGCAGCTTGCCAGGTGCCAGGTTCTGTACTCACACTAGGGTCCAATGAAAACAGGGTGTGAGAACAAATAGCAAAGAGGGGAGAGAACCGTCACTCAGGACTTGCTTCTGCTGCAGGGGAAAAGTTCTTGCTCCGTTGCCATAGGTCAGAAAGCTGCATGGGATGCAGCAGACAACTATAGGGCTGGGGGAGACAAAGGCACTCGGAGACTTGTTTTATGTGGCAAAATGTGGACCAATTTTAATCCAGAAAAGGTGCTGAGCCTGTCTACGTTTCGGGGGTCAAGCCCCGTCGTCAGGACAATGCGGCTGGTGAATAACAAAACATATACAACAAGTGCAAACATATATAGATGCATAATCAGTACAAACTTACCCCCACTCCGGCAACACCCCACACGTGAGCTTCACGGCTGGTCTTCCGGTATCAGGCGCCCTGTGATGACGTCACCACGTCAGGCTACGTCCATCCTCAGGTGCAACAGTACAGCCCCCGGCCGGCTGATCACGTGGGAGCGCTGTGAAGAGGGCATACAGAAAAGGGCAACTTTAAATACAATTCAAAACCAAATCTTGTGTACATATCACTAAAGGCATCCTAATAACACACAATCCTAGGAGGATGCGAAAATAAAGTGAACAAACTACTGCTACTGTACCTCAATATTTGTTGTTTGAAATGGTTGCGTATGCAACTAATATGCAGAGTGTAGAGAGTTGCAGGGAATGTTGTATTTGGATTATTCTCTAACTTCTGGATGCATCTGACATTGCTGAACTTTAAATTACTAGCACAAGTTCTTTCAGCCTTTTTTGCGCATCCTCATTAAGTGAATTATAATTACCAAATCCCTTTTAAAATTCAACAGATTTACATTTATTTAATTAAAATGCTAGTTGCTTTGCTATCTGCAGCAATTGACTGTAAATCGTAATACATTTTGTCACATTTAAAATAGTTAACGCTTAATACATTTGCACACTTTCAACTATTTTGATTTGTAAATCTGGCATTTGAAACACACTGAGCAAGCAATTACTGAACTTAGCTCTAGCTGCGTGTGACCTTTTTGTATCTTCAATTAGAAACCAATGTTACCATGGTTGAAGGTGGAATACTAAATGAGTCAGTTATCCATATGCTGTTTTTTAAAAAGCATGTCATGCAGAAATAAATAAATGCAACATCCCCTAATTACCTCTACCAAAACAGTGTGTATACACCATGTGTGCTCTTATTTACATATGTGGGGTGATGCTTGGGATCCGGTTAGCATCCGGTGGACAGGATGCCAGTAATCATAATAGAGACACTTGTCAAAATTCCAGCTCCAGTATCCCATCATCACTGACAATGCCAATACCTGAATCCCGAGTGCCTGCATACTGATTGAAACAATACTGGGGAGGATTAGGGTTAGGCTTTGGGAGGGGGTAAAGTTAGGGTTATGCTGTGGGGGAGGGTTAATGTTAGGCTGCAGGTAGGGAGTGGAGAGTTAATATACTTACCTAAAAGGTGTCAGAATCATGACCATCTACCCAACAGTCCTATGGCTACATGCATTCTAAATGCCAGGATCCCAATACAATCCCATTTTCTATCCATGTGCTGTAAGCAATGAACCCTCTAGTGCAGTGGTTCCCAACCTTTTTTCTCTCCCGTACCCCTTGATTAGGCTTTTCATTGATAAGTACCCCCTCCTCTCATTTTGAAATATGGACAGTACTTAGCGGTATGCGGATCCTTATGCATGTCCTTATATTAAGGAGGAGCGGAGGAGTAGTATACAGCCAGGAATCATGCCCTTCTGTGTCTAGACACTGGTTGTGTATTATCTCCAGGATTCCCGCTAACACCGGTAGGATTAATGCCGCTGCTTCCTCCACCTTTGTCAGTGCTGGGCAGATGACTGCTGATGTCTGAGGGCAGCATGGGAAGCTCCCAGTGGATTGCTGGTCAGGCATATGACACAACATGGTTTGTCACCATGGCAATGGGTCTTCTTCAGCCATCAAAAGAGCTTTTCATTGTCCGCCATTACCAATATTATTTTCAAGTACCCCCAACTGGTCTGTAGAGTACCCCCAGGGGTACTAGTACCCCAGGTTGGGAACCACTGCTCTAGTGTATAACAGCACTTTATCCTAAACAATCATTGTGTTAAAGTATGTCTCATGGATTACTCTCCAAATTGTAGGCATACGAAAAATTGGTTGTTTCCAGAGTGTTAATGCAAATGATTAATAAATGCTTCAAAATATTGGTTTTAAAAGATGGAAGGTGAGGAGAAAGCTCATGCTGACTGGGTTTTAAAGGCAGCACTGAATAAAACAGCTTAGATCCTGGACCTATGAACAATGGCAGAAAGTAATTTTAGTGACAAGTTACTTGTATCTTTACAATTACTGTATCAATAAATACTTTTTTTTGTCTTCCTTTTGTATCAAAGTAGGATTGTGATGCATTTAGTAAAAGCCATGGGGTGGGATTCTCTAAACGAAATATGCGGTTAAACCCCCGTTATCGGGAGTTTTACCATGTTTTGATATGCAGGAAAACCCACACGGCTGGTTTTCATTGCGGGGGTATTACCAGCAAAACCTGGCAATACCGCATGGAAGCCTATGGGCTTCTTAACGCCACCCACACCACCCCATACGGACCCACGCCACCTCGCACGACCCCCCCTCACCTGTGTCCGGGCATCACAGTGCTGTGCTGCTCAGACCTGTGACATCCTCCTCCCTGCACTGTATATCCTCTTCCAGGTGCAGGGAGGAGGAGGAGAGCCCACCCGCCCGCAGCAGGATCCAGCTGTTTCAGGGTGGGATGGGGGAGCCGCCAGGGACCCAAATGCATCTCCGGCCACAACGCAAAGGACAGCTCCTAACACAAGAGCTGACCTTTGCTAGTGCATATGCGGTAGCCAGCGATGTGCGGCGGAGAGGGCCGCGGATGTTCAAGCATCCCTCCCATGGGCTGGGGATGCATGCAGTGTGTATTTCCACCTAGTCACATGAGGCATGTGTCTAGGCGTGACACTATCTGGGCAGTGACATGATGAGGGTGCTTAGGGGCAGTTATGACCTAGCACAATGCTATAGAGCAAAAGTCAGAAAAAAACTGTTTTGTGTTGTGTCATGTCATGTAATATGCCTTTGCTGAAATGACCTGAACTGTTGCCTGTTTATAAGCCCATGAAGAATGTTCTACCAGCCTGGAATTGAACCATCTCTCTGTGGGGCACAGCTATTATTTCTAGTGAAGTGATAATGTGGCGGGAACATTAACACCAGCCAATCAGCTCCTAGCTATAATAATTCAAACTTAGCCTGTAACTTCACAGTAAGGAGCTGATTGGTTGGTGATAAAGAACCAGGCACTTTATCACTTTACTGTGCTTAATAAATCTGTCTTGTACAGAACCTGGTTTCATCAATACCTAAGTCTTGTAAACCAAGTATTTATCACTGGTGAGATATCGGCTTCACCGTTCTACTAATATACTGTAAATTTTACAAAAGGAAATTCTGTTTCAATTTTATAAAAAACAATTCTCCCCAGAATAGTGAGATCATTTGGTTATGTAACGTGCACTTAGCTTAATGCAACGTTCCTTAAATTGCTGTAGTGCATAAAAGGCATGTCTCTATAGTAATCATAGACCTTTTGCCACATTGCAAGATAGCACAAAGAATGGAATGTGAGTAAATGGATAGTCATGGGGATTTAGACATGAGTCAGACAGTTCAGAAGCACATGTTCCTAATAAAGTACAATTTAGAGGAAGAGCCTCAAATGCTGATTTTCCGAGGGCTGTCTCTACCACTAGGCAGCTTTAGGCATCTGCCTAGGGCGCCGGGATCTAGGGGGCGCCACCAAGTCTGCAAATAAAAAAATCAAGGATATCTATGAGGATCCTTGTAGTATTTAATGCAGGCGTTGGCTGTGGAACTTCTAAGACCTCACCTCTATACTTTCCCTTGAGTCATACTTCCTACATTGCTGCCCCTTCTCCTTGTACTCTGTTGTGGGTGCAGAGGACCTCCAGGAAAAGCAGGGGACTTGGCCACCTTCCCAGGGGGGGGGGTAGGTTGAAGTTTTGCCTAGGGTGCTGAGAAGCCTTGCACCGGCCCTGAATTTTCCCATTAAATTTACTAAAGCTTCTAATAATGAAAAGAGGTGATGTTTCCCATAGCAACCAATCAGATTATATCTATAATTTCTCAATTGCATCCTAGAAAATGGTAGAGATCATTGGATCAACTTTTTAAAATGTATTTAACATCACCTCTTTCAATTTTTATCAGCTGTAGTAATTGTTCCCCTTAGTGTCCGGAGTGAGCAGCAGATGGATGTACAAGGGGTACTGATTTCATCTCCACTGAATGTTTTTGTATTTGTATGCATTATTTATAGTTTGGAAAGGAATGGGATTTATTTTTGTAAATAATAATTACATTACTGTTTCCTAAAGTTCATCATTTTCTTTGCCAAGTTTTAAAAATGTAACATTACATTATTTTGTTATTGTAAAAATTTGAGTGTTTTAACAGAAACAGAATAACTTCCCAAAATCAACTTATCTTATTTGAAACATCTTTTTTCAAAAATCAGCCTGGCTGATAAATTAGAAATAGCAAAATACAGGCACGGTATACAGAAGAAGGACAATAATTGTATAGGAAGCTTGAAGTACAAATACACTTAATTGATAGCAATATGTTTATTTCAGCAAGGAGTTTATTATTGCTTGTATGCATTTTCCAAGAAGGTATCTGTTCTATCTACAATATAGAATATATATGTATTTTCAGAACTTTGGTAGTTATCGTCAGCATCTCACAATAGGAGAACTTGTTTGTATAAGGGATTAAATAAGAAGGAAAAAGAAAATTACTTTACAAGCATACATGTTACAACCTGCAATGAACAAAAACCTTAGCTATCTCCCTATCACTGTGAATACACCTTCTCCTCTTCTATGATGTGTAAAAAAATCCTTTTAAGGGTTGCTTAGAAAATTGGTGCATCTAATAGCAGCTAAGTAATAACATATTGATATCTACTATAAATGTCTACAATAAAATAAAAATAGCATTCATTTTATTGCCCAAAATAGTGTTTATTCAAGACATACATATGTAAAACTAAGTATATTTATGTAAAGGATATTTAGCACAAAAAAATGTATATGCAATCGAAAAAGGCTTCAGTACAGCAAACCAAATTGTTTTGATTTTAACCCGGATCTGGATATTGAAATTTCATGCACTCTATTTTATATATATATATATATATATATATATATATATATATATATATATATATATATATATACATACATACATACATAAGTAACGTATTGAACTGTACTTACATCAGATTACAATATTGCTGTTTATCACGTAAAGCTCTAGCTGGGTCGTATATCAAACACAAGCTTCAGTCTAAGATCCTGCAGAATGGACCAAGAGATATAAAATGTCCACGCTTTAATGCACAGATAGAGGTGAAAGAAGACAGGCTACTTCCTACTATGTGTTTCATCATCAAGATTTCATCAGAAAGCATTGCACAGTCACACATTTCCAGCACCTTTCAGCTTGCAAATAAGAAGGTGTACATGGACTATAATTGGGTGTTCTTATGTAGGCAGATTTCAGTGAGGATGTGTCAACTTACTGCAGGTCATGTCTGTTTCCAGGTCTTTGCTCCACGTATAGGCTAATACAAATGTAGCAGGATAATGGTGGTGATGATAATGATAGTTACAGGTAGCAGATTTCATATAGATAGGTGAGTGGAGACTGCTCTGATGCATAGAAACATAGAATTTGGCAGCAGATAAGAACCACTTGGCCCATCTAGTCTGTCCCTCGTTTAAACATGTTACCTCAAACCATATTTGATCCTTATATTTTTGTAAGGATATCAATATGCTTATCCCAAGCATGTGTAAATTGTACTACTGTATTTGCCTCTAACACCTCTGATGGGAGGCTATTCCACTTACCTACTACTCTTTCTGTGAAGTAATTCTTCCTCAAATTTCTCCTGAATCTTCCTCCCTCTAGTTTCAGTGCATATCCTCGTGTTCTGTTGCTCCTCTTCCTATGAAGAATGTCTCCCACCTAAACCCTTGATATATTTGAAAGATGCATATACATTTACATATTAATTTCTATGCATGCAAACTGGGAACATCAAGGGAACATCTACAGTATGGACAATTTTATTTAGCTACGCATCTTGCACTAGGGAGGTAATTCTAACCACTATCCTCCCCTACATTTCCACACAGAGGAGCAATTTTGGGCAACTGCATATGTGCAGCCACTTTGTGCGAATGGGCGTGGCAAATTGTAGGAAGTATAAAAACAAAGTGCTCTTAAATAGAATGGAAAGGGCTAGATAGAAAGAATAAATAAAGAAATACAATACCAAATATTAAAAAATATTAAAGATGTCAATAAAATAAATTACAATGTTTAAGCTCTTTTAGAGAAAAGGTTCAAAGTCCCATTTCAAGCCTTGGAATACACGTGTGTGATTACAAGAATAATTTCTGCCCCGCATGCAATCTGCAAATGGATGTTTATGCCAAACATCTATTCTCATGCACGCGGGGAGATTTGTGGTGTGCAGTGGGCGGACTTTCCAGCAGTTGGCATTTAGATGATCCGCAAACCTGTAAAATGTGGACCTATGTCTGTATCTCTTTAATACCTAGTTAGCCTAGTATTGTTCTGTCTGCTTTGCTCATTGTTTAGGGTGCTACTGAATGAGGAGAAGCATTATACAACCTCATATTTTCGTACAGTTCAGTCCATGCCAGCTCTTCCCTGCGGCCCCAGTATATAAAATTAAAATACACTGCAGCGCTATCCCCTACTCAAATTTAGTTTGACACAAGTGGATCTTTAGTGTAGCTTGTAGCCAATTGGATTGTGTGTTCTCTCCAATCAATCTTCAAGGTAACACTTAAAGAACCCTACTGACCTCTAGTGGGGTCCCTATGTTTACATAAGGGTATCTTTATATTCCTTCCAACCGACACAGCTCTTCCTAGTTCCGCTGACACCTGTCAAGGTGAGGAGGAGGAGGGGACACATCTGATGGTGAGACCATTGCTTTACTTTTTCCATTTAAGCAACACCTTTCACCCTCTTCCGGATGCAGGGAGGGAGTGTGATTTTTGGGTCTCACACAACTGTGTGTAATTTTTAATGCTTGTTTTATTGTCTGTTTTTAATTGGAAT
This sequence comes from Crinia signifera, assembly GCF_055691185.1. Taxonomy (NCBI): domain Eukaryota; kingdom Metazoa; phylum Chordata; class Amphibia; order Anura; family Myobatrachidae; genus Crinia; species Crinia signifera. The sequence continues at coordinate 239,371,796 of NC_139219.1, read as the reverse complement.
AAACACCTTTTTTACGGAGTATCCTGGTTGATGACATTCTCTGTTGCTGGGCAAAGACCAAAGAAACCTTTTGGTGAAAATAGGGCCTCTTTTTGAGGTGAGTGGTTGTCCATAGGATCTCTGATGTCCATATGATTGATGAAAACTGAGTGTCAAGTGTTTTGGAAGCTTGGAGTAAAAGAAACCTTTACGTGCAAATAGGGCCTTATATACAGGTCAGTAAAGGATACATTTCAGTGATGATGAGGATTTAATACAAGGTGTCAGCGGAACTAGGAAGAGCTGTGTCGGTTGGATGGAATATAAAGATACCCTTATGTGAACATAGGGACCCCACTAGAGGTCAGTAGGGTTCTTTAAGTGTTACCTTGAAGATTTATTGGAGAGAACACACAATCCAATTGGCTACAAGTAACACTAAAGACCCACTTGTGTCAAACTAAATTTGAGTAGGGGATAGCGCTGCAGTGTATTTTCATTTTGTTTTGGTGTATTGTAGGAGTGGGTGTGTAGTGACCCACAGAACATACACACAGCAGCAATCCCGTGCGCAGACATTCTCCTGTCGAACCCCTTTTTTCTTGTATGGCCCCAGTATATAGTACAACACAAACTAAAAACCTGACACTGGCACTACATATTGGTCAAAGCATAAACGTCATATATGGGGAAAGAGGCAAAGAGAAAGTGATAAGGCGGGAAAGAGATGATGGGAAAGAAAAGGAAGAAATGAGGGTGAAAAACACAAAACTACAGATATGAACATCTAAATATACTGTATATAACACTGGCACACCAGAGTGCTTTACTGCTAATGTTTTCAGTTTTCAGATAGAGACCCTCTAACTAGGACACCCACAATATAAACTTTAAAATGGCCCCTTAAACCCAACCCTTTTACACCCGTAGGCTAACAAAATATCATACTAACCTTAAACGATCACCTCAGCCATCGTGTAGCACATGCAATACGAAAACAGTTCAAATCACACTGGGGTTTAATTTGAAACAAGCATATAAAATGCATACTGACCCTCATTTCAAATCACCATAAGACTAACTAAAGAATATACTGTGTCTGTACTGTAAATGAAACAATGACAAATTAGACAATTCTGCAATAAAACATATGTTCACAGAACAAGAGTGACGAATAAGATTAGAATACTCAGCAGCTGTTCCACAGATAAGTAACAACTCATGGCATAAAGCACACTTACACCACTGTGATGTATTTCTTTAACTAATAGAATGTCTTGTTGTTTTGGACATTAGGAAAGAACACAGATATTAAATCAAATTAAATATACATTACTGAGGCTCTTGTAACAAAATAGATATGGTGATAGCAGAAGTGAAACAAACAAACATTTTATTAGATGTCATGTCATTTCAATTTCACATTTGTCTTGTACAATTTTCACACAAAGAAGATTAATATGCTTATAAAGTACATCATTATGTATAAAGTAGTTGTAAAAGGCCAAGCCTTCAATAATATTGTTTCATATTGAAAATATATTCTCAGCTGAAACTCTATATTTAGGAAACATAACATGAAATATGCTATTTACATTTATAAAGGGAATTATTCAAAACTAGCTAAATATTCTCTTTAGACTACATTATTTTGTTGTGCCACATTGCTTCTGCTACAGTCATTACTCTTGTACTGTACAATCTTTTTAAATACATATGCCTATATATTCCACACACAGTGGCATAAGTTTGTCCCAGTCGCCCGGAGGCAAAATAAATGTTGGTGCGCCCCCCCCCCCCCCCCCCCCCCCCCACACACACACACACACACACACAGCACCTTATATAAATATATATGTGTATGTACTGTATGTTATGTATATTATGTTTAAAATAGAGTTTGACAACTATGGTCCTGCTAGGAGGGGGAGTCAGCCACAGAAGCAACATTGACGGCTTTTAATTAACTGATTCAAACTTGCAGAGGAGGAGGAGAGGTGCCCTCCTGGGAGCAGGAGCCCATTGGTAGATTACTCCACTGCCTCCCAGAGTTATACCTCTGTCCACACATACAATTATTATTTTATTGAATTGCGATAGTATGATACAGACATTATTATATGTGCCCTTCTAGCAAGCTTAACCATTTAAGTGCTAACTTGCCTGTGAGAGATCCTCCAAATGTCCAATAAAAATGCCAGCATCACTCATAACTTGGATGCAATATTTAACTACTGTAAATGTCAATTTATTGAATTGGCTGTATTTGTATTTATTTATACTAAAAGAACAGTTGTTGTGAGCGATGCTGGGAGTTTTAGCAGATATTTTAATAATCTCCAACGTTGGGACTCAAAGGGTTAACAAATATGTTTTTGTTTGACATTAAGTAGTACATATAGGAGACCATTCTAATTCTCACGCAAAGCTGCTTTAAATACCACCTGCCACCTGCACGAATGACCCCCCCCCCCCTCTTCACACACTGAGTTACCCCGCACGCATGCAAATGGATGTTTAGCAGATTGTGTTAAGTCTTGCAAATACCCAGAAAACTTTGTATTTTAACCACTAACATCACTCAATACATTTATTTGCCATACATTGTTGCAGAGTATGACATTCAATTTTTTGCTTTGGCCTCAGAGTTTTAACTTTTAAAAATATTTTTACTTTGCTCCCAGAAACCTCTCAAGTTCCTTGATTTTTCTGTCTACACTTGAAGCACTTATGGTAATACATATTAAAAGTACTGTATGTGCTTAAAAAAATCCCAGTAAGTGTGCATAGAAGGTTATAAGCTTAAACTAAGCATTGAATGGGTTTGTATTTTAAAGTATCTTGGCACCTTATGTTAGCTATTAGTGCTGACCTTTTCAATAAGAAACTTAACAATGGTAGAGCTCAATCAGCTCATTTTTAGGAAGTAATCTCATGGCTTTCTGTAATTAGTGAGTCTTTAGCTTTTTTTGCTCCTGCACAACAAAACATTCACATTGTCTAATTCACGCTGGGCTAACTATGACTAATTTATTACTAAATATATTGAGCATTTGTTATTTTTAAAAAGAGAAAACATAATTGGACTATGTAAATCTGGGACATGCTGGGATCATGGATATTTTTATAGAAATGTCACAGAGAACATGGTAGAGGTGACTAATAAAAGCATAAATGTCTACAATGAGCATTGGGTTTCATGAAATAGCAGACAGGAAACATGCATTATTCAAAAATAACAATTGTGTTGCCTTACCTTGATCTAGGATGCAAGAGCTTCATTAGCTGGCATAATAAAACACAGTACAGAGCATGTTATTGGTGATTCTGTAACAAGAGGCAATGACCTCTTCTTCGAAATGACCAATAAACTAAATGACTTTCATCGTTAATATATACAGCAATGCAATTATGTGTCAACTCTCAGATATAAATGACTTGGCTAAACATCCTATCAAAAAAATATTGTCTGCAAAAAAGATATTCTTTATAAATACATTCATCTTATTATGAATAGTCAAGGGTTTTTATACTGTAGGCCGTACATTTAATAAAGATTTTGACTAATTTTAAAATATATTACTATGTTTGAATTCATTATTGAGCCACTTAAAAACATACTTCGACTGTTATGCGGCTCAAAGATAATTTCTCTTGTACTAGTGACATTTCATACAATGTGGTCCTGGGTCCTTTGAGAGCATAATGCAGCCTTAGCTCACATTACTAGGAGTCTTATTTTGTGCTATAAAATGACTATGGTTACTGAAGGGAAGAACAAAGCAACCCAGTCACTATATATAGTAATGGATGTCAATTAATGTTCTATGTAAGCAATGCCTAAATGATTTAATAGAGAAACTAGTTCTCCCTCATTAGTATTTGGATTCATTATTTTCATATTATTATTCATAATTTATGTAGAGCTGAAATATTCTGTTCTGTTTAATGTTGTAAATTATATATATAAATAAAAGAATTCTAGTTTTGTTTAAAGTGAAGTAGTCAATGTGGATTTGGCTGTATAAGTAGGATACATAATACATATCGCGCCAGATAGATCAAGCTTCAAAGGCGGTAAAACAGAGAGTGATAAACAGCCAGCCAAACAGCTCCTAACTGTCATGTTACATGCTGGGTCAGAAAAATGATACTTTGGAGCTGAATGGCTGGTAGTTTATTACTCTCCACTTCTCGACATTTGATACATCAGGCCCATCATGCTTCTATAACTGTATAAACTGGGATTTTTTTTTCTTCTCTGTGTCTTGAAACTTGGGGCTGATTCAGGTCAGTTGGTTATGGGCCAAATTTGTTGCCGTCCCTAATGGTCGGGGTTTGCACATGCACAAAACACGGGAGAGAACTGCTTTGGTGAGTTTGGCGCTCACCGAGCTGTTTGCTCCATAGTGAGAGGGAAGGGGAAGGGCAGAGGTCTGGAGCAGGGAAACGCCATAGCATTTTATTGGTGTCCCCATAAAAACACTGGGCATTCCTCTGCAAACAGGGGCATGTTGATTCCTGCTTGGGGCGGGCGTCTAACGTCACATGATGTCAACACCCAGCCCGAATATGTAGGATAGCGGACACTAGAAAAGTCATTTCAGGCTGACTTTTCCTAGCGAAGGCAGGAGAAATCATTTGATGGTGAGCGACCATCAAATGATTTCTCCTCCTTGCGGCCACATGCGAGGGCATACATTAGTGTACACATCCTGTTGTATGTTAGAGAGGGGAATCAATCGCAGAGGGCGGGCATTCGGCCTGGGTCAATCGGCAGAGGGCGGGCATTCAGCCTGGGGTGGGTGGTGTTTACCTGTTCACTAGGCTGCAGGTTTCAATCAGGCCCTTTGTATTGACAAAGTTCTGGGTTAGAATTCTAATTTTACTTGGTCACAATTAAAGAAGATTAGAGATCAATTTTAGAATTTCCCTTTATTTATCCCAAAAAACAGTTGAAGCAGAGTTATTAAAAATAATAATAATAATCACATGTGCAGATTGCTTTTTACTAGAATACAAACAATAATTGCAACTATAGGCAATATAGTGGAAGCTACTGGAAGATGTTTGCTATTCAGTAAGAATTGTATATGCATCTGGTTTGCACCAGGCCTAGGCTACAAAGCATACATCCTCTTACCATTTCTGTATAACAAATGCATACTCTTATATGCATTAAACTATGTAAAACATCTCATGTGCTAATTAAAAATGGTTTGTTTAGACATGAACATAAAAGGACAATATACCTTATACCTTTTTGATGAAGTATCCTGAAAAACAAAAAAAATACCTAAAGGCAACAGCAAGGCATACATAAAACCCACTAAAAGTGATTTGATAGTGCTGGGATTGTTATCATTCGCTACTTAGACCTGCTGCTTACCATCCACAAGTTATACATCTTTCTGGTCTGCATCTGTTTACTACTGAACAAACACATGCTTACTGCACTCTGTCATCATTAGAAAAATGTGTAAATGTCAGAATCACACTAAATGCATACTTGCCTACGCTCCTGAAATGGCCTGGAGGCTCCAGAAAATGAAGACTGCCTCCCGAGCCCCCTGGAACGGTGGGCACGTCCTGCACAATGTCCCTAGTTTCCTGCAAATTCCCCCTCCCCTAGGTTTGGGGGTCCTTGGATATCAAGTGATGCAATTCATGCTCTGCAATGCCTTTAGTACTGGCATTTCACAACAGAGGTGTGGCCTCGATGATGTGATCGCAATGGCCACAACCCCAATAAAGCCTTCCTTTGGTGATCCCTGCAACCACTACACCACCAATAGTGTCACACCACCAGCCTTGCTCCTGCTTCCCCAAGCTGGCTGCCCTATCCTGGAAAGGGCATCTTAAAAGAAGGCAACCATGCACTAATGTAAAAACACTATTTCATATGTGCTCATCATTGGTATCCCATATGCAAAATGCTTGGGTTCAGATGTATTTTGGATTTTTTCATATTTTGGAATATTTGCATATATCAGATATGTTGTAGGTTTGACCCAAGACTAAATACTGAATTTTGTATAACACTATACCATCAGAAAGCAGAGGTGTCACTATCTCAATCATGTTAAAAAATGTTTGGATTTTGTAATATTTCTGATATTGGATTTTTGGAAATGAGAGACTCAACCTAATTTAGATACAATAGGTGTGTGTTGTTTAAAAGGTATGTAATTATAAAAGGATATGAAAAACTAAATGCCATATCTAATGGGTATACAGGATGAAATTTAATAGGACAAGAGATTTAGATAGTGAGAGATTTGTTAAGAAATCTCCAGTTTTTTTAAAGCGTCAATCATTTACACTGCAAATTCACACTGTTTTTGCAGTGTAACTGATTGCCGCTTTAAAAAAAACTGGAGATTTTTTTTACCAAATCTCTCACTTTCTGAATCTCTCATCCTATTAAATTTCCCCCATTATGTTCTGTATGCCAATTGTTAACATTTCAGGATATAAAAAAGAAAAATGAGTATTAATAAAAAATTGTTTATTGAAATACACAAATCTTTTATCAAACTGTTAAATCAAATCAAATGTGCTCATACAATCAGATGTGACTGCATTAGCTAATAACAAAATGGTGCTAGATCAGCGGCGTAGCTAAGTTTTGGGCGCCCCCCCGCCGTTAGGGGGGCGCCCCCCGCCGCCCAATCAAACCCCCCCAATCCCCCGCACCCTTACCTTTCGCGCTGGTCCTGGCGGCTCCGTTCTTCTGCTGAGGACCACCACAAAATGGCTGCCCCCATACAGCAGACAGTTTCAGAGAACTTCAGCAGAAGAACAGAGCCGCCGGGACCAGCGAAATAGGTAAGCCTGCGGGGGATTGGGGGGAGGTGTAACTATAGCACCGCAGCCCCCGGTGCCCCCATATGCACATCGCCCCCCCGCGGTGGCGGGGGCTGCGGTGCTATAGTTACGCCAGTGTGCTAGATTGATGGACCACTGCTTTTGTTTGCAGATAGTGCAGCAGCCTAAAAATCATACTTGGGATCAAGTGTGGGCTGTCAGGCAAAGTAGAATTGTAATAGGATGAAGAAATAATACTACAGAAAATGGATGTATGTACAAAAAAATTGAGGAGCAAAAACAAGTTTTGTTGATGCAATAGTGGAATGTCCTCATTCGGTAATATATCTACTAAAAAAGTGGCATTGTTCATTGCATTGCATTCTAGGAAATTATAGAATCTGGTTACTCTGGGAAACAACACCATTTGTCTATTTTAATAAGCATTATTAAATCTACCCTCGAAGTGAGGACGACCTCGCTGCTCTGCTGTTCAGCCAATGAGTTTTCTATTAGGATGGGGTGGATTGCTACTTGATTGTTTAACCCTTTGCGTGACAACATCGCTGTGAGAGATCCTCAAAATATCTGCTAAAAATGCCACCGCCACTCACAGCGACTGTTCTTTTAGTATAAATTAACACAAATATAACCAAGAAAATGAATTGAAGTTTAGTTACTGTAAATACTGTATTGAACCCCAAAAACACAACGGTCGCTGTGAGCAATGCTGGCATTTGTAGAGGATCCTTTGGGGATCTCTCACAGCAATGTTGACACGCAAAGGGTTAATATACAAAAGTCTTGGTATAGCTGTTGAAATTGCTGTACAGTTAATATAATCTATGTAAATCAAGGTCCTGATCTTTACCAAATAATTGATTGTTTTGCTACTCTGTAAAGAGATTCTGTTGAGAAGTGTCTCTTTCCCAAGTAAAGTATTACTGAAGGTTGCACTTATTCCGTTTCTCACTGGTTACAAAGAAGTCACAATTGGGTCGGTACTATGCAGTCTACACCATACATGAAGGTTGCATTGATCCAGGCTGGCTGCCAACTGGATGTATGCATGCTCACTGTCAAAGATGTAATTCTTATACTATGGATACCTATGCAGGCACCTGCTAGAAGAACTTTTCTCTCTTCATGTCAGGTCAACTAGATGCCTAATTACACCTATATAATACATGTATTTCAATAAGAATATTATTAAGATCATTGCATTTCTAGCATTTCTATACATCATCTGACGAATTGTGATTTTACAGTGTGATTTGATGACAATAGCATTTACTTTACTATACGAGCGTGTTTATTTGTAAATTCCACTCTGGGCCTCCATTGCCATTACGTATAGGAGAAATGGTGAACTGCTAGTGTTCAGTTTGATATTACTATGACATACAGGAGCAATTCATAGCACCCAGAGGCAATGGAAGCATTGGACTCCACTTGTCAGGGGACACCAAGGAGGAATGATTGAGAGGGCTTATGAGCAAGAACAGATTTCTCTCTACACATTTTGTAGTGATTTTCTGCAGTGACTAAAGACTGCTGTCATTGCACACAAAACTTCTTTGGTGGCCCCAAGCAGGACCTTGAGCTGAAGAGTTAGGGAATGTAGAAGGAGTTTAAAAGGTCTTCCTGCAGTGACAGTGTGGTAAACAAGTCTCCCCACAGAGAATGTGTTAAAAGGAATGTGACAACACAATTGCTTTTAAACACTGTATTTACATTAAATACAGTATTATATATTTTGTTAATTCTTTATTTCCAGTATTTTCTTTCTAGTATAACATGGTTGCATAGGAGATCTGCACCCAGAGACAACACTCATTGTGAAGGGATTTTCTTACACCCCTGTATAGGCAGCAAGCTCCCACAGTGGCAAAAATGGGGGAGTGACCTTGTAAGAGAGCCACGATCATAGGCCACACCACTTGACTGTGAAGCCACACCCCACAGTGTCCCTCCTCCATTGACACCAATGTTGAGATGCATGCTGTTATGTGCCCCTCTCTGCTGCTACTGATATATAGGGGTGTAAGAAAATCCCTTCACAATGAGTGTTGTCTCTGGGTGCAGATCTCCTTCTCCTTCTACATTCCCTTACACTTCAGCTCAAGGTCCTGCTTGGGGCCACCAAGGAAGTTTTGTGCGTAATGACAGCACTCTGAGAGCTGCTGGCCATACCTCAAGCCTCTCTGTCTCACTGGATAGATGCTGTGCACACACCCACAGCATATACTGCTGCTCTGCTCAAAACATGTGCACACTTTGTGATTTTAGATTTGGGTCCAATCCACCATCACGGTTTTCAATTTGCCAAAACTGCCTCACCTGCAATAAAAAAAAAGATAAAAACACTAAAATAACATAATTTTTGCCTTTTTTCGCTCCTCGATTATTTTTTGCCTCAATAACATGATTTCCAGTTTGACCACCTCACAGTTCACAATATTGTTTACCATTATAGGCCAAAGGCTATCAGGTTAATATAAGCAACAGAGCAGCGGCACAAACACACAACAGTTCTTTCTATTACATTTATTTTTAAATTAGTAATGGATTAGCACTAACCAACTGAACCATCTTGCAAGAACTTTCAATATAACACAGAAATGTACTAAGCATTGTGTGTGGAATATTGCTCAATAGAAGTAGTAGTTAACAAATAAAAAAAACCTTAAACCATGTGTAAAATAGCAAATGTAGATGTTCTTTACACAAGTGCACATACCCCCAGCATATGCCGATTTTTAGTGCCCTGGGACACTGATGGCTGGCAATCTGTACCCAAAAGCAGCCTAGACCAATCAGCCCTTTTGATGGGATGCAGTTGAAATCCCTGCGATCGGAATCCCTGCGATCCACGCCCCCCCCTTGTCGGGATTTCGGCGGTCGGGATTCAGGCGTCGGGATTTTGAACGTCGGGATTCCGACCGCCGGGATTTCGTACCAATCCCCTTTTGATGAGCAGTTTCCTAAAATTCACTAAACCATAAAAATGGCATTCCATTCAGGTCAGATACAGTGCAGGTTGAATACATTGTGCATTGAAACATATTTGGTCATTATGATTAATAAAATTGTTTGCTTGGCAATTTTCACACCAATTTTGACAAATTCATTTGGCACTCAAAGGGTTAATACTAATAGTGTTCTACTCTGTTGGATATTGACTAGGGATGGAGAACTGCATATGACCTTATACAATAAGGTATAGATTATTCAATCAGAATTTATTTTAATGATGCCCATATAGTTACACTCCAAATAGCTTTTAAATATATCTATATCTATATATATAGCTGCCTGCGGGATCGGCACTCCACGCTGAATGAAATAGCTGTCGCTGGTGCCTTCATAGCTGTGAAGCAAGGCATAGGAGATGATCTGGTGTGGCACTCAGCTAAATAAAGAAATAAACGACAGATACAGTGTCGATTTTCGTGTCAATGTTTCAGTGGTCTTTTATTATGGCACTATCGTCAGGATACCGGCTCTGGGTTGGGACCATTTACACCGCCCACGACCCAGGTCCAACCAGTGTTAAACCCTGGTCAGGACCTGGGTTGGCCCCTTTTATACCAATGCTGACCTGGGTCCAACATGGGTTTTTGCCTTGGTGTAAAAGGATAACTCACCTTAATAAAAAAAACAGTCAAATAAATAATGAGATTTTAGTTCATGAGGGCCAAGGGACCCCATTTCACTGCAAGTCCTACTCTATCAACCAGTCTTTTAAAAAACCTGGCAACTGCTGACACATTATAGCTAACATGAACATGTGCTTGTTTTCTGGTTTACAGCTCACATGCCAAATAACTTATGGTTTTTAAAGGCGAGATAATCACCAAAACAACTCCTGCATTACCACTAAGGGAGCAGTTGTCACAGGTTTAGGATAAATGAGCTTACCTGGTGTGCATAAGAAAGCTATAAACACAGAATGGTTAATTAAAATGTAACCCAAATATATACCTCCCAACATGACCCTCTCCAGGAGGGACAGAATGCTCTGTTACTGGACTCCCCTCTTAATGTATGATTGCCATCACCTGTTTCACACAGGTTAATTGATAAGAACGTTGCTTCAACACAGGTGATGGCAATCATAAATTATGGGAGAAGTCTAGAAACAGAGCAAGGGGCCAGTAAGAAGACATACGGGTTGTAGCGCCAAGAGGCTTAGACTGCCATTGCCCAAAGCCACTGATGCACCGCGCGCAAGGAGCGCTGCTTGGACAAATACCCTTTGATGTTGTTTGTTTGTATGAACCTTATGTTGCTGTAAAGTGGAGTTGTGGCATGTATGTCATTAAATACATGCACAAATACAGAAAACTGCCTGCTGTGTCCTGTCTGAACGGTGAACCGGTTACAATACCGTATGTGGTTTTTAGAAATTTAATAAGAAATAAATTACAAGACTTGTATAACAGTGCGCATAAGAAGAAGAGAATGAAAAAGAATGAAAATAAATAAACACCAGAAAGCACTTAGCCACATCATTTCCCTTTAAATCATCTAACAATGTTGTATTCTACAGACATTTTAACATTTAGCAATATATCGGTTGAATGGCGTACAATATAAATGTTACTGTCTGTTAAATGAATGTCATGTGGGTTTCATGATTATTGAAACAGGTTTTTAAGAAGAGTTGTGTTAATGCTGGCATACATTTATTCTTTTTATGTTCAGGTGCAAGCCAACTGTACTGAGAAGGAGATCTGCCGCAAGTGTAATGTTAGCTCCGCACAGATACCAGGAGATGCTGATTTCTTCATCAACCAGCTTGGAATTCCAGCTGCTCACTTTGTTTTTGAACATAGTAAAACCAAGGTATTCCACACTTTAACTCAAATTACACATAATGAATATGGAGCAGGGTTTATTAAACTGTTGGCTGTGATCTGAGAAGCAGCATTGAATGTGATGTGCATTCTGTGCCCAAAGCAATTTGATAATACATTTCTGTCTTAAAAAAATGAGGGTACCGCTGCTTGGTGCACTGTGCACATTATCCACATGTACCGTGGCTGGGAGGCTTCATTTAATGTTTTGTAGCAGAGTGACAAACAATGCAATAAACCCTCATCCGTCTGTAAGTAGCAAATGCATTTGTCTTCCACATGACAATGTACTGGGAAGTGGAATGTCTTAGGTTGTGCACACAGTCATTTTATTCATGGTATTGGATTTAGAGACATTTTTTAAAATATGTAATACTTTAAGTCATCATAAGGTAGTAAAAAGTCATACTGAAACCGAAAAAGTCCAGACCATATGGGGAGGCTGTAATTTCTCCACATCTCTCTGGTGGTGGGACAGGCACTACAAGCTCTGGAATGGCATTTTGATGAATGGAACCTGTCTGATAAGGCGTTTTGAGTTCCGTTCTGGATTTTACCTATACTCAATGGTATAATATACCGGCACTTCAAGCGCTGAATTCTATATTTTTTCTAGTAGCTGCACCCCAATCACTGTGGCTAGCAGTGACCGTAAATGCAGCCACCCCTGGCACCCGAACTGCAGGCATGCACAACAGACATATAGGGGGGTATTCAATCCTGGGTCCTGACTGTCATTACATCCCGAGAGTCAGGATCAAGGCCTGTTTCCGGCCCCCCACCTGTTTATCGGCAGGTGGGAATCAATGTCCCACGTGCTGATCTGAGAAAGGGGGCATGTCCGCAAAAATGGCCGTGGATTGTTGAGATATGACCATGATCTTGATAATCCATGGATGGTTTTGGCAAAACAGGCCAGACAGCATATAAAGTTGGTCCGTTCTGACGAGACACCTTTTCAATGCTGTCGGGAAAGATAACATTGAATAGGCCCTCACCACTATTTCCCTCCTCGGAAATAGCGGTGGGGGTTGAATACCCAGTGCCCAATGACTATATAAAACCTAATGGAGGCAACACAGCCTCATGGCCTGAACCAGAGTATGTAAAGGCAATTGCATTTTTTTAGGCTATGGAGCTGCTAATTCAGAAATGGAGATAAGCCCACCAGACCCACCACAAAGTAAGCTAAAATTTCGTACAGATTTGCAGCCTATGCGCAAAAAACAAGAATTATTGAGATTATGGGTAGCCCTATGGCTACTTCAACTGGACATGATAGTAGTGACACAGGCACCATGTTTTTGTATGTATGAGCTTGTAGCTGGCAGCAGATACAAAATCTGAAAAGTCAAGCCTGCAATTTTTTAACTTCTCCTGGTAAACACCTCTCTTTCTGTCAATTTACCATGAAATCATTACTGCAAGCGGGATTGCAGCAACACCTTGACTCGGTTGAAGCAAACCTTGCATCAGTTGCGCATACTAATGTCAATTCACATGTTATGACCTTGCAAATCATAACAAGTGAATTTACATTTGTATGTGCAACTGATGCAATGTATGTATGTATGTCCTGTTATCCATCTTGTACCATGCTTAAAGCTGCACTGTATCCACAGACAATTCCAAGTGTACGAGAGCATGCATGGCCAATAAAGTGATTCTGTTTCTGATAAGCAGTCTACAAATAAGTCGCTCACTTGTGCAATCAGCATCAGCTAATAGCAAGGTCTGTTTCGGAGTCCTGTATTGTGGGTCAGCTCTAATAGGTATGGCTGTCACCGCAGTTGGAGCAAGGCACTTGTTATTGTTACACCTGGAATTGCTGCTACTGCTCAGCTCGATCCTAAATGCATCTCTGAGAGCCTTGCTCCAACTGCGGTGACAGCCATACCCATTAGAGCTGACCCAGGAAACAGGACTCCCAAACAGACCTTGCTATTAGCTGTGGAGGAACACCACCTCTTCAACTGGCCTGTGGAAGGGAACCCCCAGACTTCAGATATTCCATCACTGTGGAGGAAAAATCATCTCCCTATTTGGATTGGAGGAAGAGCTGTGGTGGGAAAATACACAAGATCCCACAACGGGACCAATTGCACCTTTTTGGCCCAAAAAAGGAAAGGACACATAAGGAGTTGAGGTGACTGTGAAAGAACAGTTCACATTAAACAATAGCACAATCTATAGCAGTTATTTCATTTACTTTTACCTAAAGGCTACTAAAGCCAGTTTTATTTTAATTTTAAGTACAAAAGTGTTATCTTAATATAAATTATATTATTTCATTTATCTTCTTAAATTGTTCCATTACCTGATTTTGTCATCTAGCGCAACTACCCTTGTTTATCTTTTGCTTTATGTACAGTACACCTTAGTTCCCTCTAATATACTACTACTACTACTATTTTATATATTAGCACTAAAAAAAAATTAACCAATATTTTTTGACATTTGCATTGCTAACTTTCCAACAATTGACTCTCACAAATATTCACTTTAGCATCTTGATCCCTTGCCAAACATTTTTTTTCTAAAATGTCTGCATTGCAATCTCCTATATATTTGGCTACATCTGTCACTCAAAGTGGGTGTCTGTGTCTATAACGCTCTGTTCCTGGACTTTCCTCTTAATGTGTGATTGCCTTCATCTGTGCTGAACACCTTTCTGAGAAATTAACCTGTTTAAAACAGGTGATGGCAATCATTCATTAAGGGGAAGTCTAGAAACAGAGCATTGTGTCCCTCCTGGAGAGGGTCATGTTGGGAGGTATGTGACAGAGAACCAGCCCAGTGAGCCCACAGACAGTGCCAGACACCCACTGCCTTCCCATGTTGCCCAGCACTGCTACTCCACAGCCACCAGGTGAGCGCCCCCCTCCCGCGATTTGCGGCAAAACCTCCCCCCCGCGCACCCCCCCCTCCCGTGATTCGCGGCAAAAACACCCGCTCCCCCGCGACCCCCCCTACCGCGATTCGCAGCAAAAACACCCACGCGACCCCCTCTCCCGCGATTCGCTGCAAAAAGAACCCCCCCACGACCCCTCCCGCAATTCGCGGCATAACCACCACCCCGCGACCCCCCCCTCCCGCGAATCGCGGCAAACCCTCCCCCGTGACCCCCCCCCCCCCCCCGATTCGCGGAAAAAACACCCCCCCGCGACCTCCCTCCCGCGATTCGCGGCAAAAAGAACCCCCCCGCAACCACCCCTTGCACGATTGGCGGCACCCCCCCTGCGACCCCCCTCCCGCGATTCGCGGCACCCCCCCCCCCGCAATTCGCAGCAGCCCCAGGATTAAATGGCACATGCAAAACACTGACATGGCTATGGTCGACAATGAAAAAGGTTGACATGAGTTTTTGAAGATTTATTTTTAATTTTTTTAATTTTTTCATATTCATTGTCATGTGTCGACATGGACACCAATGAAGTGGCACACTTATGTCAACATTTACATGTGTTGACCTTTCTGTGTTGATTTTTTCTTGTGGCGATTCGCGTCACACACCCCCGCAACCCCCCCTCCGGCGATTCGCGGCACCCCCCTGCGACCCCCCCCCCGCAATTCGCGGCAACCCCCCACCGGAACCCCCATAAACCCCGCTCTCCCGCGATTCGCGGCACCCACCCCCCGCAACCCCCCCTCCCGCAAATCGCGGCACCCCCCGCGATTCGCGGCAGCTCCAGAATTAAATTGCACATGGAAAACACTGACATGGCTATGGTCGACAATGAAAAAGATTGACATGAGTTTTTGAATTTTTTTTTTCATTTTTTGAATATTTTCATATTCATTCTCATGTGTCGACATGGACACCAATGAAGTGCCACACTTATGTCAACATTTACATGTGTTGACCTTTCTGTGTTGATTTTTTCTTGTGGCGATTTGCGTCACACCCCCCCACAACCCCCACTCCCGCGATTCACGGCACACACACACACACCTCCCCCGCGATTCTCGGCACCCCACCCCGTGACCCCCCCTCCCGTGATTCACGGCACACCCCCGTGACCCCCCCTCCCATGATTCGCCGCAACCCCCGCCCCGTAACCCCCCCTCCCGCGATTCGCGGCACCCACCCCCGCGACCCCCCCTCCCGCAATTCGCGGCACCCCCCCGCGATTCGCGGCAGCTCCAGAATTAAATTGCACATGGAAAACACTGACATGGCTATGGTCGACAATGAAAAAGGTTGACATGAGTTTTTGAAGTTTTTTTTTTCATTTTTTGAATGTTTTCATATTCATTCTCATGTGTCGACATGGACACCAATGAAGTGCCACACTTATGTCAACATTTACATGTGTTGACCTTTCTGTCTTGATTTTTTCTTGTGGCGATTCGCGTCACACCCCCCCCCCACCCCCCCCCCCCCGCAACCCCCACTCCCGTGATTCACGGCACACACACACCCCCCCGCGATTCTCGGCACCCCACCCCGTGACCCCCCCTCCCGTGATTCACGGCACACCCCCCGCGACCCCCCCTACCATGATTCGCCGCAACCCCCGCCCCCGTAACCCCCCTCCCGCGATATGCGGCAACCCACCCCGCGACCCCCCTCCCGCGATTCTCTGCAATCCCTCCCCTCCCGCGATTCGCAGCATCCACCCCCCCACAACCCCCCCTCCTGCAATTCACAGCACCCTCCGCGACCCCCCCTCCTGCAATTCGCGGACACCTAAGTTGCAATACAGGGCATCTTTCATACAATTCTAACCATATTTCTCATATACAAACGTTCACAAATTAAGGGGGCGCAGCCCCTTACGACGGTGTGAAGAGCGCCCGTAGGGCGCGATGAATCACCTAGTTGAAATATATATGCTTACAAGCATTATGTTAATAAAGAATTTTTAAATTTGAATTTGCTGGTTCACCTAAGTGCAATGTTTAAGGCAAGCTTTTGGTCGAATGCACATTTTTTCCTGTCACTTAACAGCTGCAAAACAGTTTGTGCTCCAGATCTTTGTATTTAGCACTTAGTTTATAATCAATAAAAACAAATATATTTCTAGGTAGTATGACAGAAAGGATTGGGGGGGGGGTTCTTCAAAATACATCATATAAGACTAATGGAGTTTTTTTTAATGATGACAGTTGACATTCGATGACAGAGAAATACTTGTTTTGTACATCATCTTAAAGTTGAAATTCTCTCAGTGTCCATGGATTCTTGAATAAATATGGAGCTGTGTGATATTTTTGGCACCCTGTGTGTAATTATAATGAAGCTTTGCATACTTTCCAGTGTGTGCTCACAGTATGAAGGTATCACCTTTATAAATTACTAACACTAATCCCACTATTCTTATGTTTCTGGTCTAAAGAGCCAAGTGAAACGTCAGTTCTATTTTCAAGCTTCATCCAAGTGTTATCTGTGGAAAATGTGATAAAGAGAAAAAGCTTTTTTAATTAAACATCTTCAGATATTGTTTTTATAATATAAAGAAAACAATTTAACAATTATTTGCTGGCATGTAGAAATTAATGTTGATGAAATTATTATAACTTGACCCTCTCACTCATTCTTAATTTATTTATTTTATTCTTTATTTGCTTTATATTTAAATTATTATTGTATCGTCATCATTTTATTACTACTTACAAAGATTTTACAAAGATTTAAAATACACACACACACACACACACACACACACACACACACACACACACACATATATATATATGTACTTGTTTCCTATCTGGGCGCCCGCTAAGTTAATTGCGCACCATGCTATTCTCCGTATAAAAATCGGATCGCATCGAATCGGATACCACAAATGCACATACACGATATTGAACGATGCGATGCGATCCGATTTAATTTTTAGTGGACTGATAATGGCAATTTACCGCCCCATTACCAACGACACCACCACTATCCACGTGATCCCGAAGCGTGGCGAGCGGCGGCGGTACGCGTCCTCCGACTTTTTCTTACCCCCACTATCCACGTCGGCGTGGAGTTGAGAATAGAATAGTGTGGCGAGCGCAGCGAGCCACCGCGCCCGAAGCGTGGCGAGCGCAGCGAGCCCCGCGAGGGGACGCGGATACCTTCACAGGTAAACGCGTCCCCTCGCGGGCTTCACAGGTGTCCGCGTTGCCACGGACACCTGTGAAGCCCGCGAGGGGACACGTATAACTGTGAAGGTATCCGCGTTCCCTCGCGGGGCTCGCTGCGCTCGCCACGCTTCGGGCTCGGTGGCTCGCTGCACTCGCCACACTATTCTATTCTCAACTCCACGCCGACGTGGATAGTGGGGGTAAGAAAAAGTCGGAGGACGCGTACCGCCGCCGCTCGCCACGCTTCGGGATCACGTGGATAGTGGTGGTGTCGTTGGTAATGGGTAAATTGCCATTATCAGTCCACTAAAAATTAAATCGGATCGCATCGCATTGTGCACCGCATGCGATGCGATCCGATTTAAAATGAAATCGGATCGGATCGCATCGTATGCCATCGTACATCATCGAGTACCGAATCTGATGCGATGCGATCCGATTTCATTACGGTGCCGTACGTAGAAAACCTGGGCGCCCAGATAGGAAACAAGTACCTATATATATATATATATATATATATATATACACACATACAGAGTACCACAACACTCGCCATCCCTGCGAATGGGGTGCAAACAGCACTCGCCATTCCCAGGTTGGGGTGAAAGTGGCCTGTGACCACATGCTCTAATAAATACAAATACAGGGACTCAACACTCTTCATAATGAACTAACTCACCTTAGTATACAATCAATCAAATAAATAATGGGGTTTTAGTTCATGAATTGATCAATGCATTTAAGCTTGCAGCCCATCGCCAAGAGACCCCATTTCACTGCAAGTCCTACACTAGCATTTGTTTCTCAAGAGCCTGCCAACTGCCGACACATCATAGCTAAAGTGGACATGTGTATTTTCCTGGTTTAAAGCTCACCTGCCAAGTGCCTTATGGCTTTTAAAGATGAGGCAGTCACCTAACACAACACCTGACTTAGAATTAAAGGGGCAGCTGTAACAGGTTACAGATAAATTAGCTCATCTGGGGTGAAAGAGAAAGCTATGATCACAGTAACAAAGGTTAATAAAAATTAACCCACATATATACACACATACAGAGTACCACAACACTCGCCATCCCTGCGAATGGGGTGTATATGGGGTATATATATATACTTCCAATAAAGAGAGCACTCAGAGACTGTATAAGTACAATACAACTGTATTTAAGCGGTTAAGTACTTTCGGCAGCGTACTGCCTTCCTCAGAACCTCCTACAGCAACCACATAGAACAAACAATGCACATATATACCCCCAAGACCTTACCTGTCAGCAGCGTCTCCCGCTGCGTGCACTGTCTCCCGGAAGTCTTCTCAGCTGCACTTCCGGTCTCCGCAACAGCGTTGCCATGGCGGCAGCAAACTTGCTTTCCACCGGCTTCCAACTGTGCGTCCCACCGCCTTAGACAGCCGAGACAGGCTGGGCAGGGTTTGGTATCCACGCACTATGCAGGGATCAGCATGCCTCACAGGGGATCTATATATATTCCAGAGCAGAGTAGCACAGCACATAATTTTATCCATGGCAACGGCTGGGGTGTCAATCTCAAAAAGGTAGTCCAATTAGAACAACATTTTAATATAGCAACCATGCAGAGAGCACTCACCAGACTTTATTATCATCAGAAGGAGAAAATGTATTTATATCTCAGGGCGATGTCGACATTTCGGTCCACTGTGGGACCTTTTTCAAGACCACCTTGGCAGAATAAAGCAAACATACCATTGCCCACTCAGTGACTTAAATACCCCTCCAGCTGACCAACCATTATACCACACCCCGGAAGTGCAATATGCTGTACTAATTACATCTTATCGGCTCTTATTAGTGCAATGATACTATTCTCATATACATAGACATATCATTTTCAAATCTGTTACCTGCAAATTGTTGTGGAAATACTTTCACGCCACCTCACTGGTCAGGCACAGCGTACTCACGAGGGTCACAGAGGCAACGTTTCGAGGTCTTTAATACCTCGTCATCAGGTCCTGATGACGAGGTATTAAAGACCTTGAAACGTTGCCTACTACCTGACTGTTGCTGTGTCATTATTGGGAGTGCCGCCAAACGCTGTATATTTATGGAACCAGGGATGTCTGGAACCAGGTTGTAGCACCCATCAAGCAACTGTTTCTTTGTGTGGCTGTGCTGCTCCAACCCTGCATATTTATATATATATATATATATATATATATATATATATATATATACTTCCCAAATGTGGTTCAGCGCCCTTTACTCAATTGATAGTCCATACGTCATTTCTCCAAGATAACAATTTATTAAAATCTTCAAAGTTTGATTGACCGTCTGGCCGTACAACAGAATCTTGGAGAAATGACGTATGGACTATCAATTGAGTAAAGGGCGCTGAACCACATTTGGGAAGTGTATGTTATATGTAAGTTACCCGGTCCTCGGGTAACATTGTGGTATCGCAGCCTCAGTATAAATTGTTAAAAGAAAGTTCTTCTGTTTGATATTGTTAAGATACGTCTCAGCAGCACTCCACGGGTCAAAAGATTCAAACTGCAACAAGCGGTTTAGGTTTTAAACGGCAACGTTTCAGTGCCCAGTTTAATGTAGCGGCACTTTCGTCAAGGCATACAATATGCCTTGACGAAAGTGCCGCTACATTAAACTGGGCACTGAAACGTTGACGTTTAAAACCTAAGCCGCTTGTTGCAGTTTGAATCTTTTGACCCATGGAGTGCTGCTGAGACGTATTTGTATTACTGCGGAGGCTTCCACCTCCCTGCGGTGGGCACCCAGGGCAGCATAGTAACAAAGCTGGGAGAGCCGGTATTGGATTTTTTCATTACATATATATATATATATATATATATATATATATTCTGCTGAATGAATTCTGAATAAGGATTAGAGTGTGTCAAACTCTAATCCTTGAGGCAGGAGAGACAGAGCTACAGGACTTACAGTGAATTTGATTGTTCCTCTTTAAAATCCAACCACTGTATTGTGACAACTTCCATCATCTGTTTTACATTGCCAAAGTCCATCTACTGGCTAATCCCATATTGGGGGAACCCCTTTTTTATAAACCTTCTGATCACCTCCACTAGTCATTTTTTAATTCTCTTTGGTGGGACCACTTACTTTAATGTACCTAATTCTGACATGTCCCCGATGAAGTCCTAATGGACGAAACGCGTAGGGTATTTCATTTCCGTTCAGAATAAGATCAGCAGCCATATGTCTATTTTATTCTGTCAGCCAATGGTGTAACACTGGGATTATTGGGGTAAGCCACCTGCAGCACAGTGAAGCAACCTGCGTGGGTGTCTGTTTCGGTGGCACAACCAGCTGTGGAAGGAGGCATCACTGCTTGGTCCTGGCAGCGGGGCTCAGGGCATGCTGAGCCGCCACCAGGGACAGTGCTTGTGGGAAGCAGGTCCCAAGAGGCTCAAGACTTGGGGGACTGCGACTCCCATAGCTCCGCCCCCACAATCCTGCAGATGGATCTCATCATGGGCTTCCTGCTGCAGAGCTTCCTACCCTTCCTCTCAACTCTCTCTCTTCTCCCACCCTCCCATGTTCAGTGGCCATTTATAGCCCATATCCTTCTTAATATATATCGAAAACTGAGCTTATAACATTCTTTTCTCCCTGTGTTAATAACCCATCTGGTGTCTTTGCAAATTGAAAAAAATCCCTAGTTGCCATTGGTAGATTCCAAAAATGTATCTCTTTTGCTACAAAATCCCTAATACATTCCCTCTAACTTATATTGCTGCAACCTCTTCCCCCTCTCATTGATACATTCACACTCACTTCATTCTAAATGCTGTGCCAAGATTTATTTGATTTACCTCTCACCATTGTGCAATTCCTTCCTACACCAGTATCTCATAATCTCCAGAATCCAATTCATGCTACTCACTGTCACTTTTAAAATCCTTTCCAGTTAGTTGACTCATACATCTGTGAACATGTCCCACTCCCTCAGGCCTTTTCTCTGATTATCACTCTGGCCTGCTAGAGCTGTTCTTTTAAGGAACAGTCTATCTGATCTGGCTGAACTCTCCCACAACTTTCAGTTTGATAGCTCTCTCCCATAATTCATCTTTTCATTAAAGACTCTTCTTTGCCCAACTAATCAAAGTATTTCTGAGTAAAACCATCTGATATACTATCCCTAACGCATCTATTGTCATAGCCTTACCTTCTAACTCTAGAGAAGGGGTGGCCAAACGGGTCCTTGAGATCTACCAATGGTCCACGTTTTCAAGGTTACCTAGCTGCTACACAGCTGTAGTCATTACTAACTGTCACATTTTAAAACCTGCTGCATTCATTCCTACTATAGTTCCACAGGTTGCCTGGAAAACATGCACCGTTGATAGATCTTGAGGACAGGTTTGGTCACCCCTGCTCTAGAGTGTAAACTCTCATAAACATGGTCCTCTTTACCCTCTGTCATGTGACTGCAATTTATCCGTCATCTTCATATAGTCTTGATATGTTTCTACATATTTTTTGCTTGATTGATTATACAAAATCTGACAAATTAATAATTAGGATATTCTGAGAGTATGTTGTTTTTCACTTGCTATAAAATCAGAAGGGAAAATAATAATTTCTTTGAAAGACCTTGGCATAAACAGTCTGAAGTTGTAAATCTATATTTCTAAATTATAAATTGAAAGAGTTTAATATATTAAAAGCATTTACATTTTCTATATTACTGCAAAAAGGCACTTAGGATGCAACCTTCAGTCTTTTTAGTTTTGATTTAAACAATAATGGATTAAAAGTTTACTTAGATCAAAACATGTTTATTGGTATGTTTGTCATCTACATGTCATCTACATACAGTAGCTGAATCTTTTAGGAGCATAATCCTGGATTTGCTTCTGTTTGTTAAGGTTTGTGTCTGATGTTGTTATACTGTATTAGCATACATTTTTTTTTAAATCTATACTGATATGAAAGAAATGTCTTTCCTTTGCTTTCTAGATTTGATATACGCTTAATTAAATATCTTAGAGAATGTTATTAAATCTGCATTTCATTATATATATCTAATAAGAAAAAAATGTAAGGATTAGCCATGCAAAATGTGGCACCCAATACACAATGGAAAATATATATTGTACATATATAAATATATATAATAGTGAAAGGAGTGAAAGAAATATAAATTCTAAAGAGACTTGAAGTAATACATAGAATTTATTAATAAAAGTCATGCATATCAAAAATCACGTCTTATTAACATCAATTTGCATAAAATATTCCACAAACAGCACTTAAGAAACTATACAATTATAAGAGAAATACAGTAGGGCTAATAGAATATTCACCACTTCTCTTTATTCAATATTTGCCTGTAAAATTAGTGGCACACACAGGATTTTAAGATGGGGGGTATCCTAATGTAATCCAAAATCTCCAGTAAGTATTGGGGGAGTAGTAACAGCCCTGAAAATAATTAATATTTAACAGTACAGATGGTCTATATTATAGGCTGTTTCAAACATTTAAATAAGATAAGTGGTCAGGAAAAGGTTAAACATATAATAAATAAATACACCAAATACATACATACATATGATAGAACCGGTACCACACTTCCTAAGCTCACAATCTCCTACTATGGTAGGCTCCTATCTCTTCCTCCTGGCAGCTACTCTTTGGTCCAGTGCAATGTTTGAGGGCTCAGATCCACACATTAATGCACAGTAATTGTGTTAGAAAAATCTGGTATACTAGGAATGTGCAGCATGTTTTTCCAACATTTTAAACCTAAATAAGGATTATCAGTATCATTACTCACCCTAAATGAGATGCAAATGGAATAAAGTGACTTTTCTTTGACTTCTTTAAATCAAGTTGCTTTTAGGACTGCAAAATTAATTTAGATATATTCATTGACATCATATTGAAGCTTGTATCTTGCAACTTCTACCTAATTGAATTGACCCCATAAACTCAAGTCTTATGTTACCCATACACTTATGCGATGGGATTCGATGCGACATCGAAGTACGATGTCCATTGAATCCGATCACATTTTTGGGATCAAAAGTAGGCACCCGATGTCGAATGCCATCTTCCGATGGCACATCGGGTTCTGGAAGAGGGCAGGCAGGGGGCGGCGGAGTAGTGTATGCTAGCAGTAGCGATTGCAGGTGGCAGGAGTCAGCGGTGGCAGAAGATTTGTTGAAAACACCGAGCTGCCCTGTGATTGGCTGAGCTCTCTCAACCAATCACAGGGCAGCCCAGTATTTTAAAAAATACCACTGACTCCCGCCTCCCGCAAGTGCTACTGCTAGCGCTACACTACTCCTCTGCCCCCTGATACGAGACGCAGGTACGTTGCCAGCGGTCCCTAGGGCCCCTGGTCACCAAACCCCACAACGCTGAATGCGTCCCCTCCGCCCCCACCCCCAGATTCTATTCAAGCAATCGCATGTGGTTAAAAACCACATGTGACTGCTCCTACAATTTGAAAGGTATTATGTGCAGCACATAATATCTGTAGACGCGACATTCAACGGCATGCCCACGCATCACGTCGAAAAGTCCCTTAAAAATGCATACAATCATTCGATTTATCGGCCAGAAGTGGTCGAAATCGAATGATTGTATACAATATCTCACAAGAGTATGGGCAGCATTACCTCCCTACACAAGTATTTAACTAATATACCTAGTTAAGCTTGTTTTATGTTTTGTGAATCAAAGGCAAGTGTAAAGCACTGTAAATTATATTCGTAGAACTTTTCTATATAAAATAAATAATTATTATTGTTATTACTATTATTATTATTATTATTATTATTATACAGATGTGTCCCAATACAGCTTTGTTGTGTATAACAGCTTGCTGTTGCAGCATTGTGATGAGAGTGCATTGCAACATGCCATGTGTTTCTGCACCACAACCAGCTCATATAACACTCAATGAAAGACTCAATGGTAAAGCAGGCCTGTCAGAGTCCTGCTCCCGTTATGCCATGACTGGTGTGTATGCATTGCAGCAAAACCATATGAGGACACACATTTGTATGTTTGTTTTGGGCTACATGCAAAAGCAGATAGTATTTATTCGGTATGCAAAAATAATGAATGTACTTTACAGATGTGTTCTCTTGTCGCTGTGATGCGACATACAACATGCAACATAGCGAGGCATACAATCAGTGTATACTCCCGCTATGCATTCACTTAAAAATGAGCCAGCTGGTGCGTGTATCTAAAGATGGGGCTTGTGTCATCTTTTCAGGGCTGGCCGTTGCCGCCCCGAGCGCCCCCCCCCCCCCCCCCTAACCCTGCCTGTCTCCCTGAAGCGGAGACGGGCAGGGACAAGCAGTGTTCCCGCCGAGAGACTGGGACGCACGCGCTTCCTAGTTCAGTGTAGTCCCTGTCCGCCGGCGCTCGCCAGCGGGGAGGGTCTGGCGGACCCCGGGCAAGGATGGCAGGGGCTACATCTGTACAGCCTCTTTTTTTTTGCAATTCGAACAATCTGGTTTAAAAGTTTAAATTAATTTTTTTTGTTTGTTTAAAAAATGGTCTACATTGAATTTTGAATGATGTTAAAGTTCTTATTTTAAAGTGACCCGCCTTTGAATCTGCTATTAGCGCTAGGGCTGTTGAGCCTGACATGATGTTGGTCCTGAAAGGGTTAAGCATTGTGGTCTCACTATAGAATGCTGCTATACATGAAAAAGGGGGACACATTTGTTCTGCACCCATTGCATTGCGCATATGGTTTATCCTTGTGCACCATTATTTTTTTTTTTTTGCATTGTTCCCAACTCAGAATTATGTTCATGATACAGCGGATACTAAGGAAATTGTTTTTATTTGGCTAAAGCAGTGGTCAGGGAACTCGGTCCTCATTACCCCACACAGTGCATGTTTTGCTGGCAACCCAGCAGGTGCACAGGTGTACTAATTACTCACAGACACATATTATAAGGTCCGCAGGTGGAGTTAATTATTTCACTTGTGATTCTGTGAGGAGACCTGCAAAACATGCACTGCGTGGGGTAATGAGGACCAAGTTCCCTGACCACTGGGCTAAAGCACAGCTGTAAAGGGGTATAACAACCTGGAATATAACAACCTCAGCAATCTGATCTTTGTTTGAGAGACTATACTCGGGGCAATAGATGGTGCTGTGTTGGTAACAACCATTGTGTTGTTTCTCTTTATTGTGAAGGTGTACTGATCCTCTGTTGATAATCCACCCTGTTAAGTTTTTCACGTATTTATCACTGTAAAGTTTATCCCACATTCATTCCTGCTTCTTTGATGCTTGAACAGAGAATCATATTCTGCAGCAGTTTGTTTGGAGACATCTTTTGTTAGTCCATCACGATGAAATACATTGTTAATTGTTTGCCAAGCAAAATTTGCATTGTAATTATTATATCGCCTTTTGACCCCTAAAAACACATATGAACAATTCCAAACCTACATTGATGCAAAACACAGAACATTTTTAGCATGTCCATTTTTTTCCTTTGATGAGGTTTCCTCAGGAGAATGTGCTATATAATTTTTTTCTGACATAAATACACCTGTTTTATACGTCTTCTATCTGGTCTTTCACCATCTTACAAAACATATAAAAATATTAAATACTTACTAAAGAAAGAACTATAAAAATCCACCCACCATAGAAAATCTAGACTTGGATGGCATTGTGTAATTACATGGCACATCAAACTAATACAATTAATTTTTTTACAGTAAATGTGTTTCATACGTTATATATATTGAGTAGTTTGGAATTTTGACAGGTTGACATTGTGTCCTCTTTAAAATGCATACATAGCAATTTTTATTTATCTTTAAATATGCATACATTTTTTGAAGGTTACTTTTAAGTTTCATTACATCTCTCACAGGCATATTTCTTTCAAATAAAATAAAATGCATCAAGCATCTTAAGTCAGAACCGAATTGCAAATTTTTCTTTCATCCCATTAGGAATTTGTCCACTTTTTACCATTCCCTGTTACACTCTTGGGCTTAAAAATTCTTTCTTGAAAAAAAAAAAAAAATCACTTTGTTAACATAAAGTATAAAAATCTAAATCAATATAATGGGAGTTTTCTTTTGTAAAAGTGACATGAAAGCAATAGTTTTCAGCATTTCTTTTTACATTTTATGTACAGTATGTGGATTTTGTAAAAACAAAAAAATGTGACTTACAGGAAAGCTTTTATGTTAGTTTATAGAGTAATATTTCAGGAAAGAGGTTTTCCGTTGAAGCAGTGTTGAAACGGAGTACAGCTCCTTAACAGATTATAATGGGCTGGTATTAGATAGTGGCCACATGTATAGATCCCAGCAATGGCTATGCGCTGGGCCTCACATAGTTACCAAGCAGGTCCCGTTCAGCGGGACCCACTTGGGCGCAAGGAGGTTGTGTTGGGTCATACACAGCAGAAGCGGTGAAACAATAGCCCTGCAGACTCTGCGGTGGCGGGGAGGCGCTGAGTAAATGTGGGTGTTAGGGGTCTGTGGGGCTATCACTGCAACACTGCAGCCTGCAAGGACCTACAGATCTACTTGACTGCAGTCCTGACTCCCAGTGCTTCTTCATTAGCAGCAGGAAGAGTGCCAAGACCACAGGCAAGAAGATCTGCAGGTCCCGTGGACCAAGCAGCGGCAAGCGGATGGGTGAGTGAGGGTAAACTTCACTGGCGGGAGGTGGTGGTGAGGGGTTTGGGGGGGTGAGGGGGTTGGGGGGGCACTGCTGAAATTTTCAGACAGGGGGTCAAATATTTTGTAGTTACACTACTGCACAGCAGCGTGGCCGGATCCTACAGATCTGGTATCCTGATGACACTTCAGTTTGGGAAATGAAACGTTGACATAACTTCATGACTTGACTGATTTTTTTCTGATGATCTGAGTGCCACTTGTATGGTATTTAACCCCTTCCCGACATTTGACGTACATGTACGTCATGGTCGGGAAGTACTTCCCGACATTTGACGTACATGTACGTCATGGCTTGTAACTGTCACAGCGTCTATAGACGCGGTGACAGTTAGGAGATGTCTGCTGTCCCTGACAGCAGACATCCCCCCTCGCCGCCCAGGGGGGGCAGGGGTGCCCCCCCCGGTCGGCGATCGCTGTGATTGGCTGTTCAAATCTGAACAGCCATTCACAGCGTTTCCTGTGTTACCGGCGGCTAAGCCGCTCGGTAACACAGAAAACGGTGGTGATCGGTGCAGCACCGATCACCACCGAGCGGCAGCACCCCCCTCCCACCCGCCGGGCACTCACCCGGCAGCTCCCTCAGGTCCCCCGGCAGCAGCAGCAGCACGCCAGGTCCCCCGGCAGCAGCAGCAGCACGGAGCCTCAGCGCACGCAGCGCTTCCCCCCTCCCACCCCAGCAATGAGTTAAAAAAATTAAAAAAAGGCACTGAAATATATATATATAAATATATATATATATATATATATATATATATATGTGTGTATGTGTATATATATATATACACACATATATGTATGTGTATATATGTATATATATATATACACACATATATATATGTATATATATATATATATATATATAGACAGATATATGTGTGTATATATATGTGTGTGTATATATATATATATATATATATATATATATATATATATATATATATATATATATATATATACATACATACATACACACACACATATATATATATATATATATATATATATATTTATATATATATATATATAGAAAGATATTCCCGACATATGACGTATATATACGTCATGGTCGGGAGGTACTTCCCGACCGAAGACGTATATATACGTCATGGTTTTAAACTGTCACCGCGTCTATAGACGCGGTGACAGTTTGGAGATGTCTGCTGTCCCTGACAGCAGACATCCCCCCTCGCGGCGATCGCTGCGATTGGCTGTTCAAATGTGAACAGCCAATTGCAGCGTTTTCTGTGTTACCGGCGGCTAAGCCGCTCGGTAACACAGTGATCGGTGGTGATCGGTGCTGTTAAGTACAGCACCGATCACCACCGATCGCCAGCCCCCCCCCCCCTCCCACCCGGCAGCCCCCCTCACTCCCACCCACCCGGCTGCCGCAGCGCCAGCACCCCTCCCACCCCCCCGCCAGCCGCAGCGCCAGCCCCCCTCCCAAAGCTGGTGACCAAAATGGGGTCACTTGTGGGGGGGTTCCACTGTATTGGTGCTTCGGGGGTCTTGCTAATGCGACATAGCACCCACCATTCATTCCACCACCAAATATCACTCCTTCCCTTCTGAGTCCTGCCATGCACCCAACTGGTATTTTTTGGTCACATGTGAGGCATTGCCGTACTCGGGAGAAATTGGGGCACAGATTTTGGGGTGCTTTGTATCCTTCATTCCTTGTGAAAATGAAAAATTTTGAGCCAGAACTGCATTTTTCTGTAAAAAATTACATTTTTTTACACAAAAATGCAGATCTGGCTCAAAATTTTTCATTTTCA
Source organism: Crinia signifera (assembly GCF_055691185.1). Taxonomy (NCBI): domain Eukaryota; kingdom Metazoa; phylum Chordata; class Amphibia; order Anura; family Myobatrachidae; genus Crinia; species Crinia signifera. Next base: position 239,342,597 of record NC_139219.1, on the reverse strand, counting down.
CAAGGAATGAAGGAGACAAAGCACCCCAAAATCTGTGCCCCAATTTCTCCCGAGTACGGCAATGCCTCACATGTGACCAAAAAATACCAGTTGGGTGCATGGCAGGACTCAGAAGGGAAGGAGTGATTTTTGGATTTTGCAGCACAGATTTTGGTGGAATGAATGGTGGGTGCTATGTTGCACCAATACAGTGGAACCCCCCCCACAAGTCACCCCATTTTGCAAACTACACCCTTCAGGGAATTCATCAAGGGGTATAGTGCACATTTCAAACCCCCAGGGGTTTCACCAATTGTGGTACAACTGGGCAGTGAAAATAAAAAAAAATAATTTTTCATTTTCACAGCTCAGTTGTATCAAAATTGGTGAAACCCCTGGGGGTTTGAAATGTACACTATACCCCTTGATGAATTCCCTGAAGGGTGTAGTTTGCAAAATGGGGTGACTTGTGGGGGGGTTCCACTGTATTGGTGCAACATAGCACCCACCATTCATTCCACCAAAATCTGTGCTGCAAAATCCAAAAATCACTCCTTCCCTTCTGAGTCCTGCCATGCACCCAACTGGTATTTTTTGGTCACATGTGAGGCATTGCCGTACTCGGGAGAAATTGGGGCACAGATTTTGGGGTGCTTTGTATCCTTCATTCCTTGTGAAAATGAAAAATTTTGAGCCAGAACTGCATTTTTCTGTAAAAAATTACATTTTTTTACACAAAAATGCAGATCTGGCTCAAAATTTTTCATTTTCACAAGGAATGAAGGAGACAAAGCACCCCAAAATCTGTGCCCCAATTTCTCCCGAGTACGGCAATGCCTCACATGTGACCAAAAAATACCAGTTGGGTGCATGGCAGGACTCAGAAGGGAAGGAGTGATTTTTGGATTTTGCAGCACAGATTTTGGTGGAATGAATGGTGGGTGCTATGTTGCACCAATACAGTGGAACCCCCCCACAAGTCACCCCATTTTGCAAACTACACCCTTCAGGGAATTCATCAAGGGGTATAGTGTACATTTCAAACCCCCAGGGGTTTCACCAATTTTGATACAACTGAGCTGTGAAAATGAAAAATTATTTTTTTTATTTTCACTGCCCAGTTGTACCACAATTGGTGAAACCCCTGGGGGTTTGAAATGTACACTATACCCCTAGATGAATTCCCTGAAGGGTGTAGTTTGCAAAATGGGGTCACTTGTGGGGGGGTTCCTAACTTTTAGCATCTTATGGTGCCTAGAAACCTACATGGTGCCTAAAAAATAATCTCATAAAAAGGAGGCTCCAAAATCAAGTAGGTGCTCCTTCTATTATGAAGCCTGTGGTTTGGTCACCGTGCACACTAGGGCCACATATAGGATATTTATGAAAACCAAAGAATTGGGGGAATCAATTTTTAGTCACATTTCTCTAGTAAAATCTACTGTATTCGTTAGAAAAATTTATTAAAATTGAAACTCTGCAAAAAAAATGAAATTTTGAAATTTCACCTACACTTTGTTTTAATTCCTGTGAAACACCTAAAGGGTTAACAAACTTCCAAAATGCTGTTTTGAATACTGTGAGGGGTGCAGTTTTTGAAATGGCATCATTTATGGGGGTGTCTCACATACAAGTCCCTCAAAGTCACATCAGAACTGAACTGGTCCCTAAAAAAATCAGTGTTTGAAATTTTCTTGAAAATTTGAGAATTTGCTATTCATATTTTAAGCCTCCTAGTGTCCAAAAAAATGAAAATGAGGTTGAAATAATGATGGCAACATAAAGTATACATATGGTCTATGTTAGTTATTAACTATTTTGAGTGGTAAGATTATTTGTCTCACAAGCAGAAAATTTAACATTTTGCAAATCGCAAAATTTTCCATTTTTTTTACGACATTTTGGTATTTTTCACAAAAAAACACAGACTGTATCGACCAAACTTTACCACTAACTTGAAGTACAATGTGTCACGAGAAAACAATCTCAAAATCACTGGGATAAGTAAAAGCAAAAAAAAGTTATACCCACTTAAGTGATACATGTCAGATTTGAAAAAAAGGGCTCTGTCAGGAACGCAAAAACTGGCTCTGTCAGGAAGGGGTTAAATATATATATATATATATATATATATATATATATATATATATGGTGTGTGGTGCACAGACAGCGCTGCCACTCACTAAGTGTTAACCAGTGATTTACAAATATATATAAATATATATAAAGTGCACAGTGCAGTGTGCAAAAAACGCAAAAAATGTCTATTTAAAAATTATTAAAAACACTCCAGAGTTCAAACTGTGTCATCAGATGTCATCAGGTTGGCCTAATTTCCATTAGACCAATAGGTAAAAATAGGAACGTGGTATGACTTCTGCACCTTCAGTGTATCAATAATCCCTCTTAGTTAATCAATATATGCGTACCATCAAATGAGTAGGAATTCTCATGTAGTGATATCTTGCTTTACAATGATCTCCTTCCCTCGCTTTCTCTCCTGTAGACACGTCTCAAGAAGGCGTTCCAGGCATAGGGAAAGTCGATGGGGGAGTGTATTATTACAAATATTCACTTTAGGGTGACTTAGTTGAATAATATTTATAAGTGCTTGTGCATGAAAAATATATAATTGGTGAACAACGCCACCTAGTGGAATATTTAAAATGATCCACGTGGTGATCAGCACGTGGATCATTTTAAATATTCCACTAGGTGGTGTTGTTCACCAATTATATATTTTTCATGCACAAGCACTTATAAATATTATTCAACTAAGTCACCCTAAAGTGAATATTTGTAATAATACACTCCCCCATCGACTTTCCCTATGCCTGGAACGCCTTCTTGAGACGTGTCTACAGGAGAGAAAGCTAGGGAAGGAGATCGTTGTAAAGCAAGATATCACTACATGAGAATTCCTACTCATTTGATGGTACGCATATATTGATTAACTAAGAGGGATTATTGATACACTGAAGGCGCAGAAGTCATACCACGTTCCTATATATATATATATATATATATATATATATATATATATATATATATATATATATATATATAAAGAAACAGAAGAAGGAGCGCGCACGTGAGTAAATTTATCGCAAATTTACTAAAAAGTGTAATATCTCACATACATTTCAATAAATAGCAATCAGTTTGGGGTTCACCATTCACACACAGCACACTGCAATCTAGGGGCTGGATAGTGAGTCCGGCAGATGAAACAGAGAGGCAGCGGCATCCGTGTGTTCCAGGACCTGTGGAATACACGGACACCGCTGCCTCTCTGTTCCATCTGCCGGAGACGCTATCCAGCCCCTAGATCGCAGTGTGCTGTGTGTGAATGTGAAACCCCATGCTGATTGCTATTTATTGAAATGTATGTGAGATATTACACTTTTTAGTAAATTTGTGATAAACTTACTCACGTGTGCGCTCCTTATTCTGTTTCTTTTACATGCACCTTTTGGTATTGAGGCTGAGACAAGCCTCGATTGAAGTGAGCTGCACTGCATGATTTGGGACGGACATTCTTCAAAAAGTCCCAGACTTTGCGCGGATTTGAATTTTGTGTGTGTATATATATATATATATATATATATATATATATATATATATATATATATATATATATATAACAATAGTGCAGTGTCGCTCCCAAATGTATGAGTCTTTTACATGATTCTCTTGATGTCACAAAGACCATAACTGTGGAGGCAGTATATACAATATATATTGTTTATATAGATTCCTTGTTCTTCCCCTTGCCAACAGGGGATCTGTGGAAAAGGCTGCCCTGTTATTTTATTTAATCATTTTAAATCTATACAGATTGAGAGCGAGTAAGGGGTCTTATATAATATATACAGTATATATAAAGTATACATATATAAGTATATATATATATATATATATGTAGACAGGATCTGGGGGACCTTGGAGGGGTTACCCCAGGAAATGAGGCGGCACTGGGTCGACTTTTTTAAAGACATTTTATCAAAGTTGCAGATCAAAACATAGCAATAGTCGTCAACGTTTCGAGACTGCTAGAGTCTCGTCCTCTGGACGTGCGCTGAAAGTTGCAAGGTGCAAGTGCATATAGCAAAGGAGAATACAGAGCCGTTAGGCTCTCTTACCTTATATGTGCTGCGTGTGTAGGAGACGCTGTTCCCCGCCGTCAGGACTGAACTCTCAGCTTCCGGGTGCATGGCTCTGCCTCTGTGATGTGGCCGTTGCCTAGACACCATTAGACGCTGTGTGTCTGAGTTCTCCGGCGTCTGGGGGAAGCCATTCTCGTAAGACCAGCTCGAAACTGCTGGAAAATAAGTGAAAATGAAAAAGTGCATAATCAAAACATAAGCGTTGTTAGTAGCAGCATTAAAACACATTGGCAGCGTTAAACATGTGTATGGGAACCATATGGACTATATTTTGGGTCATATGTGAGAGGTCCAATAGCGCACTTTCTATCGGTGTGGCGACATACAGCTGGCATCCACTGCACTTTCCATGCTCACGTCACATCATGAAACAAATAAATTTACATTGGGTGTCACTTGATAAACCATTACATATAGCTATATGTGCCTGTTTAGCGATGTGTATCATGTATATTGGTTAATCCAAGACAATACAAAGGGTGTTTTTAAATGGATGCTGTACTGATAATATATTATTTAGTTTTTTAGTTTTTGGCCAGAGAAATGATTCTGCTGACAACTTAAGACTTTTTAAATGAATGAGTTCCAGGCGATTTTTTTCATTTAATCCTGTTGGTGTCAGCGCGTTGAGTCGGAATATCCATGCCGACTCTCGCTGTGTCAACAGCTTCTGTCGATCACCTCCCCGTGGAAGTGGAGGGATGTGATCTATGATCATGCTTTTCAAGCTTTCCAACTTGTGGCCACACAGTTTAAAGTGCTTGGCGACTGGCTGTTCTATTGTATCACCACTGATGCATGCTTTTATAGCTGAGCGGTGCAGCGCCATGCGCTCCCTGAACGTCCTGATAGTTTGTCCCACATAATACTTGCCGCAAGGGCATATGATTATGTATATAATGTATTGGGACTTGCAGGTTACCAGGTGATTAATCCTGTATTTTTTTCCTGTAATAGGATGAATGAATTCAGAACCTGCTAGCATCATGCTACATGTAGTGCATGTTGGGCATTTATAGCACCCTGGTTTTTGTCTTTGCACGTTAAAGATGGGATCAGTGATTTTAGGGGTAATGTTGGTTTTCACCAACATGTCTTGTAGGTTTTTCCCACGTTTGTAGCTTGGCATTATTGTTTTATTTTTAAAAATGGGCAGAGTTTTGTCTGTGGTAACCAAGGGCCATACCACTTTGGTCGCTCTAGGGAGTGCCAGGCTGGCGGGGGTGAAAGTTGTCACAAAGGAATTTTCTCAGATGGAGATTTGTTGGATTTTTTTGGCTTGAGCAGCTGATCATGAGGTATTCTCATCACCTCCATTTTTTGTTGTTTTAATATTGAGGGGTCGTAGCCTCTGTATAAATTTTGTGACCTGGTTATCTAAGGCTGTCTCGAGTGCTTTTGGCTCGCTGGTGATCCTTGCCACCCGGATCATTTGCGATTTAGGAAGCGCCCTCTTTAATGGAGGGGCATGGTAGCTACTGTGTTTGAGAAGGGTGTTCCTATCGGTCTCTTTGTTGAAAACCTGTGTGGTTATGGCCTGATCTTTTAAAGAAACAGTAACGTCCAAGTAATTAATGTTGGTTTTGCTCATTACATGGGTTAGTTTAATGGGGCTGTCTGACAGGTTAATTTGGAGAATGATTAACCAGGCCATAACCACACAGGTTTTCAACAAAGAGACCGATAGGAACACCCTTCTCAAACACAGTAGCTACCATGCCCCTCCATTAAAGAGGGCGCTTCCTAAATCGCAAATGATCCGGGTGGCAAGGATCACCAGCGAGCCAACAGCACTCGAGACAGCCTTAGATAACCAGGTCACAAAATTTATACACAGAGGCTACGACCCCTCAATATTAAAACAACAAAAAATGTAGGTGATGAGAATACCTCGTGATCTGCTGCTCAAGCCAAAAAAATCCAACAAATCTCCATCTGAGAAAATTCCTTTGTGACAACTTACACCCCTGCCAGCCTGGCACTCCCTAGAGTGACCAAAGCGGTATGGCCCTTGGTTACCACAGACAAAACTCTGCCCATTTTTTAAAATAAAACAATAATGCCAAGCTACAAACGTGGGAAAAACCTATGAGACATGTTGGTAAAAACCAACATTACCCCTAAAATCACTGATCCCATCTTTAACGTGCAAAGAAAAAAACCAGGGTGCTATAAATGCCCAACATGCACTACATGTAGCATGATGCTAGCAGGTTCAGAATTCATTCATCCTATTACAGGACAAAAATGCAGGATTAATCACGTGGTAACCTGCAAGTCCCAATACATTATATACATAATCATATGCCCTTGCGGCAAGTATTATGTGGGACAAACTATCAGGACGTTCAGGGAGCGCATGGCACTGCACCGCTCAGCTATAAAAGCATGCATCAGTGGTGATAAAATAGAACAGCCAGTGGCCAAGCACTTTAAACTGTGTGGCCACAAGTTGAAAAGCTTGAAAAGCATGATCATAGATCACATCCCTCCACTTCCACGGGGAGGTGATCGACAGAAGCTGTTGACACAGCGAGAGTCGGCATGGATATTCCGACTCAACGCGCTGACACCAACAGGATTAAATTAAAAAATCACCTGGAACTCATTCATTTAAAATGTCTTAAGTTGTAAGCAGAGTCATTTCTCTGCCCAAAAACTAAAAAACTAAATAATATATTATCAGTACAGCATCCACTTAAAAAACACCCTTTGTATTGTCTTGGATTAACCAATATACATGATACACATCGCTAAACAGGCACATATAGCTATATGTAATGGTTTATCAAGTGACACCCAATGTAAATTTATTTGTATCATGATGTGACGTGAGCATGGAAAGTGCAGTGGATGCCAGCTGTATGTCCCAGCACCGATAGAAAGTGCGCTATTGGACCTCTCACATATAACCCAAAATATAGTCCATATGGTTCCCATACACATGTTTAACGCTGCCAATGTGTTTTAATGCTGCTACAAACACGTCTTATGTTTTGATTATGCACGTTTTTCATTTTCACTTATTTTCCAGCAGTTTCGAGCTGGTCTTACGAGAATGGCTTCCCCCAGACGCCAGAGAACTCAGACACACAGCGTCTAATGGTGTCTAGGCAACGGCCACGTCACAGAGGCGGAGCCACGCACCCGGAAGCTGAGCGTTCAGTCCTGACGGCGGGGAACAGCGTCTCCTACACACACGCAGCACATATAAGGTAAGAGAGCCTAACGACTCTGTATTCTCCCCTGCTATATGCACTTGCACCTTGCACCTTTCAGCGCACGTCCAGAGGACGAGACTCTAGCAGTCTCGAAACGTTGACGACTATTGCTATGTTTTGATCTGCAACTTTGATAAAATTTCTTTAAAAAAGTCGACCGAGTGCCGCCTCATTTCCTGGGGTAACCCCTCCAAGGTCCCTCGGATCCTGTCTACATATTGCAACATTCAGATTTTCTGGCCATTTGCCAGAGAATATGAATGATAACTCACAAACTTTTCTTTCACTCATGGTTAGTGGTTGGGGGAAGCCATTTAATGTCAAACAATTGTGTTTACTCATTTTAAATCATGACAAGAGAAACTACCCGAATGACCCTGATCAAAAGTTTACATATCCCAGTTCTTAAAACTGTGTATTTACCCTTTAACATCAATGACAGCTTGAAGTCTTTTATGGTAGTTGTGGATGAGGCTATTTATTTTCTCAGATATTAAAAATGCCCATTCTTCTTGCCATAAAGCCAGTAGATTTAGATTTTTGGGCTCTCTTCCATGAACTGAACAAGTGAGCCTCTCTTAAGAGTGACTCAATGATATTGAGGTCAAGAGACTAAGATGGTCACTCCAGAACCTTCACTTTATTCTGCTGTAGCCAATGACAGGTCGACTTGGCTTTGTGTTTTGGATTATTGTTACGTTCGAACATCCAAGTACGTCCCATGCGCAGCTTCAGGGCTGATGAGTGCAAATTTTCCTCCAGTATTTTCTGATAACATGCTGCATTCATTTTGCCATCAATTTTGACCAAGTTTCCAGTGCCTTTGTAGCTCACACATCCCCAAATTATCAGCGATGGTTGTGGCCAAAAAGCTAAATGTTGGTCTCATCCATTGAAATGACTTTGTTCCAAAAGTTTTGAGGCTTGTCTCTGTGCTGTTTAGAGTATTGTAAGTTGGATGCTTTGTGGCATTTGCGCAGTAATGGATTTCTTCTGGTGACTCGACCATGCAGTCCATTTTTCTTCAAATGCCTCCTTATTGTGCATCTTGAAACAACCACACCACTTTTTTTCAGAGAGTCCTGTATTTCAGCTGAAGTTATTTGGGGATTTTTTTTTACTTTCCGACCAAATTTTGTTGCAGTTCTGACTGAAATTTTGGTTGGTCTACCTGAACGTGATTTGGTTTCCACAGAATCCCTCATTTTCCACTTCCTAATTAGAGTTTGGACACTGCTGATTGGCATTCTTAAATGTTTGGATATCACCCCTGTTTTATACATTACCTTTCCCCGCAGATCCTTTGACAATTTTTTTGCTTTCCCCATGACTCAGAATCCAGACACGTCAGAGCAGCACTGGATGAAAGATTCAAGGGACTTTCAGGAGACCAGAAACTCACTGACCTTTTATACACACACACTGATTACAAGCAACAGATCACAGGTGAGGATGGTTACCTTTAGTAGCCATTCAAACCTGTTTGTGTCAACTTGTGTGCATGTTATCAGGCCCAAATCTCCAGGGTATGTAAACTTTTGATCAGGGTCATTTGGGTAGTTTCTGATGTCATTATAATTTAAAAAGAGTGAACACAGTTGTTTGACAATAAATGGCTTCACCCAACCACTAACAAATGTTTGTGAGTTATCATTCATATTCTCTGACAAATGGCCAGAAAATCACAAATTCAGCTAGGGTATGTAAACTTATGAGCACAACTGTATATACATACACACACATCCAGGATTTCAAAATAAATAACATTACGTGCAAGCGCTAACTGGTTTATTTATGTCCCCTTCTCAATAATTGGATTAACCGATCTGGACTGAAAAATAATATTAATTATTGTGAGTATTAAAAATATTCACAATATTTAATATCAATTGCAAAATACATCTCTTTAAAACAACACGCTATTCTTCTAAGAAGCGAGATAGATGAGCTGTCTCCTAATGGGATTAGTTGGTTAAATACTTGATATTTATTGATATATAAGTCCCAAATTTAGAGAAAAGTTCTGTACAAAACATATTTCAGAGTTCATATAGCAGGTATTATTTGTATACTCACAAGGTATGGATCTTTACAGCCTTAGTTCGGTTTTTAAAAAGCTGCAGCATTTGACCCAGATACAGGCTGTAAATGTGTATATCCAGATTATCTGGGTGATATGTGTCAGCAGCCTGTAGGCATCGGTTCATGTTCATTGCAGATGTTGGCAGATTCCTTATTTAACCGGTACTTCTGTTCACTAGCCAAATACATCTTTGATTAGGTAGCTTCTCTGGTGGGCATGTGGCAGATTGGTAGAGAAACGTGTCAAAGAACATCTTCCTGCAAGTCCATGGAAATAATGGGATTGATCTATGCACTTAAGCTTGCAGCCCACCTTCAAGGGACCCCATTTCACTGCAAGTCCTTTTCTAATTCCCAGACTCTTAAGATACTAGCAACTTCTATCACATCACAGTAAAATTGAATACATATGCTTGGTTCCTGGTTAAGAGCTCACCTGCCAACTAATCCATGGCTTTTAAATGTGAGACAATCACTAATACAACTCATGTATTACCACTAAGGAAGAAGGGTGCTGCCAGATCGTGCACCACTGAAGGCACCACTAGCACGCACCTAGGAATCAGTGGCATGCATGAAAATTTTAAGAGCATACCACTGAAGAGGTTAAACCTGTGACAGCTGCATCCTTAGTGGTAGTTCAGAAGTCATGTTGGTGATCGTTTAACCTTAAAAGCTCTAAACCAGGAAGCAAGCATATGTTCAGTTTAACTGTGATGTAACAGCAGTTGCCAGGTTCTTAAGAGTCTGGGTATCAGAGAAGAACTTGCATTGAAATTGGGTCTCTTTGCGGTGGTCTGCAAGCTTAAGTGCATTGATCAATGCACGGACTATAATCTCATTATTTGGTACTTGTTTCCTAACATGGCGCCCGTGATTTTGATTGTATTACATCTTATACAATCGCATTGCATGCAATAGAGTGGCATTCGATGCATGCGATGCGATCTGATTTTTTGTTGTACAAGCACCCTGATGGGTGCTTTTAGTGTTAAATGCACCCCCATTGGCAATGCTACCACCACTATCAACGCCAACCCTAAGCGTGGCGAGCGCAGCGAGCCCGCGAGGGGTGGCGGTATGCGTCCTCCGACCTTTTTTCATACCCCCACTATCCACGTCGGCGTTGAGTTGATTTTATATATTGTAGCGAGCCACCGAGCCCGAAGCGTGGTGAGCGCAGCGAGCCCCGCGAGTGGACACTGATTACTTTGCATGTATTGCACGTCCCCTCGCCACGCTTCGGGCTCGTATTCCACGTCCCCTCGCGGGGCTCACCACGCTTCAGGCTCAGTGGTTCACTTCGCTCGCCACACTATATAAATTCAACTCCACGCCGACGTGGATAGTGGGGATATGAAAAGGTCGAAGGACGCGTACCACCACTCCTCACGGGCTCACTGCGCTCACCATGCTTCGGGTTGGCATTGATAGTGGGGGTGGCGTTGACAATGGGGGTGCATTTAACATTGTAAGCACCCATCAAGGTGCTTGTACAATTAAAAATTGCATTGCATCGCAAGCCATTTGCTGTCATTCAATGCTATGCGATATTTCATTGTACAAGCACTCTTAATTTAGCATGAATATCGCATTGCACGCATCACATACCACTAAGTATGCTATGCGATGGGCGCAGGAAACAAGTACCTATTATTTTTTTTAATCATTTGTGTATTAAGGTGGGTAAGTTTACTATGGTAAACCTGGGTTCTCTGGTTCTTTATCTATCTACAGTAGCTAGATAGCTATTCATTTTATATTATTAACATACACTACTGTACAGTATGTTGCATTTTTCACAAGCTATCCCTCTAAAGTAAATACATAGTTACTGTTTGTAGCATGAAAACAATTAAAATATTAAAAATTTATAGTCACGTCATTAATTGCCCTAAACATTATTAGGAATGCAGGAAAAACTAGAACAAGCAGCAGGGATGCCAAATAACAATCAGCAGGGAAACTATTAATTTAGCATGGAATCTTTTTCAAAATGATGCTGTGTGAAATAGTATATATAAAATCTGAATATTTATAAATGAACCCTACAGTATTCTGAATATGTGCTTAAACTTGTCACATTTCATTAAATAATAATTGAAATCAAACTTATTTATAACAGGTTAGACTTTTTAAATACTGAATAAATGAATGGCCAATTAGAGTATTCAGTTTATTTATATTTGCTAAGTGAGCATCTGCCAGTTTAGACTTTTATAAATAAAGTGTAATTACTGACTTAATAATTATACGTGCGTTTTAGCATATACATGCATTGAAAATCTATAGTCCTCTAGTTCAAACATTGCAAGTAAACAATAAAATAATTTTGTTAATCTTATAAGAAAGAGCTTATTATATCCCGCTGTAGCTTATGACTCACTTATGATATCTATTTTTATACTAACTGATTAATATGATTATGGAATCCTGTCATAGCTTGAAAAACAAAAGTGAAAATATTTTTGTTACGGATCACTAACTCACATTTATTGTCTGCCGTCCTACGGAATTCATCCTACTTATTCTGCAATGCAGCATTAGAAATTCCATTATTATATTGTATCAGGCATGCAGGAATATAATGATGTGTTTGATTTTTTAATGTAGTCTTTAAACTGAATTACAAACCATCAGTGTTCTGTTTTTTTGGGGGACTAAGCATTTCTATTGAACAGTATCCTATCTGTACAGTATCAGTTAGTTTATAACTAAATATAAATGATAAACAAGGTAACTTTGAGTGAAGAAAATTAAGCTTGCTTTAAATGAATAACTGAAAACAATAGTTGTACAAGAACTGATGATAAATTGTACAATATAGCCGTGCAATTGAAAACCAGATAAATAGTTCATCTGAGGGAACAACATACTGAAAATCCTATCACCCTACAACATACCAATTTTTTTTTTTATTGCAGCATATTTCCAGTTAGATTAAGATTCAGTATGTGTTTCCGCAAGATAAACATAACCATAAAGTAGTGTTATATTTTTGGCTTTATATTTACTGTAGCTTAGCAACTGTATTATAGCAGATGTTTACATTCCCTTGCGGATCAAAATTAATTTGTATAGGGTATGGAAACATTGCCAGCATAACTGTGGTAAATATTAGAGTTGGCCTCCTTTGTCGTTAATCTAACGTGCATACTGTAATGTGACAAAGCATCAACAATTGGTTTTATACCATATTCAGCAAGAGAATTTGAATGCTGAAATATTTTCAATTTTTTTACCTAATAATAATAATAATAATAAGGTATAAAAAAGAAGCGTAATACAGAAGTAAAATTTAAATCCTACTGTAGAGAGCACAATAAATGTAAGTTGAAGCAGACATTTGGGTAATAACTTCTATGAGTTGTTTATATTCCTACCACAAAGGGTGCCAGATGAGGCTGCCATGTTGGGCGCACTCCATAGGATTACCGTTGGTGGAATTGGTTATGTCTAGAAGCGATAACATAAAATGGGTGCTTGAAGGGACTTAATGCTAAAGGGGGGGGGGGGTTTCCCAACATAACCGCCATGTCCATAAGTTTTACCTCCCATTCACAAGTATAAAAGGTGAGGCAGCAATGGTAGATGCACTATGAAAGTTATACTGTGGGAGATAAGCTATACAATGCATAAATCTGAACATACTGTATAGGTAATAATAGTTTATAACTTTTGCTTGTTAAAGAGAAAGTACTTACAGCATGCTATAAAAAGAAACTTATGACTCAATTATTTTGATATACACAATAGATATTGTCTAGATCATATCATATAATCTACCAGAAACAATATTTTATCAGTTAATATTTGGCAGTGTGCGCAATAGGCCTGGGAACCAGGCCTGAGAATTGTACCTAAAATTCTGCCAAGCAAAATAATACAGTACATTTGGGTAATCCTTAAGGGAAGAATTTAGACACATAAGGCGAAATGTAATAGAGGTCGTTTTTTTAGACATGTGCTTTTTTTTGTCATAAACAGCCAAAATCGCACTTTTCCCAAAAGTCGTACAGGTAATAGGGTGCGATTTGCGGTAAAGAAAATCACACTTTTTTGCTGCGAAATCGCACATTTTCAAGTGGCGATTTTTAGCCACACTTCAATTCGCATCCAGATGTTTTCCTATTACAAAATATCTAACTCGCACATATAATAGGTTGTGACTTTTGGTAAACGTTACCATAAATCGCCAAAAAATTAGACCAGGTTCTGACTGGCGAATTTGGCAGAACCATGCACAGATCATTGTGGGTTAAATACAAAAAAAAAACAGGAAAACAGGGGTCCCCCCTCCTGAGCATAACCAGCCCCGGGCTCAAAGAGCCGGTCCTGGTTTCCTAAAATCACAGGGACAAACCCCCCCCCTTTACAAAACCAGCACTAGGCTCAAGGGTCGGTCCTGGTTCCCAAAATACGAGGGACAAAATTACTAGGAGTGCCCCGTATTTTAAGAACCAGCACCGGCGGGCCCTACCAGCCAGCAGGGTAATGCCACAGCAGGGGGGAGACTTTTTATACAAGTCCCCCCGGCCAAAGCATTCATCACTCTGACTGGTCAACATGGGCAGGAGTCCTGGGGAAGTGGGGACCCCCCCAAAGAAGGGGTCCCCCCCTCCAGACCTAACCTAAATGTTGAAGCCCGAGCTGATAAAATGGTGTAAAAAAATAGAAAGAATCCTATTGTATATTGCTGTGGAACTATGAGTCACAGCAAGCCTGCACCGCATTCTGGGACTTGGAGAACCACAAGTCCCAGCATGCAGGGCAATAAAGGGCCCGCTGGGACTTGTAGTCCCACAGTAGTACAACTAATTAAATAAATACACACAGTACAACTTTATTGCACACAGAGCCCATTCATCCAATACTCACCTATGTTGCCACAGAGCATCAAGCCCCCTTGTCAAGTAGTAAATAGAAGACCTGAGCTTGGTTACAGTGGTGTAGGGGTCCCGGAGAAGCCCTGAAGACGGCTGGTGAGTATGTTTTCTATCCACAGGTAACCCAAATGGATACTACTGGAGAAGGGGACTGATGCTCCGTGGCAACATAGGTGAGTATTGGATGGATGGTCTCTGTGTGCAATAAAGTTGTACTGTCAGTATGTGTGTGTATTTATTTAACTATTTGTACTACTGTGGGATTACAAGTCCCAGCGGGTCCTTTCTTGCCCCGCATGCTGGTACTTGTGGTTCTCTGAGTTCCTGCATGCGGTGCAGGCTTGCTGGGACTCATAGTTCCACAGCAATATACAATAGGATTCTTTCTATTTTTTACACCATTTTATCAGCTCAATGCCCACCGCCCAGGGGCATCGAGGACAGCCCCGGGCTTCAACATGGGCAGGTTAGTTCTGGAGGGGGGCCTTCTTTGGGGGTCCCCACTTCCCCAGGACCCCTGCCCATGTTGACCAGTCAGAGGAATGAATGCTTTGGCCTGGGGGAACTTGTATAAAAAGTCTCCCCCCCTGCAGTGACATTACCCTGCTGGCATGTTGGGCCCGGTGTTGGTTCTTAAAAAATGAGGGACCTCAAGTAATTTTGTCCTCCATATTTTGGGAACCAGGACTGGCCCTTGAGTCTGGTGCTGGTTTTGTAAAATCAAGGGAACCCCAGCTTGTTTGTCCCTGTGATTTTATGAAACCAGGACCGGCTCTTTGAGCACAGGGTTGGTTATGCTCGGGAGGGGGGACCCCACGCTGTTTTGGGGGGTTTTTTGTGCACAAAATTGTATGTCTGAAAATGCGCACATTTTCAAGTCTCAAAATTGTACTAAATCGCACCATATCTCACTTTTTGCTGTGAATTTGCATATCATTTACATATGTGAATTCGCGGCAAAAAGAGCGATTTGGTGCGATTTTTAAACATTACCAAAAATTGCCATCTATTACGTTTCGCCCAAGGATTCTGTTTACCATGTATCTCACTTGATGAAAAAGTGGAAGAAATGCCTTATATTAGTGGTTCTCAAACTTGGTCCTCAGGACCCCACCCAGATCACATTTTCCGGAACATCAGCAGGTGACCTTGAAAACATGCACCATGTGGGTTCCTGAGGACAGAGTTTAATAACATGTGTCTTAACTGATAAGTGTCTTAACCACACATTCCTTTTTTATAGGGCCTACACACTTAGGCCCTTATTCTGATCTGTGCGGAAATTCCCGCATTCTTACGGAGCGGTCCGCACGCCACGGTGTTTTGCCGCATGCGGCCATCGTCCGTAGAAACGCCCACGTGTCCTCCGCATTCGGACGGACTCACTCTTTAAGAACAGGGCGTGTTTACGGACGACATAGAAATCATGCGTGTGCGGGAGAAACACTCCGATTCGGCACGGTATTACAGAGTATTACAGAGTATGCTCGGGAATACCGCATCCGACCGGGAGCCAAGCGGTGCTACCGCACGTAAGCGGAGGATTTACGCCAAACAACCCACTATGAAGTATCTTCTGCAAGACATCACATGACCCACTTATTCAATTACCTATCCTCATAAAAAACTGCTTATTTGGAATTGGAATCAATTAGATTCCAATATATCCTTACAAGCATGCCTAACACATGCATTGCACACATTAACCCTTACAGCAATGTAAGTGCAATGCTTTGTATTACACCCTGTGTAAAAGATTATAAACAATCTACACATATACTATTTAAAGTGCAAATAAAACCAACAACTGTGAACTTGCATAAAGAATTTTATTAACGAGACAAATAACATAATGAAAAAAATATAAAATTAGAAATTAAAGAAGCAGGTCCTTCAGGTCCTGCAGGTCTGCTTGCGCCAGCCGCAGATGGTGCTCCAGTCGCCGGAGGGCCCCATGCACACCCTCATCTGCCGGTGTGGTGTCATCTGTGGGCATGTCAAAGGGGCAACAATTAGTCATGTTATTCTTGCATACATTTCACATACTGCGACAGAAATTGCACAAATGCTAGGTGACATGTGTGTATATATATATATATATATATATATCTATGTAGAGCATGGGTCCTCAAACTGCGGCCCTCCAGATGTTGGGAAACTACAAATCCCAGCATGCCTTGCCACAGTTTTGCTATAAGGAAGTGTTAAAACTGTGGCAAGGCATGGCGGGATTTGTAGTTTCACAACATCTGGAGGGCCGCACTTTGAGGACCCATGATGTAGAGAGATAGAGACACACATAGATAAATAGATATGACACATATATACATACATGCTAAGTTATTTACTACATACTGTATTTTTTGGCCTATACACTTTACTCTGCAGAAGACATAACAGTCATATTGTTTCTTCTCAGTCACAACCCACCCATGACTAACCAATGACAAGCAGGTCATGGGCTCCGTCAATAAGAACTTGTCACAATCTGCACAGTCTATAAGTTCAGTGATGGTTCGTGGCATGGGAGTTATGCAAATGTAAGGAATGCACAGTACACATCCTCAAAATCATAATTCTGTCTAAACCAACCTACAATTCTGTGACGGCCAAAAAAAAAACGGAAGTACAGGGGGTGTTTAGGTAGAGGAGGCTCCTGGGACACTGGCAACTTCTGACTCCATTCCAAGGTAGGCCGGGCCATACTCCATTTATAGCATACATCCTAGAGTTTATAAATAACATTCACCAACAATATAGATTCCACTATTTGATGGGTCATAATCCACGCTTGCAGCAGGTGAATTTAAGCCACAAATGATCCACTCATCCCTTTACTCCAGGATCCAGTTTAACTACAACGGTTATGTGGCAGTCAAAATGGACCTCCAACCCATCCCACAAACCTGTGTAATTCAGAGGTGTCCTGGATGAAAGGGATGCCTTGGACACCCCATCTAACCCGTACCTGTATCTGTAGCTACCCACTTTGGGGTCTATATGATTAGTATGGGCCCAAAATTTGTAATCACCAGTGCTAAAAAACAAATACCAGTACAACTACTTCATGAATTATGCATTATGTCAACATACCGATCTGCGCCGACTCCGGTGCCTGGCACGCCTCCTCCCCCTCTGAATTGGAGGTGTCCGGGGCAACTGTGGCCTCCTCAGCCCCCTCCTCCGCCATCTCCTCGGGCACAACATCCTCCTCCTGCAACTCCTCCTCCACCTCCTCCTCCAACTCCTCCTCCACCTCCTCCTCCAACTCCTCCTCCACCTCCTCCTCCACCACCACCACCACCTCCTCCTCCTCCTCCTCCTCCTCCTCCTCCGCCACCAACACCTCCTCCTCCGCCACAAACTCATCTTCCACCTCCTCACGCAACTCCTCCTCCTCCACCTCCTCCTCCACCATTTGCTCCTGGCCAACTTCCTCCTCCTCCACCCTTGCCGGCACGTCCTCCTCGGGGTGTTGGCCCTCGTCCTGGGCCAGGCCTGCCTCCGCCTCTTGACGGGCCTGTTGGGCTCGGGCTCGTGCTGTGTGGTAGAAAAAAACATCATGGTCAATGTTGGCTCATTGGGGCACATTTATTAATCCAAAACAAGACATACATGGAAGGGTGATAATGATGGCAAACGATGCAGGAAAGTAGCTCCTTACTGTTAATGGATTCCAAATAGTGACATTTAAATTAGTATGTGATTGGTAGTAATTTGTTCACACATTACAACCCAGGCATTTATCAATGTGTAACACATATTAGATCTGGCACATTGTATGCATCAGAATCCTCAATGCTATGCCATTACATATAAAAGCCACATGACTGCATGTTAACCAGGAAGAAGCACACATAACAGTCTATGGACTTTTAAACCCATGGACACCCACTTATCATGAGACACATTTTATTGTTTATATATGCTATGTTGTAAGTGCGAAATTTCATAGCTAAAATACTCACACTCAGCTATTTCGCCCCTGAGTTGGTGAAGCAGCTGGGGCTGGCGCCTGCGGAGGTCCGACCACCGCCTCTCCAGCTGCCCGAGGGACCTCCGCACCCGAGTGCGGGCGTAAATTCGGCGCCCTGCCGCAGCATAGGCCCTCCGCTTGTGCCTGTTTGTTATAAAGGGCCCTGCACGGCCCAGCCTTGTCTCCATGACGGAGACAAGAACTCGCAGCTCCTCATGCGTGAAGGGTTCTGCCCTTCGTGTCTCCGCCATGTTGACAATGGCATCTATCAACCAATCAGGTGGTGGCATTGGTTGATCACAGTTATTTGTGATAATAACTTTATTGTTCATTTTGACATTAACAGCGTCTCTGCGCCAACACAAATGGTGACAAATTCGCATGCCTTCAAAACCGTAGTGTTGATGTATGGCAATGAACAAATCTGATATATATAAAACACAGTGTGTATGCCCTTAGCAAATCCAATAAGGCCGCGCTCCGCCAAGCAACGCGTGCTATAGCTTAGCAACGCATAGCTGTAGTTAGCATTAATTACTCTATGCATCTATGTGTATGCGTACATTTATGTGTAAAAGACACATACACACACTTGCAGGTATCCTGAAACCAGCATTATACACCAGCCCTGCCTGCCTGCCTGCCTGCCTGCCTGCATGCTCCTTGAAATGTTGAAACATGTGAATAAATTCCAACATCATATATAGATATATATGTATATATGCAAACAAATCATACATCAACACAGGAAATAATCCCCAACACATGATAGAATAAATCAATGTACTCACCAGTCATCAGGGATAGTATCAACTACAATAATGAAGATATAACAAACACATAAGATCCCTTGTCCAAGGTATAATAATTAGCACCTATATTGAACTTCCCCCCAAACTAAGCACATATGATAAATATCTCCTATTTCTTTGCCATTAGGAGGGCAGCCTGGCTAATTTTCGTGTTGTAACACTGACAACTAACACACTGTACTTATTTGAAGGGGTGATTTGTACATTAATTGGTGTGTTCTGTCAACTCAATAACATGTACCTGAAGTATCTTTGCGCCACAGAGTCCCGCAGCTGGTATCCCCTCCGGCATTCAGGGGCGCGGGATGGGCGCATGGGCGGATCTTGCGGCTCAGATGGTACCTCCCACTCATCAAAGGGTATCTCACGCCGCACAGCAATGTTGTGGAAAAATATACACAGGCCCACGATCCTCGACACCATTTCAGGCGCATATTGTAAGTCACCACCAGTGCGGTGGAGCACTCTAAATCGACCTTTTAAAAGGCCAATTGAGCGCTCCACCACTTGCCTGGTGGCAACATGCGCCCGATTGAATGCCTCCTGTGGGCCCGGTGCTGGGTAGCTGTACGGCGTAAGTAGCCAGGGCGTACATGGGTAACCGGAGTCACCCAGAACCCACGCATCACGGCCTTCCAGCTCTTGGAGTCTATGCCATATCCCGGTTTGTCGGATGACATGAGAGTCATGGGCACTTCCGGGAAACTTCGAGTTGAAGGCGAGAATCTCCATGGATGGGCCACATACCACCATCACGTTCAGTGAGTGGAACAATTTGCGGTTCCTATATATCTTCTCACTTCGAGATGGAGGCACAAATGGTACATGGGTGCCATCCACAGCCCCTATCACATTAGGGAAGCCAGCAATTTGATGGAAGGCCTGCTGGCTTCTGCGCAGGGTCTCGGTGGCAAATGTCATGGCCATGAAGTGCCCCTTGCGCCTGAACATGGCCGACGTCACACGCCTCAGGATTCGGCAGAAGGCCGGCTGAGATATTCCAGCAAGTACTGCCACTACTTGTTGGAATGATCCTGAGGCGCAGAAATGCAACACCGCCAGCAGCTGTGTGTGAGGCGGAATTGCTGTCGTGATCCCGTGTAGAGGTTCCAGATCGCTCTGAATTAAGGTGAGCAGATCCAGAATGACATGTGGCGGTAACCGGTACCTAGTAAGTACCTCATCATCGGGCATAGCAAACAGAGTCACCCGTGTGCGATAGATTCTAGCACGTCCTGGCCTCCTTGGCCGACGAGTGGGGAGAGCCGCAAGTGCCCTTAGCCTCCTCTCCATGTAGCGCATAATAGCTTCTGCAACCTATAAAGAAATGAACATAAATACTGATGCACCTATGCACATAATGGCCATATCCCACTACAAATAGATTTGTAGCCTTCAATACGTACAATAGATGGCCGCCCCATGAAATCCCGCAGATCCATTTGACTCTCTAATGATGACACAATAATATGAACTCAATACACACCGTCCAAAACACACAGATAAAGGTGTCAGCATTTTTTGCAGACATCATGTACTATGACACATTTCATCTATTGCTGGGACATGTTGTCCTGCAATAGATGAACCCACACAGGTTTAAGCCCTGTGAGTGAAATAGTGAACATGTGACATGTTGCAATAATAATACACCACTTTGCTGGCCCAACAATCTGTAGTCAGTGAGGCAATAGTGCATACATTCATACACTTACATTGTTAATGGATATCATATCTACAAGGAGCATGGAAGAGCTTACCTTAGACCCTGACAAGTCCAGATCTGAAGACAAATGATTCTAGCAGGAAGACATTATTTATAGGGCTCTCACATGTGTGGTCTATAACAGTAGAGATGAGTATTGCATGACTTGTGGCCTGGATTCTCTAAGGGAATGGGCTACTTTTAGCTTGCACTAAAACGCCACAATACCACA
Source organism: Crinia signifera (assembly GCF_055691185.1). NCBI lineage: Eukaryota > Metazoa > Chordata > Amphibia > Anura > Myobatrachidae > Crinia > Crinia signifera. The sequence goes on along the minus strand of NC_139219.1, from coordinate 239,321,538 downwards.
GTAGTCATGAATGAAATGTCATGTCATGCTAGCAAATAGCATGTGTATTGAGCAATAGTCACAGGTGTATCAGAAGATTCGATGCAATGTTAGCATTGGTGACCAGTATTTCATGTCGAACTTTCGCCAGGTTTTACACAATGGAATTTCCGCCACCGTATGCGGCGCGAAAAACCAGCGACGTACGCTCACGCACGGAACGCAGCTGCCGCTGATGTCCGCCAAACAGATTACACAAACAGTATATAAAGGTGTATTAGAAGGTGACAATGTTGTTGCTAACATGTCTGGAACCCAACCAGAGGTGGACCCAGTGCTGCAGCAACTATTTGACCAGATGGACTCCAGCACCACCTATGTGCCACTGCACATGCGGACAGTGGGTAATGAGGAGGCTGCTGGCCCTTCTCCAGCAGGGGAACCTGCACCTGACCATTCTACAGCAGGGCAACCTACACCTGGCCCTTCTGCAGCAGGCCAACCTGCAGCTGGCTCATATCCACCATCAGCAGAATTGTTTGGAACACAACAGGGGACTTCACAAGGTAGTACCATGGCCAGCACTTCAAGTGCAGCGACTGGTGCCAGGGGGCGTGGCCAGGGACGTGGCAAGGGGCGAGCCAGGGCAACAGCGGAACCACCCAAAAAAAATAAGGCATATGAAGCACAGGAGCTGGCCATCCTGGTTCCCCGAGCACGTGATTGGATAGAGTGTCCATCCGAGAGGCTGACACACACACGCAGATGGAAGATTTGGGAACAGATAACGGCAGAGATTAATGAAGTAGCGCCACAAGTTCGTGAGACGGACCATGTGAAGAAGAGGCAAGTTGTTTTGTGATACATGTGGCCAGTAATAGCCAAGTAATGTTTGAATTGATGCTTAGATGCATTTAGCAAATGTCCCGTGAGGTTGTTACGATACACATACATTATTGCCATGTAATTTCATTGTGAGTTAGAGTACGGTGATTGTGAATGTGTATTGTAACGGTTGATATCATAGTTGCATGTAATATTATATATGGGACAATAATCACATGTTGTAATATGTAGCACAGAGCAATGGCTGCAACAGCTAACATTGGGAGTGACATGTATTAATATGTCAACTTACATTGCAGGTGGCAGGACTTCAAAACCAACCTGAAGAGGAAGCTGACCAAGCGGTGGGACCACAGCCAGACATCTGGGGCCGGCCCCATGCCATCAGGGCTAGAGCTCACCCCCCTGGAGGTGATGGCCGAGAGCTGCATATCAGTTGAGGAGATCCGGGGGGTGAGCACTATGGATAGCGAGGCCCCAGCTGAAGTGTTTGCGTCTTTTCTGGAAGGTAAATATTGGTCATGCCATAAACTTGTGCAAGTAATTATCGTAGAATGTCTCCTAATTGTGTTTATCTTTGCCCACAGACACCCCACCGCTTGGTGACGACTCTGTTCAGGAGGTGGAGGAGTCCGTGCCACCTGGCCCCAGAGGTAGGCCTGTGCAGCAGCAGGCATCGGGCCAAGCCGATTTGGCCGCCTTGGCCGAGGTGCTTGGGGACATCAACCAGCAGGGAGACTTGGCATCAGAACGGGTGCGTAGGACCGAGGAGATCCTGGCGAGCTTGGTCAGCACCCAGCAGTCCATGGCTGCGAGCATGCAGGCCATGGCTGCAAGTGCTCAGGTGCTGGCCGAGCAAGCCACCCGCCAAAATGATCTCCTCCTCCACCATAATGAGCTTATGGTGGAGCTGGTTACCAGCAACAGGGTCCTAATGGCATCCGTTTCTGGTGCATTACCAGCGGCAACACTCCCTGCTGGCAGGAGGGGTAGACCAGCCAACCCCTCCACATCATCTGCTCCACCTGCCCCAGCATCTGGCCGTCCCCGAAGAGCTGCTGCACAGGCCAAGGAGCCTACCAAGGCCAAACGTGGTCGGAAATGAACTTGTGGCTGCATTAATCTCTGCCGTTATGTGTTCCCAAATCTTCCATTGTGCTGTGTGTGTCAGCTTCTTGTGTCCAATCACGTGCTGAGGGGAACCAGCTGAGGCCTTGCTTCATATGTCCTTTGTGGTTCCCCTGTTGCCCTCTTTTGCCTGGCATTACTGTCAGCTGTACTTGAAGTGATGGCCATGGTACTATCTTGTGAAGTCCCCGGTTGTGTTCCAAATGATTCTGCTGATGGTGCATATGAGACAGCTGCAGGTTGGCCTGCTGCAGAAGGGCCAGGTGTAGGGTGCCCTGCTGTTGAATGGTCAGGTGCAGCTTGCCCTGCTGTAGAAGGGCCAGCAGCCTCCTCATTTCCCACTGGCTGCATGTGCAGTGGCACATAGGAGGTGCTGGAGTCCATCTGTGTGCAATTATATTTGTTTAGTATTATTATTTATTTTGCGGCATTCCTGCCATGTTGTTTATTGTTTGTATGTATTATTTTATGGTCATTGCATCACACTGGCATTGACTGTGACATGAATATAAATAAATGTGTTTACTTTACCCAAAATGTGTGGTTTCATGAGTACATGTCAAATACACATGTGTATTGCTAGTATTAATATTCTGTCATGTCCATTGTTAGCAGTTTGAAAGTGTCTGACAAGTACAGCATATGTGGGTGTTTAGTACGGGTTCCTTGAAGCAGCAATGGTTTCAATTAAAGCACTGACAAGCGTCCTATTAGTGAGTAATGAGTAAAGGAGTAGATTCTATTGGGTTCAGGTGTTAATGGTTGGAGTCATTAGGCGTACGTTCGCCAACCGCATGAACGAGTGGTGTCCGCAAAGCAATAGTACACTTGTGGACACCGCACATTTCTGCCCTTTTTTCATCGCGTGCATTCGGAGTGGTTTCCGAATGTACGCCCCCCAACATAAGTGTACTCCCCCGTGTCCGCCCATGTTTCCGCCCCGTTTTGCCCACTTTGAAACTACGCCCATGTGTCATTCCGCATGACGCCCATAATACGCCCCTATTTCCCGACTGATAGCGGTGAACAGTTTTGGACGGGATTTGGCCGGACTGGTACCGAGTCAAGGCGTGGCACATGCGCGTAGCGTTCTCCACGCATGCGCAGACGTCAGAAAGACGCGATCCGTAAGTACGCGGTAAAGTCCGCATCAATCAGAATAAGGGCCTTAGTGATTTCAGGACATTTCAGGGCATTTTCTAAGCAATCTCACTAGATCGCTTAGAAAATGCCCCTACATCGCTCCGTGTGTAGGGGGCCATAGCAATAGCGAAACGATGATGTCATCCAATTAATGTATAATATATAATATCGCCCGGCTATTAATATCCAGCATGCTGAAAAAATCAACTTAATCGCTGGTCAGGGCCAGTGTTCTCACCAGAGAACACTGGCCCTGTCAGATCACTCAGCACATATCGCTGGTACATCACTGGTGTGCTGAGTGATCTTGCTGAGCAATCTAAGCTACCGACATTGCTCAGATCACTCAGCAGTGTTACCCCGTGTGTAGGCCATATAACTTGTTTTACCTTACTAAATTATGTATATTATTTAGACTAATGTTGAGCAAAATAAATATAGTTTACTATTACACTTTTTTATCAAGCAGGAAAAGCCAAACTCAGTCTTCAGGGGCCCTTAACAGTTAATGTTTTTTAGATCTTCTTGCTGCTGTAAAGCTGTATAAAATATATAGACTTCCTCAGGAGGCACAATATCTATTTTGACAGGAATTCACTACACAGTGTAACAGAATTTCACTTTAAAATGACTTAATAAAAAAATAACAATGACAAGAGAGCCAAACACTCCAGAAAATGATTGACATATCTATACATAAAATTTGGTTTACGCCTAAATAATCTACATCATTTTGGTTTAATAATTCTCTCTATGAGAACGGATTCATTATTAAATCCCGACGCCGGAATCCCGACCGCCGAAATCCTGACAAGGGGGGGACCTGGTTCGCCCCCCCTTGTGGATTTGCTGCGCTCGCCACGCAGCGGGCCCGGTGCCTCGCTACGCTCGGCACACTAATTTGTTCTCCCTCCGAGGGTGTCGTGGACACCCACGGAGGGAGAAAGTGTCGGGATTTCGGCGCTCGGGATTCCGGCGTCAGGATTTTGAACGCCGGGATCCTGACCGCCGGGATTTACACTGCATCCCATGAGAACATGTATATTTGCTTGTATCTATTGTTAAACACTATCCTTGCAATGTTGTTAATATGAAAATAAAGAAACTGATATTAACGGAACCAACTGGGAAAAAAATTATATTCATATTTAAAACTTCTACCAAGTATTTGTTTTGTTCACTGATTGAAAAAATATTTTAGAAATTGAGCAATTTACTCCCTTATTTTATTGGTTTGGTTCCAGTGACTACATAACTATAAAATGCGATTTCTGCTTTAAAATAAAGCAATAACAGTAAACATCAATAGATTGTTCCTTTTTATCACAAGCTGCTTCATCATCAGGATTACAATCTGGTTTGCTCCAACTCTGTGACTGTCAACATCAATCATGTAATCATCTTGCATTTTCATGTACAATAATAAGATAAATTACTATTTTACACAAATTTTATATGAAAGAACAAAACCTTTCATTGATTACACCTGATCAGTGATTCCATTTATGGAAAGAATGTAATGATTCTAATGCACTAGATAATGATTGAGCCATATGGCACAAATCCATTTGTATCGCAATCAAGAGCATGTGTAGCAGTGTAATATTGAGTGATGCTATCTTTATTGATATTGACAATTTGCATGAAGGGATCTTTATTCAAGTTAGTGAGAATTAAATAGCATGTCTAAGAAATTATTATTCCTAGATGTCTTTGCTGCTGCAAAGTTGTATAAAATATATAGGTACATTCATTACTAACTGACAACAAATCCAAAAGGGGCCTGAACTGTTAGATTAAACGTTTATTTCATCTGAGTCAACATATTTAGATAAGCCTGTTTAAGCATAAATTGGCTTAAGATTTAGAGACACAAACGGTAAATATATGACCGGAATTGAAGCATAGGACCACCCGAGAAAATAAAAATTGACAAGGTGGGTAATTTATATTATTCACGACAGACAACCTCAAGCATTAAACTCAATCCTGCTGCTCCTGGATCTCCAAAAACATTAGTTCAACTCAAAACTATACAAAACACAAATGATTCAAATAGAAAATTAGAGAGAGACACATCACAGTGCTGGGCTTTCAATCTAGAGAATACTTGGCATTGTAGAATGACTCACATACCAATTAAAAAAAACCTTTGTGATCTCCAGAAAAAAGGGACAGAATATTTTCTCTTTCTTTAAAAGTTCACACACAATCGTTTTTTATCCAAAGGCTAAAAAGTAATCACAAAAAAAAAACTTCTTTAAAAAGTCACAATTGCAGGAAAACAGTGTAAAAGTAATTGGAATCTACCGGACCTTTGGGGTATTCTGTTTATGCTGCCAATCCACTACAAGGAAAATATGTTATTCCCAGGAGTCCCTGTAGTGTCCTATGACAGTTGTACACACAAAACCATTTGGGGTCTGAATAATGGGTAAGGTGGAAAAGAGACAGACTAACCCATTCTCAGGACTTCCGGTCTCTTTAAAGGCAGGACCACTGTTGCTGTACAGGAATACCGGTCATCACCAGGAAACTGCACTGCCATCGCAGCTACCTGGGTATCCCCACAATCTTCCTGTATCCCACTGGACCTCCTGGAATAAAGAGGTCAAAGAAGTGCCTGGTTCTCTGATGGTAATCACCCTGCACATCACTCCGCAGATGTTAGGACTCTGGGGAATCCCCTTTTGCAAATACAGAAGGAGACTGACCACGCACCACATCTGACTCTGTTGTCTCTCCCAGTAGTCGATTGATGCATGCAGTGCTAGAATTCACCTATAGAAGTCACGTCCGAAGGAGTGTGTTAGGCCCGCTCAAACCCCAATGCCCTAAGGTCTTTATGTAGGACAATGCATCAACCGGGATTGAGAGACGGATAAAAGGCTAACTAACTAAAACCTGTGGAAACAAACAATATATACATATTATAATAAGTGGTCAGATACACCAGCGAGTTTTTTTTAATGAAAAATGGTAGTGGCATCATACAGTACCAACCCTTACAGTTTGCTGCTAGGCATCTTGTATTTTAGTTATGGTCCAGTATGTTGAGTAAATATAAAGTTTTGCAGCACTTCAACGATCCTAAGCTGTATTCTCACATAGGCCCTTATTCTAGTTTACTCGCAGAGGCAAATTCCTTCTCAAAGGGGCAGAACCATGTGCACTGCAGGTGGGGCAGATGTAATTTGTGCAGAGAGAGATAGATTTTGAACTAGAATAAGGGCCCTAGATTGATCCAGATGGTGTCAGAATATTGGCTGACATGACTCAGGATCTCAGAAGCATCAACCTAATATTTGTTTATGAGAACATTGTAGACACTTGTTTCAAGTTCTGATAAGAAAGTACAGACATACAGTACAACATTGTTAATTCTAGCTGGCACTGAAGCTGCCAACATGGTTGACATACAGTATTTGATTATGCAGAAGATGTGGATAATGTAGAACCTGAACCACATATTAGATATTTGGATGAAAGCTGCCTAAAAGTGAGTAATGTCATTATTATTACCCGACTGGTCAAGCTTTCCCATCTGCAATCCAGAATTGTGCAGATTTATCATGTTTATCTCATTATTCGAACATCCATTACTTATATTACACTAACCTATAGCCACATGCTTGTTATACTGTATGTACTTCTTGTTTGAATTAAGGAATGTAGGTATATGATACAGGGGTTGACAAAACTTGCGTCCACCACATGTTTGAGAAGTGTGTTTTGGGTACTTCTTTACTTTCACGGCGCCAGCATGGCGCCGCGCGTACTTCCGGGTTACGCTCGCCACTAATTAAGTAAAATAAATTAAGTTAACGCCATGCCAACATGGATAGTTCATACCTCCACTATCCATGTTGGCATGGAGTTGATTTTAATTAGCGTGGCGAGCGTAGCGAGCCACCGAGCCCGCAGCGTGGGTGAGCGAAGCGAGCCCCGCAATGGGACTCTGACGCGCAGCGCCATGCTGGCGCCGTGAAAGTAAAGAAGTACCGTGTTTTGTTTATGTTCAGTGATGCTAAGAAAAATACACATTTTGCATTATTCCAAAGTACTGTAGTGTATTCTGCACCCACAGTAATATCTAATTCTAACCTTGCTGAGATGGGCAAATCTTGCATAAGGGCTTTTGGTACTTGTTTCCTATCTGGGCGCCCGCTAAGTTAATTGCGCACCATGCTATTCTCCGTAGAGAAATCTGATCGCATCGCATCGTACACATACACGATATTGAACGATGCGATGCGATGCGATGCGATCCGATTCGATTTCCCATAGGAAACAATGTTAAATGGCTCAATTTAGCCAAATTATCATAGGAACAATAGTAAATGGGCCAAAAACACCCCTGAACATTGAAATGTCCCCCCAAAAGTAGTTGACGCCACCCCGCCATCAACGTGAACCCGAAGCGTGGCGAGCGCAGCGAGCCCGCGAGGGGCGGCGGTACGCGTCCTCCGACCTTTTCATGCCCTACTATCCACTAGGGCGTGGAGTGAGAATAGAATAGTGTGGCGAGCGCAGCGAGCCACCGAGCCCGAAGCGTGGCGAGCGCAGCGAGCCCCGCGAGGGGACGCGGATACCTTCACAGGTAAACGCGTCCCTTTGCGGGCTTCCCAGGTGTCCGCGTCGCCATGGACACCTGGGAAGCCCGCGAGGGGACGCGTATAACTGTGAAGGTATCCGCGTCCCCTCGCTGCGCTCGCCACGCTTCGGGCTCGGTGGCTCGCTGCGCTCGCCACACTATTCTATTCTCACTCCACGCCCTAGTGGATAGTAGGGCATGAAAAGGTCGGAGGACGCGTACCGCCGCCCCTCGCGGGCTCGCTGCGCTCGCCACGCTTCGGGTTCACGTTGATGGCGGGGTGGCGTCAACTACTTTTGGGGGGACATTTCAATGTTCAGGGGTGTTTTTGGCCCATTTACTATTGTTCCTATGATAATTTGGCTAAATTGAGCCATTTCACATTGTTTCCTATGGGAAATCGAATCGGATCGCATCGCATCGCATCGCATCGTTCAATATCGTGTATGTGTACGATGCGATGCGATCCGATTTCATTACGGTGCCGTACGTAGAAAACCTGGGCGCCCAGATAGGAAACAAGTACCGGGCTTTTTATTAAGCTGTTGTAAGTGTTTAAGTGGAGAGAGAGAGAGAGAGAGAGAGGGGGAGAGAGAAAGTTCCAACCAATTAGTTCCAGACTGTTATTTTTCAAATGCAGCTTGTAACATGGCAGTTAGGCATTGAGTGGGTAGTACTTTGTCGCTCCTCCACTTTATCACTCTCCAGAGCTTATTATATCTCCCCATATTGCATATAGCTATCTGTAATTTATTTTATTTTTCTACTAACATAACATGTATTTTCTGTATTATAATAAATAATGTATTCAATGCATTTTCCTTCGGGTTTCAGGTTTCAAACTTCCTCTCCGAAGTATTTTTTATTACTGATGAAAAAAGGACTCAACTAATGGATCCTTACTTTTACCGTCATGAGTATATTGCCAAGGTAAGAGTGACAAATATATATATATATAGCAGTGGGGAGACCAGCACTGAACCCCTCCTGTTGACCACTGGCCCTGGTGCCTGTCTTAGAACACTCTGCAGTGTTCAACAATATAAAGGAATATCAGAGGCACTCACAGGAGTATAACAATAAGATAAGAAATCCCAAAAGAGGGAAAAACAGCACTAACCAGTCTTCTCATGAAAGTATAAGTCCAGAGTTTAATCCAATCGATAGCCTGATGACGTTTCGGTCCTGGTGCGGTCCTTTGTCAAGGCAATGGCAATATAAGCAGCAGTAGTAAATAGCAAACCAACAATGGGGTAGGGGAACTGGGACAAGGGGTTAATGGTGATAGTGCAGGGATTTTGGTTATATATATATATATATATATATATATCTTTGTGTGCACTAAGCCACTTCCATGTCCCCATCCAGGAACTCCCACCCAACTTCATATTTCTGAGACTGTATGTCTCCCATGTGCCTCAAAAGCATCTCTGACTCTGTGTGCACATTATCTGGGTGCATGCACAGTGCGTCATATAGACGTGTGCAGAAGAAGAAATTCACTTAGCTGCAACCAACATTGGTACTATGGGCCTTATTCTGGTTCACTCCCTCTGACAAATTCCTTCCTAGATGGACAAAACATGTGCACTTCAGGGTCGGGAGCAGATGTAAAATGTGCAGAGAGAGAATTAGATTTGGGTGAGTTATTTTGTTTCTGTGCAGGGAAAATACTGACTGCTTTCTTTTTACACTGCAATATAGATCTCACTTTGAAGTAAAACCCCACCCAAATCTAACTCTCTCTGCACAAGTAACATCTACCCCACCTGCAGTGCACAAGGTTTTGTCCATCTAAGAATGAATTTGCCAGAAGGAGTGAACCAAAATAAACCCCTCTATGCATGATACAAATAAATGTACAATGACAAGTAATAGAAAGTTAAATTAATATGGACAATAGATACTACCAACACTAAGATAGTGGAATAACAGTTAACAAAAGTTGACAGTGTGGAAAGTGTGTGTGGCTACTGAAAGACAGAGACATTATCAGCCACCAGTATCAAATCATACAGTGAGGATTAGCATCTGACATATGAGTGTGGCTTCTACAGATATACTGTAGTATGATTGGAATAAGGAGAGTCCATAAAAGATGGAGGCATGAAAGATGAACTAGTCCATATTGCATTCTCAGGGCTTTCATCTGTTTAGCCAACTATTAGCATACTACACCAGTTATAAAAACTAACGTACCTTGTTTTGTCCTCGGACATTGGAGAATGCATTTTTTTCTATGCTGCATGCTCACTATCATGGCATAACTATCCAAGAAATGTAACTTGTTGTATCTCTGTAAAGGTCTGTAGGGAAATTGCAGGTGTAAATATTAAGTTCATTATTACAGTGAAGTAAATCCATGATAAATCCAATCCATTTGCGCTCAATTTATTCTCAGCCATTTTTGTGCTCTGGGATTTACTATTTGATTTCTGAATTCCCTTCCTGTTGGACAGCTGTGATCATAACATCCTGACTTCATAAAATGAACAATCTGTTCCATCTAAAGGTAGTGCTAATGACAATCTGTTTATAGCCATCATTTCATAATGTGACCTGTATTTAAGAACTACACAGTCTTCCTAAAGTTAAATCTCAGAACCACGTGTTTTCAGGTATTAAGAGCAGAAGTTCCTATTAGCAATTTTAATAACAATTATGAATCTTTGCACATGGATTCAGTATGTAAGTAGTGGGCACATGCTGCTGCTTTAAATTAAATAATTCTCTGTTAAATTATATGACATTGCCTTCCGGTTCCGGCATGGAGAGGTGAGCAGTTTCTCTCCGCCACTCTGTTACCCGCCTCAACCCTACCATCCATCACGCTGTCAGCAACACGGAGACATTGTTCCCGTTCACCCTGCCAGCCCGCCGCTGCCATGGATAAATACTTAGGCTCCCCCCGGCGATGAAAGCCTTTCCTGCACAGCAGCAACAGCAGCAGGAGAAATGGAGAGGGGATCACAACATGGTGCCAGATGTGGATAAACGCCCAAGGGATGCCTGCAGCAAAAAAAAACTATTACAGAGAACAAAGCAGACCTGGACAGCTGGACAGCTGGACAGTTTCTTGTGTGCCAGAAACTGTAAAAGGCCTCCAGCTTGAACATTTTGTACACAATACACTCCCTACCCTACTCAATATTGCTCTGTAATGCTCAGACATTGTAATAGAACGACTACACAGATTGGGTCATTTCAAGCCTCAAACTCAAGCGAGCCATTTTTAAAGTGCTTAATTTTTTGCACAGGCAAGCAATATGGGCTGCGTCTAGGAAAAATAAACCCTATCAAATGGAAAAGCCATGCACTTCGCATCTTTTAGGATTTTTCAATTGAACTATCCAAAACCAGACGTTCCTTTTCGCCAATATTCTAGCAAAGGACAATCGTAAATTTTACTTGATGTACCCTGAATTTTTTTAGGATCAAGCTACAAAGATTTCCACTCTCCAAAAGATGCAGAGGAATTCCTTGCCAACAATACTACATGTTAAATTGATGTTTATATCACTGACGTTCCTAATGGATGAAACCATCTCAATGGATTAGGGTAGTGTTTGGCTTACGTCCTGCAAATGGATGCTTAATTATAACGATGACATGTGTTTTCTCGTGAAAGGGTTAAAAATTATATATGTTTAATATTGATGTGTTTGCTAATATTGTTCACTATTAGAAATCACTTTCTATGTCTTAGCTGACTTAACTGTAAACTTTTAAATTTTTTCTAGCTAGAGGGCTGGGGAGGTTAAACGGAGTTTGCCGTTATTTTTATTTTTACTTTATCATCTTTGACAGGTGATCTCTTACACAGACTTAGATTTAGACAGGACCATCTTCTCTCCATTTTTTAACTACTACTAAGGCCCCAGCACTTACATACCCCGCTACAACTATTTTGGCGCAGGTGAACTTCATAGACTCACTTTTAAATTATATTGCTATTAAAATATATAATATAAAATATATAAATTAAAATATTTATATCAGATGATAATGAAAATATGTTATAACAACATGTCACAGTGGACACTATTGTTAGGAAAATGGAAATCAGACAACAAACTATACAAACGTTAGATGACATCACACACTTGCATACAATATATATAAAACTTCTCAAATCTGTTTATCTTCAAAAGGTATATATGCGAAACATTCACCGAGCATACAGTACATAACACCATATCAACATAGACTACTATTGGAGATGGGTCACTGCTAGAGGAGATGGGTCACTGCAATAAATGTGGTATCGCAGAGGCTAACTATGCTCACTGTATGTGGGCCTGTTACAAAATATGAAGATTCTGGTGTAAAACTGTCAATTTTATTAACGAGGTGTTTTCTGTAAATTGGAGAGCGGACCCTTCAGCATGTATGGGACTTAACTTATACAATTGGCAGATGGACTTCCTCTTAGGTTAACAATAAAAACAGTGGCAAGAAAATGCATATTGATTTTCTGGATGAAAAAATCTGCTGCACAATTGTCGTCTGTAAAACAAAAACTTCTACAGATCTTATATTTCGAAAGAAAATATGCAAGACTGGATTTGCAAAAGGGTGCTTATAAATGTTATTTGAAATGGCCTTTATTTATTAATACTCTTGATGATACCACTAAAACGCATATTGCCTCTACCTTAGAAATTTCTCTGGATTAGAAATAACTAAAAGGAATACTTGTGGATTCACATAACTGTACTAGACATCTCTCCCCCTATTCTCTCCCTTTCCTTTCCTTTCCTATACTCTCCTTCCCTGTCTGTCTATGTGGTGTTAGAAGTTAAATACTATGTATAACTTTAGTATTAGTCTAGTTTAGGTATAACCTCTTAAGATAACATGTATGTTCAAAACAATATCTGATATTAGTATACTGTCCATTGAATACATTTGAGATGTGTCATAAATATATCATAGCTTCTTTCTCTATATACACATGTGAAGATGGATTGAACAATCATGTATACTGGCTTTCTCTTCCACCTGTTATTTATGAAAATACCGCAATAAAAAGATTAAAAATAAAATAAACTTATATGACATTAAAAAATACGTTTATGGAAACTTATGATAAAAGCTGTCTGAACTTTAGATACATTTTAATATTCATCATCAAAATGAGCAAGTGCAGGACTTCTTAGGAGGAAATCCATTTCTGCCTTTTTGCAGAATAATATTATGCTTTCTTCATTGACTATGAAAGATTATATTGTCCCTTGGCACTTTATTCATTTTCATTTTTTACATCATGGAATGAAAATTGATTTATCTTTGAATTGTTACCATTGAGTAACATAAAGCAATACTGTATGTAAAGTGAAATGTAAAAAAAATCTAAAACTTTTCTTGTTGAACAAAAGACATATAATTTATTATTATTTATTTATGATTTTATTGGTTTCAGCAAGGTTCTGTGTAAGCAGACACACCATACCACAATTCCCAGTCTCTTCAGTGTTCCTTACTTGCAATGAATGCCTTTAATTAGCAAGGTGGGCAATGCAGTGTAATCATTTCTTATGGTAAAGTAGCTCAGCATACTAGTAGCCTCATGTCTGGCTTCCTGCCTTCTTATCCTTATTATTCTGTCTAGATCAGGCATGTCCAAACTGTGGCCCTTCAGCTGTTGTGAAACTACACATCCCAGAATCTCAGAGCACAATCTAAGCATGAAGTCAAAGGAATTGTCTGTAGATCTCTGAGATAAGTACATAGACCCCACAGTGTTTGAAACGGCAGAAGCTGATTGGATGCTTTGGGAAACCTCCACTTTATCTCTCCAAAGCTTGATACAGGATGCGTTAATTTTCCTGGTGGACCTTATACCGGCCTTCACCATATTGATCCCAGAACCCTGATTGCCGAATGGTCAATAGAAGAGAAGAAGGGCGGAAGTGACGCGAGACACATATCCCGCATTGACAGACAGCGGGAGAGCCCCACAGCCAGACGGAGAAAACGGAAGTGACGAGATGGCAGCATCACTGACTAAGGGCGGAAGTGATGCTAACACGCTCTAAGCCCCAGGATTCACGTATATTAGGAGGAGTGGCAGAGGCACCAGACTTATTCAGCTTCCTGACGAAGCCTTTTTTAGGTGAAACTAGTTGATGATCTGGAACAGTTTGGATCCCACTGGAACTGTGCAGGTTACCACGCAGTCCATCTGGGAAGTCTGCCGGCAGACCCTCAGCCATTCACAGCATCCTGGTAAGCGACCATTATTTGGATACAAATTGAACTTTGTGCACCAAAAGATCCAAGGCTAAATTGACCTACAAAAGGGAAAAAAGTGATCCCCAAAGGACAGAAGCACTCATTATCTTAAAAAGGAGTTTTTTTTACCCCACTGCTTGAAAATGTATGTTTTATGTATGTGTGTCCTGTATTGTCAAACCATTTCCCAGTATGTATACCGGTATTAGCTAAATGTCCATTGAATATTAATCACTCATTTTAAACTATTATATCCATTTGCAAAATAAAACATATTATTTAAATCACTTCCAGCAGTATAGTGTGTTTATTGGCATATGTTTAGTTTTGCGAAGAGTACAACACATTGCTACATCCCAGAATGCCTTGCCATAATTTTAGCATACCCTAATAACAAAACTGTGGCAAGGTAGTTTCACAACAGCTGGAGGGCCATAGTTTAGACATGCCTGCTGTACATCATTGCCTTCTCTGACCTCTGCTCTACTTAAAAGAAAATACTTTGGATCACTGCCACCCTTGAAGCTAGCTTTGGACCCTGACCTAACCTCAGTACCTCAATTCTATATACTGACTACTCTCTTAAACTATCTCTTTGACCCCAGGATTGGTTATTGACTATACCATAAAGTTAGTCAAACTGCCACATAGAAGATACACCAGACATGTGGAGTAAACTTGTGTTATTATTTCAGTATTGTATTTAGACTAATATTTTCTATAAATCCTGCATAACAGTTAGTTCTAAAAAAAAATACTTAATAAATAAACCATTGTAAACCTGGAGTTACCCAAATACTGAGGTTGCAAAAGGCTAGTTCTATGTGTTATTAAAGAAAATTATATATTTAGCATCACAGTTTAAGTTATTAAGTTATTTATATTAACACCTGTATTTGGCATGTAAAATAAATCTTAAATCTACATAGCTGTATAAATTCACTCTAAAATATCTTCTTTCTCTAAATTGTTCAGAAATATGGGAACACTCAATTCTCAAATGATATAATTCGAGATGCAGAAAACCAATGAATATTTCAATTTTTTTAATGATGTAGTACTCCCTTAGCAGAGACCTCCTCCCAATATATTATTATTAAAGTAATCCTGCTGCATTTAAAGTACTATTTCCAAGACTGAGTGTCACATCAGATTAACATTGCCTTTAAAATGAGCTTTTTAAAGCCACTTATGTAAAGGAAAATACATTTCAAATTACACATTTGACTTTTGGTGACTACTTTGATTTGAATTATGCAATATCTCTTGGACGATTGTGTGTAATTGGTATTTTAAAGTTGAGTGAACATATTTCTTGTGGCCTTAGTAGCTTTATAAACTTAAATTGAGACTTACAATAAAAAATATTGTGTTTTTACTGTACTTCAAAAATTATTTCTAATATTTTATCTACAAAGTATATGTCGTTTCATGCAATAGAATGCTTCATGCTTTGTTTGTGTGTATATTTTTACTTTGGTGTTTTTATTATTTTAGTACACCGAAATATGCATAATGATATGAGTTCTGTCATTCAATGACAGATTATTTCCAGATTTAGAAATCTCTCAGCTCACACACACATCCATCAGAAAATTAGACCTTTAGACCAAAATTTTATTTTGCTTCTTTAGTCAAATTAAAGATAACCCTTAGCAACACCCTTATGACCCACACAAAACATTTGTATCACTATTATTACTTTATATTATCCATATATAATTCCATTGCTGATACACACCAACATTTTGTTTTAAAAAACACTTTCAGTGAAAAGAATGCAATACTTTATTCAATTGGGGAATAACATTTGATAAATAGTCTTAAAGCAGTACATACAGCATACAAACATGCAAAGCTCACACACCACAAAAGTGGATCATTTAAATATGTACAAAACATAACAACAATATCCATGAAACCCTGCCCAATACCAGTCAAACAAGCTTTACAAGAACAAACAAAAACAAATACAACGCACAAAAAAGGGGAATGGACAGAAGGAGAGGATAAAGGGAAAGAGGCTGGAGCCCCAGAATAAAAACAGAAGGACACCTGAAAAGGTCCAGTTGTCTGCAGAGGTGACGAAAACAGCTTAATAAGTATAGAAAACAAAATAGGAAACCCAGTGTAGACAGTGTTCATCAGATGTGATTGTGCGGAATTCAATTTCAACCACGGATGACACATAGCTTTGACTCCTGTGTCCTCTCAGAGGTCAACCAGAGATCCTCCATGGACATATACAATGTCAATGGAGGTGAACCTTTCCTTCATATTGGGATGGGAATTAGACTGCCAGTGAACTGGAATTACAGCTTATGCTGCACATTTTGGGAACATCAATAAAGCTTTTTTTTATGTCACCAGAGGGCCAGGGTATAAGGAGGAGCAAGAACCAGGGGTTGATGAGACTTCAGTGCCCACCATTGGTCTGAAGATAGATACTGCTTGGTCCCAAAAATAAAAAAGTAGTCAGCAGTCCTATCAGATGTGCAGCAGGGAGTCTATTTCTTCAATACACCACCAACATGTATCTAGCACTGGAAATATCATAGTTAAAGAGAGAGGTCTCAATTACAGAATAACTCACAGAGCTAGCATAGGTATTTTACAAGATTCTAGTCCAATCATCATCAAAAAAATCTGAAGTTCACACTTCAATCACTAGCATACGTATTGAGAGCAGAGTACATATGTTCAATAATACCTCTTTCATACAGCACAAATATCCCGGGTAGACCCTGAGTTTTTGCCCAATCCACTCAGGTGAGCGTGCTGTTTTTCAATTCATGACAGAGCATGATTTATCACAAATGCAGGGTCACTTCTGGGCCAGAACTGGGTCTAAATCTCGGGGATGACATTACATTTGCAATGTGAAAAAGGTATAAGGAGTTTATAACTCCTTGAGAGAAAATATGCAAGACCTAAAGGGTTCTCAAAAAGGGTCATAGTTCTAATGGCAGATGGACAAACAACCCTCCCCTACACAAAATGCTTCAGTTGCAAATATATCCAAATCTCACATGGGGCAGATCCAATTAAGCTTGCAGTGAATTCCCCAGCTAGTCATCCTGCTGTACCTTGCATTGTTGTCATGTGAAACAGTGGAACCAGTGACTCCCATTGGAAAATCAGGGTTATTAAATATAAAGGTTAGGTGGGAAATAGGAAAGACACATGAAAGAGTTTCCACAGTCTGTTCCAATGGGCCAGAGGTGGACCAATGATACTATAGAACCTTGGATTGCCATGAGTACTGGATAGGTATGGACAAAATGTTGTTCTTTAAGTCAACTCACTTTTTAACATCAGTTGTCTTTGACCACTACCATACCCTACCCACTTTGGCAGCATCATAATGAATTGTAAAATGCGGCAAAATAAGTTCTCCCATTTGTTTTTGCCCAAAAAGTTTAGCATGTTGAAATTGTAGCCACTTTGAATGAGGTATAGGGCTCTGGCAGTGGTGTAACTATCTAAATTTAGGTAGCACCCCCCCAGTAAAGTTAACACCACCCCTTACCGCCCATGCCCCCCATGTCCCCTGTGCCTTACCCTACGCTTGCTGTGCCAGTGACCCACAGATTTTGTCTGCAGTCAGTCATGGCTCCCCTCCTGGCTTCTACTGGCATGAAAACGGACCATCAAAAAATGTCTGCCCCCATACAGCAGAACGTTTCAGACAACTGTCTGCTGTATGGGGGCGGACATTTTATGATGGACTATCTTTATTTCACAGAAGCCTGGAGGGGAACCAGGCCGGGACCTCTGCACAGACAGGTAAATATGTGGGTCCTGGCTGCAGCACGCGGCAATACAATAGCCCCGCAGACATCAACATTAGTACCAGTCCCCAGTTGCCCTTACAATATACATTCCTTATGACATGGATAAAATTCATAGGGAATGCATGGATAAAAATGAAAACATAAAATGACTGTAAATTTTATCATAAGATAATTACCATCATTTGTTTCTGCAATGTTGGAGGAAAGCAGAAGCCACACAAACTCTACATATATAGTATTATAATGACCTCAGTGCCGAGACCATAAAGTTGTCCACTATGAGAACCATGTTGTTCACCTTATCTGCTGATTGCCCTATTTCTATCAAAAATAGTAACATTTCCTGTTGTTCTTATACCATTTGTTTTGTTGTTTAACTAGTCCGCATCATTCAATTTAACATGCATTGTTTTGAAAATAAACAACTTAAGCAGTAATTGGCAGTATTATGGAGATGTGTTTGCTGTAAGCATTACTAATCTTTCCTCTAAGTTAATGTGGTTGGTAACTTTGTTTGAATCCGTAGACTCAAAACACAAATTCTATTTTGTTCAGCACAGACACCATAGAGAATTGTCATCCAATTGTATTGGGCAATGAAGATGTAGAGTTTTTATTCCATTGTTTTTATTTGCTTGTCAGCGAAGCTATTACTTTGCATATTTGTTTATGTGGCCAATAAAACAATTGTCAGCTGTATCCAAGTTGATAGAAATCCTCATTCACTGATTATATGTGCTCAGTATCAATCAAATCTTTATGAGCTGAAGTAAGGTTAGATAAAAAAAAAGATGCATGTTAAATAAAAAGCAGCCATTTTCAAAAACAGCTGGTTTATTACTATAGGAATTCTGCTGTTTTTTAAGGGATGGCTTTAATTATAAAATCTGACCAAGTAATTTTTTTCCATAATTATTATCTTTTGTTTCTTAGTCACATCTGATAAAAGTGTAACAAAGTGCAATCCTTTGCAGAATAATTTTAACTTTGGTTTGGCTGCTCACCCTACATACTGTAGGATGCTGTAGGTGAACGGATGGATGGAGACTTAATGGCATGGATAGAAAAACTCAATTGACTTCTATTTCTGATATACCATTATCCAAATGGCTGTCAGCCAGTAAATACTCCTGCTAAGGACTGTAAAATGTGCTCCACTTATTTAAAGGTTGTAGCTGGAGTGGAATCTAAATGCACATTTCAAGAGTTTTATCAATGCACATAAGTTTCACATTTTTGTAAAGTCTACCTTAGTAGATTGACAATAATACCACAATTGTCCAATGTTACAAGTTCTCTTGACCTAGAATCTGCAACCCAAAAAGGAGCACTTGATGTTGTTTAGAATGAGTCACAATGAACATCTTTTTGTAGAAATATGTTATTTAGTATTACTAAGAAAATAAAGACATTTTGTTTATATTGTAATACATTTTAGTTTGCACATCCAATGAGTTAGTAGTAATACATTACTTTAAATACAATTATTAACTTAAAATATTTCTATATTTTTTAAGTAATTCACAATTAAAAACATTGAAAAACAAATTGATGCCAACGTATACCTTAATTCATTTACTTGACTGTGATAAAATACTTTGTGGTGCTGTTATAGTCTTAAAACTATCTATGCATGAGTTTTGTTAAAAACAAGTATATATAATGGTTGCCGTGACCTTAGTTTATATAATGGTTGCTGTGACCTTAGTTAAACATACATTATTAAATAGCCACTTATGTGGCATAATATGTAATGGGCACCACAGTGTGTGGTATAAAATGTAATGGGCATCATGGTGTGTGGCACAATGTATAAGCACATCACGTTATTTGGTATAAAATGTAATGAGCATCATGGTGTGCGGCACAATATATGAGCACATCACATTGTGTGGCATAATGTGTAATGGGCATTACAGTGCATGACATAATTGCCTTCATTGTGGTTGACTCACAAAGCAGTGATTTTTCCGAGTGAACACCCACCCATCGCTGCCCACCCAGTTCCTGCAGGCCTGCGAATGGATGTTTTGCATAAACATTCATTCACAGGCTTGCATTGGGGACCCAAAATAATTCAATGGTCACAGGCCACATAAATAATTTCAGAAGCACTTGCTAATCTACAGTAACTCACTCTCTGGTGACTTAGATTAGAGGCGCTCTGCTCTGTAAATAGGTTGGGCAACTGACATCCCATGATGTTAGCTGCCCACCCATGGAAGCCAGGAAGCCACCCCGGTTTGCACGGGGATGCCCAGCATTTTCCTGGGTGCACCCAGGTTTTCGTGTGTACAACCAGGAAATGCAGGGTGTTTTCATGCCAATGCCTCCTACTCACCTCCTGTATGCCTCCCCTGCTGCAAGCGCCATGGAGACTGAGCAAGTCTCCAAGGGCGACTGCAGTGAAGGCCTGCATAAGCAATTATGTGCATGCGCAGGCAGGACATATTGGTACCCGTTGCAAACTCGCAACATAGAGTACCAAGCAGAAGGATGGGCAATATGTAATAAACATTACAGCTTGAAGAATAATGTGAAACAGGCATTATGGCATGGGGAATAATGTGTATCGGCCATTACAGGGTGTGGTATAATGTGTAATGCGTATTACGGGTTTTGCTATAAGGTGTAATGGTCATTAGGGTATGTGGTATAATGTGTAATGCCACACCCCCTTTTAAGGAGACCACACACCCTTTTCAGGACCACCCATTCCCATATTTCTAGATTGGCCAGTGCTATTCTGTAACGTGAGACTTTAAAACAGGCCTCTAGAACTGTACATTTATTTATTCAAGGTAGTATGGACTCATAAGCCTCTGCTCCTGTTTTCACTTCCCACCTGTGTGCTATATTGTATGAAATAGAAACAGGAGGAGAGGCATGTGAGTCTATATTATCTTGAATAAGTAATTACAAATATTTTCCTATATTTTCACCCTTAAATAATTGTTGTTGTTATCCCTTCCTTTTCTTTATGAATATTGTGTAATCTCGCTACTTGTTTCCTAGCACGGCGCCCACGATATTCAGTTGTATGGCACTGTATTCAATTTAAAATTGTATACCATTGTATACAATGCAATTTTAAATTGTATAAGCACCCTAATGGGTTTTTTCAAAGTTAAATGGTCCCCCCTATATGATTTTAAATTGTATAAGCACCTTAATAGGTGCTTACAATGTTAAATGCACCCCCACGCCACTGCCACTATCAACGCCAACCCAAAGCGTGGCGAGCGCAGCGAGCCTGCGAGGGGTGGCGGTACATGTCCTCCGACCTTTTCATACCCCCACTATCCACATCGGCGTGGAGTTGATATTATATAGTATGGTGAGCGCAGCAAGCCACCAAGCCCGAAGCGTGGCGAGCGCAGCTTATGCAATTATTTAGCTTATAGGGGCACATTTAACATTGAAAACACCCATTAGGGTGCTTATACAATTTAAAATCGTATACCATTGTATATGCCATACAATGGCATACAATTCGATGGTATACAATTTAAAATTGTATAACATCGGCTAACATCGCATACCATACCATCGTATGCCTTATGGTATGCGATGTGGAAACAAGTACCGTAATCTCTACTGTATCACCAAAATCAGCAATGTCAGTTTGTGATTAACAGTATAGGTCCCTATCCAGAATTGCCAGTCACACCAACATTTACAATTATTAGTATTAGTACACTTTGCACATAATAAATAGCCTTCACCTTGCACTTTATCCTGTTTATTCCGGCACCGGAATCTAGATTAGAAATAGACTGTGCAGCTCAGCCTATTTCTACAAAATCCCCCCCCCCCAAGACCGTTCCTTCCTCTTTGCAAGCCAGCTGCCAATATTGAATCTATGGGAAAGAAAATACAATTTGTCCTATATATGGTGCACCTAGTTGCTTATAAAATTATGTTTGATACTTGCGTATATTGAGGTTGGCTTACCTGATCATTAATATGCACATTTAATGTGCATTATGTGGTGTTTAATATCATCTACTATTAATTATACTGTCCCTCACTTATCATTTACATGTTATTTATATGTCTTATCTGGCCCCCCCTTTATCTTTATCCTAACCCCATTTAATTTTAGTCCTTACCCTGATCTTTTTGTATGTGTATTTTAAAAGTTCAATAAAAACTATTATTAAAAATAAAAAATTTTTTTTTTTACTTTTATTAAATGACTATTAAAAGGCTGCAAAAAAAGTATTCTAGTGTTGATCCTTTCATTTTGGCTAAATAGCTATTTAGCCAAAATGAAAGGATCAACACTAGAATACTGTCAACACCTTTATTGAATTATTTACCACTAAGACGCTGGTCCAAAACTCATAGCAATTATTGAAACTGTTAAAATTAAATAGCAGTGTGCCACCTGCTCACCACCTTATCCTTTTTAACAACACCACTGTCTTTGTTTTGTCTAAACATCACTAAATTTTACATGTATATATATATATATATATATATATATATATATATTTATATATTTTTTTAATATATATTTCGCAGCCTTTTTATAGTAATTTAATAAAAGGACAAACTTTCTTTTCTTTCCAAATGCTCTTATACACCATGTCCAGTGGTAGCACATCCTCATAGCATATATAAATATTTTTGCTATATCTATCCTGAGGGTCCTCATTCGTCACATTTATCCTATACGATTGACACCCTGTCTCCCTGTGCTCTCCAATATTGAATCTATATCGACGGTCGGTGAATCAGCCTGTTTGTACAAATGATTACAGTTGAATAACATGTAAAGTATGGGCATGCACCCCTATGTTCAGCTTTCAGTAGTCGCACTATGTTTTTGTCATGCCACAAGACTTTTTCCACCGTTAATGATGCTGTGTTACAGTATTTTGCTATAAAATTACAATAAAAAAAACGAGTAAAAAAATATAAAAAGAGATCATATTGTGTCTCGCTTCATGAAACTTGTAAATTATCTTGAACAATATATCCATTTCTATTCTTGGAGAATTTGTTTAATTGAAAATATAGACATAAACTGTTGTTTACTACACCTAAAGTACTGTCACTTGAGATCAGTTGCTCTTATTTTAAATCAATTTTTAAATGATTGATAATCTAAACTGCATAAGAAAATCAAATCACTCTGTTGCTCAAGAAACTAAAATGATAAAAACTACTGTTATTACATTTTTTTGTAACAATGCATTTTAGTAGTCTACTTTAGAATTTTATAGCATCTCCACTTGTGTGTGTTCATCATTGGAGAAATGCAACTGACAGGATTGTATATTAATACTGACAAAGCTAGTTGATATATATACTATAGTCCGTGAGACTAATTTGTTCAGAGATCATAGCCTGCCCTGTAATTTATTTTTCATTTTCTGTGCCATCACTGGAACATTGTCCATCTATCAACATTCAAAGGGAAACCTCAATGGTTTTATGACAACCGCATAAACTAAAGATAGCTGTAAAGAAAAAAAATGACTCATAAAATACCAGGATGCAAGATAATCTTGCATATGATGATCCTTGTTTATCAAAAGTCTTTAATTGTTCATACAGTACTGTATTAAAAGATTGGTTCTACTGTATTTTTACAAAACCACAGCTCTATGTTATAAGATGATAATGTATGTTTTGTATTATAAAATGGTGTAAGAGTTGTTTAGTATGAGATCTTCAGTCCATCCACTTGTATATTTTTTCCAAAGCACGTAGCACAGAGATGCACCTGTCACATTATTTGCCTATAGCAGAGGCTGCCAAAAGACTATCAGAGATACATCTGTCATGTGGGTCTGAAATATTGCCGTAAAAGATGTTCTAATTAATTAACACTTTTAGAAGCTGCCAAGGGCTTGCATTTTAACACCACTGAATGTCTGTGTGCTGCATGTATTGAAAACATTTTTTTTTCATAATAACTGTGTATAAAAATACAAAATGCATTCAGTGAGATAATTAAAAATTAAACTAAACTAAACAAAAATACACAATTTGACCACTGTGCTAGTCAACTAACCGATGGGTTTAATTCTGTGCCAAATGTATTTACTTATCCTTCAACGGTTTCTGTGATTATGTGGATTAAACACTTGAGACAGAAAATCACACTTTTCAATGTCGGAGTTAGAGCACATTTTTATGTCTAAACATCCTCAAGCACACACCATGTTGTTTGTCTCAGTGGTACCATTTCTCTTGTCATGTTGGATGACATTACTGAACATTTCCCTAATCTTTCTCTAATACTGAAAAAGACTGCTGTTTGATGCAATATTGCTGAAGGTTATTTCTTCAATATGTCCATCAAATGTGTCCTTATGGATAAATAATAAATACTGTTATTTTTTTTTTATAAACTAGAGCTATAGCACTGATGTTGTATGTTGGTTTTTGTATTTATTTTCTGTTTTCATAACACTAGAAGGGAATATTTGTAGCAAAGTGGATTTTCATTTTTATTTCCCTCTCTTTGTATATTTCTTGAAAGCAGGGCCGTCTCCTATTGTTTTCTCTACACAATGGGCATAAAGCTGACCATACACCTAAAGAATGATTGTCAGATTGTGCTGGTTGGAACAAAAATCTCGTAATATCTTAATGACAGTTTGTCAGTTTTCCAGCAGTTGCAAGCAAATAGTCAACTGTCATTTGCTCTCATCCATAACCAGGCTTTTATTCCGACCAGCTACATCAGACAATAAATCTGTAGGTGTATGGCCAGCTTAATTCAGACCTGACCACAGGACAAATTTGTTCTCAAAATGGGCAAAACCATGTGAACTGCAGGTGGGGAAAATGTAATATGTGCAGAGAGAGTTAGGTTTGGGTGAGTTATTTTAGTTCTGTGCAAAGTAAATACTGGCTACTTTATTTTTACAATGCAATTTAGATTTCAGTGTCAGCATACCTTCCCCAAATCTAAAGCCGCCCACACACGATGGGATGGGGCGATGCGATGCGCTGCACACTCCCGCGCACATCCCATCAAGCACCACATAAAGTATGTGCTGTCCATGCTTTTTTAACTAGATTGCATCACATCTAGTACAAAACGCATGATGCTTTAATCCATTTCATGCATTTTGAACTAGATGCGATTCAATCTATTTGAAAATGCATAGAGTTATCGCTCCATGTACAGGTGGATTAACTCTCTCTCTGCACATGTTACATTCAAGGGAAGGAAATCTGAATATATGGGAAAAAGTTCTACACCAACCTATTTAATCTAATATGGGATAACTAAGGATGTTAAATGTATTTTTTTTTACTGCTGAACCCCAATAGTTCAACCAGCATGCTTCAAGGAGACCCTTCTATTAAATAGATGTGGGCATAGGTTTAAAATCTGAAGAGGCATGCAGTGAAGATGTGCAAACATAAATTAAAATACATATTTTTAATAAAATACAGTGCTTATTTTCAACAAGGACGTCTAACCCCCTGGCCAATGGACATGGATGGGTTAGTACTGTGCCTGCCACGGTGGCATGTGACACCCTGCAAGTGTGTAAATCGCTGCAGCTGTTCGATGTTGGGGTTTGTACATGTGCAGAAATGCACATGCACAAACCCTGACCATTGGGGCAGGGGAAGAATACGGATCACTGCAACTGATCTAGAATTGACCCTATATTACAAGCTATAATAATAATAAATATTTGGCTGTTCACTAATAAATAGTTGATTGCTGTTCAACCAAGTCTAGTCCAAATCTCCTGCATGTTCCTTCAGAGACCAATCAACAGCCAGAGCTTCCAATAAAAGTGTCTTAGTCGCTACTACTCTTCTGCTGTTTCTTTCCTGCTGTCCCATTTGCAGTTTCAGCGTTGGGCTCCACAGTCCAGTGTATTCCATTGACTTCTGATTATTCTCCTGTGCTAGCTTGTGCATCCGAACACTGTCCAATTATGCCAGTACCTTACTGAATGCTTTGAGTGCAGCCAGTCCTGATGCATTTCATTCAGGACTTCCATGAGAGTGGACTTATTACTCTAGCACTAGTCTGCAATAGTGAGATCTATTGTCAAATTATTTGCATTATTAAATGCCTGAAGCTTCTGCATTCAATGTGAATGTTCGTTAAGAACATTTCTTTTTAGAAAGTTGTTATTTTCAGCTCCCTGTGTGCTAAACTTGATTCTAAGTACAGATACGTTCTCATACATCTAGCCCTAATGTACCACACAGTGGGATATTCCTGGCATGAGTGAGCTGTCAGGTACCATGTTCTGGCATTGGACATCTTTTCTTGCCAAAACAAAGTCTTAGCTACAAAACAATGTGGTTCAAGAAACTGCTGATTAATTAGATATGTGACATGTATATGTGTGTGAGACTGGGTCTGTATATAAAACATAAAGGAACTTGACATGGAAAAATCTATGGACGCTGCATCATCGAGATGGAGCCATCCTCGACTCGCGGTCTCTGGATAGCCATGGTGAGCCATGGCTATCCAAGGCCTATTGTTCTCAGATGCAAAACAATACATAGAACAATACAGTAGGGGACTAGCATCCTATTAATCCTATTACTCACTTAATCCTATTAAAGGGCTAGATGAGGATGGCTCCATCTGTAGCATTTTATATGCAGATTCATAAACTCATTTGCACACAGATATACAGTATACATGCCATATAATAAATTAAACAGCACCATCTCCTGATGCATCCATGTTGTATCACAATACACCTAAGATGTTTTTTGACAGATCATGGCAATAAATTTGCCCATCGCTAGCTGAATATCATGAAACCTGGTATGCCAATATGGTCAATTTGGCAAAACTGCAGAAAAAATGTATAAGGACAGATCTGTATTTTCTTTATGTTTCTGCATTCCATGTGGACATCATCCATAACTTCTATTAAAATGGGGTTCTTCTCAGCTCTATTATGTGCTTATTCATATTCCAGGTATTTCTGTATGTTACTTCTCACAACCTCGAATCTCTTAAGTGTGCATCACACATCAGTGACTCACAAGTATCATCAGCTATGCTGGGTATCACAAACCTCACTACATCAGAGACACACAGGGGGATATTTACTAACCTGAATGTGCCTGAAATACTGTAGGTATATTCGTAGGCAGTCGCATGCAAATATGACGGCCTACATTTATGTTTGGCTCTGACTATGTTCATTCACCTTTCAGTCAAAATGATGCCTGGAAAATGAGTTGTATTTAGCCTGCATGGACCAGTCAGATCTGTGCAGGCTTCAGTGTAAAAAAATACTAAAAATAAATATTTTTTTTTTAAATGCGTGGGGTCCCCTTCCCCCAAGAGCTGCTCCTGGTTTTAAAAATCACAGGCCAAAAGAAATAGGGGATTCCAAAAATTTTAAAAACCAACAACAGGCTCAAAGGTGGTGGATCCCAAAATACAGGGGACAAAATTACTAGGGGTTCAAATATTTTGAGAACCAGCACCAGGCCCAAAAAGCCAGCAGGGTAACGCCACAACCAGGAGAAACTTTTTATGTAAGTTCCCATGGCCAAAGTATTTACCCCCTGACCGGTCAACCCAGGCAGGGACCCTGGGGGAGTGGGGACCCCCCAATGAAGGAGTCCCCCTCTCCAGGATTAACCCTGCTTGGGCTGAAGCCTGGGGCTGTCACTGGTGCCACATGGTGGTGGGCACCAGGCTGATGGCATTGTTGTAAAAAATAGACTAAAATTATTATGTATTGTTGTGGAACTATGAGTCCAAGCAAGCCTGCATTGCATGAAGGGACTTGGAGAACCATAAGTCCCAGAATGCTGGGCATTAAAGGGCATGCTGGTACTTGCAGTTCCACAACCTTAAAAATAGTTAAATAAAACATGCACACATATGAAAAGTAAAACTTAATTTCAGACTACAATAATCCACTCATAGTCACATATGACATCCCTCATAGGCCTGTCCTCCATGTCGAATCCATAAAGGGTTCCTGTGGAAAGAAATTATACTCACCTGCTGTCTTCTGTGCTTCTCCGGCTCCACACGTAGCCGTAGACACAAGTGGAGCTTGTGTTTACATCCTTGGCTCCACCCACAGACTGGGGGCTAGGCCCACCCACCAGACAATCATGAGTGTCGAATTCCCAATGCCTGCCCATGATTGGCTGTTTTTTTGTGCAAATATGCTCTCCCCAGATAAGTATCTTATGTGTCAACTCTCTCCCTAAAAACTCACTGTTACACTACAGCAGGCATTCCCAACCACGGTCCTCAAGGCACACCAACAGTGCAGGTTTTAGTGATATCCAGGCTTCAGCATAGATGGTTTAATCAGAATCCCTCAGATACTAATTAAGTCACCTGTGCTCAAGCCTGGATATCTACAAAACCTGCACCGTTGGTGTGCCTTGAGGACCGTGGTTGGGGATTCCTGCACTACAGTATACACATGTCATGAAATCACTTGCCCATAGACAGCTATACTGTATATTCCATGCAAATAGTCTCAGGTGAAATGAGAAAATCCTCTTTCCCAATGCCTTAGGACCAATAGGTGAACCCCTAAAACTTAGTTATTGTGCAATGTTAGCCTTTGACAACAGTCTACACCAACCCTGGAAACCCCATTTTAAAATGACACATAAAGCTCATACTTTATGTTTTACGTAGTGTACAGGAAGTAGAAAAACAGAACTATAAAATAAACATCAAATAACTCGCAGCTACGTTCGCACTGAGCTTCATCTCACTATAGTTTTTAATCAAATATTTTTAAAAGTTTGCCCTTTGGTTTAAACAAACAGAAAATCAATTATTCACTATTGAAGTTAAAAATGTTAAAATAAGAACACAATGTGGTAACAACTGTAAGCAATTCAGGTTTAACTATTATCATTTCATTAAGGCTACAAAATGTCACTATCTACTCTACTCAGTTCTTTTGTGTAAGTGAATGATATTTATAAACCTTTATTAACATCAATTTACTTTTAGCACAGTTTGAGCACTGAAAATGTAAATTTTTAATGCAAACTATATCCATAAACACTGCAGACATAAACACTATAAAGTAGTATTATGTTAGAAATTAGAAATGTAATAGAATTGAATTTTGCTAACCAGCCTGGCTTTTTTTTATTTTAATTAATTCTATTATTCCTTTGAAAGATTTATATTAATGCCTGATAAAGTGAAGTATTTAGAAGAGTATTTAATGTGACATTTCCTGAGTGTGCTATAAATGAATTACATTGTCCTGCAAGGAAGTTGGTCCTTAAATCATATGGCAGCTAATGTGATACTCATTTGTGGTTTTCACCAAGAGAATAATATAGTAACAGTGACTCTCCTTCACAATGACTGAGGACAAGGCCATCATTTACTGAATTCTAAATACTATACTCTGAATCTTAAAAGAAGATAGTTCCTTGCCAAATTCTTTAGTTTTATGTTGTAATCATAAATTCATTTTAGAAATCACTAATATTGTATTTTTACAGGTAAATACAGATAAAGAAATAAGTATTTGATAATGGACATCTTTCTAGAAAACATAAAGGGGGAAATTTACTAAAGGAAATTTGTAAAAAAATAGGTGTATTTGTATCCAGAAATACACTTATTTTTGACATTTACTATCCCGAAAATACGGCAATTCGTATTCGTATTGATGTGCTATCAATACGAATACGAATTAACGTATTGTCGGGATAGTAAATGTCAAAAATAAGTGTATTTCTAGATACAAATACACCTATTTTTTACAAATTTCCTTTAGTAAATTTCCCCCAAAGAGTATATATTGTATTATACTGTAGTTTTAGTAAAAAGTATTGGACTGATGGCTCTTATTAAAAACATGAGACATACATAGGGGCAGATGTATTAAGCCTGGCGAAGAGATAAACTGGAGAAAAAGTGGAAGGAGATAACGCACCAGCCAATCAACTTCCAACTGTCATATTTCAAACACAGCTGATTGGCTGGTGCGTTATCTCCTTCCACTTTATCTCCAGTTTATCTCTTCACCAGGCTTAATACATCTGCCCCATAATGTTTTATTTGTGGATTCAGATGCAATGGTTGGAACAAGCCCATAATAATCTATTCATACTAACTTTAATGGGGATACGGTCATTAGGACAAACCTATTTAGGTTGACATGCATTGGGTCAACCACTCAAGGTTGACATAGATTAAGTTGGCACTTGAAATGGGTCGACATGGCTAAAGTTGACAGGAGTGGAATGTTGACACAAGTATAAGGTCGACAATGGGAAAGTCGACATCCAAAAGGCATGGCATGGCAAGAGAATAAAATAATGTGCCAAGTGCAGTGAGGCACCATGCCTGAACCATGGCAAGCGCAGTGAGACATGCAAGGTGACATGGCACACTTTGACGGTGTCCATTTAGACTATTTCAAGATTTTGGACAAAAAAAGTGGAAAACTCATGTCGACCTTTGGACTGTCGATCTTCCCATTGGCGACCTAATGCCTGTGTCGATCTTCCAATCCTGTTGACCTTAGCCATGTCAACCTTTTTCATGCATCAATCTAAGCCATGTCAACCTTCAGTGGTCAATCCAATGCATGTTGACCATAGGCAAATCTAGAGGGTGGTCTGGGGGGGAACAGGACCACCCATTAGCCCATTTTGTAGCTGAGGGATGGGGCTTTCCAATGAGCCCAGCCCCGTGTCTCTAGCCCCCTGGGAACCAGAGATACGGCCAGGCAAACCTGGAACGTTTTCCCTATAGGATAACATGGGACCCGCTAATTCCAACCCCCACCCAGTTCAACGGCTGCCAGTTCTCCCTTCGGCATCACTGAAACTGGAGGTTGATCTCAGTCTAACCCAAATCGCTGGGCCTTCAATCTGATAGCAGGCTGGATCCATATGGGTTAATTGGTTCCAGGGATATTGAGGTTACACCATTTTTTTCATTTCTTAAATGTAATTTCATGACTGTTTATGTTCTTTGAGGGCATATTTCTCTGGAACCAAACAGCCCAGTTTCACGGGACCAAAATCATTTGAAGCCAACTCAAAAGTTCTTCAATATGATACTGGTCTCATGTAAATGGGTCAGTTGGTTCCGAAGATATAGCTGGTTGGTTAAAGGGGGGTAGGGAGAGGGGAGTGGTTGTCTCTCCACCTCACACCAGAAAAGGCAGGGACTAGGCTGGTGTATAAGGGGTGAGCATGGGAATGTCCCTGCATGATCCTTGGACCATATTCCCGGGTAAATCCCTGCATTTTCTGTTGTGAAAGGGGTATTATTTCAAACAGCCGTGACCTGCAGTGCTCTGAATACAGCCGGGCAGCCCCCTGCTCTCTGCCCAGCTGTCAATGACTGTCACCCCTGCAGCTTCCGCTCCAATTCTTCTCTCCGCTTTCACCTCAGCCTGCCCCCCCTTTAATCATGTTGTGCCGGCGCCCGGCGTGCTCCCCCGACGTCACGCACAACAACAGCGCACACAATATTTCAAATGTCCACTCGGCTAGAGGGGACACTGGGAGCGTGCTCTGCGCTCTGCTCCTCTACCCATAGAAGCAGCTGCACCGCTCTCCATCTCTCCCTGCAGCAGCAGCAGCGAAGGCTCATATAAAAATTTACAGTAAGTGGCACTTTTGGGGGCATTGCTTAAGGGACGCTACAAGTGGCGGTATGTGAGGGCATAACGCATAATGTGTGGCTTAATGTGTAAGGGGCATTACGGTGTGCAGCATCATGTGTAAGTTGCATTATGGGGGAAATTTACTAATATGGATTCGTATTTTAAAGTAGAAAAAAGTCGTATTCGTAGGGAAATAATCGTGAATTTCTGTCGTATTCGTGAAATGTTCATTTATCAAGTGCAAAATTCGTAGATTCGTGAAATTTGTATTGTCGTAAACATGTCATATTGAGATCGTATTCGTATTTTTAAATACGATTACGCATGTTTACGAAAAGTCTACACCATCGATAGAATACGCCTGATTTTTGCATTGGCTAGGCGTATTTTCACCATTTACTAAAAATTCGTATTCGTGAATTCGTAAAATCGGATTCGTAAACACCTACGATTCGTAAACAAACTCGTGAAAAAAAATACACCTTCCTTTGCAAGGTGTATTTTGAAGTGTCTTTTGCCTGCTTCAATGGGACACATGTGTTATCATTTTAACAATACATCACAGACCATTGTAATCCCAAATGTGTGCCTTATAAAAGCCAAATAACTACCTACAAACACTTCCTGACTTCTAGCATGGCAGACTATATGCTATATCAGGGTGCTTCAGTGTGGGCTTTGAGAGACCTGATGTCTTGGCAGTGCCAAGGAAGAAGACGACTCATGCGCTGTCTCAGGCCTGCACAAACTGCTGGCTGTGTTGCACTTTCTGGCATCTGGCAGTTTTCAACATGTCACTGGCCAAGGCATTGGCATATCTCAGCCCACACTGTCCAGGTACCTGACCCAGGTGCTTGAAGCCCTTCAGCCACATATAGATGCCTTAATCTGCTTCCCAAGCCAGGAGACAGAGTGGCATGATGTTAGGGTAGCATTCCATCGCATTGCATGCATGCCAAATGTGCTTGGTGCTATTGACTGCACACACATTCCGCTGAGACCACCTCGGGATACTGCCCGTTCCTATTATAACCGACATGGAAGCACAAGTACCAATGTGCAGGTGGTCTGTGATGCCAATCTTAAGATCATGAGTGTGTTTGCAGGCTACCCTGGCTCATGTCATGACTCCTATATCCTCGGCCAGTCAGTCCTCTTTGATGAGTTTGAAGCCGGACCAATGGCAGAGGGCTGGCTACTGGGTAAGTCCCTAATACTGTATAAACTGCTGTATGCAATACATAGGGAATTGATTACACATGTGTGTTTATCTCTCTGGCTTTTTGTGTGATTATGAATACATTATAATCTGTCTCTGTCTCCCTCTATAGGAGCAGATTTATTAAGCTTGGAGAAGAGATAAACTGGAGATAAAGCGGAGAAAAGGTAAAAAGAGATAAAGCACCAGCCAATCAGCTCCCAACTGTCTTTTTTCAAACACAGCTGATTGGCTGGTGCTTTATCTCCTTTTACCTTTTCTCCGCTTTATCTCCAGTTCATCTCTTCTCCAAGCTTAATAAATCTGCCCCATATCTCTCTCTCTATCTCTCTAAGGACCAGATGCACTAAGCTTCAAAAGTGATAAAATAGAGAGTGATAAACAACCTGCCAATCAGCTCCTACCTTCCATGTCACAGGCTGTGTTTGAAAATTGTCAGACAAGAGCTGATTGGCTGGTTGTTTATCACTCTCCATTTTATCACTTTTCAAGCTTAGTACATCTGGCCCTAAGACAGATGTCAGCGAGGCACCACTACACACAGCTGATCAAATACACCTGTTACTGTTGTAAAGTCAGCTGTAACCAGCAGTTATGGTGACTCATACATCAGCTAAGTTGATCAAAGACATGGCCAGCAACTGACATCCTGGTACCAGCCAGCCCAGGAGAACAAGCCCCATACACATGTGTGAGAAGAACACACACTCATGCAGGAAAACATGCTGTGTTGTGGCATGAGTTTATGTAACATTTATAGTGTACAAATTGACTTTGTGTTAGCGTTGCACTATGCCTATTATTCTGTTATGATGGTAGTTCAATGTTTTCAACAACGTGGGTCAGAGTGCGTGGGCCAGATGTAACATGTGCAGAGTCAGATACAATTGGCTTGGGCAGTGCCGGTGCAAGGCACTGGAGCGCCCCAGGCGGGGGGGGGCGCCCCGGCGCTCACCCGCTCTACGGGGGGGGGGGGTGGGGGAGGAATATGGCCGCCATGCTGCTCCTGGGGGGGGGGGACACCACTCACCCTTAAGGAGGACCTCGGGTGACGGTCCAGCGAGCGAGCGGGCGGGCGGGAGGGAGAGCTCAGTCCCTATGCATGTTAATTGACATTTTCCTCCACCCGCACCGCGTACAGCCACTCAGCCGGGCAGCGCTGAGCACTTGGCTCACCCTCAGACGCTGAACGGCTGTACGCGTGGAGGAAAATGTCGTTAACATGCATCGGGACTGAACTGCGCACAGCGCAGTGAGCCCTCCCTCCTGCCCTGCTTCCAACCATTGCCTAGTGGTGGCGCCAGCCCTGGGATTGGGTGTGTGGAAGCAGAAATGTAAAGTGCTGTGTTTTTACAAATAAGTACATTATTTAGGCTGCACAGGAATTAAAAATCATAGAAATATATACAACTGTTTATATCCATGTTACATCTGCCCCACCTGCACTGCACAAGAGTTTGAAAATGTGGATTGTGAAATTTTGGTGTGCTGAGAGCAGAATAAATGTATGTCCACTAATAACCCTTGAGCAGCTAAAGCCCACCTGAAGCACTCACACAGTAAAACATACATGTATGTGATTGAACCTGTGATTTCCTAAACAAGATCAGTGACGCACAGCATTAATACACATTCAATTAGCAGGTCACATGATCAATAAAAACTGCAGTTAGTGGGTATAATGTTTACAACACTGTAATATTGCAAATGGCTAAAACCAGGATGAAAAGCAGTAACCTTCTGGACTTTCAGAGTAATGAAGAAATGATGTAAGCTGCTGCACTGATGAGCTGTGCAAACAAGGGTGTGTCAAATTAGGTGAGGAGAATCATTAATTCTTATTGAAGGTTATGAGCAGATATTATGTTATTGTCTGCATATATATATATATATATATATAGTTCTGTACACACTTACAGATGTTATGTCTGATGTAAGTGTTGGGAACAAAAATCTGGAAAAGTAAGGTTGGGAATTACAAGGGCAGAAATGGTGGCAAACGCTTGTAAAGAGTGATGAGTATTGTGGTTTGCAGTGTTTCTGCAGACCTAACCTGTGCTATTGTGTTGTAATGCAAACAGTGTGTGCTATACATTAAACTGAAGTTTTGGCGCCTCCACGACTTATATATGGCTGTGAGAGACCTCCCAAGTGTAAAACAAATACACCAATCACGATTCTGGTTTCATTTTCATAGTGATGCATGTGGAATTAAATACAATTTTTTGTATTTCATTTCACGAAAATTCGTAAAATATCCTGGTTTTTAAACAAACTTCCCTAGGACATTTGTATTTCAATTTACGATTCTACAAAAATACGAAACATTTGTAAAACAAAATACGAATGGCTACGACATCGAAAAATAAGAATTTTTCAATTACGACTACATAGTAAATTAAAGCCCGGAACACGACTTTTTCTACAACAATACCATTCGTACACATTCGTAATCGGTCGTAGGTAAAATACGAATACGAATTTTTAGGTTTTCCATATTAGTAAATTTCCCCCTATGTGTGCAGCATCATGTGTAAGGAACATTATGTGTGCAGCATCATGTGTAATGGGTACTATGGTGGGCGGCATCATGTGTAATGGGTACTATGGTGTGCGGCATCATGTGTAATGGGTACTATGGTGTGCGGCATCATGTGTAATGGGTACTATGGTGTGCGGCATCATGTGTAATGGGTACTATGGTGCCATCAAGCAAGAACCCCCGAGCAATGAGCACGTAGGTAAGCAGCACTTATGTGGCAAATATGTAATGGGCATTACGGTTTGTTATATAGTATGTAATGGGCATCATGATGTGTGGCACAATGTATAATGGGCATTATGGTGTGTGGCCTTATGTGTAATTGGCATTACGGCGTGTGGCTTTTTGTGTAATGTGTATTACGGAGTTTGCTAAAATGTGTAATGGGCATTACTGTGTATGGGCTAAAGTGTAATACCACACCCCTTTTTGTGATACCACGCCTCCTCCCATGAGGCCACGCCCCTTTTTTGCCATGCGGCTACGCCGCGCAAAGGTCCCCTCTGCTGTTGTGTCTGGATCTGGGACCAACCATTACCATAATTCTAGATTCGCCTATGATGTTGACCTAATATGGATATACTTAATGACTCATACCCCTTTGATGACCTTTTTCGGCATTAGGGGTTCAAAAATGCATAACAAGTTGATGGTATAAGACCGTTATGTATATAAAATAATTAAGATAAATCACAAGAATCTTTTCACAAACATCAAAATAGAACAGCAAAGAAAGAAACTATCTTGTTAAATTTATATTCACTTTTGTAGCCATGAATTTACAAGCCCTGCTGTAGCCAGGGTTAGTGAATGTTCTAATATTGCTTTGTAATAAAGGACTTGGAATATGTAGGTGCTGTAATCATGTGATCTTACAGTAGACAATTATATGTGTTCAAATTATAATGCGAATACCCCTTGCGGTGATGAGGAAAACACGGCTTGACTAAATTACAGGTAATGTACTGTACTTCACAAGAAGCAAAATAAATAAAAGTACTCAAAACAATGTTTTATTTCATAATGGAGAATATATGAATATACATAAAAAAACTTACATTTTTATAAATGTATAAGATTAATATATTAATGCATTCTGCAAACATCTATATGAGTAGAAAAGGTAGATATTAATCAGCGAGTAACAAAAGGAGACAAGGGGCATGGGTGCACACCATGCAATACAATCCGCCACCACTGGGTGGCTAATGCTCCATCAAGCTAGCGTCGGAATGATATACTGTAATGTGCCAATGGAATCCCGCCATTCGCCGTACAGAGCACGCTTACAGTATGAGATGCGCATGTGAAATGAGATGCGCGTGCAAATGAGACGCGCGTGAACATCGCTGCCAGCAAATGGGCTGTGTAGTGTAATAATCCTATACAAATATTTACTGTACCTTCACGTTCACATAGCCAGTGCTGAATATTTTGAACTGTTGGTACTGTACATAATGTGTATGCAGCTGAAGTCAACCGCCTCCTCCCCTTCCCCCAGGGGAGGAGGGGGTCGACTTGACCTGAAATACAGTACATTACTTTACAACCTCTCCTGCAGCGTTAATCCGCAAAGGGACCGTCTCAGAAGCTGCCGCCACTTGAGTTTCACCTTTCACCAATAGGGCTACGGATGCCACTGATTATATCAGCACTCTACAGACTGTACATATGACTGTGTTGCGTAGTGTAGTGGATAGCTGCGCGGCTCTACATGCTGGAGACCCGTGTTCGATTACAGTGTAAAATTTTTATTTTATTCGAATATTTTGGAAAGTGGTATTTAATAAAACTAGACCATTAAATGTAACAGTTTTAACAAAACTAGACAAATAAAACAGTTAATGTTTTACAGGTCTCCTCACAGAATCATACTGTAAGTGAAGTAATTAGCTCCACCTGTGGATCCTTTATAATGTGTCAGTCAGTAACGAGAACACCTGTGCCCCAGATACTGTAGGTGTTCATGAAGTGTTGGTACTGTAGAATAAGAGGACTTGATTTGGCTACTGTCCCATTGCACTATTGTCTCTTCCAGGGAGTAATGTGTACAGTATGCAGCAGAAGTCAACCGCCTCCTCCCCTCCCGCCAGGGGTGGAGGGGGTCGACTTGACCTGAAATACAGTACATTACTTTACAACATCTCCTGCAGTGCTAATCCACGATGGGGGCCGTCTCAGATGCTGTAGTTCAAAATAAAAAATAAAAAAACATATCTGGGGTTTGTTTGAAAATCAGGAGATAGCTAATAATGTTAACTCATATAAACCATGCTCCAGCTATAAAAATACCTAATTTGTTAGCTCTTAATGTATGTAACATTTATAACCTATTCTATATAATAGCATCTCAAAACTTTATTTGAAAATGTATTTGTTAAAATGTTGATAATTAATTTTTTATTATTTTTTTATCATCATCAGGGCCGGTTCTACAGTGTTCGTCTCCACCCTGCAAAGTATAAATTTGCTCCCTCCCATTCTTTACAAAAGAGACAGCGCATGCTGAAAACACACACACTGAAAAAATGGTGTAGAATGCCTCTAGTAGCAGTGCCTCATACACATAATGTGCCTAGTAGCAGCAGTGCCATAAGTAGACATTTTGTTGCCCTGTGCCTGAAAGGAATTGGTGCAAATACACGCGCTGCAAAAATGTACACTATAATGCCTTTTACACGTTATGCCACACACTGTAATACTTATTGCACGTAGTACCACTCGCCGTAATACCGATTACACATT
This sequence comes from Crinia signifera, assembly GCF_055691185.1. Lineage (NCBI taxonomy): Eukaryota > Metazoa > Chordata > Amphibia > Anura > Myobatrachidae > Crinia > Crinia signifera. The sequence continues at coordinate 239,283,731 of NC_139219.1, read as the reverse complement.
ATGGCACATATTGTTATGCTTCTAACACATTATACCACATGTCATAATGCCAATTACACATTATATCACACACCATAATGCACAATACATATTATACCACATAAAGCTTTCCATGCAGTGCCACACAAGAGGTTGATAAATAAAATGGAGGATAAGAATCTGTAGATGGGAAGGGAACTGGCTGTATAATAGAGAGCAGAGAGTGGTTGTGAACAGTGCAGTTTCAAATATGATACCAGTACTAAGTGGAGTGCGAAAGGATTCAGTATTAGGGCCCACATTATTTAACATATTTATTAACAATATTGGGCTGGGATTACTCAACAATGTTTCCATCTTTGCTAATGATGCAAAAGTGAGTAAAACGATTAGATCAACCGAAGATGTCTCCGCGCTTCAGAAATATCTTAATAAACTAGATGAGTGGGCAAAAAAAGTGGAATATGAGGTTTAATGTGGATAAATGCAAGGCTATGCACCATGGGAGACATAACCAGTGTGCTAGTTATAACCTAAGTGGGGAGGCATTGGATAAATTTAGTATTTGAAAAGGATCTAGGAGTCCATATAGATAACAAACTGGGGTGAAGTGCTCAATGTAATATAGCAACAAAAAAGGCCAACAGAATTCTAGCATGTTTATAAAAAGGTGTATGGAAATTAGGGAATCAAAAGTAATTATGCCACTTTAAAAAGCAGTGGTTAGACCACACTTCGAATATGGAGTACAATTCTGGGCCCAAAACTATAAAAAGAACATCATAGAACTGTAAAAACCCAAAGAAGATCAACAAAGATAATCAAGGGAATGGATAATTTAAGCTACAAGGACAGATTGGGCAAATTGGGACTGTTTACACTAGAGAAGAGACATTTAAGGGGAGACATACTCAACATGTACAAATATATCAAGGGCCAATATAGGAAACTGTCAAGCACCCTTTTTACTGCAAGGAAGGATTCTAGGACATGTGGGCACAAGTTTAGATAAATACGTTTAAAAATAAGGTTGGACAAACATCTATTGGTTAAAAACATCCAGGGGTACAAATAGGAATCATAATCTGTCTTTACAAATATCAGAATACACTAAAAATAACAAGGGATAAACTATTAAACCTAGGTTAAACTTGATGGACGCAAGTCTTTATTCATCCTTATCTACTATGTCACTATATGTAACTATGTAACTACTACAAGCTCATTGCCAAGGGGGATTAAATGCTCATTACCTAGGGGGATTATATGTTTGTTACCCTAAATCTCATTGTCCAGGGGGGATTAAATGCTCAATGCCCAGGGGGTTACATGCTCATTGCCCAGGGGTAAGTGTCCAGTGCTACTGGAATCCACACTTCCGGGTATCGCTGGGCGTCCTGACAGATGCTGCTAGGTAGAGGAGGGACAGGTGCTGGGCAAAGAGATAGAAAATGGGGACAAATGCTATGCAGACAGAGAGAGAGATTGCCAGATTTTTCTATGCTTGCATCCATTACACAGTAGGTCTAAATTAGGATTACATTTTACAGTTAATCCACTGGCTGTGCAATCAGACATCAAAACTCTGATTGGTTGCTCCTATTTTCCTACAATTATTCAATACCCAATCATTAGTATACTGTCATAATATTGATGTTGCTGAATGCATCTAGTTTGCATACTTTATGTGATCAAGAAATTCACCACATAGGTTGTCTGACTGTCCTTTTTTACAGACTCCACAACCTAGAAAAAAAATCAGTATACAGTAAATCAGTGCAATAAAACACTATTCGATTTATCCACTAAACATGGGAGAGCGATTAAAAGGACAAAGATACAAGCAGCTCTTAACTGTCATGTAATATGGCCTGTAACATGGTGGTTATGAGCTTATTGGCTGGTACTTTATCTACATTGACTTTATATTTATCCAAGGCATAGTACATAGATCACTATACCATCTAATTATAAATTAGATTAAAATTCAGGGCAACATTTAAACTATGCTAAGGCTGAATAATAAAAAATGCGGTACTTGTTTAGTTTCACGGCGGCAGCTCGTGCCGCTCTAGCTATGAATCTTGGCAGCTTGCCAGACTGCCTTAAGCTACGCTATGAATGTAGCGACTGTTTGAATTCTGGCAGCTTGCCAGCTGCTTACTTGTTTAGTTTCAGGGTGGCAGCACGTGCCGCCTTACTTCTGTAATGTACGTTATTAGCGTCGTACGCTGACTCCTCCAAGGCAGCCCAGCGCTGGTACTCCTAAGCTCCTGTGAAGCCTAGTGGGATGCGTTACACGTCCTCCCAACCTTTTCATACCCCCACCATCCACGTCGGTGTGGAGTTGATGTTATATAGTGTGGGGACACGGAATACATGTGAAGTTATCCGTGTGCGCTCGCCATGCTTCGGGCTCTGTGGCTCGCTGCGCTCGGCACACTATATAAAATCAACTCTACGCCATCGTGGATGGTGGGGGTATGAAAAGGTCGGGAGGATGCATCACGCGTCCCCTGGCAGGGCTCGCTGATCTCAACACGCTTCAGGAGGGCGTGGATGGTAGGGGTGTTTCAGGTTAGCTAGAGCAGCACGAGCTGCCGCCATGAAACTAAACAAGTACCAAAAATGCACATATTTAGACATACAGTATATAGGGGGTTTTCAATCTCCCGCAGCAATCTTTCGATGGGGGAGATGGCTGCGGGACCCTATTCAGTGCTGTCTTCCTCTACAGCATTGAACAGGGTATCTCGCAGAATGAGCCCAACTACACAAGCAGTTGGGCTTGTTCTGCCGAGAACGGCCGGGAATTGATGAGCTCCCGGTCGCAGCTCGTCGATTTCTCGGTCGAGTAGACCGAGAACGGGAAAGGGTCACGGCTGTGGAGCCAACTCCACAGCCGTGACCCCACATTGAATTCCCCCCTTATTAGACATTAATAAAGATAGTACTGAGCACTTTAAAAATTAATAATATATTTTACATAGTGTAAAACCAAGAATGGTAATATTGTCTCTGCAACAGAAATAAGCAGTATTATATGCTATGATCTTAAAAGACTTAATCTTCAAAAGATTATGCAAGTGTCTTTCTAATTTGTGGAAAAGGAAAAATTAGAAAGTTATAATTCAACATATGGTATCAAATTGCATTCTTCCTGTGTCCCTCGGCACCACTTGACATTTTGTTGTACACTTAGTAATGCTAGCATTAAATTTTTGAAACATGGAAGAAATATTTTATTACTCTGAATGGGCTTTATGGACAATATATACGGAGAACAATGGAGGGTTAATCTGTCATCTCGTACTCACTTCAACAAAGATATAGGGAGATAGTTATCAGTAGCACTAGTCACTGTGATCATCCTTCTTTCTGACTCATATTATCCATCATATACAAACCTTTTGTTCACTTAGCAGATGAAATTATAGATACTAAAATATTCACATTTGAGAAACATATATTGAAACTTGTTCTCCACAGGTCTTTAAATGTTTATATGTAGGTCCAACTTAACCAAGTCTGTTAGTACATATTACAGATATTGCTTTTCCTTTCATTGCAGGTAAATGGTAAATTTACCTTTAGGCCCAAAGTAATGTAAGCGTATATTTTATTACCAAATGTCTTCATTCCTCTGTAGAACATCTCAAAAACATGATTTATCCAACATATTCAATGTGTCAGTAATTATATATTCTTTTATCTTTGGTAAGTCATTTTTACTGTATTACAAATACTGTAACAGCCTTGTCCAGTATAAGTTTGGCCTATAGGACACTTTGTTGTATAAGTTATAGCCTTGAAGCTTCAGGCAACCACATGATTTAAGTGATTTACCCTGTAGATTTGATACTACAGTAATTTAAACCAAGGGTTAAAGTGAGTAGGGAAGGGGTGGAAGTTCCACCACCTCCAATGGTGAGGTGGAACATTTTAACCTCCACGTTGGCCTTGCACAGTGATTCTCACAGAAAAGCATTTTAGTTTGCAGGGTGATGCCAAAACCATTGGCCCTGTCTCTGCCTAATTGGGGGAGGGGTGGGGGGTAATTAGGTGGCATAGAGAATTGATTTCCCCCACCTCTGCATGACCACTTTAAACCCTGTTTAAAACTGAAACCATCCTTATATTCTGTCCTTCATCAGCTCAGCACTATAATTGCTTGGTCTTTTCTGCAAGTTAAACACTCAAATTTTATTTAAATATAATAAGACAATTGCTAAGGATTTTCTTTAACACTATGTGCACTTGTATTGGATTTCATTCTTGTCAGCTTCCTGTTGTTTTTAACGATTACCCTAATATAACTATAATGTAAAATCAACAGCAGTGGGCTATTATTCTAAATGTTTACAGTAGTCCTGAAGTGAGAGATTGCTCTAGAGAACTAGTAATTGTAAATGTGGGCAGAGAGATAAACACCAATAACAACTATCTCACATGAAGCTCTATAATATGTATAGTTAAAACCTAGGAATTATTGTACAATTGGATATCATGAATGTTAGCAGCAAAGATGCACACGTAAAAAAAACATGTTTAAGTGAAGATGTTCATACACGCATAATCATTATTTTTATTATTATTTATTTATTTATATATGACACATAGTACCCAGTTACACAGTTCATAAACAAGTAAACAAAACAAGAAAATGGTGACTAAAGGTGCCCATACACCAAGCCGATGTTGCCCGATTTGGGCCATTTGCGAGCAATCGGGCCGTAAAATCAGCCCAAATCGGCTTAGTTTAATGTCCCCTCAGGTGTGATGCACAGTCCTGTGCGCATCGGACCCGAGCAGGTGGTCGGACCTGCTTACCATCTGACAACCCGTCCTGGGACCTCCGATGCATACAGCAGGGGGGTGGGCTGCAGGGTCCGACCAGCTGGTTGATTGACCGGGCAGGCAGCGGCAGCTGGGAAGCAGCATGCGGCTGGCAGCGGGGTTCTGACTCCCTGCGGTGCTAGTCAGGGGGTCCAGTGGATGGGAACTGAGTGAATATAGCTATTCGCCGGGCAGCGGAGCGGGAAGAGCTGCTGTATTTGAAAACACTGACTGGATGCTGATTGGCTGACTCTCAGCCAATCAGCGCCTGGGCAGTGTTTCCAAATTCAGCAACGCTTCCCACTCCGCCACCCGGCGAATAGCGCTACTCACTCAGTTCCAATCCACCGCACGGACCCGCTGACCAGTGCCACAGGGACCCCGCTGCCTGCCATACGCCGCAGGGATCCCGCTGCCTTCCCCACGGACCCCACTGCCCACCCCCGCCAACTCCCAAGAGATATACATGCAATAAATCGCATGCGATTTATTGCATGTATAATTTGACACATCAAGGGCAAACTGGTCCGACTTGTCCTAAGGACAGTCAAACCCAATGTATAGGGGCATTTACAGTTCAAGACGGTATAGGACATGTACAGGGTACAGGGTGTATAAACATATCTGTATCAGCAGACGATACTGATTTAATCTTTAGAAAACATGCACCAGGTTTACGGTTTGTCATCTTAAGGCCGCCATCCACTACTGCGATATGGGCATTTTTTTTGCAATTTTGACACATTGCTGTGACAGATCCCATGAAAAGTTAAACACTGCGGGGGAAATTTACCAATATGAAAAACCTAGTTTTTCGTATTGGTATTTTCCCTACGACTGCATACGACTGTTTAAGTCGTATGCAAAGTCGTGTTCCGGAGGATCAGTTACAAAGCAGTCATATACGACTGCTTTGTAACCCTCCGATGGTGTAATGATTCGTATTAGCGGCCGTATATACGGCTGCTAATACGAATTATTTCTAGCAGTCTGCACGGATCAGTCAGATCCGTGCAGGCTGCATGGTGTAAAAAAAATAGAAAAAAAAATAAATTTAAAAAAAAAACGGCGTGGGGTCCCCCCCACAGCCATAACCAGCACCAGGCTGACGGAGCCTGGAGCCGGTAATTAAAAATCAGGGAACCCGACAAATAGGGTTTCCCCGATTTTTAACAACCAGCCCCAGGCTCCTGCTCTGGGGCTGGTTCCCAAAATACGGGGGACAAAATGACTAGGGGTCCCCCGTATTTTAAGAACCAGCCCCAGGCAAAACCAGCCAGCAGGGTAATGCCACAGCCGGGGGGAGACTTTTTATACAAGTCCCCCCGGCCAAAGCATTCATCCCTACAGACCAGTCAGCCTGGCCAGGGGCCCTGGGGGAGTGGGGACCCCCCCAATAAAGGGGTCCCCCCCCTCCAGGACTTACCTGACCAGGCTGAAGCCTGGTGCTGTCCTCGATGCCCCTGGGCGGTGGGCATCGAGCTGATGGTTTTGTGTAAAAAATAGAATAAAAACCATTGTTTTTTACTGTGGCACTACAAGTGCCAGCAAGCCTCCCCAGCAAGCTGGGACTTGGATAACCACAAGTCCCAGCCTGCTGGGCATTAAAGGGCCCGCTGGGTCTTGTAGTGCCACCGTAAAAAAAATAGTTAAATAAAACACACTGACACCCGTTTTAAATAAAAGTTTAATACACACATTACATACATACTGATACTTACCTTTCTTGATCCCGTAGGTAGCCCTGGTCCTGATGTCCTGTGTCGTCCTCCAGGTCCATGTCGGCTGTCTGCGTCGTCCTCCAGGTCCATGTCGACGGTCCGTGTCGTCCTCCAGGTCCATGGCGGTGTCCGGGTCCGAAGAAATCCATGTTGGAGCTGTGGAAGGAAATCCTACTCACCTGTTCCTGCGCTGAAGAAGTCTTCTCTTGATCCGACGTAGTCCAGGTAATCTTCCTGCTGTCGCCGGTCCCCGCTGTCTGCGCTGTCTCTGCATCGCGCTGAGGAGAGATGCTGAAGTTTCATATTCGGCGCCTCTCCTCAGACTGAATTCTATTGGCCGCCTAGCAGGCCAATCAGGAGCCGAGAAAGTCGGCTCCTGATTGGCCTGCTAGGCGGCCAATAGAATTCAGTCTGAGGAGAGGCGCCGAATATGAAACTTCAGCATCTCTCCTCAGCGCGATGCACAGACAGCGCAGACAGCGGGGACTGGCGACAGCATGAAGATTACCTGGACTACGTCGGATCAAGAGAAGACTTCTTCAGCGCAGGAACAGGTGAGTAGGATTTCCTTCCACAGCTCCAACATGGATTTCTTCGGACCCGGACACCGCCATGGACCTGGAGGACGACACGGACCGTTGACATGGACCTGGAGGACGACGCAGACAGCCGACATGGACCTGGAGGACGACACAGGACATCAGGACCAGGGCTACCTACGGGATCAAGAAAGGTAAGTATCAGTATGTATGTAATGTGTGTATTAAACTTTTATTTAAAATGGGTGTCTGTGTTTTATTTAACTATTTTTTTTACGGTGGCACTACAAGACCCAGCGGGCCCTTTAATGCCCAGCAGGCTGGGACTTGTGGTTATCCAAGTCCCAGCTTGCTGGGGAGGCTTGCTGGCACTTGTAGTGCCACAGTAAAAAACAATGGTTTTTATTCTATTTTTTACACAAAACCATCAGCTCGATGCCCACCGCCCAGGGGCATCGAGGACAGCACCAGGCTTCAGCCTGGTCAGGTAAGTCCTGGAGGGGGGGGACCCCTTTATTGGGGGGGTCCCCACTCCCCCAGGGCCCCTGGCCAGGCTGACTGGTCGGTAGGGATGAATGCTTTGGCCGGGGGGACTTGTATAAAAAGTCTCCCCCCGGCTGTGGCATTACCCTGCTGGCTGGTTTTGCCTGGGGCTGGTTCTTAAAATACGGGGGACCCCTAGTCATTTTGTCCCCCGTATTTTGGGAACCAGCCCCAGAGCAGGAGCCTGGGGCTGGTTGTTAAAAATCGGGGAAACCCTATTTGTCGGGTTCCCTGATTTTTAATTACCGGCTCCAGGCTCCGTCAGCCTGGTGCTGGTTATGGCTGTGGGGGGGACCCCACGCCGTTTTTTTTTTAATTTATTTAATTTTTCTATTTTTTTACACCGAAGCCTGCACGGATCTGACTGATCCGTGCAGGCAAAAACGCAAATACGACATGAAAATGGTGTTCTATTTTCCTGTCGTATTTGCGTGGGTGTTTTACACCACTAAGCAGCCGTATTATCCATACGGCTGCTTAGTAAATCAGAAACCACCATTCTTTTGAATGGTGATTTCTGTCGTATTCTATCGATGGTGTAGACATTCGTATTTGTAACTACAAATACGAATGTTCCATCTTTAGGACTACGAATTGTTGTATTTTTGGGATTGTAAATCCCGAAAATACAAATTCGTAAAAAAAAGGTGTATTTCTCCCTACGAATACACCTTTTTTCTACGAATCCATTTTGGTAAATGTCCCCCTGCATGTCATTTTTCTACTGTGATTGTGATGCAAGCCACATTGCAGGGCACCTCACACTGCAGTCGCAGATCCTAGGAACTGCCATGAATATTTATTGCAGCCCTTACCCATGACTGGAATCGCATATGATACATCGTATGCAAAAGGACAGCATACAATGTATCGTATGCAATCTTACTGCTCGGCATCTGTTGGGTGAGTAAACGGGGTATTACACGGAAGCGGTACATCTGTCAGAATGAACTTAGGTCTACAGTCATTAGGTCGACCCTACTAGGTCGACTGGCAGGAAGGTCGACCTGACTTAAGGTCGACATGGGCCAAGGTCGACATGACTTAAGGTCGAATTTGCATAAAGGTCGACATGAAGAAGGTCGACTGGTCATAAGGTCGACATGGGTTTTTCACTGTTTTTTGATCCGAATGTCGACACAGTCGACATGGACACAGTTGGCAATGAGAATCGGACCCTCGCTTCGCTCGCGATGCTTCGGGCACGGTGCCTCGCTGCCCTCGGCACACTATTTTATTCTCCCACCACACCCTAGTGGATGGTAGGGCATGAAATACCGCCTGTCGGCACATGTCGGCTCAAAAAACAGTGAAAAACCCATGTCGACCTTATGACCAGTCGACCTTCCTCATGTCGACCTTTATGCAAATTCGACCTTAAGTCATGTCGACCTTGGCCCATGTCGACCTTAAGTCAGGTCGACCTTCCTGCCAGTCGACCTAGTGGGGTTGACCTAATGACTGTAGACCTAAGTTTATTCTAATAGATGACCGCTTCCCATTGCATGTTAGGTACCGCATGCAATACTACTCCCTAGTGAATGGGGGCCTTTAGAGATATGGCTTATAACTGTTATAAGTTCATTTTAAAGTTGCAAAATAATACTGTATTATCTGATACAATATAATAATATAGTGAAATGAGAAAAGAGCTCCAATACTTTCATTAATCAATGTGAAAGCTGCACTACAGTAAGTTGCTAACCACACAAAACACTAATGAAATTAAATAAAGTGAAATGCAATTAAATAAAACATCTGTTATTTTCTCCTTTAAAAATCAAAATGGGAATCTGTGTTCTGTTGTAAAGTGAATATAAATATCAGATAAGTAATGTGAATAGAATATTCTTAACTTAATGTACAGTTCTATAGCAGAGAAGATTTAGCAAATCTTAACATGGAAAGATACTGTACCAACCAACTGGCTTCAAATATTTTGCAGATTGTAGTAGGGAAAATGGTAATTAGTTTGTCATTTAAATCTTTTGACTTTATCTCTCTCCACTATTTGGCCAGATGTCAAATATCCAATGAAAAGCAGTAAGTTAGTGATGCTGCTTCTCATTATTAGCAGTATTATGTTTGTTTGTTTTTTTTTCATTTGTGCTTCTACATCCAGATCCACCATAATCACAACTACTGTCAGTGGCGTAACTAAGTTTTGGGCGCCCCCCCCGCCGTTAGGGGGGTCTGGGGCTCCCCCCCCGCCGCCGCCCTGCCAAGCACCCCCAATCCCCCGCCGCCAATGCAAAACCCCCCCCCCCCCAATCCCCTGCAGCCTTACCTATCGCGCTGGTCCCGGCGGCTCCGTTCTTCTTCTGCTGAGGACCACCACAAAATGGCCACCCCCATACAGCAGACAGTTTCAGAGAACTGTGTGCTATATGGGGGCGGCCATTTTGTGGTGGTCCTCAGCAGAAGAACGGAGCCGCCGGGACCAGAGAGATAGGTAAGTCTGCGGGGGATTGGGGGGGTGTAACTATAGCACCGCAGCCCCCGGCACCCCCATGTGCACATCGCCCCCCCGCGGTGGCGGGGGCTGCGGTGCTATAGTTACGCCGCTGACTACTGTACAAGGTACAGTATTCACAGGTCCGGCGCTACCCGCTCAGCAGAGCCTGCAAAGCAGGTAGGCCCTGGACTGTTTAGGTGCTTTCCCTGCCCTGCGGCTCTGCCACTGTGTGCAGTGATGTAAGGTGCTGCCAGCTGCTGCTGCGCCTGTCAGTCACAGTGTATAGCATAGCAAGCAGCAGCGCTGGCAGCAGAGGGGAGAGAGAACTTATGTCGGGATATAGCAGCACTGCAGCAGGAGGGGATGTCCTGGCCTGCACCTTCCTCTGGTGACTGTGGTGCCGAGCCCCTCCCCACTCATGTTATCATCAGGGCCAGGACAGCATGTGCCGAGCTGTGATTGGAGGAGCTCGGCACATGCTTAATATGAGAGACCCCTATTGGAGGAGCTCCATGGAACACGGAGGATCTCACAGGCAAAGCATGGACCTGAGGCTGTCTGCTGTGAGTGTGTCCCCTGCTTCCACTGTCTGTGGCTGTGCAGCTTTTCTCTCTCTCTACCTCTACCTCTACCACCCCCTGCCTGTCCAGCATTTCTCCCCCTCTCTCTGCCCACCACTATCTGCCCATCATCTGTCCCCCCTCTCCCTGCCCAGAATCTGCCCCCTCTGCCTGCCCACCATCTGTCCCCCCTCTCCCTGCCCACCATCTGTCCCACCTCTCCCTGTCCACCATCTGTCCCCCTCTCCCTGCCCACCATCTGCCCTCCTCTCCCTGCCCAGAATCTGCCCCCCTCTCCCTGCCCACCATCTGTCCCCCTCTCCCTGCCCAGCATCTGCCCCCTCTCCCTGCCCACCATCTGTCCCCCCTCTCCCTGACCATCATCTGTCCCCCCCTCTCCCTGCCTACAATCTGTCCCCCTCTCCCTGCCCAGCATCTGTCCCCCCCTCTCCCTGCCCAGCATCTGCCCCCTCTCCCTGCCCAGCATTTGTCTCCTCCTCTACCTGCCCACCATCTGTCTCCCCTCTCCCTGCCCACCTTCTGTCCCCCCTCTCCCTACACAGTATCTGCCCCTCCTATGCCCAGCATATCTCCCCCTCTCTCTCTCCCCAGCATATATCTGCCCAGCATATCTCCCTCTCTCTCTGCCCAACATATCACCCCCTCTTTCTCTGCTCAGCATACCCCCCTTCTCTGCCCAGCATATCTCCACCTCTCTCTCTGCCCAGCATACCTTCCCCTCTCTATCTGCCCAGCATTTGCACCCCCTTTCCTTGTCCATCATCTGGACCCCTCTCCCTGTCCATCATCTTTCCCCAATCCCTCTCTCCCCAGCATTTGCCCCCTCCCCACATCTGCACGCCCAATCTCTCCCCAGAATCTGCCCCTTTCTGACATCCGCCCCCCTCTCCCCTACATCTGTCCCCCTAACTTCCCAGCATCTGCTCCCATCTTCCTGCCCATAATCTTTACCCCCTATCAGTATCTCCCCAGCATCTGTCCCCATCTACCCCTCTTCCCAGTATCTGCCCCTCTGCCTGCACATCATCTCTTCCCCTCTCACTGCATATCACATTTCCCCCATCCCTCTCTGCCCAGCAACTGCCCCCTCTACCCAACATCTGTCCCCCACTTTCTCCCCATCATCTCTCCCCACATATGTCCCAGTATATGGCTACCCCTCCCCCTCTCTCTGCCCAGTATATGGCCATCCTACCCTCTTTCTGCCCAGCATCTGGATTTCTCCCTTCTATCTTTTTTCCTTGTACCCCATCTATCATTTCTATTCTCCATCCATTTTCCAACAGCAGCCACTTTTCCCTTGTTCCCCTCACAACTCACTGTTCCTCTCACATTTCCCCTTCTCATGGGAAATTCCTCTTCTGCTCTCTTCACACCTTATGTCACTACTATTGAGGGCATTATGTGTATAAGGTGCATTACCACTGTGCATTTTATGTGTAACGGGCGCTACTGTGGGCGTTATGTATAAAGGGGACTATTGTGGGTATTTTAGTGGCACCACTGTGGGCATGGTGTTTAAGGGGCACTACTTCTGCAGGTATTTTGTACAAGGGACACTACTATGTGGTGTATTCTGAATCATGGGCACTGTAAGATGTAATTAAACTGGGCTATGATCATTCGTTATGATAACACAGCCTTTATTTTTGTGCGCTGTCCCTTTAGGAGAGGAAGGGCGCAAATATAGATTTTGCAGGAGGGCACCAGACACCCTAGCACTGGCCCTGAGTATTCAGAGTTGGATTCAGTAGTACAGTATAGCTGGAGGTGCAGTGCTGCTGCTGGGTCTGATGACCTATTAAATGACTGGCATGGGCAGATGCTTCCCTCTCAGGTGCTGCCCAGATATCAGACATGGTTGTTGCCGCTAGTGACATTGTGGCAATCTTAGCTGTAATTGCCTCCTGACCACACTACAGCTATTCTCCCTCCCACCATGCCTGCACAGTCCATAGTGCTGGAACCTGAACTCATTGAAACTTGTGTGCCTAGTTGTGAACATGGCCTGTTGCCACCCAACAGTGTGACCTTCAGCCACAAGTAGGGTTATGGCTGGCAGTGTCAATTACATTAGATCATCAGCCTCATACATTCCGATCACATCAGAAGTGCTCACAGTGCAGTACCTGCCTGTCCAACACTGCTCCCACAGGAGCTGTGATGAGGTCTGGCATGTGGGGATGGGGGAGAATCAGCAGAGACATAAGGACCACAGTTCTCTGGTCAAGCTGAGTTTGAACCGTGTATACTTCATTTTTTTTATTGTTTCTTTAATAATCTATTAAGGTGCACCATTCAATTGTCATGTACAGTGCCAGAACTGCGTGACTGTGACTTTGCACATCACTTTTTACATGTTTCTCAAATCTTAAATAGTTCTGTTTTAATTATTTATCAGTCAGTCTGTGTCATGTGCTTGTGAGAGAGAAATGCTTCTTCATTTTGTGTGTGTGTGTTTATTCAGTGTTACACTCCAGGGAAAGAATATCAAAAAATTAGCCCATAAATAAGAAATCAGTCAACTTTTCTGTCTAACTGTATTACACTGATTTGATGTATGTTTCTGCAGCATTATTAGTCACTGTGCTTAAATCAATGCTGCAATCTTTCCTCTTGATTGATTGCTGTGGTTTAACTCACAGCATACATGCAGTAAGGAACACCACAATTATCCTATTAATAGAGGCAAACTGTTATGTTAATATAAGAACTGTGCTATAAATATGTAAAATGTGTGCCTGGATTGTTTCCTTCAATTTGAAGCTTTAGTTTTGATGAAAAAATTTATTTCTCAAATTAGTACAGTGAATGCAATGTATTTGTGGACATAGGCCCTCAAATAGTATTGATGGCATATGCTAAGCAGCTTTGCATATCTGATTCTTGCATACCACCTCCACCCTGCATTTGCGATTACTAAAACTGTGATGCTATTGCAGTTCTTAATGACCATCCCAACCATATATCATGATGTTCATTGGCGACTGCATGCTTGAGTAAGTTTGACCAAATGTGGGCTTGCAATCACAGAGGACATTGCGGTGCCTAGGAAACTGCATATATGGGTAGTCCTAGCCCTCGTCATGCCGATCACTTCATTCCCTCCCACGAATGCCTCTGCCTGTTGCAGGATTCATTTTTCACTAGTACTGATCACTTATGCAATCAGTGCTGCATACGGCTCTTAATATGATGTCCTAGTATTCTGAGATATAAAAAAACATTTTCAGGAGTAGAAGATAAACCAAGGTGGTAAATGTGTGTAGGAAATCCTATGCACAGAAATTGTAATATTTAGCAATGTGTGCGCCATTGGGGGTTCATTTACTAAGATGGCAACCAATCAAAATCTGCTTCATATTAATTTAGCACAGGCATGGACAAACTGTGGCCCTCCAGCTGTTGTGAAACTGCAAATCCCAGCATGCCTTGCCATAGTTTTAGCATTCCCTAATAGCAAAACTTTGGCAAGGCATGATGGGATTTATAGTTTAACAACAGCTGGAGGGCTATAGTTTGTCCATGCCTGCACCATCTAGAAGATCATAGATAGGATGTTGCTTTGGGGAAATCATCTATCTTCAATAGAATTCCCATCTTACTAAATAAACAGAAAATTGGATGTGAGTCAGAACTCTGCACACTCTCAGAGAAGCGTTTCCTACTCAGTACTCGTGTGTCTACCCAACACACAACCAAAAATATACAAACACAAAAAGGTACCAAGTTGGGATGGCGTTGAGGTAGTACCTGTGGAGATTGGATAGGAGTGACCGGACTGGTAGACACCACAGAGTAGTGTGAACACTTGATGACAATCTTCTGGACATTAACCCTTGTGCACTCAAGGGTAAGACTCACAGAGGACACAAGCAGGCCTTCTAGCCTATAACAACCACTTTCTTGTAAGGCTTTATATGCCTACAGGTACTGGGATGCCACCAGGATTTATGTTACTGGTGCCAGTGTGAGCTTAACCGTAAGTGACCAAAGTAGTCACTAGAGTAGACTAGATTAGTAATATAGGCCAGACTAGGAATATGGCAGAGGTAAGGCAGGAATTGGGCACTGATAATAATAATTAACATGCATTATGCATAATGGAAAATGACCTGCAGATGCAGATTATATTCTACTGAAAGGTATCCATAAAATGTGGTAAACCTAAATCACTATTACATAAACACAGACACAAACAACAATAAATAAGACAAGAGAAAACCTGATATAGGCAAAATATATGCCACGCAGGACAGGATCTCAGGAGGATGTCCAGCATAGAGGGCTAGGACTTCTTCCAAAGTAGCAAGAAACTATCACCAGCATTGGACCTGTGCAGCTGGTGCAATTTTGAAAGAGGAGCAACCAATAAGCTACCAAACTAAACTAATGCTTGGATGGTGTGCAGCTGCCCTGCTGCAGGACCCCTGGACAATCAGAATTACAACTCTACACTACCACATAACCGAACCTAAGGATGACAGGTAGGCATACAGTAAATTGCTTAACTTAGTTTTTAAAAATATATCAGTAATACACTTTTATCCTAACCACTTCAGACAATTTTGGTTTTGCCTATTATTTACAAGTGCAATGCAGTGAATAATAAGGCCAATGACTTTTCCAACACAGTCCTCTATAAAAAAAATGTTTAATAAAAGGTGTAGCTGCATTCTCTTCTACATTAGTGCCAATTAGCATTTGGTCCTGCTCAAACTCTTGGTAGTCCTGTACTTAATTATCTGTGATATGTTCAGTTGCAGTTCATTGAATATAACTAAACTACCCAAATAGATAGGATTCCTACAGTATTTGTTTTATTTATTCAAGGATAAAGACCTGACCCAATATGAATATATCTATATCAGGGGTGTCCAAACTTTTTGCGACGAGGGCCAGATTTGGTGAAGTGTAAATGTGTGGGGGCCGACCATTCAGCCTGACATTCTTTGAATCATTAATCACATCAGAATGGTCCCCCACTCTGCCCCCATTCACTCTATATCCCCCAGCCTTCCCCCTCACTGTATTTCCCCCAGCTTGCCCCCATTCACTGTATGTTCCCCAGCCTGCCTCTCCTTCACTGTATGTCCCCCATTCGCTCTTCCCCCCAGCCTGCCCCCTTCTCTTAATGTCCATCAGTGCCTCCATTCATTGTATGTCCCCAAGCCTGACCCTCCATTCACTGTATGTCCCAAAGCATGACCCTCCTTCACTGTATGACTCCCATTCACTGTATGACCCCCATTCACTATGTACCCCACTCTGCCCCCATTCACTGTATGTCCCCCAGCCTGCCGCTGCTTCCCCTTCTCTGAATAGCTATCACTGCCTCCATTCACTGTATGTCCCCCAGCCTGACTCTCCTTCAGTGTATGTCCCCCACTCTGCCCCCTCTCTTCTCTGTATGTTTCCCAGACCCTTGTGTGAGTCAGATGAAGGAGAGGCAAAGCAGGAACAGGATATGCTTGGGCTCCCGCTGCTGCCCTCTCTTTTCGCTGCATGTTACGGGAGCAAGCTTCCCCCTTGCTGCCCCCCTCCCCAAACACTGCTGTCACTGTGATTGTGGAGTAGGGTGATATACGATTGCAGCAGCAGGGATAGAACGCCAAACACATCTGACTGTGGCAGCCGGCACCTCCTCACTGCAGCAGACAGCAAGCTAAAGGCACGCTCGCCAGTGCCCCACCTTTATTGTCCTGTGCTGTGCTTCCCACGTTTGACGCTCTTCCTGCTTGTAGCAGGAGGCTGCGGGCCACTTAAAATTACAGCACGGGCCGCATTTGGCCCCCGGGCTCGACTTTGGACATGCCTGATCTATATGGAGCATTTTCATGCCATGATTATCAAAGAAAAACTGTTGAATCCCAATGAAATACAGTACTAGTTTGTATGACTTTGTTTTATTGATTCAACATTTTATTGAACTGTTTTGTTTCCTTTGTGTGTATAAATGTATTTCTTGACTAAGTCATCTGAATCGTGTGTTGAATATTTATTTTTGACAAATATAGCACTATTACATAACATTACTAATTCTGCTCCTGATTAAATGGCATGAATGCTGTGAATTATTGAGTGAAACATTGAAGTACTCAGTACATTCTGTTCTTTTATTGTTCTTATACTAATAAACACAGATATATTTCATATTTCACTGTGGGAATAGTATGCTGACTCCGACAAAGCACTGACATGATGTACAATTGCTCTCGGTCATCATATTATGGGAGTACTGTTGGGTTCCACCATACAAGCAATCTGGGGGGCTTTTGTGAACTTTTGTACTGCTCCAACAATAAAGTACTGTATGTACAATACAATAACAGTTCCACTGACTCCTAATTGTACTCAAGAACACTGCACAGTTCTACTTCTAATTCTTGATTTGTAATGTATATTACAGTAAATCATGATGTAAGAGTCTCATTGAAACTTTGTTCAAGCAGTTTACAACTAGTTTAATTGTGTTTTGTAAAAAAAAAAACAGATTTTAAGTACGAATCAATTATATTTCAAAAAACATTTTTTTTACAAGTACAGGTTACTATTCATTCCTACTTATCAAACTATTTTATTGGGGTTTATTAAATCGTTTAACATATTTTGTTCCACAGGGAGAAGTCACTGTATTGCATGAGGAACTTAAATGTTAAATGCTGGGCACACATTATATGGTGTGCAAATGAGACAGTAGGGGAAATGTTCTATTTTTCCAGGATATGTGCAATCCTGGGTATGGATGGAAACGACCAGCAATGGCCGTATTCTGGAGAAAATATGAGTCATGAATAGGGCAAGTTTTGTATTTTCCGATGTTGTAGCTGGTCGTATCCATCGGTATTGATATGCATTTGTATTCATATTTGGAAGCCATATTTACGGCCGCCAAATATGTACAAAGCGGCAAGATTGCATGGATCAGTCAGATCCCTGCAATGCTGACCTGTGTAAAAAAAAATGTAATTAATAATTTTAAAAAACAGCATGCCCCCTACCCATGACTATAACCAGCCCCGGGCTCAAAGAACTGGTCCTGGTTTTATAAACTTGGGGCCAATGAATTTAGGGTTCCCTGTTATTTCTTAAAGCAGCACCAGGCTCAAGGGGTGGTCCTGGTTCACAAATTACTAGGAGTCCCCTGTACTTTGACAACCAGCGTCGGGTTCAAGCAGCCTGGAGGTAATGCCACAGCCGTGGGAACTATAGTAGTTAGCTTGGTCAAATCATTATCCCACTGACTGATCAGCCCAGGCAGGGACCCTGGGGGAGTGGGGACCCCAAATGAAGGGGTCTCCCCTCCAGGATACATACTGACTGGGCTGAAGCTTGGGGATGTCCCCAGTGCCACAGTGTGGTGGGCACCGGGCTTATGTTTTGTGTACATTATAGCATAAACTACTGTGTTTTGTTGTGGCACTACAAATCCCAGCATGCGGGGCATAAAGGGGCCCGCTGGTACTTATAGTTCTATAACAAAACATAATAGTGAAAAAAACACAGACATAAGAGTAATAAAACTTTAATTCACACTACAAACATTAATTCATACTCACCTATGGATTCCAACATTGGCCTGTCCCCCTGTCCAGTAGAAATCCAATTGTATAAGCCCGCACAGCAGGTACATGGGATGTCAACATTTTTGGAGGGGTTTTTACTTTAGCAGGAGTGCAACAGCAACAAAAAAACAATTACAGCATTAGGAAACTGAAGGTTGCAATCTATAGGAATTTCACACAATATTTGCTACACTAACGGGTATAATTCTCTAGTAATCCTTTGAGTGAGAGATGAATTTGTCATAATAGGTGGAAAAATTGGCACACAAACATTATTATTCATTTTAATGGCCTGTAATGTTTAAGTTATATAGGAAATACATTTTTTTACACAACATTTTTTTATTTGAATTAAAATAACAAATGTGAACAATGCTGCACATTTCTCATAGAGATGTTGGCACTCAAAGGGTTAACATCAGTCCCACAACTGAAAACAGAAGGTGCACTTGAGAAGCTAAACTATCCAACAGATTGCTTACTTTTGCTCATATTGACTGTCCGGTACATACTTAAAAAGTTAGCACAATCCCAGGAAGTTTAAGATGAGCTTTGACATTGTCACAGGGGGAAATTTACTAAAGGAAATTTGTAAAAAAAATAGGTGTATTTGTAACCAGAAATACACTTATTTTTGACATTTACTATCCCGAAAATACGACAATTCGTATTCGTATTGATGTGCTATCAATAAGAATACAAATTGCCATATTTTCGGGATTGTAAATGTCAAAAATAAGTATATTTCTGGATAGAAATACACCTATTTTTTTACAAATTTCCTTTAGTAAATTTTCCCCGGTTTGTCAAATTAAATTTGTCTCTGTTATTTCTTAAATCTTGTTGGTTAACAGTATGCCTGAAGCTACACTATACCGTAAATGTTTGTTCTCACTGAAGAACATACAGGGTGAAATTTAATAGGATGAGAGATTCAGAAAGTGAGAGATTTGGTGAGAAATCTCCAGTTTTTTTAAAGCGGCAATAATTTACACTTCAAAATCAAACTGGTTTTGCAGTGTAAATGATTGCCGCTTTAAAAAAACTGGAGATTTCTCACCAAATCTCTCACTTTCTGAATCTCTCATCCTATTAAATCTCACCCACAGTATCTCTCATGAGATCTGAGACTGGTCTGCAGTAGAGAATAAGCAAAAGAGAAATATTCCTCAAAGTGGCCATGGAGGTTAATTTGGTGTTTGACATATCTATAATCAATATCTGATAATCTTAAATATCATAATCTAGCTCTTTCTGGGGTACTTTATATCTTTTATGGAATCATCTGCAAAATGTTTGCTCATTCATAAAAGCTTTATTTTAGTATTATCTATATGCAAACTGACTTTCAAGGGCTGATCATTGCAGTATGCCTAGCTAACAGCTTCTTAAAATGTACCACAATACAATACCTATACAGTATACAAGAAACAAAATCAGCTTAAACATTTAGCGTGTACTTGATCTATGAACGTGAAAATATACATTTATATTCCATGTAATCCCACCAAAGTCAATTTTGACCGATTGTCTTCTACTGATCCAGGAAAGTTAACTCCGGTACCATTTATTGATAATTACTAAAGTAGAGAGGAAAATTAAGTTTTTTAAAGGAATGTGTTACTGTGTGTCACTTTGATGCCAATTGAAGGTATGTTTGACAGATGTATGTACTGTTTTCCTTCAAGGTTTAATTAGGATTTGAAATGTTGCCTCAGTTGTTTTTAATCTTGAGAAACATCAACTCTAAACATACTCCAGATAAAAAGTTAAAAAATGAATTACTCTACACAGGGTTGTCATTTGGAATCTGGGCAATCTACAGTATATTTGTTCATTCCAGTAAATATAATTGGGAAAAATGGGCAATTACATGTTTTAAATCATGTGGAGCTGAAGATTTTGTACAAACAAAAAGAAAAGTGATTAGGTGAATTCTAGATTGCAGCACTAATTCTGTATGTTTCTGTAAAAAAAAAATAAAAAATAATAGAAAGGTCTACCTTGTAATTGGAAAATAGGTATCAACTCTAATTCTCCTGGTATATGAGGTTGTAGAGAAATTCATATCACCATAATTATATCGGCTTTCCAAAAAAATGCAAGCAATTCTGTTATACTAGAGAAGAAACTACATGTATTTAAATCTCCAGCTTAGCTCAAAATTAGTCCATCTTCTCAGTGTGTATCTGCATTAATACTGACTCCAGGGAGCACCACCAACGCATTCATCTATTTGTCCAAACTAGAACAATTTCTTAGCATTGTGGGTTAATCACTAATTGCAAACAGTATTGATCCTTGGTCCAGTGCAAAATGACTGCTTTTTCCTAGCTCATTGTAGAGTAGGCAAAATAAACAGAGATAAGACTTACAAGATACAAATTGTTGCTATTTTTTTCCTGTATTCCTCATACAATGATGTAAAAAAGATTACAAAGCATGTTATAGACCAAATTGTAAAAGCTGCTGTTTTAAAACCAAGTTTGTCTTCTGTATAATACAGATAAATCGATACTCAACAGCAGTGATTAAAAGTGCTTGTGTATGAACACAACCTTGGACTTACTGTAGGATTCGCCAAAAGTCAGAGGCATAACTCCCAGAGGCAATGGAGTTGTCTGCCTCTGGGTTCCAAGCCTTAATGGGGTACCTGCATATTTAGCTTGGTTCTGTCCCAGGTGCCCTGCCAACTCCTGATAAAGGTGACAGGAGTTGTACCTGCCTGGTACCACTCAGCTGTAATAAGCATCCCCCGCTGCTGTAGGACTGTGACATGCGATGCTGATTCATGCTGCAGACCGCTGAATCTTGTGAGTCCGACCAAGACCCCCTGGCCGCTGTCACACTTTTTTTTAAGGGGAGGGGGCAACAAATTCCAACTTGCCTCCGGGGGTGACTGGGATGAACTTACACCTCTGCAAACAAGTGAATCCTGAAAACCTATACAACAGTTCAAATGATCATTGCGGATATATGCTGATATGGCTAAAGTAACCACCACAGGCAATTATTTGTGAAGTGAAAAAGAAAAATATAGGGTGCTTCCTTCTCTCCCAAGACCACCCTGGCGGATATAGTGGTGATTCCAAAACCGGGCAAGGATCCAACCAGCTGTGCGAACTATAGGCCAATTTCATTATTGAATGTCGATTTAAAAATCTACGCAAAAATCTTAGCTGGTCGTCTGGCACTTTTGCTTCCATCCCTGGTCCACCCAGACCAGGTAGGCTTTATTCCTGGTCGCCAGGCGTCAGACAACACAAGGCGTGCGATCGACCTCATCCATGTAATTCAGAAGCAGAAAATCCCAGCCCTGATTCTAGCCTTGGACGCAGAAAAGGCATTCGACCGTATTTCTTGGTCGTTTGCCTTCTCAGTCTTAGAAAGGATGGGCATATCGGGATCCTTTCTGGAAGGGGTTAAGGCCCTATACCGCACGCCGTCCGCTCGGGTGGTCGTTAACGGGGTGGGGTCTGAACACTTCAGTATATCTAATGGCACCCGTCAGGGGTGCCCATTATCCCCATTAATTTTTGCCCTTGTTATGGAGCCTCTGGCGGCGAGGATACGCAAAAACACTGCCATCCACGGCATCAAAACTGGCTCTTCAGAGCACAAGATAGCATTGTACGCCGACGACGTGCTTTTAACCCTCGCCGATCCAGCGGGCTCCATTCCCCTCCTACTAGCTGAGATACAACAATATTCCCTGTATTCTGGTTACAAAATAAACGTAGGGAAAACCGAAGTCCTTGACTTTCATATACCCGGACCCCTTAAATTAGACTTAATGAACCTGTTACCTTGTAACTGGAATAGGAAGAAGGTCAAATACTTAGGCATATACCTGACACACCATCACCACCAACTTTTTCAAGCCAATTTCCCGAGATTATTAGATACGATTAAAACAGACCTCTCCACATGGTCCACTTATTTTATTTCCTGGATTGGCAGAATCAACTCAATTAAAATGAATATTCTCCCACGCCTATTATATCTTTTTCAGACCCTACCCATATATGTCCCCTCGTATGTATTCAAATCTTTACAACACCAATCAACCCAGTTTATATGGGATAAAAAACGTCCACGAATAAGACTGAAATTACTTCAGAGGCCCTCTAGCCAGGGTGGGTTGGGGATCCCAGACTTTCGAAGATACTATTACGCCTCACGATTATCACAATCTGTTCAGTGGTGTAATCCTTGGGGAGCACGGAAGGTATGGGTGAACATAGAATCAGAAGACATAGGCCTGTCCACTTTGTCATCCCTGCTATGGCTGCCCAGACCTAAACGCCCGCATTCAGTTACGTCTCACCCAGTGATATCTCACACCCTATCAGTCTGGGACAAAATGAATAAAACATATAGCTTAGCCCCACTCCCCTCTCCGTTAATTCCATTATTCCACAACCCAGCCTTCCCCCCTGGCTTGGGACGCTCCTCCCTATCCAGATGGTTAAAAGATGGTATTTACTATTTAAATGATATCTCAGACAATACGAACTTCCCTCAATTCTCTGACATTCGGGAGGGCACGGCAATTCCAAACATGGACTTTTTTCGCTTTCTACAGATCCGGCACTTTCATTCCAAAGTCCTATCTATTCTAAATGCTAGACCTCTGACATCTTTTGAATACATCTGCTGGAAGCGCACCTCTTCTAGAGGACTAATCTCCGCACTTTACTCTCTGTTGGACCCCTACGTATCCTCCCCTCGGGCCCCCCATGAATCAGCCTGGGAGAGAGATCTTGGTCTTTCCTTAGATGACGAAGACTGGGAGGAAATACGCGATAATGCGGCCACCAGTTCGATTTGTGTAAAAATTAAGGAAAACACATACAAACTTCTATATCGTTGGTACTACGTCCCCTCCAAACTACATAGGATGTTTCCTGATGTATCCGATAGATGCTGGAGAGGCTGTCCTACAGAAGGTAATTTTCTTCATATTTGGTGGACATGTCCAAAAATTGCTGGAATTTGGAGAGAAGTGGTAGATTTACTTAAAAGTTTGTTGGGAATTGCCGTTCCTTTAGACCCTAGATATTTTCTTCTACCGCTGAAACCCCCCGCGCTCAATTACCACCAACACAAATTACTTAGGCACATTTCTTCAGCAATGACCTGTCAAATTGCGGCTGACTGGAAGAAACCCCTCCCAGCCCCAATGCAAGCAATACTCTCTCGAGTGTGGTATATTTACAAAATGGAGTTTATGACAGCTAACATACGCCATTCGCTTAAGTCCTTCCATAAGGTTTGGACCCCCTGGCTGTCCCAACAGAACTCACCACCGCCATTCGACCCCTGATAATGGAGACCACCCCCTCCCCTTCCCTTTCTCTCCCGTACCTCCCTTTCTACCCTACCCTCTCCCTTCCTCCTCCTCTTCTACCAATTTTTTATTTTATATGCCATGTAGACTACTAATTATTCAAATGCAAATGGGAATCCTGTTACACTCTCTTTTCCCGTTTCTTTTCAACCTCTCTCTATAAAACAAAAATTCTAAATCTACCTCTTCTTTCCCCTTCTTTTCTCTTCTTCCCCCTTTTTTCTTTTTCCTTTTTTCTCTGGACCGCCTCTCTGTGATATACTGAAACTGTATATTGTTTATGTCACTTACTTATTGTAACTGATGTTAATGCTTCAGACTATGTTCATATTTTGACGTGTGTCCTCCAATAAAGTGTGTTTAAAAAAAAAAGAAAAAGAAAAATATATTATTATTAAATATATATCATCACATTTATTTATTATAAAATATATACGTTATAATAGGACACCTGGCAGTTAAAAAGAGAGTCCAATCAAATGAATTCAATAAAGTTACACATTTTTATCTGATTCATAATATCAGTTCAACATGATTATATGAGAATTTCAGCACAGTAGATGATTTAATGCCGTTGATATGAATATATTATGCAAATGATTTAATGTTTGTCTAAGATGTGGCACACAGCTGTTATATGTGCGGTACTCTTACCCTCCAACTGCATCAAAAGTAAGGGGAATACCGACCCATATCTCTACTAAATGTAGATGTTAAGTTATATGCCAAGCTGTTGACAAACCGCCTAACCCCATTGATACCGAGGGTGATACACCCTGACCAGGTTGGTTTTATCCAAGAGATAACACCATAAGGGTTTTTGATTTGATAGCACATGCCCAGACGTCCAAGACCCCTGTAATGCTTCTTTCCATGGACGCCGAAAAAGGCCTTCGATTGTTGTTTATGGAGGCCACTTTGCGTCGCCTGGGAATAGGTGAGAATTTTTTGCATAAAATCCTTGCCCTATATAGATCTCCCTCAGGTAAGAATTAATGGATTACTCTTCAGCCCAATAACCATATCCAATGGCACTAGGCAAGGCTGCCTGCTTCCCACCAGGCATTACGAGAGGGGTGTATGCTAGATGCAACTGGCGGGCCTGGGTGATACACTTGGTTTCAGAGGGAAAGATTAATTACTTTAGTGACCTATGCACATATACTAATATTCCTTCAACAGACTCTGGTTTTACTTCCAACTACATCATTTTCTCCATTAACAGAGGCTGATCCATTGGCAAAAGATCTTACACCCTTTGAGGTGCTGTGTTCCCACTCCTCAGAACCTGTCCATGTCATATCAGTTATCTACAAGATTATACTACATAATTATACCACAGACATCCCTTCCTATTGTAAAACCTGGGACTCTGAAACAACCCCCCCCCCCCCCCCCACCCGGGGATAAATATAAATTGGAAAAAGCATTGTGACATTATGACATGCTGTTCTATGAGTTTGGAGGTAGTGGAAACGCAGTACAAATTGCTTACTGGTGGTATCGGTGACCCACTCTATTGCATAAAATGTTTCCCTCAGTCTCCTCCCTTTGTTGGCATTGTGGCAGTGAACGGGGGACCCTGGTACATATATGGTGGGACTGCCCCCTGATCGCGGCCTTTTGGAACAGAGCTTTCCGACTTTCTTCTGAGATATTGGGGTTCCAAACCCCCATTAATATTGACTTCTGGCTACTCTCCAACACCACCACTCCTCCTTCAAAATACAAGCGATCACTTCTTAAACAACTTATCAATGCAGCAAGAGCTGTGGTACCGGTCCATTGGAGGGCTCCAGAGTCCCCCATGGTGTAGGAATGGTTCCAGAGAATAATTTTATAGAGCCACGGAGGATATATATTACTCAGCATTAGAAAAACATTCAGATTATGCGGCCACTTAGCTCTCTTGGCTCGACTTTAAAACCACTACCACCTAAAAAGGCCATATATGAATAGAATCCCCATGAACCTGACCGCCAATACAAACTATCAAAAAGACCGGAGAAAATCCTCACTACCAAACATACCCAGTCTGGAGGCCCCTCTCCCATGCCCATTACTCCACCTCCCTTTCTTCCCAAACTCAACCCCCTCCCATCTATCTCCTTTGTCTTGTCAATTTTGATGTTAATACGACTACAGTTTCTAAATGTTTTAATTGTTTAGACATAGAAATATGATTGCAAAAACAATATGTAGACGGGCTGACCACAGAGCAGGGATAATATATTCAATAAATCTGTAGGATTTGTAGGGAAACAATTTCTCCAAAATGAAGCCACGTGATTTCCGTTATCTTTAAAAATGTAGTCACTTTATTTTGCAAAAAAATGGATCAAACCATCAGACCAATCCAGTAAAAATATATAAAAAATCCACAAAACATCAAACACATGAAAAAAACATCGAAAAAAATTCTTTGTAAGGAGAAAATTTTACAGCTCACCGGACCTCTTGGGGGATGTGATTTTTCACCTTTTAAATCCACTGATCTTAAGCAGGATTTTTCCACACTGGTACTCCTCCCCTAAGGCGCCACACTTCCACTGTGGTTAGCCTTTGGGTTTTCCCTGTGCTAATTTGGTTTTCCTGGTGGTAAGGGAAAACAGAAGAGACCCTGGAGCTAGGTGCACGGATCGCTGATAACAGGTGTGCCTTCTCCTGTCAGAATCTGCCTGCGCTCGCAGTCTGGCAGGGTCGTGGCAAAGATGTTTTATATGTCACGATGCTCCACTGTTGGTATGTGGTCTCTCCCCGGCTAATGATTTTACTAAGCCGCCCGAGGTTGCAAACGTCTCCCTCGGCACTCCTCCCCTGTGTCTGGTGGCTGTCTCCTCTCAGAACTCCGGTCTCCAGCTGCTCACCAACGCGTTTCTACCGTAATCGGTCTTTCTCAAGGTGCAGCTGGAGGCCGCAGCTCCCAATTATTTATACCTCCCCCAGAGCTCCGGTGTACTGGTTCCTGGGTGGCCCTTATACTATACATCACCCAGGGTTCTCTTAAAGTTGTACATACATCTAAAATACCATGAAAAATTATCTGCTGCAATATATTGCACAAAGATAATGATGTGCACAAAAATAATAATGTGCATAAAATATATATATAGAATATAAAATATAAAATATATACATAAAATATGAAGAGGCAGAAGTACAAAAAATATATCATACATATGAAGGGAGGAAAGGGGAAAGGGGAGCCGATCACAAAAACCATTTTACTTCGAACTCCCCATTTAACCCCTTTGGGTGCAATGTATCCAGCTCATAGATCCATCACATCTCTGCACGGGCTAGGTCACTTTTCTTGTCCTCCCTTCTCCAATTTCCCTTAATGGAGTCTATGATATTAAAGCTGACAATACTATTAGGTGAGCATTTATGTTCGGCTTTGAAATGGGCTGACATACAGTGCGTTTCAACACCCTTTTTATTATTATTTAGATGTTCTCTTAATCTTATCTTATTTTGCAAAATAAAGTGACTAAATTTTTAAAGATAACGGAAATCACGTGGCTTCATTTTGGAGAAATTGTTTCCCTACAAATCCTACAGATTTATTGAATATATTATCCCTGCGCTGTGGTCAGCCCGTCTACATATTGTTTTTGCATTCTATTTTGAAAGTGTATTGGGATTGAGCCTTTCCAATTTGGGTTAAACAGCAGCAGGGAAAAATGCGCTTGAGACTGTTTGGATTACCTTTTTCCTTAAATAGAAATATGATTCCCCACCATGTAAGGATAGAATCTGATGTAGCTTTGGTTGATGTACGATGAATGTCCTCCCTATACTGATGCAAATATAGTGCTATATGTTGTCACGATCATATTTCAGTCTGTGTAGCTTTCCATGTTTGAACAGTCTGTAACAAATACATTTTTCTCTGAAAAACTAAAATAAAGAATATATATATATATAAAAAAGTAAGGGGAATACTGGTAATAGTGGGTTTAGTTCTTTTGTGGTTGCTGACTGTTTTTGGCAGGGATCATATACTTGTATCCCTGTCTTTAACACGGCTCGACTTGTCTGCATTAAAAAAGCTCCCTATGGGAGCAAAACAGGTTACAGAGGACCTGTTATTTCCAATTGCTTGAAATACTTTGGGACATTGGGGTAGATTTATTAAGGTTGGAGAAGAGATAAACTGGAGATAAAGCGGAGAAAAGGTAAAAGGAGATAATGCACCAGCCAATCAGCTGTGTTTGAAAAAGACAGTTGGGAGTTGATTGGCTGGTGCTTTATCTCCTTTTACCTTTTCTCCGCTTTATCTCCAGTTTATCTCTTCTCCAAGCTTAATAAATCTGCCCCATTATATTTCATTGGGTATGGTACAACCCGCCGACAGTTGGGATCTGACAGCCGTTTCCACATCACCGGATTCCTGACTGTCAGGAGCCCGACCGGAGGGTGAGCACATTCAAAACCCTATGCTCACCACCTATTCTTTTCTCCCTCTATAAGGATTGTGGTCCCCCACAAGGGAAAATAAGCCCTGTAATTTGGGATCCCGACTGTCGGGCTTGTAACATTAGGGATTTCAATGTCGGAGCAAGGATAATATATTTTTTCCCTATACAAATAATTGTGTGTGGTGGTTACTTCAGTCTTATGAGCATATACAGTAAGTGCAATGAACTTTATAAGATTGTAAAACAGAATTATATGTTTGGCCATCATAAATGATGACTTTGAATTTATCTATTCATAAAATTCTGATCATACATATTAGTACTATCACATATATGTTCTTTATTTAATGTTTATGTTTCTTTTATTAAATATGAAAGCTTAAAAAAAGCAATTCTGGGGTTAACCTGTCTGCAAAACAGTTTTGCTTACTCCATTAAAATGAAATTTTACTGCTCTAATTATCTTTCAGTACCTAAAATTAAGTGTCTTTCTTATTGAACATTTAATTGGCATTTAGAAGCTTTCAGTTGGCAACTTAATTAAGTAGCAATAGTAGGTTAAATCAAATGTTATAATAATATTTCCAAACAATGACAGGATAAAGCTAAATCAGACATTTATATATACTGTATATAACCTAATGCATAGTATGAGCATATGGATCAGTAGTTAGAGGATGTGCTGATCCTTGTAGTACCATATTGGCGAACCTTTGGAGACCTCCAGGTAAGTTAGCTTGCAATTTAGAAATACATAAACATATGACCCAAACTAAGTGCTATTATCATATAATGTAGGATTATCAAAGCTCTGATTGGTGGTTTACAATGTTTGCAAGTTTATATAACTTAGATATCTGTGTTTTCTATTATATGTACTTTAGGATGTACAGATGTAACCAGGCTAATGATTGCATGATCCATACACCCATTTGCACGCTCAAGCCAAAAATATAGTGGAGCGGCTTCATGGGGAAGGGGCGTGGCCACAAAAAAACACCAATTTATATTACACAGCACAATTGTCTCCAATATTCAATTTATGGCAGCAGATTTAGTATTAATACTCAGACTAGAGTGTACATCACCGACCAAATGCACAATCATATTCATAAATGCATTCATATTCCTTATAGTGAGATGCAGTAACTGGCAATCATTACAAGGTTGTATAGGATACAACACTACGTTTAAGTTAACAAAAAAAGAAGCATGGGAATGACATTGTACAAGGTCTTGAGACAGTATTTATATGTCATTAGAATTCTTAAATATGGAATAGAAGCCCAAAAATCACATGAGGCATAGTGGGAAGATACTAATATATGCCACTAGGAAACTGTATCCATTTCAGTATCAAATACAAAAATTAAAAAAAGATATAAAAAAAACAAAAATAATGATGGCCTCCTCCACTCTTGGCTTGAACTAACCTTCTCCTCACTATAGCCTCCATCACTAATAATAATAATACCTAATAACTGGGAGGGGTACACCTAGAAGCATTTAAGGCATAAAACAAACATTGGGAGCAAGCCTTTCAAACATACCAGTGAGATTTGCATGCTCCCCAAAAGTTATCCATTTGTATAAGTGCATTATACTGTATGTAGTATACATTCTATTAATCCATATATTGTATTTTCCTAATACAATACAAATGAATAAGCAGTCATCTTAGAACACATGCTGTACTATTAAGAGCATAAGACTTGTGTGAAAAAAGATGCATATTTAAATATGAAATGGTATAATGGCTGGAAAGACTATGAAGCATCATAGTCCTAAAGGTAAAGCAATATGAAGGAATATGTTATAGAGTGTTCAGAGTCCTGGAATACAGACCATCCTTTAGTAGTAATTCCCTCTTAAGACACATAATAAAATGTGCATGACTTAAACAATATAGTAGTGAGCATATCTGCTGTCTGAAATCCAAGATATATGGTGCACAGGCTGTAAATATATCCAGGTGTCTGATTTTGTATTGTGAATGATATAGCTTGACTGCTTATGAATTTGATTACTACTTATGCAAATTGAATGACGTCGACCTAGAACATTTTATGAAATTCTTATTTGCATTAGAGGTTTGAAAAAATTGTACATGCTATTTAAAGTTTAATGAAAATGTATTATACACTTGTAGCTAGGTCCAGACTGGCCACCTGGAACCTCGGGCAAAGACCAGAATGGCTGATTGCTTGATAGGCCAGTCCACACTAAAAGCCCGGCTGAGTACTGCTGTTTAGGCACATGGCAAACAGATAGTCAAGGGATGGGTAAGAGAGTCAAGGGATGGGTAAGCAGCTCAACCTCCCAGCACTCTGCTTTGCTGCTCAATATATAGAAATGCAGGGCTGTGCTGGAATGCCAAACCCAGTGGTGTTGGAAGGGGGTACTAATTACCCCGAGCCAGATCTGATGGAGGGGCCCAGTGTTGGAGGGGGGGTCCCATTACCTGGCAGCAGCTGCAGCAGCTTTTTATTTTTTCTCACAGCACATGCTGTGTGCTGGGCTGCAGTGTGGCCATGGAAGTGCTATTTTTTTTCTGTAATATATTTTAAGGGTGTATGGCCATGCCTCCCACAATTTGGACATGCCCCATGAAAATTACCTGGGCCCAGTCAGGCTCTCTACTGCCCTGACCACACCCCAGGAGATGTGGCCATGTCCCTTTTAGCGTGCACATGCCTGAAGCAAACTTGCCCACTAGACTGACTATTTAAGTGCCCCAGTCTGTACCTGCTTGTAGCATTACACTACATCCTAAATGCATCACAATTTAAATTAAATATACTTTAATATTTTATTACAATACATTTTGATCAGGAGCATTAAAAACGGATGTACACTTATGGTTGTAACATGTCTTACATTCTAAATGTATGCTGAATAAATGATATAATTAAGCACTTTGTTTTGCTCTTTTTTCCAGCTGACCTCAGAAATGGTTCTCCGAATTGCTAGTGATGCCGTTCTACCTTTTAATGCTTTAGATATAGCATTAGAAATTCAGAGGAACATTAAAGGTAATCCACAAGGTACACTCTGCTGCTCATATTGTTTGTTTGCTAAAATATACTGGTGGGGGTATAGGAAGAATAAATTGGTCTGCACTTATTATTGTTTTGTTTGGTATAAGCACATTTTCTTTTTCCCAGGGCTCACTAAAAAGGTTGGTTTGTCAATCAGATGTTTTCACTACTTTTCAGCAATACTTATCAGAGGGTAGATGAAGGTTACATTGTGTTGGAGACAACTTGTTTTTCTGCACAACAGAAATTTAAAATGGACACTACTTGTTGAAGCAGAGCCAATTTTATTTTCTATAACATTCACAAGCCAAAACTTGCTGGATTTTTAATAGAGATATATGTAAGGCACCGGACCCATGAGAGATTGTAAATGTAATCTAATTCAAGGGGCCCTTACACTGGTATTCACCGAGCAATAAGTAAAATATTTGGTATATCTCTCTCTCTCTCTCTCTCTCCATCTATCTATGTATCTATCTATTTATCTGTCCTCAATGTGGTGCGAAATGCCCATAGAGAGTGTTCTATTCTTTATATTTGCATCTTATGTGCACCGCATATGCAGCAAAGCATCAGAATCCATACCAGCGATGCTAGGCTGCGACTTTAACCATGCAATATAATTAGTGTTAAATAATAAATAGACAAATGGGAAATATAAGAGAACGGTACTTGTGTATTATCTGGGCGCCCGATTTTTTGATTGTATGCCTTAACTTAAGGCATACAATCAGATGCGAAGGACCCGATTTTTTTCGGAAAAATCGGGTCGATCGCATCGCATGCAACCAAATCGCATGAAATGCGATCAACCCGATTTTTACATTGGATCCAATGTTAAATGGTCCCTGAGACCCGATTTTACATTGGGTCCAATGTTGAATGCCCAGTGGATCCAGTGTAAAATTGGGTCTCAGGCACCATTTAACATTGGATCCAATGTAAAAATCGGGCCGATCGCATCGCATCTCATGCGATTTGGTTGCATGCGATGCAATCGACCCAATTTTTCTGACCCGATAAAAAAAATCGGGCGCCCAGATATTACACAAGTACCAAGAGAACTTTTCATAAACAAAAGCTGTACATGGTGCATCGTAGAAATTCCTATCATGTATATGTGTCGCATATCAGATTTATCATTACAAAATTACAGTATGTACATAAATCTGGGGTAAATAACAAAATCTCCAGACTTTTTCACATAATATAGCTTCATACAAAGGCTTTAACCTGGGCCAGTGTTCATGGCCCCCATACAAAATATTAATTTGCACCCTACATACCATCCAAAATAAAGGGTAAGTGCACACAGCAGTGCCCTCTAGACACATTATGCTGCACAGTAGTACCCCTTATCTACATCACGCTACACAGTAGAGACCCTTATACACCTGCATGGTATGTGCATATATACTCCTGACAACATTACTTGCTACATCTTCCTCTGACCTCATCCAGAAAGTGATGACTTCGATAACAGATGAGCTAAAAGACAAATTCCTGATCTAATTAATCTTATCCACTGTACCAATTGTAATTATCATAATGATCATGTGTTGCATACGTATATTTGAAAACCAAACTTGATCATACTGTAGCTCAGTGGTTATCCAAAATGATCTAGCACAGCGTGAGAGACATTTACAACTTACAGTGTAATAACAGCTTTTTCTAGACAAACCGATGGACAGCTTCATGTACATTATGGACCTTATTCAGACCTGTTCGCTTAGCTGTGTATACTCACAGCCTAGCGAACAGGCCAACGTCCAATCAAGCCTCAATCAGGCACTATGTGCCATATAAATCATTTGCATCTATGCAATAAAAATTAGCAATTGTTATGTATACAGAGTTGGTCACAACAGGAGCAGAAGCATGTCACAGTACCGCCACTACAAGTGTTGAGGTGATCAGGGCACTTATTTAAAGAGGGATTCAAATTACCCGGTGTCAGCACCGAGGGTTCTTGTGTACTCGGCTGTGACCGTGGTGGGCCAGTGGAGGGCGCTGGGTAGCAGGATATAGAAGGTTTGGTATGACCTACACAGGGAAAGCAGGGCACAGTAACTCAGTGTTGGCTACTGACAGTGAACAGTCTGGAAGCTGCGGGAGTTGTCGACGTAGGATGTCGACAGTCAGATGGGAGACGACTGGAGGCACAGGTATAGCAACTGGATGGATTCTCAGATGAGACTGGGAAGCCTGGAGTCTTGGGAGCCTCGCTGACACAGGAGGAACTCTGGGAGTAGATTTGAGCAAGAGACTTTATATCTGACATACACTGGGAACCCGAGCAGAGCGAACCAGAGGGTTGGCGGAGACCAGAAGCAGGGGCGCGGAGTCTAACTTACCAGCGGTGTTCACCAGGGAGTCCCGCAAGGAACTATGGGCTTGGCTGCGTCTGGCAAGCAGGTCGCGGCCCCCTGTCCTGGTCCTCTGGACGCGGGCTGGGAGTGAGGACACTGGAGAAATGAGGAAATGTCTTTGGAGACGGCCTGAGAGCCGGGGAAGATAGTTGACAGCCTGGAAGCTGTGAGACAGCCTGGGAGCCAGAGATGACAGTTGGCAGCCTGGGAGCTGCGGGATGGCCTGGGAGCTGGAGTTGTAGTTGGCAGCCTGGAAGCTGCGAGACGGCCTGGGAGCCGGAGATGACAGTTGGCAGCCTGGGAGCTGCGGGATGGCCTGGGAGCCGGAGTTGTAGTAGGCAGCCTGGAAGCTGCGAGACGGCCTGGAAGCCGGTGATGACAGTTGGCAGCCTGGGAGCTGCGGGATGGCCTGGGAGCTGGAGTTTTAGTTGGCAGCCTGGAAGCTGCGAGACGGCCTGGAAGCCGGTGATGACAGTTGGCAGCCTGGGAGCTGCGGGATGGCCTGGGAGCCAGTGGTGATGACCTGGGCGTCGTCAGTACATGATGTAGATAACCTGGAGAGAGTGACAGAACCTCTGGAGACACTTGGGAAAACAGTTGACACAGGATGTCGACAACAGATGTAGGTGTGACAATGCTTGAATGCGGCAACTGGTGGACGTCGGAGATGACACGGATGTTGTTAGTCACCAGGAGATGACGGAAGCACAGAGTCTCTGGAGGCCCTTTGGGAAACAGTTGACACAATGTCGACAATAGATGATAACGTGACAATACTCAGATGCTGCAACTGATGGACGTCAGGGATGACACAGATGTTGTTAGTCAGGAATAGACGGCAGAAGCTGAGTGTCGACTGAGGTAGAAAGTGCCTGTCGGCAGATCAGGACTGAGATGGAAGAAAGTCACTGATAGGTTTTGAAGGTAGTTTGGCCTGGGAGCCAAGGGGTCTAGCCTGGGAGCTAGTGGAGATTGCTGGCCAGTGCCAGTGGTATCCTCTGCAGGGAATAGCTTGCTCACTCAACCGCAGGATGGAATAGCAGGAGTCTCTGGAGATGACCGGAACCAGGTAAGTAGCAGCAGTAGCAGCAGCAGGACACTTGGAGATGGGATCACAGGAGACTGGATAACCAGGAGCCTTGGAACTCTCTGTCTCTGGGGTAACCACTCAGGAAGCAGAATGAACAGTTGTTCAAGGCAAGGAGGACTCTGGGAAGCTGGCTTATATTCCTCCAGGTGATTGCTAATTGTCTGCAGCTGCAGCAGCAGCCAGAACCAAGAATTATACCTTGAGTACCTGGAACATGTGACTGGTGCAGAACTCAGGAAGCTTCATTGGAGTTGATCACTGAGGAATGGAAAGCAGCTGCAACAGCAGCAGCTAGGAACCAGGCCAGCATCAGGAAATAAATGTGAATCAAGTCAGGTTTGTGACAGCCGGGCCCAAGACATCTGCTAAGGTGGGTTAAATTACACCCTTTGCAGTGTGTGCCACTGAGCATAATACAGTACATGCCCTCACCAACTTACAGTATGTCTCGGGCCCCTTATAAACAAGAAAAAGAAGTGGCGCTGGTATTGATGAAATAATCATACAAATATTTAATAACAATTTAAAATAACATATCATTAGACATTCACATACAATAATAAAAGGTGGGTCAATAACTGGACCAGAGGCTGAATGGATTGGACCCGAGCAAGATGGAAATGGGTAGTAGCTGGGGTAATAGGGGGAGTTGCCCAATATTTACCACTGTTGGTGATTGTGATCCAGTCCCACAAACAGATTTCCAATGGTCCTCGAATGGGTGCGAGTGTGGGGGCCACAGTAGGTTGGAGGCCCAGTAGATGTTGTAGGGCTGTAGACTGTTTAGGCCGCAGTGTCCCACATCGCTTAGAGGTTCCAATAGGGGGATAGGATCAAATAGCAGGTGTCCTCAGGGTTGGAAATTTTAAGACCAACTGGTCAAAGATCTCAGTCTGTAGTGACCAACCGCGATTCCTGCTTGGAGAGATATCCACGTGGTGTCGGCAATAGTGGACCGCAAGTGCGGGATGGTATAAGGGCAATTGTTTCCCAAAGCTTGGAAATGGGCACCCAGTGCACTGAAGGTCCACCTTCAGTGCACTGGGTGCCCATTTCCAAGCTTTGGGAAACAATTGCCCTTATACCATCCCGCACTTGCGGTCCACTATTGCCGACACCACGTGGATATCTCTCCAAGCAGGAATCGCGGTTGGTCACTACAGACTGAGATCTTTGACCAGTTGGTCTTAAAATTTCCAACCCTGAGGACACCTGCTATTTGATCCTATCCCCCTATTGGAACCTCTAAGCGATGTGGGACACTGCGGCCTAAACAGTCTACAGCCCTACAACATCTACTGGGCCTCCAACCTACTGTGGCCCCCACACTCGCACCCATTCGAGGACCATTGGAAATCTGTTTGTGGGACTGGATCATAATCACCAACAGTGGTAAATATTGGGCAACTCCCCCTATTACCCCAGCTACTACCCATTTCCATCTTGCTCGGGTCCAATCCATTCAGCCTCTGGTCCAGTTATTGACCCACCTTTTATTATTGTATGTGAATGTCTAATGATATGTTATTTAAATTGTTATTAAATATTTGTATGATTATTTCATCAATACCAGCGCCACTTCTTTTTCTTGTTTATTCTGTTTTCTTGGGGCCGACTACCCCTTTTTAAGTGGCAGCTCTTGGCACAGCACCCGTGGTAGCGCCTGTCCGTGCACCCTAGGGAGCACAACACCATTCCTTTTGTCTCGGGCCCCTTGTTCACTTGGTGCTTGAGACGTATGCCATACCATAAGGGCAGAATGTGCCTGTCACCAGGACAAGAAACCCATATCATGAAAAGACGCACGGTTGCAATAAAGAGAGAGCAAGTTGTGTGGTGAAAAAATTAAATTGCATTTAAGGCAAACTCTAAATCAGGCACCTCCAAACTATGGCCCTCTAGCTGTTGTGAAATCATGCCTTGCCTCAGTTTTGCTATTAGGGAATAAACTATGGCAAAGCATGCTGGGATGTGTAGTTTCACAACATCTGGAGGGCCACAGTTTGGAAATGCCTGCTCTAAATGATATTTAATGCTTTTTTTTCTCTTTTGCTTACTTTATATATCCCAAGCTAGCTAAACTAAACAGAGAGCTTTCAAGATAACACAGGTTCTTCACTTAAACATTTTCCATGGTGCATTCTTGCATAACTGTGGCAAAATTGACTTCATTGACATACATTAGTACAAACGTTTTCTGTGTTCACAAGATTAGTACTGTTATACTGTATGTATTTTATACAATGAAGCTGAACATAAAGGAAAGAAAATAGCTAAAGCTTTTTCTCAATAATGAAGGTCCATTGAGCACCTATGTTGTTTGTGACCTGTACTTTACGCAGTATGACAAGTGGCCATCCACTCCACATATTTATTATACTGGTTCATAGCTGCAGATCACTCTCGCTCTGTTCTTACAGTTGCAGGAAGGACAGATAATTTACTGCTGAGTAATTTGTTGGAGTTGATTTATCGGGACACTTTTGAAAGCTTTGTGTTCTGAAAATGGATGACCTTGGTCTAGGTATTTGGTTAAAAAAAAAAGGACAAATTATTTTTGGAAAAAAGCAAAGATTGTATCTTGAGCCATGATGGAAACAAATAGTGAAAGCAACACTTTGTACTCATTTGTACTAGTCTGTTTTAAATCACAGGAAATAGTGCTACAAATCTTGAATGATATAAGAGCTACAACCTGTCTGGTGGAGTAGGAGGTAATACTGTATCTCAAAGAGGATGCAATAAATAAAAGCTGTCTTAACTCATTATATTATAGGACAAATATGAAGGAACAAACAGGAATGATCATTCTGCCAGCATACTTGCACTCAAACTGCAGTCGATTTGTCAACCTTTAAATAGTTCTATTTATTACATTTGTCCTTACAAGAAGTGCACTCAACTTTTACATTTGGGGATTTGTCACTACCGTAACGGAATGCACCATTTTTATGTATACTGCCTCACTTTAAAGATCATCCTAAATTAGCCACCTCCCTGTATTTGCTTTGATCTGATTGTTTTAGGAAACCATTTCTGTAATGTTTCTTATTATATATAAAATGTCCTATAGGTTAAATTTGAAAATGCACTCCAATCAGTTCATATTAGAGAACAGCAAAAATGTTTTCATTATTATGTCCAGAGACGGGCCTAGGCATATGCAAACTAGGTCAATGTCTAGGGTATTTGGATGCCTAGGGCAATGGTTCCCAAACTGGGTGTTGGCCTTGTGACACTTGCAGGGGTGCCATAGGTTAGAAGGTTAAAAGGAAAACCAATGCTGGTGTCTGCCAATCATAGAATATATGAACAAACAGAAGTCCTTCACCACATAATTATTACTATGCATGACATACTGTATAAACAGAAGCTACTTAATTAATACATTTTTAAAATTTCTAAATAAGAAATTTCTGGCGAAGGGGTGTCATGAATAAAATTCTGATAATAAAGGATGCTGTGATTCAATAAAAGCCTGGGGGCATCCCAAACCTAGGTCGTAATACTTATTGTGTGACCACACCTCTTTCCAGCGAGTACATACCACTTTTGTGTTTTATTTCTATATGATGTGTATGTATGTGTGTATGTGTGTTAGGTGGATGTATGTATGCTATCTGTGCATGTGCATTTGCTGTATGTATGCTATGTCTGTGTGTTGATTTATTTAGTCCTTAGGGGCCCCCCTTGTCTTAAGGATCCCTTCAGCCTTAATTAGGCTCTGCCAATGCCTGTTAAGGAGGGTGTGAAGTCAGTACCAGCTCGGATGTGTCTGTTTTCATCACAGCAGCCAATTAAGTCCTGGGCTAAATCATTCAAATGTTGCCGCCTCCAACGGATTTGGACATGTTCACTCTCGTGCAAACGGATGTGCAGCCATACACCTCCATTTACACACCGAGCACATTCATTCACAAGGCGGGATTTCACTGGAGCAGGGCGGAGGCTAAACTGAATGCTGTCCATGCAAATTCGCAGGCATACGATCAGGTCTGAATCAGGCCCATAGTTTGCTATAGGGGCATTTTAAGACCTATTTTAAACACTAGGTAGAGAGAATATGAGGAAAGTTGGAAGGGGAGCTTTATGACTCCTGAAACGAGGAAACATACAAATTATTTATTAAGCATCACATTTTTAAAGTTTACTGAAAGATAACTCAGATACATTTATAGTAAGAGCAGTTTCATGGCTCCTCTGCCTAACTTCTATGATAGTCATCCTTTATCTCACAGACAGATAAGCTATAACTGTATGAGAAATACTGTAGTGAGTAGTTAATACATCCCATGATGCAGATCACACAAGAAGATTGCTTAGGGCCAATCTCATTAATATACTTATTTCCTCTTTTACACCAAGTTATATAATTGTGCTGCAGGTAAATAGGTCAGATAGAACTGCTGGTGTCTACAACACATCATTTAAAATGAGTTAACACTTTCAGTGCTTGCTAGGGAAGCTGTGCAAGATGCGTATTCCAATTAAATGTTCAACCTGTCTTCCAGTTTGAGATTTTAGTAAGCCATAGCAATGAAAGTGTTAGTTTTAGAATTGATGATTTATAGATTGATTCAAACTGGCACTTTTCAACTATGCACACAGTATAAAGTTTTGACGGTTTATTTTGGACAGTTTTGCAGATTGGACAGTTTAAGAAACAAATCTTCAATTTATGGGAAAGCAACTTTTCATAGATAGCTATATGTTACAGGTGTATGATCAAGGTGAATTTAACCCTCTCTGTAGGAGACATTTAGCCTTGGTGCTGGCGGTGATATGCTCAAGACATTGCACTGCAAATAGTCACAGGTGAAGTAGGCTATGCTGTAATACTGTATATGGTACACATCATATACTTTAACTGCAGATACAGATTTATTTACACGGAAACAGTGTGCTAGTGTTAAATCTATTTGTGATAATTAATTTAAATGTCTCAATAAAAGCTGTTTCATCTGTAAACATTTTGCATTAGAACATGGCTGTTCTATGCATACAGATAAGGCTTGCAATGGTTGTGATATTTTTGAGATGAGCTGTGCCTCTCACCTACTGTAAGCTAATTGTAAAAATGTAAATATAATGATTCACATCCCCAAAAGCGTATTTTTTTTGCATGCCAATGCCACTTAGAATATTAAAAGGATCTTGTGGCTTAATGATTTTAAACATGGTTATATAGTAAATTATGAAGTGGCTTGGAATGATCAATGAATGGTTTCAGTTGGACTATAGGCCATAACTATTTTAAGCTGATTGCTTCACACAATAAAGTTCAGGGGCTGGCTGACAACTTTAAACATTGGACAATAATTATTGAGTAGTGGTCTTTTTCTATGATGATGGTTCCACATGTATGGTACTTACTAAAGCTAAATGTAAGGATAGCTGGAAGCAAAGGTGCAAAGGAAGACAGACAAACACACTAAGGGGGGAATTCAATGTTGGTTCACGTCTGCCGGGCTGGCCTTGTCCCGTTCTCGGCCAGCTCGACAGGGATATTGAAGGCAGGATTCAATGTCCTGTCTGCCCAGTGCAGAGAAGGGAACGTAGCCACGAGAATCGGCGAGCTGCGGCCGGGAATTGGCAGAACGACTGCTTGTGAAGTCGGGCATGTTCTGCAGAGATCCCGTTCAATGCTGTCGGGGAAGACAGCATTGAATAGAACCCTGCCACCATCGCCCCCATCGGCAATGGCGGTGGGAGATTGAATATCCTCCTAAAGGGTAAAAGGTATGCATAAACACCAAAAAATGCAAACACCCAAAAAGGGGTACAAAACAAGATGGAGAGGAACAAATACAGAATTAAATAAAGAGAAAGACACAAAGGATACATATAGTACACAGACAAAAGGGTGGACAGAGATAGGGTCTCCTCCTCCTCCTAACGGTGGATACATATGCAGTATATATATATATATATATATATATATATATATATATATATATATGCAATGGTGGCTCTTACCTCTGTGGAGGAGGGGGCTGCCGTGAGTATTCATTTTCTATGACAATATTTGATTCCATACCTTGGCCCCTTGAATACATTGTAGTAAAATACATTGTTCTCTTAGGGTAGACGGAGAGAAAGCAGAGATGATATGAACATATCCTTGGCAATGCTCCACTGTTCTCTTTTTTTTTTTTTTGCCTATGCTGATTAGAGTTAGAACAGTGGACACTATTATGTTATATAATTAGCTCTAGTAATACAGTAGATATTTATATTTTATTTGTTGTTTTCCAGTTCTTGTGTTTTCTACTCTGAAACCACAATGTTTTTGTGTGAGCTTATACATTTCCATACCTGTATACCAGAATGTTTCCCTATCTAGCTTTGAGTGTTTCTTACACTTGGGGAATCCTCTTTAA
This sequence comes from Crinia signifera, assembly GCF_055691185.1. Lineage (NCBI taxonomy): Eukaryota > Metazoa > Chordata > Amphibia > Anura > Myobatrachidae > Crinia > Crinia signifera. The sequence goes on along the minus strand of NC_139219.1, from coordinate 239,242,861 downwards.
AAACGTAGATTGGGATGGCCAAGGGTACTGTAAGTTGTCACAGTTCACAGGAAACTTAACCTGTGCATGAAATGCTAAAAGCATACAAGCACCAAAGGAATGAAAGGCGAAGCAGGAGCTTTGCAGGATTATTGCTGGTGGTTAAGTATGCAAGGTAATTGGAGGAGAAACTAGCACAAGAAATATGCAGTAGTATACAAGGTAGTCTCTGGAGTGTAGATGATAGGTTCACTGTAGCATATAATCCATAAAGCAGAGAAATTTAAGACCAATGAAACAAATAGTAACTGCATAATGCCTTTGAAACCGAAGTTCTCTACACAAAAAACACTGCGAAACAGCAATAATTTACAATAATGATAAAATCCATGAGTCAGAAGTGCAGAGTATGGAGACATGGAGAATGGAGACATGTCCATACACTTGGGATAGAATTGATGCTCTGACATTGGGGCAGGTTTAAATAGGACTCTCCCAATACTCATTGGTGGAGTGGGTCATGTAAACCCACCTTAATCCAAATAAACGACAGTTTCCCTCAGTGTCAGGCCAGAGCATGAAAGGCCCACCTGGGAAATGCAGTGGTAAGGGCCCATGCTTAGTGGTGTGGCCAGTCTCCAGAAGGGGTGTGACCAGATAACACTAAGACTTTGCTAACCACTTACCAATGCATATACATATCGTAAAAACTGCTTGTGAATACATTATAATGTATCAAATTAAAAACAGGGATGCAATGTAGAAAATACACCATAGTGCTGTGCAGTATAATGTATCAAAATTGTATAATTACAGCGGGAGGAGGTTGGCCCTCCAACCTTGGTCACCCTATATAAATCCAATATCACTGCCCCATGCTGCCAGAAAGCCTGTGAGCACTTTAAAATTGCATTGGACAGCCAGGACAAGTGCAGGACATCATGGAATTACACCACTGGACAGAATAAGCAGGGCGTAGACCCCAGTGTGTGGAAAAAGTTCAATACAGTGAAATGTATCCTTGAAAACACTGCACACTACCTAGAATTATCTTGGACCAAATGAAATAACCTCCAAGTTTGGCAGCCATGCAGGATGCAGTCTGAACACAGATGTTTTGTAAAAGCGCAATCATATGCAAGTCATATACATCCCTTGCAAATGATTGCCCCTTTAATAAAATAGCCAAATTCGCTGGCATCCCTCACAGTAGCCAATCTCGAACTCTATTGCATTTGGCCCCTTGTGTGACTTGGATGCATCCCCAGTTGCTAAGAGATATATCTTTGTTTCTACTGGTGAACAGGCATAAAGATATACGAGGATTATGGTAAAAAGCTGCATTATTTAATGACTTTTGATTGGTTGTTTGAATATGGACCCCTAAAGATGATAATATTGAGGATTAAAATGGAGGAAAAGTAAAGAGATTTGAATACCTAAAATGTCAAAATTTCAAGATGCAAAAATGCTGCTGTATTTTGAAGTAGACATTTCTTACAGAATTTACTAAAAAAATGCATCCATCTCTAAATGAAGGCCTATGCAGTATGTCTATACTATGTGCAGGTCAGCCATCAAGGGGGGCTGCGGAGACTCCAGTCCTGGGCCCAGACAGAAAGGGTGCCCAGGACTAAAGTTTATAAAGTTCACATTTCCCTTGAAGCAATGTAGAGGTTGAGTAGTACGACCAGTGCTGCAGACACAGGTCTTACCAGGCATTACAGTGTTTGAGACGCCCTGTACCTGTACCTGTTTTCCCTATGTTGTACACAAAAAAGTTTCCAGAAAGGATAAAGATAGCAAAATATTAAAATAATTAAAAGAGTATTGTGTATTGTGTAATGATGACACAATTTTAGGTGTATTGGAGGGCTGATGATTTTGCCCAAATAAGATGGGTATTAAATCCCACCTGAATTTCCTGGCCAGACAAAAAATCGGCAATAATTTGCCGATTAGTATTCAATCACATTTTTGAGTCTATTTTTCACCAATACCATTTCGCTTTTTGTGGGGGCGAATCAGGATGGACGAAAATGGCCGCAAATTCGGCAAAATACGTGAATTTTTTTTTTTTGCCCAGGCTAAAAATCAGCACTGGAATTAATTTGGGTGTTAAATACCCTGGATTGAATACCCCCTTAAGTCTTTGCAAAATATGCAGTAGCATTATGGTCCTATCTTATATCATGATTTAAGAGGCTACAGAATAGAAATAAACATTAACAAGGAAAATACATCTTCGTGTAATTGACTCCTGCTGTCCTACTGAGAGTACACACTGTTTAGATCAATAACAAACATCAGATCACATCAATGATAACTGCTTATTACACTTTTTGCATTTAGAACAGTTAATTAGCAGACTAAAATACACATACTGTATGTATCCCTTATACACATATTGATTTCAGTTCCTAGCAAAACATTAAATTCCGAGTCTCTGCAGACCCCAAACTTCAAGGACTTTTCCATAAAAGAGAATATTAGTCTGGACACCTACATTATTTTCGTGTCTGTCAAGCTGGCTACTAACTGTAATTGTATTTCTTTTTTTCTAAACTTTATTGTTTAAGTACAAAATATATTTATTGCCTTTATGCAGATTCTACTTCCAACCTTATTAAAACTAAAGTAATTTTCACCCATAAATAAAACTGTTAATATAAACTAGCATGTTAACTTAATTTATAGGTGTTATGCTATTACAATGTTTCCATTTTGGTATTGCTGTAAATTCAACAATTTTATCACTGGATGTGCTACTCCATGTAATTCAAATCTCATAAAAATGCTGCTTTCTCGTATTTTCTGTGCAGCAACAATAAATTTATGTTACAAAAAGTGAATAAATCAATCTTTTTCACTGGATAGGAGAGTGCTATTTGTGAATATGAAATATCATGCAAAAATGAGCTTTAAACTAATTTTAAGTTAAACCGAATGTCATGATGGTGATGCTAAATCAATATTAAATGCATAATACTGTATTATTGATTACTGTATGTTGTTATCTGTATTAGGTGATGTCATGTCTGCTAATTTAATGGAAATGGCCAGGCGTTTAAGAGAAACTGCACAATTATTCCAGTCTAATGAAATGCGTCCAGCAAATGACCCAAAAGAGAGGGATCCAACCAGAGTCAGAATGTTAAACGATATTCTTCAAAATATGGAAAAGAATTTCCTGGTTAATTTCTCCCCACCAGGATTTTCTAGGTAAGTGTAGAATTTTAGAAAAGGATTTTGCTATGAATGGATTGGATTATTCAAGCTATTTAAATTGTGATCGGACTCTTTCACGGAACTTAGAAATGTTGGTTCCACATGTTCATTTTACAGTACAACTAAGCAATACAGGCAAATTCATCTGTGACTTTTTATTATTATTATTATTAGTAGTAGTAGTAGTAGTAGTAGTATTAAAAGAAGAAAAACTCTATATAGGTAAAGAATCTATGGGGGTTATTCAGGGCTGGTTGCTGTTGTGCAAATTTGCAAGACAAACGATTATCGAATGATGACGCATGTTTACGGATAGCAGTATGTATGCAGGAGGCCAAACAGCAACAAACATCAGCAATTCTTTTTTTGCAGTCCCCTTGCAACTTAAGTGCCAGGAAGCAGCATTTGTGGGCGGTAACCTGCCATTTTCTGTGAGTATCAGGAAAATGCAGACGTGCCGAAGTGTTCTCGGGGAGGGTATATGATGTCAGCTCCATCCTCAATCAGCCTGTATCTGTCGCAGAGTTGTGGAAGGCTCAGGGTTATGCACAGACTGGAGAAATCAGTTGATGATGGATTTGCAGCTGGATGACAATCTGCAATATTTTTGTAAGCCATTCTCAGACTTCCACTGGGCGGGTTTTCACTCTGTCTGGGCGGTATACTGAGTGCTGGCATCCTGACTGCATCCCCATAAGTGTTCAACAGAGTATTACTGTCAATCACATTGAGACAAAGTACTAGAATAATGACTGTGCCTTAGATACTGCAGCCCTTGATCATCCACAAGAGTCCTAAATCTTATAGTAGTGGAACTTTGTGCTGCGAATCATCTTCAGCTACCTGGGGGATCCTTCTCTATCCGGATAGGAAGGTACCCAAGAGTCTCCGCAAGTACCAGGTGTCTTCCCTTTTGTCGAGATACATGAATTTTTATCCTGCTTTTATTGAATATTGGACATTGTTTCTTGAAAATAAAGTGTTTTATTATGGACCATTGGAGTTGACTACTATTCGCACCAGATGCTGGGGAGTAATCCGTTGAAAGAAACATTTCAAGGAACACAGGGCCTGTACCCTCGGTGAGTGTCCAATCTAACGGCCACCGGCTGTGGGACCATGGTGATTCTATATCGCATCTGTGTGCTGTATTAGAGAAGATTTAAAGAAACCATTATGTGCACATAGGGCACTTGTTACAGGTCAGTTAACAGTGTCCTATTGGGGACGACTAGACGGAAGAAATACCATGTTGTGGAGTCCAGTTGAAGTGGCTAAACATTTTTGCTCTAAGGATTTATCACATACAGTGGGGATACAGCGCCTATGATCATCCGCTGTTGGTTTTTACATTGAGACAGGTGACCTTGGCACAATAGATTTGAGTCATGGCTTAGTAGCAAGTAATACAGAATGGTACATGTAATGTCACAGAGTATTATATTATTTGGATATGGCCATGTATGGAAATTACTGGAAATATATTAAGACAAAATCAGCTACCTAAATACAGTATGCTCAATAAGCTGTGTAATATCATGTAAAATCATGTCTAGAATATACTGTCAACTGAGTGTAATTATGCAAATAACAGTTTTGAGCATGCTGTCCCTATAAAGTATTCATGTATTTTTTCCACACATATTTAGTTGTGTCCCTTGCAAGATGACACTACTCTCCTTTTGTTTTGTCTACAAAAATGCTAATTTTGTAATGCCTTCTTCTTACAATGGACATGCTAATCTTAATAGAAATGAAACCAACATTAACCTTAATCTAGAGTTACAATAAACTATTTTGTCTACTACAATGTCAGAACACAGGTGGTATTGCGTTTATTGTCATTGCAGAAAATGTAATCTTTGTTTTGATTCATGAATAACTGTATTGATTGTATATAATCATAGCGATAGCTCAAAACTATAAATTAGATAAATAATAGAGAGAAAAGATTCTAATTTTTCACTGGAAGTTGATTTTCAAAATTCAAACACCCTGTGGGTATTTACGTTCAGCTCAGAGTATCAATGTCTTTGGTTCCCAACCCTGGTCCTCAAGAACCCCCAACACATTTCCCAGGTCTCCACACAGAATCACAAGTGTCATAATTAGCTCCACCTGTGGATCTTTTAAAATGTGTCTGAATAATGAGTGCACCTGCTGGGTGACCTGAAAAATGTGCACTTTTGGGGGTACTTGAGGACCAGGGTTGGGAATCACTGCTCTAGAAGACTATGAAAGACTGTAAAAGGCTTGATGCTTCTACTTAACTTGTGAAAACCACTCATTTTCAATCCTGACCTTTATTCAATAATGTTTACTTTGTAAAAGGTCTATAAATGTTGGAATTGATGATATATGGTTATATAGAGAGCATAAAGAAATATTCAAGCATTTTGGCTTCATTTATTTGTAACAATATAGTTATTTACACATATTCAAAATGTGTTTTAAGCTTAATATACTGTAACTACTAATAGGATATGCTATACAATATGTGATCATAGGGGGTTATTCTAGTTCACTCGCAAAGGCACAATCACTTTCTAATGGACAAAACCATGTGTACAGCAGGCGGGGCTGATGTAACATGTGCAGAGAGAGTTAGATTTGGGTGTTTTATTGTTTCTGTGCAGGGTAAATACTGGCTGCTTTGCTTTTACACTGCAACATAGATATCAGTTTGAAGTACAAACCCCACCCAAATGTAATTCTCTCTGCACATGTTACATCAGCTCCACCTGCAGTGCACATGGTTTTGTCCATTAGAGAGTGATTGTGCCTTTGCGAGTGAATTAGAATAACCCCCATAGTCTGTAACTTGTGATCGCTAATGAATTTTGGAATTATTTTAAATCAAGTGGAATGATAATGCTAATTAATATTCATCAGATATGTTGCTTAATATTCATTTCCCTATATATTACATTTATTGATGTCTGATTATGTACTGAATTTGCTAAGGAGAAATTTGACTTAGAAATTGACTTTCTCTGACCTTGTTCTTTATTTTCAACAATCACAAATGTATAAGTAATCTCTATACAACTAATTCATGAGAAACAGAAAAACATAAATATACAGCTGGAGCTCAGCCCATCTTTGCAGGGGCGGGCAATTCCCCAGCCCCCGCCATCCCACCAGGGGGCACGCACGCACGAGAACCCTGGCAATGGAGCCTGTCTACGGTCCCCGCCGCCTCCCTCACCGTCGCCATAGGTATCCGTCACCGCCCCGAGCGCCCCCCTAATCCTGCCTGTCTCCCTTAAGCGGAGACAGGCAGGGACATGCAGCGTCCCCGCCGAGAGACTGGGACGTGCATGCATGTGGGACGCATGCATGTTCCAGTTCAGTGTAACCCCTGTCCGCCAGCGCTCGCCAGCGGGGAGGGTCTGGCGAGCCCCGGCCAAGGATGGCAGGGGCTACATCTGTATTGGTAGTCAAAATATGAGCTGTAGTTGATTTTACGATACAATATTATATTGTTATTACCATGCATAGTAACATAATACAGTTTAGCATCAGTCAGATACAATAGAGCATACAGCAATATATAAAACCTAATCCCCCCCACTATACATTAAGAAAACCTGCTATGTCAGATACAAGAATTCAATAGCACAATGGCTCTTGGAAAAAAGCTATTTTTGATCTACCTGTTTTAGCCTTAAGGCATCTAAAATGCCTACCGGATGGCAAGAGTGTGAATAATCTCTAAGACAGGTGAGTTTGATCCTTCAGAATACTTTGTGCCCGTCATAAGCAACGTTTCTTCTCAATATCTACCACCACTGGAAGTGAAGTCCCAACAATCCACTCAGCTGTCTTAACTGTACAGCTCCCATGCCATATCGTAGTGCAACTGATTAAGATGCTTTCAATCACACAGTGATAGAAGTTCTTCAATATACAGTATCTACCGATAAGCAGTGGTTTTTAAGGGATAAAAAGGCATTGATGAGCCTTTTTAACCAAGGCTCATCAATGCCTTTTATGAACATGGAGACATACACATTGGAGACGAATGGATAAGAGGCGGGTCATAGAGACATAAACAGTGGGGATAGGACAAGGAGAACATCTACACTGAGGCTGAAGGGTGACTGGAGGAGTAAAATTTGAAGTAAAGAAAACAGGAAGCAAGCAGTGGTGAGACAGGAAACAGACATAAGGAGGTGGAGCACAGCTCAGTTGTAATCAAACTTAATATGGAGTGGGGCCAACTGTGGATCTTGAATGGAGTAGCCCTATCACTTTCCGCTATTTATATATAATGATATATTAAGTGGGTATATGCTTCATTAAATTTTTTTCTTCTGCATCATTTAAAACCTACTAGTGGTGTAACTACCGTGGGTGTAGGTGATGCACCCCTGTGTGTGTTTGACACCCTATCCCACATTTATAACTCACTTTGCATCCCATACCTCTGTATGTGACACCTTGTACCCTACCGTATGCAATGCAATAGTTAAATTCCCTTAACCAATGTAACCAAATATATAATGTAATCATTATTGGTAAATATATAGTCTAATGTAAAAAATGCATTCAATCATTTTCTATATCTCTTTGTGCCTGGTAGAGATTTCTCCACTCTTACTACCCATACAGTGAACATACTTTATTGTATTGTTGGTTTCCACAGGATTAATTGTATTACGTTTCTTTTATAAACTAAGGCCAGACCTCCAATTTCGAAGTATAGCCCACTTCTAAATAAACTTTTTGCAGTACAGGATTCATTTTTCATTATGACAGTGCACAGTTACAACTTTTACTCAAACTTGATAACAAGATCCTTATAGAAGTGAAGATTTGATTTTGTTAACAGCACAATTCATGTCACCCTGCTTTGTGTCTTTTACAGATTTTATTCTTGATTTTATCATTTTAAATTGTAATCGTTACTGGAATAAAATTAAGCAAAAGAAAAAGGTGTTATGTAAGATAAATATTAATATGACAAACAGAACACAATAATGTGTCTACCAGGTTGTTGCTTGAATGGAAAGAAGTAACATCTGATATATCCTTTTAAACCCTGTACAATAAGTGCACAAATATAGATGGGGCAATGGGGCTAATATAGAGTAAAACAAGCACCTGTTGGCAAAGTGTATTGTGCTTATATTGACACTGTGCATGGACCACAATTGAGTGTACTCAAATTTGTGACATATTTATTATTATTATTATTATTATTATTATTAACGTTTATTTATATGGCACCGCAAGGGTTCCGCAATGCCTGACAATACATAGATGAACAAAGAACAATACAAGAAAGATTGTGATTTACAGTACAAATGCAAATTGGAACAAGTAAATGGTAAATAAAAAAGACAGTTGCAACAGTGGACACATGCAATTATAACAGTGGCAGAGATATATTCTAGGAAAAGTACATAAGGAGAGAGGGCCCTGCTCGTTAGAGCTTACATTCTAAAGGTTCGGAGCAGACAAACTGGGGTGAGACAACTGGGATAGAAGAGAACATGAACATAGACATTCTAATTTCAAGAACAGTTATATTCACAATGAAGAAGATGAAGTGGTCTTTAATAGGACATTATTATTATTATTATTAACAGTTTATTATATAGCGCATACATATTCCGCAGTGCTTTACAAAGTATAGTTGAACATTCACATCAGCCCCTGCCCCAGTGGAGCTTACAATCTATGTTCCCTACCACATGTACACGCACACACATTCATTCTAGGGTTAATTTTTGTTGGGAGCCAATTAGCCTACCAGCATATTTTTGGATTGTGGGAGGAAACCGGAGTACCCGGAGGAAATCCACGCCAGCACGGGGAGAATATACAAACTCCGCATAGTTAGAGCCATGGTGGGAATCGAACCTATGACCTCAGTGCTGTGAGGCAGTAATGCTAACCATTACACCATCCGTGCTGCCCGTTGTCGTGTAGTCAACTAAACTACACACGAAGAGAAAATAAAGATACTATTCATATATGTAGATAGTGGCAGATGCTCAGTTAGTTTAGTAATACCATTCAGGTGCATGGAAAGGAGGGGTAATACTGAGAAAATAAGAATCCATGGTTTACCCCAGCTTCGCTGAATGGTATTACTAACCAGTCTAGAACACTACATGATAATAGAATTCAGAGATATTGGTTACATATATTTGCGCAAATGTACTGTATGATAAGCCCCCAAGCCATCGCAAAGGCTTCTCTATATATTGGAGTCCTAGTGCTATTAGTTCATTAGTATTTTTGCCTCATTACACATTAAAAAGGATATATATATATATATATATATATATATATATATATATATATATATATATATATATATGTATATCTCACATAATCACATCAGTGGACAGGAGATTGTAATTTGATACTTTGATATACTTTAAGCTGGTATGGCATATCTCATGATTCTTCTAGCCATGCCCACTTTAAATGCACAGATGCAAGATTTGTAAAAAAAAACAAAAAAACTCCAAACAGCTCCACGCTAGGGCGGCACTCATTTTCACAATAATATTTTTTTCTTTATTTCTTTATTTTGTATATTAAATTATTTTTAATTTCTTACAAACCTTTAACCACAGATGCATTAATGTAGATTGCTGTCATTTATAATAAGTCATACTGGTAGATGTAATAGCCTGCCTGGTGCTGGCATCATTGAGATCCCAGCAAGTATGCCAAATATTTTAAAGGGGTAATTAATCAAAAAGCAAAACTTGGTTGGTTTTGCGTTTAAAATAATTGCCTTTAAAATAATTGCCCTAAAACATTGGCCAGACTCACCAGAAACTCACCAATGCCTATATTACTTGGGATATTACACTTACCCTATGGTAGTATATCTAACAACACTTTATAACCTGAAATGTCCTTGAAAATTAGGGACTTTTGGCAAAGATTACTCTGCAAGTTGCTTCTTATGTTTTTAACAAGTTTCTGTACAGAAGAATCATTGTTCCAAAACAATAAGAAAAGCAAACTGTGTATCTATTATTTTTGGATACAAAACAGAACAGAATGTATTGGCAAAGCTTTGAAGCTATTTGCATAAAATAACCCTGGCTTGAATTAGAACTGTTATTATGTTCAAAATGTTTCTTATATGAACAAATGTCTGTTTATGAATCTCTTTATGAGGATTCTGCAGCAAAGCGTACCAAATCTGTTTCACAAGTAAAGTCCCAATGGATCTGTCTTTGTCTTGCCATGTTTCTATATTTAGTAAACATCTTGTCTTTCAGAAACCCAGCACAGAAGCTGGCAAGGAATCATGTTTACCCAGGTTATAAGTTAGCTCGTCTTATTTGCACCCAGTGGAAATTTGGAACCTTTACTGCTGCGACAGTGAAGCTGCTAACTTTAAAATATTTATAATCTATTTTACAAAAGAATTAATGATGGCAAGCATTATACTGATGTAGTAGCATGATACTGAGACTCACTGGCATATTTATAATGGGTACAGTATGTGTGGCCTACACCACACACAATGCACCCATTTTGATAAACGAGTCCTACATTGCTGCAGCAGCAGTGGTGTAGAGATCACTGGGAAAATTGAGCAATGGAATTTATCAGAAATACATAATCCTAAAGGTACTATGCAATTTGGGCCAGATTTCATCCGATTCCCGCAGATCGGGCTGAGAAATCGAGTGAATTCAATCCAAATGTGTATGACATTTGATTCGATCAGATGCACATTCCCTTGCCCATCAGATTGGAGTCAGAGGTTGGATGGGCTGCACATAAGATAAGTGATATGTGCAGCCGTCAGCGCAATATTGCGTGTGCTTTTTAGCAGGTGCGAAGTATAGCATCTGATATAGGCCCTTCTCTGGTTCACTCGCAAAGGCAAATTCCGGCTGAAATGGAGAAAACCAGGTGCACTGCTGGGGGGGGGGGGGGGGGGAGGGCAGATGTAACATGCAGAGAGAATTAGATTTGAGTGAGTTATTTTATTTCTGTGCAAGGAAAATACTGACTGCTTTATTTTTACACTGCAATATTGATCTCAAAACCCCACCCAAATCGAAGGAATTTGACTCTGTGAGTGAACCAGAATAAGGGCCATTGTTCGTAGGTGTGTGCAAGCGGTGCCGCACCGCTGGCACATACCTATCTGCAGAGCAGGGAAGCAACGGCAAGGAGAAAGAGAAGTGCTTTTCCCGCTCTGCATCCCCGGCAGGTGGCGAATGTTTTAATAAAAAAATAAAACATACAAAAGATTGGGCAGCGGCTCATTGACTAAGAAAGCTTTCTCAGCCATTCAACGACAGACCACTCTATTGAATGGGGCTTTCTTTCATTCTCCTGTGCCCCGCCTGCAGCTCCCAGGGAATTACATGCATCAAATTGCATGCAATGTATAGCATGTAAAAAAACGGGGAGCTGCCTGGGGAGCTCAAGGGAAATTGGGTTCCGACTTGTCTTTAGGACAAGTTGGTCTAGTGTATTTAATTATTTATTATTAAACATAGAATAAACATTATACAAAACAATAACTTTTGAGTGGCACTGGCAATTCTTAGTGTTTCACACAGTTGAGTAATAGTTATCTAACAACTGCCTTATAAAGTATAATCTTTGAGTTAGTATAATTTTCAGTCATTGTATTTGCATTGCAACCTCACTGAGGAGATGTACTACGTTTTGGAGATGGATAAATTGGATAACATACCAGCCATCAGTTCTTATCTGCCATGTTACATAAAATTGAAGGCAGGAGCAGACTGGGTAGTTTCTCTCTCCAAGACTAACTATAAAGACACATAGAATTTGACTGTTGATAACAACCATTTGGCCCATATAATCTACCCCATATTGTTTACCATATTGTTACCACAGAGCCCATTTGATCCTTATTCCTTTGTAAGGATATCCTTATGCATGTTTAAATTTCTCTACTGTCTTATGGGAAGGTTTTTCCACTTGTCCACAACCCATGGACGGAATAAGGTCCTAATGGGCATGGAGTTAGAAGAGATCAAGGGCCTATTATGAGAAGTCAAGTAGGTGAGACCAATGCCACATAAGCATGTAGAACCCATGCATTATATCCCACAATGTCTCTCTAAATATATAAATGTACAAAAATTGCATAAATGTGTAAAATATGAATGGACTTTTAATACTTAATATTTGTGGCCAACTATGTGGCCAGCTAATGTCTGTCTGGTGCCATGATCGTGGGCCTATTTTTATGCGGAGGAATGGAGCCGCAGCTCCAACCGCCCCATTGTTAATGTGCCCCTGTCACTACCATTTCTGTACATCCAATAGGTTACGTTTCCAGCGCTAATTGTTATCCTTTTTTATTTACATAATAATAATAATAATAATAATAATAATAAGCTTGTTGTGCAGGACAAACATCATCCAAAGTAACAAAGTTCAGACAAATCAGCGCTCAAAATACTTTGGAGATGCAAGCTGTGATTCAAATCCTTTATTCTGGATCACTCTTCTCCTACTTTTGAGGAACCCCAAACAGAAACTCACATTACATTTCTGGCGGGTGTACGCATAAAGGTATCTTTCAGTTTTCAAACTGCACTCAGTTTATTTTGAATCGATTAATGCATTTCTGGTGCCGTCTTCACCCTTTTTCAAGATCTCCATCTTGAGAAAGGGTGCACTCAGCACTAGAAACGCGTTGATCGATTCAGCCGCAAAGCCAGGACTGGGACAAAACCGCAACACAGCTGTGATCTGGAGGAGGTGCTCAGGCGTCTGCAGCGTGAAGCACCACATTCCAATCAGTGGACCCTGTGTTCCCTGGACCTTGTTTTGTGAACTGTTTTTAATTGTTTTAAAGTTTTTGTCTGTATCAATAAATCCCCTTTATTTGATTGTGGAGGCAGACTGTCATTGGTACCCCTGGATTAAAAGATACCTTTCAAAGAACGCAAGATTGAATCCATACAATATGTACGTTTTTTTCTTACCTATCATTACCAAGAGCGTGACTATTGTCATCCTTCCATGAGGCTAAAGATACCTTTCAGTGAACTCGTGTAATACTAATGTAAGTGTTCTTTTGTCTTTTCTGCAATAAACTGGATGCAGTTTGAAAACTGAAAGATACCTTTATGCGTACACCTGCCAGAAATTTAATGTGAGTTTCGGTTTGGGGTTCCTCAAAAGTAGGAGAGGAGTGATCAATAATAAAGGATTTGAATCACAGCGTGCAGCCCCCAAGTCTTTTGAGCGCTGGTTTGTCTGAACTTTGTTACTTTGGATTCTGCGATTGGTGCCATAGGGTGCCATAGGGTGGACACCATAAGACTTATTAGCTGCTGATTGAGCACTAGGTTTTTCACAATTGTCATTGTATTTTGGACGAACATCATAGTTACATTAGCAGATAACTTTTAGTTGTGTACAAATATTTAAATAAATGCAATTGAATGAGTAATGTTTGCTTTTATTGGATAAGCTTTTGAAGGGTACAATGATGAAAATTACAACAATAGTGATGGAAAAATATCAACTACAATGTACATTAAAAACCAAATGAATTCCTTGTACGGAACTCATTTATTTTCAAGTGGACAGAATGCTAGCCACAGGCATCCTGCAGGCATATACTGACATCAAGATAGATTCCATCATATTTACCAGACCAACTTGCTGATACTGTATGCTATTTTAAAGATAATTATTTTTATTACCAGTTTTAAGATTCTGACCAATTTTCTAACCTACACAAAAAAAGATCACATTATTGACTGGGAAAAAATATGGTCAGAAGGATAAAATAAATATAAATAAATATATGAGTTATGAATTTTTTTGTGTTGCCATATCAGTAGTGATTGGCATTTTAGTTGTGAATTGATTTAAGGAGGAACACGACTTCCCAAAGTAGTGCAATATGAATGTTATACATTTTACACCAAGATTCACAGTTTTCATTGAATTTCTGCATTCACATTTTGTGGAATTTGTAATTTATAAATTGAACTGTGACAGAGATAGCCTGTATTTTGCTGTGCTGGGACTAGTCGCTTCTGATCGGCCACTCATTAAAAGTAAATTCATGCACAGGTGCATCTCATTCAAGGGCACACTAGTCGCACCAATCATGCCAAGATGTGGATAAATGAGTATGGCTACATCTACTGTATAGATCAGAGGTTCTCAAACATAGGGCCTATTTTTTTTTTTTTTTGCTAAAAACGACTGGCTACATCTGTAACTGGCACTACTGGAGAAATAACTTATAACTGGCACGAAATATGTGCAAGGACATGATTGCTTGGCATTCTAATACAGGGCCTTATTTTAGTTCACTCTTTCTGACAAAATCCTTCTTAGATGGGCAAAACCATGTGCACTGCAGGTGGGGCAGATGTAACTTGTGCAGATATAATTAGATTTGGGTGGGGTTTTACTTCACAGTGAGATCTATATTGCAGTGTAAAAATAAAGCAGCCAGTATTTTCCCTTCACAGAAACAAAATAACTCACCCAAATCTAATTCTTTCTGCACATTTTACATCTGCCCCCCTGCAGTGCACATGGTTTTGTCCATCTAAGAAGGATTTTGTCAGAAAGAGTGAACCAAAATAAGGCCCATAGTTTCTGAGATTGTTCACAAACTGTTTAATTTTTTAAAACCTTGCTTTAGGCACAAATAAAATATATTAGTGTGTATTTCATGTGTTTGATGTGTTTATACAACATAAATGCAAGATACCTCAAGATACATCCAGTTTATTAGAGGACAAACAGTACACCAATTAGCATATGATGTTACATCCAATACAATGCTAGTGTATTGCTGAACATAATCTGGTTTCTTAAAATTTAATACATTGGCTAAAGTAGGTTTGTGTGAATCTGTTGACTTCCCTTCCACAACCAATCTCTATGACTCCATACATCATCTGATTTACTTACCAGATACATTTTTTGGTACTTATGTAGTATCTGGGCGTCCGATTTTGTGATTGTATGCCTTACCTTAAGGCATACAATCAGATGCGATGCGATTCGATGCAATTTTGCATAGGATTCAATGTTAAGAAGGTCCTGTTCATTTCCCCACTATCCAAGTGGGCATAGAGTTGATTTTATATAGCGTGGCGAGCGCAGCGAGCCACCGAGCCCAAAGCGTGGCGAGCGAACGCATATTTCTTAAAAAGTATTCTGTGTCCCCTCGCGGGGCTCGCTACGCTCGCCACGCTTCGGGCTCGGAGGCTCGCTACGCTCGCCACAGGTTTATATCCAACTCCATGCCCACTTGGATAGTGGGGAAAGGAAAAGGACCCCTTTTTCCCATTGAATTCTTTTTCCCATTGAATTCTATGTTAAAATGGACTCAGACCATTTTAACATTGAATCGATGCGATGCGATGCGATCCGATCTGATTTCTAAATCGGACGCCCAGATACTACATAAGTACCCATTTTTTTTTTAAATGCATGGATTTGCTTTCAGTTTTTTAAAATGGCAGTTATATTGAAGACAAAAACTTATGGAGTTTTGACTTTAATGGTGTTTTAACAAATGCTCCAAAATCTCAGAAGACCTTACAAATAAAATATAAATGAATCACTGTCACACAATTTGCATGTATTTTGCTGCACAAAAAATCAAAAGCCCTGCCATATAAAAAAAGAGAACGGTTATGATACTACAAAGCCTCACAGAGCCAATATGACAAGATTCCATTGGTGTGGTATCTTTTAGTCACACCCCTCCCAATAGACCCACAATTCATACCTTTTTGCAGGCAGGGCTTAATATTATTGTACCCGCTCTTCTAACCCATCCCCAACATGCACCTGTAGGTGAGACTAGAGTGTGTATGCATGTGTGACATATACATGTGTGTTTATGTTTTTATGTTGTAACCCATCCCCAACATGCACCTGTAGGTGAGACTAGAGTGTGTATGCATGTGTGACATATACATGTGTGTTTATGTTTTTATGTTGTAATGGATTAAACTAATAATTATATTTAGTTGGCTGAATCCTAAGACCATAGACTAATAGGGGAATTGCTGAAACTTTCTAAAAATCACAAAGTGTGACTTTTGCAGAGTACAAGGTATGCCAAATTGTGCCATACATGGCACAATAAAACCATGATGTATGTGGACACATATGTAATTCAGATTTGCTTAGGGAGTATATTTACTAAAATGCAGGTTTTAAGATATAGAGATGTTGCCCATAGCAACCAATTAGATAGTAGCTATTATCTTTTACAAGCTACTAGTTCAATGATAGGTAGAATCTGATTGGTTGTTATGGACAACATTGCCATGTCTGGAAAATCAACAGTTTAGTACAGATGGAGCCACTCTCTTTAGTGCGGCTACTGGCGATAGAATCGCCATGTGCTGCCCCCGCCAGCCGCCGGAGTCCAACAGAATGGGCCACGCGCACATAAAGCGCTCGATCACCCCATTCTGTCGGAAGCCCTGTAGCTGGCTGCCCACTCTCCCCTGCTCTCCCCCGCTCCCTGCCTGTCTCCCTGAAGTGGAGACAGACAGGGAAGCACCAGCTCCCCGCTGCCTTTCAGAGTGGGATGCTTGAGCGAGTGAGTTGCTCGCGCATCCCCATCCCCTTCCTCCTCTCTCCAGCCTCCGACAGTGCCCACCAGCGCTATGGATATGTTGTTCTGGCAGAGGCTTACTCCTTGTGTAAATATACCCTTACGAATGATGAATCTTTGAAACTTAAATAACACAAATGAAATTTAATGATAAATTCTGTAGCAACAACATTAAAACTGGGGGAGAACATGAAAGATATACTGTACACGTATTGCCATATAAGATTTGAAAAAGATAATAAATGCTTATTGTATATGTAATAGTATTTTCTAAAGCCTACTATAGTATATATTGTAATATGATAACGCCTTAACATTATTTTCCTGTTCTCCATTTAGAAACATTTTGTACAAACTGGATGGAACATCAACTTGGTTTTCAATACTTCAAGAAGCTCAAGAACATTGCAAGATTACAAAGTCAAATGAAACACTTTTAACGGCATTGCAAGAGGTGTTGAACTGCATTAGCTCTGCTCAGTTATATTTCAAAGAAAGTCTACACGTGTTTGAGAATGGCTTAGATAGAACAGACTGACAGGCTATCTTGGTTGGTAGCCACAAGAATATTGTCACACACAGATTCAATAAAGGTCATATTTAACACACGGGTAATGGGATATATCTAATTCTACAGTATGTGGAGCAGAGAGCAGCAAAAACCTCATATATACTGTGTTTTTTTTAAATCTCTGTGTACAAATGCCTCTTATTTCAAATAATGTGATGAAACAGGGTCAACAGTATGTTTCATTAAAAATTGGACAACTTTGCTCTTTCCTGAAGAAACAATTGTGGAGGTGTTATAATATAAAAGTCAGTCCTTGAGACTGAGATTTTTGTTCTGCTGGAATGAACTGTGATGAAATACCTTATAAATAACGCGAAATGCAAAACTAAAAGATACACAATATATTTCTAATTGAAATTCTTCCCTTTGTTAAAACTTCCCACTGTTTTCTGGTGATTAACTGCATAATGTTGTGTAAAATTACATGTACTGAAAATTTACGTATACTTAAACTGAGCCTTATTTTATTATTTAACAAAGTTAGTCATCCATATAGCAAAAATATTGTTTTTTTTTATATTATGTATATTTTTTATAAATACTGTTTTTATTTTTATACTTGATTTGTTTTGAAGTACTTTCTAAACCTATAATGAATGTCTTAGAAATGGTATAAAGTATAAATTAAAAATGCAGAGTAAATATCTTAACCATCCTTGATATAGGGGCAAATTTACCAAGGTACTATATAAAGTGTATTTTTCCCTTTTTTTAACTATCATTTTTTACCAATTTGTTATATATATACATATATATAGTATTCCAGGAATCCGCACTCACATCCAGTATAAAGTTATGAGGGGGTGCTCCACGAGAGAATAGTCACTATTCCAAATATAAGTAGTATTGCAGTAAATTAAACCAGAGAGGGGCACTCATCACCAATTTGCAGGTAAAACAACTCTTTTAATTGACAAAATACAGACATCATGCTGTATTTTGTCAATTAAAAGAGTTGTTTTACCTGCAAATTGGTGGTGAGTGCCCCTCTCTGGTTAATTTACTGGAATACTATATATATATAGATATATCTATATATAAATGCTGGTGGTGATCCTAACTCCGTGGAGAGAAATCACTAGCATGGCACTCCAGGTCTTGTGAAAGCAAAAAAAGCAATTTATTGTGCAACGGTTTCGGGGACCAAAACTCCCCTTCCTCAGGCAGACAGCCTGAGGAAGGGGAGTTTTGGTCCCCGAAACCGTTGCACAATAAATTGCTTTTTTTGTTTTCACAAGACCTGGAATGCCATGCTAGTGATTTCTCTCCACAGAGTTAGGATCACCACCAGCATTTGTATACATCTGCAGGGGCACACAGGCCATTGCCAGCAGTAACCGGAGTGCCAGGTCGCCATCTATTTATATATATATATATGTATATATAGTTAGGAAACAAACAATCAGCAGCACAATGTTTCGGGGACTAGCCCCTTTGTCAAGGTGCAAATAACAATGTAATGATTTCAAAATCCTACTGAGTGCCGCTGATTGCTTGCTTCCTAACTACCTATTGGATCCGGAGGGCACCTAGGTATCTGTGCTTGTGAGCAGGAGTGCCGAACAGCCAGCAATACCTTTATATATACAAATATGCTGAATTTTTATTGTTAGTTTTTTCTTTTTTTACAGTTTTATTGTCACACTATTTAATTTATATCTTATGACGGATAGGTACTGTACATTGCTATTAAAATTTGTAACCACATTACTTCATAGTTTAATATATAGTATAATATATTCAGAGAAGTATAATATATTCAATAGGGATATATAAAATTGTCAAGTATTTATAATGCAACATATTATTGGGCACTTCCAGATGTTCGAAAATATTTAATTGATCCAAAAATGTATCAAATTTCACTGGTTCAAGCATTTTTTATGTTTTTGAGGTCTTGTTGTAGCATATGCTGATTTCATTTTGATGTTCAAAGATTGTTTTTCATGTTTTGATTTGCATTTCAGATTTGCAATTTGTATTAAAAATATTTTGAAGACTTTGTTAATACAAATTGTGCTTATTACTTTGTTCACAGCATAAAGTTCATCACATTTTAACCTTTTTACTCATAATATAGTACATTTCATAGAATAGAACGATTTAAAAATGTGAAATTCATCTACTATTTGTTATCTGTTAGTTCATGCACAAATTAACTAGATTGTGTATGAACTTAGCTCAACCAAAGACAAACTGGTTTGAACATGGACAAACCTTTCTACATAACTTAAAAAGGGCAGGAGAGAAGTTTGTATGCACCCTTAGCAAAGCTTTACATTGTTATCCCTAATTAAATGGATATTACTTTAACCATACTGATACACTCCTTAAATTAATTTACATAAAACCACACAGGCATTTATCTCAGTCTATTACAATGGACGGAGTCATTTTTGTATGCACAATCCGTTTGTACATGTAACACACTTTTACCACCACCATCTCACAAGGAAAAGAGTCCGGATACACAGAAATTCTAAGTATCATTTATTGCGCCACTGGTTTATATATCCCATCTTTTCCAAAATGTAACACACTTTGTTGCAGAACCAATGCACCCAATATACCAATTAACCTTCATCTCTATCAATGCCATTTATCATCCATCCAGCATCTATTAACCCATTCCTCTCCAACAATTCATGTAATCAGTCATTAACCTTACCCCACACAGCATCCATCAATCAATTTTTCCACTCACCACTCATCAACCTGATCATCTCAAATTCATCAATTAATTCCCCTCACATCATCCATTAAAATTTTGTCTACACTGTAAGCACCCTTCTCCTCCCCGCACCCAGCATCTATTATACCCCGTTCTTACTGCAGCCAAATTCTCGGGTCTAGCATGTCGACCCGGGAATTTGCCTTTTAACCTGGGATTTTTGGCAGTGTGAACGAGTCGCATACCCGGATCTCATACACGGGTAAAACCCTTCTTTTTACCCGTGTCTGAGATCCGGGTATGCAGACACAGGTTGACCCGTTCACACTGCCGTAAAAACCCGTGTCCAGCGCGGCAGTCCCCGGCATTTTGATGCCGGGTAAAAGCCGTGTCTTTCTCACTCGCAGTGAGAACACGGCATTATTCCACTCATGTCAAACACCCATTAACCCTCTCTTAGAAACCATGATCCTCCCCCTATGAGGATCTAGTAATACTTTTACTATCAGCTCCAAATATCTCTCTTTTTACAGCAATCATTAACTCCCCTCTCACATACCTATTAACCCCTCACAGCACTAATTAATACAATCTCCCCAGCACTCATTAAAATCCCTAGTATCTATTAATACATTTACTCTCAATATCCTCCCCCTAACAAGGACCCATTGATACACTATCTTTTTACCCAATAACCCACCCGCCCCAAACTCTCAGCACCCCATAACATTTTACTCACAGCATCTATTAACTCCCGTCTTAGCACCAATTAACAACCTTTACAGTAAATATGAATATATTCACTTTATGCACCCATTAACTACCTGTCACCCTGCACCTTTCAATAAATTCACTTTCACATCCATTTATACCCTCTCATAACAACCTTTTACCATAATCACAGACCAAGAAGCCATTAAATAGTTCTCTTATCCACTTGGCTTCTACTTATTTAATTCCTAGTTTTTCTTGTACAGCCCAGGAGGTGGTGCTTGCACAGTTGACTGTCAGAGGGAATGTAAGGAGAGAGAAGGGTGTCAATGCCTATACACCTCTGTGCCTGACAGATGACATTGATGGCCATATAAAAGGGTGCAACAGGTATACAGTAAACTGCTTAGCAGGCTGTAATGAGCAGACAGAGACAGCCATCATATTTCTTCAAGCCAGCCCTAGCAGGCTTCTTCCTCAGGACCATGTGCCTTTACCCTGACTACTACAGCTGCATATTGGAAGATCTGGCCCTAATCTCAACTTTATTTTTTTTATTTTTTTCAAATCAAACTAAATTTTCAGATTTTGAAGCAGATTTTTATTTTTTGGGGAAATTATTAGGCATACCAGTTCAAGAAACAGATTTAAAGAATTACAGCATCTCTAAAATCAAAAGGGAAAAAAAATCATACAACAAAAAACAATCACATCGCATGTAAATGTAGACGGTGAGTATTTATTTAACATAAAGGGCAAAACACTGATGTCGCATAGTGCTGTAGCTCTGTAGGGGTTTACAAACTACACGTTTTACTCATTCTCTTTGAGTGCTGCAGCCTCCTAATAATTTATACAGCGGTAGAAAAATGTTACATTATCTCTAAGCAATATTATGCAATTGTCATTACATAATCCTAAACTATGACAAGCTGAATTCCTTTTACCTACTCTCTCAGATTATGTTCTTACTACTTTGTTTTAAAATGAATAATGGCATAATCCATTTTAATCCAAATCTAAATACATTATAAAATATATTGCTTTTTGAAAAATAAAAAGTATTTTGAACATTGTAATGGTTGTAAAAGTGTACCTATGTGTATTGTTTACTCCATTTTCTTATAAAAGTAGGATAGTTATGCAGACATTTTGTTTCACTTTCATAACGATTTACAGTATCTATTTTACTATTTCTGTAATGTACTGCAATTGTTACATTTACTATACTTGTGATAGGATACTCCATATTTTAATACTGTACATAATAAAAAAATATTTTTTTTCTTCCCTCTTGCTTTCAGATATACTGTACTGTTATGCTGTGTACACACGGTACGATTTGGGCTATGCAATTTGACTATATAGTCAAAATCGATACTAAGCTCATGCAAATCGTACCATGTTTGCACACACCCAATCCTGATGTGAACCTGATGCATGGAATCGAAAGTAGAAATAGACTATGCAGCATAGTCTATATATCCTTTGTCGGAATGAGGGCCATGATGCTCAATGCAGCATGGCCTACGCTGCCCCCCCCCCCCCCCCATGCCGTCTCTTCCTCCCCACCGCTAATATCAAATCGGTATCAGTGGCCACCGGTGTACACACTTTCATGTTTTTAAATATACTTTTATAAAGTTATACAGAAAATCATATTCTTCTTAAGAATCAGCAATTTAAAATTACAGATGGAACCGACGTCATTCAGCTCGCCAGCGCGCCATTTCATCATTCCTGGCGGCTGGTGGACGTGCAAGTGTTTCACATGCTCAATGGTCCATTGCCTTGAACAGGGCGAGCATACACCATGGCAAATGGTGCGCTGAGAGCCCGGATGAGTGACAGTGGCTACAACTGTATATGTATAGAATGCACTTGTCATTAAGTCATGTAGGCAAAAATTTTATACCAGTGTTTTCCATTTGTTTAATACAATATTTATTTACTTTAATACCAATGTTCTCCAATAATGTTATACTAAGTTTAATCATTAGTTACCAGACCATCAAAATGATGCACAACATATCAGTAATGTCAGTGCCGTCGGCTATGCATGCCAGAATAACTTGAATTGCTCTATCGGACACCATCTAGTGGTCGACGGCAAGCACAAGAGCTTATACACCGCATAGAGGTGAGAAGCAGTGTTAGTCTTTTATCATATAGGACTGAGTAATGGAGAACCAGTTTGGAAGTCAAAGCTGTATGCTATGTCAACACAGCACAATGGTACATACTGTATATCTGAAATGTAAACTGCCAGGCGTTATGATACATTACTCCGTCTGGGATTTCCCCCACATAGAAATGTCTATTCATTGATAATGTAAGCCAATATTCATTAATTTAAGTGATGTAAGAGTGTGTCTTCGGGTGTTTTTATTCTAACCATTGTAGGTATGGAATGTTTCACTTCTCTTGATCTGTTTGGAACATATGAGAGGTGAGGAGGTGTGGTTTAGATGCAGTGAAATTTAATTTTGGTTTCAAACTAAAACTACTTTATTCGAGATAACACTTTTTAAGATAATTCAGATACTAGCAGTGACAATAACATTTTCTCAAAATATATTAATTCAATCAACAATAAATAAGTCAGTTATTATGAAAGATCTCTGGAAATGTTTGGGAGCAAATTGTTAACATTTTGCAGCTCCAAGTTCCAAACACTGGGGGAAATTTAATAGGATGAGAGAATCAGGGAATGAGAGATTTGATAAGAAATCTCCAGTTTTTTAAAGCGGCAATAACTTACACTGCAAAACCAGTTTCATTTTGCAATGTAAATGATTGCTGCTTTCAAAAACTGGATATGGCATACCAAATCTTTCTGGTTCTTTCACCCTATTACATTCACCGCTTTGTATCAAGCAAAGATCAAATTTTGCCAATAATTAAAAACACTTCTTTTACAATATCCATTGATTAGTTCCTAAATATAAAGAGTTGTTCTTATTTTTTACTAACAATATACATATCACAATGTTCAAACTCATTTTTCTAATAGTATTAATTCAATTCTATACATTTCCTTGAGGTTTTTTTTACACCTTTTGGCCACATATTATTTCCTTGGATCTCATTTAGTTTATTACTTTTCCTGGGTATTTTATTGTGAAAACAGAGGCCCTTATTCAGGTTGGTGCGGTAATATCCGCGTGCGTTCTTGCCGCCGATGTTTTGTGTCTGCGCATGTGCAGAGGCGTCTCTGCGCATGTGCGAGCGGGACGCACGGCCACATTCCGCATGAAATGTGTACACTACGAACAGGGGGTGGAGAGGGGTGTGAAGTGCTGGTTGGGCTCATTACCATATGTTTACACCCCGCGTTTCATGGGCGTTCCCATGCAAACGCTGGGCTTACGTATGGTAATGCGGCCGTGAGGCACGTGTGGGGGGCGGACATATGACATTGCCGGATGTCAGCTGCCCGCCCAGATCCCTGCTTTTCTGCGACCATCGAATGATGGGGGAGGTTCCCTGAGATGGAGGAGGTGTATTCTTGAGAAATACACGTGCGGTCCGTTCGGACAGCTTCTTACCGCGTACGGACTGAGTTGGCGATCCGTATGGAAGGCGGGGTTTAGGACGCACGGTGCTGGCCGCATATTCGGATCCGGCCGCACCGATCAGAATAAGGGCCAGAGTACAGTAAATGTGCATACACACCTGTGATCCCCCACCCTATACTTTACTGCTTATTTTGTGAGATGAGACTCTTTGCAGCATTAATGGGGTGGGGCAGAGCTTGGTTTCATTAAGCCCTGCCCCTTTCAGTAATTACTACAATTAGACTAAGCAGACTCAGAGAATAAACAGCTACTGGAGGACTATTCTTCAACACAATGAAGACAGGCTGTCTGTGGCAGGTTGTCAATCAGAATGACTTATACCAGTGGTAGCCAACCCTAGCCCTCGAGAGCTACCAACAATTCACATTTTCCAGACAACCTAGCTGCTGCACAGCTGCACTTATTAATCACTGACACATTTTAAAAGATACACAGATGGAGCTAATTAGCTCACTTGTGATTCTGTGAGGAGACCTGCAAAACATGCACTGTTGGTAGCTCCCGAGGACTAGGGTTGGCTACCCCAGACTTATACTGTAGGTAAAAGTTTTACTCCAAGTCACTTAATAGCTTTTATCCTGTGCTCCCATTAGATTACTAGTCTGAACATGTCTGTAGGCGTAATTTAAGCTAAAAGCACATAAATTGCATATAATAAAAATATATGCATTATACTTAGTATGCATAACATATGTACAACACTGCATGCTAGGTAAAATACATGTGCTGGTTGAAGACACACATTAAATGTGTCATGCTGTAGAGATAATCCAGTCATCTTCAAAAACGTAAAGACAGTGGTGAATGTGTTACTATGTTTAGAAAGAAACCCCATGCCTGCTCCTTTAAAAGATCTACAAACACTAATGCTTGTCAAAGTCTAGACCGGTAGCAGAAGCTGCTGGGGACTAACAGTGTGAAGTCCCTTTGAAAAAATCTGCCAAAAGCAAAAGCCACAATACTTTATGTCTCTACCTGGCATAATGGCATCCAGACATATAGTTAGTGGCAGGTGCTCAATTAGCAGTAGTAATACCATTCAGGTGCATGGAAAGGAGGGGTAATATTGAGTAATTGAAATGGTACTAGTAACCAGTCTAGAACACTACATGATAATAGAATTCAGAGGTTACATATATTTTGCGCAAAATTATGTGTATGCCCCCAAGGGGTTGGGATCATTTGGTCAACAGCATGATGGTCGACAGTCATTAGGTCAACACCATTAGGTCGACATGGGTCTAGGTCGACATGGGTCTAGGTTTACATGGGAAAGGGTCGACCCTTTCGCGGTCGACCTAGACACTGTCGAACTAATTACCTGTCGAACTAACGACCTGTCGAACTAATGACCTTTCGACCTAGAACAATGTCGACCTTTCCCATGTCGACCTAGACCCATGTTGACATTTTACCATGTCGACCTAATGGTGTCATAATGACTGTCGACCATCATGCTGTAGACCAAATGACCGCACCCCCCCCCCGCAAGCCAACATCAAGGCTTCTCTGCATATTGGGGGTCCCTAACACTATATCTAGGTGCAGGGTGCGGCACCCCAAAAAAAGAGCATAAGCTGGAAAGCCCAGGGTAGCACACCAGTGAATATGAATATACTAAAGTGTTAATAGAGATTAGTGAGAGGAAGCCAACGCTATAGAAAGTGAGACAGAGGAAAAAAATTAAATGTAATTAAAATATTAAAGAAATAGTGTTAGTGAGAAAAAAAAAGGTGCTAAGTGTTAATAGAATGTAAAGGTGTGCCACACTAGAGCCACCCAGCCCAACCAGTCCAGGGGCACCGCACCCCACACCACCATTACCCTAAATTGGGTCTACGATTAGCCAGCAAGGAACCACATGATAATGGCTCCTTAATTAAATATATCTAAAATTTTGCACAAAATATATGTAACCCATACAGTATCTCTGAATTATATTATCATATAGTGTTCTAGACTGGTTACTAATACCATTCAGTGAGCTGGGGGAAACCATGGATTTTTCACATAATGGCATCCAGACCCAGCTTGTTCAGAATGGGCAAGAATTGGGCGAACAGTTCTAAAGAAAAAGTAATCCCCACCCAGCAAAAACCAGCTCCATGTTGACAGTACTTTTAGTGAACCCTGTCAATGACTTTTATTGTGCAGTGTATATATATATATATATATATATATATATATATATTCACAATAAAAAAAAATGTAATATCAGCAAGGGTATCTTTGATGGCTGGGTGAGAATGGTAAAGTGGTAAAGTGGTCAATGGTTACCACATCTCTCTTTTTCGGAAAGCACTAACTTGAGGCAGTGATAGTCCCATTCCTATAATTACATTAAGGGGGGGGGGGGGTTGGCTTGGTGGCTAGTGAAAAGTCCAAAGTGGTAAAGCCTCAATACAGTTCAATACAGTTAATAGGATCCCACTAAATTAAGCTCACTTGTTGTGGAGTGGATTCCTTGGAGTGGAGACAGATAGATGGTTTGTGATGGCAGTTCACTGCTAGAAGGCCCTAAGGTTCTAAGTTGAACAATGCAATAAATGCCAAGAAGAATCAGCTTATAGGGTACACGGGATGTTTTTCGCAGGAGGAGCCAACTTTTTTGACCATTGAAGCTCCTATTACTATATTGTAATTTTTAGAACAATTCTCAGGTTTGCAGCCTACCTGTGCAGAAGTTTCATCTGGGCACCTTGGTTGCCTTCTGGAAAATCCTATCCTGGCTTTTGGTGGCAACAGCAGTCATTTCGCAAAATATGACAGTGCCAATGCCAGGATCTCCGTCTTCCAACTGAGACTTCCTGGTCTCTTGGACAGAGCTGTGGCCACCTGATAGGTCACTCAGTATATGGTCATTAGATTAGCAGTGTCTAGGTCAACATTCAAAAGGTCGACCACACATGAAAAAGTTTGACATGCATTTGGTTGACATGGTCAAGCGTTGACACAAGCAAAATGTAAACATAAAAAATGTGGACGTGAGTTTTTCATGATTTTTTTTACACCAACTTGTTCATACTTTACTATCCCAGTGGGCATAGAGGGATATAAAATATAATAGTGAGCGATGCACCATGCCCGAAGCATGGCAAGTGCAGTGAGCCATGCAAAGGGGCATGGTATACTTTTATGGTGTCCATGTCGTTATAGACACCAAAAACCATGAATAACTCATGTCAACCTTTTTCCATGTCAACCATTTTCATGTAGAACTTTTCCACATGTCGACCTTTTGACTACCAATAGTGGTCGACCTTTTCAATGTCAACCTAATCACCCATACCCAGGTCACTCAGCCAGTTGATAGTGTTGCGATTGATCCAATATGGCATCCCAATGCACCGTAGTGGACAACACATGCATGCAAGAGGCATCTACGTATACTAGATAATATTAAAAACATGTTAAAAACCTATTATTAAGGTAAACTATGTGATGGGGTGCAGTAAAAAACATTTAACTCAAATGTTTTTTTTTTTTTTTTCATTTTTGTGTTGTTGAAACCAGGTTTAGAAGAATTTAGCAATATGTTTTACTAGATAACATTCCACATCACTTATATTATCACACCTAATGGGATTTATTTCATGCAATTATCCTCACAGCACTTCTAAGATATTACAATATTTAATCATTTAGACCATACTAAACATGATAAAATCACTTTCAAATATTGAGATTTCTGTTTGCTCACAGTAAATTGAAGAACATCATTTTTACCATACACCAGACATGTCCAGCTATGGACCTCCAGCTGTTGTGAAACTACAAGTCCCATCATGCCTTGCCACAGTTTTGCTATTAGGCAATGCTAAAACTATGGCAAGGCATGCTGAGATGTGTAGCTTCACAACAGCTGGAGGGCCATAGTTTGGACATGCCTGCCATACAGGGGCGGACTGGGACCAGAAATCGGCCCTGGCTTTTTAAACAGACAGGCCCACCCGAGGTGGGCGGGGCCATTGTGCGTAGAAGCTGTGATTCAAAAGGGGGCGTGGCCTCATGGAAAGGAGGCATTACACATTATGGAACACACTGTAATGCCCATTACAAAATATGACAATCCATTACGCCAATTACACATTATATTACACTGTAATGCCCATTTCATATAAGGCTACACAATTCATTATGCCCATTACACATTGGTGCACACACTAATGTATGCCCATTATACATTGTGCCTTTGGCACAATGTAAAACTGTCAATTTACCTTGGATGCACTTGGCAATGATCAGGCACGTGGACAATGTCACGATTGACATTCATGATGCAAGGTCACGATTGCAGCCTCTGTCCTGAGAGTGGTATCCATGTTATATTGCGGCCAGTAATGAGGTTCAGCTGCAGGAGTGAAGATCCTCAGTATCTTCTCCACATATAGCGCTGCCACGCAAGAAGAGGAGGCATTATTGATGTCCTTGTCTGGGGGACAGCACCAAATAATGGATTTGTGATAGAGCCCGCACTTTGTCATCCCTGATATTAGCCCTGCTGCGTTCTCGGGAAGAGGCGGGGACAGGAACTGCCCCTTGTGCTGCCGCTGCTGCAAAGATCACTAGCTGTAGGAGGGGAGAGAGGGAAACGCTGCCGGTTCGCGCAGCACCCAGCCACCACTATTGTCTATGTAAACTACTCAGACTGACGGAGCTGCTTCATGATGTCATATGCGTCATGACGTGCTCAGCACAGGGACGCGCTCAGCACAGGGATGCCGGCAGAGGAGGCGGTGCTGAGCTGACTAGTTCAACTAGAATGGCGAAAATTGGCCCACCTGGCCATCGGCCCTTCTGGCATTTGCCAGAAGTCCCAGATGGCCAGTCCGGCCAAATATGCCAGGAAAATACACTTGATTTTCCTATTGCATTAGGCATAAGCCTGCATGGATCAGTCGGATCCGTGCAGGCTTCAGTGTAAAAAAAATGGTGTGGGGTTCCCCCCCCCCACGTCCGCAAACCAGCACCAGGCTGAAAGATCCAGGGCTGGTAATAAAAAATCAGGAAACCTGCCAAATAGGGGTTCCCCGATTTTTTTTTACAGGTTCGGGGCTGCTTCCCAAAATACAGGGGACAAAATGACAAGGGGTCCCCCGTATTTGAAGAACCAGCCCCAGGCTTAACCAGCCAGCAAGGTAATGTCACAGCCGGGGGACTCTTATTATATAAGGTCCCGTGGCCAAAGCATTAATCCTAATGACCAGTCAACCTGGCCAGGT
Organism: Crinia signifera; assembly: GCF_055691185.1. Lineage (NCBI taxonomy): Eukaryota > Metazoa > Chordata > Amphibia > Anura > Myobatrachidae > Crinia > Crinia signifera. The sequence goes on along the minus strand of NC_139219.1, from coordinate 239,213,319 downwards.
GTTCTGGGGTCCCCCCCCTCCAGGACTTACCTGACCAGGCTGAAGCCTGGTGCTGTCCCCGGTGACCCTGGGTTGTGGTCACTCGGCTGATTAAGTGTAAAAATAGAATAAACCATTGGATTTTGCTGTGGAACTATGAGTCCCAGCAAGCCTGGAAAGCATACTGGGACTTGGAGAACCACAAGTCCCAGCATGTGGCCCATCAATGGGCTTGCTGTGACTTTTAGTTCCACAGCAAAACCAATAGTTAAATAAAATCACAGTGACACATTACAAATTAGCTTCACCTGTGGATCATTTATAATGTGTCAGTCAGTAATGAGTGCACCTGTGTACCTGCGAGGTGAGCTGGAAAACATGAATTGTTGGTAGCTCTCGAGGACTGGAGTTGGCTAGCCCTGGTATAAAACATACCGTTTATGTATGGTTAAGCTATTAACAAAACCGTTTATCAAATAACTTTTATTCAATTAGACCTTTTCCGCCACTGCTATTAAGAACTTTGATTAATATTCTCTACGGCCACTTGTTTTTTACATTGTTTCATTATTTTGTATATTTAATGTGGTCTGTAATTGGGTTTATTTTAATTTCTTATTATTATCTTTAACACGCAACAATAAATCTGCTAAATTGCTTCCTGAATACATTGTGTGACTTAATTCAGCCATGTTGCATATGGAACTTTAACTAAAATACCAACATAGTTATAATCCTGAAAATTAATATGTCTACTGATTCTAAACACTGGCAATCACATCACTGACAATCACATTTCTGACATGCACCCCTTCAGGTTTGAATTGCGACGGATGACATCCCGACAGCACTCGACATTGACCCCGTATTAGTGTACCGCATCCCCTCACATGGCTCGCTGTGTTCACCATGCTTCAGGCACTATTAAATTCTCTGATAAAATCTAGTAAACCTCCACCGTCTTCTTGTCCATTTTTTTTCTTTTCCACTACAATACAGTATATGTCCATTTTTTTCTCTTTTCCACTACAATACAGTATATGTCCATTTTTTTCTCTTTTCCACTACAATACAGTATATGTCCATTTTTTCTCTTTTCCATTACCATCCATATGAATATGTCCATCTGGAACAAGTGTTTTACCCAGAACATCTAGAACCACCCCACCATAAAAGAGAGGGAAGTTACGCCCTTTTAAAAAAAATTATAATTCATTAGCACTTTGTAGACTCCACCTATACTTGTGATTGACTATTATATTCTCCTTCTATGCCAGTGGTCAGGGAACATTAAATTACCCCAAGTAAAAATGAAATTCCTGGAGGTAATGGACGGTCGCGCTGCCGAGACACAGCCGGGCATGCCTATGAGTCTATAGACATGCCAGGCTGTGTCTCTGCAGTATGACTATCCATTACCCCCAGGAATTTCATTTAATTGTATATAGAATCTATATATATAGAGTCTATATGCATACCCAGCTGTGTGTTACAGTACTGTAGTGTTCATGGACCTGACGCAGTGCAGTGCATAAGGCCTTTGTGTATAACACGCTTCCCTGCATGATGCTCTTGGTCCCGCCTCCAAGTCCGTCTGCTTCTTCAGTAGAGTCAACTAGTTTTTGCACCATCTCAGCAGTGCACAGTCTTTACTGCTGTTGCGGTGCTGAGTTTCTTTGTCTGGTTTTAGGCTCCTGTCAAGGTATTCCCATCTCTAGTCTAGAGGAAAAAATGTCATAGACTGTCACTATATCATCTTGAAATACTAACACTAATAGTTGCCTGGACACATTATCAATGGCTATACCACACACAGCCTGGCAGCCATTGATGATGATGATGATGACCATGCATGGCTGTGTGTGGTACAAATTTTGAGCCACACACAGCCATACATGGTAATCATTAGCATAATCAATTGCTGCCAGGCTGTGTACCGTACTAGAAGGATATATCATCAATTTATGGGGGTACAGTGTGTTCAAATCAAGGGGGTACAGTGTGTTTTACAATTATATGATTTCCTTCCTTTTTAAATCAAGGGGGTAACATCGGTGTATCTAAATATATTTTGGGGTAAAAGATAAAAAAGTTCTCTGACAACTATTTTATGCCCACTGGGATGGTAAAATATGAGCGAATGTATTTGGAATTCTGCATAAGGTTATCACCTATTCACCAGGTTTTGTTACAGAGTGAACTGGACCTTGGTGTGAGGGGTGTGGCCAGAGTTGCCTAAGCCAACTAGAGCGAATGTAAAATATAAACAAGTTGGTTTTTGAAAAATGATGTACACAAGTCGGTTGTCGGGATGTTGGGTGCATCTGCATTGTTAGGTATTCAGTATTAATTGTGTCCATATGTTGACTGTCGGCATTGTGATTGTATCAGTGTTTTCTTATTGTCAGAGTTTTACTGTTGTACTGCTGTTTTTGGTGTGTGAATTGTCGGTGGTGTATATATATATATATATATATATATATATATATATATATATGTCGGTATATTGCCCAACGCCATTTGGCTGTGGGGATTTTGGCAATCAAAATTCCATCCATTGGAACTTAACTACATACCCTTTGGAGGAGATATATAGTTATGGCATGGCAAGAAACCATTACTCAAAGAATTCCTACAACACATACCAAAATCAACCTTGCTTTCTAGTGTAAATTGAGAAATCTCTCATTTTCTGATTCTCATGACCTACTACATTTGGGCCCTATATGAATGTATGTTTGCAAAGTACTACAATCTAGTTTGTATGCCGTAGACCATTGGTTCCCAACCCTGGTCCTCAAGTATCCCCAACAGTACACGTTTTCCAGGTCTCCATACAGAATCAGAAGTGACATAATTAGCTCTAACTGTGGATCTTTTAAAATGTGTCTGAATAATGATTGCACCTGCTGGGTGACCTGGAAAACGTGCACTGTTGGGGGTACTTGAGGACCAGGGTTGGGAACCACTGCTGTAGACATTCATTTTATTTATTGTCATATACACATTGGAGTCATATACACATTTATTTAAATTCCACTTCTTATGGGGGACAGTCTTTTAATATATGTTCCCATAGCAAACCATATGGCAAGATATACATATGTCATTCTTTCTTATGAATAATCTGTGATGCAGCAACATGAATAGTAAATGCATGCATCCACCTATACACCAATCAGAAAAATGGTCTGGACAGTGAAGTCTGCTATCATTATGACTGTAGGAAAACAGAACTGATGTACAGTATGTGCAAAATTAAAATATGTTGGGACAACCCAATGTAATAACAATGTGACAAGTACTTAATATCCAACAGTATATACAATATGTATTTCACTCATCCTGACAAATGGTTTCTAAGATACATTGGGAATCCAGATGATTTAGAAGATCATTTGACTTTTATAAAATTATGTATTTGCAGTGCACTGAGCACTGTATGAAGGTGTACAACAAAGGTTTTTTTCCAACAAGCATTCCAGAGATTACACTGGAAATTTTTGCTGGCTTTAGACTCCTCTTCTTTAGCATTATGCAAAGTTAATAAAATAATGAATATTGAAGTAATTCATTATTATTTTTCATAATATAGTACATACAAGTTTAAATATATAGACAAAAATGTAAACGGTGCTAATAGACTATAACACAAGTATCCTGATAAAAATACAGGTTGAGTATCCCTTATCCAAAATGCTCGGGACCAGGAGAATTTTGGATAACGGATTATTCCGTATTTCGGAATATTTTAATATTTCAATGATGTTTTTTGAAGTATCTTGCATTTATGCTGTATAAACACATAAAATACACACATATATATTTTATTACCACATAAAATACACACAAATATATTTTATTTGTTCAGAAAACAAGGTTTCAAAATATGAAACAAAATTTTTGTACTATCTCAGATACTGAATTTGAATGGCAAGCAATCATTGTCTTGCACATATATAGTGGCAGTTACATATCATGTCCTCAGTAGGGCTGTTACATATGTCCCCAGTGAGTTTTTATCAAAAAAAAATAATTTCTTCACTTTCTGGAATGTATGGTTTTCGGAATAATTCGGATAACAGATATTCGGATACGGGATACTCGACCTGTATATGTTTATTTTTCTTAAACAAAATCTTAATTCACAATACCACCGGCCAGTGAGACCATATCATGCACTTTATACACAATCTATAAAATTTATTTAGCATAAAATAATATATTTAAAAATCAATCTATTTCATAGACTACAGCATGCACAGCTTTATGAATTGGCTGATGAGCCTACTTTATATGCGCCCAATCGGGCTTTGGCAGCAAACAAGAGGCTTGGTGCTTATTAGTATAGCCGTGTTTAGTGCACTCAATACAACTGTTATAGTTGACCCCGCAATTAGGGTAAAAGCGCCCAGAGTCACACTGACACGCAAGGTTAGTGCTTTAGCTTTTAAGCATGTTAGTCAAGTTTAAATATATGCATTATTAATGTCACACTCCTTTTGTAATTATTCGTTCAGAAATGTAACTACAGTATGATTAGATAAATAATACATTTAAATAATTACACCCTATGGAATGCCCTCCCATGCACATTAAGACTCTCCTCTAGCCTCCAAACTTTCAAGCATTCCCTGAAAACTCACCTCTTCAGGCTAGCTTATCATATTCAGGACCCCCATACAACCACCAGTAGCTTTTATATCTATCTGCATCCCATCAGGACTGTCATGTAATCTGATGGGACTGCCATGCAATAGAATTCTATGCTTATGTATCCTTCCTATTATCCCTATAGATTTTAAGCTTCCGAGCAGGGCCCTCCTACCTCCATGTCGGTTTGTATCTACCCAGTTTGGTTAATCACTGTTTCCAATTGTAAATGGAATATGCTGTGCTATATAACAAACTGTAAATAAATAAAATAATAAATAAATACATATGTAAACAAAATGTACCAGTTCTTTGTGATCATATCAATAAATTCACTAATGGTGTGTACACACGGAAGATGTGCCTTAAGATCCTATCCACGATCCGATCAGATAGGATCGTGGATAGGATCTTAAGGCACATCCGATTTGCATCCTATCTTGACTATATAGTCCAGATCTGCACTATATAGACAAGGCAGCCAAGACTTTCTGGCTTCCGATACATGAACGCGCATCGGGATCCCGATGCGGATCCGATGTTGACTATATCGTCAACATCGGAAAGGAAATCGGACCGTGTGTACACAGCATAAGAATACAAAGATAGACAATGTAAACAAATGCGATTTTCAAAATAAATACTTTATTATAATGTACTATTCATAAACATATAATATGCATAGCATATAGAAAAATGTTTATATACTTTATGTAATGCACATCATTTAAATATGTTAAAATGTTTGGTACTGTATATCTCCTTTTTCTGCTTTAGAAGAATAAATACTTGCTGAATTCTAATAGACCTTCCAGATATATAGCATCTTGTTAAAAATTAATGTGGACCACAATACTAGAAGGTCAGAAAATGTCTTTGAAAAGCAGCCAGGTCCTATTTGATAGCTTATTCTGGTTTTAAAAGGAAAATCCCTCATTAGATAGAACCTAACGCATATTAATTTATACTCCAGAGACAGATTGTGAATATTAAGTGGTGGACATCTACTAATGCATTTATTAATAGAAAATGCCATATGTTTCATGTTTTGTTCTTTTACTCTCTGGTAGGTTTATTTTACAAATTTTTCTCACAAAGTCAGGACTGATCTTTAACCTTTTACAATTGAATACAATATTAATCTTTTAAAGAAAACACCTGAGACTTTCCCACTTCCAATACTGTGCAATGTGTGGGGGGTAACCAGTCTGATGACTACAGTCTCCAAATCATGTTACATGCATCTAAAAAACATATCCAAAATATGACCCTATCTCACACAAGACACTACTAAATCTCTTATCCATGCACTCATTATATCCCACATTGATTATTGCAATAGTCTCCTAACTGGTCGCCAATGCAATCCATTTTAAATGCTGCTGCTAGGCTGATCTTCCTAGAAAGACACTCATCGTCCTGTATTTTTACCATATTCAATATAAAAAAGTTCTAGTCACATATAAAGCTATTAACCATACTACACCAGCATATATCTCTTTACTTATCACAAAACATCTCCCATCTAGACCACTCCACTCTGCGCAATATCTGTATCTCTGTACTGCATGGATCACTAGCTCCCATTCTCTATTACAGGCTGCTCCCATCCTATGGAATGCCCTTCCACGCACAATAAGACTATCTACTAGCCTCCAAACTTTCAAGCGTTCCCTGAAAACCTACCTCTTCAGGCAAGCCTATCATAGTTACGTTCCACATGCATAACCCTCCGAGGCACTTATGTATTATATAGCTTTTCTTCTGGACTTGCAACTTGGTGGAACTGCTATGCTTTACTGGTGCCTGTCCTTGTGTTTCCCTCCTATATGCCTATAGATTGTAAGCTTGCAACAGGGCCCTCCTACCTCCAATCTGTCTGTTGCTACCCAGTTTTTTTTTTATCTCTGTTTATAATTGTAAAGCGCAACGGAATCTGCTGTGATATATAAGAAACTGTTTATAAAATAAATAAAATTATCCTATTTATGACCTTGACATGGCAGAGTGCTAAGAAAATCTTCAGAGCAGTTTTACCAGGCGTATAATATACTACTATCAGCGGATTGGCCCAATAATGTGTCTAATCAGCGATGATAGAAGGGTCAGGCATGCTGAAATCTACCAAAACGCTCAACTGATCTGATCATTGATTGGCTGCATCTGGAAGTGTATGCACAGTCATGGCCTGCTGATCAACATTTCATCTGTTCCTACATTGTGAAAGAATTGTAAAATGTTTAATCCGCACTGGAGAAATGCAGATATTATGGCATTGACTGTGAAATTTCTTAAGGTACTGTATGGCCACGATATTGCACAGGTTTCAGGTTGTCAGATAAAATGTCTGTCAGTCTTACAATGAATGCCCATTATCACTTAAGGGATATTTATCAAAAGTAAGTGTATCATCATAGAAATCTGTAGACATGGCAGCCCTAGCAAAGAGTCATGTATTGCATGCAATGTGAACATTATTGTGGCATTATATAAGGTGCGCCCAAATGAAAAGGAGACTATGGTTGTATGTAAATAATATTTGAATTGCTGAATATTTATTTACAGTTCATGGAAAAGAGGGAGGTGATGTATACAGGCTGCTGGTCTCCAAAGGGGGGGGGCGCCTTCTATAAGCAATACTTGAGGAAGGAGGAGTCTGTATGGTTGCACCCTGGCTGGGGGAGTGTGAAGCGAGAGAGAGGAGACATGCACATCTCTCTCTCTCTCCCTCCATACTCCCCCAGCCAGGGAGCAGCGGCCAGTCGCCCACACTGCCAAGACTCTCTCTGACTCAAAGTGGGAGCCAGGGGTGCTATCTGCAGTGGGGACTGGAAGCAACCTGCTATCCTGGATCATAGAGAGGTTGGTATATCCCTGGGTGTCCTCTCCTTTCAGTTGGCTCTCCGGGGGCTGCTGTGAGGTGCAGTGAGATGAGCAGGCACTGTTGGGGGTCTGTGCTGCTGCTATTACAGTATGACCACTTTTTGAGTTAATTACACATTAAACATTTTGTTGCATTATAATTATACTGTGGCTTTATATCCTTCTGCATGTTGGGTATACCTTTTTTTCAGGTGTTACCATTGTATATACTGTACTAATAAATCAGATAGGCCTCCAGACTCCTCCTTCCTCATTTACAGTTCATGTGTAACATTACAACTACACAAACTAAAGACACTCATTCTCGACAACTTCTGATTCTCTGACAGGTGCTTGGGCACCCACTGTGCTGGAATGATTCAGGGCAGTCCTGTCGTAAATATAAATTAAAGGGCAGAGAGGAGAAAGCTATCGGGGACAAAATTACACTAAGGGGGGACAAACTAATGGGAGACAAACTCTAATGGGGGAACTAATAGAGGCTGCCTAACTTAATGGGGGCTGCTCAAGGGGGACAACTATAGATCGGGAATCGGGAAAGGTACAACTACTCAGGGGGAACCAATGGTGCAGGAACTTTTGTACATCTTCTAAGGGGGAACTACTGAGGGGGAAACTATACTAAGTGGAAAACTATTTAGGGTACAACAACTAAGGGGGCATTACTAAGGCTACTACTAAGGGGGCTTGTTATATGGGATTGTTATATGGGACTTCTGTGGGGGACATAGAAGGGGCTCTCTTTTTACTACAGGGCTGCCACGAATCAGTCCTGCTGTCCTGCCCAGTGTCCCATATCAGTCCAGCTGTGCTGCCCAGTGTCCTGTATAAGTCCAGGGGAGCTGCCCCTATTTTTTAAATTAAAATAAAAAAAAAAAAAATATATATATATATATATATATATATATATATATATATATATATATATATATTTACCTGCAATGTGGGTTAAGTGTGCCATAACAGTCCAGCTGTGCTGCCCAGTGTCCCATATCAGTCCAGGGGTTCATGCATGTGTGTTTTAGAATTCCATGGGTGCCACCATGTGTGCCGTATAATTCCATGGGTACCCCCATGTGTCCCGTATCAGTCCAGGGGTGCCCGCATGTGTGCCATATAATTCCCAGACTGGTAACTAGTATATATGTAATAGGCTGGGAGATCTGTGATGGGCAGAGAACTAGTACTGTGTACTGTATACAGTATGTAATAAGCTGGGAGTTCTGTGACAGGCTGGTAACTAGTATACTCTATATATAAAAATCTATGAGTTCTGTGAAAGGCAGGTAACTAATATATATGTAATAAGCTGGGAGTTATGTGACAGGCGGGTAACTAGTATATACTGTACTGTACGTAATAGGCTGGGAGTTCTGTGACAGGCTGGTAAATAGTATATATGTAATAAGCTGGGAGTTCTGTGACAGGCTAGTAACTAGTATATATGCCAAGAAAATACAGAAAAGCAGCGCTGAATAATTAATAATTATGCAATGAATCAATAAAAATTTATTATTTTAATAAAATACACTAAAACACAATGTATAAATAATAACAATATATTTGATTGGACCCAGTTTGGAAGGTCACCAATTGTTAATCATATAACCTGCATTGATCCGGTGATGTTGTAATTGGCGGAGTCATTATTAGCCCTTTTTAATGGTATCCTGGTAGTTGTGTACTGGTCTCAAACCAAAGGCAGTTGATGGAAATTAGCCAAATCGGGAGTCCTCACTACTGCGAGTGAACAGGTGTCCATAGATGAAACAGGCAAGGGACTTCCATTAAGTTGAAGCAAGGATCAGACGATTAAGCAGGTGGTGGAGGCAATTCAAGTGTAGAAGAATAAATAAACGTTTTTTTCTCCAAAGCTGGGTCCAAATAGCAGCAATCTCCAATGCGTTTCGCAGTGCTACTGACTGCTTGATTAAGGTGATTGCTGCTATTTGTGACAGGCAGGTAACTAGTATATATGTAATAAGCTGAGAGTCAGTGGCGTCCCTAGGCAGGTGCGGGGGCTGCGGGCCGCATCGGGTGTCACCAGTCTCTGGGGTGACACCCAGAGCTCTCCAGACGGCCAGTGGTCTCTGTCCCAGGCCTGGCTTAGTCAGTCACTCTCAGTCTGAATGACAGCCAGGCCAGGGCAGCAGGCTGTAAACGGCTGCGGCGGCGCACAGACCGGGGGCGACTACAAGTCACAGCATGTCTGTAGTTGTGCAGTGCGAGCAACCGGGCCGCACCGCACATACAGCAGGGGGAGGGGGGCGGGTTGGCGATGCATGATGCGCAGGGAGGCTGGGCGGCTGGCAGCATAGAGCGGGTGCCTCCCCCTCCTGTGTGGGGATTGGCCACCCCAGGGGACGGAGGAGGGACCTTGTTTGGGCGCGCAGGCTGAGTGAGCCAGCCTGTCACTCAATGGGGGGTGTGGCCGTATTGAATCCGCGGCCAGCGCCATTTTATGTTGCACAGCCAGTGACTGAGTCTGAGAGAGTCTGAACTTCAAGCAACCAACGCAACCGTTACCTAACCAGCTGGAATCACAACATTTGGGTGCAACGTTTGGGTGCAGCAGGTGAGGCTTCTGGCACTGTGGGGGCATACAGTATCAGTGTCTGGCACTATGGGGGCATATGTGAGTGTAATGGGCATCATGGTGTTGGGTATAAGTCTGGCACTGTGGGGGCATATCTGGCACTGTGGGGCCGGGGCATACAGTATCAGTGTCTGGCACTATGGGGGCATATGTGAGTGTAATGGACATCATGGTGTTGGGTATATGTCTGGCACTGTGGGGGGCATATCTGGCACTGTGGGGCCGGGGCATACAGTATCAGTGTCTGGCACTATGGGGGCATATGTGAGTGTAATGGGCATCATGGTGTCGGGTATATGTCTGGCACTGTGGGGGCATATCTGGCACTGTGGGGCCGGGGCATACAGTATCAGTGTCTGGCACTATGGGGGCATATGTGAGTGTAATGGGCATCATGGTGTCGGGTATATGTCTGGCACTGTGGGGGCATATCTGGCACTGTGGGGCCGGGGCATACAGTATCAGTGTCTGGCACTATGGGGGCATATGTGAGTGTAATGGGCATCATGGTGTCGGGTATATGTCTGGCACTGTGGGGGCATATCTGGCACTGTGGGGCCGGGACATACAGTATCAGTGTCTGGCACTATGGGGGCATATGTGAGTGTAATGGGCATCATGGTGTCGGGTATATGTCTGGCACTGTGGGGGCATATCTGGCACTGTGGGGCCGGGGCATTCAGTATCAGTGTCTGGCACTATGGGGGCATATGTGAGTGTAATGGGCATCATGGTGTCGGGTATATGTCTGGCACTGTGGGGGCATATCTGGCACTGTGGGGCCGGGGCATACAGTATCAGTGTCTGGCACTATGGGGGCATATGTGAGTATAATGGGCATCATGGTGTCGGGTATATGTCTGGCACTGTGGGGGCATATCTGGCACTGTGGGGCCGGGGCATACAGTATCAGTGTCTGGCACTATGGGGGCATATGTGAGTGTAATGGGCATCATGGTGTCGGGTATATGTCTGGCACTGTGGGGGCATATCTGGCACTGTGGGGCCGGGGCATACAGTATCAGTGTCTGGCACTATGGGGGCATATGTGAGTGTAATGGGCATCATGGTGTCGGGTATATGTCTGGCACTGTGGGGGCATATCTGGCACTGTGGGGCCGGGGCATACAGTATCAGTGTCTGGCACTATGGGGGCATATGTGAGTATAATGGGCATCATGTTGTCGGGTATATGTCTGGCACTGTGGGGGCATATCTGGCACTGTGGGGCCGGGGCATACAGTTTCAGTGTCTGGCACTATGGGGGCATATGTAAGTGTAATGGGCTTCATGGTGTTGGGTATATGTCTGGCACTGTGGGGGCATATCTGGCACTGTGGGGCCGGGGCATACAGTATCAGTGTCTGGCACTATGGGGGCATATGTGAGTGTAATGGGCATCATGGTGTGGGGTGTAATGGGCAGCATTATGGTACGGGGAGTATTGTGTATTAAATAATTACCATCACAGTTTGGGGTGTAATGGGCATCATGGTGTGCAGTGTAATGGGCATCACGGTGTGCGGCGTATTGTGTAATTGACATCAGGGTTTGTGGCGTAATGGGCATCATGGTGTAATGGGCATCACGGTGTGTTGCATAATGTGTAATTGGCATCACTGTGTGCGGCATAATGTGTAATTGGCATTACGGATAAACAGTTTTTAATGATTTAAGTAGCCTGTAAAAATGCAGGGACTGATCTATCAATCAATTTATACAGCACTAATATAATACTGGAAGATTGGAATAGGTGTGCTGACTCAATCTGCAAGCACACAGTACAATCACGGTACAGACCACGCCCCCTGGTGATAGGCCACGCCCCAATTTTGTTTATTAAAAAAAAAATGGGGGGGGGGGGGGGTGACACCATGAGTTACTACACCGGGTGACACCAACCCTAGTGACGCCACTGCTGGGAGTTCTGAGACAGACTGGTAACTAGTACATATGTAATAAGCTGGGAGTTCTATGACAGGCTGGCAACTAGTATATATGTAATAGGCTGGGAGTTCTGTGACAGGCTGGTAACTAGTATATATGTAATAGGCTGGGAGTTCTGTGACAGGCTGGTAACTAGTATATATGTACAGTGGCGTAACTAAGTTTTGGGCACCCCCCCCCCCGTCGTTAGGGGGGGCGTCCCCCCCGCCGCTGCCCCGCCAAGCACCCCCAATCCCCCGCCGCCCATGCAAACACCCCCCCAATCCCCTGCAGCCTTACCTATCGCGCTGGTCCCGGCGGCTCCGTTCTTCTTCTGCTGAGGACCACCACAAAATGGCCGCCCCCATACAGCAGGGGCGGCCATTTTGTGGTGGTCCTCAGCAAAAGAACGAAACCGCCGGGACCAGCGAGATAGGTAAGTCTGCGGGGGATTGGGGGGGGGGGTGTAACTATAGCACCGCAGCCCCCGGCGCCCCCACATGCACAGCGCCCCCCCCCCCCCCCGCGGTGGCGGGGACTGCGGTGCTATAGTTACGCCGCTGTATATGTAATAGGCTGGGAGTTCTGTGACAGGCTGGTAACTAGTATATACGTAATAGGCTGGGAGTTCTGTCACAGGCTGGTAACTAGTATATATGTAATAGGCTGGGAGTTCTGTGACAGGCAGGTAACTAGTATATATGTAATAAGCTGGGAGTTCTGAGACAGGCTGGTAACTAGTACATATGTAATAAGCTAGGAGTTCTGTGACAGGCATGTAACTACTATATACAGTATGTAATAAGCTGGGAGTTCTGTGACAGGCTGTTAACTAGTATATGTAATAGGCTGGGAGTTCTATGAGGGGACAAGAGCTTGTTATCTCACCAGCCTGATTTTACCTTATCCTTTTTGCTGCTTTAAATCTACAGCAGTATTATTTTTGTCAGGGATTTTCAATATAGTTTTTGTCTTTTTTATGAAATTAATTGTCACATTTTAGTCAATTTTTTTAATGTCGTCTTTGTCAAGTTTTAGTCAGTGGATCTTGACGAACATTTTCATTTAATTTTAGTCATTGATTTAGTCATAGCTGTGCAGTTTATTAATACGGTAATGGATTTTGATGAAGATCATTTATCTATCATTCCCTTGAATACTTTGTATACTATGTATTTAGTGATCAAGGTATCAAACAAGTGCAACAAAACTTTTATTTTCTTCACAGCCGGTCATTTATTTTCTGCAAATATCAAGAATACGATCTTTTTTGTATTAAAATGTTAATTCAAATTAAAGAAAAATACAAGCTGCTTGAAAGAAGCAAGTAATAGTAGTAGTAGTACAGTACTAGTCTACTGCAGAATACAATGTATACTATGTATTTAGTGATCAAGGTATCAAACAAGTGCAACAAAAATTTTATTTTCTTCACAGCCGGTCATTTATTTTCTGCAAATATCAAGAATACGATCTTTTTTGTATTAAAATGTTAATTCAAATTAAAGAAAAATACAAGCTGCTTGAAAGAAGCAAGTAATAGTAGTAGTAGTAGTACAGTACTAGTCTACTGCAGAATATAATGAAACTGTAAGGATGCATATTATAATATACAGATGGGGCGGGGCTCCCTCTTGCTGGAGAATCGCCAGACTGTCACCGCTGGCGATCCGCCAGCAGCCCGGCTCTCCATCTGACTGAGACGCACGTGCGTCTCATGCGCTCGCGCGTCTCAGTTTCCGTGCGGCGGGGCGACGGGACCCTGTCCGTCTCCGCTTCAGGGAGACAGACAGGGTTAGGGGGGGTGTGGGGAGGTGGTGGGGACCCCGGGTGACCGCCGACAAGCCGGCGGGGACCTGGGGGAACCGTGCGAAAGGGGACGCATGCGCATCTCGTGCGCGCACATCCCCTTTCACAGATACAGATGGTGGGTGGCGGAGGATGGCGGCTGGCGTCGCCATCGCCATCCGCTGCAAAGACAAGCCCGGCTCCATCTGTATAGCTATTTAGCTAAAGGTAACTAATTAGCTAGCTACATAAACTGACTGAGTGATTCTCATGACAAAGAGTTGTTGTCCAGCCGCAGCGCAAGTACAGTAAGTAATTCTAGGGCCAGAGAGGATGGATAAAACTGTATAAAATACAGTATTATTAGTTAAAGAATCCAACAAATCAATTACTCGAAAAATGTGGTGTCCTGACAAATATGGTACAGCATTTTTCTCTAGTCAGTTTTAGTCATGACAAGGTAGAATATTTTCGTTATTTAAAAAAATTCCTATTTTAGTTATTGTTACATTATAGTCACAGAAAAAACCTTCATCGACGAATACATTTAGTAGAAATTTTTGTTGATGAAAATAACACTGATCTACAGCAGAGATTGCGCCTCCACACAGAACTCGCAACCTATTACATAGAGTCCATAGTCAGTACAGGGTACATTTACTACAATGAAAAGAGGTGATGTTGCCCATAACAACCCGCCAGATTCTGTCTCTCATTTTCAGATGATACAACATCTCTTGAGTCCACTGATAGCATCAGCAGTGGCTGTTCTGAGCTGATGGACCTGGCATAAAATCCTAGATAACAGCAGCACCGGCTCTTTTGCGAGCAGAGACTCCTCCCCAAGGTAGGTTGCCGGCACAATACATATGTCCTCTCTGCTCTGGTCGCTGGGGTATATTTAAGGTCTCTTATCTTACATACATGCTGTGATGTAGAAACGGTATCTCCATATCTGCTTACAGCTGGGGCTGCTACACAAGTTCTATCACACAGAGCGCTAATGGGCTAGTATTCTACTTGTATTCTACTTGTATTCTACTTGTATAACATACATGTATATATCATTATACTAACAAGTGCAACAATATAAGAAGATAAATGCTGCAGCAGGAGAAATTAAGTCATGCAAATTATGGGGACGGAGGGACCGCGCATCCCTATTGCTATGGGCTCTACACACAGCGATGCATGCTTCATTTCTAGGAAATCTAATCAGATCACTTAGAAAATAGTCCAAAATCGCTCGGTGTGTAGCCCCATTAGAGGGATCTCACATCACTGTACTCTGTGCTTCTTGTATGGTGCCATCATTGTCATTTTACATCCACAATATCAGCGCTGTTATTGGTCCAAAGAGGAATCACACAGATAAATGTACTCAGTAAGGGCCACTAACATGATGCAGGCAGAAGGCCAGGGAATAATGAGATGACTTGTACATGGAAAACGTTTGTGTCTTTATAATAACAGACATCTACAAGAACCGTATCTCTGTTGGCTTCCTCTGGCAGGAGGAGGAGGATGGGATGCCCAGGGTCAACACTTAATCAAGACCTAAATCTGGACCTCGGACTCATGGAGTCATTTATATTTAATATTGCAGAACCTGGGAAATTGTTTTGCAACCTTTCTATTTAATATGTTTTTGACTTGTGACAATTTATTATATATGCATAAAACTTGAATCTTTACAGTTTATGCAACATTTCTTTAATGTCAAAAGCCTGTCCTGTTGACGGTTAATCCCCCTAGCCCCAATCTCTGTCTTCACAACTCCCTCTCTACATATCCAGCAAGTTTGAATCATTTTGCTCTAACCTTCTAAGAAGTTATTTGGTCACTGAGCAGCCTCTATATGAATCTGTTGTTTTAGCAATAAAAAGCAAGACAAGTCAATTAGTGTCTTTTTTTTTTCAACATTAAACCTTTATTTCAAATTTTCATAGTAATAACAAGGGGGTAAGCAAAAAAAAAAAGGGGATAACAAAGGGAAAGGGGAGTGGGGATTGAGAGAGCAGGGCGTACAGAGGTATTGATGATTTATAACAAAAACAAAGGAGGTAAGATAAGCAAAGTACATTGAATATGTTCGACATCAGAGGTTGTTGAAGACGACTCATTTAAATCAAAAGGAGAAGGCTGAGACTGTGACATGGTATGTGTTGATGGAGCTCCCTTTCCCTCTGTGACATAGACATGCCATGGGAGCCATTTCATAACAGGAGAAGAGAGTACTGTGGAGTAAAAAACACCTTTGGTCTCCATTTCAAAACTAAATTGAGTTTTAGAGACCATTTTGTCAAATGGGGGTATGAAAGGGGATTTCCAGTGTTGGGCAATAGTGGCTCTGGCAGATAGTAGACTATGGCCTAAAACATAATGGGCAGACTGTGGTACTGAGCTAGGATACCAATGTAATAGAGCCACAGAGGGGTCTGGAGATAGTGTGAGACCTAGGACTTCAGAGATGAGGGTAAACACTTTAAGCCAAAAAGACTGTATAATAGGGCAATCCCAAAAACAAGAAAAATAGTACCTTCGTGGCTGCAGAGGCACCAGCAATGTTTATAGGTAGCAGGCCATATTGTATGTAATTTAGCTGGGGTAAAGTACAATCTATGGAGTAATTTAACATGCATTTCAGCATGACTGGTACATTTAGAGAGGTAAAAAGACCGATGGATAGTTTCCCATTGTTTGAGAGTAAAGGTGTGGTGGAGGTCATTCTCCCAATTCAGTTGAGCAGGGGACTTAACTAGCGAATCCGGAGGGGACAATAAGTCATACCAAAAGGATATGGCACCATGTGATGAAGCTGTAGTTGATCTCTTCAAAATACGGTTGGGGGACATGGAAAGACACAGAGCTCCACCCACCTTTTCTACGCAACGTTTAAGTTGGGGGTAATAAAACCAAGCTGAAGGGCCCAATGGAAACTTTTCTCTAAGGTCAGAGATTGATAGGAGAGAGGATTGTGAAAAGAGGCCTGTGAGGGAGTCCATACCCAGGCTTTCCCAATAGGAGATATGGAGATGAGGCAATAACATATCTAAGGCCCTAAGGGATACATTCCTAGTAGGGAGGGTACAATTAAAATGGCTAGAGTGTCTAAGGTCCCATACTCTCAAGGTGTCAAGTACAGAAGCAGGGGAAGGAGGGAATTAGGTCGAAGTTGTCAGGGTAACCACAGAAGATCAGAGAGTGGAAAAACCATGAAAGAGGGTACATTCCAGGTCAACCCAAGGCTTAGAGTTAGGTGGATGAGACATATCACATAATTGGGAAAGTAAGGCTCCTTCATGGTATGGATTCGGTACTTATGTATTATCTGGGCTCCCATGTTAAATGCACCCCTTTTTTTCATACCCCTACTATCCAACTACGCATGGAGTTGATTTTATATAGTGTGGCGAGCGCAGCGAGCCACCATGCCCGAAGCGTGGCGAGCGCAGCGAGCCCCGCGAGGGGACGCGGTCTCATAAGAAAAACGGGAGCCCAGATATTACATAAGTACCATGGATTCTAATCAGGAAGGGAGAGACCCCCATGTGGCCGAGAGTGGGTCATATGAGTATAAGCTAATCGGGGGGCTTACGTTTCAACACATATGTCAGCATCAGTCTTCTCATCTGGATCAACAGTTTACTGGGTAAGGCATAAGGGATGGCACGGAATAAATTCATTAATTTCGGAAGTAACATCATTTTATATGCCGCTAATTGGCCTAAATAAGAGACCTTGTGGTTCATCCAGGACTCAGCTAAGGTAGTCAGCTGAGTCAACAAGGGAGTATAGTTCACTGTATGAATATTTTGAATATCGGAGGGAATATAAATACCTAAATAGAGCAGGGAGGTCTCTTTCCAGTTAAAGGGAAAGCGTGATTTCAAGGACCTTACGGTCTGAGGAGGAAAATTAATGGGGAGGGCATCGGACTTAGTGGTATTCAGTTTATAAAATGAACAAGAAAGGTTGGATATATACTCAAATATGCGCAAAGGCAGCAGCTGGTGTATGGTGAAAAACTGGGGTGTTCTTCAGCACCCCTAAAAAATTTTTTTCAATAGTGTGATTAGAAGAGTGTTTCAAACCTCCACCTGCGCGTACCTTATATTATATTAGATCCTTTAAATCAATAAGATTCCCTTCAATATAGCTTGGTATATCATAGATCCATATGAAAAAGAAAAAGTTGCAATAATAGTGTAACACAGTTTTAATTGATTCAAAACAACATAAAATGGAAAAATTCCTGTTACATAAAAAAACTTGTTTGACAGATAAGAAGATTTTGGCACACAGGCACAAAAGTCCCCCCCTTTGAGGTAACAGCTGAAATGGTTTTTACCAGATGTGATGGAACTGTCTGGTTAAGGAACAGTTCAAACGCGTGTTAGTGAAGTCAGGGCAGCAGCCCGGGCAGCATATACTCTGGTCCACAAGTCCGCGGGTAAGCACCAAGTAACAGCCGGTGGCACCTCTCTGGGGAACGCCGACGCGTTTCAACCGCTATACGGTCTTTATCAAGGCTCCTTTTGCGTGTGTGCTGTGCCGTCCTACTTTCCCTTTTATTCTCTAAGTCCGCTCGTCATTGACTTCCCCCCGTCTGCGGGCAGCGTCACCGGAAGTGATGTATCGTCTGTCATCTTTGCCGGAAGTTTTGCGGTAACTATGGTGATCACCGCTACGTCCTGTACTTTGTTTGGCGGTAACTATGGGAGGCTCCGTAACGTCCGCTCTTGTTTGACAGGGGTTTGTTGTGATCTCAAGGTGATTGTCCAAAACATAAGAGAGAGCCTCAGGGACTGGAGATGTGTGTTCTTTATAATGCGGGCATGTTGCTGCGAGTCCCAGCTGGGCCGCCGATCACTCGCATCCAAAATGCCCTGTTCTCCTATATGGTGTGCTGGTTTTTTTTACTTCAGCTCTTAGTTTCCAGTTGGTCCCAGATAGTTTGGAAGTGCAATGTGCAAAAAGAGAAAAATACATATAATTAGCAAATTGAAACATAATTATATACAAATAATTTTGTAAAAAAGGTAAATATTTCATTTTGGAGGAATTAAAAGAGGGCATTAAAAAACCTAGTGAAATTAAAAACACATATAAACATCTTGTGAAAAAACTCATAAAAAACATTTTAATTCAAAGTCCGCGTTTAGTCCATGCGGCTTGAGGGTATTGAATTCATAAATGAGTTTCATTTCTGTTTTGGCTAACTGTGTGTCGATATCTCTTCGCCTCCTGTCACCCTCCATATATTTAAAACCTAGGAATCTTTTTATATGTTTAGGGGAGCAGTTATGATGATTTTTAAAATGCTGGGAGAGGGAATGGGTTTCCATGCCATTTTTTATATTTCTGAGATGTTCTCCCATACGCGTTTTTAGTGGGCGGGATGTACGTCCTATATACATCAAATTGCAGGTACATTCCACGATGTAAACAATGTTTTTGGTGTTGCATGTTATAAATTCTTTAATTTTCTTAGGGACCCCATTAATTTCTATACTTTCAACTTCCCTGTTGTTGTTTGGAATGTTTTTACATGCCACACACATTCCGCAACGGTGGAATCCAATGCTTCGTATTCCTCTCCTCACTTGATTTACTGGGTGAATACTTCTCGTTAGGGTGTTTCCCAGGTTTGGTGCTTTGCGGTATACAAAGCTGGGTTTATTTGGAATGCTGGTGCCAATTATGGGGTCACATTTTAAAATGTCCCAATGTTTGTGGATTGACTTTTCCAGTATTTTATGTTGAGAGCTGACGTTACGGAGCCTCCCATAGTTACCGCCAAACAAAGTACAGGACGTAGCGGTGATCACCATAGTTACCGCAAAACTTCCGGCAAAGATGACAGATGATACATCACTTCCGGTGACGCTGCCCGCAGACGGAGGGAAGTCAATGACGAGCGGACTTAGAGAATAAAAGGGAAAGTAGGACGGCACAGCACACACGCAAAAGGAGCCTTGATAAAGACCGTATAGCGGTTGAAACGCGTCGGCGTTCCCCAGAGAGGTGCCACCGGCTGTTACTTGGTGCTTACCCGCGGACTTGTGGACCAGAGTATATGCTGCCCGGGCTGCTGCCCTGACTTCACTAACACGCGTTTGAACTGTTCCTTAACCAGACAGTTCCATCACATCTGGTAAAAACCATTTCAGCTGTTACCTTAAAGGGGGGGACTTTTGTGCCTGTGTGCCAAAATCTTCTTATCTGTCAAACAAGTTTTTTTATGTAACAGGAATTTTTCCATTTTATGTTGTTTTGAATCAATTAAAACTGTGTTACACTATTATTGCAACTTTTTCTTTTTCATATGGATCTATGATATACCAAGCTATATTGAAGGGAATCTTATTGATTTAAAGGATCTAATATAATATAAGGTACGCGCAGGTGGAGGTTTGAAACACTCTTCTTGTCACAGTTTATAAAATGAGGCAGCACTAAAGCTATCAAGTATTTTATGAAGCAAAATTAACGAGGTCTCTGGGTCAGTTACAAACAATAAAACATCATCAGCAAACAAACACAGTTTATGAGAAGTATCATTAACCAATAAACTGAGGAAATGAGAGGATAAACTGATCCTTTGGGCAAGGGGTTCAATGGCCATAACAAACATAATCAGTGAGAAGGGGCACCCCTGTCTAGTTCCATTAGAAATTTGAAAGGGTGAGGAAAGAAAGCCATTACTATAAACTCTTGCGGAAGGACCAGTGTAAAGGGCAAAGCTAGATCGTATAATGTCCCCCTGGAGACCGAACTTGCATAATACCTGGCACATATAGTCCCAGTGCAGGCAGTCAAACACCTTTTCAGCATCAAGAGAGAGCAGGAGGAATTGTGACTTGGTGGGTGATGCCCATTCAATCAAGTCCAAGATCCTATGGGTGTTGTCAGGGGCCTGATGACCAAAGACAAAACCAACCAGATCTGGATTTATTAATTAAGGGAATTATACGGTTGGCTATTAGTTTGGCATAGATCTTTAAATCAGTATTTGAGGGCTATATGCCTATAATTTTTACATTCCAATGGGTCTTTATCAAGTTTCAGGATAGTTACAATCTGCGCCTCGACCATTTCTGCAGGGAAAGAGCCTTCACTAGATGCTGCAGTATAAAGCTTTAAGAGGAGCGGTGAGAGAAGCTCATCAAAAGCTAAGTAGAAGGAGTTTGTAAAGCCATCTGGGCCCGGGGCTTTTCCTTTTGGCAACTGTTTAATCACAACTTCAATCTCCTTCATGGACCATGGACTATTCAAAGAGGCTAAGGTCTCTGCATCTAAGGAGGGGAGAGGGATAGAGTCCAGGAATGAGGATATAGTAGGGGCTGATGGTTGTGGGATAGAAGTGTCCTCCTGAAGATTGTATAAAGTAGCATAAAATTCAGAGAATAAGTTAGCGATATCAAGGGGATTAAGACACCAGAGGGGGTGGTGAGGCAAATAATATGGCTACGGGCCTGACAGCTACAAAGTTTACAAGCTTACAAATGGAAGGCTTTATTACCAGCAGTGTAAAATTTGTGACGGAGGCGGGTAAGGGCAGCTTGCATTCTTGTCATAAAAAGTTTCTGGAGCTGAGATCTCACCTCCTGTAGTTGTTTTTGCAGTACTCTAGTGGGATGGGTTTGGTTAAGAGACTCTAAGGACTGAAGAGTGAACTCTAGATCAGACTGAGTTTTACGAGAGCGAGCTTTAAGCTGGGCCCCTTCTGTATAGAAGTGCCATGAAGTACCGCTTTTAAGGCACACCAATAGGTGAAAATAGAGGTGTTGAGTTAGTCTGCATATACAACTTCAGAGAGTACGTGAGGGCACCCAGAGTCTCAGAGTCAGAGAGTTGATAATCCGGGAGTCTCAGGGAGTCTCCAAGGGTGAGTAAAAGGGCAACGGCAACCTGTATCCCAAGTCCATAGGACATGGTTAGACCAGGTATTGGAGAGGATGTTAATTTTCTTAGTGTATTGGAGGGCAAAATTATCCAAGAAGATAAAATCAATTCTGGAGTAGCTATTGTATACAGAGGAAAAGAAAGTGAAGTCTCTCTCCTCAGGGTGGGAAGTGCACCAGGAATCATACAAGTAAAACTCCGCAAGCAACTTCCTAAATGCTAGTGAGGGGCCCATATCCTGGGGGAGGTATGATGATTTTGGGATTGTGATCTATCAGTCTTAGGGTCAAGGACTAGATTGAAATCGCCCATCAATATAAGCAGTCCGTGTCATACTTTATATATTTCTTCAAAAATTTCACGTAAAAAAGGGACCTGGCGGGAGATTGGGGCGTAAAGTGAAACAAGAGTAACCAAGGTGTCATTTATTAGACCTGTAAGAATCAAAAAGTGACCACTTTTGTCCTTGACCTTGCGATGTAAAGTGAAAGGGGTATTTTTGTGAAACAAGATGGAAGGAATTGAGCCCCTTCATGTTAAGGGAAAACAAATTAACCATTGGGCAATTGGAAAAGTCAATTAGTGTCTGATGTGTTATTTCTAGGGATGTGCGGGCTCGCATTGCCCAGATCTGAGCCCGCCCGAACGTCACTGATCCAAGCCTACCTACTGACGTGTATATCACCAGTATGCTAGTGTGTACCTAGCCTAGTGACATATAATTCCAGTCTATAGTGCCTACCTACTAACGTGTATATAATACCAGTCCGCTGGTGCCTATCTAGCCTACTGACGTATAGGGGGACATTTACCAAAATAGATTCGTAGAAAAAAGGTGTATTCGTAGGGAGAAATACACCTTTTTTTTACGAATTTGTATTTTCGGGATTTACAATCCCAAAAATACAACAATTCGTAGTCCTAAAGATGGAACATTCGTATTTGTAGTGACAAATATGAATGCCCTACACCATCGATAGGATACGACAGAAATCACCATTCAAAAGAATGGTGGTTTCTGATATACTAAGCAGCCGTACTGATAATACGGCTGCTTAGTGGTGTAAAACACCCACGCAAATACGACAGGAAAATAGAACACCATTTTCCTGTTCTATTTGCGTTTTAGCCTGCACGGATCAGTCAGATCCGTGCAGGCTGCAGTGTAAAAAAATAGAAAAAAAATTAAATATAAAAAAAAAAACGGCATGGGGTCCCCCTCACAGCTGTAACCAGCACCAGGCTGAAGGAGCCGGGGCCGGTAATTAACAATCAGGGAACCCGACAAATAGGGGTTCCCCGATTTTTAACAACCAGCCCCAGGCTCCAGGTCCGGGGCTGGTTCCCAAAATACGGGGGACAAAATGACTAGGGGTCCCCCGTATTTTAAGAACCAGCCCCAGGCAAAACCAGCCAGCAGGGTAATGCCACAGCCGGGGGACACTTATAATATAAGGTCCCGCGGCCAAAACATTAACCGTACCGACCAGTCAGCCTGGCCAGGGGCCCTGGGGGAGTGGGGACCCCCCCAATAAAGGGGTCCCCCCCCTCCAGGACTTACCTGACCAGGCTGAAGCCTGGTGCTGTCCTCGATGCCCCTGGGCGGTGGGCATCGAGCTGATAAATGGTGTAAAAAAATAGATAAAACTATTGTTTTTTACTGTGGCACTACAAGTGCCAGCAAGCCACCCCAGCAAGCTGGGACTTGGAGAACCACAGGTCCCAGCCTGCTGGGCATTAAAGGGCCCGCTGGCACTTGTAGTTCCACAGTTAAAAAAATAGTGCACAAAACACACTGACACACTTTTAAAATAAAACTTTAATACACACATTACACACATACTGATACTTACCTATCTTCTTCCCGTAGGTAGCCCTGGTCCTGATGTCCTGCAGTCCTGTTTCGGCGTTCCTCTTCATGTCGACGTCCTTCTTGAAGTCGACGTCCCTGTCGGCGATTGCGTCCGGTGTCCGGGTCCGACGAAATCCATGGAGGAAGCTGTGGAAGGAAACCATACTCACCTGTCCCAGCGCGACGTAGTCCAGGTAAGGGTCTTGGCAAAAAAACAAACCGAACACCCCGAATCCAGCCGGACAGCAGAGAGCCGCACGGTGTTTACATCGTGCGGCTCCGCCTCCCGAATGCCGCTATTGGCCGCCTTGCGTAGATGTAGATCTTGAAAAAGGGTGCAGTCGGCACCAGAAACGCGTTGATCATCAGAAGCCACTCAGCCGGGACCGGATCCACGTTCAGCGGTTTAACAGTAAGGGAAGGTCCACAAGTGTCTGCAGCACCCTGAACCTACCTCCGCCAGCGGCAGTCCGAGTCTCCCGGCTCATGAACTTTTCTTTTTAAACCATTTTATTCTTGTTTGCTGTGATGTGAATTAAACCCTTTGTGAATGGAAACCTGTTCTCATTTGGCGTGAAAGAGAGCATAAAAAAAGGTTTTATTGTTCCTCAGTGAGAAAAACAAAATAGCAATCTAGCAAATATGATACCTTTTAATGGCTAACAAAAATAAATGTTGTTAAAATGCAAGCTTTCGAGACTTCTTAGGTCTCTTCCTCAGGCATGGTATCATGAATAAGCATAAAGAAACCTTTTGAGGAACGCGGGACAGAAATCTAATGTAAGTTTCTGTTCTCCATTTATATATATCTTGTGTAAAGTGGAAGTTTTCACCCTGAGATGATGAAAGATACCTTTCAGTGAACGCGGGACTGAATCTTAATGTAAGCTCTGCAATTTTCAATAGGTTGAGAGACTGAAAGATATCTTGCATACACACCTGCCAGAGATTGGATGTGAGTTTCTGTCTGGGTTTTTCTGCATGAAGAGGACGGATTGATTTGGAAAGCATTTATTATCCAGGAATTGGGACACCTCACCTCCCAGAAATCCCAAGCGCTGATTTATCTCAACATTGTTTGCATGTATATAATACCATTTTGCTAGTGCCTACCTAGCCTACTGACGTATATTTAACTGAAATCTGCTGGTGCCTACTTAGCCTACTGACGTATATTCAATTCCAGTCTGCTGGTGCCTACTTAGCCTACTGACGTACTGTATATTTAATTCCAGTCCGCTGGTGCCTACCTAGCCTACTGCTGTGTATATAATACCATTTTGCTAATGTCTTCCTAGCCTACTGATGTATATTTAATTCCAGTCCGCTGGTGCCTACCAAGTCTACTGACGTGTATATAATACCAGTTTGCTAGTGCCTACCTAGCCTACTGATGTATATATAATTCCAGTCTGCTGGTGCCTACCTAGCCTACTGATGTATATATAATTCCAGTCTGCTGGTGCCTACCTAGCCTACTGTTGTATATTTAATGCAGTCTGCTAGTGCCTACCTAGTCTTACTGACATAAAATTCCTGTTTGCTGGTGCCTAACTAGCCTACTGATGTATATTTAATTCCTGTCTGCTGGTGCCATTCCTAGCCTACTGATGTGTATATAATACCAGTTCTTTAGTGCATTCCTAGCCTACTTACATATATTTAATTCCAGTCAGATGGTGCCTACCTAGCCTACTGACGTATATTTAATCCAGTCTGCTAGTGCCTACCTAGCCTACTGATGTATACTAAATTCCAGTCTGCTGGTGACTACCGAGCCTACTGACATATATTTAATTCCAGTCCACTGGGGCCTGCCTAGCCTACTGACGTGTATATAATACCAGTTTGCTAGTGCCTACCTAGCCTACCGACATATATTCCATTCCAGTCCTCTGGTGCCTACCTAGCCTATTGACATGTATATAGAACCATTTTGCTAGTGCCTACCTAGCCTACTGACGTATATTTAACTGAAGTCTGCTAGTGCCATACTACCATTTTGCTAGTGCCTACCTAGCCTACTGACGTATATTTAACTGAAGTTTGCTAGTGCCATACTGATGTGTATATAATACCAGTTTGCTAGTGACTACCTAGCCTACTGATGTATTTTTAATTCCAGTCTGCTGGTGCCTACCGAGCCTACTCACGTATATTTAATTCCAGTCCGCTGGTGCCTGCCTAGCCTACTGTCTTATATTTAATCCTGTCTGCTGGTGCCTACTTAGCCATGTATATAATACCAGTTGGCTAGTGCCTTCCTAGCGTACTGACTTATATTTAATTTCAGTCCGCAGGTGCCTACCTAGCCTACTGAAGTATGTTTAATCCAGTCTGCTAGTGCCTACCTAGCCTACTGACCAATAATTCCTGTCATGACATAGAATATGAAATGCCATTAACGTTGTCTGACCGATGCCCAGTGTCAAAGTAGTGGGCATGTAAAATCGAAGCCAAAGTTCAGTAAAAGAACCCTAAAAAATAAATGTAAATCATTGGAGGAGAACGTAAACTTGCCAATGTGCCATTTACGACACGGAGTGGCAAGGAACAGCTAAGGCCATGGCCTATGTTCATGAATAGTGGTTCAGCTTCACACGACGATCAAAGTCCTCCTCCTCCTCCCCCACCCACTAGAAAATTTAAGAGAATGAATCTGTCATTGACAAAAACACAGCAAACAACTCTGCCTTCTAAAGACATTTTATCACAAATTCCCAAGCAGAGTCAAAGGGTGTTGGTGGTTGTGATGCCGGACCTTCCCATCACTTTACAGGAAGAGGTGGCTCCTTCCACCATTTGCAGTACGCGCTCTGCATATGCTGGAAAGATCACCAACAGTTCATTTCCAGATTTTGATGATAAAGGTGTCAGTGTTGTACACCAGGAGGAGGATATTGATGTAGCTGGCGCTGAGGAGGAAGTTGACGAGGAGGATGCTGATGTTGTTTTCTAAATGAGGCACCAGGGGGGGAAACAGTTGTTGTCCATGGGATGAAAAAGCCCATCATCATGCATAGGCAGAGGACCAATAAATGCACCTCTTTGGTCTGGAATTTTTTAAAATCCTAATCCGGACAACAAATGTACTGCCATATGTATTTTATGTAAAGCTGCAATAAGCAGGAGTAAGGATCTTGGCCACCTAGGGACATCCTCCCTTATACGTCACCTGAAGACCCTTCATAATTCCGTAATTGCTTGAGGAACTGTGGCTAGGACCATCAGCAGTCCAGTGATACCTAAATCCCTTGTTCCTGTTGTGTCCTAGCACCTGGAAACCACAACAGCAACTCCCTCCTCATCAATTTCCTCCTCAATCCAGATCAGAGGTAGTCCTGCCGGCCATGTCACCGGCATGACTGACTTCTCTTCAATCTGGGATTGTTCTGGAAGATCCTGCAGTACTACACCTAATACTGCTGGGAGTTGGTCATCTTCCCAGAGGGAAAGTCGTAAGACCGCTACGTCTTTCTATGCAATTGATCGTCCAACAGTCATTTGCCATGAGGACGAAGTACAACAGCAGTCATCCTATGGCAAAGTGGATAACTGCCGCCTTGACAGCTATGTTGATGTTAGACGTGCGTCCGGTGTCTGCCATCAGTGGAGTAGGATTTATGGGCCAACGCAAGCATCTCCTGCACACTCCTGTCACTTCTGATGAAATGCTACATCACCAAATTTATTGTGTGGGCAAAACAAGGCATGTGCTGGAAAGTGCCCTCACAATGTTACTGGCGTTGCTAAAGTGTGCATGTTCTATTTCCGCAACAAAAGGGAGGGAGGGTACAAGGACAATTCCATCTTGCACATCTTTTTTTTCCTTTGCCAGTTTGTTTTGTGGGGCTCCAAATGAACCAATCATTTCAGCCACAGTTTTGTAGGCCCGCTCGCTGAAATGATTGGTTTGTTAAAGTGTGCATGTCCTATTTCCGCAACATAAGGGTGGGTGGGAGTGCCCAAGGACAAATCCATCTTGCTCCTCTTTTTTTCTTTGTATTATATGCTCTTTGGGACCTAGTATTTCAAACTGCCATCCTGTCTGCCACTGCAGGGCACTGTTTGTGCCATGAGTTTGTGCCACCCACTTGTGTCGGTTATCATAGTGGTCCAGCTATCTCATTGCAACCTTTTGGCCTAAAACAATATTGTGAGGTGTGAGTTGTTCAAAATAGACTGGAAATGAGTGTAAATCTATGTTATTGAGGTTAATAATAGCGTAGGAACAAAATAATAATAATTCTGCGATTTTAGCAGTTTTTATGCTATTTAATAAAAAAAACCTTGAGGGGGTGTTTTGACAAAACCCATTAGAACCCCAAAACCTGAAGGTGATCAGAACCCAAAACCCAAAAAGCAAAAAGTGGCCGGTGCACATCCCTAATGTTAACCTACTTTTTGGGGTCAAATTTACCTTTTTTTCAAGCTGCAGAAGTACAAATATATATGAATCTCTCAGTGCTCAAATCCTTTATCATTTAAGATATGTGCATACCAGTAAACATCAGACACATAGCAATATCTCTGAAGACCCTTTTTTCTTATCCTCCTTCTTGATGCTCCAAAACTCAGCAGGCAATATATAACACAGGCAAGATAAGAAAGGGTTATGTAAATTCTGTATCAATTTCAACTGCAGCATAAAAAAAGTCTGCTCATTGATTTCCAGTGCTTTAAAAACACCAATTGTGAGAAGGCACTCCACTTCCCTCCACACATTGTGACACACACACACACACACACACACACACATACACACACATTCAGACACACAAATATTTGCTAATATTAAAATACACTTGCTAATATGTGCAAAACATACCAAGCATTTGCTAATATTTGCACAAAATAGCATATGTTTTATAATTACTTTACAATAGTACAGATGGGGCAGGCTTCCTCTTTGCTGGCGAATCGCCAGAACGTCACCGCTGGCGATCCGCCAGCAGCCTGCCTCACCATCTGACTGAGACGCGCGTGCGTCTCATGGGCACGCGCGTCTCAATCTCCGTAGGCGGGGGGACGGGAACCCTGTCCGTCTCCGCTTCAGGGAGAGGGTTAGGGGGGAGTGCGGGCAGGCGGCGGGGACCCCGGGTGACTGCTGACAAGCCGGCGGTGACGGGGGGGAAGCGCTGGAAGCGCCGTCAGAAGGGGAAGCGCACGCCTCTCGTGCGCGCGTGTCCCCTTCTCGCTATAGAGATGGCGCTGGCGGGGGATGGCGGCTGGCGTCGACATTGCCATCCCCTGCAAATATGGGACCTGCCCCATCTGTAAATACTCACAGCAGACCATCGCCACTCCAGCTGGGCACTGGTCCGCCTCACACCCGTGTGGGTGTATATCCATCGCTAAGCAGCATTGTATGTGCAGTGCATGGCTGCATAGAGACATAGGGGCCCACAAGCCCCAGGCACCCCTCCATCACCTGCACTAGGGTGTTAAGTTCCCTGTGGGAGAAAGGGGGAGCACGTGGTGTAGGCATAGTCATATTGGCAATGGCGCAGCAAACAAATGCATCTCAATATATAAAGTCTGGTGTACTGTGATTGGTTAATATTATTCTTAATTGGTGTTAACTTTATTTAAAAAAAGAACAGTACAGTATGTATGTGTTTTTGTATATGCCAGTATCAATATATACACACAGTCCTACACATACGTGCACATATCTATATCTCACGCATCACTTTATCTTTGCTTTCATGTATACACCAATATGTAACTCTATAGAAGTGTATATATACGTGCATGTCTCATATACACGTGTATTTGCTAAAACTAGGCGGAAAACCACAAAATATTATGGCCCTCCACCCATAGGAAAAGTACACCTACAATATATGATGCAACCACAAAACATGCAGATTGTGCATGTATTACTTTTGGGCCCTCACATAGGCCCTTATTCTGGTTGGTGCGGCCGGAGCCGCATATGCGGCTCCGACCGTGCAGGCGAATCCCCGCCTTCCATACGGATCGCCACCTGCCGTCCGTACGCGGATATGTGGCGATCCGCATGAAATTGGACGGGGATACGCCTCCTCCATGGTGGGAGCAGCCCCTGCATTCGATGGTCGCCGAACATCGAATGCAGGGCCGCACGCTCCACCAGGTCCCGCAACACAAGACCACACGGACACTTGTCCGTGTGAAATCTTGTATGGGGGCGGGCAGCTGACATCCGGCGATGTCAGATGCCCGCCCCGTACCCACGCGTCACGGCCTCATTACCATGCATACGCCCCGCGTTTGCATGGGAACGCCCATGAAACGCGGGGTGTATGCATAGGGTAATGAGGAGAAGTAGCCCCTCACGCCCCTCTACACCCCCTGTGCGGCGTATAGAGAATCCTTGCGGCGAAATCGCCTGCACATGCGCAGAGTGACCTCTGCACATGCGCAGAAGATAAACATCGGCGGCCCGTACGCAAGCGGGAAAAACCGCATCGATCAGAATAAGGGCCATAGTGATAGCAAATTGTGTGGAGTGCTAGAGCAATTCAATAATAACATCACATGTAAGTCACAGTAACACATTGTTAAAATTGCGTAAACATATCAAGTACTTTATGAGTACCTAGAAGTAACACAATACATGTTGAATGATTCAACATTGATAGTTTACTTGAAAACACTCCAAACAATACATCACAATAAACCAACAATAACAACTATGTCACTCATAAAAGGTTATTGATGATACTAGGTAATTTAGGGTTAGGAGATACAATTTGTAATTGGATCAAAAACTGGTTCCACAATCGGGGACAGAGCGTGATAGTAAATGGCATACATTCCAGCTGGGGTAAGGTCCAAAGTGGAGTCCTACAAGGTTCAATATTGGGACCCACCTTGTTTAATGTATTCATTAATGATATTGGAAGTGACATAGTGAGTAAAATTGCAATATTTGCAGACGACATGAAATAGAGTAAGGAAATTAACTCAGGAGAGGATATGGAAACACTAAAAAGTGACTTAAATAAACTGGAAAGGTGGGCGGAAAGTTGGAAAATGCAGTTTAATGTTGAAAAATGTAAAGGTATTCATTATGGGAACAAAAATGAACAAGCTACTTATAGGCTAAATGGAGTTATTATAGGAAATTCTGCTGTAGAGAAAGACTTGGGGGTCATCATAGATGAGAAATTGGGTAATAGTGCACACTGCTCAAGCGCAGCAGCAAAAGCAAACCGGACATTGGCATGCATTAAAAGGGGCATGGATTCAAGGGATGCCAATGTGATAGTGCCTCTTTGCAAGGCATTGGTGAGACCACACTTGGAGTCCGGGGCGTAACTAACTATTTTGCGCCCCCCCCCCCCGCCGCACGTTTTTTCGGCGCCCCCCCTCACACACACACCTAACCTGCCCCCCCCCCCACACACACACCTAACCTGCCCCCCCCCCCACACACACACACCTAACCTGCCCCCCCCCCCCTTCTTACCCGTACCTGTCCTGCTCTCTGCCGGGACCTGCCTGACGTCACGGTCCCGGCCGGCTCCTGCTGCTACAATGAAAACTGACTCTTAGAAAATGGCTGCCCCATACTGCAGACAGAAAACTGTCTGCAGTATGGGGGCAGCCATTTTCTAATTGTCAGTTTTCATTTCAGCAGGAGCCGGCCGGGACCATGACGTCAGGCAGGTCCCGGCAGAGAGCCGGGCGAGACGCAGACCACGGGTAACTATAGCCCCGCAGCCCCCCCCCCGGCGGCGCCCTCAATTTCTCTGCGCCCCCCCCGCCACCGCGGGGGCTGCAGAGCTATAGTTACGCCACTGCTTGGAGTATTGTGTTCAGTTGGGCACTGCACCTTAGGAAGGACATAAATAAACTGGAACAGGTACAGAGAAGGGCGACTAA